>NC_068942.1:72646809-73896809 GCF_026419915.1 Harpia harpyja | reverse complement strand
CCTGTGTTCCAGCTTGGACTGTCAAGTGGGTATTTAAAAAAACACAAAACCCAACACAATAACAAAAAACACAACCACCCCCCAAAAAGCCTAAAAAAACCAACAAACAAACAAAAACCCCCCAAGCCTGGAAAGAGGGGTTTCCAGTGAACAACTTGAAGGTTTTAGAACAGCTGTCATTCATCCTTCCCTCTGTCCTAGCATCCTATATTTTTCCTTGCACACATCGAAAGCAAGGCAAGGGTGCTCGGAGCAGATCTGTGAAGTACCATCTCAAGAACAAATCTGCCAGGGCAAGTGTTTCCCCAATACTTACCTCAAACTACAAACTCTAAGAGGGGCTTTCAGACACTGATTCCTGAACTACTCCTGTGCTTTTTTTCTCCTCTGTGCAGCAGGGTTGGCTTGGAGGGTAGCTTGTGGCAGTATAGTGTTACCACTTGTTTGCTTTGGGAGAGTGGAGGAGGGAGAGAGGAAACTGCCTTAGATACAAAGTCACTGTAAAGGGCCTGTTCTCTGTCATCTGTCATAGCAGTTAACTGTTTTCCAGGTAAGTCATTTGACTTGGCAAACTTGTAGTTGTATAGCAGAAGTCTTGGCAACACCTAGCCCAGTGCTGCCATTACGAAGCAAGCTGGCATCTTCATGTGTAAAGTAACTTTCCATTTGACTACATGTCTACTGCAGGGATGCGGTAGTTGCCTTCCTCTTTCATGTTAGTCTGCAGGAGACTAATCTGTCCGTATAGCTTTTTGAAATGGTTGCTTGAAAAATGCTGAAGAGAATGTGCTTCCTGAGCTGGGCACCTCCTGTTCCTTTGGGCATGAAGTCCATACGCTACTGTGTGTGTTTCCTTGCAAACAGCTACCAGCATCACTTTTTGTATTGCCCTGTGACTGGCTTATTGGGAATGTCTGACCTCTGCTAAAAGTTAGGGTGTTGATGAGCAGTGTTCTTGTTTAAGTGCAGTAATGGTTCCTGACTGCACAGTTACAGTTAGATACTCTTCAGATGAGGCTTTCTCTTCCAAAAATCACATACTTTGGGAACATTAATTAAAGAACCACCTTTTAGCCATTATCTCCTTTTATGCAAATGTCTGTTTCACTATCTGCTTTTCTAGAGAGGGTTGTAGAAAACTTCTTAGTCATCAAGGAAGAGAAGCCTTCTGAGGTGTGTTGGAGGGAGGAGGTTCTAGTAGTGTATGCTGCTTTTTTGACCAAGAACCAGACAAATTCAGTTACGCAGCTCTTTGCCTTTACTGAGGGCTAAAGGTTAACTTGTGTGAGTTCCTAAGGGGAATTTTAATGGTAAACCAGATGCAGGGAGCAAACTTGTCTCATCAAAACAGTTAAATGTGGGACTGAATATCTTCAGAAACACTTTGGCATTGTGGGGGAGGAAGGAGGAACCTTGACAAACATGTTCCTCCCTGCAATTACAGATCTCTTTGGAAGATGCACATTCTATTTGGGATCAGTTTTAAATTTGAAGTAAAGCAGAATTCTCATACTTACTCTGGTATTTAAGAATTTAGCATTAGAAACTAAATGTCTTGGAGTTGATTTCCTGATGCCTTTTGTGGTTCAGGGTGAATTATTTGGCTTGCTTATTTAGGCTGTTAAGCCCTACTTTTGCTGATATAAGCTAGAGGAAAAGCTCTTAAGACTCAGAATACATTCTTTTTCAGAGGAGTTTGTGAAGATAAAGTTTGAGTGTTCAAAAAAAAAAAAAAAGCACTAAGGGGTTATTTCCCCTGTTCTCGACCCCAGGTATCAAGAGGACTGTTCTGCATAGGTATATTTGCAATGGCTGTAATGCTTGTTCCAGCTGTTTAACTGAGTCTGAATCTGCATTAGCCTGAAGATGCTTGATAAGATTTTTATTATATAAGTCAATCCTTTAATCTCGGGACCTGTTCTTCAGTCCATCTGATGCACTTTGAGGAAACAGTTTTATAGCAGTGGCTGTTGCAGCCGTTTTTAATGAGCCTGTGTTGCTGATAGCTGGAAAATAGCTCTATAATGCCTATTTGCTATTTGTTCAAATTCTTTGACCATTCAATGATTCAGCATTTTTCCTTTACAGTTTTTCAGATCAATAGTCATTAGAGAAGAATAAGATTATAAAAGGATGTTGAATCTAATCATGAAGCTTTTAATGGTGGCTGGTGGTATGATAGATATCCTGTTTAGTCAAAAATAAAATGCAGGCAGCCTTTTCTAGCTTGCAGGTTTCTTGTCCACTCTGCTACTGACCATGTGCTGCTGGATGACAGAGGAATTCACATGTAGGATTTAGAGAGTTAAAGAACAGGGATAGACATCAATGTGTCTTGTCTAGCCGTAAAATGTTTTATGCAGACTAGTCCAGGCAAGCATGAATTGTAGCCTATACATGGCAATACCACTTTTAATATTAAAGCAGAGAGATACTTTGAGTTCTTAATAATTGGAGAACCTCTCAATGCTTAATTAAAACAGCTTTTTTTTTTTTAAGTTCAATATTCTTTAATTTTAAGGTGAAAGATTTTATGGTAGAAGCAAGCTTGAAAAAAGATGTTAAGATAACAAAAATACATTGCAGAGCCCACTACTTCTGTAGCTTTCCTTTTCCTTTAATGTTGGAGCGACTGAAAACTGTTGCTTGAGTCCTTTTACATACTGAGGAGGAAGTGCAGTTTTGTTAACAGATGCACAGGATACTTCTATGCTGTCAATAACCTCCTAGGTGAGAAACAGTCACTCATTTGGTTTTATTTTCTAAATAGATTAGGTTAATGACTTCTAGAAAGAAAGTAGGTGACATGCATTTGCTGAAAAAGATAGTTTAGTATTGCTTGCTCCCAGCTTGGTGTGTTTTATATTATTAATAATCTGAAGTTTAGACTTCATCTCTCTACCATTACAGCCTCTTGCTGTGTGCAAGTTTTTGGTTCCTCATTTCTTTTAACGTGAATTTTAAAGAATCTTTATTATTTAAAGAAGATGGACACTGAAGCTCTGAGCTGGCAATATTATCGCTATTTCATAAATGGGTGTGAAATTCATGTATACAAGTGGAGCTTGTGTACCTTTTTCTTGTCCTTAAATAGTGCTTGGAGTTCCAGCTACAGCTTGCAGAGTCACCTAGAAAAACTCTTGCAGTAGGATGTTACCAGATTTGTATAGTGAAAACATTTGAAAACTCTTATTACTGGGGTTACTCGCTGTCTATCCTTACCCTTACTGTGCTTTGCTTATTCTTAACATCTACTGAAGCAATTGTATAATTTCACCGTACTGACTATAATTGCGTCTCAACTCCTAGTACTGAAGCTTCTATACCAAGAATAAAATGGATAAAAATACGAAATGGATATTCATAAAAATGAAAATACTTTGTGTTGGCAGTTCCATAATCTTATATCCTGGAATCCTCTTGTCCCATGTGATAGATAATACTTTGTGTACATTTGGTCTCAGTTAATGAAACCTGGCAGTAGCAGTGCTGCTGCTTTCTCTGAGGGCAAGGCAGGATCCTTATAGAGTATATTGCAACAGTGATCACAATTATCGGTAGTTCCACTGGGGATAAGGATAAGCAGGATACAGAGTTGAGAATGGCCTCTTGGCAATCCTGGGTTCACTTGTATATTTCTTCTCAAAATGTCCAATACTAGCTACACAGTGTTCTATGAAATGCTTGTTAAAGGTAATTTTCCTTTACTGTAGAGAGAATGATAAAATGGAAACAAGCTAGTTTATGTACATAATGCAAGTCTACCAGAGTGTTTATGATTGCTTAGTAATTTTGCAGCAAATTGAGTATACTATGTGTTTTGCTTTATTTTTAAAATTAAACTTGCACTATAGAACTTTAATATCTCAGCTACTAGGTTATGCAGATTTTGCAATTTTATAAGAACAAAAAGGAGCCAAAAAGAGCCTCAGATCAAGATAAAGCTGCTAGTTGTCAGCGTGTGGGTGTGGTATGTTTGGCTGCCTTGGAAAATAAGCTATTTCCTATGGATTATGTTCCAGGGTTTTTTAATATTTCCTTTGGGACACTTTTTTAAATTGGCCTTCCTGTAATGAACTTTGCAAGGCAAAGGAAAATTCAGTTATACAGTAGATCTTTATCATCTTAACATTTTCTTTACCAGGTTTTCTCTTAACCAGTTAAATACTTTTGATTTGAATTTATATGTTCTTGTGTGCTATCGAACTTATTGCCTGTTGAATTTACCTTTTTTTTTTAAAAAAGGTGAAGACTTGTTAATAGAACGAGTGGCACATGCTGGCATGATCAACCCGGAAGATCGGTGGAAGACACTACAATTTAATGGTCCTGTTGCCCATTTTGAAGTACAAATAAGAGTGAAGTGTGATGAAAATTACTACAGTGCTCTGTGCAATAAATTTTGTGGTCCTCGAGATGACTTTGTTGGTCACTACACATGTGATCAAAATGGAAACAAAGCCTGCATGGAAGGTTGGATGGGAGAAGAATGTAAACAAGGTAGTACTGTTTGCTTCATTTTAGATTAGCTCTAGTGTATATATGTTAAGTATAAACTGCAGGAGGGATTTCTGTAGTGTCGGTGCTGTAGCATATTAATTTTAACACATACAGACTTTGTCCTTTGAATACAAATCTTTGAAAAAAACATCCTTTGTGAAGAGTGGAGCCCAGTGCAGGATACAGTGTTGCTTGTGGTGTGTGCTATGGGGTCTACACAACAAATTTAGGATTCGAAGTAGTCAAACATGTTTTTACTATTTGACTTTATTCAATGGTGGTGTTACTTCAAAACAAAATGATGTATCACATCTGTTAATGTAAGATTTTATTGAACAGTGATATCAGTAATATAACTGTAGACTTTAATCCTGTAAAAATACCCTTGTAACACTATTTGCAAATGAAAAAGTTTTAAGTGTAATGTGTGCAAAGCTGAAAGCTTTTTGATACCTCTTAATATGAAGAGAAATTCAAGTGTAGTCATCCTTTTTAATGTACCACTCAATCAAATCTCTTTGCGTTTTGCCTTCAGTCTCGGTGAGTAATTAGTGCTAAAATTACTTGACATACTCTTCTTTCTGTTGAGGGCTTCTTGGTTTTGTTTTCTGTTCCTTTTCAGCAAAAAACTTGTTAATGACAGGGGAGACCATTTTTAGGGCTTACTCAAGGTCATGTGTATCTTTTGAAGCTTGGGATTTCCAGCATAATACCAGTCTAATACCAGGTTTAAAAAAATAACTGTATTTGATAAATATTTCAGTGCTGACACTCTTGCTGCAAACCTATTCGATATCAACTTTTTCAAGGACTTACCTTATTTTTTTTTCATAAACAGTTGTAATGGGGTTGTGGTTTGTGAAATAGCTAGCTGGAAGCAACAACTATTGGAATATGGCAAAAGACAGTCTGCTTTGCACAAACAACAAATAAGCTAAATGACAGAAGCCCTAGCTGAACAGTTCTAGATTGCTGCTGTACTGATGGATACCTAGCTGCCCAGACTAATGCCTAAATCTTTTTATATTTACAGCTGTATGTAAACAAGGATGTAATTTGCTCCATGGTGGTTGCAGTACACCTGGGGAATGCAAGTAAGTCTGTATGCTTGAGTATCTTTTTTTATAAGTACTGATTCTTCTAGCATTTTCCATGTATATTGCTACTTTTTAAAAGTCTACTTTAAAATGGAAAAAATTCTATACAGGAACATGGATGGAAATAGATTTGAAGTAGATTTCACATGTGTTAGAACTGCATATACTTCATACTGTTTTGCAATCCTATTCTATTTTTTGTACATGTAGGCCTGAACAGATTTGCTTCATGTAATCCAAAACTATGCCTTTATCAAGTGAGAATAATCTTTTTTCTTTTCAAAATCCTTAGGAGCTTTGATCTCTATGTACTATTTGTTACCCTCAAATAAAAAGGGGAACTTTCTCTTTGGACTATTATGACTAGGAAATGCTCACAGTCCTAGAACACTCAATATATATGTTTGATCACCAAAATATAGTAAACTTAGCTTTTCCAAGAAAAAAGGCTTTTTTGGTGGCAATGGAGATACAGTAGCAACCCCAACCGAAACTTTCTACCCCAGGTGAATGTGGTGTTTGTCCCTAAATTCAAGAGAACAGTGTCTGAAATGTTCCCTTAACTTTGTGATGAAGCCTAAGTAGACTCTGCGATAGCAAAAGGAGTTGATTGTTTCCATGTAAAAGTTCAGGCATCCAACGTAGTAGGTCAGGGGGAAATGGGTGTTATTTTTACACTGGCTGTTGAAATAGGACAGGTCTACTTGCAAGTTTGGGATCCCGTGTAAGTTCTTGAGTTTCTTTGTGGTCGGAGTTGTATGCGTTGTTGTAAGAGTAGATTTGTGCAGTGGTTCCTTTGTAAGCTGTATTGAATCTGCTTGCTTGGAATGATGTGAAACTGAACTGGCTGCCAGAAGCCGGTTCCCTGAGAGCTGATGAATACCATTTGTGGCAAGCTGTGATAGTTTAAGGCAATTCTGCTTCATCCTCCTACTAGTAACTACTACAGCCATCACAGAAGTGGCAGAAATAAGGTGCAGGTCACTTAGCTTAGGCTTAGAGCTGAGCTGGGGTTGAAGTGCCAGTTTGTGAGCTGACATGCAAACAAGTCCTGTCCTGCTGGAGAGCCTGAAGTTTCTGACAGTGGGGTATGGTAGATAACAAAGTCTTAAATTATTGCACTGCAGAGTGGTTTCTTACTTCCCTAAAATTTCCATCAGATGCTGCTGACTTGTAGAAGATTTGGTGTGTTGTAGCTCTCAAATCTGACTGAAAACTGTAAATTCCAGTGTATGAAGTGCAGCACTTCAATGCATTTGCAGTTTCACTTCTGAAGAGCTACAAAACCTCCCTTAAAAGATTTTTTTCAAGGCAGATATTTAAACTATGGCTTCCTTTTTGTAGGAAAGAATATTTCTATTTAGTGTTTTTTGTGATCTTTTCATATCATTAAATATTTTGCTTGTGATTTCAAGTATTGTGTGGCCCTACTGCTGTTGGTGATTATTTTTTTTTAGGTTACAAATAGAGATTGTGGTTGAGAGCTAGGCCAGTATCACTTCTGCCTAAGAAGTAATCCTTCCCTTGAGCCTTCCAAGAACACATTTTTCCCCTTGAGAACCTACTCTAGTGAATTTTGATTCATGTAAGGGTTTCTGGAGTCCTGTAGGTATCAAAGGAGTGTCCTAAGAGCCTGTGAATGTTTGCTTTTCGAATGCAAGGAGCCTTTGAATAAAGGTGGAAAAGCAACAGGTTTAAGCAAATGCAAAACAGTACCCTTTTGGGGGCGGTGGGGGAGGTGAGAGGGGGTGGTGCAGTTTCCTTCTTCGCTTTCATTTTTCTCATACCAACTGTATCTGGGAAGACAGAAGTTGGAGAGGAGGAAGAAGGTTTAAAGAAGGGAATACAAAACCTTTGAAGATGGGGGGGCTGGGTGGCTATGGTACCTTTTTTTTTTTTTTAAGGTGTCTGTCAATAAGTAGTCTCATACAAGCAAAGCCTGTCCTCTCAGCATGTCACTGGCATGAAGAAGCATCTAGTGTTGTAAGTCTAGGTGCCCTCTTCTAACCTGCCGAGCTACACAAAGCTCACAAAAATAACACTGAGTCTATTGAAGGACTCTGACCAGAAATCTCACTATTTTGTTGGATGGATTCTCTCATCTGAAAGAAAGTACCCAGGGGAAGGAATAAGGGACTTAATGTTTCAGATGGATTGTATGCCATCTGCCTTGTTTCTTAATGCCTATTTGCTGAAGCAATAGATCTGCAATCAGCAGGTTGAAGGAAAACAATGGCCTTTCTATGTCTGGCCGCTCTATTTGCAGTATTGCAGAAGGTTCTCAGCTACCTCTTTAAATGTGATTTGGTAGCTTGAGCTTGTTCACATAGGTATCTTTAACTTGTATTCTGTAATAGTTATTAGGCTGTATTACAAATGTTGCTTTTAACCCAAATGGGTAATACTTTCTGTAGAAAAAGGATGCTGAACTAAAAATAAGCAAGGCTTACAGACATGACCTTTATCTTCAGCAGTGTAAAGGAAGCTGTTATTTGAAAGAAACAGCTATGTTTGGTGCTATTGAATTATAATCTAGATTCCTTCATCCTGGTTTTTGGACAGTTTGCCACTGTCATTTAACAGGTGAAAACAATGTCTTTTTTCTAATTCAGAAAGAAAATGAAAATGTGAGAAAAACATGGGTGAGATGTATGGAAATCTGCTGGTGCCAATAGCTACTTGGTTGCCAAAATCTGCGGTGGCATTTATAAATAGAAAAGTTGGAAAACGTTTTCCATCTTCAACTTGCATGAACATGCAGGTAACTTAAGCAATAGCTCTGAGGCTTCAGCCTAACTCTCATAGAAAGGACCTACCCTCCATGCTTTGATGTTCCAGTGTAATTTAGAGCTGTTCTTGGATTAAATGTTATACCAAAACCAGATCTTAAAAGTAGCTAAATGACTGCAGACTGTTAATAAAGGATATGCCATTAGCTGTAACTGTACATTGTCTGTTGGGCAAATTCATGTAACCATTGTTTTGAGGAAGTTAGGGTGGTGTTAAGTTTGCCATTTCTTTTGTTGAACTTTCATGGATGGAAATTAAGTAGGGGATGACCTGATGTCTCAAATGACCTGACATAGGAAACAATTTTGTGGTATGGCTGGGTCTAGGTGATAAGTTTTTGTCATTGTGGAGGTAGTTCAGCAAAAATAAAAAATTACTGAATAATGAGCAAAATTACTTCCTTGAGGAAAACAAAAGCAACTTTGCTGAATCTTGCAAAGATGGGAAATTGCAATCTTAAAGTAACAAAACAAAACAAAAAAACCCAAACCCAACCTTTATCTATATCAAGACTCAAAGTGTTTGGTCACTGTAATATCTTTTTTTTTTTTTTTTTTTTTGCCTGCAGTGGCAGACCAAATGGTGGTCTTGACTGACTTCACCAGCCCTAAGTAGTAGGAAGGATTGTCAAAGAAGCAACATTGCCAAGCCATGATGATTGGTGCCTCTTGTATGTTTTTGCATCATTTGAAGTACTTTGTTAAATTCCATTAAACTGTCTAGAGAAGAATGGGATCTAATGGCTTATAACTGGTTTAGGCTCAATCCTATCTGGCCTACATTGTCATATTCCTGCCAGGATGATGGTATTTTCCGAAGTCTTTGTAGGTTTCCTGTTGCCTCTGAATGTTTAAATTTCTCTTCCAAAGCAAAACAAAAGAGGTCAAATCCCTAACACTGCTCAGCTTGTGTTCAGCTTCTTGAGCCATGGTAGGACCTAGGTTATGTCCTGGGAAATGCACAACTTACTTCACACAACTGTGATACAAAAATTTCTTTAGAATGTGTACACTAACTGAAATGAATTAGAAATGGGATTGTTAATAGTACTGTAATGTGAATTTGTGCAAGGTGAACAAAGCAAGCATACAGTTTAAAAGTAAATTAATTGTTTAATCTGTGTGCTTTGAACTGTCTTACTCTAGAACTGCTTTTGAACTATATGTGACAAAATTTTGATTTTACAGTGTTGGTGATTTTTTTTTGTTTGTTTTTATTTAATCATGTATCTTATGTTTGTCCTGTTGAAACAGATTTCTCAAACTTTCTGTCCAGTGCCATGCCTTTTGGTAGTCCTTGTATTCCATTTCAGCCCTGCTTGGGAGGCTGATTTCTTGTGTCCAGCAGTGCCTGCAGATGCTGTAGGCCTCTCCCAAGTGGTTTTGCTCCCTTAATCTGTCCCTATAAGGGCTGTAACCTGCTCAACTATTATTCAGTGCTTTCTTCACAGAGATGCAGGAACAAAAGCTTGAGCTGCAAAAGGAGCTACAACTACCTGGAGTGTTGGGGGTGTAGTAGTGTTCTAGAATCCTTTGTTAAATGTTAAAGGCTTGCATAGTCTTCCTGTCCTTTTCAGTAGGAGGCCTACCAGTATCACTAATGTCTGTCTGATGTTTTCATGACAGTTGGGTGGATAACATGGTTAACATCAGCATTGGGGAACTCTGCCTAAAATTAGAGAAAAAAAAAAAAAAAAAGGGCAGCTGGATTCTTGTAAACTCATTCTTGAGTACAAGGTGATCTGGTGAGGCATTTCAAAACAGGTTGTTACTGAAAGACTATAGAGGACTAACAAAACATTGTAGAGGACTGAAAAAAGAAGGAAATAGAATACCTGCTTCTGAAAGTGGGAAGACAGTAAGAGATGGAGAACTTCCATACTAGCTAGATCAGCCTGATCTAAATGATATGGCTTCCTTCCACAATTGTTCCAGAATGGAATTACGAGAAATCTCAAAAGCTGCTCTGAACAGTAAACTAGAAAAAGTCTTGAGCAGTATGCTAGCTGCCATGTCATCTGACCATTTCAATTCCTACAATCTTGGACTAGCTATGGTCCCTAAAGAGTGTAGGGCTATTGTTTGGCCCTGCAGGAATGCACTTGATACCAGTACCTGGACATCTTCTCCTGTCTCCTCTTTGATGCAAGATACCGTACGACAACTTCAAGTTTCAAAGAACTTGTAAAATTATTACAGTTGCTGTGTGTCTCATCATAGTTCTCTTGCCTGTTATCATAACCAGTATGCTTTTATTATTGTTTTTCATGTCCTAGTGGTGAGACTTCTGGGATTGTTGGCAAGTATTTCCCAAGTAGACATATTAATTTAGACAAAAAAGAATCCCATGTTTTGTTTCTTTATTGGTCAAGGAACTGTTGCATGCTCTGCACTTGCTTCCTTGGATGGTTAGGGGGTAGTAAGGCACAGAATATATCCTAAAGGTGGATGCTGCTTCCAGGAGAATGTGAGCAGGTGTACAGTAAGTAAAAATATGTAGTGCTTTAACTTGTGTCTACAATAGTAGGTAGTGCAGACAAATTGGAACAGTAGATCAAAGCAGTGTTAAGAACCCAATATCCATACTAAAAACACTTCAGTTTTTTTAATTTTAGACTAGCTCTAGTCTGTTCTTGTGGATTAAATGCCTGTCTGCAGCTGCAACACATTAGGTGTGCTCCTGGCATACAGTGTTTTACATTACCTTAGTTTAACCTAAAAGGAATCCAGTTCCTTTGTTCCAAAACAACTCTGTGATGTGAACCAACACACCATCAACAGGAATGGTCAGGCATCTCACTTAAAAAGAGTGCTCCTGGTGTGAACTAATGCAAATATAGACACACCCTTAGAGCCACTTACTGCAAGTTAACTGAGGGATGCTTGCTCATTATGTTCTGGCTAAACAATTTTGAACCATCCTCTCTATCAGCTCCTTCACAAAACTCAAAGTACTGGAATGAGAATGTTAGCGTTCAATAACTTCCTTTATTAGAGGAGAAAAAAGTTTGTAGTGAAAGGTTTGTATCTTTTGGTCTAATAAGAATGCTTGGGGTGAGAGGAAAAGTTGACAAGCTTTCAGGTAATTAAATTATTTGAGTTCATTAACGAGCATCTCTTCCTTCCCTAGTCACAAAATTATCATGCCTATTTCAAAGGTAGGAAAGTGGAGAAAGCATTTCTGTGACAAATCTTAGTGAGTGAGTACCATACTAGCTATAACATTGCATCTGGATGCTCAGGATTGTAGGATCTAACAGCTAGACCATATTGCTGCCTGCTATGCAACAATTAATCTCTTAAAAGATTAAACAGACTTTCTTATAGTTATTTTAAGTAAATAACTAATATAAAGCTATTGTTCTGGCCTATGCAACGCCATCCTGTTCACGTCATTAGAAAATTCAGTGGTTTTCCATTTAAGAGGGTTATTTCTCCCCCACCCCTGAATGATGCATTTTGCTTCTGCTCTTAATGTCACTGTTTTGCTTCATTTTCCTGTGTTGAGTGTTTTGGCCACAGTTTCCCCTTGAAATATGAGTGGGAGAAGCTCCCTCCAAAAAGCCTGCTTAAAAAATGATGTGTAAATGTGATTGTCACATCAGCCTTTGTAGGATGTGTAATATACTAGTAAGGTGTAACCTGTGGTAATTAAAGGCTTATACCACATTGTCTACATCCTCCCTAGGATTTTTTTAATTTATTTTTACACCCCATATTCTGATCTAGACTTCAGAGTAGTTTAGTTTTGATTTCCTTCACATTGGTGGTTTAGGTGTATTTATGCATGGAGTGCTGACAAAGCTCTGTAGCTAGGCATAGAACAGAATTTATTTGGGTATCCTCTCATTCTTGTGTATTATGAGCCTTCTTGTAAGGTTAACTAGAGTAGATTAGTGATTTCGATGAGACCTGCAATATGAAGTTTCTCAGCTGAACTTTCTGTGCAGAAAGTTCAGGACTCTCAAATAACTAGAAGGGATTGAACCAGGAGAATACACCATGTGTGAAGGTAGTATGAAACAGCTGAGTTAAAGTTGACTGTTGAGAGCATGCTAACTTTTTGCTGTGTAACAGGTGTCTTCCTTTTGGTTAAGGAGGAGCTAATCATGTGAAGCGCTGAGGGACCATGGTTTACAGACCATCACGATCTGGGTACATCTCTTTGCCTTTCCACATCACTTCCATAACTGCTGTTGTAGGATTTACCATAAAATCATGGAGTTTGGAAAGAATCTCCAGGATCATCTAGTTCCACCTCCTGCCTAAAGGAGGTCTAGTTAGACCAGATTGCTCAGGGCCTTATCCTCGCAAATAATGTATCTGTTTACATACAGCAACGTGGGATCTTTTGAACACCTTGTGCCATTTGGTTTGGAAATGCTCAATTTCAACCTAGCTTTCACTAAATAATTATAACACAAACCTCCTCAGAGGAAAGCAAAGACGAGTATCAGCTTTTTCCTTAATTATAACTGTTTCAGAAGAATATAGGGAAAGTACAGTTCTGTAGAAAAATCTCTATTTTATTGAACTTGACCAGTTTAGCTTTTTTAATAGCACCAGGAAAAGCAAAAACCTCAAATCTTCTATTTCTCCTTTCCCCACTTCCCCCTATTGCAGCCTCCGAGTACATATGTATCTTTGAACTGTGTGTAGTGGCGGGTGCTTCTGTACGATTCCTTGATACTAAATTTACTACTTTAAACACATTGAGATTTACCGTAGAAAGTCTTTCTTCCTTATCCTGGAATTCATCTGTTTGAAGCCCCACTGTCTTAACTGTAACCAAGTATACACTATGAGTTGAACTATTGTGGCTTTATCTACTTGTTAATGACAACAGTATTTTTCCTGCACAGTTGCAGTTTCCCTAATCTCAAGACTGAAATGTTATCTAGAAGCTTCGCTAATGCTAACTCCTGCCACCTCCCCTTCCTCCAGCCTTGTATTTAAATTCTCATTTTCTATTGCCACCAGACTCTGATCTAGGGAAAATGGAAGCTGTGAAGCATGTCTGTAGAATTATCAGGATCTTTTCTGCAAGTTCTTGGTTTCAAGATAACTAGCAATTGTTCTTCTATTCCTATTGCACACTCTCTGCGTTAATCCTGACCTGAAGGGACACTTTGGTCTGAGAGCAGATGCCTGTACTTCAACCTTCCATCAGGAAGTTACTAAACTGTAACAATCTATTTATAGTAGCTTCTTTTGTACTGCTAATAACCCAGCAAGGGCTAAGATTAAGCCATCTCTGATTCTGTTTTGTGTGTGGTTGTAAAGACGAGTTAGAGCCGATGAAGTCAGCAGAGGGGAAGGACAAAGGAAGTAGAATCTTGATTCCAATAAGAATTTTCTTTGTCTGTTGAACAATGGGAATCCTTATGAATTCTCTAAATTTGGCTTTCTTTAGTCAGATGTGAAAAATTTAGGATTGCAGAAACTTCCAACAAATTATTCTCACCTGGTAACTTTAGCCCACCATTAAGTGCGCTAACAGTTTCCTTTTGGCTTTTACACAAGTGGTTGTTACTTGAAAACGAATTTTGGTTGGTTTTTTTGGTTTGGGGTTTTTTTTGTTGTTGTTGGTTGGGTTTTTTTATAGAAGATGTTGCTTTTGTATCTGTACCTTTTGGGCTTCTCATAGTGGATCACTAGCCTTTTTTAATCCTTGTGGTTTGGCTTGATATTTTTCTCATAAATTACAATGTGCCTGTTTCTGAATTGATTTCATTTTATTGATCACATCTTGCTCTAGGAGTGAGCTGAGATCCATGTAAACATTATCTTTTTAGAAGGAAGTGGAATTAAAGCTGCTCTAGCACCTGCTAATGTAGGATGCGACCAGACTTCCTGTTCAAGAGGAAATCCTAATTTACTCTTCCTTGTAAACTGAAGGCTGATCAGCTTACCACATAGTAACCTTTTGACTTGTAAACACTGTGTTCCTTTGGACTGCTTTTAGCCTCTAGAAATTATTTCCCTCGGGCTTGGTGGTGACTTTAACAGTAAACTTTGACTGTCTTGAATATCATGAAAAAGCAGCAATCCTTTTCTGCTGAACTAATTTTAATGCAGTCAAGCATACCTACAAACTCAAGTAGGTCCTTAAGATGCCTTCAAGTTCTAAGAAGGTAGCTGTATTTTTCTTTGCACTCTTAATCACCAGTGCAGTGTTAAACAAAGACACATGTTACCCATTGGGTATGGAAAACAAATAGAGTTATTGTGATTATTTGCTTTGTGATGCAGACTTTCAGCCCTTGAAAGTGCTTGTTCTATGTGGGTGGGGAGTTGGTTCTGGCTAGGATAGTCATGGTGAATCACTGGCAGTAGTGGCAGGTTTGGCATGGATGGAGATTTGGGTTGGGGCCAGTAAAGTGAGTTACAGTGTGCTTTTTTTTATTGTTTATTACCAGCCCCTGAAAAGATTTTTCTGTCCTTGAGGAGGAAGGAAGAGATCAAATTTAGCAGGAGCAGTATTTGTTTCCTCTTACTGCGAATACAGCAAAAGAAAGCTGCTTCTGAAATACGTATGTTCTCCAGGCTTCTGACAGCCTTGCTTAAGATGAGCGATTGGAGGCCTCTGGACTAGGTACACAGTTGAGGCTCTCCTTAGGGATCCCACAACTATGAGGGAGGATGAGGAACAGATACTGAAACTAAGAACTCAGAGTAGTTCTAGAACTTTATATAAAAAAAAAATCTTGCATAGATCTGCATCTAGACTTTTTCTGCCTATGTAAATAGTAGAAATTGAAATAAAATCCTGCCAGCATAACCTGTTCTGTTCCTCTGGGGATTGATACAGTTAACTGAAAAAGGTGGAAGTGGATTGATTCACAAGGAACCAAGACTCCTCGTTTATACTTCTTTTCCTTGTCTTCTCTCACCACACCCCAAAGACTTAAGAATTTATTTTCTGTTCTTTTATGGTGTTCAAAGCATGTCAATAATAGAATGGTGGTGTTAAATGTAAAAAAGTAGTTTCCTTTCTAATGCTTTTTTCCCCTAGGCATTAGGGCTCCACTGGCAGGCATGTGCCCAACTCCCATTCAGTGTGTTTTTATGCATCTCTTTGTTGCTAGTGTGGCTCTTAAATTGTTTGTAAGAAATACTCTTAAAATAACAGGCCGAATGGGGTGGTTTTTTGCCCAAAAGAGCAAGCTTACTATTTCTTTTGATTAAAATGTGTGTGAAATATAGGTTAAAAAAAAAAAAAATTAGCCTATGTCCTTTTTCTTTAAGTTCAGACTTTAGCACTTTTCCTGTAGCATAAACAGTTGCTTTTGTTAGCAGAATTTTGTTACAGATAACAAAGATACTGGTCTCTGAAGAAATCTTGTGACAAAATTTCAACTCTGTTTAAAACAAATGAATTCTTAGTGGCTTTTGTTTCTGTTCTCTCTCCTCCTTTCTCCAAAGAGCACTTTTTTTCATAACGTCACTAGAGAACACTGAGGATGTAATAGAATAAATCTTTAAAAAGGGTTGTCTTGAGAAACTAAGTCCTGAGAAAATTGGCAAGACAGCTGCCTCTCTGGCGGATGGGACTTCTCATGAAAGAACAACTAATTTATGTACAGTTCTTATAACATGTAGTGCTTGGTGTTATTTGCTGTGGTATGTAATATGGTTGAGCAAGATGAGTTCCAGTAAGGATGTTCAACGGGACTAGTATGTCCCTTTTAAACAGGAGAAATAAAGTTTTGTTATCTGTTGCACATTGAACAGTTGACCTTGTTCTTGAGAATGGTAAGTGTAGTGTTCTAAATACCTGTAATGCTGATAATTAAGCATCATGTTGCTAACTTTTAACATGTGAACTTACATCTTAGGTGTCATTATGGTTGGCAAGGACAGTTCTGTGATGAGTGTGTCCGCTACCCAGGCTGTGCTCATGGGAGCTGTAATGAACCATGGCAGTGTAATTGTGAAACCAACTGGGGTGGCCTGCTCTGTAACAAAGGTACTTAACATTAATGTACAGGAAAAATAAATTAAGTCGCATGATTAACTGATAACTCATTAACCATTTTTTTTCTGCTAGTGTGCAACTACCTGAGTATTTCTGTGCCTAATTCTTTTATGGCAGATAATGCCTAAACATCGTAAGTATAGGAAGTTTAAGACAAAAGGCTTGGAATGGTCCTGACTCTTCTAACTCATGTAGTTGTCTCTTGCTCATCCTTCCCCATTCTGTGGATAGTTACCAGATGACAGGCTAACTAATGGAATATGGGGATGATGTGGGTGAATAATGTTCAAGCTAGAAGGGCATCTGTATGTCTGACAAGGGATTAAACTGGTGAGATTTGTGCTCCCTCTTGATTGACACTTTTCTCTGTCCAGATCTGAATTACTGTGGAAATCACCATCCCTGCCTGAATGGTGGAACCTGTATGAATACCGAACCAGATGAATATCGCTGTGCTTGCCCAGATGGCTACTCTGGAAAGAACTGCGAAATTGGTACTTCTGGATATTGCATGTATCTTCAGAAATCTGAAACTGTTTTAGGCATGGCTATGTTCTAGTTAGCCAGGTGGCATTTTTATATGCTCATTGTTGGTTTTATTTTTCTAGAGGAGCTGTTTTCTCCTTTCCAAAAGCTAGCTTGGTTTCTGAGAGGGGAAGTGTGAAAAGTGATGGCAATGCAGCTTGTCCTTTCAACTTGATTGTTACTTTGTGTGTCAGTGGGGATATGCCAGCTGTCTCTCCTGTCTAGTGTCTTAGGCTGGCTATTCAAAAAACCACTGAAGACAATAGAAATGCTGTAACAGTTTCCCTTGGATTTAGATAAGACTGAGAATATTTCTTTCCTTTGATTTCTTTGCTTCTTTAATCCAAACATGCAATTGGGCTATAGTCTTATGGAAATGGGTTACAGGTGCAGCTTTCCCTGTTACCTTTCTCCCTGCTACCCATTTTCTTGTCTTCTGGCTTGCTTGCAGATATGCATATTATACAAGCTGGGGACTAAGGAAGGTAGTAGTGATGAATGCTTCAGTTTTAACTGTGGTGTGGGGTTTTGGCCCAATTTTTAGCTGCCTGAATATGGTCACTCTCCTTTTTGATCAATTGAAATTTGATTTTTAAAATCTTCTTTTAATATGGACTTGTAATACATTTGCATTAATAATCCAGATGTTAACCACTATGGAAATGTGCTCAAGCCCTCTTACAAAGTCACCTTGAGCAGTCTAAACAAAGTTAAGTGTCTTCCCTGTTCCCATTGGCAAAATGGAGGAAAGCATTTGAACCGTATTTCTAATGAAGTACGCCTTCTTGACTAGACTCTAACAGATCTGTGTCTATCCAACTTGAAAAACTGCTTCCTATCTCAACCACAGTACAAAGATAGCGTATTGCTTTTTTCATTTGTATCTGTGTATGTGTTACACAAGGACCAAAATTTTCACATACTGGAGACTATTTTGGTATTTGGAGACCTTTCCTGATTATGCTGTGTCTGCAGATGAAGGGGCAAGTGTGCAATTTCTATTTCTTTCCTATTTTGCTTTAAAGATTTGATGTTTGGAGAAAAAGGAAAGCTTTCAGTTCAGCTTTTTCACATGTAGTATTCTGTTGGGTGTTCTGCAGTGACTTTCTTTGCCATGATGGATTGTTAAATCCCTTTTTTTAAAATGTGGTATTCCCAGTCTTCTCACTTTGAATTTTGCTATTCCTTGATAGATGTAAGTGTAGATGGAAAGAACCCATTTTTTTCTTTCACTTAACTGTTTGACCTTAAGTTCACTAAACTATTATCAGCAGAAGGTTTTCACATTTATCAGGATGTAGAACAAGTTTGAACTTCTATAAAGTGCTATGTGGTATTAATGATACTATCAAAATTTGAATTTTGCTTCAGCTGTTAGAATGTGATGCAAAGTTTTAGCTAAAATGGTTGAAATCTTGTCTTTGCTTGCCCTGAAAGTTGTGGGGAAGCCCCTTGGCTCTTCAGATGAGGAGGCAGGGAAAAAGGGTGATACACTTGATGAGTTCTGTACTGATTATTAACAGTGGGTTGGTATATCAGCTGCTTTAGGTACTAATACCTAACATCATGAAAATGTAAATTCAGTTTGCAAACTAGATAACATGCCTGCAAGAAAGATTCCAAAATATAAATGCTAGCAACAATTAGAAAGTCTTACCTAGTAAGGGGATTGTTTTCTTCTTTCCAAAAGCTTCCTTGGCTTCTGAGAGGGAAAATATCAAAAACTATGGCATACAACTTGTCCCTCCTCAACTTGATTGTTGCTTAGTGCAGCTTCTGCAAGTGTTACAGCCCTACATAGAGTGACAACAAGCAGTACTACCTATAATTGCAAGTAGCTCTATTCTTTGCTGTTTCCAAGGAACAGTATTAGAATGAAGCTAAACAGACCTTTGATACTGAAACTACTACTACTGTTCAGACCTCTGCATACAGCATATCTGTTTTGTCTCACTGAAGGAAAAAAAAACCAGTGCTGGAGCACCCTGGAAGTGGAAGTGTGTGGCTGGAAGCAGTAGGTTAATAGGGAACTTCTCTAGCTCCTGGGATACTGAGATAGTGACTTGTCTACCTTTAGGCTTTCTAGTCAGTAGATATTGAAGCATGATGCACGTTTAGTAAAATCCTGCTTCAGTCTCCTACTGGGAATCTTGCTCTCTGCAGCTGGGAGAGGGAGGCTTCAAACTTCTGTACAGGCACCTCTCCACTGGTCATGTTCTTGGTCACTTTTAATCAGAACACAATTTCTAACTGTGTAAGTTGTCCTTAATTGATACCGGAAGAGTATTTAGCAAGAATTTCTTTCCCTCTTTCTTTCCAGCGGAGCATGCTTGTGTATCTAATCCCTGTGCTAATGGTGGAATTTGTCATGAAATTTCGTCAGGCTTCAAGTGTCACTGCCCATCAGGGTGGAGTGGACCAACATGTGCTATTGGTGGGTATGCATTTACTGATGACTGACCCGTTAGGTTGGAAGGGTTGATACAGCTTACTTGACAATATCATACTCTGTGGGTATGGAATTTGGTGACAGTCTTACCTTACCTGTCTTTTAACAGCTCTGAAAAGATTAATGGTACTGTGCAGCCAGCAGTATCTATTTAATACAGTTGAAATCCACAGGTTATCAAAAGCATAGCTAGACCATATCCAAAGAAATACCCTGTTGCTGAAGCTTGTAGGACACTTTCTGACTCTTTAGCTGGTCTAAAGCAAAATACAGAATGGATTCGTTTTAAGAAATACAAATACGCACATGAAAGGTTCTCCCCTTCTTAAAGTAGTAGAAAAGTAGATTACTTCCTTAAAGGAGTCTGGTTTGGAAGACAGGAAGTAGTTGAAATGTATTGTAGACCTATGTAGTTGGTTTGCATGTTGACTGTGATTTGGAACACGGAGTCGGCGCGGGGGGAGTCATCCATTTTTTAACAGCAACTATCCTCAAAAAAAACCCAAAACAAAACAAAAAAAACAAAACAAAACCAAAAACCCCCCAAAAACCTGGCTAAACTTGTGTCATGGTCTAGGAACATGACTTTCAATGAATGTGTTCATCATTGGCAGATTAACTGAATCTTCTTGCTGTTTGCAGATAGAAAATTTCAGAGTTCCTCTATACCCTATCTTAAAGATGTGAGAAAAGCCTAAGTAAAAGTTAGGTTAGAAATGTTAGTCTGTTCCTAAGCTTATTTGTACATTCTCCCCCTTCATCTCAAAATAACTTTAAAATAACCCCAAACAAACAACAACAAAAAACCCCACAAAAACAACAACAAAAAAACAAAACACAAAACAAAAAAACCCAACCCCAAAACAGGTTAAGCCGAGTTTTAAACCATGGCACACTTTGACTTTCCAGATATTGACGAATGCGCATCTAACCCTTGTGCTCAAGGAGGGACCTGTATTGATGGCATTAATGCATTTGAGTGTATATGTCCACAACAGTGGATTGGAGCAACATGTCAGCTCGGTAAGTAATTACCCTCTGAAGTTTTGAAGACCACTGGAGATTATTCCCAAATAACGAGTAACTCTATGTAAGTGTGTTTCTGACATGATTTTATTGAAGAAAACATTGAAGATGTGTGTTGCTATTGGTATCTTAGCTCTTCTTTAGATCTTAAAGCCAGAAGTTTCAAGGGAACCTATAACTATTTAAGCTGCAACTTAAGCTTACTTATAATAGTTCTTCTAGAATGCCCAGTAACTTTTCTGTTTCAAAATACAGCATTGGTGATGGTAGCTCCTTCATGGTGGCAGAACAGTGACTATAAGCTTACAGAGGCAAGGAAGGGATTTGCCCTGACTAACATAATACCTTTTTGAATTTTGGCAAAGGGAAAAAGTGAGATAATATGCATGTGCTACTATAGACAAGTATGCATTAAAAACTTGTGTTATGTAAATGGTTTTAGTGCCCTACCAATGTATAATATGAGCTTCTGATGCTTGGATTGCATGGAAACTTTGCTTGGTGCTGTGGTAATCTGTTTCTGGGTTTGTTCTTTATTCTCTTCTTTCTTTTATCTTCTTTCACAGATGCTAATGAGTGTGAGGGGAAACCCTGTGTTAATGCTTACTCTTGCAAAAATCTCATTGGTGGATATTACTGTGACTGCATTCCAGGATGGACAGGAGTAAATTGTCATATCAGTTAGTATTTCTTTAGTATGTATGTTGACCATAGGATGCACTATTCTTTAAAACAGGTTTTATGATGAATGATAGTACACATACTTGTACAAGAAAAAATACCTGTTGTCAGGATTTTTCTAACTTCCAGCAATATAAATTGAAAATACTGTTGGAAAATTTATTTAGACATGTAATTGGTATTAAAAGGTTAGATATACACTTACATAACTCTAATCTCTCCCTACTCACTCATCCCTTATTCTGAATGATATTATATACTGATTAAATTTAAAAGACTTCTTAGCTAAAATGTTAGATATGAAATTATCTGATAGCATTTGATTTAATTTCTATTACACTGTAATAGAAATATGTAATATGTAATTTTCTATTGCATGTTTTTTAAAATAAGAACCTCTTAAGACATCAAGCATCCTTGCTTTCCATTGAAACATCCAGAAAAAATCCTTCCTGAAAATCATTTGTTCTTCATTTTTTATGCTAGACTTTGACTTTGCAGTATAAATTCTAATGCATTGCATATTTTATCCATAGATATTAATGACTGTCATGGACAATGTCAACATGGAGGGACTTGTAAGGTAACTCTTGTTTATTACGTGCCATATTGAAAACTAATCTTGTTCTGGCTAGTTATGAATTCTATAGTTTGGAATTACATTTGGTTAAATGAGGTTAAATGTTAAAAGTGTAATGTTGCACTTGCAGACTCTTGTACCATTTCACAAAATAATTTTATGTGCTGTTACTGCTGTTCATAAATCCAGAGTATAGAAATAACTTGAGTTCTTGTGTGCAAGTTTTATCAATAAACAAATCTTTCTACTTTTGCCTTTTTTCCCCTCTGTGAAGGATGAAGTGAATGGTTACCATTGCTTATGCCCTCGTGGTTTCACAGGAAAAAACTGTGAGACAGAAACAAATGAGTGTGAAAGCAATCCATGCCAAAATGGAGGCCGCTGCAAAGACCTGGTGAATGGATTCAGTTGCCTGTGTTCACAGGGCTTCTCAGGAGTCTTCTGTGAGGTGAGGGCAGTGGTGACATTATTGCAATACTTCTCATGGATTGAATTCTTGAAAGAAACATATCTCTGGGTTTAAATGGGAGTAACCCAAGGCTGAAGCATTACTAACGTAGCTGTTACTTGATACTCTGAATAAGCAAATTTGTTGTGTAGTGCTGTCATAGTAGCTGTAACACTTGAATTTGCAGGCTGGTAAACTGCAAGTTGTTGCATGTAGGTGTTGGCTCTCCTAAATGTTTTAAGGCTGCAGGTATTCCTTAAGCTTGAAACGTTTTCCTTTGCAATTTTCAGGACCTGTGTCCTTTTGTTACGCTAGCACGTTTTAGGTCTTCATGCTAATAACTCTGAAGTACATAATGAAATTACCTTTCAAGTAATCCTGCTGTTGTTGGTAGGAGTATCCATATAATTAAAGGCAGGCAGATATGCAAGTGTTGGCTCTCAGAACTTTCTGTTTGAGATCATTTTCGGAACATGTAGTTCTAGTGCTTAAATAAGGATTCAGATCTGAAATACTGAAGTGCTAGTGATAATTCATAAAGTACTTCCTGATAACGAAGGTCTTCCTTTTTCTAGGGAGGACGTTAGAATTTTCAATGTAAAATTATATTGCCCTAAGTATGTCCTTTTTGGCTTTCGCTGATAGCCAGATTTATGAAAGAGTTACGGTTAGCAAGACAGCATCAACTGGAGGCCTTTGGTTAGAATTTTGTTTGGTTTGCTCCAGAATTTTTCATGGAGGACATTGGAGTGATCGCTCTTAAATGCTGAAGTAATTTTATTCTATATTATTTGCATTGTTGAAGAAACAATGCCATCCTTTTATCAAAATTTAAAAGGGTTGCAAATACTGACCCGTTTAATAGAACTGGTGCAGTACCTAATAGCTCATGTACCATTTCTACATAAGGATCATAGTTTGAGTGGTTTACTCTTGGCTGATTCATACCATACTGTGTAATTAAAGTTTTAGCAAATCTGTTTGAATAATAGGGGGGAGTTGGCTGCTTGCCTTCTGTGTTGCAGGAAATAATCTACCATTGATTCCAGATGCTAAAGTACCAGCTACTGAACTTGCATTGGGAAGGGGAAATTTACACTAATGGAAGGAAACAAATGGAGACATCTGATAGAGGAGATCTGAGAATCTTTCTCAGACCTTAGCTATTCTTTGTAGTTTGCTTTGAATGTTCCATATGAGAGCACAAAATAGCTTGCTGTAAGTCCCTCCATTGCAGCTGGAATTGTATGTGCTCCTCTGAATTAAATACTTAACACCATTTGTGTTCCTTCTGTTTTGGTTAGCTTTGCATTTTTCTCCTATTTAGCTACAGAACTACTGAAAATATTGACCAAATCCACTATTGGACTTAATTTTATGTCTGTTAAGGTTGAGGAAGCTATCTTTCTCTCAAGAGATATGTGAAGAGGAAAAAATTCACTTGGGGGGAGAAAAGCAATCCTTAAGAATAACAATTTGGAGGAAAGATACTGTGATGTAACAGCATACCTTTTGAGGCCGCTTTGTGGATTTTGAGGCCAATTTAGGGCATCACCAATCAGTGATCTTGTGTTTCAGTCTAAGATGTAGAAGAAGCAGAATTGCTTTGCTACAGCCATTTGTCTGTGTTAAGGGTTATATCACGAAAGCTAGATTTAAGTTTTGCTTTTTGATTTAGATGGTAAGAAGTGTTCAAACTGTACCTAGTATTTCCGTGTGCAAATTGGCATGGTGATAGTATTTGTAAGAATAAGGCCCTGAGCAGCTTGATTTTAACTAGACCTACTTTGAGCAGGAGGTGGGGAGTAGCTGACCTCTAGAGGTCCCTTCCAAGCTATGTGGTTCTATAAAAAATTCTATGTGTTAATTGAGATAAGGATGCTCTAGAGAATAGGGTTGGGTTTTTTTAAGGTTCTGTGTATTTTAAGTGTCTTGCAGATACAATGTTGACAAGCACACTGGTATTTAACTTGCATCATCGCACTTAGTATGTGGGTGTGAAGGACAGAGAAGTGACTTACAATAAGCCAGAATAGTCACAGTAAGATGTCTTTTAATGGCTTCTTCTTTGCTAAGTTATTGCAAATGTGCTTATTCAGCCTCCTGCAAAGGAATAACTTTTTAGCAGTGTTAGAAAAGCTTTGTATTAGGATTGACTAACATAACCTGAAGTTTCTCTCTGTGTTGCAGGATGGAATGCAATATATATGATTCATAAACCCTATTATAAACTTGAGGTTCCCTGTACATTAGCTTCATCTGTGACTTTGGCAACATAAATAATGATGCTTACTCCTGGGAAATGAAGCAGCTGCTGCTAACTATGGTCTCTCTCTTACAGATGGATATTGATTTCTGTGAACCTAACCCTTGCCAGAACGGGGCTAAGTGCTATGATCTAGGAGGAGACTATTACTGTGCCTGCCCTGATGACTATGATGGAAAGAATTGTTCTCATCTCAAGGACCACTGCAAGAACAATTCTTGTAAAGGTACCTGCTGTTGTCCAGAAACTTGTCTTAATTTATTGGTGGTACATTAAAAAAGAAAAGTAGTATTTCTGGGAATAGCATAATGCAGAAACATTTTTATTGTATTCACTTGGACTTTGTGAAATAGTGAGGTAGTGAGAAGAAATGCTTGTAACAGTCCTTATTTATAAAGAAGTAGAGGGTAACTTACAGTTAACGTAACTTTTAAATTGTGATTAGTCTTAATTTTTGGATAACTTTTTTAAAACTAAAAAACTGATTGGTGATGCAGATTATTAGTCTGATGATGTACTTCTCATTCTTAGTAATAGACAGCTGTACAATAGAAGTCTTCACTAATGCTACCCAAGAAGGAATTCGCTTCATTTCATCTAATGTTTGTGGGCCTCACGGACGGTGTATTAGTCAGCCAGGAGGGAATTTTACTTGTGCCTGTGAAAGAGGTTTTACTGGAATATACTGTCATGAAAGTAAGTAGGAGTTTCTTCCAAATGATTTTGTTGCTCTAAAACTTAAAGTTTTTGTTATGAATCTTTACAACATTATTAAAATCTTAATGTTTTATTTTAAGTTGCACAGAGCATTGTTTCAGGTGTACTGCTTGAAATCCAGTTTCTTCTGGTAACAGTTGTCTTTCGTAGTGGTTCACGCTTCCTCTGTGAAAGAAAACTGGTTTTCTCCAACTTCATTGTGAATGTGTCTGTACCCACTACCTTTATGTACGGTCTTACAAGACGCCATGGATTTCACCAACATGGGAATGATAAAGAAGGGACAGACACATTGACAGCACAACTTAGGAGTGTGTATATTGTTGTTCCAGGTATTTCTTGAACACCTGGATATTTTTGCCAGGTAAACTTAATGCCCTGGTTTGACTTGCTACATGAGAGACTACATCTAGAAACCTTACCAGACTTGAAAACAGATGTTTGAGCTGTTCTTATGTATGTACAAATGGACTATAACTTTGTGCTGCTTTTCCTAGAGACACAAGTGTAGATCACTCCTTTAGGTAGGTGAAGACAGCCTTGAGTGATAATTGTTGACTTTTTGTCATAGATATCAATGATTGTCTTGGGAAACCTTGCAAGAATGGTGGGACGTGCATTGATGAAGTTGATTCATTTAGATGTTTCTGCTCAAGTGGCTGGGAAGGAGAATTGTGTGACACAAGTGAGTACTGCTAAGCATTGCAGGGTCAAATATTACAACTTTGCTGTAACAGTTAGTGATGGTTGGTATGTGGTTAATAATAACGGGGTAGTTTCTCTGTTCTATAATTACAGTCTACCCAGTATTGTTTGCAAAAGTATTTTCAAGAAGATTTTTGGGTAGCAGCTCTAAAAGGCTCAGTTCCTTTAATATGACCATAATCTGATTCTTTGGTATAGTACAGGATGTATCTCGGGAGGAGAGAACTTCTTTTTCTCCTGAGCAGAGGCAAAAGTGAATATACCCTGTTAGGGGGTCAACTCATTATATTGCATTTATTGCTATAAGCATACGTACTTCTTAGTACTTACTGTACATAACAGTTTGTCCCTCACCCAATCTACTCATACACAGTAGTTCCCAAACTTGAAAAGCTTTTTAGCTTCAAGGCAGTGCAAGCTATAATGCGCTTCCATGTTACTGAAGGAATTTATAAGTTTAATATCTATTCCTTTAGTAAGAAAAGAACTGTTGAAGCCTGAATTTTTACTCAATGAATATCATGAGTTGGTGTTTTGTATTGTGGGTTCAGTGGGAGCAGGCCTTTACTCTTGCTGCTCTGGCTTGAGACATATTGGGCCTTAGTTGACAAAGAAGCCTACTAGGCCAGTTCATGGTTATGTTACCTCAGAGGAAACTGCAGTTGGTTCTTTTTCTGCTCTGAATGAAGCCTGTTCTAAAACATGATGGCAAGGACTTGCTGAGACTTATTACAGGACATGCACCAATTGAGATGTGAAATAAAGACTGAGAAGCTTTTGGCAGCTATCACTGTCAGAAGAGCTTTCTGTGTGGTCTAGATGAAGTTCGGTCTGGAATAATTATGTTCTACCTGTTAAAACGTTTCTCTCAAGTGAAAAGAACCTCCTCTAAAATTCATGTATGTCTACGTATATGTTTAATGTATGTATGCACACACACATATATATATGTATGTGTATATACAGTTAAGCCATTTAATGGCTTTAACTCTCTGTATTTTGAGACATAAAGCAGGAGAGGGAACCTAATGTGGATGTCCTGGGTTGGGGCTCCTTTTCAGGACATTGTGGTCCCTACTAGAAAGTTTTCTCTGAAGTTCAGAATACAGCTTCTTTGCTGAAAAAATGAAACTACTTTGGTGCTCTACTTAAAAGCCATACTAAATTATACTTTTTCTCTTAAGCTGTCAGAAAATCTTTCATAATTCATGTTGTTCTGTATTAAATTGGAGTTTTTTCCTTGCTTGTATAAAGATAACCCCATAACAATTAGGAATGCTGTCTTCTGAAGTAGTACACAATTTATTTCCTTTATGAAGAAGTATTTTATACTTTCTCATGGCCTTGGCTGGGCTAGATCATCTAATTTGAATAACTCTTTTTCTAGATTTCAATGACTGTTCTCCTAATCCATGTCACAACGGTGGCCGATGCATTGATTTGGTAAATGACTTCTATTGTGAGTGTAAGAATGACTGGAAAGGCAAAACTTGCCATTCACGTAAGTGTTTTTTACTTTGATCTTTAGTTTATCCAAAGATTTGTTTTCTTTCTTCTCATGAGACTAGAGTTCCTGAAATTTAAAATAAAACAATTGCAGTGAAATAATAGGCATATATTCATTACCTTTTCCAGTTTCCCAGCAACAAAACGGAACATTTAAAAAAAAAGTATTCCTTCATGTAGTGAAATAGTGTTGTAAGAGATGCCCTTAGATTCCACTCTTTCGGTTGTTTACTGTAATGCAGCAAGTGGAACTATGCATTTCTAGTACTGTTGCATTTAAATATGAAGTCTCTTTAAAGGTAGTTTTGTGATCAAAAAGTACCTGGTCTTAAAATTCAGCATGACCAGTGGAAATTAAAACTGTTTTATTGTGATGCATAGGTGAATACCAATGTGATGCGAATACTTGTAGCAATGGTGGAACGTGCTATGATGATGGAGATACATTCCGCTGTTCATGTCCTCCAGAATGGATAGGAAGTACTTGCAACACTGGTAAGCTTTTTAAATTGTCTACAGATAAAGCCAGAAGAGGTAGAGAAGTGTTTAAATAATACTTAACTGTTTAGTAAATAGGCACACCGTTCTTCTAGCTGGCTAGTTCAAAGCTGTTCCAGTTGGCTGGTGACTGAAGTTTAGATTAATTTCTTCCACTCACCTGACACGATACTGATTTTTAGGAAGCTGTTCTCTGCAGGCTGCTTACATGGTCTTTCACATAGCTTCTCCTAAGCAGATTTGGAACACTTGGACTTGAGTCTTGACTTCTCTGTTAGTCTTTAGAGACCCTGTGTAAAAGTTTTCTTGGGAACTTAGTCCCCCACTTTGCTTGAAGGTTCATAATGAAGTAAGTTTGTGATCAAAAGGCATATGAGCAGACATACTCAGGAAAAATGAAATGAAGTGGTTCTTCCTAGGGGATTTGCAGGGTTACTGCCTGCTATAGGGAACTACTCTTGATCTTTCTGAGGTTTGAATGTAGTCTCTGTGGTACATTTTTCTGTACACGAAACTTCCATTAGGACCAAGAAGTTGGAGGAAGATAACTTAGTATAGCTTTTCTACTTTCTGCATACAATTGTGGCATTTAATCAAAATCTGAACTTTAAATACTAGTATTTTATTATGAAGTACACCTCATGACCTGGGTAACTCACTGCAAAGTAGGAATTCAGCAGTATTTGAAGGACGCTTACACAGATAGGGAAAAAATAGATAATTTTTCTGTGAATCTTAATGTTTCAATCAAACAATTGAATTGGGATGGTGGTAAAGGTAGGTGAGAGATTATCACGTGATGTGACTATTTTGGGAGTCTTCTGACCATCTTGTAAAGTCTTGTACTGTTGACTTAAATGCTATTCAGGATTGTGATATTGACATATCCAGATGATTAAATAGTTCTTATTTTCTGTGCTAAATCGAGACCTTTTGTGTTTTCAAAGCTAAAAACAGCAGCTGTATTCCAAACCCTTGCATGAATGGTGGAACATGTGTTGGCAGTGGAGATTCCTTTTCTTGCATCTGCAAAGAGGGATGGGAAGGACGTACATGCACACAGAGTAAGGCTTTTCTCCTTTCTTCCCCTGCTTTCCCCTGGTATATTAGGAGTGTCTGGCACAGAGCTGTTAACTGAAACAAAGCAAGTTTATAGAGTTCATGTGCCACAATATCTGAATCATTCAGGGTGGGAGGTAGGTAAAGATGATGATGCTCGAGTAATGAATGAAGAACTTGGCATGCTTTTTTTTGGACCTAGTCTCTGCCAAAATAAGACTTTCAGCCTTCTATAGAAATATAATTTTGGGGAACATGTGCAGAGCAAAAAAATCCTTGCAGAAAATACTGATTTTAATAATGAAAAATATGTGGAAAGGCAGGCAGTAGTGTATATTCCATTTTCTCTGAGGATAGCAGTTAACTATGTTGACATACCAATACAATGAATTGGTTAGGTGGAGTAAAGCCTGCAACTTTGATTTTTTTTTTTTTTTTTTCTTAATTCCCCCCCCCCAAGTGTGACAGAGAGGGGAAAAAAAAAAAAAATCTAAATTTGAGCTCCATTTTTACTCTAAATCTACTGTGAAATTACTGTTGTATTGATATATGCTCTAATCAGCTGTTTTAAAGCTGACAGTGCTAGTATAAATGCTAACAAAGAATTCAGAGCCATTTATTATGGGAAAGATTTGTTTAAGAAATCTGGCTAGTTGCAGGTATACATATGAAATGCTGAAGTAGTAGTAATCCTTTAGAAAGCTTTTAGAGCCTGGTTGAATTATCCACAACCAGTGCAACCAATACCCTGTTTTATTTCATTATGTTGCCATCACACTGTGTGTCAGTCTGTGCTGTTGATATATCAAAATACAGCAAAGTTGTAAAATTTTGCATTTGTGAGTCTGTTCGTAAAATTTAAGGTCTTTCATTGGTCTGTTAGGTCTAATTGAACTTTCTTTGCAAGTGTGGAAGAAAACATTCGATGCTGTATTACTTTGCTTTGCTTTCCATCAAATATAGTGTCTCTTGAACTATAATATTATACATTAGAACATAAATGTGCCACTAGTTACACTAGTCTGTATTCTTTTTTTTTATAGACACCAATGACTGCAACCCTCATCCATGGTAAGTATGCGAACGCCACTTCTGTAACTTATTTATTGTGAAAATAAAAGTGAGCATAGTAATACGGATTTCCATTCCAGATTACAACTAATTCTACCCTACAATAATTAAAGCCGGCCTCTGTAAAAATCTTAAAATAATTTTTTGCCATGCCTTATCTATTCCTTGACAGCAAAGACGACAAAACAATGCTGAGTTGATTCATGTATGAACAGGTAGAAGTATTTTAGTGTAGTCTTTGTACCAGAACTGACTAGTAAATTACTGTGATATGAAATGAATCAGACTTTATAACATTTCAAGCACCTACAATTGAGTTTTAGGAAAAAAAAAAAAGAGAGAAATCAAAACCTGTTTATTTACAATAAATAGATAATTTAATCCTGTTAGATCAAATAGTATGTATAAATGTGTTTTTAAAACAAAATTAATTTTTTGGAAGATACAGTGGGAGTATTTTAAATATAGGCATTGATATTTGTGATTGAAAGGGAAAAATACTGATATGTGGATGAGGCAAACCATCTACCGTATCTTTCTCTGCTGTCCATTCTGATGCAATAACCTGTACTTTGTGTATTAAAAAAAAAAACAAACCCCGAAAAACCAAAAAAAACCCCAAAAAGCAACTTCGTAAAAGCCTAGGCTTTCTCCATATTCACTTTACAGTGCTGTTTTATCTCCTTGAGTTCTGTTGATCCACTTCCTCACGCATGCATCCACTTCTGTAGGATGTTGCTGTTTTATAGGTGACTTACCAAGCAGTATTTTTTATCTAACATTATTCTTTCTCTGTTGATGGGAATAGATCGTCCCCCTAAACAGAAGGTTTAATTAACAAAGCTTTAATTAGAGACCAATGAAACAGTGTAGATGGCTTATTAAGTAGACTCATATTATGAATTAGCATGGACTTTTAAATTCTGCATTATTGAATAGTGAGAAAGTACTATGACTAGGGACAATAGAAATATGCATTTGAACACGCTGCATGAGACCTATGGTTTTTGCTCATCTTTAGACTAGTGAATCTACACCGAGAATGCTTGGCGTCATGATAGGTTTATTATTTTTACAGTTACAATGGAGGCATCTGTGTTGATGGTGTGAATTGGTTTCGATGTGAATGTGCGCCTGGGTTTGCTGGTCCTGACTGCAGAATTAGTAAGTACCTGTATGGGTAAAGACCTGAAAGATTGTACCATTCTGACGCACAAATCAGAAAGAACACCCTGTCGCCCTTTTTGCATTAGGTTAGCTGAATTCCAAATAATGAAGCAGAAGCCACCTGTCAGTCAGCCAGGTACTGATAGCTTGTAAATAATGGCAACTTACGTTCCTTTCTTCATTTCATTAAATGGAACTGCGTTGCTTAAATTATACTCAAAGACCGGTTGCTGAACTTTGTCAGACATTTCTGAAGGTTCTGGGGTGCTGGCTTCATAGAAGCTTATTAAGTATTTTTACTGATAAGCAACTTGTTAAAGATGACATATATCACTAGGTGTTCCACTTAACATTAGAAACTGAAATCCACTGAGACATCGCAAATGAAAACAAAACCATCAGGACTGTAGTGCTGGCATGTGAACAACAGAAGTATGATAAAGGTCTTTCAAAGCTATAAAACAAACCTGTTGCACTGAATTATCCTGAAGGATAGAAACTGAAAAGAAGGGGGAACAAAAGACCCTAAAACTGCATTGAAGTGTTGTGGAAGAGTTGGTGGTTTTTTGTTGGTGGGCTTTTTTGTTTGGGTTTTTTTTTTTTAATGGAATATTACCATTTTGACTTGCATGTGATAGATACCTTATTTTTACTTTATTTTATTTTTACCTCTTCAGAAGATCAGACTGAGTCTTCTGTAGCCTCAAGGCTGTTGGGCTTGGTCCTTCTACTCCATCAGTATGTTGGTGTGCTTTCAAGTTGAGATTTCATCCTCATTCTGGCAGGTAGTAAATGAGCCAACATCTCTAGTCAGAGGTTGACTAGTACTTGTGGTAGCATCAGCTTAGTAATCTCTGGATATAGAACCAGGGATGGCAGATAAATCATGTATCTAGATCCAGACACGCAGTGAGGGATATTGAATTCTCCTTTTCCAGACAAGAAATGCAGAGAGGCCTATTTGTAGTCAAAGACAAGTGCTGTGCATTTGTAATGGGACTGCAGGCTTTTTTTTCATGTTTAGACTGGTATAGACAAAAGGAGTAGCTCTGACAAAAATGCCTTTTATGGCTGATAACAGAAACAGAGTTAACAGTCACTTTTTTCAGCATACAGAGGCTGGATAATCTTAAACCGACATAGCCTGAAGAGAGGAGGAAAGAGTAGTTAAACCCTGTAGTAGTTCAGATACTTACGTATTTGCATCAAACTTCATCTTAGAGTGCTTCTGAAAGAAGCTAGAATAGAACCAAAAGCCCTTTCACATTCATTTGTTATTTTCCATGGCCTACATGGGTAACAGTCTCGCTACTACCATTTATCACGTTCACTTTCTAAGTCCAGTCCTTTAAACACAGAAGATGAAACGATACTGTGCATCAGTCAAGAATTGGTGTTTAAACAGTTTTTCTGAGGGGTTGGAGTGGGCCTTCATTTTCAATGGAAGGAAACCTTTTGAAAGATGTTTTGGAAGAGAATGGTTATGGTTGAAAATTAAGCAGTTGGTGCCTGTGGCTCGCAACTTGACAGGTTGGTTTCTGTTGCCTTTGTTGGTAGACTGTTGCATAAATTAGTATTGGTCTCTTCCCCAGGATAACAACACACTGCTGTGCATCGAATGGACTATGCTTCCCTGCCTTTTTCAATAGATTTCTATGGCTAAGCCTCTGAATCTTTGAAGGTTGTTTTTTTTTAAGAGGCTTTTGTGCTAATTGTGTATGTACTAAATTAATCTACTCACTATTTCATGGTTATTAAGAAAAGTAACATCAAATGTTACAAACTGAACTATTACTCTTCTTCCTTATGGTGAATCGTATTGTAGTAAGTCACTCTTTTCAAGCACTGTTGAGCCAAGTCATTGTACAGCTCTTGCACTGTGATAACTTCCTGAAAGCATGTGCTTTTCTGGGAAGCCTAAATGTCTAAGATTGGTGTCAGAACAGGATGTGTGACTTCAGTTCTATAGCTGAATGTGGAGAAGACATTAGCACCTTCAGCTGACTAACACCTTTGCTCTGTGAGATGAGTCAGCATATGACTGCTGCTTTGATCACCAGAACTTCAATTAGGGTGCAGTTACAAGAAATCTGTTAGAGGTTACTGCTGAAATGGTAGAACTATCCAATTACAGGATTAATTCTGAAGCCAAACTGTCCTTTCTTTGTTAAGAAAGTGGATATTGTCAGATTACATCTCAGTAAATGTTTAATTAAAATGTTCTACATCCTTGCCATTGAGTTTTACCTATTTTCTATCTAGATATTGATGAATGCCAGTCTTCCCCTTGTGGATATGGTGCCACTTGTATAGATGAAATAAACGGATACCGATGCACTTGTCCCCCTGGAAGAATTGGTCCTAGATGCCAAGAAGGTATTCCTATATCTGCTATCCAGACCTTTACCCAAAAACCAGTAGGGTACAATGTAGCCAGTATAGAGTTTATATACAGTAGTCTGATATGTAAGGAACAGTAGCTAGTATTTTTCTGATTTAAACTTGCATGGCTTCAGTAAGTTGAAGAGGTGAAGTGTCTGAGTGTGCTTTTTTTTTTTTTTTTTTTCCTTCCCTTAGTGATTGGAATTGGAAAGCCTTGCTGGCTTAAAGGAATGACCTTTCCCCATGGCAGCAGGTGGGATCAAGAATGCAACAACTGCCACTGTTTGGATGGCCGTATTGACTGCACCAAGGTAGGCATTTTTGACCTATATTCTTACATCCTTCTGGCTGAAACAAACTTGCTGTTCATTGTGCACAAGTTAATCTCTTTTTTTTTCCATCTAGACTCTTGCATAAGTCTCCCCCAAACAGCCTTTGTTTAAAAAAAAAAAAAAAAGTGTCTAATGACTTCCTGTGAAAATACTTACAGGATTGTCTTTATAATCATAAGCTACTGTCCTGCTCTCTACCTGCTAGAAGAAGCTCTCTAGAAGTGGACAGGCATTTCTTGCAGAAAAGGAGATATGAACTGGAATGGAATAATGACCCTTGAAAGGATAAATAAATCACTCTGACAAAGCTTTACAAACACAGTTTTAGAGCTCCTAATTTTGTGAAACATTAGTTCCAAGGTAAAGGACATGTAGGAAGAAAAGTTTCTTCAGTGGGTAATAATCATCTTTTTGTATTGTCCTTCAGTAGGTTTATGAATTGACAAATTGCAACCTTTGTATATTTATTATGGACTATATCCTGGTGGTTGTGACTTAGAAAAAAATAAGACTAGCCTAAATGCAGATTGAACATGTTGGTATATGTGTTCCAAGCCTTTCAGCCCTCCCAAGATAGCATTTCTCAGTGGATTTGTGGTACCTGTGCAGCTTTACATCACAGCTGGAGAAAGACAAGATCAGTGCTGCTTACAAGTTGTAGGGCTAGGTGGGTGGGTCCAGATGAGTGCTAATAGCACTTAGAACATTACTTTACAGAGCAGTCTCCCACGTTTCACTGGAAGCACCAGTTTAAAAACCTCTGGGTCTTACTAATCTATCTAGCCTTAATCTTATTTTGTTTAGCTAGGTATGTGCTGTAGGCAAAGAAATAACTAAGTCATTTAGAAATGCTATTTTAGACTCTTTATGGTGGTGTGATTTCAAGTTTGAGATGTCTTCAGAAGATAACTACATGAAGGTAACTAGAATCTCAGACATGGTGGTGCGGTAAATGCAACTTACCCATATATGGTGTTTGGCGCTTTCACGCGTAATGGAAAAAATACTCTTTCTTGCTGCAGCTGTGCTTTAAGAAATCCATAGGTTCCTAAACTAATAGTTGTATAGTATTATATAGAATCTTAGAGGTTACATCATGAAATGGAGCCACATTTGGAAGCTTGCTACACCTCAGTAACTTGGGAGTACCAGCATACTGTTTTCTTTTGGGAGAGTGGTTGAAGTGACACTGCTTATCACCAATGTGCGTCAGCCCTTAACATCTTCAGCATTCTGTGGCAAGGATCTCGGTATAAATATTGAAGAGAAATTAATCCTTGTGGAGGTGTTTCTCTTTCTAGATTATAGAAGCCTAGATGACTAATTCAAAATAGATGCTTGAATTTCTGTATAACTCAGTTATGTGGGACAAATCCATAAGCCTCTAAGGAGATATGCCCAGTCAGTGGTGTCTTGGGTAATCTTTGCACCGTTTTTACTCTTTTGTCCATACAAAATGTCCTCATTTTGTGGAAGAGCAACTCCATCTGCTACTAGGACTACAGCAGTATTGAAATCTGGATTTTTTGCAGACGGTAGTAGAGCATGACCATCTTACGTGAATTGGTTATTTTGATTTGATGTATAAGAGCAATTAACTGTAACAGTACTTTGTTCTTTTTAATTTCTAGGTGTGGTGTGGGAAAAAACCTTGTCTGTTACACAAACACTGGGATAATTCAAATAACCAGTGTCCCATGGGTCAAGAATGCCAGGAGAAGTATATGAAATGTTTTCAGCCACCATGCACAGACTGGGGAGAATGCGGTGCCTCTGAACCTCTGCCTGCCAATATCAAGTGTCTGCCTAATTCTGGGTACTTGGACAATGACTGTGCTAGAATTACTTTAATTTTTAACGGAGACAAAGTCCCTCAGGTGAGAACAAAATTATTAATGAAGTATGGCAATATATGTAGGGATATATTCCATGTCAAAACATGGAAGATTAATGTTTCTAATATGACTCCTTGTTGTCATAAACTTCCAAAATTTATTATTAGACTGCTCTATTGCTATTAATTGTGCTTTGTCTAAAGGGCAAGGCAAAATTAGGGTTTGTACTGAATATTTTATTTTCGTTTTTTAAATCTGAAAGAACTACTTTCTTACATTTCAAGATGGGCTCAGACTATACTGGGATAGTCATGCAAGCTCAGTTTCTCACCCTTCATTCCAAAACCCTGTTCTTCGCTTTTTTGCCCTTTCTTGCTGCCTTCATCAGGTCTCAGTAACTGCAAGAACTCTGAAGATGTTTACTTTTATGTACTATTTTTTACTTAAACTAAAAGTCATGCAATCTCCCTTGCTTCTAACAGGGCACTACAACTGAAAATATCTGTTCTGAAATTCGGTATTTACCAGCTAGTAGGACTGTTTCTAGGGACAGAACTCTGATAATACTATGTGATCTGTCTTACTCCACAGAGAATGCAGTGGAAGTTGCTATTGTAAGTATGAGACTTGTATTAATATATAGAAAAACATTTTCTTAATAGTTTATGCTGGGGAAGAGGTTTAAGCTTGTTTCACTTCAATGCAGGTACTGCAGTCTGTGGCTTAGTCTGACTGCAAAGCAATTTTGTGATCTTGCAATTTCCTATAATGCCAGATAGCTGAAACTGCAGGTTTCATTAATAACAGAAGGCTACCACAACCTCCTGATAAATTACTCTAAAAACTAATTCAGCCCAAATTAGTGAACAGGTGCCTACCTGTTATGTCAGAAATCTTGGGCTATTGACCTTTTCAGTGAGGAGATGTGGTTGCAGGTGGCTGGACTGGATCTTGTGAAGAAGTTTCTGCTGTGCATTTAAAGTATGGCTGCTTCAGGATGTTCATTAAATACATATGTGCTAAGTGGGAAGTAGAAGAAGGTGCAAGTTGAGTAGATGAAAGTAGCTATTGCCCTACTGAGCTAAAGACTAGCTTCAGAGGCATTTACAGGCCAATCACTCAGTGCTTGCATGTTGCTTAGTTTCCAAGAAAGAGTTAATTTTCATAGTAAAGTGTTTATCCAGGCAGAAGCTGGACTGTCTGTCTCTACCAGTACCATAAAGAACATGCTGAGCCATGATGCAGGAAGCAAAGTGTATGGTATAAATAGAGCAGACTGTTATTAGTCCAAGCTTCTATCTAGATAATCCACATGACTTGAAGTGCTCCAAACTATGACTAAGTTTAGCTCAGCAGTGTAAGTAACATGGAAGTCAGCTGGCTTTTGAGGTATGCTAGATTAACAAGTAGGCGTGTTACCCACCAAGTCTGACACTGCATCTGCAGTTTGGATAGAGCCAGCTATGCTATTGCTACAGTAAACTTTCAGGGTACTTTTGTACTACTAGGTTACTTTTGTAACTACTGTCAGGTAAATTCAACCTAGTGAATGCAATTAAGATGTAGCTGAATTTAAAAAGTAGATTTCCATGGTTAGGTGATTGCAATAACTTTTTGTTTTTCCCCTTCACTCCCTTTAGTCTTTTGTTCCACATCAAGATGAACAAGATAATAGTCTCATACAGAATGCTGCTAATACAATAGTAAATGCAATCACTAAGCGGCAAAACAGCACTGTTATGTTGGCAGTAACTGAAGTCAAAGTAGAAACCATCGTTGTTGGGAATTCATCATCAGGTAAGGTTCCCAATGCATACATCTTCTCTGTGTGTAAGCATTTTCTGTTCCCTTACTGTCAGTCTTGTCTTTCTTTACTTGCTGGGGAAAATGATAGATTGGGTTGTTTCTTTAATTGCTATTACTAACTGAAGAGGAAGTGGCTTTAAAATCAAAATTCTGTGCTTGTGTGCTAGTTTAAACTTAACCTCATCCCTAGCATCCCCACCTACCCTTGCCACTGTTTTGGCTCTGACTTCCAACCCTGTTCTCCAGTCTAAGCATACCTTTCACAAGATCAGGAGTTCTTCTCATGAGCTGTTCAAATCCTGTCTGATTCTCCTACATTAACGTTAAGCCAACCTCAGCCCTTGATCCTGCTGCACTGTAGAAACTGAGGCTGTGAAGTAACGAAAATATGGGGAGGGGGAAGACACATAGTGTGATACCAAGTCTCTTCTGAAGTGCTTATGTTTTATTTACCTTAACAATACTTAAAGATGTCTGGTATCTTCCAATACTTGGCCACGATAACGTAAAACTTTGCTCTGTTTTTCAACATGTGTTTCTCACTAGTGCACAGCTGGCTTAAAATGTAATGTTCATTCCTCTTAATGAGGATATGGTGTGATTGGAGAGACCTTTACCTCTGAATATTGGCTTTCCAAGAGCTATGCCAAAATAAGTAGTTGAAGATTTTGCATGCCTCTGTTCCTGCCTGGGGGAGGCAGGAGACAGTCTTGTGGAAGACCCCTGGTAGGTTCCAGTTCAGCTAAGCCCCAGAGTGCAAATCTTACAATAGTAGGAGACTCTCCCATGTTTTTCCTAGACCTTCCCAACATAATCTTCCGAAAGATCTTCCACCCATGGTCCAAATAATTAGTAAATTGCCTGGTTCCACTTCCCTTGCATTTCCCTTCTAGGGAATGCCTTTCATCTGTTAAAGCCTTGGCAAATGTACTATTTCCCCAGCTCCCCTGAAGGAGTGTACCAGCTTTGGTCTTGTCTTGAACAGAAATCCCGTAGATGATAAAGAATCGAGCTGAGATTCTGACATACCTCAGCCTTTCTTTCTTCTGGTTGTGTGTTAAGTGCTAGGGCAAAAGGGATGGAGATTACTTTGCCTCTCACCTCAATAAAATTCAAAGATTCTCCTAAGAAAGTGGATAGGCTTTGACTTCTCTTGCAGCTAGTGCTAGAGAATGGTTTCCAGACTTCTCATTTTAATATGGATGCTCAGTATTGACCACTGGCCTCTAGTTCTTTAAGTAGTGTTGTTATGAAGTAAGCTGTAACCTGGACTCTCATGTTCTTTGATTTGGTTTGATACCCCTTAATTGGGTGAGATAGGTGGAAATCTATCACAAAATCTATGTAAAGCCCTATGTCTGTGTTGAGAATCTCATTTTTGTGGGATGCTTAAGAGTCTAGATGGAGATGATCGACACTGAATTTCCTCTAGCCTTAAGAAAAAACATTCTGAATTTGGAATCTGTACACAGACAGTTCTCTGTATAAGAACCTTTTATTAAGTAAACTTGGATCCTCAGTCATATGATGGAATAATAGATGTGATAGCAGTGATAATGCAAGCTTTGTATTGTAGTCTTGGAGAAGCTGGTATGAAGAGCTCCTTTTTCCTTGAAGTATTTCCCCCCCATTCATGGTTTAGAATTAGACTGCTTATGAAAAATGAGGAGAGAATAGCAGTTACTCCTAAGAGTATAATTCTTCCCAAAACTGCTAAAATACAATTTTTGGATTGCTTGAAGCCAGCTATGTTCACAGTTTATTCATCCCTCTTTACCAGAAGGAAACATTTGAGAAGGTGTCATATTCCACATAAGGGTATGTTCAGAAGACACGTTAACGTTAGAATGAATGACCATGGTGTTGAAGCAGTCGGTTGTTTTTGTACAGCCATTTGCAGGTTATTCTGTAAGCAGTTGTTTAAAACTGTAGACGGAATTTATGTTTGCATCAGAGGCTAGGAGTGGTAGGTTGACAGGATTTGTCTGCAAAGCTTTTGAGCAATCCTGCTGTCTCTACAAAAAAGCAAAGCACCTGATGTCTTATTGCGTCTTACCATGTGTGAATTCTTGCTTATCAAGAAGAGTAGAAAAATGTTGTTGTTCTATCCTAGCAGTAAAGCCTTTGAGGAGGGGGAGGGGAAAGTCTAAACGTACATAACTTTTCAGGAATGGTTTCCCTGAGAAATAGTCTGGGTCTGCGTGGCTGGGAGAGCACTACTGGGGTTTGTGATTGGGAATGTGGAGAAAAGCAATTGCCTCAACTCCTTTTGTGTATTCATTGAGAGGTGAAGACAATTTCTAGTGACAATATTCTGGGGCTTTACTCTGAAGTAAAACTGGAACATCCTAAGGAGTGCTTGATTGATTTGGTTACATAGCTCTAACCTGAATGTTTTTTGAGACAGTTGATACATAAAGGTCTGTGCCCTTGACGGTAAAGCACTCTTCTTTCTGATAGTAAATGCGGGACATATTTCTGATGCAAATGCCAGTACTTCTAGAGCAACTTAGAGGCATAATATTCCTTTTAGCCTGCCTCCTACAACAATAGACTTTTTTTCTTGAGAGGCATTACTGGGGTTTTCTGGGCCAATGTAGCTTAGGTGCTTGAGAAAGAGATGCTGCTTATATAACCAGCTTGTCTGTTGGAGGGGAAAAAACATCTCAAATGTAGCATTTTCCCCCCATCATCATTAAGCAGGGAAAACTCTAACTTAAACTAGTAAAGACCGTTCCTAGATGAACTAGTGCATTCAGACAGTTATCGCTGTGCTGTAATGACATCTCTCTTTCTCTTAAAAGTCTTTCTATGGCTAACCTGTAGTTACGTGTGGATACTTCTCTTGCAGATGTCCGGTGCTATGTATCTAGTTCTGTTAACTCAAGACTTTGTTTTGTTTTTTCATTTGCCCTCTAGATTATTTGGTTCCAATTCTTTGTGCAGTATTTAGCATTGTATGGCTGACTTGTATAATCATCTGCGTGTGGTGGACTCGGAAGAGAAGAAAAGAGAGAGAGAGAAGTCGTCCTCCCAGAGAAGAGGGTGCCAATAACCAGTGGGCACCTTTAAATCCTATAAGAAATCCTATAGACAGATCTTACAGTAACAAAGACATTCGTTATGAATGCAAAAACTTCATATCTCCTCAAAAAAGAACTTGTGATGCAGTAGAGGAGTATGTAGAGTATGAGGAAGAGGAGGATGAAGAGGAGGAAAGAGATGAGGAAATGGACAAATTCCTCTCTCACAAACTTGCGAAGCCTTTGCCAACAAAGGCATCTGACACATCAGAGAGCAGTCCAGTAAAGAAATCCCATCAAATAGGCAAAATGGACAACAGATCTGTAAAAAATGTGAATGCATCAAACTTTGAAGGCAGTAGAGACTAACCTGTATTTGAAATGTAGGCAGAGTGCGCCTACACTTACTGGGGAGGAGAAAAATTGACATCTCCACTTTGCATCAAGGACTAAAAATATCTGGAGTCAAATGTTCATAGTTTCTTTATTTTGCGTAAAAAAAAATAAATAAAAATAATAAATAAAATTTATTTTGTTTCTTTAGCCTTGTATAAATTATTCAATGACTGTCAGATGAAAAAAATGAGTAATCTTTGATAGTTGCTATTTTTGTAAAGTTTACTTATAATACACTCGCTGTGTGGCAGAGGAGAGGTTGTATTTTCAATATGTGTAAAGTTTATTACAAAAGACTGTACACTGTTTACAGAATGTATTTCTTTTTATTACTTACTCTAATTTAATGGTGGCTTTAAAACCTCCTGGTTGAGGAAATTGTGTGAACTTTAAACTGCTTTCTTGACTTTGAATCTCTATTAATGGCAGCTCACTGCACTTGTTACGTTAGTAGCTTCTGTAAGATTTTTTCCAAATTTGCCTTACACACTTTGTAATAGGAACAAAAAAAATTATAGAGATCTTTCAACTGTGGTTTAAAAGTGGCCTTTTTATTTCTGTTTAATTACTTTAGAATTGCAGTATTGAAGCATGTGACAAGTGCCTTGAGATTAAACTTTTTCTATAGCAACTGTCAAAGACTGCCATATCAATATAGTAAAATTGTGAGAACTCTAGGTTCCCCAACTGACACAGTTTATTTTCTAATAGTGCTTTTTTGTAAATATGTACATATTAAATGAATCACTCTGTATATTTGATTTAATAACTTAAATATTTTGGTCTTTTTTTTACATGTCATTCCTTTTAATTTATGTTGCAGAAAAGGAGGTTTTATGGCAGTTTATAAGACTTTTTTTGGTATTATGTCCAGATTAGAAAGTGATGTTAATACAATCAATGTTAGGAATCTGTTGGTCATTTGTATTTACATAGGAACATAACCACTTACGTGTAAATAGATCCAGAAATGTTTGTTTATCCCCATGTTCAGCCCATCTCAAGAACACTAACGGGTGCATCTACTGTACAGTACCAACATAGCGAGGCATTGTTTTTTTCTTTTGTGAATATGTTAATTACATGTGGTATTACTTTTTTGCGTTTAAATACAGGCCTAATGAAGGGAACAATATTTTCCTCAATCTTGTTTGTGTTGTGCTTTATTCATCTTTCGCTCTAAAGAAAAAAGGCTGGCAAGCTCAGAAGATGGGAGTACCTCATTAGAAATGGTTACTTGTAATGGAAGGCTTATGCGTTTTTGTTTTTTTTTTAAAGGCTTTATTATTGCTATTAACTGGGCAAACTATAAGTTTATTTTAATTACTGAAGAAGCATAACACTACATACACCTAGTTACCCAACCAGTGAGAGGAGCGGATGTTTGAGAGTATAAATTCTGGCCCATGAACAATGTAAACATGAATGTTTTGAAACCAGTTATTTTATACAGGAACACAGGATTTGCTTTGCAGGATCTTCTGTTTTAATACATTTTTGTTTGACATGTTCTTAAAAAAAAAAAAAAACAACTTTCAGAAAAGAAACTATTTATTAAAGCATTTTATAATGATGTTTGTTGTAACTTTTTTACTTGTGCTAAATATTCAAAACTTATTTTGATAACCTGGTTAGGAGTTAGTTTAGAAAAGGGTACTATCCTTCTCATGTTCCCCAGTATAATCCTGAGTATTTAAACCAAAAACACTTTTTTTCTGCTACTCTTGTAACTTTTTGTACTGTAATGCTGCTGTCTTCCATAATCTAATAAAATGATTCCCTCATTGTGTGTAAGATACTTCAGATTGTGTTTGCTTTCTAAGTGCTTGGAGTTCTGATGTGATGAGGCTGAAGGACAGAGGAGTGAAAGTCCTGGTTTAATGCACGGTAATTCCTGTAACCTGAGCTTACAGCCTGCATCCAAGTGCCGACACTTCCTGAGCCAACTTGGCAGCGTTGTCCTCTGCCCGCTGCTGCACCACTAACGGTTTGCACGGGGAGGTGGTATCCCACATGTGGTCTAGAGACATAGACACCTTCAGAACCTGAACCGGGACTCTCCCTGCACTGCCTCTTTGCAAAGTACAAAGGCTGGTTTTAGCTGACGGTTACTGACCGTGCGTACGATGCGCCTTTTCTGAAATGGCTTTCCGCCCAGCTGCTGAGCAGAGGCCTGTCTACGCAGTATTGTTTTGCTTCCTTGGGTGATAAGAGGGCTGTTTCCCTCAAGCCCATGCACGCTCATTCTTGCCAAATTGAGTTCGATTTTTAAGCAACACCTTTCTTCTCTATTCCACAGCCATTCAGCCCTTTTACTTGTCATGCTTCGGTTTTTCAGTTTGGTAGGTCTATGCCTGTTTTCTGTGGTGACTTGAATGGCTTTTGTATAGAATATTTTCTGTAGTGAAAGGTGAACTCTTACATAAGATAATATGGAATATAAAAATTGCATTTTCTTAGTAGCTATCAACCCCCAAAGCAGAATTCTAGATACTAGCAGAGTTTTTATTCCAGTCATCATACAGTTACTTTGTTATTATTTTCCTTGGAGTATTGGCCTGTCTTTATGTTGATAAGTGAAAGCTGTTTCGAAATCAGTTCTCAAAATCAAATTCTATTGTTATCTCTGATTTCCACTTTTCAAATATCTGTCTCCTGCCCTTGAAGCAAAGGTTGGTGGGGGTGGGGGGAAATCCAAAGCTGAGATAAGGAACAGACACTTCTTCAATGATGACTTTCTAAAATCAACTCCATGGTGCCTTGGGAAAATGTAGTGGCTGTTGTTAGCCCCTCAGAAATAGGGGGAGCAATGCTAGAACCATTCAGGACAGTGCCAGATTAGAAAAATGTCTTTTTGTAAGATGCTCTGTTCTCAGAGACTGCAGTATTTATGAGTACCTGCTGCAGAGGGCAATTTCTGATAGTCACAACGTACTTAAAATAGCTGAGAGAATGCTCTTTGTTGGAGGTTTTACATGAATACAAATAAATGTAGTGGGTGTTGCTGCTGTAGGCAAAAGGAGAAATAATAGATTTTTTTTTTTATATACATATAGAATAAGGCTGTTGTTCTGTCATGCAGCAGTGAGCTCGCTCACTGCTCCTGAAGGTACTAGTTCTGCTTCTTTGTATTACTGAAATAGTATATAAAGTAATGGGGTCACAGCAGTAGTCATCATCATCACCCACTGTTCTAAACAAAGGTTCAGAGCATTCCCCGATGACTGGTACCATGTCCGGGACTTGTTCCCCTGTGGATTCACAAAACAAGCATAGACAAGTGTTCAACTTGGCAGTGCGGTTTGCCTGCCAAAATCAAGAATTATTTTATGCCACCTTCATGTCATGACCAAGAGCGAGTTATGTAGACTGAGATACGTAAAACTAGATGAATAAAAGAGGAGGATGAATAGAGAGTAAACTTTTTGACTTGCATGATTTAACATTAGAGCTGTTTTATGCAGATTTTATTTCTATGCTGCTCTTAAATTAATTGCATCTCTTCTCCACTTGCTTCACATCACCCTATTCAGTAGGTTTTTTTCCTTTTGACTTATTTTACATGAAATGTTGAACTTGTACATCTCAACTTCTTGCCCGTGCACATGTGCTAAGCATTATGTTACTTCCAGAATGATATCTGTTAAAGGACTACATAATGAGGAAAATTAGTAAATCGGCTCTTCTTGAGGTTTTTCTAAGCAATGAGTAGTTCCAGGCTAATTTTTCTTCTCTGATGCTCTTTTCATGATCTGATGCTAACCTGAAACTCTTGGTGAGCTCGCTTCTTTTGGCCATTCTCTGTTGCCTGGTTCTCCAGTAGACCGTGTAATTAGCCCTCTTGAAGTCAAACTATGCTTGGATGGAAAGCTAGTGCATATAGCAAAAAACCTCACTGCTGCCCCATACTTTTTCAAGAACAACCTAGAAGTTGAAAGGCATTTTAGTCACTGCCTTAAAAGCTGCTGAGGACAGTAGTTGCAATGCTAGTTGTGATGTAGCTTGGACAGTAAGAGACTGGGGTAGCATGGAATTAACTTGCACAGGAATTTGGGTGGGTTTGATTCAGTCACATGTGTGGTATCTCTGTCTCGTTGTTCTTGAGTGCTGGGGCTATCAGTCCTTTGGATGCAACAGAGAAAGGATGAGCCTGAAGAGAAGAGTTTGAGTAGCTTGTGAACCTTCCTAGGTAGTTAGCATCCCTTCTGTTAGGTAGTCTAGCTGTGACCTTTGGGGGGCTTATTGTGAGCAAGGAGGGTAGAGGTTGGCTTTGCTTTTTCTCCTTTCTCAACAGTAAAGTAGGTGTTTGAGTCACTCGTAGTAGGAATCTTGCTCTTGCTTTGGAAAAATTTTGTGAATCTCGGGCTTGCTTTGTTCAGTGCTGCAAAGCAGTCCCTAACTAGCCTCTTGTCCTAATTTCATCACAGATGGTGGGGTAAAGAATGGGCTTATAAAACTAGAGGAACAAAAGGTCTGCTTGGGAAGGAGATATGACTAAATCCTTTCCATGTTCATCCCCTTTACAGCACCCATTCTCATGTACACAATTTTTCTATGTGGATATGGAACTTTTTGCTTTTGCTTTGTATACAAGTGATTTCTTTCAGCAGGACAGGGACTTAGACTGAGTGCAAAAATACCTCTTCTTCAAACACCTGATTGTAAACATCTGCTTGCCATCAAATGTTTGTAAATGAACGTCATAGGTAATATTCTTATATAGAATGTCTTTTTTTTTTTTCTTCTTCTTCCTGCAAGCATCGCTAAGTTTCATGGTTCATTGGATCACCTTTTCCTCTGCAAAAGCCAGTAAAATCTGGGTGGTTTATATGAATCTCCTTTTTACGCTGTGTATACTACTTCTGGTGCAAGAAGAAGCAGACATTTTACAGGGTGGTGTCTGTATTCATAGCACCAAGTCAGTCTTACAAAGGAGCTGGACAGGGACCCAACTCTCCTGCTTCAAAGTTAACAATCCAGGTTATTTGCAGAGAATCAGCATGATTTGCACGAGGCATGTAATTTCCCAAAGACTGAACGATGCCATCTTGATGATTCTTGCAGCCAATAACAAGTCCCATAGTTCATACATATAACCTGTTCCTACAGCTATGCAGATGGAGTATATCTTTCTCAAGGGGTACTTTGCAATACCGTTATGAAAGGAGTATGTAAATCAACTAGCTTGAGTGAAAAATGACCAGGTATTTAGAAAATCAGAGAAGGAACTTTAGTTAATTTCCTTCCCTGGCAACAAAGCTGCTTCAGATTTTTCTTGATGGCAAAAAGAGAATAAAATCATGGAAACCTTAAATAGGCAGTGTTTAGAAGGCTTTATGCTTTTGTTCATATTAATGATACTCCATCCATATTACTCTTTATAACCACAGAGACACAAAGAATGTGTGCTTTTCTGAAAACTTGACTAAGATTTTTTTTTTTTTCCAGGGGTGGATAAGGCAGAAGGATCACTTTGCAGGTGTAAATGCGACAATCCTGTAAGGATGCAAGACCGTGACTAGGGAATCACGCTGTTTTCTGGCCTATGGGTTCCCAGGAGAGACTATCGCTTTCAAATGTTCTGTCAAAAAAACCCACAAAACCAACCAAATGCAAATCCTTCAGCCCTGTTTGGTAGAGAAAGACTTGTTAACTTGTCGATCTTTCTCAGCTGCTATCCTATCTTTTCTCCCACCCATCTGAAGGAGGCTTGGGTTGGAGGGGACTTCTCCCTGTGGCAGATTTGCTGTTCCGATAGGCTACATATGAAAGAAGGTTGAGCAGGGAGCTGCGGAGCAGGTTTGGAAACTGCTGTGGCAGCGGCATACGTAAGGCCCTTTGAAGGCTTGGCCATCTGCCTGGAGGCATAACTCTGGGCATAACCCCACCTATTAATTAACAAAGCCCTACCTGTGGGTGGAAGTTCATTCAGCCAACAGCCATACTGGTGCAGATCAAAGGTCCAGCTAGTCTAGTATCCTGTGTCCTGCAGTGGCCAGTGGAAGATGCTTAGAGAAAGTGCAAGAAAGCAGCAAATTGCTGCGTGAGACCTTCTCAGACCCATCCAGTTTCTGTCGATCAGTGGTTTAGGGGCTTCCTGAGCCAGACGCATTTGATAGGCACCCGTTCTCCATGGCATCATGTCATCCCTTTTATCATTCAGGCCTCCACAACATCCTGTGGCAGTGAGTTCTTCAACTGCACCATGAATTGGGTGGAAAAGGGCTTCCTTCTCTTTGTCGTGAACCTGTTCCTTGATAAGGTGATGTGAATACAGCAAGCCGTTGTTCCATCTCCCCCATCTCCATGACGTTTGGGATTTACAGTGCAGACACCCCTCTATCCCTAAGTTCTGGGTTTCAGAGTCCCGGTCTCTTCCGTCTCCACTTGCAGAGATGCTGTTCCACATCTCCAGCTGTTTTTCCTGCATGAGCTCCGTGCCCTTCCAAATTATTCTCTACCACTTTTGAGTCAAGATGACCAAACTGAACAGCATCTGATGCGCGGGCACCCCACACAGACCAGCACTGTTCTCCACTTCATTCAAATCCTTTCCTGACAGTCTCTGGAAGGCTGGTTACTTTTTGGCCCCCGCTGGCTTCAAGACTGATGAGGAAACAGAAGACGGTTGTTTCATGCCTTGGCTCTGCATGTGCCTGGTTCTTGTTAGAGCGAGGGTGCAAAGCCGTATGAATCCACTGGTCTGAGTGCTGGGGTCCCTGGAGAAGCTCACCCTACCCATGACTGTCTGCAAGGAGCAGCACTGGGAAGTGGGGTGAGAGGGTCCACGCTGGGCCTGAGCATTGTGATCCCCTTTGTTTGGGGGTGAATATGCCAGTGTCCAGGACTCGTGCATACAAGGCTGGTAGAAGACCTAATCCTGCAGCCTCCCCAGCAGGGAAGAAGCTGAAAAGGATATGGGCATCAGTGAGTATGGAAGAGGACTGTGTTTTGGGGAATGCTACATCAGCAAGATCCGAAGATGAGGGTTAGGTAGCTACCACGTTGCATCGGTTCATTTCTCTTCCATTTCTCTGCTGCTGAAGAGCTGTGCAACAAGTCACGGCCAACAGAGTCTTTCTCAAAAGCGGGGTATCCGCAGCCCCATGCTCTCTAGGGTGAGGCCAAAATGGCCATGTTCATGCTGTACCACCAGCACTTGTGATTTGCTCTTGGAGGAGAGGCAAAAGGGAGAAGCGAGAGGAGAAGGAAGAAGGGTTGGGTGGCTGGTGGCCGTTGTCCTGTGCCCAGCCCTGGGCAGACACACGGCTGCTCAAGCCAGGAGAAGAGCAACCTGGGTGACTTCTCCATACCATTATCCGGCAGAGAGCAGCAGCTCCTGTTCATCACTGGACTGCCCGTTATTAGAAGCTTGCCCACGTCTAAGAACTGCTGCAGACAGCTCGTTGTTTTAGGAGCAGAGGAAATACCCTGGCAGGGCTTTTCTAGGTCCTGGTACCTGCCAGTGGTGGAAAAAGCAACAGCATAAACAACTCCATTCAGAGATGGCTCAAAATTAGTTTTGTATATTTAGGAGCTGTAGTTTATATAAAGTTATAAGCGTTACATCATTTATAAATAGTATATGATAGCTGTTGGGGAGAGGGGGGTTGTTCCTCCTCTGGTACTCTTGTTAGATGCAGTCCCAGGACCCGATCTCTCTATGGATTAGAAATTCAGGAACAGTTTGTGTCTGTTTCTCCTTTTGCCATGTCTAGTTCTTCCCCCTTTGGTGGTCCCTTCACTGATGTATGTCTGCATGACTGGGCTACACTCCAAAATCCTCTGTGCATTACTTACAAGGAGGTATAAAGGGGCATGAGAAAGGGCTGTTCGGTGCTGAGACCCCAAGTCAGCCTGCGCAGGAGATATGCAAGCCAGCCCTTGCTCCGGCCAAGATGACATCCCTGACCTGGCCCGCCTTCCGTGGGGCTGAACCTTCCCTGGGCAGGGCTGGCCCCTCTGCAGGGCACCGAAGGTTCAACTGCTGGAGCATTTTCTAACCTCCACTTCCCAAAAGCAAATGGAAATCTTGAGTGCAGCAGGTTCTCAACAGGAGGCAAAATAAGGCATTGCTGGAGTTGAACATTTGGGCAAGTTAAAATGTGAGTGTGGATCAGCAGGCTATCCTCTCTATTTCGCTTTCCCCTCCCTTTTCTTTTTTTAAAATAAAGTAACAGCCAAAAAAAAAAAAAATTAAAAAATTGGTAGCAGAGTTCTGCTCTCTCATGACGTCCTTGAGCGTGTGCTGGGAAGCGCGAGGGTGCTGCCTTGGCTCCCCGGACTCCGGTGGGCTGCTGGGGGGTGCCTGGATGCAAACCTCAGCCTGGTGAGGGTCCCTGGCATGGTGGCACAGGGACAACCCTCGCGCACGGCCCCGAGGCTCCACGGACACGGTGGGTCTGCAGGGAGGTGTTCTGACAGCCCGCTGACAACGCTTTCAGTACAGATAAACCAGCAAGGTTATCTCAAGTGCAGCAATATCCTCTAAAAAAGTGAGGAGGAGAACCTACTTTGCACCGTATCGCCATGGATAAAAACCTGTTAATGAGCAGCGGTGGTGGGAGCAGAGACCCAGCACCTTCTACGGGCATCGTGCAGCAGCAGCCCGGGTGCGCGGGACCCGCACCGAAATGCAGCAGAGGGACTACGTAGCCGACATTTTCCAGCCTGGGTGTTTAAATTTTGCTCTATATTTAGTGCCCTAAATGAGTGCTTTGATTTGCAGTGTTTCCAAGCACCTGCTGCTTCCATTGACTCTGGTGGTCTATATGGGTCCTCAGGCTTAAGCTGCTCTATCTACATGCCTAAATTTGGGTACTTGGGTTGGGAGCTGCGGGTGCTATATTCTGCTTGGGTTTGTGTTTCTCCTGCTGTGGGGTATGGTGCTAAACTGGGATTTGTGGGCAAAGTGTTTTCAAAACAAGGGCGGCTTTGATTTGCCAGTTTCTGGTTCAGCTCATCTGAGCGATTAATCATTTATTGGAGCAGAGAGCAATTAAAACTTTTGGAAATAAAATCCGAATTAAGGCGGACTACTTTCTTCTAGCAGCAGATGCCTGATGCACACACAGCTTGGCCACTGTGGTCCATCTCTCTTGCAACAGGAGTGTTTTTCATGGCCTGTCCCCTGCAGCTCCGGTGGAAAAGCTGAGCTCTAACGCTGAATGCAACCATCCCGCTGTCAAAACCTCCAGCTGGCTGCAACAGCTCAGTGGGGCACGGCTGCCGGCCGAGCCGGCACTTGCCTTTTAAGGAGCCCTGGTCTGGAACCAGACATGAACACTTTTCCCTTTCATGCTCCTTTCCAGGGCAGGTAATTTATGTATCTAGGTAAGCAATGGCAACCATGTCCATGTTTCTGTCCCTTTGTAATAATATCCTGTTGTTGCTTTCCAGAGAAAAATATCAGCAGACATTCAAGGTTACTTCCTTGGCATGCTCTGTGTGTTTTCAGCCTGATTGTATCTGCACTGCTTAGACGTTTCCTGACATGCTGTATCTCCTCTGCTCTTGCAACACAGGCTGAGCATTAACTTTGCATGCTTTGCTGCAACAGACCTTTCTTTCTGGACCATGGCCCCAGCTATCTTTCAGAGGCTTGCTTCCAGCCACGTTCCCTCCTTTCTGCTACTCCCGCTTTCCCGGATTGCCCCTTAGATACTTCTTCATGGTGCTTGAGCAGGAGATGAAAAGTGAAGGGGGCAAGGATCAGATGCCCACACGGGCGCTGGAAAGGGCCCTCAACCCTCTTCAAGACAAGTGGCATCTCTCAAGGGTGGTTTTAAGAAGGGACTCTTATCGTGGGCTGACCGCTCCAAGGCTGCCCGCAGGCATTGCTCTGGTTCTCTGCAGCGCCTGGACGAGATGGAGCAGCCCCGGCATCCTCGCGTGTGCCTGGTTCACTGACCTGACGCTGCTCCCTTTCCTCATCCAGACCCTGAGAAGTGGGAGTCCAGGTTTGCTGTTCCTCATTGCTCCAGGATGCTTCTGCCCTGAAATTCATTAAGGGGATTAGAGCCCGCACCCGAATCCGGTCCCAGGCCCGGGCTTCGGCAGCACGGTCTGGCCCCCAGCACAAAGCCTGTATTGCGCGTGATGCTGCAGATGAAAGCTGTTGTTTGTTTACAAGCTCTTCTCAATTAGAACTCATTTGCTGCTCACACACTATATTTAAAAGCTCATGTTTAAATCAGCACTGGTGATTTAGGAGTGCCTGTTTTGTTTTCTTTCCCAGATACATACAATAATTCCTCCACCTGTTAAAAATCTGTTGCTAATATTTGTTGTCAGGTTTCTTTCTTTTTTTTCTGCCAGGATAGCCAGAGGCCTGCAAGTGTTTATTTAACTGTAGCTGTTTATTTCTCATAAATTTCCCAGTCTGCAAATCCATTTGGGATCAGGCAGGGAAAAGCTTTGCGATCAAGATGAGTTTGATCAAAACAGATAGGAAGTTTCAGTTTGGGCATTTGGGCAGCCCAGGATCTCTTCAGAGCCCCTCTCTCGGGGAGGCTTTCCGACACACGGCCCCAGAAGCATGGAGGGCACAAGCTCACGTCCCCGTGCCGTGTTGTACACCGGTGTCCTGGCTTGTGTCGAGGGTGTCGGGCAGGGGGGCAGCGGCAGGAGCTCTGCCCCGCGGTGTGCTTCCCCGAGCCCCCGCCAGCCTCGGCGGACCGCTCCAGGCAGAGCCGCTGAGCCCTCCCGCCGGGGCTTCGGTGACCTTTTAGCCCGAATTGTTTGTTGCAGGTCAGCTAAGTGGGGAAAAATCTGATTGGAGTTTTTGGTTGTTTCTCAAGGTTATTGTTTTTACAACTTTGCCGTCATTTTCTTTCTATTCTGTTTATTCTTCATTATGCCTTTTTGTTAATTCACTACAAACCTATCACCTGGTGTCTATGTATACATTTTTCAGAAAATCAAATCAATCGGATCAGATTTACCCATGGGAGGATAACTTTAGCCTTTCAAGAAAAGTTTTCTTGAGATTGCAAAGCCCTTACTATAAAAATTGTCCTGTGTTTATGTGCACTTATTTCATGTCACCTTTCCATGAATGAAACTTGTGAGAGCTTCTTAGCCAATTTCCAGTGTAAACTTAGGAAAGCCAGGGTAAGCCCAGGATGAGAAGACAAACTTCCTTGCTGTACAGGTGAAGTGATCCAGCAGAATTCCAGGGAAGGGGAGCACACCCAAGATTTGACACTATGGCTTTGGGTTTCATCAGTCATTTCTCCCAACTAAACCTGTCCTGCCACAGTCTTATTCTTGGAATTTCCCATTTTAATATTTTTCTGTCCACCTACGGAATTTTTATGACGTTGAATGTTTGCAGAGACCAAAATGAGTTTTCCAATGGGCTATGAACTGGGGTGCTGACAGAAATGTTCCCACGTAGGTGTCTGATTGGGACATGGCATTTCTTTCTTTTATGTCCCTGGACTTTCCCTATATTTCATGCTTTAGCCATGGGCCGACTGCCGATCCCTGTTTCCCAATTCCACACCGTGGAAGTTAGCAGAATCATTCTGGGTTTTTCTGCAGTGTGCATGAAAAAGATTTTTTGTTCCTTCCATAATTTTTAGAACAACTCAAATGACTTTGGGGATGCAGTCAGGAAACATAATCTTGAGTAAGATAGAAAAAAGAAAGTTGAGTCCTTGTTGTATCTTCCATGCTATTTCCATCTCCAATGTATTTCCTCTCTCAAATTGCTTCTCTCCAGAGTCACACTCTGCCAGAGATAACTAGGTGGCGGTGAGTGAAGAAAGGAACGGTATTGTCTACAGCTTTGAACCATGAATAGCCCTTGGAAAAACAGCAGCAGAGAGAGATACAAGTTCACGTTGATAAAGCAGGTTGCCAAGTGACAGAAGACTTGATCCCATTTCACTGAAGTTGGCGGTAAACTCCCACGGACATCACTTTTATCGCAGCTCCCAGCCCATCTTGGGTACCGTCCACCACCAGCCTGGGCAAAGCGTGGGCAGAGCATGGCTGTGAGGATTTCTGTGGGGTTGGGGCTGGCTTTGCTGCTTGAGCATCCTTCTGCGGCAGCTTCTGGGGCCGGGGCAATGTGCACCCATGAGAAGCAAGGTGGGTTAACTGAGGTTCAGCATCATGCTGATGCTGTGCAGTGTCCTTTGGCTTTGTGTTGTTGAAGGAGTGAGCCCACATGCATACCCATATATACATCTGTCCTGGTTTTGACTGGGATAGAGTTATTTATTCCATACTAGCTTGTGTGGGACTATTTTGGATTTGTGCTGAAAACAGTCTTGATAATTCAGGGGTGTTTTAGTTACTGCTGAGCAGTGCTTACACAGAGCCAAGGCCTTTTCTGCCTTGGGAGGGGACACAGCTGGGACAGCTGACCCCAACTGACCAAAGGGATATTCCAGACCATATGATGTCATGCTCAGCATATAAAGCTGGGGGAAGAAGAAGGAAGGGGGGGGATGTTCAGAGTGATGGCATTTGTCTTCCCAAGTCACCCTTGTGCGTGATGGAGCCCTGCTTTCCTGGAGATGGCTGAACACCTGCCTGCTGATGGGAAGTGGTGAATGAATTCCTTGTTTTGCTTTGCTTGCGCACACGGCTTTTGCTTTACCTATTAAACTGTCTTTGTCTCAACCCACGAGTTTTCTCACTTTTACTATTCTGATTCTCTCCCCCATCCCACCAGGGGGGAGCGAGCGAGCGGTTGTGTGGTGCTTAGTTGCCAGCTGGGGTTGAACCACGACAACATCATATTTATGTATATCAGGGCCTCATTAGGCACAAATTTGTAAGCAAAAGCCCCAGCAGACAGCGTCTGCTGCCATTGACCAGTCCCCATTGATGAAGACTGTGTTGGTCCAAACCCTGGTACACTCCTCAGACAGCAAAACGGGCTGACCCCACGCGAAGGGCTCATCTCCCCAGCCCTCAAGCAGACCTGCTGCTGTGCCTTCGCCAGGTGATGGAAGGGGATGAAGCGATTTAAGGCTGTTTTGATAGCTGCCCGCTTCCCTACTACCCTTTTCTGCCCACACATGATGCAAAACATTGGGCAGCCCTGCAGCACAGTTGCTTACTGCTGTCACCGAGACCATTCGTCAAAGCCCTGCCTAATGTCAGCCGACAAAGGGAAACCGGTTTATTTTGGTGCCTCCGAGGGGGCTAGATGAATAGCTGAACTGCAGCAGCCTAATGGATTTTGGAGCGGGGGAAGAGGGACGGGACATGGCAACAATTTGCTGGGAGGTGTGTGGGGAAATGTTGTTGCAGCGATGAGGAGCGGGAGATGGAGTAACAATGGCTCCGGTTTACATTGTGCTGCGCTGGCGCTGTGATCTGCTGCCAAGATCAACCCGGGAGAGAGGAACTTGAAAATAACACGAATAGTGTGGCAAGAGAGATACCCTACAGCATATCCTGCTCCCTCGGACTTTGCCTTTGAGTCAGGAGTGAAATATTGGAGCTATTGTGGTGAAGTGAGACTTAAAAATAGAAGGAAAAATTGCTGCTTTTTTTTTCTCCAAGGGGACATTAATTGTTTTTAAGTTGTGCTACTTCTAGTTTGAGTCAAGAAGGAAAACACTTCAAGGCATTGAAAGGGCTAGAAAACATGTCACTCATCAGCTGCGGTGTGAGGGCTGCCCCTTATCTCCATTGCCATAGCGATGCTGCTGCTCTGGTTACTCTCCCCCATGGGTTTCATGCCGCTCCCTGTGTTACCTCCATGCTCAAGATCCTTTCATAGAAGCCTGATTAATACCACAAGCCTTGTAAAAAACTAGTGCCCAAGCTCAGCTTTGGGCTTGGGGTAGCGTTTCTGGTTACCCGTGTGTGTGCCCTGCAGGGGAACAGAGGGCTGATGCCAGGGGTTTCTGCGCAGGGGGTGAAGCTGTCGTCTCCCCTGCAAAAGCTGGAAATTGTCCTCCGTCTTGCAAGAGCAACATCCTGGAACCAAACTGGGTTTGGCGAGTTACAAGCTTATATTTCTGCCAGTGTTTTAACTCATCTATTTCTTTGTTATCATGGGGATTGGTGGGCTGGGGCTATTGCAGTTGGCTGGTAAAGCTTAGGGGTCTCTGGGTGTTCAGAGAATTGCATTTACATGAATGTGGGATGAAGCAGACCACCATCAGATCTGGTCACAGTGATGCGGATGCTGTTTATTTGACATCTTCAGGAACAGCACACCCCTCTGTGTTGGGCTCCTGTCCAGGCGCTGCAGGGTGCTGCTGATGTTGGACCTCTTAGCGGTGCCATTCTGGGTGCACAAAACCCTCCCTCTCTGCCTCTGAGCTTCCTTGGGAGCCGAGAAGCCCGTCTGGGAGGCCAGTACCACCACTACCCAGGGACAGCCGTGGACAGCTTCCAGCCACCCTCCCAGGGGGTGGCCCCCCCATCTCAGACCTGCTGCCACCCTTCGATGAGTGACTGCTGCCACGCAGGGACAGGGCTGCTCCCCTACAAGGAGAACGCTGCACTGGTTTGTATAAATATAGCACACAACATTTATGTCTGAGTTTACCAAATTCAGCCCTTTCCCACCGGTAAACTGTGAGAACCAGCAGGGTCATAGCTTTTATGGCCAGAAGGAATTGCTAAATCTGGATTTACCCAGACCACTGAGCTCAATCGCTCGAGCTCAGTAGTTTGTTTCACAAAAGCCCCCATTGCTCTAAAGACACTGGGAGATGGAGTGCCTCTTTGTCCCAATAACCGGTCACCATCATTGTTCAGTCTCGTGCTTTCCTTCTGGTTTGAATATGCTTGCCCTTAACTCTTAAACCACCTATGCTTTTGCTAATGCTAAAGATCGCAGTAGCACTGAATATTTTCACCCCTTCAAAGCATGTATATCAGGCTGTCTCTCAGTCCTCTTTGCTAAAATTAAGGAGAGACTCAGCTTCTTGAGACTGTCTCTTATGTCTCCCCTCCTCCCCTGTCCTTGTATTGCTGCTGTGCCTCTTACGTCCATGATGCATAACATATATTCCCAGCATTGGAAACCTGGTCTCCCACAAACCATTTCCAAAACTGAGTATGTGTCATTTTTCCTCAGGCTCTGGAAAGGGCCCATGACCAAACCAGGTGCTTTGGGATGAGTTTAACTGAAGACCCCCCTATGGCTGAGATCCTCCTGGCAGCAGGTCCTGGGCAAGCACTTCCGTAGGAGGTGGCCACCACTGAACAAGGAGCTGATGGTTTCTCTGGGAGGATGGGGGACATGGCTGCACCTTGCCCAAATGCACGGCTCCTCCAGAAGCTCAGAGGAGTCACCATGCAATGGCTCCTTTCTGCAGCAGATTGAATCAGCAGAAGGAAGTAAATAAAGAACAAACAACAGATTTTAAAAGACAGACAAACAGTCTCTTATTGATGTGAAGCCTGACAAAATACCCAAGTGCTGTTCTGAGATGGCACAACTTGATAAAGGTGATGATAACACAGCATAGGGGCAGAGAAACAACTCAGGGCCCAGTACTGCACTGGACAAGGGGGTTGGCATCCCGGGTGGGAACCCTGATGCTCTGGGACAGGTCTGATGATAGTGCTGTGGGAAGCAATATCAGTGGTGTTTTGAGTCCATCACGTGCTCAAGGAGGGGTATTGACTGAAACACTGAAAGAGGAGTAGGCTCAAGTCATTAGCCTAGGGGTTTTTCAAATGCCCTTAAAAAGGAAAAGGTGAAAACCACCAACAGCAACCAAACAATGGAGGAAAAATGAGCCACCATCTAAAATCTGGACTATTCATGCCAGGTTATGGCAATGCTTTTAGCCCCCAAGCTCTGAGGGAAGGCTGGGGTGAGGAAGTTCAGGATGTAGGACCTTGACTACCAGAGCTGCTCGCTGGAGAGAGAGGTTTCCTTTCTACAACGTGTTTTTTAGCTCAGCACCCAAAGGAAGCCTCCCATGCACCCTTCCCTCTGCATTCAACCTGTGGTGTGCACCTTCCTCCTTCCCTCCATCCCAAGGCAAAGCCCAAGAGCTGTGCTTACTTCATTGTACCTTTGGCTTTGCCCCGGGTGGAGAAGAACCAGGAGCACCTGTGTCTTGCACCAGGGACAGGGAGAAAAGCCCTCTTGCTCCCTGGCCATCATCTAGTGCCTGGCCTGCTACCCATGAGGACAGAAGAATTAGAGGTCAAAGAGCTCCTGGGATCTCAGTCTGGGCCCAGGTTTTGGCAACACATGGTCTCACCTCCAGTTTTGGAGGTAAGAAACCAGGCAAAGAGCACATTGGATCTGTACCGTGGGCCACACTTCTGGAATTGTCCTTCTGTCCACAGGAATCACTTTCCAGCTGCAGCTCCTCGCTGATCTGGGTTTAGTTCAGCACAGAACAGAAATGTACCCAAGAGCCTGCATACCCCATTAAATCTCTACTTAATATTAGCCTGTTGGGCTTTGCAAACTTCACAGAACAGTGACATGTTAATGTCCTCGAGCAACGACATGTCAGTGTCCCAGAGCAATGACATGCTAACATCCTGAAGCAATGACATGCTAGTGTCTTGGAGCAATGACATGCTAAAGTCCTGGAGCTAGCTGTAACCAAATCCTCACTTGAGCCATGGTAATACTTATTTTACCAGAAGACCATTAAACTCATGTCTTGTCAGTTCTGGCACAGCATGACTTCATATAAACATGCAGGACTTCCTGAGAAACTAAGCTCATTGCATCATTATTATTATTATTATTATTATTATTATTATTATTATTCTCTTTCTTTTTATTCTCCCACATGGGCCCCAAGCAGCTCAGTTCATCCCCCATTTCTATGCCCTGGCACAATTATTGATCCACACTGAATTGTCCTTCCTGCTACAGAAAGTCCTCTCTCAATGCGGATCCTTTGTGGAGTTTTATTTGGTTCATCAGGGGACAGAAACATATGCCACAGCCTGCATTTCCTGAAATGAAAGCACCTGAAATTCTGACAACGAGCAAAAAACCCCCAACAAAACTCCCCACCCACAATCCGCCAAGAAAAACCCAAGCCTGTAGTCAATAATTCCACGGAATTCACAGGGACCTCACTCACATTCACCAAACAAATTCCTTGCTGGGAATTATTAGCTTGGTTGGAAGTAAGTGTTTTCTTGCCCTCTGTCCAGTGTTGCATCTCAGATGACATTTTAAGAATCATTGACCCACAGCTGGCTGACTCCAGAGATGGGTAATTTACCATTTCATCCACAGAGCCACACAATAATGTCACTAAAAGGAGTCATAGCATGGGGTCTGTCTGGTTATCAAATCATTTCTCCTTTAAAATATATTGTCTTTGCACAGGAATACTCACACCCATCTACTACCCTGCTGTAAATCACTGAATCTTCAGAAGAAGGAATATTTAATATTTCTTGCTTTTAATCTGGACAGGAGACCAAGCAGCCTTCTCCTGCAAAGCTGATTGAATGCCACAGAGCAACCCATGGCTTACAAACATGAGAAACCTGTCTTCCTTATGACTAATAAATAATAAAAAAGACCCATCTCAGGCAGAGGAGTGCAGTGATTCAGCAAATGCTCCAGCAACGGCCTAGATGGCATTAATCAGCTCTCGTGTCAGAGATGATGTGTGCGGTCATCTCACAAACCAAGTTCATGGCAGCAGCTTCTGCACACCTATGAGTCAGCTACAATTTTGAAACCTCGAGGTGCCAAATTTCCCAAGTGACCTCAAGGTGGTTTCCCAAATGGGGAGTCAAGTGCGGAGGCTTTGGAGCCCACACATCTGCAGTGGGACTGGGACACCATCCAGCTGTGAATCTCCTGTCAAGTAAGCCAGCCAAAGGGGTCTTTGCGCAGGATCTCACCCGAGAGGGAGAAAGTCATAGGAGAGGAAAATGTGCAAAAAACTTACTGCATGAGGCCAGTTTTTAGTGCAGCGTCTTTCTTCTGCCTTTCACCCATGTATCCAGAAGCTGCGTTACTTGACGGAGAGTCAATGAGACCTTCTGAGAGCACCTGCTTGGTTTCTGCCCATACACAGAGGCACTCCCAGGCTTGCTCCTTAGGTCTGGGCTCGTGTTTGGGTCTGGAGCCAGCCGTGAGGGAGGGATGCCCAGCCTGCCTTTGACCGCAGAGCGTGCCCAGCAGCCCAGCTCCGCGCTGCTGCTGTGGGACCAGCCCCTGGCATGGGCCGCAGACATGCAGCATCGCTTTCCACAAACGTGGTGTGCAGCCACCGTGTCCACAGAAGCCCTCAGATTTTGGTGGTGGAGGTGAGAGAACCTGTTTGGCAAGTGCTCCACGGCCCAGGAATTTGGGTCCTCTCTAATCTGATCTCCACTGCGTGCCTGCACTGGTCCTGTGGCTGTTATCCCCTCTCCAGAGAGCCTCCTTCCTTGCAACTGTGTCACCGTGCCGGGCAGTCTGCAGTGGGGCTTTCTGATGCCCCTTTGACATCTCTGGCAGTGCAGTCACACCAACAGCAGCTGAAAAAAAAGTGCCTCTGAATATTCTGCTTTTCAGCGTTTTCTTCTCCCCACCACAGCGTGTCATGAAGCTGGATATCCCTTGGGGTCCGTCCCCAGCCATCTCCTGTTTCCATTTCTGCCTGCACCTCCCCAGGGACTGCAGCCAGGTTGTCTCCTTTCAAAGGTCAGCAAGAAGTAGGGTTAATACAGTCACACATCTGCAGCACAGCCCTCCTGAGCCAGAGCCCAGACCACAAACAACATTGGGCGTTATTTGGACCGAGCTTGGAAAAGGTCTTTGCTGTGCTGCTTGCAACATCCCCCTCACCAGAGGATGCTAACAGAGTCACTACACCCCGCTGCCTTTCACGCTCCTCACAGATATTCCCCAAGAAATTTTCTCTGCAATTGTTTTGATGCTAAGTCAAGCGCATATTGATATATTTGCACCAGGGGCAAGACCTCCTGTGCTCTATGTTTGGAGACCTTCGGCTTTTTGATTTAAGAATGTCCATGTTTGGAGGTGTTTGATGGGTTTTTTCTTGCAGGCTTTCCCATTCCCCACAGCCCGTAAATGGCTTTTTGCCAGCTCTGCAGGTCCTCACCCCTCCGCCTGGCAGCAGCACTGGCGATGACATATTTCTCAGGTCTGCGTGGGAAATGTGTAAAGCTACACAGGATGAGAATTTCCTTTGGGGGCGGGATTTATGTGATTTTGAAACTTATCTGAGTTTGAAATATTGGTTGCAACCCAAAATGTAATTAAAAAAAAAAAGTCTGAAATCTCCTTCCAGAGGTACAAGTGGGACTTCAGATGTCTGAAGAACATTCTCCATCAATACAGTCAATATTCGTCATTCCAGGCTCAGTCTTTTCTGAACTGCACTGCTGTTTGTGATAGAATATGCATTAAAAATTTATGAAAAGTTGTTTCACAAAAAAAGAAAAGAAAAAAGGAAAGAGGCTCTTGGAAAAGGCCGAGAGAATATCTTGACCTTGGCAGGAAAGTGGCAGTGTAACTTCTTGCAAAGTCACTTTTGGTTGAAAGCTCTATGTTCCCACAGAAAGTTTCTGTTTTTTTAAGGAACTGCACTTTCCTTTCCTTTCCTTTCCTTTCCTTTCCTTTCCTTTCCTTTCCTTTCCTTTCCTTTCCTTTCCTTTCCTTTCCTTTCCTTTCCTTTCCTTTCCTTTCCTTTCCTTTCCTTTCCTTTCCTTTCCTTTCCTTTCCTTTTCTTTTCTTTTCTTTTCTTTTTTTTTTTGTTTTCCTGACAGAAAAGGACTCAACCTGAATATTTGCAAGCAGCTGTCTAAATAAGCTATGTCAAAAAAGTCTTCTTGTGACACTGAAGAATGAGCAACAGTATTTTTGGTCACTGAAATGGATGTACTTAATATCACACATTTTCCCTCTACACTTTTCCCAGCATATTTCCCAAAGCTGCTGGGCAGCGCACATCTCTGCTCAGGAATTTCGTCCTGGGGGGTTTGCTCCCCATCTTGGGTCCATCTGAACCTCCTGCTGCCATTTCATCCCATTCCCTCTTGTCTGACCCAACATGAGCCGATTGCTTCTTCCCTCTCTTTTGGCAGTCTGATAACCTCTTCAGGGATCGCAGCCATTTGTTCACAAAGTGTGTATCGGTGCTCGCAGGCAAATTTTAAGTCCCTAAATCCCCTCTTAGGTGCCTCAGTGGTGCATTGAATCTGGTTCAACAGACTCTTAAGGAACAGACCCTCCATAAAGAGACAGGGGATGGACACATCCCTTTCCTTCCACTGCAGTTTGCCCCCCAGGATGAAAAGGAGCACCCCAGTTTGCAGCTGATTATTTTTTTTAACACTTGGAGACATCTGCCTGGGAAAGTAGCCGCCTCCCCGGGATCCGCACACATTTGTGCATCAGACATAAATAAATGGAGGGCAATTTTCCAGAAAAGTTGCTGGGCATGTGTGTGACAGCTAGAAATTGCAGGGAGGCCCTGATGGAGTGGGGAGGGAGGCTGCGTCCCATAAACCTCTGGCCTTTCCCAGAGGAGGAGGAGGAGGAGGGGGAGGGTGGTGAGGAAGATGGGTGTGGCAAGCCAGTGCAACCACAGTGCCCTTGCTCCTTCTGCAGAGAGGAAAGGCAAATGCCATTCTCAAACAAATCTGCAAGTGTGGGGAAATCCTGCATTCGTTTCCAAAGATATGGCAGATCCGGTGGCTGAGCAACCCAAGCCCCCGCAATTTTCTCCCTGTCCCTGTGCAAACAGCTTGTGCCTTGCTCACCACATCCCCCCGTGGCTCGGCCACAATCACAGGGCTCTGCAGTGGCTTTCCCTGCCTACACAATTTGCGCTCACATACAATGCGGCCAAGGAACCTTGTAAAACGGGGAGCGAGAATGGTGTTTGGCCCTCTGACCTCTGACCCTCCAACAATTTAGTTAATGATTCTGGTTATCAGATATACTGGCTCAGCAGTGCATCCATCACCGGGCTGACAGGGATTCAATCCTATAAGGGGAGGGAATGTGCAAACACATTCAATCCTGGCCCAGCCAGCCCACAGCGTGCCTCTGCCCCTAAATCCAAGAACAGAGAGTTTCCATCGGGGGAAGATCTGCTGTGATTTATCGTAAAATAATACACAAGAAGGGCCTCACATGCAGGACAAACCCATGATACGCTGCTTAGCTGCTAATGCTCCTTTGCAGTATATCAGGACAAAAGCAAACAAGCAATGGTGCTTTACTTTCCACAGCAGTCTTTGCCCATTCCTCTGCAATGTTTTAATTGCACTGGGTTCAGTCCTGCAGCCCGAAACTGAAGTCAGCAGCTTGCTTCGTTGAACCTAAAGCTTATACCTTGCATCTGTACTGTTTCAATATCCCGGCTCTGTGCTAAAGCTTCTTGTCCCATTTGTTTTCAGCCCCTGCCCAGGACACCGTGACACCCCCTGCCCCATCCTGCCTGGTTCCTCCACCCCCTTTTGGTAGATTATTCTGCAATAAATCACAGCAGTCTTCACATGATGGAAAAGCTCTGTTTGTTCTTGGATCTGGAGGAGGTCAGTAAAGATGCTGTCAGCCACAGCAGCCCCAAGGGCACCAAAGTGAGGAAGAGAGATGCTGCAACAGCAACAGCCCAGGGTCAATTTGCCCACGCTTCGACCCAGCCCAAAGCTTCCCAAGGCTTGTGACTGCTGGCTTGCCCCTGTATTTTTGAATATCATGGTATTTTCACAGTGAGCAAGGTCTGAGACAAAACGTTGAAATATGGCTGCTAAGCTCACCAGCTTTTTTTTAACAGGCTTGGAAACATCTGGAGACACTTCCTCTGAGCAGGCGATGCAGAAACAAGCCTGAACCCAGAGTCTTTAAAGACCAGTCCCCTCCTTCTGCTCAATTGCCATCAGAAATCCTCGGTCCTGTCTCATTTTCTTGCCTCATTGTGTCACACGTGCATGGGGTTGGTGGCAGGGAGGCACAGGGCATCTCTCAGGGTGTGAATTTTCACCCTCCCAGCTCCTGCATAGGGAAGAAACCCCTCCAGAGGAGAGGTCCAGAGGAACTACCATCAAACCCCGGCCATCCAGGAGCACCAGGAGACGACCGACCGCAGAGCGGGGCGTGTATTAACCAGCCCGACATGCATCTGTTTTGCATAGCAATTATTTCAAATAAGGCCGGGGTTAATTAGCTGCTCCTGGTTGCTGCTGCCTGAAACAGGCCACCCTCTGTGCGAAGGGCTGCAGCACAGAGCAGACCTGGCACTTGCCTTTGCTCCTCATCAGAAACCAGGCAGTCAGTGCCAGCTGGGTTTTGGAGGGGTAGCAAACACCGTGCTGAGGTTTATATCTTGTTTTGGACCTCTCAAGCTGCCCAAAACCTTGGCTTAGCCTTTTCAAACCTCACTTATAAGCAGAAAACACAAGTACAGGAAAGCTGGCTGTAGCAGGGATAAGGCAGCACGGGCACCTCCTGGCTGATGGGTGCTCTCTAAAGCGCCTGATGCCAAGGCACTCTTCCTGGAGGCCCTCGTGCTCCCTGTACAGGCTCATGGGTTGTCAAAACCCCTTCACTGGGGTTTACAACATGGCCAGGTGCTGCATCTGTACGCAGCGCTGCTTGCCTCGGAGCAGTGGCCAGCCAGGGGGAAAGCTGCAACAAATGCACAGGTTTCCCCCTGTGCTCTTTCCAGTCCTTCCATGCTTTTATGGGATCCCAGAGGGAGCCGAATGTGGCCGTCAGCGCAGGGAGGATAGCCCGAGCGATTTCTGGATAGCACTGCTGCGCCGGAGTCTCTGGTCCCATGCTGGCAGCCTTCACACTGGCTGGGTCTCGGAGGGACCACTGCATTAAGGAAGCTACATTGTACCACTGCGTGATAAAAGCAGATAAGAGAGTTCCTGCTGTGACTACGGCATGACCAAACAAGTTTCCCGATCCCGTACCTACGCCTGCCGCTCCTTGAGACAATACTGTTATCCCTGGCGGGAATGTGCAGGCAAGCAGGAGCAAACCAGAGCCGCAAGCCCTGCTGCCCTGTGGCAAATAAACATCACTATGTACACTCATCCTGTGCAGGGGGCTGGCTCAGGGACTCGGGGCAGGGAGATTTCCCAAGGAAATGTCCTGGCAGGGCAGAGCATCCTCACTGCATCAGGTTTGAAAGGGACAGGGCGAGGGGAGTTCAAAGGTACAGTGAAAAGAGAACAGGATGTGAACCAATGCTGAAAATATGACAAAAAGCAACTAAGAGTGCAGAAAAAGTCTCTCTTTGCCTAGCTGCAATTTTCAATTGGATGCTATAGGGGAGCTGAGGATCCAGCAATGGAAATGTTCTTGTCGTGGTTTAACCCCAGCCAGCAACTAAACACCACGCAGCCGCTCACTCACTCCCCCCCCACCCAGTGGGATGGGGGAGAAAATTGGGAAAAGAAGCAAAACCCGTGGGTTGAGATAAGAACGGTTTAATAGAACAGAAAAGAAGAAACTAATAATGATAATGATAACACTAATAAAATGACAACAGCAATAATGAAAGGATTGGAATGTACAAATGATACGCAGTGCAATTGCTCACCACCCGCCGACCGACACCCAGCCAGTCCCCCGAGCGGCGAATCCCTGCCCCCCACTTCCCCGTTTCTGTACTGGATGGGACGTCACATGGTATGGAATACTACGTGCCACCTCCTCCTCTGGCGACATTCCAAAATCTTTGCCTTCTGGCCAGTCCGTGGTCAAATACACCGTTGGCCAGTTTGGGTCAGGTGCCCTGGCTGTGTCCTGTGCCAACTTCTTGTGCCCCTCCAGCTTTCTCACTGGCTGGGCATGAGAAGCTGAAAAATCCTTGACATTAGTCTAAACACTACTGAGCAACAACTGAAAACATCAGTGTTATCAACATTCTTCGCTCTGAACTCAAAACATAGCACTGTACCAGCTACTAGGAAGACAGTTAACTCTATCCCAGCTGAAACCAGGACAGTTCTTCACTCCACCAGCTCTTCCCAGCTCCACCATGGATACTGTGACTGCTCCAGTGTGGTGGTGCAGAATGCCCCAAGGTAGCCCCAAACCACCATGGCCTGACTACCTTGTCCAGTAGAAAAGTGCGTGGAGAAGCTCTCTGCAGCTTTGCATGTGTGGTCTGGGCTTTGTTGGCTTGGGTGCAAGAGAAGAGCCTGGCTGGCAGACTGGCTCAAGCTTTGTCGGTGCAGTCCCTTCTGTCTCAGAACAAGCAAGGCTGAGGAACTCTCGGTGTTGTTTTCTTGTGGGACTGTTCATTCGCATGGGCACTGAGCTGGGGAAATGCTCATACTCAATGTCAGGCACATCGTTGGCAGGCTGGTGTTGGTATTTTAAGGTAGACCATGTGCTGACCCATGGGGGGAGACTTTGCTGAATTGGGACCTCACTCACAGGGTTTTGCCTGCCTGATTTCCCTAGCTATTGAGGGATTATCGCTTTGCTTTTAAGTGAGCTAAGGGCTTTCTGGTGCTTTATAGTTTGCTTAGCTGCTGTCCCAGCAGCAGACCAAAGCAGAGAGCTCCAGACCCACTCAGCACTGTGCCTCTCCGGTCTCTTCTATACAGTTGCTTGAAGGAAACACACCTGATTTTAGAAGCAGACATATTGCACCGCTATTGTATATTCAAGTTCTACTATAAGCATATAGACACTTACCATGTGATTCTTACCCTGTTTATACAGCAGTGAAGTCATCGGGGCTACACCAGTAGAAAACAAGGGCAAATGCAGCCCAAGCAAGGTCCATACCTGTGTGGCTTGGTGTACAGCTGAAAGTGGTTTCTGAACCTCTTGTTTTTGCTAGCTCAGTGTGTCTGCGCTCATTTAATTTTAGTGCCCAACCTGCAGTCTGGACAAACAGCATAACGTCATGCCAGGGTGTGCATTCAGCATGTACAGTCAGTACAAAGGAGCAAATAACGGCCCGTTAGACCACGGTATTTAGCAAAGCCCACAAGAAAGAGCTTTCCAGCTATCTGAGAGGGCTCATTTGCATCGAGAGAGCCAGTTTGCTTCTCTGAACGCTTCCTGGCCTGCCTGAACAGTGCCACCCCAACGGCTCTCAAAAAACATTTTAATAGGTACCACTGGATAACACTTTGTAGCTGCAAATCAGAAAGGTGACCAGAAAAATTACTCTGAAGTTCTTTTTTTCCCCATTAAGAGTTAATTTGCATAAATACAGAGCGATCACCAGGAGGTTTTGCTGTTCTTCAAGCTAGTTTCTGCAAAAGACCCATGAGGCAGAGATGATCTCTTCCCCTCACAAGCAGAGAAAGTGTTCTGGTAAATACCTCTGCAGTTGTCCTGAGGTGCAATGGCTGAACATAGGCTTTTTCATTAGTCTCCATGGGGCACTCTGTCCTGTGAAGACCCACTGGGTGAGCTACCTCCTTTCATGCCGAGGCTTGGGTCAATGGTAGCGGTAGACCATCTCCTGGTGTTTGGCTTCTTGGGAACTGCATCTTGGCAATGGGCTGGGAGGTCAGAAGAAAAGAAAATCGTGTGTGTCATTTGGCCAGCTCAGACCCAGGAGATGAGAAGGTGTGTGGAAATAAAACACACTAATGATATACTCAGACAGTGGTAGTGATTTCTACTTTACTAAGGAACCACTTACCAAGTCTCCTGATCTCTACCACTGCTCAGCAGATAGGCAACTCTAGTGTCAAAAGAATAGCAATGACAATTTATCATGATTAAAGGTGCAATAGGTCTCTCTAGATGTAATTAGGTGCACTCTAAAAAGAAAAGACTATAGCTAAGCCTTGCAGGCATGTTTACTTGACCACAGAGGGCCCTCATCAGAACATCCAGTACTAATATATTATCACTAATGATGACAACCAACAGTTTCTTCTCCACTTGAGTTACAATTACACATTCTCACTTGGCTGGAGAGCCCAATTTTTCACAAGGAAAATTTTTTGCTCATACAGGACAAGAAATATTAGCAATACCTACAGGTTGTTCTTTCCTACCTTTTTTTTTTTTTTTGACTCTCTGTTGACTCTCTGTTTTCCACCACTAATTAGTTTCAAATTATTTCCAACATCATTAAATTGGTATGAATGATCACCCACCACTTTTCTCTTTCACCAGCCCCCATGTGTCTTTAGATGTTCCACATTTTTACAGTTAACACAAAAGCAATATTTGATCTCTTAAACCAGCCATCACAAGAGGGTTTGCCAGTCTTTATTTCACAACCAAACACTTTTTCAGTATGGCATTTGACATCTGAGCTATGTGTTCCTCTCACCTCAAGTTCACCTTTGCAAACATTCTTTCTCTAACAAGCATCTTTTAAGGACCACTGCCCTGATGTCCTATGCTACGTCCTACACTTAGCATAACAAATTGCTTCGTAAAGATCATAGAAGGTTGAAGCAGCTTTGGAAGAAGACTGCCTCCCTCGATGCAATCCAGTGGTGTGGAGGTGGCTGTTACCCATGTGCAGTAGTGATACCATAACAGAGCCTCCAAAAGCAGTGCTCCTTAGGAGGCCCTATGAAGCAAAGGTAACAGCATCAGCTCTTCTCACAGCTGGAGATGAAATGTGTTAAGAGGCACTAGTGTGAAGGGGGCCACAGAATTATTTCAGCTAGACCCCAAAACAGGTGAAATGACCCAAGAAGGAGGCACTAGGAAGGCCTGAAACTGTATGAAGGAGAAAGTCATGGCAATCTCAGCAGCCTCTGACAGGCAACACTGATGTCCTGAGCTGCTGTGACGGATGGGGAGGTATTGCATTATCATCTGGGCTGAAACCACTTCCCCAGCTGTGGGAAAGCCCAGCGCCTCTGTGAATCATATCCTGAAGTGCACAGACCAGAGCTCGGTGGTGTCTGCTGCCACATCCCTCCGTCTGTCTGGCTGGACTGCTCCTGCAGGAGGACAGAGGGCTGGTACTGCCTAGGGAAAGCCCATCAATACCCAGCATGGCAGCCAGCAGCTAGTCCAACCTCACTGTCCCTGCTACCAAAATTCCTTCTACACAAGACTTGTCTCCCTGTATCTGCAAGGCAGTCTCCAGGTATAGCAGGCTTGCTTTGGGGCACTGCTCCATCACTCATCCATCCCTTGAGGGATGAAGACATGAGTCTCTTTCCCTGTGCCACAGTTATCTTCTGCTGTGATGCAGAGCCTGCATCTCAGGTTTACTCTCAGAAGTAAACCTGCTCTCAGATTATGTGGATGCCAATTCTAGGCCTCTTCTAGTAAACCTCCTCTTTTACTTCTATCTTCCCCACCATCCCCCAATTGTTACTTGGCCAAAAAGCTGCTTAATTAAAATAAAAATTAAAAAAAAAAAAAAAGGAAAGAAAAAAACGTGCCAGTGAGCTCAGGAAACACTTTTCTTTCTTTGAAATGTCCTGCCTAATGACAGCTCTCCAGGCCCCAAGGTGCACACCAGGGAGACCAGGAGATGCTAGCAGCAGCCAAGGTACTGAGCAGCGAGGTCTGAGACCTTGTTCTGCCCCTTGTGTAACATGCTGTTTCCTGCCCAGGATGCCCAGAAATGAGCTGCCCATTTTGGGCAGCTTCTTCTCTGTGGGGCAGGAGGAGATTGCATTCAGTTGCTCTGTCTTGTCAGGCTGAGGGATTGTGCCTCGGGACTGCACATGTATATTTGCCACTCAATCAAAGAGCAAGTTGCTACCTAGACTGAGGCCGGGGGCTGCGTCTTTCAGATTCAGGTGTCTGTCCTGCGGAAGAACTGGAGGGGAGCCAGCAGTGGACCCACAGCTTGTTTTACCCCACACCCTATTTTGATGTATTGCAGAGAGCTCAGACTCAGCTCTGAGAGCAGACTGAGCTTTCTGAGCCCCCAATATCCCCAGCCACCGTTCCAGTCCTAGCTCCAACTGCAGCACAGTGTTACACCCCTCTACTCTGATGATTTTGCTGCATCCTGCTAAGTACCTGCCTTTCTAACACTTTCTTGATTAACAAACATCTGCAGCCACTTTACTCCACTGAAACCCACTGGTATCTTGTCACCGATTTCAGCCAAGCAGCTGGATCTGACCCTCAGAAATCACGGCATTGCAATCAGTAGGTTCCATTGCCTATAAAACGGAGCTGAATACCACCCATGTTTTTCTTGGAGTCTTTGCTTGGCTCAAAGGTCCTGCTCCAGCCCACCACGGAGCCTGTCCTGCGCAGCGGTCCCCTCCTTCCCGCCTGGACGGGACGCGGCGCGCTGGAATCTCATTCATGCATCTGCTGTTGCACCGCTGCTGCCAATCCAGCCCAGGCTTTAGGAGAGGAGAACATGATCGCTTTGCAGGGCGCTGGTGGAGTCACCGCACAAACGGAGAAGACCATCTAATCCTCGCATTCCTGCAGGAAAGAAAGCCCCCAGTGAGCTAAACATAAATGGCCAACGGTGTGTGTTATTTTTAAGTCCAAGGCAAGGTTTAAAGGCAAGGCATTTTTTTCATGAGCTGTCTTAAGTCCCCTTGTCTCTTGCCTGGATTGCGTCAGCCAGCAGTGACATATTTTGGTGTGGGAGCTGTCTCTGTCCCTGTTCTCAAGGCACTTTAAGCCTCCGTACGCGGCTGGAGCGGGCAAACTGAGACACGGAGCAAATGCTGGCTTCCATCTACATATCTTGTCATCCAGGATTGACAGAGACCACAAAGTGGCCTCACGAAGGCATAAAGTCAAACGATACGCCTGCCTGATGTTTCGCGTTATACCCTGCCTCTCCTCCCCGGAGCCAGGGGGATGCTCGCCATGCCCCGCGGTGATTTCCCTGCCCGCCAGCTGTCCATCACCGACCGCCGGCGAGAGGCCCCGGGCAGCCCCGCTGTGCCGCACCACCTCCTCCCTGCCACCCCGAGCGGGAGCTAAGGATGCCAAAGCCCGGCACGTATCCTCCTTCCCCTCCCTGCTCTGCTGGCCACGGAAAGCTGGGGTTGCACCAGCCTTCTCCAGTGCCCAGGAGCATCGCAACTCCCACATGCTCTGCCTGCTCCCACAGTTGCCAGAGCATCACGCGTGTCCCGGCCGAGACCTAAAAAACTGACGACTTCACACTATGGATATGTCTAAGTAAGTCCCATATTTAGCCGCTTTGTCGCTGTGTGGGGCAGTGTTAGGAGATGAAATGGGGGTTGCAGACGAGGAGCACAGCATGTGCCCTCCGAGGAGCCCTGGGAAGGCAGCCCCCGGCCGAGGGCATGCACCCAGCGCGCCCAGGCACTGCAACCGGCTCTCACCCTGCTTACTCTGCAGTAACTGAGCATCCCGGGTACACACTGATACTGTATGGCATTAAGTAATGGGTTCCTGTTTCACAATTCCTCCATTCGAAGCAACGGTAGAGGCAGTTGAATGGTCTCCAACACTTCATAATATCTGTCACACTGATGTTTTCATATTCCAGCAATCATTTCTGACAGCAACGCCATTTTTGTGAGACTGCTCCAGCCAGCTCTACCATAATTGCAAAATATAACCAGCTTCAACTTTTGCAATGTTTCATACTCTAAAATTAAGATGAATATTTTTGTTACAGTACAGACGGCTCTTGCTGAAACAAGCAGCCATTCAATCTGGGATGAAATCCGGAAGGTAGATGGGGGGTTTTTTTTTGGAAGGAAAGATGACTCCTGGGGACAAAGAAGCCCAGGTCTTTCCCCATATAGAAAGGATTGGGGCCAAAGTTGGAAACCATCATGCCACAATGCTGATGAATGCGAGAGGTGATGGGAGGCAGCCTCAGGGCTGAAGTCCAAGTGTGGATTTCAGCCCATCTTTCAGGATTGCCTCACCTGCGTACACACCAGCACAGGCTGACACTTGATCCTGAAATCCCCAAATCCCTGGCCTGTGCACCCTGCTGTTCCCATCCACGCTTCTCAGTATAAAGAAGATACAGAGACATATGACACAGAAAACCACCACTGGTGCTTTGTTTTCTGAACACCAACCTGTTCAAAGGAGCTGTCTTTTTTTGTTCTTTTTTTAGCTTTGGCTGTGACACCTTCTCGGTTGCTCCTCTTTTCAGTGACCTCATGTGCATTTTTGTGCTTGCTCTTCCTAATCCACATTTTTCTGTCCCATCTTCTATCACCTGAAGAGCCTCGCTCTCACAGACAACAAAGATAAGGGAAATAAGATATATATATCTCTCTACCCACCAGACCAGCTTCCAAAATTCCCTTTCCTCCTCTGCTGTACCGGGCTGGCACTTATGAGGCATCTGGCACAAATGGGACTGATCTGAAAGCAAAGTCCCCTGCACGAACAGGGCAAGGGCCTGTTTGTATGGGCTAGTCCCCGCATCTCTAGAATTGGGTATCTAGAAGCAGCAGTAGCTTGGGGGTGGCAGTGCAATGTTTGTGCAGAAGCACTTGGGCTTGTAACCATGGCCTTGTCCCTGCTGGGTGAGGGAGTGTGGGCAGACCACAGTGTCTGGCCATCTTCTTCAGACTCCCTTGGAACAGAGGACTTCTCCTGATTTGGTGCAGAGGAAACAAAGGAGAGGAAACACCAGCGTCAGTTTGAGGATGGAGGTGAGGGGACCTTGTTTCTGTATTTTTTAATTAGTTGGGGCATGACAGTGAAAACAAAATCAGTTTAAAGAAGCCAGACTGATTTTATTAGCAATATGATTATGAATGCATGGCCTTCCCAGGCAGGGAAAAGGGTGTCATCTTCAGCAGTTTCATTAAAATAATGACTTCTACCACCTCTCCCTCCCCTCAGCCTTCACTATAGGTCCTCCCTCTCCCATGCCGGCGACCGTGCTGGGATATGCCCCCGATAATCTTCTGCTATCCTGGGGGCCTGGGAGGCAGGAGGGCCATGGAAAGAATCCCAGCGTTTCCATCTGTCGAATTCCCGAGCGGCAGAAACCTGACCCCGCACAGAGCGGGTACGCGCTGCATTATTGCTGCTGTGGCAGAGCAAGCAGCCTGCGCTCCTTGTCATGCATTATTAAGTGAGCTCAGAGAGAGGAAAAGGCACCAACGAGAGGGTGAGTGAACTTGAAAAGTGGAAAAGTCAAATCTATGCCTGTAATAAAAAAAAAATAATTAAAAAATAAATCCAACCCTGAGCAGCCTCAGTAGCCGGTGCGGCAGCTGCTTTCATGGGCAGAGCTGACCCAACGTGAAACAGAGACATGACAGCCATGCTGATGGTTTGCTGCAGTAGCGTGGGGTTTTTCCATTGTTTTAGCAACTTCCTAGAAAGGGAAGGAGCCTGTGTGAAAAATGAGGCAGTAAATGTTAAAGCCTGCAACGCACTTGTTTCAGCCCTAATTAGCTGAGGGCTGAGGGAGTGCGAAGACTTTGCCATTGCATGAGCTGCCCCAGAGCCAAACCCCCCAGAAGCGGTGGAAACCCATACACCGATATACGAGCTGCGAGCCTGGCCAAGTGCTCCTGGGGTGGCATTGCTGGCACCTGAGGCTGGGGGAACGCCACGGCTGGTGCAAATCAGCTCAGCTTTGGCTCCCCAGGCAGCACATCCCCTTGGTCCTGAAGCACATTTGGGAGTGGTGGCAAGCCCCCTGCCCCATGCAGGGCCCTGCCATGGGCACAGCACTCCTAAGCCATCAGCCGAGACTGCCCTGGGACCCACGTTTTGCTGTGCATCGCTGCAGCCATGCTCCCAGCCAAACTGGTGCTCCGTGAAACTGCATGGCATGAAATACAGGGGAAAAGCATGCGTGTAGGATTTGTCCTCTGGGACTCCATCACCCATAGAGGTGGATGGGATTTGATGGGGGAGTGGGGGAACACCCCAGAAGTCACCTGCTTCTGCCCAGCTGATCGCCATCACAGCAATAGCAGGAGGATTTCAACCAGCAAACAACATTGAGCTCACCTGAGGGGAAAGGCCACCCACCAATGGAGGTCCTGGACCAGAGATGTAAACTTGACTGGGTATGTCATCCCTTCCCAGTCTTTTCCCGAGCCTGTTTAGAGATGCTTTTATGGATGCTTTTGCCAATTTTCCAGCCCAGTGGTAACTATTCCTTATATGAAAAAACATGAGCATAGAGGAACTTAATGTGTTTCTAGCCACTTTTAATGAAATATAATAACTTTGGCAAGGAAGCAGAATCAGCCCAACTAATTCTTTGTGAACCCAGAGCCTGTAACTCAAAAGCCTGTTTCAAGCAGAGCAAAAATGGCCACTCCTGTTATTTGCAGAAGAGGCAAAATTGAATTGCAAAGGGCCAAGTATTGCAAAACCCCAGGCTCTGCAGAAGGTGATTTATAGTTACCTGAAAAGATGTGACTAAGGAGCTCAGGAATCCCAAGCTGAACAACAGTCCATTGATAAGCCCCAAGACACTGCGGGACAAACTCTTGGCTACCCCCCAGCTGACCCCTGGCAGTGTCCTGGGCTCGCCCGAAAGGTGAATGTGTGCAGGTGAGAGGCAGCTGGGAGCCAGGGAGGGCACTGCTGCGGGCCAGGGGCTCCTCGCACCGGGGCTGGTATGCTTTTGTCAGCAGAGGATGGACCAAATCCATCGCTGGAGGCAAGCGGCTTCATCGCTGTCAAGGGGCTGAGGGTCAGACCTCTGCTAATAGGGTGGGGTTTTTTCAGGGATGTTTTCATTCCACTTGTGCTCCTGGAAATGCAGAGGCACACAAATAGAAAAGCATAAATCAATAAGCACTTATGAGCCTTGAAAATGCTTTCTTCTCGCTCAGGTAAAATCTTAGTTGTGCTCTTTATGTAGCTGGGATGATTCATTATGCTGCCCTCTCCCCCACAGGCAAGCAGAAATAAACAGGAATACTTTCCAAATTCAGGAAGGACACCCTCCCTCCCTCTCTCCCTCTTTTCCCTAATATTAGTATCATTTTCTCCAGACAGCTCAAATCATTCTCTCTGAATACATGTAAACTCCTGATCATGCCTGGTTTGCCGCAGCACAGACTGGCATACAGGTGACCTGTCTTCCTGGCTATGGATATGTCCCCGATCGACAGCTCATTTCCCTGCGTGCCAAAACGCTCCTCCAGTCCCCTGAGCTCCGCTTTTGCTGTCACTGGAATCAGAGGCAAAACTTCCCCCGGCTGCAGCGGGAGCAGGAGCACATTTTGTCCAGCAAATCCACGCGTATCACCATATGTTGCTTTCTCTCCCTGTTCTGTTTTCCTTTCAGCCCTATCTGCTTCATCAAAGAAAGGGAGCTGATCACGGCAGCCACGCGGGGTGTTTGCACAAAGGCGGTAATTCAAGCCCCGGCGCGAGCTGTTTTGGCAGCGTAGCCTAGGCACCGCTTCTTGTTGCAGCTGACCTCTTCGGCGGCGCCTGCCCCGGCCTCCTCGCTGGATGCAGGTGGCTCTCACGCCATCCTTCCCCCCGGTGCATTTTTTAAAACCATTTTCTTGTGACTCACTTGTGGATGAAGCGGCTCGTGTCCTGCTTAGCAGGACACCTGAAGGTCCTCCCGCCGGACAGTTTGCGCCCTGCAGTATTTGTAAGACCCCGCGGGGCCAAGAGGTGCTGGCCAAAGGCAGCAGACTGATAACAACACTAAGAGCGAGTGCTGCCAGGGATTTGGCTGGTGTGGGTCTTTGCTTGGGCAGGAGAGCCACACACTGCTCTCCATCCTGCTGCACGTGTGCATGCACCCACCACGCTCGCGGGGCCCGGCTGCCGGTGCCTCCACCGTCTCACGCTGAGGACAGGCATTGCAATTCAAAGGAAATCATGACTTTCTTTCATGTAACCATCTCCTTTGTAGGTCAATCCTCGCACAGAGGGAGGCACCAAGCCCTTCTGCTCAACCTTTGCAATGGCCTGGGACGGTGTTCTCTGGCCCTTACTTTGTAGACACTTTGTTCCAGTCCTGTTGCTGCCATCCAAGGACTTTGTAGTGAGTTTGCTGGCCCCCGACAGATTTGGAGAAAGTGCAGGGTGAGATTCCCTTTCGCTGCATGCCTCAGTTCAGTTTCTCCCCACTGCGAGAAATTCCAGGATGGAGAACAGTCAGATCAAAGAGAGACAATCCCAGCTGAAACATGCACGATTTGCATATTCCATTAAAAAAAATCAAAGGGGAGGGTGTGTAAAATATTTGCGCCCTGGAGCATATACAATGTATGCCCCAACAAGATGCTCCGTGTAGGGCTTATACTTATTTACTCTGATGCCTAATAACAAAAAAAAAAAAAAAGAAAAAGAAAGAAAGAAGGAGGCTGTTGTTGTAATTTTCACATCCCAGAAGATTCTGGCTCATCTGATACGCAGACCATCTCCTTGAAAGAAGCGCAGATACCCCTAAAAAGCTTGGGCTGACTTTTGGCAAATTGCTTACTTTTGAAGGTCAAACTAAATACATTCCTTGTGCAGTGGGAGGTCCCCCATTGATAGAAATCTTTATTGCTCTGGTTCTACCATTTCATTTAACATTTGATAGGCCCCAAACACAGGGGAGGTGAGTGGAGGATACATGCGCCTTTCTCTGCCAAATTTTAGAATGGTGCTGTGAAAAGTCACAGTGGCAAAGCTGAGTTTGTTTTAGGCTGAGAAAACACGGGTTGTGAGTTTAATTCTCCTGCTGGCTCTGCCACCAGCCAGCTGGATGACAGTGACAAGGTCACTGCTCTGTGCCAATGTTTCTCCATCTATAAAAAAAACGTTATTGATCCCTTTTTGGAGTATTTTGACATCGACTGGTGGAAAAAGAGCTGACTGAACTGTACACCATTATTGTTAGCATTAATGTTCTTATTGCTTTTTATTACCACTGTGGTGGCTATTAACACTGCCAGCCCACGTTGCACCACCCTGGCGTTCGAGCACAAGCACACCCTTTTGCAAAAGCAGGGTGATACTCTTTGCATGGGGAGATGTGACCTGTGCTGCTTATCCCGAGTCTAATGACTGTGTTCTTCTTTCTGCCTACCATTTCCATCTTCAAAACCTGCGCTGAGCTGCACTGCCTTCCAGCAGGAGACAAAAAATAAAAGACCAACTGGTCTGTGCTCCCTGTGGAGCGGAGGGTTGCAGGGCTGCTCTGCCGACCCCCATCCCCGAAGCCTTTCTCCCAGCGGCGGGTCCGGTTCACACATCAGCAGGCCCCGAGGGATGCAGTGAAGGCTGCAGGGCAGCGTGCGGAGAGGAGAGGCAGGGGAAGATGGTGGGCACGCACCCAGATGGGAAAACACCACCGGCAAGAGCAGAGCATCTCCTCCCACCTGCGGCTGCCCCAGCCCTTCCCCAGGCAGGAGCACAGCCCTTGGGTGTCCCCTGCAGAGCTACGGGCTAGAGGAGACGCTCTTCTCCTCTTCCCCGGAGGGCTTTTCTCCTGGGTAAAGCCCTCCTCTGCCAACGCCCCACACTTGCCCGAAAACCCGACCTGCCGTGTGCCTCGTCCCATGGTCCCGTGGCTGCCATGCCTCACTCCAGCCATCCTCCCCCTCGAAGGGGCCAGGCACGGCGGCCATGCGTGGTAATGCCCCAAGAAAGACGTCAGCTTCCTCCCATTGAGTTTTCCTGGCTGTTGGCACACCACAGCAGCGCTGTATTGATTTGCTTAAAGGCAATGGTCGAGTCTCTCATAATTTATTGAAAACCAGCCGGGTGGTTTTTGCTGACTCCCACGCCTTATGCGGCTCACATTAATAGCAATCGGGTGCCAGCAACAAGTCATTTTTGAGAATATAATCCCTCTCGCAGAGCATCTTCCAAGAAAAAAATAATACGCAGGAAGAATGCACCTCGAGACATCAAGCGTTTTAGCGTTGGTTTGTTTGCTTTTTCCCAACAGCCTGCCTTTAAGGTACATCATTTCTGGCATCAGGTTTCCTCACGTAGAGACCATTTAAGTACTTAAGGTGCTCTCTATGTACTCAGCCAAATGTTTTGCCAAGAAACCTAGAATTTCTTTGCTTTAAAGGCATAAAGTCTTCCATCTGAGTCTTAATTACAGGGTTGAATACACAATGAAACTGCAGCTAAGCCCCTACATGTATGGAATGTAACACCACTTCACTGCGCCTCACCTGAAAGACAACTTGTAAAAAAGCCACAGATGAGTAATAAACTGGAAGGACACTAATAAGAAAAGAGGAAAGATTTAAAAAAAAAAAAAATCCCTCTAGTAAATAATTAGCTTTTTTTCTGATTATGCTCCTCCTGATAAAAGACAAAGAGCTCTGTCAGGAAGTGACTCCGAGAACCTACTTCCAGAAAATGTGGTTTTAGTGGTCTAGACCATCTGCTCATGGCCAGGGGAAGGGTGGGTCTGAACCAGCCTGTGTTCGAACCGCTCCGACGTGGGTGCCGAGGCTCTCTGGAATCATGTTCCTGGGCTGGGTGTCACAGGGGAGGCAGCAGGAGCAATCAGGTCCCAAACCTCCCCTGGGAGAAGGAAGCCCAAAAACCATCACTACTGGGATGTGTCCTTGGTGCTACTAAAGATCTGCAGTGCTGGAGTCAATGGGAAATTTGCCCAGGTTTCTGTGGGCTCGAGGTCAAGCCCATCTGCAAGGCTCATTGTGCACCTGGGCAGGGGTTGAGATGGCTCTGGGGACGTGGCAAACCCAGATGCTCCTTTGGGGCTGCCCTGCGGCTCTCCAGAACACAACAAATCTGTGGGCAGTGTTCTCATGGCCAGCCCAGCCCCCAGCAGCACCGTGCCCACCCGACCCTGGCTCCCCACCGCACCATTTCTGCTGCTGGGGCTGTGCCATGGGGTTTTGGTGTGATAAAACAGTGTGGATAAAAGGGACTGCCCAGCTCCAGGGAAGAGGAAGGGGTGTACGGGCTCTTCTTCCCGGGAAGGAGAGGGGACAGGCTGAGCCGGGACGGTGCGTGGGGCGGAAAGCCCTGGAGAGGCAAGTTTGCTCTCCACGGCCACAGCAGCTGGCTTTCCCTTTCCCCTCCTCACGGGTGACGTGCCGCATGGCGCAAAGAGCTGAACGGGAGAGTGAATCTCCCTGGATAAATCCCTGGCATGGCCGGGTCATCTGCTCGGGACAGAGGCAAGAGGGTAACAAACAATAAGATCAAGTTAGTGCTGCCATTACTTTGAAAGAAATGTGCACTGCATTTCTTAACAGGGGAAGAAGCCTCATCAAAGCATACCTGAGAGGAGGGAGCATGCTTCACCCAGAGCACATAATCTTCATTTTTAACCTGTAATTTATTTTTTTCCATTGAAAGATCAAATTAGCTGCTTTAGCTCCATCCCTAATTAAATGTTTTTCTTTTTTCCTTTTTCCAAATGGCAAATTCCTGCAAATTCTAACAAGTTATATCAACTGGTAGAATTAATTTTTAGTCAGGACATGCCTGTCATTCCAAACAAATTAGATATCTGAAGGGGTGGGTTTAGCCACATTTCTGTGCACTAACCAAACCAAGCAGTTATGATCCACATGGGGCCAAAAGCTATGTTCTTCAGGCGACAGCAACCCCTATGCATACCAGCACCTTGCTGAATCAAAGAGTAAACACCCATTGTACCTGGGCATATGCCGCAGTGGGTCTCTGAACCGATGTTTAATGACCTTGTCAGGGAATGTGTGTGCTGTACTCTTACATTTTTAAGAAAGCATAATGGTGCTTTTGTCTTCTGTTTTTTCCTGTGTGGCAAGTTGCAGCTAGTCTTCAAACTTAGCTTAAAAACTTCACTTATTACTTCTGGACAGTTCTCTTGCCAGTTCTGTGCTTTTATTTTTTTTTTTTTTCCTCTTCGGCTGGGTGTCTCAGCAGATATCGAACTTTCTTTTTTAGTGCTGTAATTGATAGTTTGCAAACCAGTTGTGTGTCTGTGCATGTGTGTATCTGCAGACTCACAGTCTCCAGTTCATTGAACAACCATACGGCAAGAGCATAACTTCTGCCCGAAGACCTAAAATAAACACTAATGCTCTGTTCAAAGGGCCCTGGTGTTTAGTGTCTCCGTTTTCAGGAGGGAAGTTCACTAGGTGGCTGCCTTTCGGCATGTGCCAAAGTCCCACTAAATTAAAGTCTCTACGAGTTTTTATAGACGCTGAGAACAGTGAAAACGCAGGATTCACAACCAAAGTGAAACTTTCTCTCCTCCCCACCCAGAGGCTTTCAGGAGAACTTAGGGCTCTCTTTGCCTGTGTTTGTCTTGGTGTGGGCATGCGTGTGCAAAGCACACGTACAGCTCATCAGCCTGCCCTGAATTCACAGCTATGGAACTGGAAAGCTGCTGTTTCCAGCATCTAAACCTGCAGTTCAGCTACAGAAAGGGACAATTCATTACAGATAAGATAACAAATTGTGCGCATACACCCAGAAAGCTGATACAGAAACTTCGTATAAATTTCTTGGGGCCTGTCATTGGGATTGGGAAGTTCAAGAGGATGTTTGGGATTAGGAGGTAATAGGAACTATTCATCTGGAGCAATTAGAAAGAAGTCAGGGCTTTTGACGAATTTTTCAGTGCAGCTGTGGATTTTTCATAATTCCTTACGTTCTTTTTAAGCAGCTTTAATTACTAGAGAACAATGTTCGTGGCACAAGAGTAGGATTCCTCTCACAGTGTTTTAGACATTTACAACACTGCTGTGTTATCAGAGCTCCCTTCACGGTCATGTAACACATTCTAGAGAAGGATGGATGTAATTGATTTTGGGCATCTATTTTAGCATGAGATAAATCCCTCTTCAAGCCATTGACTCTAAAGAGACAGCAACAGGCTAGATGGTAACCAGATAGATAGAGGTACCTGGAGCTAGGGAGATGAATTTCACCCTAGGTACCATTTAAGTGTTGAACAGGTCTACCAGCCAACTGCTTTTGCTGCAAAATTTGTAGGAAAATTAGTCAGGGAGCTGGAGGAATCTGGCTCTGGGCAAGGAACATTATCATCTCCTGGCATGAAGAAAAGGCACTGGGAAGTGAACAATTAGGAAAGTGTATGAATATTAAAATCTTAATGGCTCCTGAGGTTCCTGTTAACTCTGCTAATACCTGAATGGAATGGAAGACACACAATGGGCCTTCCTACAGAAGATGAGTATGAGGAGTAAGGGAGCCTTTAATAAGCTGATTTTACTTCATGCCCTCTAATGCCTCTCGGGAGCCAGCATTCCACTGGAGGGCAGCTGAAGCGGGGAGACCCAGAGCTCTGAGTCTCAGCCATGGAGGACTGCTCTTCCAAAACCACCTGAGAGCATCCTCAAGCATGCTGAAGTGAGGGGGAACCCTGGGAAATCTCCTTAAAGGTTATGAGATTTGGTGCAATGAAGTCTCAAAGAGTCAAGCTCAGATGATTTGCCAGAAGACAGACCCACATGCTTTTGCTCCCATTGCCTGAAGGACAGCTCTGCAGGAGGCAGGGAAGAACCAGAAAGGTGGGCTGAAGGACCCCTTTCTCTCCTCATTGCTCCACCACATGCCACAAACACGGGTATGAAACACAACCATCTCTGCAGGGTGGACACTGGAAGGAGATGAGATGAAGGATGGAAAGACACGAACAGGAGAGCGGCAGCAAGGCCCTCAGAGGGTGATTTACCCTATGACATGCTAGGAAGGGGACTGAACTTCATCACTCGCGCCTCAGCTGAGTGCTTCACTCCCAAAGACCCTACTCTTCACTCTGGATCAGGAGCTGCTGACTACATACACCACCTCCCCATGCTGCCCCATACCGCAAGCCTCTCAAGAGCCTGCCCAGCGGCACCATACCATGCTCCAGGGGTGGACACACAGCTGAGCCCCAAGATAGCCAGGAGATGTTACTGTGAACAGGATGTGTCCCTTCCTCCAGCTGGCATGCGGGTGGTTCAGCAGCCCCCGCATCCAGTCCCATGCCTGTTGGTCCCACTCCAACACTTCCCGTGTGCTCACACGCCATCTTCCAGGGGTCACGAAATGCCACACCACGCAGTCTGCACATGTGTGTGAGCACACACTTTCATACGTACCTACAGGCAGAGCTTTATTGGTTTATGAATACAGAAGGCTCCTAAGTCTTTCAATAGTGCTACGGGGGACCATTACATATAATGTCAGAGCATTAAGGCTGGCAGCTTGGGCCCTGCACAAGTGCCCCACATGAAGATAACGCTTCCTATCCCCAAAGAGCTCACAATCGAAACATAAGAGCAGGGGCAACAGGTGGACGCAGACAGCCAGGCTGGAGGGAAGCGCACGGCAAAAAAGGAAACCGAGAAATGCATGCAGTGCTGATGAAGCTGCATGTCCCTTTTATTGAGATTGGGGTTTTGCCCATTTCTTGCAAAGTATTGCATCAAAAAATTCACATGCTCAATTCTGGGTTGTACAGATAGTGCTGGAGACAAAAATGGATCAGCCATAACCATACACTCTAGTATGGGCAAACACTGGCAACACAGGGGCTTGTGTCCTGTACAGAAGATCCCAAATTAGATATTTTTGTTTAAATGACACTTCTGCCCTTACAGCTTTTCTCGCCAGCTGTCCTATGGAGGACTATGTTCTATATCCGTTTGTTTACCTACTCTGCTGTAGGAACCGTTCCTATGACAGCTCCTATTAGAGAGAACACCTGCAAGTCTGAAACCCCGCGCTCCTTGGGTCAGAAATTAATTATTCATCTCGATGGGCTGAAGCCTGAATCATTGAAAAAAGCGAGAGTTTCCAAAGAGCAGTCAGAACTGCATATGGGGAGTTGCGTCTAGAAGACGGCAGCTTCAGATAACGATTTCCAAAATTCCCCTCTGCCAGCACGTTATGTGATGGATTTGTAATGAAAGTCTGCAGTTGGCTTCCTTTGCTACCTGTCTGATGATAAGTCTCCAGGACCCCTGGGCTTGCTGTAGCAGGCACTATGCAAACATACAGAAAGGACACAGTCCAGAGTTTACAGTAACATCACAGGATGGGCTTTTTATTCTATTCTGCTCATTATTCTTTTTTTATTCTGCTTATGAGTAAGAGTTGGGAAAAGGTTATTTGCAGCTTCACACAGCTCAGAATGAAAGAGCAAGGCCAAATCCAGAAAAACAAATCTCCCATTTGGACTCTCGTTCTGCATTGCTGAAATTAAACTGAGGTTCAAATTCTGGCAGTGTTAGATGCCAGACATCCAAGAGCAGACAATGTAAAAGCAATCAAAAATTGCTGCACCAGCAAGCACTCCAGCAGTGGCATCTATTGGCATAACACTGTCTCTCATGGCATACTCCTTGAGAAGCTGGCGTCTCGTGGCCTGGATAAGTGCACTACTCACTGGGTGAAAAACTGGCTGGATGGCCGAGCCCAGAGGGTCGCGGTGAATGGGGTGAAATCCAGTTGGCGGCGGGTCACGAGTGGTGTTCCCCAGGGCTCGGTGTTGGGCCCTGTTCTGTTTAATATCTTTATTGATGATTTGGATGAGGGGATCGAGTGCACCCTCAGCAAGTTTGCAGACGACACCAAGTTGGGAGGCAGGGTCGATCTGCTTGAGGGTAGGGAGGCTCTACAAAGAGATCTGGACAGGCTGGATCGATGGGCTGAGGCCAATTGTATGAAGTTTAACACGGCCAAGTGCCGGGTCCTGCACTTGGGTCACAGCAACCCCATGCAGCGCTCCAGGCTTGGGGAAGAGTGGCTGGAAAGCTGCCCGGCAGAGAAAGACCTGGGCGTGCTGGTTGACAGCCGGCTGAATATGAGCCAGCAGTGTGCCCAGGTGGCCAAGAAGGCCAATCGCATCCTGGCCTGTATCAGGAACAGTGTGGCCAGCAGGAGCAGGGAGGTGATCGTCCCCCTGTACTTGGCACTGGTGAGGCCGCACCTCGAGTCCTGTGTTCAGTTTTGGGCCCCTCACTGCAGGAAAGACATTGAGGGGCTGGAGCGTGTCCAGAGAAGGGCAACCGAGTTGGTGAGGGGCCTTGAGCACAAGCCTTATGAGGAGCGGCTGAGGGATCTGGGGTTGTTCAGTCTAGAAAAGAGGAGGCTGAGGGGAGACCTTATCGCTCTCTACAACTACCTGAAAGGGGGTTGTAGTGAGGTGGGTGCTGGTCTCTTCTGTCAGGTGTCTGGACATAGGACAAGAGGAAATGGCCTCAAGTTGAGGCAAGGGAGATTTAGGTTAGATATTAGGAAAAATTTTTTTACTGAGAGGGTTGTCAAACATTGGAATGGGCTGCCCAGGGAAGTGGTTGAGTCACCAGCCCTGGAGGTATTCAAAAAGCGAGTGGACAGTGTACTCCAGGGCATGGTTTAGGGGGCATGGTTAATGGTTGGACTTGATGATCTTGAAGGTCTTTTCCAACTGAAATGATTCTATGATTCTATGATTCTATGATAACTTTCTTCGGCCAACAGACAAATGCCCATTGACTGTACCAAGGAGTCCAACCTGGACTACAGCAACTAGACTGGAAACATGCTGCTTAGCCCTTCTCTCTCTGGCAGAGGACTGCTCTTCGTCAATGCTTGGTAGAAGATTGGGCTTGGTGTCTAGTAAGGTTGTTCCTGTCACTTCCCTAAGAGACATTTCCATAATTTCCTAGAGTACAAAACCAGAAAAAGACTTTTAATAGGTTAAGTTCTTTTGCCTTATCTGTGGGTCTTTCTACACAGCAGGATGAAGCATGACAGCTGCACATGTTAGCACACCTCTAACAAGGATGCTGTGACATGAGCTTTATCAAGCACAAGTAACAGGAGAACAAACCTGCTGGGGACCTGAGTAACAGTCAGGTGAAAGCCAGGCCATAGTCCTTTCATTGCCCCATTCCTCCAGCTAGTTAGATGAAGACAGACTGGGCATATTACACTGACCGCCTTGCTCTGCAGCCTCACCCAGGCTTTCACCTCTCGGCTAATAACTCCTCCTTACTGGGGACTTTCTGTGCTCCCCGATTTGAAGGCTCTCCTTCACCACCTTGCTTGTCACTCCCCATGGCTCACGAGTCCCATGGTAGGAGTAAGTGGCAAAGAAAAAAACCACTTGTTTAAAAATCTGATTTCTGCCCTTTGGCTCTACCCTGGTAGGATTCATGACACAGCTCCTTAGGTTTGTGTCTGCAGCTGAGCAGCCATGCCCAGGGCTGACCTTATGCACTTCATGCTGGTGGGTAATAGCAGGCTGAAGAGCAAATGAAACCTCTGCAAACAAACATTTCTGTCTTAAAAACAAAAATCTAGGAACGTTACTTAACATTTTGGCTCTTAAAGTAATACAGCTGAGTCTCAGAAGCATGAAACACCTTGACAAGGGCTCGTGCCAGAGGCCAGATTTCAAGAATGACCTGAGAGGTCACTTCAACTCTACTTCCCCCTACAAAAGCCAACTTGGGAAAATGAGACTCACGTATCAGAGTCAGAACCAAATATCTGGATGCATATGGTGGCCCAGCAAGCTGCTAAAGCAAACACTGGCAGCACTACCCCTTGACTCGCCCTGTAACACAATACAGAGTAGCTCTTAGGACTGATGCTTTGCAGTGCCGTCACCCGAGGAACCACTGGACTCTGCTGGTAAACTAATCCTTGAGGTGAGGCCGGGGGGCAAAGGGGCGACGGCCACACTGAGAAGGATAATCCCCATCTCCTTTAAAAATTAAAAGCTGTGTTCCACTGCTCCAACACCACGTAGCACTTTGCTCTGTGAAACACTCACAAAAGCCAGGAAATTTTAGGTGTGCAAGCTGCCCAGCTCTTAACTAGGTGCCACCCAAAGGGGCTTGCCTGGGTCCCTCTGCAGAGGCAGAGAGCAGGCACTGTGGAGGACCACGCACCCCATGGTCCCAAGTGGTTGGCCTCAAAGGGGGCAAACCCCCTCCCAAAGAGCCCCAGAGATGGAGAGACACCCAAAATCATATCTCCTGCCCGTGGACAGCAAGAGCCTACTTTGCTCAGACAGCTCTGCATTTTCAATTTCCAATATTTTATTGGCACCTACTCCTCGAGAGACACTTCCCCATCAGGTCTGGGACTCCAAAGCCTGTGCAGCAAGCAGCACTGGAGATCTCACAGCCCGGGGATGACAGCCAGGGCTCAGATGGGACCGGAGTTGTACATACGTCCTGGGTAGCTGCCCCTCTCCAGCCTTTCACAGGCTGCCACCTCACTGGGGTTATATTTAGCGAGGCATCTGCGGTGACAGTCATTTTTCCAGTATTTAGGAAATGCTAGCGCTGTCTTCTGGTTGGCTGCCAGGTGCTACTGGGAAACATGTGTTGGGATTATTTTCGGCGCTCCCACCACCAGAGTGCCCATCAATCATGCCTGTGGGGCTGCTTCAAGTCTGTCTGGACCACGGCAGCCTCGCGAAGTCCTCCTGCCTCTCCAAGGCGGGGGGAGCACGAGCATGAGGAGGCTCAAGGGAGGCATGCAGATCATTTTTTTAAGACATTCCTGTCACGCCAGGCTCAGCTGAGCCCACCCAAGCCCTCTGCAAAGCCTGGGGAAAGGGGTGACGTTTAAAAGGAGTGGGCCCAGGCTGGGGGCACGCTCTGGCTTCATGATGAAGGCTTCCTCTGAAATGGTTCCCGGGAGGACAAGCCGAGTAAAACGCTCTCCTTCCCCGACGTGCTGGCTCGCAGCAGGGGTTTCAGCAATTGGGTTGTTGCTTCACTTCATATTGGCTTCTCCCAAGCAGCAGCTCTGAGTTTGCTTTCTGCAGGGGACTTCTTGCTATTTAGCAAGCAAAACACGCTAAGTAATTGCTCCTAACTAAGAGAGGCATTGGAGGCCAGCAGAGAGCGGAGGGTTTTGTGAGTGGTGTTATTACTGAATTGATACGCTCTGTTAAACCCTTTATTTTCTTTTAAACGGGATTTTTATTTTCAATGTACTTTGGCCACAGCAGCATCAAAGAAGCGTGGCTAGAACAAACACTTGTGCCAGGTCTCAATATGCCTTCTCCCAGATTGCGACAGCCTTTCCCCAGTGGCGTTCGCAGGATCCGGCCCTGCCTCCGCACCTCAGTTCCCACCACTTCCCGCTGGGGCTTTTCCTTCGGGCTCTTGGTGCTCCCGGATTGTCCTTCTCAGCCTCTCCCCTTCCTCACAGCTAAGCTTCCCTTCCCTTTCTGCTCTCCCACACACATCTCCTTACTGTGGGTCGACGGCGTGCTGAGGTCAGCCTGGGAATGTACCTCAGGGAGGACTTTTGCTGCGCTCATCCCTGAGCAAGGTCCGGTTTGCCCATTAGCTGGGGAAGGGCCTCAGTGGTGGCGGCTGCCTCACCAACGTCACTCCATGGGCTTGCACCTTCAATGCAAACCCCTGGGAGAACAGATTGCAGTCACGAAGGCGTATTTCAGGAAAATCCGCACCCAGGGAAAAGGAAAAGGTTTCCCAGCTGGCTGAAAACAGCAGAGCCCATTCCTCAGCCTGGCAGGGACCACAGCCATGGCCCTGAGCCTTTGCTCCAAAGCAGCCACTGAGGTTTCTCTCTTTCTCCCACCAAGACTTTCCTCCTTCCCTGTTGTGCCTCAATAGTCTTAAAATGACATTTTAATCTCCACATTTTGTTCTGCTGCTCAATTATTTTTTTCACTGGAATATATACTTATATCAAGCTGCTGGTAACTGTAAAATTGTCTTGTAAGTAATGTCATTAACAGTTACAAAGTGATGGCTGTGAATTAAAAATTATTTACAGAGGAAATCTGGACACTGTTTGGAACAACTGATAAGATACAGAGTTTTGCAATAGGTGCATGAGACAGAAAAAGATATGAAATTTCCCAAACATATTGCTGGTGATGGATGGATTCGTCACTGTGTTGTATCTCTTGTTTCAGCTTCTGCTGTATGTGGGCTCAGAGAAGCTTCTTTTCATGAAAACACTTATAGAAGTGTTTAGGTTTCTCTGATGGTGATGATTTGTTGATCTGCATTACATATTACAGCAAAAGCAGATAGGGGATGGCTGATTTGGTTGCTAGGGGTGGCGAGGTCCTGTCTGTGCCAAGAAAGACATTAGATGCAAATTTCCTGCAGGTGACGTTTTTACAATTCAAGTGGGTTTACAGAGGTCTCTTTGGCTGCATATGGTGTATGCCATTGTCACAAGCCAAACACAGTGTGATAATTCTGGCAGAAATTGCTAAACCACCCAGCTGCTTTCTTTAAAGCATCCATGCAAGTATTGGAGCAGTGTTCACATCACCTTCCACACCTAATACTGACTCCCACAACTGCGTTTTACTTTGTTTTCGAGGACAAATGCCACCAGCTCTCCATGAAACACTCCTTCTCTGGCCAGGCAGGCAGAGGCACATTGCACAATCAGGGACAGAAAGATCAGTAAAAAAGAGTGAATTTTCTACCTGTCTGCCACATCAGAGCAGCACGAATGTCCATCTCTCAGCTTGCAGGTCAAAGCAGTGGTTCAAAGTAGAAGATACCACCCAAGGCAGGACAGGAAGGCACTTGGGGCCATCCAGCCCAGCCCCCCCAAGCCGTGTGAGCATCACTCAGCTCTCCAGCACCACCTTTCTACGCCCCAGCCATGCAGCGCAGGATCAGGGCTGTCCTCAACACCCAAAACACGTTTCCAATGGAAGACCAGAAACCCCAAGGGGCCAGAGGAAGGAAGCAAGAGGAAACAAGTTGTCACCCCTGTCCTGGGCCCAGACAATAGGAGGGCTTTAAGAGATGGAAATGTCCCTGCTGAGACATATCGCATTGCCAAACATCAGACTGCCCAAGCCTCTCCCTTCTTATCATTCCCCCTGAGATTTTGGCTGAACTGACAATAAAACAGTTTCTTATAACTCTCTTGCGGCCCCTCCCCAAATGTTTTAACGTTAGCCAGGTTTCTTCCCAGGGTTTCCAGAAATAGGTGAGAAGGGCTCTGCAGTTCACGTGCACTCTCAGACAGCAGCCCGCAGCATGCTGACAGCATCCCCAAATCCCACAGGCTGGCCCTGGTCACCCTCAAGCTGTACATGCAGCACACGGTGAATACATTGAGTGCACCCTGGACACCTTGGACCTGCTGTGCACAAATGGTGGAGGAGATTTGTATATGGTCAGGAAGCTCCATGTGTGCCGAAGACATCAGAGCCCCTGCGCGGTGCTTGCCCCAGGAGCCTGACGCGTCTGGCACCGCTGCTGTACCCTCCCTGCATTGCGCAGTTTCTGTGCCCACACTCACCGTGTCTTGCCCAGACTCCTGCACGCTCTCAGCTAGGGCAAACCCACTGCCCTGCCTGAGCTGCAGACCACCAGTAGACGCAGCTGCAGGACCTTTGAAGTGAATCTTTAAAAACTCAAAGAGACTTATCCTATTCTTGCAATAGGAGCATTTGCTAACCCAGGAGGGATGCTAAGGAGCCTTCGATGTGTGGAAAGCACAACAATACTCATGCCTGTTAACCTTATCAGCCTTGTCCTTTGAGGACAGCAAAGAGTGAAAGGCCAGTGCAGCTGCTAACTATCCACTGGGGCTCTGGAGACCAGGGCTTTGCCTGCCTTCCCACGGAGCCCAGGCTGGTGGCTGAGGCTCGTCTGAGCTTGGGCACTTCATGAGGCTCCTAGATGGGAATTTTGCCTTGGGAAACCTTGGAACTCTGCAGCAAGAAGCCCTGCTCAGTTGCATTTTCGCTTGTCTGGGGAAAAGGAGATGGCTCTGGGGTGCCTCCATGGGCCTGGGCACTGCCTCTCTGTTCCCACCCAGCTGCTGCACCTATGCCTGCCCCCAGCACCGGTTGCAGGAGGCATACAGGGAAAATCAGCTTCAAGCAAAAGAAACTGTCTTGAGGTTTAGTAAAGGGTGACAGCCTTTTCTCCTGGAGCAGGAGCTCCCAAGGTTGCATAGCTCGCCCAGAGAGGGCTGCCTGCTGTTAAGGTGTATTGCTGGTGTGCAGCTTGTTCACTGGCAAATTCAGTTCCTGGAAACACTCACGGTGGGTTGAATTTAAGAACGGTATTGCTCCTTCCCAGAATGGGAATTATTTTTATTTTATTTTATTTTTAGGTTTTGGACTTTTCTCAGAGAAACTTCTGAGGTTGACATATCATTTAGGAAGTGAGCATGACTGACCTTTTATTGGAGTAATAGAAACTGAAACATGAAAATTAAGCAAAATATTTTGGCTTACAGGGACTGCAGTGTCACATTTAAAGAAAAGTGTTCAGAATGTCTTCAGAAGTCATTTCTCAGCCAGGTGCCCAGCTTACTTGTGCAGTCCTGGGGGAGGAAGGAGGGACATGGCAGCCTCCAAACCCCCTTCTATCAGCCATGGGGAGAGCATTGCCCTTTGCATCATCCCTGTGCAACATGTACACGGGTCTTGTTAGAGCTTATCTTGCAGCTGAGAAACTGCATCACAAATTTTCCTCTGAGCAGATTTTCACATCACTTACAAATCCCTCAACATAAAGTCTATTATTGAAAATATTCAGCAAAATATAGAGTATCAGGGAGGAATTCTCTGTTTTCCTGCATGTGATCTCTTTTGAATCAGGGCTACTCAATAAAGGCAAAACTTGTGGAGTTGCACAAGTTTCCCTACTCAGGGAAATCTCCCCATAGACTTCAGTGGGATTTTCACATGGGTAGAAGTCCCGAATTCATCCATAATGGTGAAAGAGGTGATTCTTGTGTTTAGTTGTCCAGATTTCATAAGGAAAAGGGGGAATCAAAACCTGTTTTTTCACATCAAATGGCTTTTATGTAAGATCGACTGAGCTAATTTCAGGAAAAACTCTGTGTGTGTGCATGTATGTTGTGTGTAACCCTGGTGACTGACTGCTCTGGAGCCTATACATACGAAGACTTCAATCAAGATTAGTTAAAATGTAATAAATCTAAATAGGCAGACACGGTCTGCCCCGACTATTAATAGCAGGAGTGGGGAACTCAACAACTGCTGGTTGCTCAAAGGGCTTAAATGGATAAAATGAAACAGAAGGTATATGTTTTATTATAGGGTGTCACAGTGTTATCAGATGCGTGGAAATCATCCTTGCAATGCTACTGCACCACTAAATCTTGCATGCAGGCTGAATGAAGAGGATTATTTCCAATATCCTTTTGCTCATGCTGCTGTCACAGCTTTTCCATATTTGACTTTGGGAAAAGAAGAAAAGAGTTTGCAAAATGAAGAGTCATGGCAACACTGTGTGCTAGCACCAAATCAAATCAGTCATGCACTGCTTTCACTGGTACATCAGGAGAAGTTACCAAGCCAGCAAAAATGGCTCAAGATCCTTTGCAGGGGTCCATTGGTATTTGGGTTTATATCCATTTCAAAGGGAAGATGTGGATAAAGCACTTTATGGCAGACTGGCGTATAGCACTTATGAATTTAAGAGAGTAGGCAACTTGGTCCAGTATGCCAGAGGAAAAGTGCATTTAGACCTGGATTTTATTTTCATCTCTTTATGACTGGAGTTGTCTGTCTGACACTGCTCATATTTAGACTCATCCTTGCCCACCTTTAGACTCTCTTGGGCACTGGGGCTGCCAGTTGTGTGGCACAAGCACTGCTTCTCAACATATGCTTATTCGAGGGCTACCCCAATGTGCCCAATCTTAGTGTCTGTAGGAGGTATCATAATGCTAATATAACCTGTGGTTTGGCTTGAAATATTTTTAAATATACTTCCAATATAGCTCTCTGTGTGGGTATGTAGCTGGGATGAGCAGGTTTTCTGCAGGTATTACTAGAACTGCTAGAAACGAACAATGGAAAATAAAACCTAATTTCCATTAGTTTCTTTTGCCTCTTCCAAAAAAATGACAAAATATATTAAAACATTGGAAGTGGGACACATTTGTTTGACTACAGCTATACCACTTCCAGTAATAGCTATTAATGACTTCCAAAGTTCCCTGTTTTTCTTTCAGCTTCCAAATTCATTGTACTATGAAGGATGGCAAGTCATAACGCTGATGGGGGGGTTTTCCTTTTTGTTGGCACAACATGAAATCATGTCCATCTTGCTCACATTTTCCATATGGGCCTAGGAGTCTACTTTCTACTTAGTCTTCCAGACTTGAATATAGATCTACAAGTTGAACCTTTGGTCCAGTGACCCTTTCAAATGGTGCAACTTCCTGAAAATCTACCGCAACCTTAGGAAAACCAAGCAATGGGAAACAATGAAACAGTGGAAAACCCATAAAGGTTACCTTGGAAAATGGAGGTTGGTCTTGAAAGGCTGTTTTTTCACTTGATGGGCTCTATTAGATGTGCTTACTCACATGACAGGGAACTCCTGGGATCCTAAGAGACTACTCAAAAAAAGGAGATGTAGGTAAGCAACTGAGGCCCAGATGGACCGTGGAGTAGCAGTGGTAGAGTCCCTTCTCTGTGGTACTATTGCTTGTGTGGCATGTTGCAGAGCAACCCTTACTAGGGCTGCTCCATTCCAATCTATCATGGTCCCTCACTTCTTGGATCAGAGGGAGTTTTCACATAAAGCCATTGCTGCCCTCCCTCCAGCTACAACCACTGTCCTGACCTGCCCGTTATGCAAGGTCATGCAAGGATTAGTGGTTCTCCCTTGAGTCTCCCATCACACAGGAGGCTTAAAAAATAGTGTATTGGGCTATAGATGCATGGGCAGAGACTGCCCCAAGGGGAAGCCTGAGGCTGGCCCGAATACACCGATACCTAAAACAAGACAGGGGACCCTTCTGGGACACCAAGTGACATAAATTGACTGTCCATGCTCCATAGCATTTGGGACTGGATCTCCTTTGGGCCCCATGTGATGACCCTCCAACACTAGTATTTTTTACCTATTTTTTCAGCTCAAACTTTCTGCAGTAGAACTGGGGTCATGCTGTCACCAGTCAGAATGGTTGAAATGGAGGTTATGATGTGTTGCATGTCCTGGCAAGAAGCTGTGGGAAGATGGAAGCATATGGGGCCATGCACCATGCTGCAAGGATAGGGGATGGCAGGAATAAGCAGTTGGACAGGTTTATCCTTATAATCCCTTGTATAAGGGCTGGTACCAGCTACACCATGCCACTGTGTCCTGCACGGTCAGGAAACATGTAACAGGATGATCCCAGAAAAGGAAAAATGGATTGTGTCTTCTATAGACTGATGGGGATGTCCTGTGGTGCCTGCGCTGTGTTGGCTGACTGTCTTCTCTCTGGCCATCTGGAACTAGGGAAAGCAGCACATAGCGTGTGTGAAGGCAGATGATGACAGCTGAAGCTGGAAAAGAGAAGCAGAGAAAGACAGAGGAAGCTGTTTGTGCTGCCAGAATCTATTCTGCTAGATACAGGGTTTCATGTATTTAGCTATAAATGTCAGAGATTGGAAAAAACTAGAAATGAGCCCCAAAATGATGACGATAGACCCATGAGAAATACTGAGTTTTGTATCGGAATTAAAAATCAATCATTTAAAATACTGATATTGATCTATTAAAATGCTTGAAATTACAATTTTTTGCCTTATTTTTCCCCTTTTACTCTTCATTCCAAATCCCTTTGTTCCTCACTTGTCACTCAATGTCACATAGATTTTATGATATCTGAGGCTGCATTTTCTTTTCAGCTTTCTTACAATCATCTGTTTGCCCGTGTCTCATTTCTTTTCTAGTCACTCTGGGTGCAAATCGTCTGACGCAATTTTAGCCATTTGAGAGTTAGCTACTTACTCGAGCTGGTCTTCTGGGCTCGTTTTACAGTAGGCAGAGAGAGACCCAGCTGGCAGTTTATCCCACACTCTCTAGGAAGGGGCAAAAGGCTTAGCTTAGCTTTCACTAGACATCTAACTCTAAGACAGTGAAGAAAGAGGGTGACAAGTCCTGTCATCTGTGACTTTCCAATAACTGCATAGTACTGGACTTAAAAGGGCAAAAGGAAGACTAAAACAAAGACAAGTTATAATTTGAAAGAAAAAAAAAAGTAAAACCAAAATTCTCCACTTGTCAGAAAAGGAGATTTTTTTTGAGAAATATTTAATTTAGGAAAACCCAAAACTTTTCACATAAATTCCCAATTTAGGACAGAAAGGGTATTTTAAGCAAAAAGATACAAATCAGATTTAGTAAAATCATAGACTTTATTTCTCTAAAATTCCCCAAGATGTAGTTGGATACTTTATGAAAGGTAAGAAAATGTTTTAAGCAAGAATAACCTCTAGGAAGTTACGAGCAAATTTGTCATAGACCATGGAGCGGATGTGTTCTGTAATGCAGCAGATGATACACTGTCACAAGCTGTGCTGCTGCAATGACAACAGGGGAACCTGACACATGGATCAGAAAACACACTTTATCTGGAAGCCCAGTGCATTGGCTATAAAAAACAATAAAGCCAAAGCAGATATTACATTTATCAGAAAAAATACCTATACCTTGAAGAAAATTCCAGCATTTTCTTTTTTCAAAGAAAAGCAAATCTGTATAACTTCATGTGATATTTAAGTGCCTCTGTCTTCACTTCCTTGTCACCCCCACACCATCACTTGACATCTCTTCATTTCTCCCTATTTGTCTCAATTAAAAGACCAAATGTAATTTTCCAGCTGATTTTCTTTCCTGAAATTTTTAATTCCCTTTTTCCAACATCCTATTAAATGTCTATCTCTCCACACATGCATAAATTACTTAATAAAGTTGGAAAAAAAATTAAAAAAAGAGCAAGGGAATGTTAGAAAAAAACCCATATTACTCACAAATGATGGCTAATGAATAAATGCTGCTAATGCCATGTGCATTTTGATGCCCTGCTACCTAAAACCTGTCCAGTCACTCCCCCTTCCAAGGGCCTGGGTCCATCACCTCTTTGCACAGATGTTTGTGGATGCCACTGCAAGGAGGTGAAAACCCGGTTGTGCTCGGTGCATCCTGCTGCAGGGTGCTGCTGTGGCCATGAGGTGTGGACTGTAGGTGGTTTGATAAGGGTGTTCAAGCCAGGGTTTCAGGCCGTGCACCTTTCTGCTTTGTCCTGAGCAGATCTGACCTGCCATAATCCTCAAAATTTGCAGAGGTGTCCCCTGGAGTGGTGCTCTCTATAATGTCACCTTGCAGAATCCGGCTCGCCAGCTGAGCCCCAGCATTAGTGTGCAATTGCACTGAATGGGAGCAACCTTCTTTCTTCTCATTTTAGTAGTAATTTATTCAATTGGAAATTACCGTGGCTGGAAAATCGGCATGTCCCTGGCTTATAAGGGCATATGAATGTGCAGCCCCTTCTGCAAACAGAGGTTTAATTTACTTCCCGATTGCTGTGAACTGGTGTGATATTAACTGCACTGGTGCCCTGTATAATCATGGCTGAGGTCAGGCTTCAATGTTTGCAAGCTCCTGTCCAACAAATAGGTCTTTTATCAGTGAATTTGTTGGTAAGGCTGTCAAAAGGAAGAACATTTTTCTTATAAAAGCACTGTGCTTGTGATGTACCTGGGTCACCATTATTCCAGGCTCATTGCCCCTCGTGAGCATTAACTGAGCTGCACAGACAGAGCCTGTCAAAAGAAGAATTCTGCAGATGGGGAAACAGAGGCACGGAGCAGCAGTGTGGCCAAAGCAAGGGGGATTTTTCCCCTGGTTGAGTTGCCCTGACATCAGGGTTTGCCAGAACTGGCAATCAAACAGTAATTATGAATCCCAGGCCATGTTTTCATGATCCTTTCTCCCGCAAAGAATTTCCCGTGGCACTGATGCTGGAGTTCAGGATCGCGTGCGGGTGACCAGCAGATCCAGGCAGCAGTTTGGTGAAGCATGTTGGATCCTCCATGACTTCCTTGGTATTCTCAGCACCCTCCAGCCACTTTCTCCCTCCCTGCTATCTACGCCCAGGTCTTTTTCCTCACCTCTAAGCTGGTAAATCAATGCCTTTCTGTCTCCAAGTGCCTTTGTGCTAAATTCATTGGTGTTCATAAACATGTGAAGGCAACTATAAAAGTGCAAAAAAATGAATATATGTTAATATATTCTGTGATCATAAAACCAGAAAAGGGAGAAAAGAAAGCAGCGATTTTATCTCTGTAGAAAGAATAATTTAAGAAACGTTACCAAACATAGCTATAGGCCAATGACTATTTCAGGTCTTAACCTCCATATCGATCCGCTCATAAATGAGGTATTTTTTTCAATCTTATGTACTTCCCAAGCTGCAAATAATCTGCAACATCAGTGATTCCAGTCTCATTTATTTGCACCGATTTGACTTTATTTTTCAAATGAAAAGCACACTGTCACACATTTTGCCTACAGCTGGAATAGCATGCAAGTTGTTAGCTGTTAAAGTCACCCAAGGGGAGCCGTTTAAGGTAAAGCAGCATTAGCCTGGAGCACATGTCACAGCACGACAGAACCCCTTGAAAATGAAAATAAAAAATGCAAATCTGCCCTCTGTGTCATCTGTTACACCATGTCACCAGTTGAGCCTAGTCTCTAGGCTTTAAACATTAAGAGAACAGCCCTGTTTGATTTTTTACTCCCAGGTTGGTTATTTAGCTCAGTGCACAGATATTACTCTGTCAGATAACTCCTGTGTAATTTGAACTACACTACAAGATTAATCCCTTCTTTTTTTTTAGAGGACAACCTGATGGAAAGAGCTGCAGTTAGCAGGTGGGCTTGTGGCAAAGAAAAGAGAGCAAGGATCAATTATAGCCTTGAACATGGCTGCTCAACTATGTATCAGATAACCACCAATTCCCTTAAAATCTGTCACTACCAGCAGTTGCTATGCAAGGGTGAGTGTGAGGCTGCTTAGTTCATGTTCGTAATCAGGCCAGGTGGGTGATGCCTTTTAAGGAGATGTGGCAGGAGGAATGCATTGGGACCCAGGATGAACAGCCCTATCATTTTTGCCAGAATAAAATGTACCTGATGACCTGGGAGCTCTAGTTTTGTCTGCAAAGTGTTTTTGCCGGGAGATCACAGAGAAGCAGAGTCCCATCAATCAGGTTGTGACAGTGCTGGGTAACGTGGCAATGGCCTGCAACAGGCAGTCTTTTCCTCTTTTAAACTTGCCCTTACACACTGGCCTGGGTCAAAGCTTTGATGGCATGGATATCTGGAGGACAAAGAATGGGTCTGATCTAGGAAGCGCTTGCTTTCTCCTGGACTCAGCCCCCTTCTGAACATCCCCAGTTTTTTCACTGTATCGTATGTTTCCGTGCATTTCTAAGAAGCAGAAGTGATTTTCCTCCTCCTACTGGCACAGTTGCACGAACATCCTCATTTCAATGCAGCCCTTACAGGAGGGCAAAAAAGCTGGTAGTTTGTTTAATTGGTCAGACAAGATTATTGCAGGTAAATGCTTAAAATTGCTCCCTTATCTGTGGGGACACATGCAAAGCTCTTTGATGAGATAAAGAACATGCTGGTTCCTCCTCTCACCTCTTCAAATGATCCCCTGAGACTGGTTAAACATCTGGCTGATCCAGCTGCCACAGTTACCTCATCAGATCTTCATGTTCACCAAGACAAACCAAAGTCACTGCTTTATACCACCTCATGCTATCTCACCTGACAGCAGTGTTACTTGCACTGCTGAAGCACCTAATGGAAAAGAGACCTGAGAGCATGAGCTAGAGACCCGCCAACATTTTTTTCACTGGGCTATCAAAAAGTTTGATCAGCAGTCAAAGCAGTGCAAGGGTGGATGGACTTGAAGGTGAGGAGACACATCCTCAGCAATATGAGCTCTCCTCTGCACAGATCAGGAGCACCAAACCTGGCGTGACTGTACCAGCTGGACCTCCTCTGTGGTACGGCAGAGCCAGATGATCCTGTAGAAAAATAAAGAGAAAGCAGCAGGTAGTTGAATGAATGAAGAAAGTTGAGCAACAGGTGAAGAAAGGAAGGAGCAATGGGACACATTCCTTACAAGGGGATCACAGATGAAGCTGTCCCCACAGCTGGGTGCTTTTCAAGTACACTGCAGACCAAAGCTGATTCACAGCTGTTCTTCAGCAAATCATTTTAAATCATGAAACAAGACCATAAAGAAGGCAAAGTCCTACTCAGAGGTCAGTGAATGATTAAGACAAACCCAACACAGCAAAATAAATACATATTTTAATGCCAAGAGACGAGTAAATTTTTAAGTGTTGAGAAATGAAGCTACGTCTTCACAAGTGACTCAAAAGATTGAGATAATGGGAGCTCAGGGACTAGTGGTTGCCACTATATAATGGGACAGCTGAAGTCAGGGACTGCTCCCAGCTGTCCTCTTCAAGTTCCCCATCTGAGAGAGCCGCCTTTGCTGCAGAGGCTGAGCAGGACGTCTGTCTGCCTCAGCCGTTACGTTTTAACTCCACGTGAGTCAAGACCCTTAGGTTCCTTCTTTTGAAGATGGGGTGTAGGTCCTTACGTCTCTTAGTTGTGTATACAAGTACTTACCAAAAACCAGACATGGAGTTACAGGGCAGTGACTCACAATTGCCCATTATTTACTAAACATTTTTATGGTATACTAAGCACTTATTATGTTCCTCTGTGCCCTCCAAGGGGAATTGTTGCAAACACATTTTGAGAGATGGTGTCTGTCCCAAAGCACTTGTAGTCTGGACAGACAAGACAGACAAAGTGCAGAAGGATAAACAGTGGGGCAGGTAAGTGATTTGCCTGAGGTCATAGCATTAAAACTGAGACCGGCTCTCCTGATGCTCCGTTCCCTGTCTGATACTTTGTCCACTTAGTTCTGATGCTCTGTTATTCCTGGCTATGGAAAAAGTTAACTGAAAAATATACCAGAACAGAATATTACTGACAAATGATAGGGGTTTTACCTGATGCCTATTTACAGGAGTGGTTATTACAGAGGAACTAATCCTCAGGGATCTCTGCTCCATGAAAACAGGTTGACTGTCTTTCATACCATTTTTATTTTCTCTCTTCTGCCACTGAGAAGCGGTACTTTACCTGCACAGGATGGGACATTCATTGCAACAGTGCTTGATGTAGATCCTATTGCTGTCCCATAGGTATGAGTGATATACCCACGGTATTCCATCGCATCTGCGGCAGAGCGGAGGCCAGTGACTCAGGGATGTCCTCTAACAGCTGAGCAGGGCATGAAAAGCAAGTCCCCTGGCTGCCCTCCCCAGGCACCAGCTTTGCAATCCTACCCTTAGTTCAGCTGGTGGCTGGTTTTGAGGTGACCACTCATCCTCTCCTGTGAACTCGGGGTGCTCCGCACGCCGTCGTGTCTCTGTCCCTGCTCTCGAGTTGCAGAGGCATCGTTTGGATGTTTCCCGTTTTACCGGGAGGCGACGGCGATGATGTGTGCTCAGAGCACCGTGAGACCTGCGGACAGAAAGGGAAGCGGAGGGGATTATATCTGCCACCTGGAAAGCTCGAAAGAGGCACTGGAAAAGACAGCGCTATAAGCTAAATGTTAACACCTGCCTCTGAGAGCTCTTTGCTTTATCTATAATTGAAATATTTGTCCTTGAAGCAGCTCAGCTATGCCCCTGAGGAGGAAGGGCAGCGAGAATATCTGAGGGCACTATAAGAGCCAGCGAGCTCCAGGAAACAAAAATGTGTCTTAGGCTTTTGTGGTTCCTGTGACATCTTGCTAGATGTTGGAAAGGTAGTCAAGTTTTAAGAACAGCAAAGGATCCAGGTACAAAATGAGTAAGAATTCAAGCCCCCTGCAAACAACCTACATTTTAGTAACATTTATTCCTATAGACAGGCAGCAAAGAGAGGAGGCACTGAGGGCCCACAGAGATATTCTAGCTGCATGAACATGCTTCCTATGGCATTTACTCCTGATTTCCTAAACCCACAAATGAGTGTGGATGGAGACAGGGGAGGGGAGTTCTTGTGGGAAAGGTGGAAGAGGAGCACCTTTGCCTGGTGGTGATGCAACCAGATCTGTGCAAGGTTTCTCGTCCTTGGAACTACTTTGAGGGTATTTTGTGTGGACACAAGTAATTGTGCCTGCAGCAGGCTGTGAGTTTAAGCTGGGGTGTAGGAGAGCCATCACACTTCAGAGGAGCTGCTCCTGGCTGTGGAGGCCATGGGCAGCAAAGGGGTCTCTCCTGAGGGACTGGAAACACAGCGTGTAAGGGTAGGACCTCTGCGTGGGTAGCAGGCGGGTTAGGCTGAAGGGAAGGGGCTTTTCTAAAGCAAGGGGAGATGAGCTGAATCCCTCCAGTCAGTGCAGCGGTGGGGGCTAGATGAGCAAAAAGGCAAATCCCTCAAACGCTTTGCCCTCCACAACAATGCCCTGAACCCGCAACATCAAAAGTTGGCCATCCCTAAGGTAAAGAGAAAAATGGCAATGATGTCCCTTGGTGCAGATCACAGTGGGTCTCTCAAATAGGTGTGCAAGTGTCTGAGCAAAGACGTGTTTACAGAAAGAGGGCTAAACTTGTCATAGCTGTTCAGCTGAGCTCCGGGCAAGGTTGGGACCTGAGCACCGGGTGACCCCCCCTCTGCCCCTGGGAGATGAGCTCCTTCCTGAGACAGCGGGAGCAGAGCAACGTGAGCAGCAGAGGAGCGGGCACGAGCAGACCTTCCCCAGCTCGCACCTCTTGGCGGAGAGAAACCAGCTGAGCCGATCACCTCACCGCTGCCACCAGCCACGTGCCAGCGAGCCTGCCCAGCCTTGCAGCCGTTTTATCATTTTAATTAAGCTCTGCAAACCCAGAGCTGTTAGGACAGATTCATGCTTCTGGTATTTGCTCTTGGCTCCGGTGGGGACACGCTCTCCGCAGCTTTCGGGTACCGGGGAGGGGCCCTGCACACCATGGTGCTGGTGGGGCACCGGCGCATGCCCGGCAGCTCCGCCGACGTCCCGGTGCCTGATTCCTGCAGGGTTACTCAGCCAGCTAGAGCGCACCGGGCAGGAGGAATGGGCTCCCTCGGGGCACAGGTTTGGCTGTTCTGAGTGAGATCCAAGCAATGCTGGTAGCATTCCCACACACTGGTGTGGGTTGGTGTGACAGCCAAGGGATGGCCACGGGGTCCCTCGGCAAGGCAGGGAGGTGGGCTGCCTCTGCTTGGCTCATTGCAATGGCTGGGCTCTGCCGCAGGTGCACACTGAACTGGGAAAAATGTCGGGCTTTTGTAAATGGGCACAGCACCGTGCGAAGCTTTTAAATGTCCCCCTCCAAGGAGATGTGGAGGTTGAATGTGGGGTTGCTTTGGTCCAGCCTGGTGTGATGTTGTAGCACTTTCCATGGGGTTTCCCAGCCAGCTCCCGTGGCCCCCAGCAAGCCCCAGCCCGGCAGGGAGGCGGCGTGCCCGGGCCCGGCATGCCGGGGCACCTTTCCTGCCTCTTTTGCAGGGGTCATACTTTCCCTCCCGTGCCGGCCCATGCCGCCTGCCCACGCTGTCTCGAGCGCTTCCTGCAAGCACCAGCGATGGTGCCAAACGGAGGGTGCAATCCCCCGGGGGCTCCGGAAAGGTGCGTGGTACATCCCCGAGGAGGCTCGGAGGTATGCACCCAAGGGCAGCCTTCTTGGTGGACATCTCGGCAGGCTGCAGCTCCAAGCTGGCTCTCCTTCATCCCCAGGATGACATGGAGTCACCTCGTTAGTACCAGAGCAGCCACTTCAGCGTTGCCCCTGGGTTCAAATGGGAAGGGATCCTCACTGTGTTACACCCTCCAGCAGCTCCTCAGGAGCGTATTTCTTTCTGTAGGTGAAAGAATAGGGATCTTGCTTTGTTTCTTTTCAAAAGCGAAAAGATCTCAGTGCAAACATTTTAGATCTAACTGACTAAACTTTGAGTTCATGTGGTCACAAAAAGTCATGTCTTATGAACATCCATAAAAACTTCAGTTATTAATCACATGTGCAATTTTTCCCTTGGTTCTTTAGAGGCAGGAGGTGATGTGTTACAGCCACGCACTATGTGCTCCTGCAAGGAAGGGGAAAGGCAGGCCTGCGGGGAGGGCTCCAGGACAGAACTCTCACCATCCACATGCCTGAGAAAATTTGGAGTAGCACTTCTAGCTGAAGTTAGTGGAGCTGCTCCAGCTCTGTGCCACTGTAACTGAGATCACACTTTAGCCTAACACATTTCCAAGCAGCCTCAATAGCAATGCCGCAGTGCACCTTGGCACTGGGAGCGGATCATGCACGGCAAGTGTGCCTTCTTCCCTCCGGTGCCATCTTCATCCCCGTGCAGCTGAGGGTCTGTTTAGCATTCCAGGATTTTCAAGATATATTGTTTTATTTTTATTACTGATGAAGGATTTATATTGTACATAATGTGGTGATTCGGCTTTTAATTGTTTTCTCTTCTAGGAAATGACTTCAAACTTTTATTGTTGTTGGTTTAAAAGTTAAAACGGTTTCTTTCCCATTGTGTTTCCTCCCTTCCTCAAAAGAAATGTCATTTATAGGACACCGGTATCTGCACCCAAAGTTTTAATTGCTTGTGGAAACTTGTCTGCCTATATGTGTGTCAGCTGTTTTATACCAGAATCAGAAGTGTATTTAAAGAAAAAAAAAAAGATAAAAGAAAATGGAGTGTAATAAAAAGTATAGCTGAAGGGTTTTGAGCGGTATCTGCATATCAAGAAAAGTTACATCACCTGTGAAAACACCAGATATACTCTTACAGCTCTGCAGTCATTATCCTTATTAGCAGTGTTGTTATTACCGCTGGAACAAGTGTGAGCTCAGGGCCAGGGAAGCAGGAAGGCTCAGCGCCACATCCTGCAGCACATGCGATGGGGGGCCCCATCTAGACCAGCAACAGTAAACAAACTCGTACAGAAGAGATGAAGGAGCATTTTTGGTGGCTGCATTTTTGGAAGAAGTGGGGTTTTTTGGAAGGAGCATTTTAGAAAATCCTTTTGTTGTTTCTCTCGCATGCTGTGCCTGGCTTCTTCTCACTGCCACCGGTGTCGCGGTGCCAGGGCTCAGCCTGGCACTTCTCTGCTCTGCCTCTTGGGACGTGTCAGGAGGGCAGATCCTGCCCATTCACCTCAGAAATGACCCCAAACACAGTGGAGCAACTGCCACAAGAAATTGGGCAGGTTCCTAGAAAAAAGGGAAGTTTATTGTTTATAAAGTTTTCCCTTAGACAGAAACTGCCTGTAGCCTGGCGGAGGTCTGCCTGCTAGCCCATGGGAGAGCCACATGCTGAGTCCACCTTCACCTTCAGCCACCAGCAACCCCCAAAAATGCCACACAATCTTCCTGCTCTCCCAGGGACCATGAAAAACTTAAGTGCTTAGTTTAAAGGAGTTGCTTTGGTCCCATCCAAGGCAGGGGAGAGAAGCGGACACCTCTAGGAGGTTTTCTCACCCTAAGGGGAATATTGAGAGGAAAGGGCTGCTTCTTTTCATAGCCTCCTAGCTTGCCCCATTGGCGATAAGCAAAGACCAGTCTGACTCAATATGTTCCCTTTAAAACAGACTACTCCAGGCAGGTTGGCAGAATTAAATCTGACCAAAGGTGGATACTTTTGTAAACAAATTATATTTTACAAAAAGCCAACCCCCTCTCCTAGGAAGCCACCCACTTTTTGCATGCCAGCTGCTCTACTGCCTGGAAGCTTTCCAGACAAAGTGCAAAAAAGTTTCTGGATGGGCTGCAAATTAATTCAGCAGCAGTTCATTCGTTTCCCTTAGCTGCATGTACCAATTGCAAATAAGGTTAACAGATGATATTTGCTACTTTGAATAGTTTATAAAACACTGCAGGAATTATTTATAGACTGCCTTCTCTGCATGCATGGAGATTTGATTTGAGGTTCAAGAAATCAAGCTCTCTAGCACAAGTTAAACCCTGTCTTGTGAAAGTTTCATAAATTACCATCAAGGGAGAACACTGTACAGACTTACACCATGCCAGCTGGTATCCTGGAAGACAGGTTTGCCACTTCATCAGAGAGAGGAATCACACCAGTTTTCACAAGGAAACAAGAGAACAGAGGAATCGGTGTTCATATTATTCTGCATGGGTTGGGTCCTCTGCTGATCTGTGCTGGTGGAGCTCCGTTGCAATCAGCAGTACCACTACAATCTGCCCCCGCTGGGGATCCACATTACAAAAAATAAGAAGTGCATTTAATTTAAATGTCAGCATTTTACAAATAAGCCTCCAGATAAAATCCCTGCACTCCTCAGTATGCACTATGTCTCATTTTTAGATAGTACCAACAACCCATTTACAGGCCAATTAGGAGATTGGTATGTATACATATCCATAAGTGTGTGCATGGATGTGGATACAATTTTATGGCTAGCATGTAGACAGACGAGCAGTACCATAGGCCCAGGGTGCACTATTGGCTCCATCAATTCATCATCAGAAATGTCTCTTCTCCAGATCAATCACCTCCTCTTAAAGCACATTTAAACCCCCGGTCTTCTTGGTTGTGGGATAGTGTTGGACCGGATCACTCCAACATAGCAGCTGATTTCATATGAATCTGGAAAAGTCCTTCTGCATGTACAGTTACCTATTTTGCATTTCAAAATGAGATGGACCACTTATGTGTAAAAATGGTCTTGAGGTATACCTACAGCACCGTAAGAGACTAAAAAATCAGCTTTTCTTCAGCCTCAGAAAGAGGAGAGCTGATGCCTCCAAAGACTGCTGAACAAGCTCTGTGCTGGAGAACCCCTTTGGAAAGAAAACAAGACAGAAGTGCCTGTGCTAGCAAGACTCTGATTTTTTCCATGGGGTCTACCAGCACTTGTGATACTGCTGCCAATTTAGCTCTGCTCCTATGAGGAGAACTTGCAGAGATCTGGAGCTATTGAAGGTAAACCTAGTTTGCCTTTCTCCTCCATCATGCCCGTGAACAATGGTGACCCACCTCTCCAGGAAAAGCTTGCAGATGACAGGTGAAGTGACCATGAGGCCTGCAGATAACAGGCTGGAGATGGCTGCAGACATTTCCAAAGGCATAAGCATCATCTAGCAGTGAGCTCTGCGCAGTGAAAGGTGAGTACAAGGCATCCAGTACATGTAAGTGCCAGGAAATGTTTGGCATTTGAAAGATTTATGTACTCATTGTTCGCATGAACATCGAGTCCCAGGGAGCCTGGACACCCAGAAACAAGTCAGGCACTGTGGGCGTTTGTAGACCAGCCATATCACCATGCTGATTTTGTCAGAGTCAAATACCACTTGGTTTGAACTGAGGGTCTCTTCAGCTTGCACACAGAATCATAGCTTCTCTTTTCCTTGAGTCATCTCTAGATTTGAACCAGGCTGAGTAATTGGAGGGATCCAGTGGGAGTTAGATACAAGGCTCTTGACTTCTTTTAAAAAGTCAGACGAAACAGCTCTTACTTCCTTGCATTCCTTCAGGGAGCTCCTCTCCAACAGGAGGGATCTAATGACCTAGTCCATATGAAGCCCTTGAGATACTGGTTTTGCTTCAAAGACTGAATGCAAATTTTGTGCTTGTACGTTGTGTAGTTGAAGGGCTTGGCATGAGTACAGAGGTGGGAGGTGCAGAGGGCACCGCTGTCTGTCTGTCTGAAGGATCAGTAGCAAGTCATGGCAGCGCCTTGCCACAAAAAGGCTAGAAGATAAAAGTCTTGTTAGTTGCCATTCAGGATTTGTTGTCATGATGCAGGGACTTCCTCAGACACGGCAGGTCCCTCAGTGTGGGCCAGAAGTGAGACCCCAAATGATTTTGAAAAAGCAGTTTTGTTTTGTTTTCCACCCCAAATTCAAGGACCCTCAAATCCTTCCAAGGCATCTTCTCACACCCTGAACCCTCTCCCTCTCCCAATACTCTGCCATTCAACCACCACTTCCTTGGCGGCCATCCTCACTCCTGGAGTGCACGAGGACTAGGCTGAGAGCCCTGCCCTCCCTGTGAGAAGATGGCTGTGCCCCATGGCCATCCCGGCATGGGTTGCTGAGGTCTCACCACTGAACACTGGCGTGGAGGCATGGAGGCAGAGAGGTGACTGGGAGGGCCAAGAAATTCCACGGTCTGCATCTTTTCCATTTAAAGTATCGTCTCTCCCCTTTCCTCTCTCGGTCCAAGGCCACTGGCCCCCAGAATTTGTCGAAGGCTTGGTCTCCGTGGTGGCAGAGATGAGAGGATCCAGGCCATCCAGTTTGTCTCTGCTTCCCCTCAGCAAGGCTGTTTTCCTTCTGCTGTTTCTCCCCATTTGTTGAGGTGCAGACACCTCTTCTCCTCTCCCATCCCATTCATTGGTGGTCTGAAGTCACTACAGCTCTTGCAGGCTGTAGAGTTGAGCCCAGGCCATGGTGCTCAGCCCTGAAACAGGAATCAAGTCAAATGAGGACTCTGACCAAATTCGACATCATTAACTGGCGGTAGGCAGCAGCACGTTTCCAAAAGAAACCTTGCTTGGTGGGAATTGGTGCTAACATATCCCCTTGAAAAGCCTCCTCTTGGTCAGAGCTTGCAGAAGTCATGCAGATGGGATGTGATTTCCAGACAAAGACTGCACAACACCCAGATATTGCAGACTGTTGATGGCTTCTAGAAGGGGTTGAAAACATCATCAGCACAGCATAATTATTCATAAGACGGGCCAATTTCAATGCTCAGCACAATGGTTTTAAATAATACTTGATGAAAATCAATTTCCAAGTCTGTTGAGAGGCTGATAACAACCCTGGTTACGTTGCTAGTCCCGCTGGCGTGCTCATTCTCAAGTAGTCAGAGGCAGATGTCGCACAAGAATGTGACTCTGCTAACCATTAAAAAAGACACTGAGCTCCTTTGTCTTCTGAAGCAAGTTTCCATGGGATTATACTGAGTAGAATAATTTAAAATTAAAAAGCCAGTAACAATCCTGAAATCATTTAACGGGATTTTTCTTTAATATTCCATGTAAGGAAGAATCCAAACTAATCAGGGGTAAGAGGACACCTCTCCCCGGGGTTATATGGCCATGAAATGCTAGCTCACATCCAATTTCTGTGGGACCAGGACATATAGTTGTTGTCGGTATCTTTGCAAATCTCCCTCCTAGCTGAAATTTCACTCTCCCATTCTGCCAAAAAGCAGTAGTCATTTTTGGTTTTCAGGGGAGCTTTCTTTTCCTAGATGAGAATATACAGATATTCTCATCAAATTAGAGAGGCTTTCAAAACCCAGGTGCAGAGCTTTGGCATCAGCAACCTCCCCAGAGCACTTTATAGCACATAAATCTTGCTCCTGGTTAATCAAACAGTGCTAGAGCGAGCCAAGGAACCATGAGAACATAAACCGCTCTCCCGCTCCCTTCCCACTTACCAGAGATTTCTGCTGCTTCTTCAGAGGCAGAGTGAGGGTTTTTATTACTTTAAACATGACTTTAACACTGGTAAGGATGCTGACTTTGTTGGACATGGGCATTTTCTGTGCAGAGAAGTGGGGTTTTTTTCATTTTTTTCCCCAAATGGCCCTTGGTGGCCCAGCTGCTCTTCTGCCTTCATGCTATTCTGGAACAGGTCCTTCGACTCTCACCTTTGCTTTAACCCCAGTCTGAGTCCTCAGCAACGCTGGAACTGTTTTGCATTTGTGGTCAGGAGCAATCACACTGTTTCTCTCAGCCAAAGACTTAGCAGAGCACATGGCTGCCTTCCTAACACTGAAGCAGAGGAAAATGTAAAGTGTTGTAAATGGGATAAAGCGACAACCCTTCTGTTGTGGGTGTTTTGGTCCTCTGTGCTCCCGGGGCTGTGTGCTACAGGACAACTCAGGGTGCATTACTTTTTGTTGATGAAGAGTTTTGCGAGGGTGGGAGAGTAGGTAACACCACTGAGGCCATTCTTTTCCCACCAAAGGCAACTTGGAGCAACACCCCCTTTTTGCCCAAAGTTAATGCTGCAGGTGCCATGCTGGTTTGCAACCAGTGATGCACAGACTCAGGCTGAGCCATGTAGAGCCAGAGGAGAAGACTGCACCTCCAACCTGTTAGGAAATCAGGATTAGCACATGAAGCAGGAACTACATTTAGAGATTTGTTCAACCTCCTGTTTAACTGAAGTCCTTAATTTAATCTATAACGGCATCTTGTTTTGTCTTAATAAAGTTATGCAAAAAGTTCTTCACTGAAAAGGCCAACCCAGGATTTTCTTTCTTCCCTTCAAACTGAGATGAAAAGGACTGCCTGCAGCCTGAATATTTGTTTCCTTAAGGAAATGGGAAGCAAAGAACTTACTTATATTAACGCTTCATATCAGGCACCTTTGAATTTCAAGGGATAAAAATTAGCCTCAACCCTGCTGCTGCGTCAAGGTTTTCGTAACCTTTTTCCCACTCTGCTGGCTCCAAGGTCAGTCTGCTGCACTTCTGCTTTGGTCTGTTTTAATTCTGGTCTCTTAGCACTGATTTCTGTGTGCAAGACATGGAAGCCACACCCCAGTGTATGCTACTCCCAGGCATTAACAACCTTGAGCTAAATAAACACACAAAGATACTTCTGCATCTGGTTTTATTGGCAGCAGAAAGAGACATTATATGTCTCTGGAAATCTGATAAAGCACTGACATATAAATCCTGGATTGCAAACATTGCCAGTTTAACTCCACTGGACTGCATTTGCTGCAATGCTTAAGGCTGAGAATAAGCTTTCTCACTTTTTCTAAGCACTGTAAACCAGACAATTTTAAAATTAGTATTTGGCAATACCTACAACTTTCTACCAGCAGATAATAAGCCCTCAAATTTGGTTTCTGCAGTCTGACACGCTACTATGGGGTAATGACTTTTCATTTGTTCTGCCTTATTTGTGAATCATTGCACAAGCCTGTCTTTCTGCCATGAATATTTAAAGAAGCTGGATAGCTGCTTGGTAAAGGCCTGGGCTGGTGCCTGAGTATTGTGCAGTCTACACCATGCTCTGCCACAAACTTCCTGCGTGACCTTGATAAGTGCCTGCGTTTCTCCCATTTCTCAATTTCCCATCATTGCAGTGTGCATTTCCTTTCTTCTATACTTTGTCTCTAAATTCCTTGAACCAGGAAATATCGTTCTATGTATGCATCTTTATACAGGGCTTACCGCAGATCTTACTTAAGTTTTCAGATGCTAGAAGCAATGTGATTAAATTAAGAAAAAAAAAATTGTACTGTTGGTTTTGTCGCTACAATATTTGACATTATTTGAGCATGAGGGATATATATCTGTTTAGCCCATGTTTGCAAGAGCCATTCAACTAGCATCAGACATGGAGAAAATAGCCAGTGCTATGAACTAGTGCTTGGATGCAGGCAGGAGACACAGCTGAGACGAGGGAAGAAGAGCAACACCCTTGAATCACTTGCAAGTGAGATTTAATACTTGGAACAGGAGAACCTTGCTGCAGAAGAGGACTGCCAGACCTTGTCTCTGCTACGAGCTGTGTGCCCTTTCCCAGCAGTGGACTGAAATGTCTCCGGTGCCATATTCAGGAGGCCTGAAACGTGCCGATACCCCCACTCCCCAGCAGCAGTGCAAGCACGCCCCGTCCCGCTGCCATCAAATCCCACAGGCAATGTTCTCGTCCTGCCTCCTCCCTTCCCAACCCACCGGCTGTCACCCTTTGAAAGGAGGTAGCCAGGAGGGCATTAGGGAGGAGGTGGTTCTGGCAGCATTTTTCACCGTAGATGAGGAAAGCGAGCATGGTTTGGGGAAACCTGGAGCAGGGACGGGCTTGAAGGATGAGTTTACAGAAGAGCAAGTGGCACAATTGGGGTTGTACAGTAAAAGTGGAAGGAAACATGGTCAGTAGAGCACGAAGAACAGGGTAGATGGAGAGTTTGCAAAGAGTGATGGAGGAAGATGGAAAAAGAGTGCACTGGGAGTGAAAACAGGGAGTTTAACTTTGGCTATTGCTGATAGTGAGTCCTCATGAAGAAAAACATGATCAACAAGGACCTGAGAATTTCCCTCAGACCCCAGCACCTTCCTGGCCTGGAGAACCCAGAAGGAGCTGGCTGTTTTTAACAGAGAAACAAAGTCTGCATCTCTTTAAAATTTAGTCTCTCCTCCTGTAGTCCCTGTCCTTGCCCTTTTTAAGAATTGCAAGTGGGAGACTTTTGGCAAGAAACTTCCCTCCCTGCTACCAAAACAGAGCTGCCACCTTTCTTAGCAGACAGGGCAGTCTAGTGCAGCAGTGATGGAGAAAGTCATTGCCGAAATACTCAATTCAACATGTTTAAAGAGGCTTCATCAAACGAAATCAGAAAGAAGAATCCTGCAAGGGATAATGTTTTTATTTAAGCAACAAAATTTGCATTATTAGTGGTATAGCCAGTCACAGTGCATGTATAGGGGCTACATTTAAAGAATGTATTATCTATACATTAAAAAGTCACTCAGAGTGTTATGGAAAAAGAATATCTACAGATAACATTGACACAAACAAAGCTGTGAGTACTTAACCGCTTATCTTTGCTTAAGTGTCCTCTTAGAAACACACGTCTTCATATGCAACTTAATTTACAGAGCTTAGGTATGAATGAAATTTGCCCCCCAGTTCTTCCATTTGATTATTTCAGATACTGGACTAGATTCTTTTCTTACCTCCTTGGTTGAAGTGGATGTTTCTGTCTGTCAAATCTGGACCTCTTCTGAAGAAATGTCGTTAGTGCTCTTGCCCATGTTTTGCTATAATTAAGTAGTTTCTATGTTTTCCCTTGATCAAAGTGTAGGATTTGTCCTTTGGGATCTATGTTGCATTTATAGTTTCTAAATGGGCCTTTGTAGTTAAATCCTAGAGATGTAATTCATTGCAGAGCAACGGTATACAGTTAAGCTTTGTTAAGTAAGAAAATACATAATATGTGTGCATAACAAGAAATTGAGGGCAAAATTCTTCTGTCTGAGCCACACAACGGGGACAGAAGATGTGCTGGAGATGTACTGTGGCCAGCTGCTTGGGTGCAATTGCATGATATGTTCACTTTGATGGTAAAGCTAGCTTCAGATGTTCCAGTGAAATAGAAACATTCCAAACACTGTTTAATAATTTAATTTTCCACTAAAATATGCGTGTCCTTCAAAAATGCATTCTTGTTGAAACAACTTAATCAGTGACAGATATTACAAGGTATAATGTAGATCTTCCACGCACTCTGTGGCTCAGAGGAGAGTTTTGCCAAGCTGGATCAGCCGAGGGGCACGGCGTGTTCACACAAGAAAGATGAAAATAGCTGCAGTGTGTAATTGTCATGCCGGAGTTTGGTGGATTTGACACTTTACACCAGCACCACTTGAGAATCAGGGAGGGTTACTGGAGCTGAGTGTTAAGTACATGAGCCTGAGCAGCGTAAATGTCACAGGAATAAGGCTGTTTGGGAACCGGTGTTTTTTCATAAACGAGTGTCCTGCCTTTGTTTATAGACACGATTAAAGTCCGTGTACCAGTGTGTTCAAGCGCTATCTTTTTCCCCTCTCTCTTGCCCTTTTCTTCAGATAAGAGCATAGCACAGGTTATTCTAAGCTTACAGGAAATGACAGCGATATTAATCACGGATTAATCAGGATCTCTAACAAAGGCCCTGCTATTTTGAATATTCATATTGCCATGGCATTAGGAATGTCAGAATCGCCATTGTTCTGCTGATAGTGACACATCCCCGCTCTTCCTGCTTAGCATCTCCAGGATGCAGCTCCGATGAGAGTGAACTGTGCTGTTTCTTCTGAAGTGCTGCCCCTGTTCTCCAGATGGGAGGCAGAGGCACAGAGACATGCAATGACTTGGCCGGATCACATGGGATCCCACAGAGAGCCAGGAAAGGAACGCAGGTCTTCTTAGTCCTGGCACAGGGAGGGAACTTTGTTTCTTATAAACAAAATAATTCGCATACCTGACACAAAAGGATGTATCAAGGTGATGAATGTATGTGTGAGTACATGTGCACGTAGATAATGCATATATAATGTGTGTAAGATATATAATATTAGATGTGTAACTCATTGAGACTTGGCCAGAAAGAGCTATAGTAGTGCCGGCTGAACAAATTTATGCAAATCAGTCACTGATGGAATTAAAAAGCTTTATGATATTCTTCAGGCAAATCAAATGCTTGTGGAACTGTTAGTCCCAAAGCCCCAACTTAGAAAATAGGTTATGATGGAAAAAGGAGTCTTAACGGAGGGTGAAGGTGTATGAAGAGGGACTTATCTGTTATCCATCTCCCTGCCACCACCCCAAGGCCATTCTTGGCTTAGACCCCCAGGATTAGCCTTTGAGCCAGGACCTTTCTTGCACAGCTGGTAGTCGGCTTGCGGAGTTTGTTGCTTCAGGAGGCTGTGGAGTGCCAGCAGAGCCAAGGGGGATTAGACAAATTCATAAACAAAAGGAGCAACCAGGGATGTGTCCTCTAATGTCACAAGTTGGAACATGGAAAATTCCAGTTAGATATAAGGCCAAAAAATTTTTTACCATGACAGTGGTCCAATATAGCATAAGTCACCCAGAGAGGCTGTGGGATTTCCATCCTCGGAGGTGTTCAAGGCTGGACTGGACAAGTCCCTGAGCAAACTGGTCTGATTAGCCCTACTTTAAGTTGGACTGAGTGGTCTCCGGAGGTGCCTCCCAGCCTAAATTATTCCTTGGTTCTCTAACCAAGTTACCAGCTCTTCCTTTTACTCCTCTCTCTCTTTCCTCTCCTCCCATCTGGCTCGCTTTCTCCCTAACGCGTCTGGTCTTGCAGGAGGATGGGTTTGCTTTCCCCTCTTGCCCAGCCACTCTCAGGCTGTGGCCTTCAGGATTCCCATAATACTCTCAAGCCTCATGTCTTTCAAGGCTAATTTCTTTACTCTTCTCCCTGGAGATTTTCCAGTCCCAGCTCCTTGAAACAGAAATGCTGGTTTCCTTGGGCAGTTGGTCCACAGTGCTGTCACTCCAGTGGGAACCCCTGGGATTTAACTGGCCAGGGAAAGAGCTGGCCCAACCCTGCCACCAAACGGTGGTTTCCATGGTCATGGTACACCAATTTCCTAACATTCATCACGCTCGTGCATTTTACCCAGCCCGTGTCCCCACATTGCCAGCCCTAGTATGGGAAGCCTGCAAAGATCTGGTAGAAATTTTGGCTGGGCATCAAGTAAGCATTCTCTCAAAAAAACATCAAACAATCTTGGCCCATCTGGCCCATGGTCTAACACTTTAAAAAGTGGAGGATGTACCCAGCTTAAATTGGTTTTGGTCTCTGCGCAACAAATGCCTTGCTCTAGCTGGCCTGTCATTGCTCATTTATATTGATATGAAGAGGCGATGACAACGTGAGATGTATTAACAGGAAAGAAGATACTGAATTTCAAGTGTCCATACGAGAACTGGGAGACTGTTTTAATGTTTTGTGCGTCTTCCTGCCCTGAAGTATTTCAAACACTCATGTCTTGTTTGCTGAACACTCTGAACAATACACGTGTAGTTACAGATTGATGTCATTAATCACCTGAAGAACAAGACGATCTTTCAGAACAGACAGGACAATTTTGAGGAAGTTTATTTTTTAAATGGCAATATTTATCCGCTTAGTACCGTAGAAAGAAAAAGAAGAAAATATCTCAGCTGTTGGGCCTGAAAACCACCTGGAAAACACTAAAAAAGGCCTATATTCAGTTTTTGACATTGTATGTTTCTGTGTATGTGTGAATGCGCATGTATATGTGTGTGTGTATGTATGAATGTATATAAAACAAAATAAAAGTAGATAAGAGCAAATTTTCCAGGCCAAGTGAACTCCAAAGCTCAAATTTTATTTTAGATATATGAACATTTTTGAGCCAGTGTAGAGATATGAACTAACCAGGAACAGACTGGATAAGCGATGACGGAGGGCGAGTTTCTCCTTCAGAGGCTGTGCTGGAATGGCTGCATTGGCAGAGACCCCAGATGTAGATGTGTACATACTAATCACAGGAGCTCCGTATGTGATACAGCTACGCTGTGTCTCCTGGTAATATAAGCTGGGTCAGCAAAAGAAATCTTGGAAGGTCCTACTGAATGTTGATGTTCTGCCTCGGGAAGATTTCCAGAGTTTGTCTTTGTTGTGAGAGGGGTTGAAAACCTGAAATTTCAAAATTACTGTAAGGGAAAACTTTGGGGGAAAAAACCAAACAAACATGGGTTATGGTTGCTTGATTTTAATTCAATCTATTCATCTGATTAATTTTGATTTTTCAATGTTTCCATTTTGCAGTATATTGTATGAAGATTTTCCTACAGTATGATCCATGCTATAATAGACTATCAAAAAGAGAAGCTGTTCTATAGTGAAAAATGCAAATTTCTTCTTTGTTCTTAGAAGGGTGGAATAGGTTCTTTCAACAACTTTTCTGCTTGATTTTACAAATTTTCCAGATTTTAATGGAATCAATTAGTCTTACTTCCATTGACATTTCTCTGCCTAGCCCAATTTTTAAATATTAAATAATTAGAGAGTAAAGACATACCCGATGGCCAGCAGCTCCATGTAGACAAATCCTGCTTGTAAGTTAGGTACAGTTTTTCTCTCGATCAGAGAAGGCAATGTACCATTGTAGGAGGTTGCCAAGAGGTGCAACAGACTCCCTAAGACTTGAATTCTGTATCTGAAATCAAGATAAAATAATTTTTGAAAGGCATACTTTACATCACCTAGAAATTACGAGGGCAGCAGCAGGAACTGTGAAGTGAAATTTTGTAACCAGCGTAAATGATCAGAAAGATCTTTTTGGCCCTATATCAAGCCATGATTTTCTGATTCAGTTCTGAGTTCAGTAAAAGGGGACATTTGCAGTGATGTGCCATACCTATTACCCTATCTGACAAACAGCTTCCTGTTTCAGAAGAATTCTCCATAACAGACACAGCACAGCCATGCTGTATTTTTCATTTACACAGGTGTGTTATTTATATACATTTCTATGGGATCAACTTAATTACCCAAGGAGTGACAACTCCAAGTTTTGCAAGTAGGGCTACTAAACACAGCAAGAGTTCAGCAGCTGGAATATGAAGTGGCTTCAACTTAAAGAGGTGTGTGACAGCTCATGCTGTTCCCACAGGCTATCCGGGGAAAGGGGATGTCCTCTCACTTCACACCGGCCTCTGTCTCTGTGCAAGTGATAAATCAGTGCCATACATTTGCTCTCTGTCAAGAAGTGAACAGAGGAAGCAATTATCGTTGCTGCTGTCTTCCAAATAATAATGAAAACATCCCCTTCATTTTCATGGACTCTTCAGTATTTGATCACCCGACCATCTTGAGCAAAGTGTCCTCTTCCCAGGGGCACATCATGGGATCTGCTAGCCCTGCCAAAGGTTTGGCTTGGCTCCAGCTCTTCTGTGCACATGCACAAGTGTCTCCTTGGTACGAAGGGGTCCTGACTTATGAGGTCTCTGCTCTGAAAAGGCTTGTTGCAAAGCAGTTGTTCAGCAGCCTCTCAGACATAGAGGAGAAATGATGATGCTCCACTGTGGATCGCCACAATTTAGATCAGGAGGAAAAAACAAAAAGAAAGAAATAAAACTAATTAAGGCTGCTGTCTTTCCTAACAAAGAGAATGAGAGAGAAAAGTCAGATTTCTCTAATTTTAGCCAGTCACATCTATCTTCACCTCTTCCCAGCTATTGTTGGAGGTCAGTGATGTTCTGAGCTTTTAAACTGGATCCAGCTGTGGTCCTCCTTCAGGCTGCTGGAGTTTAGTACACAAAAACATGCATGGTTTGGACAGGATTTCTGTGCTGATACTTTATAAGGGGGTCAACTACTGCACTTGGTGTTTTCCTCAACTCTTTCTGTACACCCCTTCATGATGGCTGATCACAGCAGGAAAAAAAGTCAGAAACTGAGGACGGGGGACCACAGAAGTGAGTCCACACTCGTTCCCCCAAAATAACAGACCCCTGAATATCAGTCTCCTTCCCATTTTCGTACAGAGCATTTTGTACACAGCACTGCACCTTGGAGCTCTCTTCTGTGAAGAGTTAAAGCACTTCTCTTGTATTTGTCTTCACCGCTATCCTGCCTTCTGGACCCTCTCCAGGCACGGTATGTCACGACCCAGGTGCAGCAATGCCCTTCTGCAACGTGCGCTTTGGATTAAGAGATTTCAGGACACTTTGGGAGAAGATGTTTTCCAGCACAAGACCTGTGCCACTGCTCCGACCTCCATGGCAGCAACCATGCACAGAAATTTCAACCTCTCCTCCAACCCTCCTGGGCTCCTCGGCTCTCTCCGTGCCAGCAGACCTCCCGGGGCTGCAGCCTGCCTCTGAGTCACTGCCTGCCGCTGGTTCACATCAAGGAATTGCATCTACAGCAATCTCCCCGCTTCCCTCCTTGCTCCTGTCATAATTTACTAGGGATCGATGCCAGGAGCAAATTGCCGTCTGTTACCAGCTCAGTTGCACTGCCGAGTGGGTGCTGGATGGGAGAGGAGTGCAGCCCCGCTACCCGCTCCCTGACCTCTCCAAAAGGCCATTTTCTGCTCCTGGAGGTTTTTCTAGCCTTTTGGAGGAGGAAAGGGCTCCCATTGCAATCTGGGCCCAGGAAAGAATGAGAGGAGGCAAAGAACAACCGGGAAGGAGGAAGAATGAGAAGAGGGCTCAGAGCCACTGAACAAACAGACCCGTGGCATCCAGGCGTGCTGCACTTGTGTAGTTTCAACCCCCTGGCCAAATAGCCTTGGCTGTCCCAGGCCTTGGCTGTGGTGGGGTTGGGGAAGAGAGGGAGGGGACAGAGGTAATAGTTTCACAAGGACATACTGTTCTTGAGCAATTTCTGTGCAGGTATAAACATGATTTCCTGCGGCACTGATGGGTACATAAGTCTCCCCGCTGAAACAGGGCTGAATGCATTTGTTTTTACTGTGTCTGATGCAAGGAAAACTTCTGATATATGTTTTATTTATGAGGTGTCCTAACATAGTGATACTTTTTGTGTGCATGAGGTAAGGAGAGAATTGGTTGCCTCTCCATGGCTCCTAATTTGAATGGCTGAGGACTGGGTTTATAGACATGTGTGGCAGGATGACTTAAAAGCTATACAGACCTTGGCTGTGTAAGATGATCAGTGAAAGTGGAGTGCCTACTACTGGGTACATTCACAGACCCTGCAGCTTTCCCCAGGGCTTACCTGCTTCTTTAGAGATGCCTAAAAGACAGCAAAGGTGGTCCCAAAATCAGGAGGAGCAAGTCCAAAAGGTCTCAATCTTTCTGAGCTGCTGCTGCAGGAATTTGGAGCAGATGCAAAGACCAGCGGGAGGGGAAATGCCAGCAACCTCCAAAACCAGGAGAGCATAAGGACAGGAACAGCAGCACGGACAGGACAAGCCCTGTGCTTGCACTGGTGCTCGGGACAGCAGAGCAAGCCCACTAAGGAGAGGTCTGTGCAAGCTGATGTCCAAACCTATGGCAGACCCAACCTTTCCAAGTGGTTGAACTTACTCAGCCTGTCCCTTCCCTTATCAGCTGGACATGGGTGGCATGAAGGAGGCGGCCAACTGACTTGAGTGCTGGGGGTTGAGAGCTTGCTGAGGAAGGGGAGATGTGGAGGAGAAGTTAATCAAAACATGAGGGGTTGTACGAATTCAGTCATCAGATCCATCTTGCCCAGAAACCTCTCTTTTGGCCTTGACCTCCTGGTTGCGGTGCTTAAAGATAAAAGTATGACAGATGTGTATGTTGCTGGAATATTGCTAGCCTCTGGGACTATATGGCACTCTTATTTCCCAGGTCAGGACTTGTATCCATGTAGCCCTCAATAATTTCTTCTGTTGTGATCAGGCATTGACTTCATGAAAATGTCTGATCTCTCCAATACCCTGCAGCAAGGATTTCCAGGAACTATGTGAGGAGAGGACAGATGTTGCACTGGCAGAGTGGGTTGGAGGACATTTGTCCTGGCTGGCAAAGATGCTCTTTCCAGAGGCTGAGGAGATGGCGGCTGCTTGGTCAAGGTGACTGGAACAGGTAGCAAAATGGCAGCAGGAGATGAAGAGGCAAAGCAGGTCTGAGGAAGAGCCCTGGTACAAGGTAGAAGCCAGTGAGACTGACCGTGACCACAAGGTAAGAAAAATACAGAGCCTGGGTGAAGACTCCAAGAAGAATGAAACTGGGATTCATTGCAGGCTGGGTGAGGAAATAGTGGAAAAGACAAGGAAGAGAGAAACCATCCAGATGGGGAGCTGGGAGAAGAGCAGCTGGGACTGTTTGGGCCAGAGTGCAGGCAAGAACTGGAGGCAATGGGATGAGCTTCAAAAAATAGCACTGAGCAATGTGCTGCTCAAAAGTGAGTCATCTGAAGGCAGTTTGGGTGCATCTGCCCTGCAGTTACTTCTGTGAATGCGGTGAATTATTAGGTTTGCTGGCATGGGCCATTCTGCACAGGGCAGGTTACTATAGCAGTGTTTACTTTTATGGCAAACAAACGTATCCAGTACAAGTTACCTTGGGGACAAGCCTCCCCGCTGAGCAATAGCAATGTTACAGCTCAGCCCATATTTGAACCTTTCCTTAGGCTCTACTCCCAGGAGGATTTGACAGAAAAGTGCTTTAATATTCACTTTAGGAAAGCAAGCTGGATGGGGTTTCTGTGCAAACCAGTCCATTCAACAAACCCACAAACAGAGTTTTGGAGAAATGGATGCTATTCATGAAAACAGGTGGAATTTAGCAAGAGTTTTGGCCCAGCCAAATACAAACATGTGCTGTGCAGAGGAAGGATACGAGGGGTTGAAGAAGATGACGAAAAGGTCAAAAAAGATTTCAAAATTTTAATTTTCTTTGTTTTAGCGTTTTCTTTGGAAACACCATCTTTTCATTCCATTCTCATCCTCTTTTCATAGTCCCCTCCTTCCAAGTTTTTCTTAAGAGCTTGGGTAACTTGCAAAGAAATTAAACTTTCTTTTCAGAAGGTCTAAGTGGTCTGGGGTTTCCAAAGTTATTTTCTCTTCCATCTCACAAAAAAGTAGTAATAAGGAAAATTCCATATAATGTAAGTGGTGGAAATTAAGCCTGGTGCGTGGTAGTCAGCCTGGAGCTGAGCCCTTCGGGAGCGCTGCCTGGAGTTAGAAATGGCCATGCTCTTTAGGAAGGAGAAGCAGCAATACATGTGCATGCCACTACTGGGGCAGGCTGGGGAAGGAAGCATCCGAGGATCTGGTCCCTCCCTCAGTCACACACAGGTCCCTTGTATTACAACTCCTGCGCGTTTGTAATATCTACCCTGACCTGGCCATGCACGTAAAGCATGAGGCACTGGCTGGTCTATATATACTTGCCTGCAGGAAACACCAACGTCACTTCCCTGCAATGTTTCTTCACCAACTTAACTGGAGAAAAGTCTGTGGTGACGTGGTGAGGAGAAGTGTCTGGCTGCCACTGCAGCCAAGTGCAGGCTACCCAGGCTCCCTAATGGCAAGGGCTAACTGCGTCAGCTTCCTTACTGCAAAGACCTTCCTTCTCCCAGCAAGCACACAGCCCGCTTGCTTTTCCCCATGAAACATCCCAGTCTCTGATCCATCCTATCCACAGAATTCAGGGCAAAATTCAGCCCGTCACATCCTGCTTTTTATTTGAAGAAAACAATGAGCAACAAGTCTGCCAACAAGGTCCTAACACTCTGGGGACTACTGTAGGTCCTGAATGAAGTCCAAGGGGATGTGGCCAACATCTGTCCAGGAATCAAGATGGCTTCTTTGGTCCACATATCTGGGTGTATCAGAGCACACAGAGATGCACTTGAGTTTCCAGACAGCCCTCTTGCTTGTAACAAGTCTACTGGTGGTGGCAGGAGTTTGCAAGGCCATTGCAATCAGCTTAGGGTATGATGATTCCTCTGGGCTTCAGCAGGATGCACTGCAGCTTGCTTTTGGCTTCCACCTCATGCACTTTGCCTTCCAAGTCACTTCTAACTGCTGGCTTTTGTTAATTTGGAAGATGCTCATTGTCCATCCATTTTGTTCTGCAGTTTTTAGGTAGCTCATTGACTGATACAAAATCCCCATTCCCTTCATTTTTCTTAGGCTAGCGCTAGTAGAAAGAGTGTGGCAGGCAATAGGTACCATGAAGCTGACAGGAAAAAAATTGCTGTGCAAAATGCTTCTGTCTCTGAAGGTTTGGAGACATTTTAGCGTCCAGGTACAAATGTGACATGATCCGTGTTGGACACAGCACTGTTTGTCCACTTTGTTCCAGCTGCAGGGCTAAAAAAGAAATTTGCTTTTCATCAGTATCAAAATGTTAGCAAATTCTATCAACACCCTATGTCATTCAAAAATAACAAATGTCTCTTCTTTAGAATGAGCCATAAGAAAATGTGCTTTGGAGTCATAATCCAAAGCAATTCTCCTTTGACAGGCTGACTGCTCAAGTCACATGCAGAAAGTCCAAGGTAAGGCTGGTTTTCTGTGGTTTTTTTTTTTTTTTCCAAAGCCCATTTTGACTCTCTACAGGGTATGTGAGCCATAGCTAAAATCTCTTTGACTTGGGTAGTAGAGGCTGTGGCTCCAGTAGCTGCTCAGGGATTTTGCAGCTGTTCTCCAGCAGAGATGTGCAATAACTGCGCACAGTAACGTACACGTATTTTCTTTCATAGTGGATGTTAATTTATGAGCTCGCTTAGAACTTTAACACTCGGTTGGTTTATGCTGCACCTTTTTTTGTTACACATAGACAGCATTTCCTGAACCAGGACGGCAACTGGATACGGGGTTGCCTCAAATCCTTGGCGAGGACTGCCGCTCAGAAATTCCACCCTAAACCCAGCCAGGTCTTTTGTCACAAAATATTATTAGTTCCCTCTAAAAGGCCCCAAGAGTAACCAAGTACTTTTGTTTTTTTAAAACCCTAACTTACCTCAAATGGGAAGGAGAAAAGGTGATGGGAGGTTTATTTCTGGTGAGAAGATGCAGACTGAGTATAGGAAGCTTTTCTCTGGTGCTCTTGTAATACGTGACACATCTGCGAGTCTGAAGAGAAGCCCTCCTCCCTTTAAATCTGTCCCAGCATTACTAACATAAGAAACTGCTTATTTGCTTCAGAGTGGAGGTCACATCGGATGGATTTCTGACAGGCCCCCTGTAAGCTACAGCCTTCTGAGAGGCACACTAAAAAACAGGTTTCATGCAACCAGCGCTCTGCAAAAGAGGTGCTTGGGGCACTCACCCAGAGGGAAGGAAGGAAGAGCTGAAGTTTATGTGGCTCTCCCAGTGCAGCAAAAGGGGATTCACATGCAGTAGGTGGGCATCCTACTCACTGGGCTGCGGCATACAGGTAGCATCCATTCCCTGCTTCCGTATGCTGCACACACACTTCCAAAAACCTCTGCAACTCTGGCATCTTTCCCTCCAAATTATCCTTTTGCTTTCCTGTAAAAGAAGTCTTCAAGTAGTCCCAGGTGAAACAGATTGTTAGGGCTGAAAAAAATGTTTTATTTGATCTGCTTTTTTAAAGATTTATTGGTTTTCTGAAACTCCCAGCAAACCAAAAAAATCAGGTTATTTCAAACGTGGTTTAAGCATGTGGTTAACTTCTCATGGTTTCTAAAGGTACTTTATACAATACTTGGAGGTAAACACATGCCCAAGTGCTTCATTGAATGAATTCCCCCTGTTCTTCAAACGCAGGGAACAGACAACCGTGACAGCACAGTATCGCAGAGACACGTGAAAGGACCTCTTCTTGGGCATCAGTTTAGGGCAGCCTTTCAGAGCTTCATTTCTAAACCCAGACAAATCTCTGGAAGTTGTTCTGACATGTATTATAACAATAAATAAATAATCACATGGCATTTTATTACACCATCAGAACTCTGCATGGGATACCAGTGGATCTGGATGAAGCCAATTCTAATTACAGATAAAAGGTTTGATGCATGAAAAGAAGCTGGTATTTACACCCAATTATCTGAGGGAGGAGAGATAGGGATACGCTTCCTTTTATCGTTTTCATTAAATTTCTTTTGAAATTAAAAGACTCCTTGAGTTTCTGAAGATGCAACAGTCTTTTCAACTTGCCGTCAGTGAGATACAGGTTGTTTTCCACGATGTGTTGCATAAATTCAGACACTGGGATCTCTCCCCCCTCCCTCAACTCCAGTAGAGCATTGCATGGTGCTTGTTCACCCTGTTGCTTCTTTAACAACCCTTTGCTGAAGTTTAATCTCCTGGATTTACATTTCATGTATTTCAGGTCTGAGGCCAGGCACGCTGTATTTGTAAACTGCCTCTGCCTTCACATCACCTGAAGTAAATCACTTTGAATGAATGAAACCTCCATGCCTTTGAGCCCAGTCACAATGGGTCCAGCAGCCTGGAGATCATTAGGGAGCAGTAACACCAGCCCATTGCATGCTAACAGAGGGCAGCTGGACCTACAAATGCCATTTTACCCCAGAGAACCCTCTAAGGGAACAGTGAGAGGACATGGGAAGCAGCCAGGTGGGTGTGTTATCCCAAAGAAAGAAGCTCACAGGGATGGGGGAGAGCAGGACCTTATCAGCTCCATGTGCTGCTCGCAGTTCAGAAGACCTGGTCTTTGCCACTCCTCCTCCCTCTCTCCTGGGCACTCTGAGCCCAGTCTCTTTTCTTGATCTCAGAATAGGTCGCTTACTTCTCCTCTTTGTTTCTCCATCAGCAAATTGGGGATGATGTGCGTAAAGCTCCCTGAAATCCTCTGCAGGGAGGTGCCACAGAAGTGGAAAGTATTAGCTATCAGTATCCTTGTTAATATTCTGCTCGACTCCGAGTGAAGTCACATAATCCTGTGTTTGGGTCACCACTGTTTGTTGCTATGGAAATGTGTGTTATCAGATATTACAAATTCAGTGTCTGAGGACATCTGAGGAGGGGGGAAAATCCTTTGTTTGAAGAGACGCTTGTGTCAGTGGCAGGAAACTTTGCCAGAAAGAAGAGAATTCACCTATTTGTCTTTTGTTCTCTGAAATTTTCTGGAATGAGTCAATACGAGTTCCCCACACTCACCCCCCGAAAACCAGTATCTCTTACTCGATGCACTGCTCCAAAATGACTGCACATGCTGGGTGAATTTCCTGCAGTCATATGTGAGTGCATCTGGTAGGATCATTAACACTAGAGCAGAAGACAAATGCAAAGTATGTGCTTGACCATATGGGTGAACGTGAGCTGCTTAAGAGTGTGCACCGTAATGGAGATGGAAAGTCTTACGAGAGAAGATCAGTATCCCCCCATCTCTTTGGTAAGGGATTAAGGCAGTTGGTCTTGCAGGAGTATTCATAGAGCGTAAGGCCAAAGGGGACAGTTAGGTCACCTAGACTGACCTCCTGCATGCTACAGGTCATGGTATTTCAACCAGTGACCCCTGAGCTGGGCCCTATGACTTGTGTTGAGGCTACAGCAAAGCTTCCAGCCAGACCGAAGAGGCAGATGCTAACAACTCCCTGCCCAGTTTGTCCCAGTGAATAAGCACTCTTAATGGTAAGGCACAAGTGGTAAGGGTGGGTGCAGATCGAACCGAGCTTATTACAGTGGGGTCAAACCCAGAAATAGGTGTGCTGGCCCAGTGCAGCTTCCAGGTCCGAGCTGGTGGGGTTACATCACCCTGCGCCTCAGTCCCCCCTGGCTCCAAACCTCTGCATGAATATGCCTTTTCCCTGGGAATGTGCTTACTCACCAAGTGACCATGCAGTCGCCTTTGAATGAAACAGAACGGGCTTTTGGGGCAGCTTGCTGCTCATATCTACAGTTCTCTATTGCACCTGTGCAAAATCTGACAATATTTTTTAATTCTATAGATGCCCAACACATGTAGGTACTCACTGTTAGTCCTGTGCATTGACTCTACAGATATAAAAATCTCCTTCTGGTACATATTCGGCATCACTCTGATTTCTAGACTTTACTGTCAGGTTTCCTGAACAAAGGCTGCTGTAAGAGAAAACATGGTTCAGGTTTTGATAATGTCTCTATTTGAGGTATTTCATGGTCACACTCTTATCTCATGCTTAAAGATGAAACACAAGCCACACCTTTATTTCCCTTTGGTTCTCTATATTGAGTGCATTCCTCATCCTTTACCAGTTTCTCACTGGGATTTTCCTCCCTGCTTCATAGAAGGCTGATTTCAGGCTGAACGCAGGGAGAAAGGTACATAAGACCAAGCTGGCCAGCCTGAGTTTTCTTAATTAAGGTCTTTATTTTCAGCTATTCAGGCAGGTTCTAAAAGCTCAGTAATACTTGGGGGGATGCAGCCACTGGCAGGCAGGGCTGATAAGAGCTGTTGCCTGAACATCGTGCATATACTATTTTTAGCAGGCAGACACCTGCACTCAGCACTAACAGAAGGCTTTTGCAGTGAGAAATGGCCAACTCATGAAAATATGTATGTATGTATGTGTGCATGTATATATAGATACACACATGTATATGTACATATACATATATGCATATATATTTGCCAAGATTTTTTTCTGTGACAAATATTTAGTCCATTTAAACTAAATTTTCCATATCTAATGGAAAGTTCTAGGGAAAGACTTTACTCTTCCTAAATGAAGGAATATACGTTGGAGGGTAATTGTACATTGTGCTCTATAAATTCCCTGTCTGCTAAGAAAGATGATACAGCTTTTATTTTGTACAAGTTTCAGGTTTACAACTCAGACAGTAAAGACCAGGCTGGGAATCTGAACAGCGGCTTACTATTCCTGCATCTCTACTACCATGGTGATTTTTACCATCAGAACTGAAAACAGCAATTACAAGGCTGACTCATGAAATGAGAAAGGATATACTTGGCTTTTTCATCCAAATCAGCAGAACCTGCAAAGATTTTGGTATTTGTAATTAATATTAACACTGTCCAAGTCACATTTAAAAATCAAGAAGACATCCAGAACTGCCTAAGGTGTGGCTCATCAGGAGCAGAAATGGTGAATTTAGATCTTGTTTGTAGGAAGCCATTTTTGGGCACTTTCTGTTGCCAGCCCCATGCTATTACAAACTACTCCAGTGCCTGCGACATTGTCACCTCCTCTCACAGACTGCCAATATTCAGAACAGGTATTGCAGACACTTATAGGAAAAAATGCTGGTGTGAAAAAACAGTATCTGTTCTCCCATGTGTGATGGGAGAATGCAGGTGCTACATGTTTTCCAGCTTGACAAGTTGCTCTTCATGGACCTCAGCTCTTCTCTTTGCTGAAGCGCAGACCACAATTCTGACCTTGCACGATGGTTTAGCAAGAATTATACAGACTTAATTGTTAGGGCTGTTGCAGATAAAAACCCCAAATAGACATATAATAACACACAACAGAGTGCCATATAATTTTAGAAATATTTAATACATCCAAATTCTGTACGTGATAGCCACAATAAACACCACTCCTTAGTAAAACTCCACTTAATTAAAAAAAAGTTACAATTTTGTAGCTTCATTTCATGCAGTTTCTCTAGTCAGGATTTGCAAGCGTGTTTGTACCATTCTTTTTCCCTCCAGGCCAACTTTTGATCATTTTGGCCACTTGTAACAAATATTTGGCAGAAGAGAAGGGCTCTCAGATATGCTACACTTCCAATATTTTTATGAATACTTGTCTCTGCTTTAAGGAGAGAGAAACCTCATTAGCTTGCAGGGGAAAGCTGCAAAATGACCTCAACCACAGCAGGCACAAAGGGCGTCTACAGAAGATGTTGTAACGGCCCAGCCACAGCCGCATCTCATGTTTTATTAGACACTGGAGTCTCCAGTCACAAGACACGCAGCCCTGGGCAGCTCAGCTTTGCCTCTTTGGCTGTTCTTGGAGCTACTTGTTTTAAAACCTCCCTGGGTATGCATCAGATGCCAACATGAGAAACTCAGCCCGCAGCCCATGATTTACGAACCACATCGGCAAGACATGCTTCTTCACTTACACAGCTCCTTGCTGAACTCCAGCCAGTTTGAGCCAAACACAGCGTTTCTGCAGATCGGTCCTGACGCTGCTGAGCTTTAGTGTCAGTCATCTCCCGTCTCGATTTCTGCAAACGCCTTGATGGCAGCGAGTGCCAGGGACTGAGCAGAATAAACAAAGGGATTGCCATGCACTGGAGAGCAAAGAGCCTGGGTGCTGCCAGCTGCACTGTAGGCTGTTGCTAAATGCTACGCTGCCCTTGGGTAAGGAGTTTACTCAATCAGTAGTTGATTAGGACATCTCTAGGGTACATTCAAAGGGTTATAGGTGCTAGGACACAACAACAGACACAGTTTTTAGTCCTGGGCTGGGCAGGAAGCAGTTGAACTGGGTTTAGCAGAACTGACTGGTAAAACCCATACCCAGAAAGCACCACTATCTGACCCCTTTCTGGGGAGCTGTGTGGCTGCAACACAGCAGACCTCTTCTCCTGCCCCAGCTCCCTAGAAATCCTGCCCTGGCATTGCCCCATGGCTAGTTGCCATTGCCCTTGGGGCTGCATACCCCAGTATTTGCTGGCTTGGCTTCTCCATGCAGTGGAGGAGCGTGCCCCACATACTGCTGGATGTTTCTAGCCTGCTCCTGACTGCGCGACTTCTGTCTGCTCTCTGCTTGTGCACAGGATTTTCCAGCAAAAAATATATGCCCCTTCCCTGCTCTCGTGCTCCCTTTCATTGGATTTAAATGGTGCCAGGTAAAACTTAAGTGTTTTAACCGAGCAAAACAAAAACGATGGTGAAATGAAGCCATGGGTATACAAGGTAAGACCGGTTGCGTGTTTGCTACAGATACCTGCGGGCAACGTTTTGTTTTTTATTCACCTTGGCTGCTCCAGGATGCCTCTCAGCTCACACACATTTCAGTGCAGGCCTTTATGGCAGCACCAAATGATGACTTTTGGTTGCTAGTGACATTTTCCCTCTCTCCTAGTCTACTCAGTTTTTACCCTCCAGCCACCATTTCCTGGCTTATTTTCCACTTGGAAGCAGTTCTCCACCTCCCCCGGCCATGTCTGCTCGATGTGTCACTGCTCCTTCTACTCCCTCCAGCTCAAAACCTCAGCCCTTTCTCCCACATCTTGCAAAAGCTGCGTCCTCCTCTCTGTAGGGACAAGCTGTAGGCAGAAGCTCCTTTCCCAGCCCTCTCCTCCACGCCTGCAGCAGCAGCACACTTTCCAAGCCTCTTCCTTCCGTGCTCTTTTCTTAGGCTGGGCTCCCTTCTCCGGCTTCCCCCCACCACCTCCCCTCCTCTCCGGGAAAAACCAGCGCTCGCCCTGCCTCCAGCCTTGGGACGCCGACTTCCTCCTCCTCGAGCAGCCGCAGCAGCTTCCTCTGACTGCGGCTGTCCCAGACACTCTGGCTCCACGGCACACCCTCCACGTGCACAAAAACACTGCACCAGGGCTTTGCTTTCTTCAAAAATTCAGCTCAGCCCAAGCAGCTGCGCCGTTGAGGAAACACCTGTAATGCATGTCACCCACCGTGCCACCGCCAGCACGGACACCCCAACTGGCTCCTCCGTGGGTGCCACTGGGGACTGTGGCATTCGCTCATGTCCTTACGCGTCCATGTGTCCTGTAGGACCATCCTGAGAGAGGATGATTTTTTTGCAAACCAGATCTGTTGTTTTGTTAAAACGCAGATGCCCTGTGGTTTGCAGAGGGCACCAAAATTTAAAGTGGAGCCATAGAAAAGCACCCTGCTTGGGTGGAAGTTTGCACAAGAGATGGGGAATATTCAGCTGGAGTTAGTGCCCATGGGCAAGCTTGGCCCAAGGGCCACAGGGAACGGGCAGGGAGAGATGGAGGCGCATCTCTGCCGGGGCAGCCCTGTTTGCTCAGCTGCCCTCCCAGGTGCCATGACTCACCCTCCGGCACTGTCAGCTTGTGTAACGGAGGGCGAATCCCTCCTTGCGAGCGGCTCCTGTTGGAGCTTGCTCGAAGGTAGGCTGCTCTGCATGTGCAGCCACCCTGGGCAAAGCTGTTCAGGGATGGAGACAGGACCTGGCCGTCCCCGTGCAGCCTTGCCGTTGCCACACAGCGGTGGGGCTGTTAATGCGAGTGAAGCCCGGACCACCCCCGGTGGCCTGTGCCTGGTCTGTGCAGATGCCCCCGTGATTGCTGGCAAATGGATAACCCGGCTCCTAGCACAGTTCTTGCCTTTGATGCTGCCAGCTCTCAGCCAGCTGCCTGTTTTCAAGTCTCATGAACTCAGCAGGCTTGGAACAAGCTGCAACTTGGCAGAGACATCCAAAAAAAATCCAGATGTTGCAGGAAGTGCTGTCAGGCTGGGTCAACCTAGGACTAATTCAGTGCTGGTAGGGGCCACGGCGCTCCTGGCCTCCAGCCGCCCAAATAGAAAAGCTAATTTTAATTTCCTCGTGGCTTGTGGCCACTAGAACTACCACGATCTCGCATTCCCAGATGCTGGAGTCTGAATGTCATTGGCCAAGCCCAGTTTTAACTTACTTTATCTTCTGCTGCGATTTAAACCAGAGTTTTGTTGACTTCCTCCTTTCTAGGCAATGGTTGTGTAACACTCCTGGCTTGGGATAGCTGTTGTGTTCCAGTCCAAAGCAGCTGTGTTGCAGCAGTGGATTTTGGTGATCCATATTAGTTAGATATAGTGTTTGTCATCTGTCTGGACACCCTTCAGTCTGGGAGGAATGATAATGATGATAATGAGTTAAATGCCTTGACCTTGTTTGGGAATTTTACTGGGGAACATGTGCAGAACTTGGCTAGCAAGGGGTAGTGATAGTCAGCCTGTTCTTTACAGTTCTGTTTGCCTAAACTACATACGCTCTGACAAATGCTATCCGGAAAGTCTGGCACAGCTGCAGTCTCTCCATCTCAAGCAAACCCCTGTTCTACCTACGGGATGGGAGACTGCTTTGGGAAGCGGTGCCAACATGTCAAGAGATGCTCTTTATGCAGTGGGGTGACAAGAAAAGTCTAGGTCTTTCACAGAGGGTTGGAAGCTGGAGTGACATGCAATCAGGAAAGCAATCTTGCATCTGTTACAAGAATGGCTTGTGCTAGGGCAGCAAGAGGACATGAAGACACTGGAGGGTGTAAAGGAGGATCAGTGAAGTGAGACTGCAGCTGGAAAATGAGCTTTGTGGATTGAGGACCAGGATGCTTTTTGCTTGTCAGATAGCAGGTTGAGAAGTGACTTAATCACTGCAGGTGGGTGATTCCACCTGGAAGAGATGTAACAGAGGGGAACTGGAGAGGCTTTTCAGTCTTGCTAGTGAAGGTGCAACACAATCAAACAACATGAAGCCTGGCAAACCCAGCCTTGCAGTGAGGAGTCCACTGACATCTCACCTTCCCACTTTGTTGTAGCAAGAAAGGATGTTTTTCTGCATGATGTGCTCTGATCCAGCTACTGGGAATACTCCTCAGTGAAGTGAGTATGTAAAATAGGGCAAGGTTGCATGATGTGGGGAGTACTTTTCCCTCTGAATCCAACTCCTGTTTTCCCTCTTCCTGGATGTTATGGAGAAGGCAGCCAGCTGCAATTGTCCTCAATATGTTTATCACATATGTGGCTCTGTCTTCAAATATGACAATAATACAAGCTCATGGCTCCTACAGGAGTAGATGCATTCTAAGAGCATATTTTTTGTTCATTTACCACCTCCCTCTGAAGGCTCAGGATGCTTCCAGTTCCCAATATGACAGCAAAAGGGACAGACCTGCAAATTGAAGTGTTCCTGAAAATACTCTTTGGTCTAGCTGATATCTGGCTGATTGGCCTTGCCGGAGCACCTCACATGCTCTAAGAGGGTGCACATAGATTGGTTTCTCGAGAGAAACAGTGTGAAATGCACGTATGTCTGCAGAGGTCTGGGTGATTCAGCTGGGAGTTCCCAGAAGCAGCCAGTGAAAGGATGCAGCGCTTACTGGAAATGCTCAGGTGTCATTTCCCCAGGACAGACCGTTAGCGTAGGCGGTCGAGCTGGGAGGTTGCACTCAGTCACGCTCACCAAACCAGGGCGCAGAGAGAGAGGATTGTGTATTAACAGTTCTCTCTTGTGGACTCAGTTTGAGCAACCTGTTCCCCAGGGGAGCTGGACTTTGTGGCATGTGTGGAAGGCGAGCAGGGGCCTTTGCCAGCAGCTGGGTGCTAAGGGGAAAGGTCTCTGGCAAAAGAAATGGAATAGAATAGAATAGAATAGAATAGAATAGAATAGAATAGAATAAAATAGAATATTTCAGTTGGAAGGGACTTACAATGATCATCTAGTCCAACTGCCTGACCACTTCAGGGCTGACCAAAAGTTAAAGCATGTTATTAAGGGCATTGTCTAAATGCCTCTTAAACACTGACAGGCATGGGGCATTGACCACCTCTCAAGGAAGCCTGTTCCAGTGTTTGACCACCCACTTGGTAAGGAAATGCTTCCTAATATCAAGTCTGAGCCTCCGCTGGTGCAGCTTTGAACCGTTCCCATGCATCCTATCACTGGATACCAGGGAGAAGAGCTCAGCACCTCCCTCTCCACTTCCCCTCCTCAGAAAGTTGCAGAGAGCGATGAGGTCACCCCTCAGCTTCCTTTTCTCTAAACTAGAGAAGCCCAAAGTCCTTAGCCGCTCCTCATAGGACATTCTTTCCAGCCCTTTCACCAGCTTTTTTGCCCTCCTCTGGATGCATTCGAGTACCCGAACATCCTTCTTAAATTGTGGGGCCCAGAACTGCACATAGTACTCAATGTGACGCCACATCGATGCTAAATACAGCAGGATAATCACCTTTATTAGTTGATGAATTGCTCATTGGGGAGAGGCTAAGGTGCTGGCATTCCCTCACTCTTGTAAGATGAGGACACTACAGAGGGGCATCATCTCTGAAAGATCTGGTGGGAATGTGTGTTTACATACATACCTGACAGCAAATCCCCTTCTGAGACTTTATAGTATGTAACAGCAAGAAAAAGCCATATAAATGAGGAACACAAAAGAATTTATTGTTGAGGACTCCTAGGTTTACTGCCTGATATTTGATTTTCTTATAAGCTATTTCTAGTATTCAGATGGCACGCACAAGTTTGTGTGCATCAAGTCTTTCATTAAGAAATTACTTATGTTCGTTTTACATGTTGTCTGGGAACTATTAACAATTACTAATGAGGATGTTACACACTATCACTCTGAACTTTTCTTCAGTATTACACTGGCAAATCCTGGCCAGAAGGCTTGTGGGCCATGCTTGAGCAATAAGTGGAAGTGCAACAAGAAAAGTGGTGCAACAGTTGTACATGGCAGTGTTGCCACATCCCCTTTTGACTCTTGACTCTAACTTGCTGAGGGTCAAAGTGATTACTGTGTTTGAGGTTCAAAACTGTTTTTTCCTCAGATCAGAGAGCAAGGACCTGGATTCTTTTTGCCATCCTCTACAGTAGTGTGTTGCTGATTGCCTGCTGGTATCATGGAGGCACAGCTCACCCAAGCCCTTCTCTGCCATTGATGAGCCATCAGACAACAGCAGGATCGGTCTATCCCATCCCGACTTTTGACTGAGACCCTATAGTCTTGAGACAACCAAGATATGTTGCCTAACCAAGTCGTCAGACCCAGTACTCGGATGAAATCTGATGGTCTGTGATTGCCAAGCCAGGTAAGACAAACTAATGGCCCCTTCTGACTCCCAGCTGCGTCATGCATTGGGTCTGTGTTGCTGTGTGTGTGGTGCCCCACGGGGCCTGGAGCATGGTCGCTTTTGGGGTGCGTGGAGGGGGACCCAGGGCTGGGCCACTCGGGCACAGCCAAGGGGACAGGTCCCCACCAGGAAGGCTCGTCATGAGGGGAAGGTGCTGGGTGCAGATGGAGCGAGTGCCCTGACACGCCTCCAGGAGGGCTCCCGAGAGCCAGAGGATGCTGTGCTTTCAAATCTCACCTGAGTTTTCCCCTGGGTGAGCGTGGCTGGGTTTTGGCGATGTTCTCAAACTGCTCAAGCCCTCACGTATCTGCAGGGTGTGCTAGGTACTCTCTCTGTGTCTAACTCCTACCAACGTCTGCGGTGATTTTCACACATTTCCTTTTCTGAGTGCTGCCTCTCCCTTCTGTCTCCTCTCCCCGACTGCAGCCATGGACGTGTCCCCACCACCCAGCTCCTGCAATGGGCTCCAGCTGAGCTGCTTTGGGAGGGGAAGCAGCCCCCCAGGGGCAGATCTGGATGTTCAGTAGCTCCCGCCTCAGACATTAGCGTGACTGCTGATGTGTATCGCTCACAGAGCACTGCTCACAAGGGAAAATTCTCACGTGTTCTCCTTGGCTCCTCTTTATTCCCAGTCACAGCAATTATGCGGCTGCTTTTTGGCCTTCGTTTGTCCTAAGCTGCTGTGCCTCAAGTGAGTGCTTATTAGCACTTCCTTCTCTGAAAAAGAGTGACTGCAAAATAAGCCAAGGGTCATTTCCCTTCCCTTGAGACCAGGAGACATCCTGGCTTTTAAATCAAGCTCCATAAATTTTAAGCCTTAGCATCTCATGTGTTTTGCCTAGAGAGGGGTGGAGGTTCCCCTCGAGAGAGTGAGGAAAAGAAACTGCTCCTGATATGACAGTACATTGTTTGGGCAAGTGTTTTTAGGGCATCTGAGACAAATGACAGCACAGACCAGTGAAAAAAGCAATCACTAATATACCAACTGCGTGAAATAAATCAGAAGAAGAAGTGGAAGAAGGAAGTGACCGTTTTCTGTTTCTTGCATCATCTTTACTTGCATATCATCCTGCAGGGTTGGGCATCAGCAGGTGGAGTTGCTAAACATCAGCCAGCAAAAAATGCTGCCAGTAAATAAAATGCTGTTATTGAAAATCAACACATATAGACTCTGTTACGTGTGATGAATGTAAACTTTTAGACTAAAAATACTCCCGATATCTGCAATGATTACTATAAGCTTGGAAAGAAGGATTCGGTCTAATGTCAGAGGCTTGAAACTTTTACTGGTCCATAAAAATCCCAAATTTCCCAGCACATAAACTGCCTCCTCAGCACTACCCATGCTGATTCTTTCTGCAAGTGATTCCAGTGGGACAAGCCATCGGAGAACAAGGTGGCCCCTAACAAGTGATATCAGGATTACGTGTTAGTGGGGTGATGTGGTAGGGAGGTCAAGAGCTGCAATGGCTGGCTGGTTTCAGTGGTGAGCATGATATTTGTACCTCAACATGTTCTGCTCCTTTGATGGAGTATCCCTCTAATGCCTGTGTTTACATCCCAAGAGCAGAAGCAAGGCTGCACTAAGGAGTTCCTCTCTGCCCCTTCCCTTTCAGCATGAGGGTCAGTACTGGTAGATGGAGGTCTGCATGCCCAGGGCAAACACCCTCACCGAGGCAGCACACCTGGCCCAGAAACAACTGGAGGTCTGGTCCTAGGCTTGGCACTGTTTCTTGGTTAAAGTCAATAGGTTCCCCGTGTCCCCTCACTAACAAGTCCCACGGACACTAGTACTAGCTTCGCTTTTCCCTATCAAGCCCCTGACTTCTCTTGGGCCTCAGTTTTAATTTCTTTTCTACAGACACAATGGTGATGTTGTTATAAGTTGTATATTCAGGAGGGCTTATGGCCCAAAGAAGTCCAACTTTTCCAAATCCATGAGCTGCTTAGTGAGATTTTCACACAGCCCAGAACTGCAATACAACCCACCTCCCACACAGAGGCAGCTCATGGGTAGGGGACAAGTGTGTGTCAAGGGCTCATTCACTCCATACCACGGCATGACCACAGCAGGACAGTAGCCTGACGGTTTCATCCTCAGGTAGGGATTAGACCACCAACACCCCATCCACCAGTGCAACCCACAAGGTGTGTACGTGGGATGGTGCTAGCATAGGAGCCACACCTGAACACAAGCTGTGTGTGGCATACAAGCCCACTTCTGCCTGAAAAATCTAAGCATTGCTCAGGGAATGGAGCAACCTACGTATGGAGGAAACCTGTTGTCATTTTCTCTGGCAACTGACAGGGCTATGGGTGAGGGTGTGCCACAGAGAGAGTGAGAAGCCAGGGAATCAGAAGAATATTATTTCTTGATTTCTATGCTGCAATTAAGAAAGGGTTGTGTTTTTCATTTTCACGTGCCTCAACTCCCACCAGCTGCACGCACCCACCCACAGCATGTGTGCTGTGTTTTTATTACGGCTGTAGCCTCAGGTAGTGTGGAATCGGGGCCAAGCATACATTAGTAAAATTAGAAGAAATATCATCTGACGGGTCTGGACGGTGCTGTGGGCAGAGCATATTTGGCAAGACTCTGCTTCCTTCGCAATCCAGCCCAGAGACATTCCCTGATCCTATCTGAACAGGGACTGAACTTGCAAAACGAGTCCCAGCTTGCAAGCTGTGAGTCAGGGATGTCTTAAACACTGCCTCAGCATCCAACACCAACAAGCTCTTTTTATCTTGTTCATCCTGCTTAAATAAATGCAGTGAGCCCTCACGTTAATAGAGCAGCCTTGAGGGCTGCAAGGCATAGGTCTGGTTTTTTCACACCCTCCAGCATTTAGCCCTTTATATTTGGCCATTTTTGACCCATTATTCTCCTCTTCTCTGGCTCAGCTGATGGGACTCTTGACTGCACTGCTCACAGTGGTTTGAAACTTTCATCTGCTCCATATGGCTGTGTTCATGTTCCTCACTGGTGAGCCATAAGGATATACTCACTTTAGTGGCTTTCTCTGTGTAGCAGCCTTTGAAGGATATGTGTCTGTGCTTAAAGTCAAGTATACTTTCCAACTTCTTTTGAGTACCATCCTATTAAAGAAAGCCTCCTTCACAACTCGAGAGATTTCATAAATTGTCTGTCAAGATGGGCAGGATTCTGTGGAATACCCTGCAGCACCCCTCCATTGTATCTGCAAAAGACTAATTAGAAATGTTGCTTTTGGGAACCATTTGCTGAAAAATGGTGATGAAAAACATCAAATCAGAGGAAGACAGGACTTACATGGATCTATTCCAGAAAATCCCACCTGGTAATGCTATTGCAATGGCTCAAGCTATCCTTGCCCAAGTTTCAGTGAGAAAGTGCAGATGTAAAGGCAGTAAGGAATAATGACTGCAAAGGTGCATTTGCCTTATTACTAGAAGATGGAAAAAGAAAACGTTATTTACCTGTGAAGTAAAGGAATTTAAGGCAAAAGTTTGTAGTGACAGAGAGTAGAAAGCATAGTGTTTTGTTCAAATACAGGACAATAGAGACAAAAAGCTGATTAAAAGGGACTACACGGGATGTGTCTGATGCTTTCATAGCCTTGATTTATCTTACTTCAAAGATGGGCAAGTCACAGAGAATAAATGAGTCCTGCATGGTAATAAACAATTTGCAGTACTGTATGGGAAAGAGTCAACTCCCGCATACCACGGATGCATCAAGGTTTATCACACTCTCATGTACCAAGAAAGACACATTCAAATCTAAATTTCTAAGAAGGGAAAAGAAGGATCAGATTGGAAAAGAAAATAAAGGCAGCTTGAAACTGGCTTTTATCTTAAATATATTTTGCTGCTCTTCCACAATACAGTGCAATGCAGTCTTCATGCCCCTTTTCTCACCTTCCTTTTGTTTTGCAGTATCACTCATTGCTCTTTACATGTCAGTACTGCCCACTATCAGCACAGTGCACATTCCTTTAACAAACACCACCATTCCCCTCTCATGGGCTTAGGATGAATTATTTCAGAGATATCATTCAGGGGCCTTAAATATATTGGCTTTAGAGCTATTTTTACTTGTAAGTGCTTGAGCCAGACCTTTGATGTTTGGGTTCAGGGCAAAATAGAGAACACATTAAAATAAGCAAGAGCTGGTGGTTTTGTTCTAAGTGTTACCAGAAGCCAGGGTGAGACCCTGAAGAGGAAGAGAAGGGAATTGCCAAAGATTTCCGTTGCCTACTTACTCTCTCCAGGGTTTGTAAATCTGTCCTGTAACACTCTTAATCCCTCCTCCTTCAGGGGAGCACGGTATCACTGAAATCTCCACAATCTCCTGCAAACAGAGGTTTTAATGCAGCCCTTTGTTTATTGTCTCTGCAATTCTTTCATTTTTCAGGAGATAAAAGGGGTCGTTTCTTCTCTGGAGCCTGAAGGCTCAGGGAAGTTACCCAGTGTCCTATCCTGCTCTGCCTCCCATCCAGCACTTTGACAGGCGCGGACTAGTCCATGTGCAGACACTACCTCACTGGACATGCCAAAGGAATGGAGTGCTGGAGACCATGGCATTACAATTTTCCAAATTCAGGGTGAAGGGAAGGCAACCACAACTACCGGGCTTGAAGTCGACATCCATACAGCATGGAAAGCAGCCTCTGGAGAGGCCTGAAGGCCACCCGAGCTGTCTGCTGCCCAAGGGTCTCTCTCCTCTCTAATGTTGTGCGCAGGGCCTGGGGGCTCCCTGTGTCTTTGCCAGGACCCTGAGCGTTGGGTCTGAAGAGGTATGAATGAGGGGCTTGTGCACTCATCCATGGCACTCCGTGGCTATGCTCAGAGCATGTGCCATGCAGGAGGGAGGCAAGCCCGGTCCTGAGAGCAGCCTTGGGAATACCCTTAGCCTGCAGTATCAATGTCATCTGAGGTGGCAGGGTTCAGGAGGCTGAAGTGACCTGCTCCTGCCTCCCCACGCATGCAGGAGCTGAGGAAAGTCAGAAGTGCAGAGCAGCTCCAGCATAGTCCTTTCAGTGATTCTGACCTGAGATGAGACAGGAGCTTTCTCATCTAGTGCCACCTAAAAGCGAGAAGTAAGGAGATTGTCCCTGTCCGTCCTCAGTGGATTGTACAGGGAATGATTCACATCCAAACTGAAACCATCCTGGGAGTACGCCCTGGTAGATGTGCTGCCTACCTGCTGTTTCATCTAATGAATTTTACTCACCTTTTACTACATCTTTCGGCATGTGGATAGACCCATCATTTGTCTGTAGCTATTTCAAGGACACTTTGTATTAGAGATAGCCCAGTATAAACCTGTTGTGTCTTACATGCATATGCAGAAAGGAGAATAATTAAAAAAAAAAAAAAAAGAAAAGGAAATCCTATAGAAGTCATTTTAAAGGAAAAATATGCTGGGAAGAATATGGGAGAATAGGAAGAAAAGGTTGGAGAAAAATGAAAGTAAATAAATCACATATAAGTAAGCAGGGGAAATGCACAGTACAGCAGTATGGTGTTGATGCTAAAATAGGAGGAGTTTTGAATGTTATTGAACAGAGAAATTACCCTGTCACACCTACAGAGATTAGCAATGTGGCCAGGAAATAACATAATGAAACTGGAATAATATAGGATACCAGCACTCAGGAAAAAATATCCCTGAAGGACACTCAGAAGCAGCCATGTAAAGAAAGGCTGGGAGGTGATACAGGACAGCAATCTACATGTAACTTTTGGCAGCCAGCTTGAATTGCAAAAGACCAATGCCATTCTCAGTGGGCACCACACTAACCCGCCCGGCTTAGATACAGCTGGAAGGTTGCTGTTAGTTTCTTGGCATCACAATGCCAAACACTGTAAAATCAGAGGCCTCAAAGAAGAGTAGAGACATGATCAGATCATTTGGTGTGGGTTTGATTTATGAAGATTAAGTGATGCTTAGATATAAGCTGGTGAAGAGATAAGAAAATAGCTGACATGAGTGTACAAGTATCTGGAGGATGTAGGCAGGGTCACATAAATGTGCTTGGAGAGAGAGAAAATAGGACATGATAGGAAGAAGGGAATTCCCTACCAGGATCGAGTAGACAAGACTTGGATATAGGGTCTTAGAGTAAAAGAAAATTTTTTTGCATGGGACCTTTCAAATAGCAGGAAATGTTCTGTAGATGCAGCCTTGCTTGGATAGGAAAGATATTAGTTGCAGCTCAGACTTTTAAGACTCAATGCTTCTTGAGGAAAGGTGAATTTTAAAAGTGAGTTCGTTTCTGCCATGGATACAGTGAGCTGAAAAAATCATCACCTATTTCAGTTTTCTAAATTTCCTTTAAAAACATTATGTGCAATGAGCAATCAAAGGAAGCCAAGAAGCTGAGAGCTAAAAGTTAGCAAAATCATTAAAGAAACAGCAAAGAAATATTAAGAGCACAATGCATTCAAATCGGCACAGAGGGCCAGATGGTACATACCCGAGGGTATTAAAGGAATTAGCTGAAAAACTCTTAGGCCCATTATCCATTATATTCAAGTGCTCCTGAAGAACTGAGGAAGCCCTGATGACTGGCAGAGGGAAAACATCACGCTTCTTTTCCAAAAGGGGAATTACAGATCAATTAACTTAACATCCTTTCCAGGTGAAACTTGGTCTTTAATAATCAGAAACTACTAGTAGTTGTTCTGCAGGAAGAACAAAACAGAAATGTGTTACACACAAAGACAGGTCACATTAAGAGAAGCAGTTGCATCCAAGTGATAGATTCTACAGTCAGATTATACTCACAAAGTTGATGGGAGGAGGAAAACCACAGGGGGTTGTGTTGGGTGATGAGAGTGAAGAATAAGCAGCTGCTTAGCCATCATGTGGGATGGAGTGTAAACCATAGTGGGCCATGCTGGCGGGAAAGGGAGGGGGATACAGTCCCTTGAGTCGCTCAGTAAATTTGCCCTTAAGGGTTTCACTCATTGACAAGACAACTGGTTGTACAGAGAGCTCTCCTGCAGAGAGCTCCTTGATTTCTGTAAATAATTTTATTCCGTTTCTTCAGACATAATATTCCTGTAGATCCTGATCCATCCCTATAAGATTCCATGCAGACACAGTTGACTTTAACAGTGGTTGGACTGGGCCCAAAGCAGAACAAGAAAGTTGTAGGGTGGATACAGAGAATAACAATGAAAGAGATTAAAATCAGCCCTTACAATAGAAAGTGGAGTATGCTTGTAAATATTGCCATGTTGGGCTCCTCAGGGACTCCTGCTGTGTTGGACATTATATTCATCTGCAGTAGCATCGAGGAAGGAGAAGAAAAATACATCAATCAAATTCAAAGATAACACCCAGCTGGAGTGTGAATTGCAAATAATTTATTAGAAGCACCATCCTAAAGGGATTTCAAGAAATGAAGAGTGGGACATAGTGGGAATAGCAAGAAATTGAACAAATCTAAGTGCAGAAACATCCACAGGGTAACAATGCTCATTGAAGAGAGGTCAAAACAGTAAGCCAGAGGCTGTAGAGAGCAGTAATCCAGAAAAGACCCTTGGATGCAAATGTTGATAGAAAACTACAACTGATAATTCATTAAAAAAACCCAGATCAATCCACTTTTGAAGTGCTAATAAGAATACCACTTGGGGCAGGGCCTACTGAACAGAGTGCAGGCAAACAGGTAATGTTATAGATTAACTGGTATAGACAAGAGGGTGGAAGGAATGACCTATTTACTAGGAAGATCAAAGGAAATAAACTCATACATAGCCTGGAAAAAAAGGGAGGCAGCAAGGTATAGTCTGATATAGAGACAAACCTTACCATGAAAGAATGCTGCTGAGTGGGAGGGAGAACCAGGGCTCATCAGTTAGCAATGGTGGGGCTACATGGGCCACACTCAGACTGGGAAAGGGGATAATGACTTGATGACTTGACAAGATCTCCAGCAGGATTGGCTTGCAAAGTCTCCATTGTCCAGAAGAATAAGGGTTTAAAACCACCATACACTCTGGTCCTCTGTTTGGTTCTCCACCTACATGGAGACTTGGCTGCCTCTGAGTTCACAGCATGTTTACAGCTGTGATTTTCAGCAATGTTCCTTGGGCCAATAGATGTGAAAATGCAAGCAAAATCAACAGAACTGGAATAGTGGGGGGAAAGTGTTGTGGCGAGTGGAAGGAAAGTCGCTGCAGAAGAGATGGAAAATCCCAGCTGCATGGGGTTAGATCATTCCAGGTGTGTACAGCCAGGGGTGAGCAAGGCAAACGTATGGTAGGTAAAGAAAAGGACATGAATTATCACATGGAGAAGCCCGGTCCCAGCATGAGGATTGCAGATGTCCTTTGCAGTGGTGCTATTTATTCCCCTTTTCTGGAGACTAATCAACATGAGCCAGAGGAGAGATAAATTTCATCTCCTTCTTGATATCCCTGTGATAGTACTATGGTTCTTCAGTGTGGGAACTGGGAGAAAGCTATGCTACACTGCCATACCTCAAGGACTTAACTCCTGTTAGCTCACAACCTCAACTAGACTTTCACTATAGACAGGAGATTAATGCTACATGTGAATCCTAGTTTTGTCCATCATCTCTCGGTGTCTCTGCTTCCTCTGTGGACAACACCACCCCATCTGGGAAAAGATGAGAGGACCTATTGGGAATTTCAGTGGTTACCTTACAAAACTGCTGGACCATTCCACCAGTGCCCCCATTTCTCCGTGTTGGCTGCCCACCAACTTCTGGCTGGGATTCACAGTGCAGGTTATGATCCAGAAACCTCAAAATGCGTGTTGCCAGCTAGCCAATTCTTCTTCATTTTCACACACATTATTTCCAAGCCTTTACTATTGTGGGGCTTTCAGGAGCCTACAGCAGGATGTGTCAGCAGCAGGCCCTCTGCTCTTGAATTTGCACCCAGCAGAGACACTCCTCATTCTTATCTGATCTTCACCAGAAGTGGCAGGTCTTCAACTCTCTGCTCACGCAGTGCTGCTCACAGTAGGCTGAGGAATTCCTGGCAATTCTTCTGGGTGGAAAGGCTTTCGCTAAACATAAGAGATATGAAATCCGCCTACACGTTTGGGAGGGTGACAGCACATTATAATCATACGGCATCACTCGAGTGCCCGTAACAGCGACTGTAGCAACACTAACGGAAGCTCTGAAGGAAGGGAATGAGAAATTCACTCCCACCACTTGACTCATGTGGGTTGCTGCTTAGATACAGGTTGAAGCAGCCACTGAAGTCATGGGTGTCTGTGGGCTGCCGAGTTTCTAACTTGATGTTTTATGGGGCTCTGCCTATCAAAATATTTGGGATCTGCTCATCTCTGGTTGCCGTGCAGGTTTCAGCAACATGTTTTGGCTGCACCAAAGCCATAGTAAGGCACCATCTTGCTCAAATGCTGGCTGAGTTAGCTGCATTTTGAGCATGGTTATCAGGGAAAGGCCATGCGTGTACAGTAACTGTGAGCTGTTGAAAACAGTTTTTAAGGGGCATCCCAAGGCTCCAGGGCTGCTATTCTGACTGGACAATGTGGTGCTTACATAAGTATTGTTTCAGAGAAACAATCACGATGGGAATATGCAGATATGTGAACAATTGTTGGATTTCAGACTGGTAATCAAGGACCCAAAATTAATATTATATTTTCAAAGGAAATGTTACATTGTCTAATCTTCAAATTGCACGCCACTTTGGTGTTACTAAATGAGAGGAAGTGCAGGCTGGTGGTTGAGATGGTGGGACGATTAGTCCAGGGTCAGTTCCTAGTTCTAGCCCCGACTTCCTGAACCCAAGTTACTTAATCCTCCGACCCTTATGTCCAACAGTTCCCTATCAGGAAGTAAGGATACTACTACCTTTCTCCATGCTTCTTCTATTTTATCTATTGTCGTGGTTTAACCTCAGCCAGCAACTAAGCACCACGCAGCCGCTCACTCACTTCCCACCCCCACCCACTGGCAGGGGGGAGAAAATCGGGAAAAGAAGTAAAACTTGTGGGTTGAGATAAGAACGGTTTAATAGAACAGAAAAGAAGAAACTAATAATGTTAATGATAACACTAATAAAATGACAATAGCAATAATAAAAGGATTAGAATATACAAGTGATGCACAAAGCAATTGCTCACCACCTGCCAATCAACGCCCAGTTAATCCCTGAGCGGTCATCCCCCCACACCCACTTCCCCCAGTTTATATACTAGATGTGACGTCACACGGCATGGAATACCCCTTTGGCCAGTTTGGGTCAGCTGCTCTGGCTGTGTCCCCTCCCAACTTCTTGTGGCCCTCTAGCTTTCTCACTGGCTGGGCATGAGAAGCTGAAAAATCCTTGACTTTAGACTAAATATTACTTAGCAACAACTGAAAACATCAGTGTGTTATCAACATTCTTCTCATACCAAACTCAAAACATAGCACTGTACCAGCTACTAGAAAGACAATTAACTCCATCCCAGTTGAAACCAGGACATCTATGAAATAATGGGGGGACACGGAGAGAAGATTTAATATAAAGATGCACAACCCCCTGCAGAGTGGAACACCTCATCTTGATTGACGACATATACATTATTGTTATTTATATTAATTTCAGCTGCCCCAACATATTCCCTTATACAAAGGAAGAACATTAGAGAACAACTGTTATAAAGCATGGCTAAGTAGATATTACATGGGTCTGTCTCTCTGGTTTAAAGAGGCATATTTATCTGTCTAGGTGTGACAATGTGTTAGAGGCTGAGTGGTTTACAAAGGGGCCAAGTCTTGTGATGGAGAGTTTATTGTGACTGAAAGGCCGAAGACAAGCTCTTCATTTTCATGTAATGGCTCCCCAAACTAGCTATTATTCACTATATGTCTATGCTGTGAAAGGGTAGCACGTATAATTAAAATTAAAATAGGTGTTTGGTCATTTTGGATACAGATTACCGCGCAAGTCTATTTTAATTCATAGTATAATATCTATTCTATGTTTTGCAAGCAAGAGTAAAAGTGTAAGGTATACTATTTTCCGAATCATGGTGAGGCAACAATAGACTATTTAAAACTTCCTATTCGGGTGAGCCATTATCCCCTTTTCTTCTTTCAAATTTATGATCATCCTTCCTGCCTTTAATTATCCTGGTTTTCCTGAGGAAATCAAAACATAATAGTAAAAACCAGTCATTTTGTTGTACATAATGCATATGATTTGCCTTTTAACTTTAACATTTTTTACCCATCTAAGGCTAAGGCTGTGGGCCTGAGTCAATGCTGTGATGGTGGTGAGCAGGTTCTGCTGCCTGGTTGGATTTGTTTGGCTTATTCCCCAAAGTGTCTGAGGACACTCAGGGCCACATCCAGGCCTGAAGTCATCTCATACAATCTCAGATGCTTGAAAGTCAGGAGCTTAATCTATGTTAGACACCATAGTCACTGGAGAGACAACTCTGAAGAGCAATTCTTCACATGGCTCTTCTATGGTCATTGTAAGAGCATGAAGAATCACTGGTGTTGCCAACCAGGCAGGGTAATTAACCCTTCTCATTGGAGAACGTATCACAACGTGACAATCTGGTAAGAAACAAAGCTCTGCCAGGGTCCAAAGGGGTTCACACATAACTGCCCCTACACTTATTGGGTTCAGGGTGACCAACTGCCCTGGAATTTATACAGTTACAAGGAAACAGCCTGATAGTGATCTAGGTCCTTCCGCCCAAACCATCCCCACAAGGTCGCATACAGCTTTCAAGTCCATAAACAGAAGCCTAAAGTACCTGCTTAGGTATCTGCTGTGCCCTTGTACTCAGCTTCCTGCAGGGACTGAGTTGTAGACATCTCTGAGAAGAATTCTCCTCCATACCCTCTTGCCAGCTAATAGGGAAGGAAAGTTTAAAATTTCAGTTTCATTGTTTCTTACCCATGCCTTCACGAATTTATTCTAATAAATGGGATGGAAGGGGAGGTGTCAGTGTTTGCAAACCTGTTCTTGGAAGTATTGATGTGCCATCAATTTACATTTGACACATGTCACTTTCTGTTTCTGTTCTCAACAATTGTAAGTGACCTGACACAGAACACACTGAAATCTGTGGGGTTTGGAGCAGGTCTGTGATGGGCTCAATGTGTAGAAACGCTGAGTATATTGACAAAGCATGAGATTTTCAGTCAAGCTGGGGAAGCTGTGCCAAACTTTGAACTGCCTCAACATTACTTCTATTGATGAAATACCTTTTAACGTTATGCCCCATCTGAACTTTTCACAGGGACTAACTTAATCCTCCTTCATAAACCCTGTAGCAATAGCAGGGTCATATTTTATAACAAAAATCACAGTTTTACTTTGCATTTATAGAGGGGACTAATCTTTACAATAAGGTTTTCATCACTGCAGCTTCTTTAAAGAAGTAAAAGGACATAAGGGAAACAGAGTTGGAAATACTGGGGGTTTTTTTTAGGTAGTCAAATGCTGAATCACTGCAAAATATGCACTGTGCTCTTACACCTGCTGCCAAGGAAGAGTGAGAAAACAGACGCTTTTCCCATGTTTGTCTGTGTCATCCTCTCATAGTGTCTGTTCCACAAACAGCACCATTTGTGCATTTGAGCATCGACAAGCTTGCAGATTGAACTCTCATGTAAACAAAAGGTGAGACAGACCCTGGCTGAGTAAAGTTGTCCAGGTTATACTGATGTCCTCTTGAGGTTACTTTGCTGAATATGGGTGTGCTGAACACATTCATAACTTCACTCCCATTGGTAGATGGGACAATTCACAGCAACCAGTCTGTATACCAGGCATAACCCCTGTGGCCACTGAATACTAGTTTCTTCAAATTTGGTAGCTTTCTGAATCTCTACATTTTGTACATATTCTTTATGAGTAGTAGCATTTGAGTTGCAAAAGCAAGTCCTGCCAGGGCAAGCATTTTTGTTGGTTCATTTAAAATTTGTTTTCCCTAAACACACATGTGGCAATGCAACATTCACTTTCTACTCATTTGCCCCAAAAGGCCATGAAAATGAGTGTTAAGTAAGATGTGAAGCAATATTAATAACATTTAAATTGTAATTACTGTCCATAGGACATAGATACAAGTTAATACACCTCCTTCCACACTACAGTAGGATATATTTTGTTTTCAAAACATCCTAAATGGAGTGTCTTCCTGGAGTCTCTGCTGCTCCCATATGTTGCTTTTAAATATCAGATGAGTTTTTCCAGTTGGTTTCAACATCTTATGCTGTGGCCAGCTGATGTAAATTGGCATAGGTCCATTATACCATTGGAAATATGTCAGTCTATACCAGCTGAGATTACAGCACAGTTCTAGTTTAAAATACACTTAACATCTTTTTAGTTCTTTCTTGAACAATGCTAGTTAAGTCACCTGTTTTATCTCAGTTGCTGTCCTCAGTAAAGCATATGGGTAAAAGTTGACATCTTGGGGAAGATGAAAGAGAATAGGACCTGTCCCCACTCCATCTTTAAGGCAAATATCCTTTACAAAGTCCTGATGGGAGGGACTGAGTTTCCATAAGACCAGTAGGATAGAAGAACATAATTTACCATTTTAAGTGGTTCTGAAAACAGTGCTAAATTCAAAGCATTGAAACAAATCTTTTTGGCTTCAGCTGTGGTGCTGCTTAAATTATTCACTGTAAACATACGACCATACTGATTTAACACTTTTGCTGTTCTTTGTGATTTTGTTGAATGAGATGACCTTGATTTGCTGCCTGTTCAAAGCACAGTCTTGCCTATTAAATAACTTTCAAATGTTCACCTTGGGCTGCCTAAAGATATTACTGATAAGCTCACATAATTCCTCCCCTTGAAGTGGCACTCTAGTTATATCAAAAAGAAATACAGACACATTGATCTCATGCCCCCATGTAAAGTACTGCTTCAGCAGAGCTTTGTACTTGCCTGGAGTCGCCACGTCCTGGCAGTCCTTTGTGTGGTCTCTCATCTCCACACCCTGATGTTCCCCATGGGATGTTGCGGGGGCGGGCTGTCAGGGACGTTCTGGGATGGAGCAGCTAACTCTTGTGTCTTCTCCCTCACCCTGGGTTCATTTCGCCCAAGTGTCTTTGGGATGGCTGCTGGTACCGTGAGTGAAACCGAGCATCGCGAGCAGGGCTGTCGAAGGGGACGGCGAGCTGGCCTAAGCAGAGGCTGAAATGGAGCTTTCCCGAATGTCTGCCAGCTGCAGGAGTGGCATTCTAGTTCAGCAAAAGCCACTTTCCCAACTGAGCTCACCCCAGCACTAGGCAGTGCGGTATAAACCCACAGTGGGGTATATCCTGACATGTCACTGAGCTTGGCACTCCAGTGATTTCCCATTGCTTTGAGGGAAGAGCCCACCTCAGCTGTATGGGCGCTGTTCTCATGGGCTCTGGGAGCCTACAGATAGCCATCCCTGCTCTTTGGCCCCACCACCAGCCACAGCCTGTACTACAGGGAATATGCTCAGCTGAGCTGTTCCTTGATGTATTTTGAGTTAACAGGAAACATGGGTAGTAACCAGCTACCTCAATAAAACCAGAAAGGATGAGCAAGAACATAAAGCAAATGTGGGGTGATGAAGCTGAAGCATGGATAAAGATGGGTGTTGTCAAAGTGGTAGGTGATTTACTTCACTAAATGTACCTCCTCCTGAAAGTTCAGTCGTTGTGGGAAGACTCTCGTTTAGGTTGACTGTAATGGATGTCCCTGGGTCGTTCAGCTGTGGAACAGAAGGGGTTTATCACAGCTGTTGTCCTTGCAGGGCCAACACTGGCTCCTTTCCCGAGGAAAAAGTGCCCCTTTTGGATGCTTTCAGAGAACTTCAGGAAACTGTGTCTGTCAGAGACCCCTCCTCATGCACCCCAGCCTCTCCTGGAACATCTTACTTCTTCCTTCTCCCACCTGGAGAAGTGCATGCCACTTTGGGGCTTTCCCTGCCTTCAGAAGGGAAAATTTGGATTTTTTTTTTTTAAAAGCATTTTTCTTAAGTCAGAATCATTTAAAACTCTGTCCTATTCTTGATATCTTTAAAAGCCTGTTTTGGACCATTCAGCTCAAGTCTGAGGTTTGTGACAGTTAAGTGTATGAGTGAAAAAGAGCTGATGATACACATTTCTGTCTCTATCTTTCTATACCCTCAGCTTGTCTGCCAGGCAGTGCACTTGCTGCTTTTCAGATTCTCTGGTGATATCTGAAATCCGCTGAAGTGTGAGTGGGAAAGCAAGAAGGATGCCATTTGGGAACTGGTGATTTCAACATAAGCACGTTACTGTGCTGCTTTTATTCAGCAACAAAACAAAGCTTAAAGGTCTCCTCTGTGCATGCCATTTTCAGTATGTTGGGGAAAATATATTTTTACATATATAAAGCAAAGCAAGCTCTGGGAGGCTGCCAGCTCCCTCCAGATGTCAAAAACACTAGTACCTGGAAAGAATAAGTTAAAACCTCAGAGCTGTGTGAAATAGTAAAATGCAGGGCACAGACTTGAGTAGTAAACTCTTCTCCAAAGCAGTTTGAGGATGCCTATGTGCAAGGTCATGCTGGTTTTAGCTGTCCCTTTAAATGTCCCTCTTGTCAGAGTCTGCAACATAAAAAGCTTTTGGTAAGTTTGGGGCTGATTGTCATGTCCAGGGGGCATTTAAATATGCCCCTTCTGACCTGAAGGAAACATTGCTTGCCAAGGGAAGCTAAATGTCAATCCAAACTCAAATGTGAGTGGTAGCATTGTTGTCTGTAACCCTGAATGCAGATGAAACTTCCAGCACCCACTGTATAAAATGCTCTTCCGCAAGGTCCGAGTCGAGTCCGTGAGATGTTTGAACTTGATCCTGTTCTGGTTTAAGACAGTTTGGTTGTGTTGCAGCCCTCGGCAATTCTGCCAGTCTATGCCAGCTGCACACATCTCCCTGGCCATCGGTCTTCGCAGTGTGTTGCACCCAGCAACTGGCAAATATTCAGTGGTTTTTCTGTTGCTTGTGTTTCTCCTAATGGAACTCCTAAGTAACCTAATTGGTAATTCACATTTTAATGAGCTCCTTATTATGGGGTTAATAACCTGCATTATTCTGTGTGGTTATAACCATTAGCAGTTGTTGTTAAACTTGATGTTAAACGGTTTTAATTTGTTTTGATGCACATCTGTTGACTTAGCGCCTCAAAAAGTAAATAGTTCAGTGCAGATTTGATCAGGAACAAATTTGGGATATGCCCTTGAGGTCCTAAATGCAGGCAGCAACCCTCCCACTATCTGCTCTTTTTCAATTCGCCTTATGAAGACTTTCCCAAGACCCAGCAGGATGCGTTTTTCTAATATGATGCTCCACAAAGTTGTCCCTCCACTGAAGTAACTGGTGGCATGCTATTGTAACCCAACGGGTTGTTTCCACAGCATCCCCCTAGGTATTCAGCTCAAGGAATGACTTGATACTGGCACCTTGGGAAAAAAAAAAAAAAAAAAGGAGAGAAATCTGAAAAGGGACCTGAATGGGTGGGGGAGGAGGAGGAGGACCGGTTCCCAGGGATTTCACACATAACTTCTGTTGCTATGGCAATCACTCTGTCTGTCTGTACTTGCTCCAGAGCAACAGCTTCATCAGGAGCTGCACAGTCAGGCAATTTTGATAGTTCTCATTTAGGAGCGGGGGGGACAAGCAACGGGGATGAATTCTCCAAAAAAATTGGTGTTGGGGGCGTGTGATAGAGAGAGAAGAAGAGTTTGCAAATATGCATTAGCCTGGTCCCTGCTCTCGCCAGGGTGCCATCTGGGGCACGTCTGTGTATGGCACCCAGCACAGCCACCACCTGAGTTTCAGCTGGAGCTTCTAGGCAGAGCCACAGTACAGATAAGCAAAAAGGTTTGGGTCAGGGAAGTGAGAATTCAGCAATCACACCCTCCAGCATATGGAGGAACTGCAAAATGTGTCTTGTATCCAAACTTCTCTTTTATGTGCTCTCAAACTAGCAGGATAGGAGAAAGTGTTGAATCATAGATATTGTCCTTGGTAAAACACCGTCTCACCCACATTGCTTATAACACTAACAGAAACATGGCACAGACAAGAATCTGTGGGAAGAGTGAATCACTGGAAATGACATATTTATATAGCACCTCTCGGCATCGTATTATGGCAGCTCTGCTTCCGCGGGATCTGATCCTAGAGGTCCTGCCACACTCTAGACCTTGAGGATGGTACTCAGCCTTCAAGCTCTGCTTAATCATGGCTTTTCCAAATACAGGAGCCAGTCAAAGCGTCCCCTCCAATAGGGTACCAGGTCGCTCAATTCCCTTGGCCTTGAGGCAAGACAAATTTCAGCTGTGCTTCATGATGCTACATGCCCACAGAACAAGAGGGTGCAGGGTAAGTCTAAGCCTGGGAACAAGTAGTCTTGCTTCTGCAGAAGGTATTTTCACCAGGGTAGAATCGAAGAAGAACTCCATACCTTCCCACACCCTTTTCACCGTGTGATTTCAGGAAACTGCTCCCTTGTGATGAAAAGTTCCTGCAATAATGCACCCTGAGGTGTTGGTTTTTAAGCTTTTCCAGTGAACAAGACGTGTCCTGCTTACAGAATTGTACTCGCTGGGGCACAGCTTGCCAAGTGCTAGGATTCAGACTCAGAGAATTGATTTTCTTTTTTTTTTTTTTTTTTTTGCTAAATTGAGCTGGATCAAGTCCTTGTAAGAAAAGAGTATTTTGGCACAGCCCGGATAGAAAACAGAGATAATGCCAGTTGCGTGTTAACTTTTCAACTGGCACGTATTTTGTTGTTTAGAGCTGGTACTAGTGGGATGTGATCTTCTTTCAGGTGCCAGAGAGGTTAATGTAACTGTCACTACAAGCATTTGAGTTAGGCAACACATATCTCAGTTTAAATCATGCTTCTCATGTAGACTTAGTGAATTGAAAGCATTTTGGATTTCAATCCACACTTCCTCTTTCAAGTCAAGGCTTCTTTCAGCTTCTCCAAATACTTTTTAAGGACTTTTTAAAGAAACTGAACTAAGTGGAGAGAGTGCTTGATACAATTTCCAGCATGTAGAGCAGTGTAAGCTCTGCACCACAACCATCACACCCAGCAAGCCTTGCTCTGAGCATGGACTGCATGGCAGCGCCTGCCATCCTTCTCTGAACCCTCATTGCCACCAGTGATGGTCCAGAGGAGCTTCTGCTCCATTTCCCTGCATCTTCTAGAAATGTTTCCTGGCCCCATGAGCCCTGAAGTCCACTATTATCCGAAAAAAATGTGAGGTGTCCTCTCGTGTTCTGGTTGCTGGTGTATGTAGCACCATCAGGAAGGGAGCATCTGATCAGGGAAAACTCCTATCTATCAGAAAGTCCTGCTCAGAATAAACACCGGGCAACTCAGGGAAGGGTCTGTTTTGTTGGGAAACAAACACAGCTCCCCTGGTTTCTGCTGGCTGGAGTCATGTGAATCTCTCACGCTTTCAGCAGCAGGGTGGGTTTTTTCCCAGCTGTTGAAGTATTCCACTTAAATAAATGGGCTTCTAATGGGGTTGCCTCCCCACTAAAAGAGTGAGAAGTAGCAGGACCTATCTGAAGTGAACTGCCTGCAATCCTGTTTCTCTTTCTTTGAGAAAAATCTCACTTTTTCCAGAGGGCTCCCGCAGCCTGGAAGCCTGGAGATAAGGACGTGAAGATAAAGGCGGAGCTGTGGGGCTGTTTTCATTGGAAGAGACAATAAAGTTGATGATAGTAAATGCTGAGTGTATGAGACTGAATGGATGGATGGAAAATTACTGAGATATTATATGCTGCTTTATCTTGGGAACTCAGCAAGCAAATGTGATTTCTAGCGCAGCGTGATATGATACTAGCTGAGCTGCATCCTAAGATATACAGGAGAATGGCTGGCCTCTCCTGCGTGCCAGTCTCTGCTCTTCTCAGGCTTCTTTTCAGAGTGCTTCACACCATGGACAGTCTGTGGCCTGAGGACTGGCACGTCCACTGGGGACCACCAGGCTGTTGGGATTCGTGTCCTACCTGTGCCACCCCTGGGAAAGTCATGCAGGACTGTTCTTCACATCCCTTTGATTTTTCTCTCAGTTCTTCTGGCGTTCTGAGCCTTCATCTGCCTGTCAGTCGCTCTACGTTAATTTATTTTTTTTAAGGGTTAACAGCACTTCCCTTCCCACAGCCCTGTTGTGTAGATAAATAGGAGGTGCCTGAGGGTGTATACTCCAAGACTTTCTGACAGAGTAAACCTGAGGCCAGCACTGGGAGTTGGCCACTGGGACAGCAGAACAAGAGACCTTACTGCTCTTAAAACAACATCCAAACCAACGAACAAATGAGTGAGACGCCTACCATCTGAAGCCTTCCTAATCCTTACCCAGGGCTCACAGCCGCCAGAGAAAGTCTTTGCAGAGCACTGAGCCGACTGAATGGAGGCACAAGGAGACATTCTTTCCTCCAGCTTGCCGGTTGCTGTGTTGCACCAGAAACCTCTGCAATGACGGGGGAATTCTTAAATTCAAAATGTATAAAAGCAGAAGGTTGCTGATGTAGCTGAGCTGGAATTAGGGTGGAGCCTTCATCATTCCTTTATATTTTTCCCTTCCTCCTCCTCTTCCCCGCCCTCCGCCCCCCCCCCCCCCCCAATTTCAGTGAGTCCAAGCAGGGACTGGAGGGCAGGAGTGGGACTAGGTTGCATGTGGGGAAGCACATGCAAAGTCCAAAGAGTGCACCTAGGACCTTTCCAGGGAACTGATAGCAGCCTGTGGGTCATCTGTACCCAATAACCAGGTCTGCTCCTGGTTAGCCCCCATGCAGGGCTCAGCCTCATGCATTTGGATCCAAAATGGAGGAATGGTCTATGACCAGCTCAACAGCAACCTGCACACTTCTCCTTTCCAAATTTCCTGCAGAAACACTCTGGGCACTGCAGAGACTACAGCTTTGTTTTGCTTTACACACGATGTTTCCAAAGGAAAGATGTTAGCCCTTGAAGCACAGGGAGAATGGGAAGGGTGGAAATAAAGGCATGGTCTACATTCCTTTTAGATATAAAGCAACTGGGGCCACCAGGAATTAACTTGCCCCATTGCCTTCTAATTTGAATCACAATCTTTTTTTTTTTTTTTTGCTCACAGAAAGGCACATCCTTTCCAGAGGTAGGCACAGAGGTTTTCAGATGTGAGCTTCAGAGCTTCAGGTGGGGTTCCCAGTTGAACCTCTGGGGTCTGAGAAAAGAGCCCCTGTTCCCAGGCTGCACTGAACAATGGAGACAATTTAGCATCTCCCAGCAGCATGCCGATCCTCTCCTTGCTTTGGTCGATGATGCAGAGCTTTCCTGCCCAACATGCTGTTTCTTCACAAGCCTGGAATCTGACAGGGCTTAAAAAAAGACAAAAATTATACAGATGTGCATTCCAGGCATCATTCCCACATGAATCGACGGGGCCCAAATTAGCCTGGATTTACACCAGCGCAGTAGGTCAGCCCAGATGCGAGAACAGAGCTAAGCGTAGACTCAGGAGCCCAGCCCCACTGCCCTGATGTCTCTGCATCTCTTGGACCAACTCAGTGTGAAAGGGATGGGGAAGGGTCAGGGGCAGACCCCGTTGCCATGGTCATCTCTGCAGCAGCTGCTGTCTCAGTTTCCCCATTCCCAGGCCGGTCTGGAAGAAGGCTTTGGCAGGGATTGGTTAGTCCTGTGGTGTGTGCATGGGAAGGTTATCCTGTATTTCCCCATCTCACAGGTAATTGGAAGGCTGGGAGAGGGTCCCAAAGCCTTGGCTAGTATCCAAGGGGCAGCACACGTACTCTAATATCTCATACCACTGTTTCATGACCCACGCGAGGGTGCTTCTCATTATGGGCTGCCCTGCATATTGAACCTGCAAACTGCAGATCTTCCTAGCAGCTTTGTGATTGATATTCATACATACATATATATATATATATATATATATATCTCTTACAGAGATTACTGGGCCAGAGCCTTAGCTGGCATAAATATGTGCAGGTCCAATAGGGCCAGCTGGTGTATGCCAGAAAATATGGCTCTATGTGTCTGAGGCTGAAAATCTTACTGGGAGGGAACTGTCTGTGACTTTTTGTCACATGTCACATTCTTAGTAAAGCTGAGCAAATAACTCACTGTAAATCATCCAGTCAATGGATGCAGCCACATTGCTGCTTCCAAAGTCAGCATGAGACTGATGAGCGCTCTCCTCCCAAGTCCCAGATCTGTGCTGGGACAAGGGCTGGCCATGCACGATTCCCCCTCCCATCTCCCCAGTTCACTCGGGAAGGACCCCCTCCACAAGGCTGGAGAGGAGACAAGCTCTGCCTTGGAGTTCACATCCTCCCTAGTCTGGGCATGGCCAAATTATCCAGGAGCAATGTCCAGTATTCACAGATTAATTTCCCATGACTCACGATATAATAATTCCTGCCATAATTCGCAGTATGACTCCTAGCGTTGTGCTTCTAGGATTCACCATCTGAAATTTGAGGAGAACTGCGAGGGCTTGATTGGATGTGCGGATTACAGGGCGTCTCCCAGGGATCTCACGGCCCGAGCGGTGAAAGCACCCGGTTCTCAGCTACGAATGTTTCCAGCCCAGAAGTGTGGTGGATTTCCTGTTTGCAGAGATCCCAGATGTTTGCTTTAAAATTCACTCCAGCCCAAATGTTCACGCTGGTGAACTTGTTCGCTGGAGCGTTTCCAGAAAATGAATGTAAAAATGGGGCTGGGACACAGGGAGGGAGTGACAGGCGATGGTTTATTAGTTTGCTGTGGGTGAATCAAATGCACACAGACACTGTCTGGGATTTGACCAGCCGTGATTGGAAAACTTGTAGGAATCAAGTAATGGAGATGGTAGAGGAAATCCTGTCATTCATTGTTTTAGTCTTACTGATGTCACTTTTATGTCCCTTTTATCCCTTGTCTCATCCAAGGCTTCCAGAGGGAAAGTTGTGACTGACAGTTCTGGTCAGACAACCAGACATGACGTGCAAGAGGTCAATTCATTCTCTGTTTGTCAGAGAGGAAGAGATTTATTTGCTGTAGGTACATCCGGCTTTGACTTCTTTGCGATGCTCTTTTGTTTATGCAAACCAGTCGGCTGGGGGCATGGAGGTCAAGATCTACATCCCAAGTAGGAAATCAGTGCTCAGAAATAGCAGCCCTGGGAGTTCACGAGATGAAGGTCCCTCCAGGCTCCCTCTCAAATGCACCCCATGGAAGGGAAAACAAAAGCCCTGTATTTCTACAGGACAGCATATTTATGGCTTTAAATTGCAAAGCCAAGCTTTATCACAATGCAACCAAATGATTTCAGGGCAGATACACGGAGGAGGTGATCGGGAACTATTAGCTACCCACATTTTTCAAGTGGAAATTCCAAGCGCTTTAGAACATGTTGTGTTTTGGTAAATTTTGCTATACCAGCCCCTTTTGAAAAACATTTGGGGATCAAGACAACGAGTCCCTCTTTTCTATTTAAACACAGAATAAAGGTCAGGTTTGTGCTCAAAAGAACACAGACTCTTAATAAATCTATTCAGGTGGCTTTCTTCTCTTGATCTGCAGTTATGTGGTAACCACTGGGGTTTTTATGAGCTGAAGGCTATCTCTACATGACATAGGACCTCTCTTTCTTTGCAAGTTACTTTTACTACTTGTTTGCAGCCGTGGCTTCTTTCTTGTTTTCCTAACTCATTGCTGTTAAAAATTGAAAGTGGTTCAAGTCTCAGGTGAAATAACTCCCTCCACCGACCCTGTTAATGATAGACCTATGTACTTGCCTTGCACTGAGTTCACAAAGTTGGTTGGTTTCCTTGTGCTGCCATCTACAGAGCAAGCAACAGGTAGTGCCTGGGGATTATTAACAGCCAGATAATTCCAGATTCTCCTCTTTCTTTAAATCTTTGTGATCAGTACCTTCTACAGCTCTGATAACCACTGGTGGCAGCTGGGACTGCTGGTTTTCTCTCTCAAGATTGTCCTTGAAGTCATCACCATAAGACCAGCAATCCAGATGGCTTTGCTGCAGGTCTGTGTCACAGGCTGCTTCAATACTATGGAGATTCAAGTCTCCAACCCTCTGACCAGAGATCAAGAGCCAAGTCTCAACTCTAGGAGTTTCTGGGCCATCCAGCAAGTGACGTCTTTCTGCCTAATTCTCACTTCATGCTTTGATTCTTCATCCTGGTCTGCACAAGACTTCTGTCTCTCCTTCAGCCATGTGAGGCTCTGAAATATTCTTGTGGCATCAGTGGTGACCTGTCTGGGGACACTTTTCTGCACACCAGCGTTCCTAGTGTGGCACAAGGGAACTGGAGTCTCTGCCACCGAGCTGCTGCATGCCCTCAGTCACATCACTTTACCCCAGTGGCGCTCTGAGACAAGGCAGAGTTGTGACATTCTTCTGTAAATGAGGAAAAGATTGCCTGGGGTGATCCTTAATCTTTCTATTGATTTCAGTAGTTTCAGGGTTAGGTCTCCAGAGCTAAGTATTGCTCATGCCAGATTGAGTGTTCTCTGCGTACAGGTACACAATGTTGTACCTGCAGGACCCAAGAAGTGGGCAAGAAACCCCTTGAGACAATGAGGCTGATGGGAACCCAGTTACTCCTGGTGTTTCAGACATTGCAAAAATGTCCTTTAGCAAATCCTGATGGTACTTAAACAGTGTCTGGAACCTCAAGGTGCTGGATGGACCTTCTAACAGAAATGAAGAAAGACGGGGAATGTATTGATTTATAACGTGTTAACAGCTTTAAAAATCTGATCCAGCCTGAATGCTCCAAGGGTCTCTGTATGAAACCCTACCTTGGATGACTCCCTTTAGGTTAAAAATAAATGCTGCATTTTCTGTATGTGGTGCAAATGACTGCAGTCAGGAAGTCTGGATGCAAAGTGTACGGACTGGCCTGCAGAGGGGATTGCAGCGCAAGGAAGTTTGTCACCGGGATGGGGCTGATGCCGGGTGTTCCCCTGTGGCGGCGAGAAAGAAGTATTCCAGCACGATGGCCTTCTCCTTCCTGTTGCGTTTGTTCCCTGGGATGGCAGCGGGCAGGAAAGCCCAAGGTCTGGTGCGAGGTTATAGGTTCAGCCCGCAGACCAGCGGCAGGGCACACAGTAAAGACGTTCGCAGACACAGAAAAGCCCGACTCTTGGGAGGCTGCAGCAAGCACGGCCCATCATTTCTCCAGCCCCGTGGGAAACAGGGGGGTTAAAAAGTGCCAGCCCTCCTGAGGGTCTGCCTGGGTCTGGAGAGCAACCAGGCACCGCAGAGGCGAGGGAAACGCGGTGCTCCCACTGATCCGTTCCGTGCTGGAGGCTCCCGTCCCCCTTCGCGACTCTTCCCCCCGCACAAAGTGGCAGCCAGCAGCCTCCCCGCACCGTGGCCTTGCAGGAGCCGAGGAGGGGAAGGGGTGAGCTACGGCTCGCGGAGCGGCATTGGGAAACAAGCCTACGCGCCGGCATGGCGCACACAGACCAGGCACTGCCTGGGCCAGCTGTAGCTCCCGGGACGGGCTGTGGGGCAGAGCTTTCACCCAGCTAATGGCTGAGTTGAGCTTGCCAAAGCAAGTAAAGATATAACTGCAGCTCCCTCAACGTGTTTGTGCAGCTCTTTGACTGTGTCTTGGAGAGGAAGGAGGGCACTAGGCAATAACTCACATACCTGCACTGGATTGTGTAAAATGTGGCTGTGAGCACCCGTCTGCCAGGTTGCTGCATGTGCATTGGTTTTATTACTCTCTGCCCCAACAGTGTGTACACCGGTATTTTCAGGGTGGGGTTCATCACAGGTTTCCATGATTTATTTCCCTTCTCTTTGCTGGGGTTTCTCAAGCCTCTGAAGAGGCTTTTGAGACTGATAGAAGGAATCACATTTTTGTGTCTCTGCCTATTTTTCTAGGTGGGGCTGTGTCCTAAGTGTCTTTGGCTTTAGCGTCACTCTGTAGTATCTGCAAGGAAGAGAACTGCGAATAGAGGGGTTTTATGCTGCTGAGGCAAGGTCTGAGTGCTCTGAAGTAGATCAGAAACTACCCTTGGCTAGGATAAGAATTGGTTTTATTCCCAAAGACTGACATGCAGGGCTCTGCAGAAGCCAGCACTGGCCAAGGACTTAGGGCCACCACGTAGATTTTGCTGAAAGCCTTACTTACACTGTATAGACAGCCTGCTGGCCTCTCGTGTAGAATCCAAATCCATCGCAAAGGAGAGCCTAACAAGCGACGACAGCCAGCCTGACTCTTCAATGTCAATTCCCAGGATGCTTGCTCCACCCTACACATCCCACTGGTGCCTTAATTCCCCTGTGCCACCTTCCCCTCCCAGGCTGACGGGGAGCCACTAAGTCACCTGCAGCAGGGAGTCAGCTGCAGGCACTCATTGCTGCCTGCGGCTGCCTTGCAAGAGGCTGGGGGTACAGGCAAGCACTCCTCCTTTCCTGCAGAGGACATTCGGATTTATTTAAAAAGGCATGATTGACATTAGTAGCACGCACAGCTACCTGGAGGTTGTAAAAGCCTGTAGGAAAAGATGCCGTGAGATGAAAAGAAGTCGCCTGCGGCAGAGGAAGCATCACGTTGAGCTGCTGCCCTCGGCTGCTGCGCGGCCCTGACCCAGGCAGGCAGTCGGGGTGCGCATCCATTTCCAGCAAAACTTCTCACCAGAGGCTCCCATGGGCTGCGGGGCCAAAGCTGCTGGAGTCTGCCATCCTGCCTCGCCTAAGGACTGGGAAGCTTCTCCCAGGTTTTTATTCAGGATCAAAGGAAACAGATTTGTTCAGCTTGTCCTTAGCCCTCATTGTCAATGTAGGTAGCCTACAAGGAAGTAACTGTCATTTACCAAGATAAAAGGTTGCAATTTAATCACTAATTATCTCTTATCGTGCTTTGCTGGCCTGACATGAGCCAAAATGAATGCAGTGCTGCCAATAGGTGCTGCCCTGGTGTCCAGGGAGAAGGAGCCTCTGGGCTCCTCTGCAGAACATGGGCAGACAGGGCCTGGGGTTTCGGTGTCCTCAGAGCCTTGTCATGTGCCTGGTACCCCCTGCACACTACACACCATCCCCATCAGTCATATATTAACGTAACACTACTTTTTAAACAGATCTTTGACCTATTCTGCTGCACTGATCAGTACCTAAATGCTGCTTAAAAGCCAGGAGCTGGAGGTAGCTGGGAGAGGTAATAGCACAAGGAATGAACTGCTTGGTGGACACCCAAAACAGGCACATGAGCTCCTGCTGGGGTGCCTTCAGGCCGAACTATGGACAAATGCGTAGGGACAGATGACACGGGGAAGCCATTTCAGGGAGGGCTGTAGGCAGTCCTGAATAACAGCAGGGTCTAGACAGCAGTATTAAAAGCAAAAGTCTGGGAGGCACCTGAAGCACAACTTGGCTCCTGATTTTGTCCCCGATGACAGTAGGAAGTAGCATTTGGTAGATCTGGATGCCGGTCATACCCAATTCCAGCTGAGCTGATTGGCACACAGAAAGCAATGTCATAAAGCAGGTGGAAAACAGATGTCAGTTCCCTGCTGCCACAGCTTGTCCCACCGCTGCCCGTACCAAGAGGCGTGATGACACTTTATAACACTTCCATCCTGAGTGAGTAAACAACATAGGGCATGAGACCGGCTCAAGAAAATAAAGTTAATGCAATCTCTTATATTTGCCAGTGTGTGCTGAGAGAAATGGCCTCTGCTCTGCCCTGTTCTAAAGCTCACATCCACCTCTACAGACAAAAAGATTTTTGATATGGTTTAGAGTAAACTCTAACCCTAGTTTCACATTTTCTTCTCTTTCTTGAAAGAAATACTTAGGAATTTTAAAAGCCATCTGAAAAAAATGTGTCATCTTCTATCAGAATAACCTATTGAATTAGCAAATTGTTTTTGTAGAATAGAATAGTTCAGTTGGAAGGGACCTACAATGCTCATCTAGTCCAACTGCATGTTAGATAGATAAGCAAGTATTTTTACAGAGTTGTGTATAAATTCTTAAAATTAGACAAAAATTCTTGAAATTGGATGGTTCTTTAGTAATACTGGGTGAAATGCCTGTCACTTCATCTTGAGCAGAGTGTACGATTACAAACGGCACCCAAAACAAAGATCGCAGACTACATCCCTGATGCTGCTGTTCTTTTCACTCCAGAAACATTATGCCCTAGATATACCATAATATTTTTTCAGCAAATTAGCAAAAAAAGTCTGTTTTAGTTAGCATATTAAATGTATTCTGTGCACTGCTACTGTCAAAATTGTAACTGACTGCATAATGAAATATAATTTGGGATGTAAAAATGGCATTTTAATATGCTCTGCTCAGGGAGCAGAATTTGATATGTCATGCTGGCTTACTGGTAATATACATTTCCCATTGGGCAAACTAAGAGGCAAGTAGTCATGGTATCCAGGAAGGTGTCAGGTCATACCCACTCGAGAATATGCTTTTCTAGTCCGTACAGAAAAAATGTTAAATTTTGCAACACATGTCTTAATGCAGAGAAGATAACTGGAGTCACATGCTTTAGACCAAAATTACAGTAGTCAGGTGATTGCTAGAGGAGACAGTCACAATCACACCAAACTGGAAACAAGCAGAAATGCTCTGGCATTACGCAGCCTAAATCTTGCTCTGCTCTGCTGCTTGGGGTGCCGCAATTCAGGGGCTAGGCTCGGCCAAGGGATGCTGTTGGAGTTGGGTATGATAACTGGAGTTGCCCAGGGCGCAAGGCATTGGGAGCTGCAGTTCTTGACAGATAGCTTTAACCAGCCTTCCCTTTTGGTTACAAGCTGGGGAAATGGTGTCTCAGATGTGTGACTTAAAACCAGAATTTCTGTTGACCACCGCACAGAGGAACCCGCCAGTTAGTTACATCTCGGAGTAGCTGCCAGAAAAGACCAAGAGAGCTGAGCTTGTGACTAAACACCTATTTCCATTTAAAATAGCCTCGTTTCCGAATCGGGACCCTACTGCTTTAGAAAAGACACGCTGTGCATGGTGGCAGATGTGCAGAAGTGTCCGCAGACCCAGCCGCTGCCACCACCGTCCATAACAACAGGCTGCAGGGAAGGGGGTTTGTCCCTGGACAGCAGGAATCTCCTAAACTGGGGCTGTTCTGCACCCAAAGGTGCCCCTTCACCTCCTGCAGTGACCCTGAGCCCGGTGGCATGCCTGAGCTTCCCCTCGGCCACACACCAAGCACCTGGGAAGGTTGAGGTGGGAGCTGGGACTCGTCCACCCCACCAGCAAACACTACAGACCCCGCACCCTCGGCGCGGGGAGAGGCCCCCCACCCGCAGCGCCTGCCGCCTTCACTGGTGGTGTTTCCAATGCCAAAATCCACTCACTGTGCTTCATCCTGATTGCTCCTTGACCAATTAGCGAGCTTCCTAACAGGATGTCATGTCACGTTATCTTTATTTGCACAGTGCTTCAAATGCCAGAGAGCTGGCTGGGCAGCTGGGCAAAGCTAGATGCTGACTTAAAGGAATATTGGCCAGTTTATCATCTGCTCCCTTAATTTCTGATTGCTTCACGGGGAATCCTCTGACCTCTCTCCTCCGACTCAGAGCCTGGACTCACAAGCAACCCCTCCACGCCTCCATTTTTTTTGTTTTGCCTTATTTCTGTTTTATTTTTGGGTGAGGGACAAGAAAAGCCCGGTCCCTCCTACAGCTCTAACTGCGTCAGGCCAGGCTCATCCTGAAGGTCCGAGCGGAAGCGCTTCCCAGGCTCCGGGACCCACCCTTCTGGGAGCCGCAGTGGCGGAGGAGCCTTCTGCCAAGGGAAAGGAGCTTTCAAATCCCACCAGAACATCTTGCCTGGGAAAAGGGAGTCTCTGAGTCACCACAGCTCCTGCTTCCCCTTTCCACAATATCCCACCAAAAACGTTGGTTCTCGCTGCTTGCGCCAGGCAGGGTTGGAGCAGGGGATGGTGAAGGTGGAGGAGGCACAAGTACTGCAGTGACCAGCTCTCACCATCCACCAGTATAAAGCTGCTGGCTGGCAAGTGGGGCTTCTCCATCGAGTGCTCACAGAGCCCAGTATCCAGTGCTGTACGGCCAGCAGACCAGGAGACCTGCCCCCAGGATGAGCCCACCTTGCCTCTGACTTACCCCAGCCACAAACAGACACTTCCAAAAACCTATGCAGTAGTATACAACCCCCCTTTCGGAAACAGCATGTTAAGAGTCAGCTGCTTATTATCCTGATCGGTTTAGCATTGCGTTTTGGCTGATGCACAAAAGCCTTACAGTCGCACAAAGGAGCCAGTGTCACGCTAGCTGCAGCTGAGCAGTAACATCGTATAAGGCTAACGAAGGTAGAAGAGAGCATGGATCCCCATGAAGGCTGGGGCTGTCACATCAGGGAGTCTCTTAATGTTGCAGCTTCACTTTAGCATCGTGAAGGATTTAGGATCACTTCTTTGGCCCAACAGCCTCCACAAACTAGAGTGCCTGCTGCAGGATGGTCCACATGACTGACAGGGGGTTACAAGCGTGGGGAAATAGCATGCACACCAAGTATGTAATGTGTGTGTGCACATTCATCGAACATGCAGAAATGGAGGTTAGACTCAGAAGTGAGACCAAAATGGAGGAGAGACTTATAGAACTGGTGACCCTTGGCACCTATTTCTGTACTGTAGCAGGGTAGAAATACTGCAATAGCCTCTACCAGCTCCATCAGCATCCGAATTACCTGGGATTCCCTGGTGTACCATCTCCACTAAAGCCTTTCCTTATCTTTCCTGTTCCCACTGGCTGTACCTTTTCAAGCCTAATTTAACTGACCATTTGTTGAACTTCATTTTCTCCAACTGGACCAGAAACATTGTGTGTAGGTGCAGGAAACATGGAGAAGCAGTTTAAACTATGTTCTTTAACTCTGCTGGAGAAAGGGACCTGGCTGGTGATTACATGCTGCAAAACCACGCAGATGAGGCTTTCTAATACTGCCTCAAGGAGTATAATTTCAGGGAAGCTAAGCCTGGCCTTGAGTTGGTATCCAGAGGTGGGAGAAGCAGAGAAGCAGCTTGCAGGCAGCCTGCGCTCCTCTTCCAGGCTCTCTGCAGAGCACGAGGCTCAGGGTTTCTGTGCAGTTGTCCTGGAGACCAGATTTGAGCCAATGCGTCGGTGCTCAGTGGAAGGATTTCTTCACAAGCATGTGTCTTTGTCCACAGTGCAGTTCCTGGGACCTGACAGTGAATTATGAAGCAACTGCATATAAAACAGATCACCTCTGGGAAGACAAGGGGAAATAAATTGTCACAAAATATGTGTCAGAAAAGGAAGTCATTGCTCTTAGAAAATGGGGTATGTTGTCCCTCTGCAAGCCCAAATGTGCTCTTTCCAGTTAAGGCACTTTAATAGCAATGGGGAATTGTTCTGTCCCATCTGCAGAGCGCACCTTTGGACTTCTCCTTTGTAAATGGAGCTGAGATTTCCCCATCCCCCAGTGATGACTGGAGTAGGTGGCCTGAGGAAAAATTCTTTATTCATGTGAAGACAACCCATCAGGTTCATTAAACTGCAGATTACATAGGCTGATGACAGAAAGAAATTAAATAAGGTTTTGTCTCTTTACTTCCTTATTTTTAATTGAATAATAGACAATTAATTTGATTGAAGCTAGTCATGTTAAACAGTTTCCTAGGATACCATATTGAGAAACGTCTCATCCTGCAGGTTGCCCTGTGACTTGGTCACTTCTTTGGCAGTGATTTTGTGGCAGTGATTTTGAGATGCCTACTGAGGTGTTGCTCCTAGATTGCTATGCCTTTTCTTTTTTTGGAGGGGGTGGTGGAAGGTAGGGTTACTATCATTATTCCATATTTAAATCAGACCCAGGAGTGGTGGAAAAGCAAGCTAGTGTGAAAGTGGGACAACTCCAGTGAGAGCTAGGAGGGAAGAGAGCACAAGACCCGGGCTGCTGAAATGGAGAAGGTCCAGGATGAACATTGGCTGGACAGACACCCCTCTCCTGTTCCTTGCGCGCGTGCCCATGTCAGCATTAGTGTATCCGTCGGGAAGTTTGCCTGGACACGTGAAAGACTGCTTGAAGCAAAACAGGCTGAGTGCTTTCCAGTCGACATCTGCAAAGCCCATGGGGGTGGGCAGATCCTCAAGGACGGCTGCCCAATGAGTTATGGACGGGCAAGCCACTTCCTCACCCCAGTGCCCCTGCCAGCACCCATGTCGATGCCGAGGCTGATCAAATCTGGTGTGGAAATGAAGCACGAGCTCAATGGAGAAGGAGCGTGGCGAGATAGCTGTCCCTTGACGAGGCTGGCTCCCTCCCCACCGCAGAATGTGGAATACTGTTTTGCTCCGAGCACGCATAGTTTGTGTGGGTGTAGATTTACATTTTGTTAAGGAAAATGAAATAAGGGGGCTGGTTTCAACTAGCCTGCAGTTTTTTTATTTGCAAGAACCCTTGCCTTCATGTGATGCTTTACGTAACAGCCTTACACATCTGCAAAGTATGTAAAGCATTTCCACTGTTGGGAAAAAGAAAAAAGGGGAGGAGATTTCTGAAAGGTACTGTATCCCCTGGGAGGACTTGACAAGGAATTTTTAGCTCCCACAAAGCAACAAAACAGCAAGGTCTGCTCTGCAGGGCTGACTTTCCCTAGGTTTATGGGATAGTAGACCACATTTCCAGGGACAACCACAAAGCATGCTTGAGAACATACCCGATAACGGCTTCAGTTCAGAAATAAAATGTTAAAATGAGACGGGCTGAGTGGGAATAAAAGCAGCAGGAAATTGGGACATGCATCCTGATCTCGGGGAGAAACAATGGTACCAGGAAGAACATGAAATTAAGAAATGGATAGAGCTCAGCGAGCAGGAGAGGTGTTGCCATGGGCAGCATCTGAGTGGCTGCAGAGCTGCAGAGAGCTGAGCTGAGGGCTACATTTCTGTCTTACATCACCTAGAAGACATGAACAAGCACACTCCTTCTTTAATGCTTATTATTGCCCTATCTGATAGTGCAATGTATATACATGTAAGGCTGTGGAAAAAAATAGCAAAAATGTTATGAATGCCTCCAAGGAGGATTGGAATGAATGAAAAATGTCTGAAGTCGTTCAAGTGCAAAGTGTAGTGAATCAGCCCATCCACTTTTCTTTGGCTTCTGAGTCTGGGTGGACCCAAACCACAAAGAAAAGAGGAAACAAAGGTGGAGTAGACATCGAGAAAGATCTTTCTGAAACTTGGCATTAAAATGTAAGAGCTCCCAATCACCGCTCAGCCCACGCAATGTGAAGCAATTGGAAAGGACTGGAAAATCACTGCACAGTGCCCTGAGATGCAGGGGGTGTTTTCTTTGTTTCTTTTCCCCAGGAGCTGCTTAAGAGCTATATGATTTCTGAGGACTTGTCACCAAGTTCCTCTTCTACTAAGGTCTCCCTTAAAATGACCTGAAAAAACACAGGAAACGTGAATGTTCAGTTCAATTCACTAGTTCTGCTTCTGCTTTGCGCTTAGTTGTCCTCATTGGGAGGTATGTCACCAATTTGAACAGTCTTCCCCATTTTTATAGTCAGGAATAAGTCTCAGGCTGTGAGACTCCTTCAGAACAGAAACTTGTAACCTTGGTATACAGAGTTTCTAAGTGCACATCTTTTGGACATAATCCTGCAGGTACTTCCTACAATGAGCATGGCTTACCCCTGAAAGCAGATCCCCAGTCCAAAGCACCATAGAGTCAGTCTTGGTTCATCAGGTCTCAGGAGCATAAGACCGTCCAGCTCCTTTCTGCCAGTTCCCATACTAAAATCGTATTATAAATCCTAAAATACCAGCATTTCTCATACCTGCACCCACAATCCCTCATGGAGCTCAGCCTAGAAAAGGAAGGTAGATGAATATGAAGTCATAGAGTAGCTTAGACATATTCATGCCTTCAAAAAAAGGGTTGGATCCAGTACTGTCCTAGCCCCTTTACCAAATCAGCAGAAAGGCAAGAAAAATCGATACCCTATTTCATGTGGGCCCTTTGCCACGGCTCTGCTCCTGTCCCACAAACCTGTTGTGCACAAGCCAGCAGAGGCTTTCAAGCAAAGGAACCCTGCTCCAGGAGACAGGGGCACAGCCACCAGCCTCTCAAATCCCTTCTGGGGGGGCTATAAACCTCTCAGACGTGGTGCAGATAGAAGAGTTAGTTCCCCTGCTCCCTGCCAGGGCTGTAGCCATCTAAGGAGAAACAGACATTGCATTTTCCAGCAAATGAAGAGGGTGATACTTCCTCTGTGGATTCCTTTAGATCCCCAATTCTGTCATATAAAACGCATGTCAAAGTATTGCTGCCCCCGTGACTGGATGTCGCTCTTTTCCTTTCTTTGCCTGAATATCTTGTCTGGGAGCCGTTTACCAGGAACCTTTCCTTCTCTCAGTTGTGTGCTTGATTCGTTCTCCTGTTTTATCCTCTCCTCCTTCCTTCTGAAAGGTTTACCACTTGGTACAAATATTTGCATTACTAATCTGTCTCAGGTCTTTTTACTGCTGCCCATCTCCACAGAATCTGAACCTCTTCCTTATCACTTTTCATTACTTATTCATATTTTTATACAATATAGGACTCAGACATCACTACCAGAAACATGCTCCGATTGTGCCAGGCCCACAGGGAGAAATGGTCCATCATCTGAGGACTTCACAATTGAAATGGCCAAGACAGATGGACACCTGGGGTGCAGAAGGACTGACCACCATGCTTGCACCTCTCATCTGGACCACTCGAGTGTCCTCCTTGCCCCTGACTGTGGTTTCCGCTGCCTGCCACATTGTAGTGAAGCGTGACATGAACAATTATCTCTTGCTTCACAAGCAAGCACCAAGAAGCTGGAGGAGTCCTCTCCCTCCCCTGACCCACCCTGTAGTACTGTCCTCTTCAGGTCAGGTCCTTCTCCATGGGAGCTCCATCCCAGCATGAGCATGGTGCAACTTATTCAGCTTTCAAAATGATTTGCAGGTCACAGTTTTTACTGTTTGACCCCTGAGTTGCAGCCTTTCGCCATTGTGTATACATACTGTTCTTTTGCCAAGCAAACGGCAGTTTTTCTTTGCTGAAGGGATAAAGGCAAAAATTTACTCCCAGAGAGAAAGGGGAACTTTTCTTGTCCTTTTTTTGCCCCTTTTTGTAGTGCTGGCACCAAGCCAACTCACTGTGTTTTACTTTCTTTCCTCTGTATGTGTGAATTTTTTTTTTTTTTTTTGCACAGCTCCAAAGGAAAAGGATTTCTCAGTCTTAACATCCTGTTCACTTCTGCATACTTTTGAATGCTCATTATTAAAAGCTAGCTATTTATACACAGGAACAAAGTACATTCCACTAACCCCTTGTGGCATAACTCTGCATGCTGACTGCTAATCTCTGGAAAGGTGAATTGAATGTATGACAGAGAGCTTTTTATAGGGATTGAATACCCACTGTACATCAACACAGTAATACCCTTTTAAAATTCTCTTTGCTATCATGTCTTTGGAAATATGAAAGGAAAACCTTTCAACAACCTCATTCCCTCTGACTCTAATCTTGATTGTGTTGAGAGGGATAGGTGCCAGATAACTGTATTGGTGGAAACAAAGATAAGAAGGCTGTGCATACCATAAACAGTTATATTGCTTGAATTATGTTCTTGGACAGATGCAGTGACAATACCAGGACAGCATTAATAGGGTGAGCGGTTAATTTACCTGCCTGGTATCTTTCAAAAAGATCAAGTTGCATTTCATTACTGGAAAATTCCTAATGACCTAAAATGAATCAAGAACAAGTGCATTATCTCAAAATCACCCGTCTGACAATACAACACAGTGGGCAACTCACAAGGAGACGTTAATTTAAGTGATGTCTTTGTGCATCTCACAAAAGGGACTGGGGTTGAAAACAAGATGTCAAAGCAATCTCTCAGCTGAAGAATAGAAGGATCCTTCAGAGAGGATTTGAATGTTTTGGGTCCATCTACTCTTGGAATATCTTTAAGACAAAAGATTGGTGCCCAAGGTGCAATTCAACATTTTTGCTTTGATTTTCACCTTTTTTATATTCCCATCAAAGGATACATGATGCCCCCTCCGATTCACAGCTGGTACATTGGTTTCGAACCCAACTGAATCACGCTTTTAATCTTGATGGAAGCTTCTTCCACCTGCCTACCCCAAAAATGCTTTAGTGTATGCACAGCTGTGACTGCAGTTCCACCTGGCATTCACCCACCTGAGTGTTTGCTCTGAGCCTTAAGAAACAAAAAAATCTACCCACACAACAGTGTCTCCACAGAGCATCATGCCCCAGGTCTCCAGGAGGGGATTCTGGTGATACCATGTCATGACTTGCACCAGTATATTGTGGGAATGGAGCAGGCACAGCACTTCATTCGAAGTCCCAGCCTTTCAAGAGGACAGAGGCTGTGATGCCATCCCACCTCATTTGTAGAGACTCTGATAAATGCATCGCCCAGTTTTCATAGGTCCTCATTCTTGTACTGTGCTGGTACAAACTGTTTCAGAAAGCCTTGGCAAAAGAGAGCAGAAAAAGTAGCCCTTCTTAACCCAGTTTACTTGACAGTTTCCATAACAACTTGACACAGCTATTTATATAGCAGGAGAATATAATTTGCGTTTCATCATTTTTAGAACCTTTGTTGCCATATCAACCTCAGCGCCATGTAGCAGAGCACAGCCCCATTCAATTCTCTCTTGTTTGCTCAGAAAGAAACTTCTCTCTCAAATTGAAATTCAGTTGGTCTCAGAAGGACCCTTGAGAGGCCTGTGTGTCACTTTTAAAGTATCATTTGAGTCCTAATTCAAATGGGCTTGTGCCTATGTGACCTATCTGCACCAGACGGATGCTACCATCTGCACTGGGAAGCGAAGATGAGGACAGGATGGACAAGCAGACCAGCAGATTGCTTATCTTGCTTGGGAAGCAAATAATCAGAGGGACTTGGCAGATGCTGACTTTCTCTGTGATGGGTGGGGAGGGAAAAACTAATTTTGAAATATCAGGGTTTCAAAGGCTTGGTGCTAGCATTCCTGAGTCAGCATTTTAGGAGGGAGATTGGGTGTCAAGGAGTTCCAGCAAAGAGCAAGGTTAGGATGCAGTGAAAGTAAGGATGGGTAGAAAAGCGGCAGAAGACAGCTGCCAAGAAAGAGACTGCATTCCCAGAGGAGAAGGAGAGGAACCTTCCTGGTGTGAGCTCAGGTGCTGCTCAGTCCTGTATTCATTCCCCGCAATGCTAAGCACCAAAAGGCAGCTCAGAAGGAGGCAGACCTCCCCAAAGCACAGCTCAGGTGGGGATTAGGTGTCTCCCAATACCTCTCTTTGAAGGAAGCCATGGTGATTAGGCACTTCAGTTAAGTCCTTACAGCCAGGGGAAACGAATTGAGGCCTCAGGTTCTCACCAAGGTTTTATTTGCAGTTCCTGCTGGCTGGTCCAGCAAGTGCTTATCACTCGCATAGCTACGGTCTGTCTGGGGAAGTTCCCTCCCGGGTCAGAATAGAATTAATTTTAAAATATACAATGTGCAATCACAAGTATCTATAATCCACCTGAAACCTTCGGCTGACTAAAAGCATTCAAATAATCCTTTGGCTGTCCTGCACTTTGTCACTCACACTTCCTCCTCCTGTCGGGAGATGGCAGGTCTGTTGTCCATGCCCTGACACCCCACTGTCTCAACCTGCTGTGGTTGCTACTTTGCCAAGACACACCTGTTCAAAATAGGTGTCCCCCATCTCCCCTCCTCCTGAGATCTGAAGGTGTCTATGTAGTCCCTGGAGCAGGCATCCATTTGGCACAGCAAACTTCATACAAAGAAGGTGACCAATCGCCATAGTGCCAGTGATTTAGCCTGCCTTCCACCAGCAGAAATGAACACAACAGCATTTCTAAGAAGCAGTGTCAGCTCCTGGTTTGCATTAGTCGTACTGTTCTGTCTTGTCTTAATCGTCTCAGTATTTCTACAGGGTCTCCAGTGAGACTGAAAAGCATGTTAGCAGCTCCAGCACGGCTGGGTTTAGCTATCTGTGTCAGCAGATGAGAACCTCTGCCTCAGGGATGAGTTTTGTCATGTAGCAGTGCTGAATACAGACTCCGCTGGCTTTATTAATAGCAGCCCTATTATTTTAACATGATGTTCTACCAACCCCTTGGACTGGGGACAATAGGAAATGGCACTTACATGTTTAAATCTGCGGCACACTGAACTGTTTGAATCTGTATGATTCATTGTCAGACAGTACTATGTCAGGCACTGCAGGCAAAATAAAAAAGACGGCATATGCATGATCTATATCTGTTCTACACGTAAGCTGTATGAAATGCATCCTGCCCAACTTCTGCTTGCAGAAGCCATAAATGAACTCCATGTATCCTTTAAAGCATTCTTGGTAAGATCTTGGGAAGTGCCAACCTGGTGCTTTTAACCATAAGCCCAGATGGTGCTAGGAGCTCTCTATTGTCTTGTCTGCAGGCGCTTGGAGGATGTCTGGCCAGCTACTGGAAGGAAACAGCTTTAGGTATGTTCTGGAAGAGGTCATGTGATTCCTAAACCCATGAGTTATCACCCACACTTCATCAAAAAACAGAAAGTTTTGGAGTTTTGGGGTGGGTTTTCTTCATACTGACAAGTACTAGTTTAGCCCTGAGAAATATGGGAAGATTTGTGCCCTGGTTTTAGCTGGGATAGAGTTAATTTTCTTTCTAGTAGCTAGTATAGTGTTATGTTTTGGATTTAGTATGAGAATAATGTTGATAACACACTGATGTTTTCAGTTGTTGCTAAGTAATGTTTAGTCTAAAGTCAAGGACTTTTCAGCTTCTGATGCCCAGCCAGCAAGAAGGCTGGAGGGGCACAAGAAGTTAGGAGGGGACACAGCCAGGGCAGCTGACCCGAACTGTCCAAAGGAATATTCCATACCATGTGACATCATGCCCAGTATATAAACTGGGAGGAGTTGGTTTGGGGGGGGGCGGATTGCTGCTTGGGAACTAACTGGGCATCAGTGGGCAAGTGGTGAGCAATTGCATTGTGCATCACTTGTTTTGTATATTCCAATTCTATTACTATTATTATTATCATTGTTGTTATTATTATTATTATCATCTTCCTTTCTGTCCTATTAAACTGTCTTTATCTCAATCCAAGAGTTTTACTTTTTTTCAATTCTCTCCCCCATCCCACTGGGTGGGGGGAATGAGCGAGCAGCTATGTGGTGCTTAGTTGCCGGCTGGGGTTAAACCACAACACCCTGAAAGTTTGAAATTTGCACTGCTCACATTCCTCCAGCATCTGTCTTGACTGATTTTTATTCCTGGATTTTGTTTCTCTCCCCTCTCCCCTTACCCCTGCTTGATTTGCAGCATAATTGATACTATTTAAAGTCACTGAATTCAAGGGGAAATTTCACATTTGAAAAACCGTATCCTGAAAACACTACTCTTTGCACCAAAATAATAACTCTAAAAGCTGTAACATGCCCTGAAAGCTTGTAGCTCACTGTACAAGTGGACCAATGTAAGACTTTTCTAGAATGATTTGCTTTATTCAGACTGCAACTCCAGTCCTGGAATAGAAATGGTCCTAAGCAACACGTATGTGATTCTTCTTTTAGGATCTTCAGCCTAAACACAGATGCCTCTTTCTTGAGAGCAACCTGTCTGAGGAGGAGACTAAGGCAGAGACAAACTACGCTGCTGCTAACACCCCTTTGAAAGATTGAAATTCTCATATCCAAATCAGGATTTCTTCAAAAACTGAACAATGCCTGCAAACTAAACAAAAGAGATCTGATAAAACCTTTGTGTTCCCTGGTAATTCCCAGCCCAGCAATGTGCTCCATCTCTATCGCTATTAAAATAGTGTCTTATTCTCTGCTAGTTGCTTTCAGTATGAAATTAGACCTTACACACAGTACCTCTTTTTGTACTTGTCTGCAGAAAGTAATTCTCAATTTACATTCATATGACAGTGATAGTTACCATTTTAAAGATAAATCCGTTTGTCTGAAAGCTGCGGCAAAATCACTGCCTTTCCCCCATCCCCCAAAGACAGACAAGTTTCTGCTCTGATCATCTCTCATGGTCACCATTTAATCCAGCTTTTCCCTTCTCCCAGCTCTGCTCCTGAAACTGTGTCCAACCCAGCCTGCCTGGCCCTGCTAGGGACTAAAAGCCATCCCAGAGAGGCTTTTCTTTGGAAAGCAGCAGGGAAATCTAGCAGGACTGTAGCCCCTGTAGCACCACGGACATACACAGCCTGTGGTGTGCCTTCCCTGCTATGATGAGCCACCAGGGACATCAAGCCCTCTGCTTGTTGCTGATCAAAAATCTTGGGCAAAAACCTCCCAGATCTTGTGACTACCAAGGCAATTTCCTCACTGTCCTCCTTGGCCCTTGGGTGTCTGCCCTCCTGCTGCAGATCACCCCCAGCCCAGCAATGATTTTAGCAGTGGGCAGAGATCTGCAGGCATCATCTCCCAGCAAGACCTGCAGAACAGCCCACCTGCCAAAAGCATAACCTGCTCTTTGCCCTTCGTACGTCAGGTAGACTCTGTATCTCTGGTTTTTCTACACCTAAAACAAAGAAAGGGAAAAAAAAATCCATGCTCCAAATGCCAAGTCAGGGTCTGGTATACTATAACGTGATCCATCCCATTTATTTTATAGCACTTTAATGCCTCTCTCAGTTGTCTCACTACACAGACTTCAGGCAGAGTGGAGCCATGTTACTTAGCAACTCACAGTACACATGACAAAATTAACCCAAACAGTTTTGTTTATTAACTCTTAATAAGGAGCAAACAAAACAGCACCCTGAGAGTTTCACAACAAGAATGTTTTCCATTTTGGGTGCATTACTAATATTACAGACGACAATGTTATCTTGGGTGTTCTGTGGGATTTTTTTTAGCCCTTTTGTGAAGACCTATTTGAAGCACAAAAGTCTTCCCCACCCTCCCCAATGCCTGATGTTTCTATAATGGAAAAAGTATATGTAATAATAGAAAAATTAAAACACTACTGGAGCTAACAAGCTCTAGCTGATGCCTGCTTGGCCCTGTGAAATCCAGGCTTGGAGGCTGGAGATATGAGTGTTACCCCCAGACTCTCCCAGAGCTTGGGCAAATTGCAGGTGTGGGGTTTTCAAACTGCTGTGATTTACTCCAGGCTCTTCAGAAAACGTGACCATATGTTACTCTGTCCCTGTACCCCAACCCTTGAAATACAGTCCTGCTTCCTAGAGAATCAGGATATGAGGATACATGTATTAACACATGCAAGGCAGCACAGGGTTGATTTGAAAAGGTATTTAAGTGGCTAACTAAATCACACTGATTTCAGCAGCAATTAGATGTCTATAGATCTGGTCTTCTGCTGCTCTAGAGATGTGAGCCAGGCCTGTTCCTAAGAAGAATATCGAGGATGTCACTTGTGGAATATGGTGGTTTATGTCCATCATAAAAAGCGACTAGATGTATTCTTTTTATGGCTCTTGTCATATGGAGGTTAAAAAAAAAAAAAATTTAATTGCTTTTCAAAAATACGTAAAACTTGCCAGGCTTTACCAGAGTACGAAAGCCCATTGCCTTGCTGTCTCAGGGGATTCGGATGAAAGGCTCCTGCCAAGAGTTTCAGCCCTAGGAGAGACTCCTGCAAGATTATTTCCAGATATGAAACCCTTTTCCTGCTGTGCTGCTGAGCCCTCCCTGTCCAACACTTCATGGCGATTGCTGATAATGAAAGCGCAGAGGCCTCCCTCCAAAGCATTAACCACAACAGCTGATCCAGGCAGTCTTTTCCGGCTTTTATGGAGAAGAATGAGTGGCTTGTGCGTTCTTGTGAGAAACTACTTAGACACCAGATACAGCATCTATAGGTTTTTATGGAAGCAGAATGCAGATTCTTATCAGACTCCATTTATTTAGCAAGTAATGACAAATGAATTCCTTGGAAACTTACTCCCAGTAATCCTGGAGCACCGAGTGCTCGGCATTGAAACGGCTTGGAGGCAGGGTGGTCAGAGGCACGTACTCCAAGGGTCATGCTCTGCCTGGTGCCAGCTGGTGGAAGGGGTGGCAGGGAGGCAAGAGGAGAGGGACTGGAAGGGGAGCAGGAGGTGAGGGAGAAGGTCCGCTTGCGCTCTCAGCTCTGCAGCTGGACTCAGTCTCTTTGATGGGTTTCTGCCCAGATGCAAGAGGAGGTACAGGCTGGAAGGATGCCAACACACCCTCGCTCGATGCAACGTGGTGTAAGTAAACAGATAGGATCTGCGAGCCTGACAAGATCGCTTATCTTATCCAAGCCATCCTCTGTCCTAGACAAGAATTTTTCCTTTTTGTACATTTTCCAGTATGCTAAACCTCAGTGGATGTAAGCATTTCCCTTAGGAAGTCTTTCACAAGTGACTTGCTTTCCCTGCCAGGAGGTCTCACACAGACTGCAGCTAAAGCCCCGTGGCCAGGTGTTCTCTACAGAAAAATAAAAGGGGGTTGGTTCAAATATATAGGGGATTCCTGCTAAAACTAGCCTGCAGCCTTGCTCACCTCCCCACCCAAAATTTTGGCTAACATCTTCCAAGGCTCCCTGAGCATAGACTATTTCCCCTTTCATGAGCACTCAGCGCAGAGGGGAAACAGTCAGTCTGGGAAGGCACAGAGGCAGTAAATCAGCCTATCGGTGCATACCAAGGGTAAGGCAGATTCCCCTCCTATAGTGCCTGCTCAGGTTCATTTGCTACATAGCCCATGGGCTCTTCACACTCTGCCCCAGCTCTTTCTGTGCACCCCCTTATAATCTTATTACTGGTAGCTGTGAGATCCCAGAGCATATCAGGAAAAATGGTCCCGTCCTGCTGCATGGAGTAGGCAAGGGCCTCCCTGTTTCCCCTCCAAATTGCCATCTCTGTACCACTATGGCCTTGGCACAGTCTTGTCCTGTGTTTTGTCCTCCATGGAAAGCCAGGCCAGCTTTATTCCTACATCTCAGGTAAGAACCCAGCCCTCCTTCCCTATTGTCTTCTCCTATCTAAGCTCCACAGCCCCTGTGATCCTTGACACTTCTGGGGCACATTAGGATCAGGTATGCTGCCTTTCAGTAATAAAAAGTTGGCAAAATCAAATGAACCTCAGAATCAAAACTGAAGAGACTTTCAGCTTCTACTCTCTGAGTGACATGTCTATGTTGGCACAATGTAGCACTGGCCACAACTGAAGGGTACACACTTGACAGCACATCTACAACTGCAGCATCAAGAAGGTTGAGGTTTTGACTCTGCTGAGGACAGCAAGAAATATTACCGGGTCTCCCTGACCCAGACTGGGCTGCAGCTTTCTCAACTCAACTGGATGCTTATCTCAACTGATAGCTACTTGGTGTTGAGCATTGATGCTGTGTGACATAGCAGGAATATCAAAACCTACAGCATATGGACCAAACCTGGCATTGATTTTCAACCTCTCCTGGCCTCCACGACATGTAAATGAGATCAACTGAGGCTTGTGGAGCTATCCATCCATCACTAAAGCCTGCTGTTAAGTGTGGCTCTGGGAACAAGGAAGGGGCAGGCAATGTGGCTCCAGACCTCGGCCCTGAGATCTGCTTCTGCTGGCTCCAGTGTGAACAGGCTCTGAGAAGAGAAAGCTGAGCAGATAATTCATACCTGATCTGCCTTAAGATGCCCGGTCTCTTTTCTTGCTCCCTCACCATCTCCAGCAGAGAGGAGGAGGAGCAAAATATCCAGCCACTGTTCTGCCCCCAAATCAGCATCTGAGAAAAGCAGAGGCAAGCTTTATCTAAAGTGTTGCTGAAGAAAAGGACAGGATACCATGGGTAAAGGAGGGGGCTTTCCCCAGGGTCCAAAATATCTTGCCCCAATCCACTCACCAAGATTTCTCTTCTTTCTATTTTTATTTTTTTCCCCTTTCTCTGTGCACTTTCTCCAAGAGGAAATCTGAAAGCTGACATTGCCTCAAAACCTCATTTTAAGCCTTCCCCATTCCCCATTTCTACTTTTTTTCATCCACAGCTCCCTCAGTCACACCCATCTAACTCTGTGCCTTGCAGCAAGAAGACTTGGATACACATGAAGGTATATTTGAACTATTGCCTTTGATAGTTACAGGGTCTACTTGTGCAAGCTAGGCTTAATATAAAGGTTTCTAATGAAATTTTATACCATCCAGGTCTCTCCTGGCTTAGACAGCAGCTACAGAAGTCTCTCTCAGCCCAGCTCAGAGGGACATTTGCAAGTTTGGTTCACAGTCTCCTGTCAAACCCATCTTGTAGAGTTTGGGGAGTGCTCAGATGTTCCAGCCACCCTGGGCCCCTTCATGCTCAGTTCATCATAAAAACTATTCAGGTGAAAGTGCCCTAAACCAGTGGAAAATGTTCCCCAGGAGACTGGGTAGATTATTCTCCTCCACCCCTTTCCCTTCTTTTCCTTTCTTTGTTCCAGGGCACTGGTCAGCCCATGGCTCACCACCCTCAGACACGTGCGCACACAGCCGGGCCAAGAGGGGAAATGAATCATTTGCAGTTGGAGATCATGATTGCAGGATTCTTATCTTGAAAATGAACGTGCACATCTTCAGGAGCCTGGTGGAGCAAAAACATCTTGGCCAACTCAAGGTCTTCCAAACAAGATTTCCTGGGGGTCAGGAACAAGTCTAGCTTCTTATTCATCATGAGCTTCACCAAAAAAAACCCCAACCCAAACAACCTATACACCAACCTTTTCAACTATAAAATATGCACACTGGGAATAGGGAGATGAGAAAACCCCTACAAGATCAGTAGCTCCAGGCAGGATATCCTCTGTGTTCTTCAAGGGTCTTTCAGATTCCCAAAAGCTGGCAGGCTGCAGCCATTGTATCAAATTGGATTACATGGGTAAGAATTCCTGATCTGAATGTCATTTGGCTGCGGCTGCTGTGTACAAGCCAATGCTACGTAGACAATGCTCTGAAAATCCAACAGGTCCTCTGAGAACTTAGAGCTTCTCAAGGCAAAATTAATTAAGAAGTAATAAACTGAGCTTTTGATACCACAGTGAAGTGTTGCTGCAGGCACAAACACTAAGAGAAGGGTGCTTTTGACTGATTTTTAATTAGAATTTAATAGTGCCCTGAAGTTACATCTCTCATTAAAAAAAAAGAAACAACTTACCTAGTTCTATGTGATGAACAACTCAAATTAGATTTTAACATATGCAAATAAATGGTCTAAAAGATCTGCATGGGAGTAATAGAGATAGGTTAAATCTTTGACCCTTTACAGTTGATTTTTCTTTAACTGATCCATCAATCAGTTTGTTTACAATTAAACATTAGAATTAATAGAGTTTAAAGGAAGCACTGAAAAGCCATGTGAAATGCAGACACTGAGGGCTTCAGCTGAGGTAAATTAGCACAGCCCATTGATTTTAACCGCATTAACTGCATTAACTATCTCACTGGAGTGTGCAGATCTTAACTGTATGCAATATTTCCAAGTCACGGCTAGTCCTGAGTCCCTACTTACACTGAATAGCCTCTTACTCTCCAAGATGTCCCATTAGTTAAATACAGCTCAGCATGTATAAGCCTGAGGAAATCTGCCTGTAAAGTCATCCAGATTGCTCAAAAAGCCCTAGCTGGAAAACAGTGTGTGTTAGGGTAACTCCAGTGGCTCCTGGGGTGGCTTAGCCAAGGAGGTTTGTATCTCTAAGACCTTTGCAGGTATGTTGCCACTACTGATAGCATCAAGAAACCCTGCTAAGCAAGAGCCCACAGGGTCTGGCCCGAGGTGAGTTGCCGTGACAGGAGGCCAGCAAAATGTTTTAGCTCATCCTGAGCAAACAGCTCCTTTCGCTACACTGTATGTAATAGAATATTTATGTCATGTAAATATAACTGACCTTCTCTGTCTGGAATGCTGTGCTTTTGCTGCACTTCTCTCAATAAACGTCCGCCTCAAGATGAACATCATGCAATGCTAAATAGTAAAATTAAATAATAAATGTGATTCCCCTTAAATGATCCTGCCTAGCAGAGATTACCACTTAGCTGCTTTTCAAACGCATCTCAAACCCATCTCATTCAGAGGCACAATACAGCTGCTTAGCTATTTAAAAACAAAGACAAAACTCCATCCTCATCTTACAACGTCTGGTGGCGATGAAGCTTTACACACAGCTAAGCAGAAGGGAGAGGAGCTAACAAGACACACAAAATCATACCTCCTGCTCGAGACAAAGGGCATTTGGGTACCTAATGTAAGCGCCACAGTTGTTTTTCTCTACTCACTGTACCAAAGCCTTGCAGTCCTGGATAATAAGTAACCTGAACTGCTTACAGATCTCTTGCAGTCGTATGCTATAGCAGTTGGCTGTGTGCAGTGCCAGCAGCAGACTGGATACAGCCCATAAGCTCTGGTCTGTTGTGCTCAGGAGTCTTGTCTGTACAGTTCTCTAGTCTTTAGGACTTCATTAAGCATAGGGAGAGCAACAAAAAGTGGTGCTTGTTGTGGTTTGGGGTTTTTTCCTTGCTTCTTTTTAATTACACAAGAATTTAGAGGTAGTGTAGAAAGGCCATGCCAAGAAACTGTATCTTTCCTCGCCAGTTCCGTGTTAGTTAAGCATTGATTCTGCAACTACTGAAAAGCAAGTTTGTACCTTCTCTTTGATGGGACCATGATCTGCCAGAAAGGTTTCTGCTTACATATGGGAGGAAACATCCTATTGCCGTCCTACCTGTCTCTGGGACACAGCACGGGGACAGTTGTTGATGTAGCTTAAATGTCTAGACCATAATAATCTCTTCATGTGACCCATGGCAGGTTGCATTCCCAAAGACAGCGGCTATCAGCGTGTGAGGGAATGGGCAGGGTGAGAGTTTCAGGTCACGGGCAGGTAATCCATGCAGCACTGGGCAAGGGGCCAAAGGTTCACTACGTTTGATGGGATGCTGTGCATTTGGTTTGCTTCTGAAGCAGTGTGGTGGTAGGGGATCATGCTTCATCTGGCTGAGTGGTATATGGAGTCTTTCCCCACTTTGAATCCTGTTGTATTAGTATCAGTCACCATCCGCAGTGAACTCCCTGCAAATGCATTTCTAGAGACACGTTTTGCTTTTGCAGCCATAGGACTTTTCCACCCTGCATTCAGATTTGGTGCTGAAATTGTGACACTGACTTTCCTTCAGACCTAGTCTGTCATCTCAGTGCTTAAATCAACTCATATCAGCACCAAATTTTGCTTGGTTGGCTGCTTATTTTAATCTTCAGGATCCCAGATCACTCCTCCGACACTTCTCCCAGAAGTCCTTGACTGTTTTGCTCCTTATTCATGCCAGTCTCAGAAACCCCAGTATTTACCAAGGAAATATGGGGCATCCCAATAAGCAGTGTTGAAAGCAGCAGCATCTGAATGCCCAAGGTAGCTGAACTATCAAGGTGAGTCCTTTGGGAATGGAGAAGGACACAGGTATAAATTTGGGCTTGAGCCGCTTTTGTGTGGCAAGAACAGCTGGGAAAGCTCATGGGTAAATCGTTCTCTTGGTGTTCAGTGGGACCTCTCATCACTGGTTTGTACTTTCTGCTTAGCTCAGACACAAGCCCGGGGAGAATGTATGGGGCCTTGACAGGTAGATAATGATAACAGCTCCTTGGCAATTACTCTGCATCACCCCCCAGCATGATGTGTTTAGAGAGTGTCTAAAGTGGGTGTTGTTTCAAAGGGACAAAGCAGCTCCTCAAGCAGTTTTATGGCTTTGTAATTTATTTACCAAGGCAAGCTCAGGTCAGTCACACTATCTATTTCTTTTTTAATGAGGTGCTGTTTATTTTTCACTCTCTTGTTCTGGCTGGACTGAGACACGAGGAGGTCAAACGACTTCTCCCTGACGTCTCTAGGGCTTCCAAAGCTAAGTCATTCCACCTTTTAATGTGTTAAGCACGGAGCTTGACTTGAAGTCAGGGCAACTGCAAACATGTTTAAAGGTGCTTAAAAACCTCCTAACGAGGAGCCTACATGAGAGCCTTGGTCTTCTGTGTACTGAGTTTTAACATCCATGCAGCTCCTCTGACTTCAGCTGAGTCTCACTACCAGCTGAGGTGATCTAAGGATATCCTTTGGGAAAGGTCTGCAGAGGAATATTTTTCATTAGGTCAACTACTGATCTGGACAAATTCAGATAACCCCACTGTTTTTCAGGTCTGAAATAGAAGCTCCTAAACTTAGCCTGGAGTTTTCTGTTTCGGAGCAGTCAAGGCCTGGACACTTGCCTTTCTGTCCAAATATACCAGAGGGAATTATAAAAGATACTGACCCTCTTTCCACACCTTGCCTCCACTTTAAAATGGGTGCAACAGACTGGGGAATTGAGAGATACTTTGATGGTACATAGAAGTTAAATATTCAGAGGCTTTTTTCAAAAAGAAGCACTTTTTCTTTTCCCCTTTTGCAAAATAAGCAAACCCAATCTGAGACTAAATAAAATCATCCCAGATGCTCTTGCACAACTAGGACATTAAAGAAAAGCATCAGGTGAAAAACAATAGAGGCTGGTGTCACTTATGGCAGTAAAACACCGAACCAGCACTCAGTTCTGTGCTATAGCAGTGCCTGTGGCCTTCAGACATGCGCGATGCTCGGTGCTGCACACCAATAAACCTGCAGACAAGTTGCCATGCTCACCTCTGAGGCACACAGCCACCCCAGGGATCTCCCAGCTCAGATTTGGGTGTCCAGCCCTCTGCCACAGGCTATAAGAAAAATGAAGGGCTTAAGGTCATAAGAAATGAGCTAACTGGGTAAGGCACAAGAATATGCCATGGGGAACCCAGGAGAGGTGATCAGGTGTTTATATCCACCTGGGAAAGTCATCACCTCTGGTGGCCCAGCGTGTGTCCTGGGGAGGTATCATTAAGGATTTACCTTGTGGTTTTGCTCTTCCACCAACACCTGCTTTCAGCCAAGGCTGGAGACAGACACGGAGCTGGATGGACCTTTCTGACCCAGCTCATGCTTCAGGCTTTATGTGATGTAGCTCAGGTTCTTCCCACAGAGACATGTCAGCTCTTACATCAGCAGTTAAGATGCTTGCAGATTTTGCAGGTGGCTTTTGATTTCTTTTCTCCTCTGTTTCAGGGAAATGCCCGAATGAGCAGGCCCTGGATGGTCTTTGGAAAGGGGGGACTCAGCCTCTCCTGTTGGAGCTGGTCCAGTTTGTGCTGCTAGTTAGCTGTTCACTGGAGCAGGAACCTGTAACTTGACTTTCCCACATCACACACAAGAGTGTCCTGACTATGGGGCTGTAGAGTCCATCTTCTACTTCTTCTCTCTGGTTCAGTGAATGTTTAATTATTTATATAACATGGAACAGCTTCAGCAGGAGACTTTGAGACCAAACCCCAGAGGATGTATCAGTTGGATGCTCACAGCACTTTTTCAGGACGTGGGAGGCTCTGCATAAACTATAGCAAATAGAGGTTCAGTCTGGGTTTCCAACAGCCCGGGAGAGGGCTTAAACCAGTGGCATCTGTCTTCAGTGCAGATTACTGGTGCGCTGAGAAAGCTTATGGGATATAGCCATTTATAGAGCTTCTTGTGCCCTGTAAATTTAGAGGATGAACTCTGAGTCAAATCAGGCGAGAGGGTGGACTTCCCATTTGTTTCCCTGGGCTGGGAAGTTATCAGGCAGTATTTAGGCATGATCATTTCAGCCAAGCCAAGATTTAGGCAGATTTGCATATATCAGCATGTCAGAAATGTAAACACTACAGCTAGATGGGGCAGATGGCCCTGTGTTAGAGTTAGGCTCAAAGTGGCAATTAGATACCTACCTTCCTATATGGAGTTCATCTGCAATAACTCCACAACATAAAGCTGCAGAAATGCTGTTTAAGTGATTGGGAATATATAGTTAAAACGGAGAGGAAGGAAAGATATAAGGGCATACACAAATGCGACCTTCCTGCAGCATAGCCTTTGCTTAGGTTGTATGTCACAGGGAGAGATTTTTATTAGAGCTCATTAAATTTTAAAGCCTTAATGGTACCTTCTGTACTGCGTGACTGGTACAAAAAGGAGAGCTTGGCAAACCCTTAATGCAGCAGGACGGAAGGCATCCTCCACTGCAGTGTTTGTGGCTGGGAGATCAGCGCCCGGCTGCAGAGCATCCGCGGGATTAGCGTGACATCGTCTGGTGAGAGCCGGTACCAGTCCTCCAGCTCAAGGCTGGAGCATCCCTGGGTTATCGGGAGCCCGTCAGAGAAGCAGAACAGAGTTGCCAAGTGAATGAACTGGTCCCGATGCCTTTCAGGAGAGCGTGGGAGTGTGACGGCCAGGAGCGTAGGCAGGACTGCAGCAAATAAAGCAGCATAGTATAGCAAACTTGGTGTAACAAAGCTGTAAGCAACTCAAAACTCTAGATTCTCACTTTGTGGTAATTGGTTCTGCTGTGGCTAAACCTGCCTACTGGGTCTACCGGGTTTTTTTCTTCTTTCTTTTCTCTCATTTTCCCCATTCTTGGCATTTTTTAAACTTCAAAACTTTAACAATTTGGTGACACGTTTTCTCCTTCCACTTTGCCACCTCCAGCCACACTTTGCAGGCCAGGTGAAACACAGTCGTGGGACAGTGCTGCTGGCTGTAGCAGGAATGGGTAGGAGCAGGAGGAGTGAGTCCCAGCAGAGCAATAAAGCTGCTCTCAGGTGGATGCTCTGTGCGTGACTTTGCATTTAGAAACCAAGACTCCATCTGTAAGGCTGCTATATTTTAGGGACACCAGGACTGAAATTTTAAAAAATCCCTAAGGGTGTTGCACAGCTGAAACTTGGACTCCTTGGATGTCGAAGACCTAAACACACTTGGGTCTCTCCCTCTCTGAGCTGTACACCCACAGCGGTAATCTGAAACTGTGTATGTTTGTATCCAGGTCAGGGAGATGGCATAAGAGCTCATTTGCCTGACTCACCAACTTCCTTGCCAAGTGAGCATGAAATTTTCATGACACTGCAAAGTAGCTGATCCACAGCCTCCTAAATGTCACTGCTCCGGAGATTTTTGTACCCAGGAAGCACCCTGAATAATTGATTTGCTTTTGGGATGTAGGATTATTTATTTATTTATTTATTTGTGGTGGTGGTAGTGCTGGTGGTTTAGGAATAATATATTGACTTAGCTGGGGAAACCAAAGTCTCTATAAAATCTTGGGTGGGACAAGACCACCTACCAGCTCTGTATTTAAAAAACTAGGACAAACCATGGGAAGATGATGCATGGCTGTGATTTTAAGCTCATCCCTGGGCCAGGGGAACAGTCTCCAGTCTTGGAGATGGAGTCCCCACCAGTCCACATTTTTAATATGACCAGTGTCAATCACTCAGATGAAGCTACTGTTCTCCAGGCATGCTGAACATCTGTCCAAAAACCTTTTAATACTAATGCTCACAAGGGCCTCCCTGGCTTTGCCCATTGTACCCTCAGTGTCTTTTCCCTGCCAAGACTACTGAGCAGTTTCCAAGACCAGCATCATCCAGCCAGGTGTAGCCAAGAGAAGCTATAGCTGTGGGGAGTGGAGCTGTGGGGACAGACTGACGGCTCAGTGAGAACAGAGAGTTGTGCCCCATGCCCTGAGGATGACATCCATTCTACAGAACCAGTATCTATAGAGTCAGCCTAGGCCATTCCTGAATTCCCCTGGTTTGAGAGGTTCAGACAAAAAAAAAATCACTTAACAGTTACAGGTACAAGATACTTCGAAGCCACATGTTGCAAGCTGAGTCTTGCTTTAACACTCAGTGGGGCCCAGACTGGGTTGCTTTATTATTCAAATGCACTACATCTTAGTCATGTTATTTTTTCAACATGGAAACAGCTACATTCCTCCTATGAGCAAAGAAGTTGGATGTGTAGCCTGCACAGATGAGGCATGTCTGAATTTGCCTCTTTTAAACTCTTTCATAATTTTCTCTATCCCTCAGTAACTCAAATAGTTTTACAGTGAGTGACCCATGGGAAAAAAAAAAACAGCTATCCCTGACTGCATAAGCTTTGAAAGGTTCCCTTCAGATCACTAAATTGTGACAGCTTTTCCATGCCACCTCTGAGTCCTCTGTGTGAAAGTGTGTGAGTTCTCTTCAGTCATGTAAGAACAAGAAGATCTCTGCATGGGCAGCAGGCATTTGAGGATATTTATCAAGGCAGCCAGCATAACACAACACAGGCAAAATGTAAATGAGCACTGTCTAAGTGCTCACATGCCGAGACCATGCACAGGCTCCTCACCACCACTGCAGCGTCTTTTTAATAAATAGCCAAGTAGAAAATTAAAAGCAGCTTGGTATCAGCAGTTCTGATAGGTATAGTTCTGCTTGGTATCATGCAGTTCTGTCGAGCTACTCCTGGCCCAGTGTGAGGCTTCATCCCTGGTGGCTTCCCGGGCAGAGTCATGCTCTTCTGCCTGTGGGGGTCCAGGCTCTGTCCTTTGGATGCATGGAACCAAATACATGTCCATGAGGGAAGAAGGCACCTACATCTGAGAGGGGCTGTGGTGGTTATCCATGAGGAGTAAAGAAGTAAAGTAAATTTTTTAGTTTTCAGAAGTAAAACCTAAAATTTTTACTTTTAAGAGTTAGAAGTTATCTTTCCTGTCAAAAACAGGGCTGCATTCAGACCATCTCTCATGTAACCTTTTGGACCTGGAGCAGTGACCCTGGCGTGGTGACAGCCCTGGCTGTAGCAGTTACAATTCTGCACCTCTAGCCAGCTGTCCAACCGTCCAGGAGGTCCTGCCTGGGGACAGACAAGTAGACAGACAGGCAACCAGCTCCCCTCTGACACGTGCTTTCCCAGTGACTTACTCTATTTCTCAGTCAGACAGAGAGTCAGAGGAGCTAGAAAGCTTCGTCTGCATTTTGACAGTCCCCCCCAAACAACCACAGAACAGTTTTGATGCATGCAAGGGCAGGACTTTCAGCACGGCCTCGGGACATTTTCTGAGTCAGCGGGAAGGTACCGCGGTGCCACCAGCCCGAGGGACGGAGGGAAAACCCCGCAATGCTCCCGGCCATCACTAGATGCCCTCCTCGCTTGCTCCTGGGGAGAGCTCCTAGGTTCTCTTCCTTAAATCCTTGGAATAGCTCTCCAGTCCCTTTCTCCATTCGGGACAGTTGTTCTCAGCTCTCTTGTAGCCATGTCTCATTTCAAAAAACTGGGGACTTCGTGCTTCACCTCTCAGGACAACTAATACTGCCTGCTCATCTGCCCAGTCTCTATTCATGAGCTCCTCCTTACCACCTTCATCTCCAAGGAGAAAATGACAAACCTGGTGGTGAGTACAACTGACTCCATCCAGATCCTCCCTGACGAACCTTCAGTCCTGTCTGCTCCAAAAGCTGGACTTTAATCCCTTGGTGTCTGCCCCACAAGTCATCTCTGCAGGCCTTGCCAGTGAAGGCATCATCACCATTTGCCAGTCCCTCCCCTGGAAAACTTGTCTCTATTCCTTTTTACAGTAAATATTTTTCTGAGAAGGATATTTTCATCTGTATCGTTAGTCTGAACTCTCTGCAACTGTGAACTCTTACATGTCCCACTACCAGCTCAAAGACTGCTCTTCCTATAATAAACCTTTCTTTTAGCCCCATTCCCATTCCTGCTAACTCCCTCCTCCACCTCCATGCCAAATTCACTCTCTTTTTCTTCTCCCATCTTCTTACTCTCTCCCTGAAGTCAGATTTGATAACTTCTGCCTTTGCTTACAGCATCACCAAACTCTGGGGCTTTTCTCATCTTGCTTATAGTAAAATCTCCTGCCCCCACCTTCTTCACCATCCCCAACCTTCAGAAGCACGAATTCCTCTAGCCTGACTTCCTATCCAAAATGCCACTCCTATAGAAACCACCTTGCCCTCCCTGCAGCAGCCCATTCTTCCTGTCTTTTCTTTTTGTGCCTACTCTGACTGTAATACCTTTAAGTCTTGCCCTGAGTTTCTAGATCTGACACAATGATGAGTCTTTACCATCCTTACTGCTCTCAGGAGCCTCCATCCAACCCTCTTCCCACTGCCTGATGCAGCATCCATGTTGTGGGCCATGGGACTGTAGCGCCTATCTGCCTCAGTAGCCTTCTGCCTTTATGCAGAAGATGCCTTCCTCTGGCTCAAGATTTCCATTATGTTCCTCCAGCCCATTCTAGGCTCTGCAACCAGTAGCTAGGCCACCGTCTCCACCTGGGCAAGTCCTGGGTGGACTTGGCCACCCTGTTATGGGGTAGAAGCTGGGAGCCAAGAGCTGGGACTGTGCTGCTGGGCACTGTGTTGCCCTGCCACATACCACAGCAACTGCCTAAGTAGGAGGCTGTCTGGCTCATGAAGTTTCTCACTTTCTCAAATACAGACTCACTTGCTGTTTCTGTCTCGCACTCACTTCCCTTGCTCCTTCTTGAAAGACACTCCCACCACAACAGCTTGTCTCACAAGCACCTTCCCTTGACCCAGATATTATAGATGACGTTTCATTTTTTATTACTATAACAGCGGTTTAGAGTCAGTCTCACTTGTTGCTGTTCATGTGAATATTGACAGATCAGCAAAACTGATCTTGAAACCTCCTAAACCTAAATATTTTCTCATGAGCATTCAGATCTTTCTTGTTTTCATCCAGCTAGAGCTGATACGAAATAATAGCCTGAACACAAAAAGGAAAAAATGTATTATTTGACTGATATTCTGACCTATCAAGGCAAACCAGAACAATCATAGAATCATAGAATTGTTTAGGTTGGAAAAGACCTTTAAGATCATCGAGTCCAATCGTCAACCCAACACCACCATGACCACTAAACCATGTCCTGAAACTTTGGGTATAAGCTGTAGGTGGCCAGCACAATAGGTGTGAGGCAACCAGGTTTGTTTCTGCTTGTCTCCTATTCTTGAGGAAGAGGGGTAACTGCAGAAACAGAAAAAAAAAATGACTGTCACATGTAGTTTCCACATATTTTTACAGGAGGGCTATATGCGGTTGGTTAGACCAGCAACACTAAAGACAGTGCTGAGAAAGTGAGCGTCATGCAACTCCACACACAGACAGCAACTCAGCAAGACTGAACAAGAGAAAAAATGAGAACTTGTAGTCTTTTCTATTGGTGCTAGAAAGGTCAGTAACAAATGAAAGGAACAGGAAGTTATGTTACTTGTGAAGGAATTTGACGTAACTGATGCCACAGAAGCCAGGTGAGATGACTTTTCTGATTACTGTAATAAAACTGTTGATTAGGAAGGGCAAACTGGGGGCAGTTGTCTACATCATCACTACCAGCTTGTGAGTTGCTAAATCAGATTTGCAAGATGCTGAACAGAAGAGGAAGAATATCTGCAGAATGATCTGCTACAGACCATCAAACAAAGTCAGAAAGTCAAAAAGCAGGATGAGTTGTTCCTTAAACCTGTTATAAATTAAACTCTCATCTAATTTGTGGAAAGAAAAGTTCTGTATCCATGGAGGACTTCAGAATGGGAGACATACATATACTAGAGATGTACGCAGCCAATAGAAAAATGGCATTTAGGTGATACAGGTGAATTCTCTAACCCAGCAGGTACTGCACCCAAGGTGAGATCATTCATTACGACATACCATGGTGAACTAATTGCTGGGTAGAAAGTTTGTTGCTCTCTGAAGACCAACCATCATGATTGTGACCTGATTATTTGTGGCATTGACTGCCTAAACACTCAGCATTAAAATGGTAAGTTCTCTAACTTGAGGAAAGTTACTATCCAGATTCATTGGTAGAAAAAATGAGGGTAGAAAAATCTGAATGAAAGTTGAGTCCTTTGATGAAGAGTTTATCAGATGGTCAAAAAGTCAGAATTTCCAAGTCAGGAGTGCAAACAGATCATGCTAAAAATCTCATCCTGGTCCAGTGACAAGGTGAAAGAATCAATGGGAAATAGAAAAGCAATCTATCACAGATGTGAAAAGGGGAAACGGCTGCCAATTAATATAAAATAGAAGTAACTAAGTGTGAGAAATGAGTAAGTGAAATTAAAAACATCTGGAAACACCTCAAAACAGACAGAGCAAAGAAAGTGTTTTAACATCTACTAAGAAAAAAGTAGTTTAACAATAGTGCATGACTATCACTAGGGAGAGGTAGTAAAATTAATAGTAATGTAAAAGAAGGAGAGTGCTTAATAGATAGTTGTCTGTCTTCAGAAAGAAGTCAGATCATGTACATGTATAACACGGGGCTGATCATGGACTTTTTTGCTCAGTAATATCAAGAAGATGATAAACAAGGTCTACTAGGGAAAAATATTTAAAACGAGTGGTCTGGCTAATTAGCATTCCTGAAAGAGATTACATGATCTCGTTCCTGCTTCTGTTTGAAGAAGTGCTCATAGTGCAAAAAGGGTACAGAGGATGAACTGGCTAGGTACAGTCAAGTAGAAGTGACAGATGCAAACAACTTGAGCTAAGGGTGGAAGTGTTGCAATTGCTAATAAGCATCTTTCAAAGAACAACAGGATTTATTTGCCAAACTGAGTTCCAGCCTTTATGAGTCTGGCCCAGACATGATGGATTCAGAGTTTTCCAAGGCACTGGATGCTGTAGCAGGAAACAAAAATGTGTCCTGTAAAACACTAGAAGTTACCCCATAACTGATGTGAAAGCTGGAGAAGTGAGAGGTTTCAAATACAAATGAATGACCACAGCATGGGCCCCCAGTACAGTCCTCTAAAAAAGGAAATAAAGCAGCTGTGAGTGTGTGTATATGCTGTTACATGTAGGCAGAGGTGTAGGGAAATTATTTTAGCTTTGCATGTTCATGCATAGCAGTAGAAAGATCAATGCTGAAATAGTCTCTGACCTGCAGACTCGTGGAGTCAGGGAGAGGCTTTGGGGAGAGGATACTGTGTGCTGCCTCCGTTACACTGCTTTTCCCCAGGGACTGCTTTTAGCCACAGCTGGAGACCGGATCTTGAGCTAGACAGACCTTTAGTCCCCCAGTAACGCCACTCTTATTGTCTTCTGTTGTCTGCACACTTCCCATGTGTGCATTCTTCAAAGCAATCTGAAAAAAGGAAACCATGAACTACCTGCAACAGCAATCTGCAAAGACCAGAGCAAACACCATCCTGTGTGAGGTTCAGGACTCACTCTGCTCTTTGGTCTTTTACTGGCTTTAGCCCTTATTCATCATGTTAAATCACTTCTCAGTCTCCTCTGACTGTGTGCAAGTTAATTGCACAAATATTTGCACAAAACCCACTTGTTTCTTGAGTTCCTAGCTATCACCACAGCCTTTTAGCCTTGCCAGCGCAGGTCTGGCCTTGAGCATGACCTTTGGCAGGGTGCACAGGCAGCAGTTGTGGGCCCAGCCATCAGGACTGTTTCTCCGTTTGATCCACTACAGCTGTCTGTTAAAGGATAAAAATAGCCCTGGCACCAGGCACTGGGACTTCCTTCTGAGAGCCGAGTTCCCCTGTTGCCAGGACAGTTCCCCAATTGCTTTCCTTCTGAAACATAAATGTATTTTCCATATACTTGGCCTGCTTTTGGTGGGAGAGGTACAGACCTCACCTTCTTCCACCCCCCCATCTCTTCATCACACCTTTTCTCCAGAGCAACCAAGATCCTCATAGGAACCGACAGGCACAGACTGGTACCTGCCACCGGCCGGGGAGTCAAGGACCACAGCTGCTGGATTGCCATATACTAAAGAAAAAGATAACAACAGGATTTGAAAAGTAAATCCTGGGTGCATCAGCATTTTCTGGAAGGACCTGTTGATGTGGGGTGGTTGTCCTCAGTGCAGATCTGCTGTACTGAGACTCTTGGGCAGAGGGACCATGATTTCAGCACATTTTTGAATCCACACTAGGATTAGGTGCTTTGCTGCTCAGCACTGGGCACATGGGAAGACTCAGCTGCAGGTGTCTACAGATCACAGATGATAAAAAGCATGATTTCTAAAGAGAGGAAACATTGTTGGTTAGATGTGGGCTAAACAGAAAGGGAGGTTCATGTTAAGTGTCTGTTGTTTTACTAAGGATGGCTTCCAGGAGTTACGCCCTATTTTGTACCTTGAATTTACATCGAAGAAAATACCAGGAACTAAAGACTGCTTTATTTTAGGTGAGGAGGTTGAAATAGGTGTGTTCCTTATGTATTAAACAGGTGTATTCCGTGTATATAAATGATGCACTGGCTTCTGCTGAGTCCAGACACCCTGAGCCTGGAAGAAAGGAGACAGTTTGCAGCAGTGCTCTTTGACAACTGGGACAAAATACTATGGGAAGTGACCAAACACAGCGGGGGACTGGTGGGGCCTCCTTTGCATCTCCAGAGCAAGGCTGCACATCTCTGCAGGAGATGCTTTAACCCAGCAGGACCTCTTCAGACTCAATGCAGAGCAACAGGGTGAAACGGGAGGGAGATGCAAAGCCCAGACTCAGTGACCACACACCAATGCCGGCAGAAAGCTCCCCAGCCAAGGACCTGGCCCACTTTTACGCATACTGGAAATCTAGGGGAGGTTTTGAGAGAAGGGGTTTGTTTGGGCTGGTTTTTCTTTTGAACCTTATAATAACACTACTCACGTCTAGTTTGCACGCTCCTTAAAGAGCTGGGATTCCCCCTTCTGATAGAAGTTACATAGCAGTCACACTTCCTTTAATCTCCATCAAACTATTATTTCAACATACCACCTACACAGCCAGATGAAAAAGCACAAGTAAAAGGGAACTGTTGTTGTTTTGTTTTTTCCTTCTCAGAAAAAAACCCAAAGCTTAGAAGAAAATCTCAGAGTCTGGCTTTGTACATACTAACTCCTCCTTTCCATCTGGAAATTCCCCTTAGTTATACCATAAACAAACTCCCCTCAAATATGCTAAAATAAAGTGAAATGAAATTCAGTAGCAGACATGGAAGTAGGGACTATTTGTTATCTGGTGGTTACCAAAAGAAGACCAAGAGCAGATAGAATCTGATTTTTCATTTTAGACCATTTTGAATTTCTTATTCAGTGAAGTAATCAGTCACCTTATAAAGTATGTTGCATTTTAATACAGCTTTTCATTTCATTTTGTGATTGAGCTTGATAAGGTTTTTAACTACAAGAGGTTGCTTCTCTTCATTCCCAAATAATGGATTAGACTTTGAAGAGTAAATACCACCATGCTGGTAGCATTTTTGAAAAGGATTTTGCCATCATAAGATGATTGTTTATTGTTTTGTTGTCCTACCACTGATGCTTCTAGTAAGACCCCTGTCATGGTTTAACCCCAGCCAGCAACTAAGCACCACGCAGCCGCTCACTCACTTCCCCCCCACCCAGTGGGATGGGGGAGAAAATCGGGAAAAAAGAAGCAAAACCCAGAGGTTGAGATAAGAACGGTTTAACAGAACAGAAAAGAAGAAACTAATAATGATAATGATAACACTAATAAAATGACAACAGCAATAATGAAAGGATTGGAATGTACAAATGATGCGCAGTGCAATTGCTCACCACCCGCCGACCGACACCCCGCCAGTCCCCGAGCGGCGATTCCCCACCCCCACTTCCCCGTTCCTATACTGGATGGGACGTCCCATGGTATGGAATACACCGTTGGCCACTTTGGGTCAGGTGCCCTGGCTGTGTCCTGTGCCAACTTCTTGTGCCCCTCCAGCTTTCTCACTGGCTGGGCATGAGAAGCTGAAAAATCCTTGACTTTAGTCTAAATACTACTGAGCAACAACTGAAAACATCAGTGTTATCAACATTCTTCGCATACTGAACTCAAAACACAGCACTGTACCAGCTACTAGGAAGACAGTTAACTCTATCCCAGCTGAAACTAGGACAACCCCCTTCTAACAGGGAGATAAAAGATGGTGTCCTAACAGAAAACATCATTGCTAGGAATAGGTGCACAAATTTTAGATTACCATGACAGATTCATAATATGTTACAACAAACCACTACAGGGGAACCACAGAACAATGACAGAAAACACCAGATGTCCTTTTTATAAATAATACACCAGCCTTCATTCTCTACTCCTGTTTTTATTACTAAGAAGATCTCTAGGGAAATAGGCCTGGTGTCCACTGTGTCCATTTTATTAATTATTTTTTTAAATAAAAATTCAAAGCAACAAAATTAGCTGACACATCCCCGGCTGTCATTCCACCAGCCAGCAGACAGAAGCAAAGCATTTTTAAATTGTGCTGCCATGTGCTAACAGGAACAGCCACTGGGAGCCTGACGCTGTTCTAATAGAGATCTACTTACTAAAGCAGCCCAGTTCTAACTCCATAGCTCTGATCCAGTAATAAGACCTCAATTCATAAAGCATTTTAAACACATGCTTCAGACTGATATAAGCTGCGGTTCTGCAAGCAGCTGAGCCAACATAGCAATTTGCTGCCAACCACCTTTGTACCATCTCTGGCATTTGTCAGAGCCTTGGTTGGGCCAATTCTTCTCACTAAAATGGCAGAAAACTATCCTACTGTTTATTTTTCAAAGGGAGCTGGACATTCCCCGTTGGATAGAGGCAGACTGTGATGTTGGCTTATCTTGCCTCATGGAGCTGTGTCCTCAAGCTTTGTTAAATCGCAGTTTACAGCGTTCTGGTTTCCCTTCTTGCTGCTTTTGCGCAGTGCCTGTAAGAGATGGGGTCTGGTCCATACAGCAGTGTGTGAACTGCAACAGTACAAATAAAAATATTGCAAACTGAACTCAATAAAAACTGTAGGCCTCGGTGGCTTTTTCAGGAGGTCTGCTGGGGAGCAGACAGAGAGCACAAGTGGCTGTTTTCATACAAAGCAAAATGTATAGAAACGAATCACCTGAGGTGGGTAACAGGAGGCTGATGACAAACACTTCTGCTGTGGCTGCTGCTTTCCTGGTCTTCAAAGAAGTCCTGAGCAAAGGGACTGCCTGACTGTAGTAATACAATGTCAGGTTTCTCCAGGGCACCCAAAAACACCTGTAGGATTATCAGTGACTGCTCCTAGAGCTACATACAGATACTCATATTCATCTGTCCACAGAAAAAATTAACTCGTGTATCACAGCCCAGAGCCCTCACCAACATCTAGGCATCTCAAGCATCTTGAAACCAAGCAGAGCAAAGACGCTGCATCCTTTCTAGACCATCTTCTTTCTTCTTTTGTCCTCACAGCACTTTCTTCCTGGTCCCAAAAGCACTGGGATGTCACCCGAGGTGATGGGACAAGAAAGGGCCATTGTAGTGTAACGGAAGTCAGACTTTATGGGTTTACTTGTCTAAGTGTTTTCTTGGGTATCTGGCACTTGGAAGCCTAACAAGACATGCTTTATTTTGACCTATATATCTGCTGTATATATTCCATAAGCTGCAGCTCCAGGATGCAGCTGGACTGCAACCCGCCTTTGTCCTGCCAGAGGTTCTGTTTGCCTGGGATCTGAGCAGTGATGTTGGCACAGCACACCATGACACTTTCGCCCAGTCAGGTCAGCAGGAGTCTTGGCATATAATTCTGTAGAATTCTGTGGATTTCATGCATGTTCATTACATGTAGATATATGGGGGGGGGGGGTAAATTTGTAATAATACCTGGGTCTCATACAGTATCTTTTTGCTGCTTTATCTCAAAATATCTTCAAAGGAAGTAGACATCACAGCTGTCTTTTTAAGTAGAGAAAAAGAAGACTCAGACAGAGATGAGATTAATGAAAAGAGCCCACAAGATCAGCCCAGAACTGAGTTGCATCTGTTTCCTTCCCATTATTGGGTCACATACTCTACCAAAGGGGGTGCAGAATTACTAGATATTTGCATTTCTTAAAATGGTGAAGCCTGCAGGTTTGCCTGGGCTGAAATTTCATGCAAAAACACCCCACATCTGGGTAACCTGGAGTAGACAGAGCTCTGTGGTGTCAAGGTCCACCTGCTTCCTCTCTGCAAACTCACGCTAGAAAAGCTAACTCAGGTATCGCTCTCAAGCACCGCAGACTGTGGGGCAGACAGACTTCCCATCTCCAGTCTCATGTGTTAAAATATGTCTGTGCTACACCAGCACCGGGTGAAGCTACACCATTTATCTTTCCATGGGTAGCTCTGTTTACAAAATGATTGAAGCTGCTAGTGTCAGGAGAAAAGGCAATGGAAGGGACATCTTATAATGTTAAAGACTCTTTCCAATTGATATCGTTGCTTCGCAAATGCGTCTTCAAAAAATACATTCCTGGCACCAAGTAGGGCATGGAAATAGTGTTTGGAAAATGAGGCTGTAAATTCATTGTTTAAGTGAACGGAAATTGCTGAACACAAGCCAAAATCCTAGGTGTCTACAGGAAGACCAATTTATAGGAAGATCTATTTATACTGACAAAATTGTGCCAGAGCTCAAAAGTCAGTGTTTTCAAGGGTGATTTCCAGTAGATTTTTCTGTTGTCTCTTCCATCTTTATGATGGAGTAAGAGGATCTGAAATACTGGTGGGGAAGGAGGGGAAAAAACTTGGGTATTTTCCCCTTGGTGTGTATACATACATAGAAATCTCATGGAAGACCATACTTATTTTTTCAGACTGTTTCAGGGAATTTTTTTGAGAAAAGGTGAAGCAAATATCTCAAGATATGTGCCCCACTAAATCTTTCACTTTAATTGAAGGCTGAATGTCATACCTTCATCAAGCACTTTCCCTTCTCCAAAACATTAAGTTGCTTGTGAAAATACAGCAGCAGAGACTGGAAGAGGCCTTTCCCAACTACCAGTATCCCTCAAGACTCAGAGAAGATGCCTCAAGAAAGGCATCAGAGGTAACTACGTAACTCTGCAGGAGGTGGTTCCATGGCCTGGCCACTGCAGAGTGGTATCATCACCCAGACCATCATCCACATATGAGCCTCGGTTTCCCCAGCGGAGGCCAGTGGCACAAAGAAAGTGGAGCAAAATTAAGAAACAAGTAATTGTAAAGTACAGCCTGGGCAGCTCTGTGAGCTCCCTCATTGAGGTGCATTCAGGTAGATCACAAAATGTCTGGCAAAGGCTCAAAAAAATCAGTTTGTGCAGAGAGGTTCTCCCTGATGCTCTTACGGAGATACTTGCTGCTGGCAGGTGTGTCTCCCATTGCTTGCTGAGGCTCATATCATGTGGGGGGTTTGCCTCACATGAAGTCACGCAGACCTCTGAGGACTTCTTGCAAAAGGAGCTTTTGAGAAAATCTGAGAAATGGAGCACAGCAGTGACAACTGTACCATCACATGCCTGCTCTGCAACTGCTTCTCCATCACGCAGAGGTTTTGAAGTTCAGATCAGTGGCTCAGGGACCGGTTTGCTCTAGATAAGGGCTAGCATGCCCAGGGTGATTCCAGCTGTATACAAGAGGGAATTCCCAGTGCAGGAGAATCCCAAGATGATGCAAGTTGCCCATCTTGTTAAATAAATACAGACATTTCCTTTTGAATCAAAGGATTCACATCCTCAGTGTCAATGTGTGATCACAGACCTCCACAACACATCGTGCTTAGGAGAAAACCCAGAACATTACATCCTGTCCGCAGTGCAATCTGCCAACCTGTTTTGTTGTCCTATTGCCTTTTTCCTCCCACTCCTCCTCCTCCGTCCCATTTCCTTTTCCTGTGATGCTTACATGGCAGCTCCTGTACATGCGAATCAGTAAATCAAACCATTTACAAAGTATTATTTTCAATGTTATCTCTGCTCTGCAAAACGTTTCCTGCTTTCCTGTCTGTGGCATTTCTCTAAGGTGCCCCTTGGCAATGAAGTCCCAGCACAGACGTGCCGGGGATAACCCACGGGCGCCTGCCAGTTCAGCGGCAGTTTCCCCTAGCAGGGTACAAGCTTGCTAAAGCCACTTACCCTCCGAGGGCTTGGCGCAGGTCTCCAAGGCAGACTGCCGGGGTCTTTGGCATGGAAGGCTGGCAGCAGGGCTCCCTGACCTTACTAGGAGGAGGTGTTTCAATGTAAACACCGGAGCCCTTTGAATCTCTGCTGCATCAGCTTGGTCAAGCCTAGCTGCAGAGCAAACCATTGGAGGCTAAAGGGAGAACAACCGCAGTAAAATAAAGGTTTGGATATATGGCAGAAGTGTTTGAGTGGGATTTGGTTGATCCAAACCCCAGGTTTGTCCAAGGCACTTACTCTGCGTATGCCAATTGCCTGCTCTTCAGCCATTCACCCCACTGGGGATTTCAAACAGAGGACAAATTTTATGACTTTGTTTCCGTGGTTGACACAGTTTTTATATTAACCCAAGATATAATAACCAAAACCAAAAGAACCATGCAGTATCACAGAGCTTGGGGTAGCCACATTAAAAAGTCATACCTCCTCAGTACATGACCCCCTTAATGCATATTGAAATACTGCAATTTCATCAGCTTTTGGCTCTGTCACGGAAACCTTCCAAGTTAAAAACAGTGAGGCTTGAAATTACAGTGCTGTGCATAGAAGGTGCAAAACCAGCTTGAATTTCTGTATATTTGCACCACAGGATAAATGTGGTTGCTCAGGAGTGCAGGTGATGCTATAGATATGTAATTGGTTCTTCCCTCCAAGTTTGCTAAGTGTAAACCAACTTCAGGAGTTTGTAAAAAAAATTAGAAACACATATTCTTTGAACTTCACCCTTTTCCTCCCCCCATGCGCTAACAACTGTAGCCTTTTTAACCGTGTGGGTGTTATAGTTTCCTAGTATAAGGAGGGGTTTTTATAAAAAAAAAGCCAGACATATCCGTCAAAATGCTGCAACCTGGGCTGCAAGCGTGGCACGAGGGGCAGTTGGGGCTGCCAGGCAGTGATCAGTGTCTGCTATCTGAGTCTATTTATAGTTTTCAGTTGCCTTTTATTCCAGCAGTTCGAGCTGAAGAGAAGAACAACATGGACGGGCTGGGATGTCTGGGGACACGGACATTCAGGATCGAGTTCAAAGAGTGGAGCCGAATCCATTGCTGCTGCAGCACACTCACTTGTCTCAGCTTTGGCTGCGGGTGCGTCGCTGGCAGCAGGCTCTCTGTGATGGAAAAGGACTTAACTGCAAGGTTCAAGCAAACGACTTGAACTTTACTTGCAGACTTAACTGCAAGGTTCAAGCAAACAACTTATTTGAACTTCACTTACAGACTTAACAAGCCACTATTGCAGGTTTTACAGATACAATGGAGGAATGCACTATTGCAATTTTTTAAGGCAAGAGTAGTACATTATTACAACCACAAGCGATTCACAGACAACCACAAACGCATTTACAAACTTAAAGCATAAACAATATTCACTTACCCCTCCAGGTAAAGGCTCTCAATCCCAGGGAAGTTACCTCAATCGGCGTCCTGATCAAGGGGGGGGGGGGGGGGGTGGGGGGGTGTGTATGTGTGTTTCCTTCGCAAGCCAACTGTGTAGTTGGAGAAGTGACTCCCCCCTTTCCAACCTGAATCTTAGAGTTTTTATCCCCTGACTTGTGGAATGGTGTGTATGACTATGTCTGAGTGAATTATGGTATGTGCCTAAATGGATTATGTATATCTGAGTGGAGTTTCCCCTTATCTTTCCTTTGTTGGTCTGTGATTGTTTGAATACACAAGGTTGTCATTTGAAACCGAAGCTGAAACCCTCCGGTTTGGGTTTTTTTTTTTGCCTTGCTTCCTCAGCAACTGGATAGTGGTTGGATTGAGACTCAGGGCATACTATTTGTTAAGGGATTTCAAGGCTCAGTTCGGGTTTTGGTTCTTTGAATGGTGCAGCCACTGCCCTGTTTACTTTAGGGTTTATCAGACAACCCAGGGCTAAGCTGTCTACACAGCTCCCCGCGAGTCGTCTCTGCAGAGAGACAGGGCCTCGAGGCAACCCAAGGCTGGGTCGCTTTTGTAACCCCCCATGAGTCGCCTGTGTGCACTAGACATGGTGAAACTCGTTTGTGAACTATGAGCTGGACAATCCACACACTCTCCCCAAAAGGCTGTTAGATATAATACACCTGTGTACCCCACCTCATCCCAAAGACCCCTAAGTACAGACTGGCACCTCTTTACTCTTACCATACAGCAGACAAATCTGTCATTGCCCCAGAGAAGTCAGTAGACTCAAAGGTCTCTAAGACCTTTGTCACCATGTGCCAACCAGCTGTGCTGTGCCAAGGAGCTCTTGCCAGGGTACATATTAATGCCAGTGCATGAAGGGGTAGGACTGTCAAACATGATAGAGTTTTTCTCTTCGGGATGAGAGACTTTTGCTTGATGAAGGCATGATCAGTCAAATATTTGACTTACGGATTTCCACCCCTGAGGCACACAGTACATCACTGCATCAGTGAAAACTGAGGACGACCAGATTTCTACATGCCATTCACAAAAACGGGCAAATCAAAAGCAGGAGGACTTTCAAGAGCAGATGTGGGATGCAGGCATTTATCCAGCCTGACAAACCAGAAGGAATCTGACAGTGTCATCCTGCCCTATGATAGTACAGCATGCATCACACATAGAAAGGCCAGTGCATTGAAAGTCTCAGCAGCTGACACTTCTGCGTTTCATTTCCAGCAGCAGAACAAGAAGGTTTCTGCATTCCCTGCAGACTGTGTGCTATAAACTGAATGTGCATGGGAAGCCAGAAAGACATGTGAGGTCTGTGCTGGGCTCAGCTCAACGGTTTTGCCATTCAGCTAGCCTGATTGCCAGAGTGGAGCAGAGCTACGCTGCACGTGTAAGGGGAAGACTCTGCAGGTAGGCAGTTGCTGGGAGGAAGCTGAGCTTTGGTTTTAACACAGAGCTCATCCCACACCATCTAGCTTGAGGGATCCAACCTGTGGTTGATCCTGATACCAACTGCAAAAAACACCATGGGTGTTTGTCCCTGTCCAACATCAACAGCATCACAGCCACTGTCACAGATAAACCAGCTTTGAACCGCAACCTCTGAGATTCTTTATTAGGCACAGCTGTATATCATATCAGTGCAGGGGGACTTGTACAGTGCTGGCCAGAGGACCACAGAGCTGAGCAGACTTCAGACCTCAATGCTTCTTAGCCCCTGGCCATTGCTGTCCTAGAGAGACTCTTGAGCACTTTTCTGCCTTGCTTTTATCATTTAGAAAGTCCTTTTTGCCATCCTGTACATGCTGCATTCCCCAGACAGGTCTGCAGCTCAGTCCCCATTCAGTGTGCTGTCTGGTAACAAGAGAAAAGCCAGACATTTGGCTTTTTCCTACCAAGACCCATACTTCAAGGAGCTGTTTGCATTTCTTCATTTCCCCCGCTGCAAAATGTAAAGCTGTATGCCATCATTTTCCAAGAAAAATGAGCTTCAGTTGCTTACAAAAAAGATGCACAACTGTACAAAAATTGTCTTCTTGGGTAATATTTGCAGAGCTGTTATGTGAGTGTGACTCTGTGTTCATTTGTAGGTGGAGGTAGGAGAGACAGACGATCTGAAGTTTCCTCCATTCATAGGTTCTTCTTGGTCATGGCCGGGGAACATAATGCTAACACAGAGCATTTTCATGTGCAGTGGGACACAGAAATGCCAAATATCCTACCACCTTTCCTCTGGATAGTTTCTAAATGAAAAAGGGAATGAAAAACTCAGTCTGAAAGTCTTTGAAAGACACTGGACCCCATCAGTCTTCTACAGTTATTTCTGTTTACTGGTCAATGGTGCACAAGCATTTTCTCTATCATAGCGCTGTGAAACCCCCCCCAAAAAGGTCTGTGTTATGCAGCAGTGAGCTAAAACAAAGCTCTTTTCTACCTTAGTCTTTGGACAGTCACTGTACCCCAGTAAGCAAATGATGAAGAGTCCAGAGAAGACATCTTGTGTGCAGCTTAACTTGCTTAGACATGCTACCTTAAAGGCAACTATCTATATAGCACCCAGCAATTAAAAGGTAGAAAGAAATATGCTCAAAATGCCCAATGTAAACTCATTGAGGCTCAAAGAAACATTTCCATTTACTTCAATTGGATGTAGACAGTGGCCAGAGGGTTTCTGCCTTCTGCTATAAATGGTTCTTTATCTGATCTTTTTTCTGCCTGGATATGACATCAGCACAATACAACTCAGGCCAAAATTTATATTGCTGTACTGCTTGTATTATCTCTACTGAATACAGACTAAACTTACTTGAAATGTTTGGTTTGTTTTTACCACCCACAGAACTGCTAGCTCTGTTTTCATCTCCAGTCACAGAAGATCTTGTCAAAAGTTTCTGGAAGCATCTTCAAATGTAAAATCTTGGCATCAGTCTTCAGCTTGCGAGGGCAATGAATGTGGGTGATGTTGATTGGGGCCATATTACTGAGAGAAGCATGAAGCAGCAGTGACTCTAGTAATGTTTTTCAGGTCCATCTGGAAGATTCTAGGCTAGAGAGACATGTCGTCTTCCATTTCTCTATGGAGGACCACGCAATTTGCAATGTTTCACCATAAACTCTAGTTGGCAAATGCATACGTGTCTCTGAATATCCTAATCCCTGTATCAGTGTGTGCAAGTAAGCATGACAGAGAGCATAATCAGGCAGGTATTTGACTGCACAGTTGACTGCACCCAAATGGGAACTGTGATCTGGTACATCAAAAATATCACAGAGGAGCCCACTGGTCTCTACAAAAACTCCAGTTCTTCAGGACAGAGAGCGCTATCCCCTTTTCTGTCCAACATCTCTGAATGAAGAATGGTCACTACAGTTCTAGCCATCTCAGAAACATTATTCCCATCCTTCTCCATGGTTTCCTTTGGGTTTGGTACCTATGCAGAGAAGGACAAAGATGAAATCATGGTTTTGGAGCAGTGCACAGACTGAGTCCAACACTATGTCCAGCCAGGCTGAGCTGGTACAGACACAAATTTCACCTGTTATCCTCCACAGATGGAGGCTACCAAGCTGGCTTCAGCCTCTTCTTCCCCAGTTCCTTCTGGCCCCTGAGAATAAATTGCCCTTCACAGAAAGACTCTTCCCCAGAAACCCTCTCCAGCAGAACTGAATAGAAGTAACTTTTTCACCCCAGAATGAAAGTACGTGCCAAGCATTTCTTTAACTTTGCAGAAGAAATGTTTCACTTTCAATACAGCTATCAAAAGTAAATTCAGTTATCTGCTTGTCTTAGGTTGCCACCCAGTTCCTCCCTCTCCTACCTTAGCCCTCAGCAGCCTGCAAGCACTGACAGATCCTTATGGGGTGCTGCAAGCACCACACCGCAGATGGAATTGGTAGAAGTTGATCGGGAAGTTGCCTGAAAACTTAATAAATCTGGTCATAACTGACTTTCTCAGGGTCATGCACAGCATCTGCAACAACACATGGAACAGGTTTCACAAACAAGGTCTAGGCTGGCAACTTAACATTGGGGTCTTCTTCCTCCTTCACTTAAAGCCTGAGCTAGGGCACTTGGTAAAGCTCATACTCTACTTCGTATCAATGCTCTTTGCCATTAAGGAACTCCTGCAAATGAACTCTTCTTCTCCAAGCTGCTCAAACCACCATCTCATCTTCTTTAGCATTCTCAGCCTTTTCTAGCATGACTGGCACCAGAATTGTCCTTCCCTTATATCACCACCTCCTTTTATTGGGCTTTAATACTGTTCCTCATCCATTGAAATACCTAGCCATTCCATACATATTCAAGTGAATATATGTGTAGCACCCAGAGTGGTAATTACCCCCGCTGTACAAATAAGGAATAAGCACCTAGTGCAGGCTTCCCGTTCCTGACGGAGCCTGGCAACCCAAGCCAGTAAGGTTTGGGGCAGTTCATTAGTCTCTTGTCCCTCCAGGGCACGTTAGCACGATGATTAAGGTGCACACCCAGAACAGTTGTCCAAGAGATGAAACTTCTGGTTACAAATGGAGTTTGGCCGTTACAAGAGCTGAACCTACATCTTCTCACCCCTGTACAAGTGACAGAATTTGAAAGCAATCACTTCCCTTGTAAAGGCTTTCTTTTCTCTTAGCTGCTCTTCTGACTGCACTGGTCAGTCTTTGCTTTCTCCATCAGCCAGCCGAAGCAGTTGATCGTGCCACAGCTACCCATGCCCAGGAAAGAGCCCAAGCATACCTATGCATGTCTCACAGCCTTGCTGTCACGGCAAGAAGGATAGATTAAATAGAGGCTGAAGTCAAACAACAACCGCCCAAACCCTCCCAGGCCGCGCTGTGCTGTCTGCGTTGGCGCAGGGGGGCAGGAAGCACGGCCTTTCTCACAGGCCCCCTCCTAAAATGCCACCTTTGTTTGCTGAGCCACTGACTTGTGAAAGGCAGCAGCCGCGCACGGCTGATCTCAAGTCCACTGTGCAAGAGCAGTGTTGTGCGTGGTGGGCACTATTTCATATCTGAAAGCAATACAGCGGACAGCAATGAGAACAGACTGGTTCAGAAGACTGTTTGAAACCTTTGACTTTGCACCAATCTTGCAGAAACTGATAATCCCGTGTGCTCTGCTTGGTAAAAACAAATAGCCCTCCATCCTTGGGCTGTGCTTACACACAGACCCACCAGCACAATGCTTTTTATTCCTTCTATCTTCCTGCTAATTCCTCATTTTCCTGTCCTGACCATTTGTTTTTTCTCCTTTCTGTTTATCCTCTACTTACAGCAGCTAGTAAATAGTTTCTTCTGCCTCTTCTCACTCTTTCAGTATATTTTCAGGAGTGGATCTTCCCCACAGATGTTCCTTGTCGTGGATGTCTTTTTACAATGACTTTCTCAAGTGATGACAGGACTAAGATTTTCAAGGCTGGGCTATTCCAGTCACCCTCCTATCTGTAAGTGTGCGCCTAACTACAAGCGACACATTTTGGGAGCCCGATGAAGTCATAAGCAATCTACTTTCTTCTAGCTCACGCCACTTATGACTGTATGCGGTATCGTTAGCAACTTCCTGCAGTTTTTACAGAGCAGCCTGTGAGTACGGCAGGAGTTGGAGCACTTCATTGTCTCCTCTGCAAAAGCCAGAGAAAAAAGAAGTAAGTGATTTCTGTCCTTGAGGCAAGGCATTACTTCTACTTAGCAGTATTTTGCTTTGTTCTGCTTTGATTACTGCTTCTCCATGCTGTGCGTTTGTGCTTCAGAAATGCAGACTGTGTTGATGTTTCACTGTAGTCTAAATCTCCTTGCGATTGATATAACAGACATAAAGTGTTGTTGGGTCTGTATTAATTAGAGTTCATTGCAGCTGATGGAGACTTTGCTACCTGTCTTCCTTAGGAATTCCCTTTCCTATAAAAAACTTATTTCTCTCTCACAAAACAATTTTAGTTCCAGTCAGGGGTAGAAGATAATTAGGAGTGAAGGATTTTGGCAGGATACAGGTTGCTGTGAGGTTAGATTTAACTATCACTGCAGAGCATGAGGCATGAATACAGAATTGTATTAGAAACAGGAATGCTGGGCTTCCTTTAGTAGACCATAAGGAGAATTCACATCCAGCCTTTCCTCTCATCCTTAATCTGCTGGAAAAGCCTGCTGCTCTATAGTGACTGATTGGATACACTACATTTCTTCTTTTCTCCATCTTTTATTCACACAGTACTGCTGATCTCTGGCACTCGGAAATGTGGAGACTGAGTTAAGATTTTTTTTTTGTCAAATATTTTGGGAGTTGACTTGTTTCTCTGAGACTTCAAAAATACTGGGACCACACTTAATGCTCTCCTCAGCAAACCAAAGACCTTGCTTTTAAATGAAAGCAGATACTCCTTTGCATTTAGCATAGCCGTTATTTTGCGTAGTAGCTGCAGCTTTAAGGAGACTACAAGTCTTGTGATAAAGTCACAGGTCGGTAACAGCAATTGCACCACACTACTGGATGGGCAGAATGAATCAGTTTGGGTTCCTTCCTTTGAGACTTTAAGGATGCTACTTTTGCTTTGAGAGATTCTGAGATCAGAGAGGATCTTTCCTATGCCAAATAAGATTTAGCAGAGGCTGAACATCCTACCAGAGCTGGGCTGGCCTGCTGACTTGATCAAACTGAATTGTTTCCTGAATTTAGTTTCTCATAGGGTCTTCTTGGCTGGTTTTCTTCTCCCTGTTACCTCCCCCATTTGTTTGCGTTTGTGTTGCAATAGAAAGCATTACAGATTATAGCTACTGGCTTCTCTTGAAATTTTAACATAAAGTTTGCTACTCTGCCAAAGATGAAGGAGCTTCTGGGCTTAGTTTTAACCTGCCCTTCCCATAATCCCATTTAGATCAGCTGCTGCCTCTAAAGCAGCGGTTCCTTAACTTCCAGTAACCTCATTTGGCCAGGGAGGCGGGGGGGGGGGGGGGAGAAGAAGGAAAAAACGCCACTTATTTGGCTCCTAAGCACTCAATGGGCAAGGCTGATTTTCTTCTGAGAACTTTTCATAGATCTGTTCACAGGACACTACCTTTAAAAAAATACTCACGGTTTGAATTGATCATCCCTCTGTACAGATTTCTGCCTGAAACTGCAGATGACTCTCTCAGGTTCAGCATTTCCCGTGCCTCTTGAGGAGACATTGATCTTATAGCCTTATCATCATCACACAAATAGCATTGCTGTCAAAGTAGAAGTGCCCGAGGGCAGCATTTCAACTATCTCAGCTGCCCTGACAAAGCTCAGTCCCATTTCAGAGCTGAAATGGAAATTTCACAGCTTTGTGCAGAATGATTTTGCCCTCCCAGCCAGGTTCCATTATTTTTGTATACAAGAGGCTACAAAAGTTCATGTAAGCCACTGATTCCCACACCAGAAAGAGCCTGGAGTGGGGAAGCGGAGAGCAGGATTGCTGCAGTTACAAAGAGGGTCATGCCACTGCTCACATTAGCAGTTGCGGTCCCAATGCAACAGAAACGTGACTGGAGTGACGGCTGCAGTAACTGCTGCACCAGACAACATGAGGACAGGTTTCTGTGGCTGCTCTCTGTTACTTAGTGCCTGTACATCTGAGCTGAGCTCAGCACAAGCTCAGGTTTTGCTTGCCTTTTCTTGATACTCAGTGCAAAGCTACTGTGTTCTCAGTGTGCCATGGGGTATAATTAGCAATAAGCAGTTCAGCGCTGAAACAAGTGTTGTCCCATTTCCACCTGAGGTTGTTTTTTCTCCTTTTGCCCCTTTTCCCACCCTGCACAGACTCAGCTGCCCGTGGAAAAACATCTGGATATCTCCACACTGCTCCTGGCTCCAGGGTTGCTGTGCATGTCTCATGCATGGAGCCAGGACCGGTCTGGCAGGGTTTAGCTGACAGGACATCTTCCCACATCCCTCTGCCACATGTCATTGCCTCCTGAGTGGGGTGTGCCTGGCTGTGTGAAAATCACCGCTTTAAACTGAACCCTTTGGGGGCCAATGTATATGGGGGACACTATTTTTGCTTAGCCCTGCCTCCTACGCTGGGGCTATAATGGACCAGCGGAGGAGGAGATAGTCAAGGATCCCACCATACTGGCAGAAATCCCATCATCTTTACAGCTGCTTTCTGTAGAGCACGTCAGGCTTGACATAATCTGTCTCTTAGACTACCGCTACTTTGATCTTACCTGCTTTCATGAATCAAGGCTATTTTTAAAGCAGGGTGTTTAGTGCAGATACATACTACCAAACACATCTAAGGTTCAGACCTGGCTGCTGCTGGTGGTGGAGCACAGCATGTGACAAAAAAGTTCTCCAAGGACAAAATATCCTGTTGCAGACCTGAAGTCTGTAAACACAAAGGATTCAGCATTGTGTCTCGGACCTTGAAAGTGAAGCGGGTTGTATCAGTGCACAGGCGAGCAGGGCCTGACTGGCACGGAAAGGTCTGAGAGAAGTGGGAAATTCAGAACAGGGTCTACTGGAAATAATGTATGATTTTGATATCCCTAAAGAAGGACACTTTGGGGAATATCTGGCAACTGGGATACATCGGTATCTTCCAGTGTAGACTCTAAGGGTCCCAACCAAGAATGAGATGCTCATTGTGGTTGATGAGCAAACAGCTGGAAGAGATCGCAGCTGAGGATTTGGACAAGACACTACAGGAGATTTAGCAGACTTAAGTGGGCTCACAGAGATAGATGTCAGAGATATGTGTAGGTGCAAAGATGAATCTTTGAGTGTCACAGTTTTTGCTGGTGTAACTGAGGTCTTAAGGGGAAAACCCTGCCGCTGGCATGTGAGCTGGCTAGCTATGAGAGGTGACCCAGATGGCAAAAACAGAAAGCAGTAGTTCTCCAATTAGTTGAACGTGAATCATAGGACTATAAGTAACAAAGAAATTGAGTTTCTCGGTAAATGGAAAAGGAGGAAATATTTGTGTCTAAGTTCAGAGCATGTATAAAAACCATTTTTAACTGCTCTGTTAAAAATAGGATTGTTTCAAGTATAGAAGGCACTGTGGTTTTCACAAAGCTTTGCAGATCCCACCTACTGAGATGCATTCACTTTAGCCAAAAGCAAAACAATTTTGAGGGGAAACTAGCTAGATTTCTCAGCGACAGGCAATATGTCAGTGAGCCCAAGTCTGGCAGGTCACGAAATTATTTTTGACATCTTTTTGCTGTTTTTCCCTGGCAACCTCTTTAGTACTGATGATGCTACCAGCAGCAGTGCAGCTCCCATGTCGCAGCAGCTCCCACACAGACCCACAAGGGCAGTGCCAAGACCAGTAAGTCCCCCATGGGAAAGAGTTAATCTACTGTCACAAGGTCAAAGCTCAACACCGTCTTTGCATTTTCCTACTACTGGCAAAGAGCAGCCATCCTGTCTACGCTCACTCTTTTCAGTACAGCTAAGCTGTACTGGGGAATTTCAGAGGGATGAAAGGGACAATCATATTTCAGGGAAGTAGGAAAAGCCTGTGATCCCTGTGACTGTCACTATTGCAATAGAGGTGTCAGTGCAGGAATGGGGGAAGCTTGTGAATTTGGGAGTTTGATCAGGAGATGTGCTTGATTATGAATAAATATACTCTGCAAGTGTCACTGCCTGGTGGCAGTCCTGCCTGGACACTTGTCCCCTGAGCCAGCATCCTCTGGCTTCCACAGGAACTTGAGTGACAAAAAAGGTGTGAGTTACCATTTGTGGATCCCCTGGGACAGCAGTGGTTTGAAAACCATTGACTGACTTGGGACAGAGGCAGGGAAAGCAGCAGTGGGATGGTGAAAGGCAGGAACGAACCATGGCAATGCAGAGACCACATATAGGGAAAGAGAGACCCAGGCAAAGACAGGCTGGCAGGATGCAACCAGGTCAGCAATGGAGGGCAGAGCCTGGGCAGGGCTCAGCAGTGACAGGCCAACAGCACGCAGGACCAAGCAGTGGTCAGACACAACCCTTGGCCATTAATAAAAACAAACCAATACAGGGAAACAGACAGAGCCACTGGCCAGCCACAATCCACAGCCAACTTACAAACAAGCAGAGAAGCTTACCACAAGGTAGGATAACTGCATGATCACTAAAACGCATGCTCTCTACCTGACTCTGCTACAACCACGTTGCTCTGTTCATGTGTGGCAGCAACGGAGCCCAAGGTCCCCAGAGCCTCCGTGGGTCCAGGAGCATGGAGGTGCTGGGTGCCACAAGCCATAGGCACAGCTATGCTGTTCCCATGCTCAGGCACCCTGCCTGCCTGAGAAGTGATGAGATGATTGAATGCTGGACGTGATGCTTCTCCTAGCAGGGACAAGTCCCTCTCTTGGCCACAGGGTGGCTGTGGTTGTCCTTCACTTGCTCATACACAGACTTGAAAGCCTTTACGTAGGCTTTGCGTGGGTCCAGGTGTCACACATGGCCACCTACCAGCATTCACTGAAGGGTGAAAAGATAAATGCCCTCAGTCCAGAAATCGCCAGCAACTCCAGGTGAACAGTTGCTGCTCCAGAGATGATTTTGAGTTATGATAGTTTGAGGTGAAAATGGCTCTAGTACAGGCCTTTCTGTGGCTCCTAGTATGTTTCTAACTGCAGGTGCCAGAGGTTTGGCAGGAGCCTCCTGTTTGAAGGCCTGGATGATTGAGGACCAGAAGAAGGAGGGAAGTGTCCATAAGTAGCTGCTGGGGAGATCCTAAAGTCTAGAGGGTGACAGAGCATCTCTTTGTTAGGGGCACACCTTGGGGTTTGAACATAGGTCTTGGCGCTTCTTTGTTCAGCCACCAGAAGTCGGATTTTCCTTAAACCTGTCAGTTAGACACACTCAGCTTTAGCAGTGTGCTGGCATGGCCAGACCTCCTTGACTTGTTAAAACTGCTCTTTCTGGAGTCTAGAGTAATATTCATGCACATATAAGCCCTCAGTGTCAAATCTGCCAGCCCTTGGCTGTGCTTTCACATCCAGGAGCACCCCAGGGCAGGTCAGAGAAGTTGTGCATGGGAATCCCCCCTCTCATCTCCTTCTTCCAAGACTTCATAGTTCCAACACGAGCCAGTGAGAAAGTCTGGCCAGTTACGCTCACAAATAAGCCACTCAGGTAACAGAAGCCTCATTTAAATAGCCCCTACTGCCAAGGCTATCAATTAAGCTGTGATAGCTTTAGGGAGGCATCGCGCACGAGTGCCTGCCAGTTTCGTGTGTGAAGAAGAGGGTGTGAATCAGCAGCACAAAACTCACCAGCCTTGGGGCTGCTCTCAGCTGTTCACTTTCACTGGCTCTGCTCCAAAACCTATGCTTTCCTCAGCCTTTTGACTTGACCGGCTTTATAGTTTAGGCTCAAATTTACAACAGCTTTTCTAGGGTTCCTGATGGCTCTCCTGGCCATGAAGCCATTCCTCTGGCTGCGGGACCTTTTCTAGACAAGCTGATAGGTACCAGGGGGTAAATCTGCCCTGCAACAGCCACTCTCTGATGCTCTCAGGGAGGACTGAGAAACTTTGCCAGGTCCAAAAGTCCCAAAATCATGAGTCATGGCCTCCAAATCATGAGACTGGGGAAAAAATTCCACTGGTACAGGGGGATTTTGGGGTCTGTTTTTCACCTGTGAATTTCCCCTATCTACTTGGTATGACACTGTCGTGGTTTAACCCCAGCCAGCAACCAAGGACCACGCAACTACTTTCTCACCTCCCTCACAGTGGGATGGGGAGGAGAATCAGAAGGGTAAAAGTGAGAAAAACTCGTGGGCTGAGACAAAGTTTAATAGGTAAAGCAAAAGCCGCACACGCAAGCAAAGCAAAACAAGGAATTCATTCACCACTTCCCATCGGCAGGCAGGTGTTCAGCCATCTCCAGGAAAGCAGGGCTCCATCACGCACAAGGGTGACTTGGGAAGACAAATGCCATCACTCTGAATGTCCCCTCCTTCTTCCCCCAGCTTTATATGCTGAGCATGACATCATATGGTCTGGAATATCCCTTTGGTCAGCTGGGGTCAGCTGTCCCAGCTGTGTCCCCTCCCAACTTCTTGTGCACCCCCAGCCTACTCGCTGGTGGGGTGGGGCGAGAGGCAGAAAAGGCCTTGGCTCTGTGTAAGCCCTCTCAGCAATAACTAAAACATCCCTGTATTATCAACAGTTTTCAGCATAAATCCAAAGCATAGCCCCATGCTAACTACTATGAAGAAAATTAACTCTATCCCAGCCCAAACCAGCACAGACACGTATGTAGCTTTACCTACTTTTAGATGTGTTGAATAAGATGGTTTTAAACCCTGTAGCAGGAGCTTTCATTTACACATTTCTCTCTTACCTGCCTGGCATTCTTCTCTCCTCTGCAGTCCCTCACTAGGTAGTATAACATGGTACTAAGACACCCAGTTTATGGAAGGATCACAGTTTTAAGCCTGGTCCTTTGTCAACCCTGAATTATGTGACAGTTCACTCACAGATGCTTATTTTAGCAACATAGTACATTTAGTTGTAGACTGTGGGACGAGGGAAGTGGATGTGTGGATCTACGTAAACGCCCACAGACAGGTATTTAAAATCTCTAGCTGCTGAGAGTTCACATCTATGAACAGCGTATCACGAGGTAAATCAAACACCTTCCTCTCATCAGAAATGATTGCTGAGTTCCCCTCCTAAGTGGCAGGTGATTAATATCATCTCTCTTTTGACAAAAATCTTTTTTTAATAAGATTGCTTACATCTGCAGTATAGAGTGAAATATTAAGGCTGTACAACTAATCCCAAGGTCCTGCCGCTTCCTTACAGCAGCTATTTTCAGCCTACAAATGCTCCATAGCTTGTTTTAACCAGCACTAGTCAACAGAGGGATTACCTTCTTCACCACAGTACTCTCTGTCCGGCATCTCGCAGTTGGAGGTTAGTGTAAGCACTGATGCAGAAGTGCTTACTTCTAGCAAAAAGCCTACCTGAACTTCAGATGACTACACTTGGTGACCAAAACAAAGCATCTGCCATACCTTGGTTCAGCACAAGGCTGCTTAGAGGTCTTGTTTCTTGAGAGTCTTCTCCACAGCTGCAGCAGCCAGGGAGCATTCAAAAGAGGGTAAAACTTAAGCAGAAGTCTAGCAAATACAAGAAACTTGCCATTTTCATCTTTCAGGAATCACATGGAGATTTTTTTTGTCCTGACTAGGCATTAAAGCTGCTTTGTACAGTGTTTATTTGTCTCTGCATTCAAATCCCATTGGTGGTTTCCTGATCAAGCTAGGTGGAGGCAGATATTTTAAGATGGAGTTGTGCTCAGGCTGGATTCCCAGTATAGTCCTGTAGCTTTAAAACACCCTTTTTTCTCTACAAAGTTTTGAAACTATATAGTTTCAAAATTATATATTCATATATAATATTGAAATTTGAAACTATATAGTTTCAAATCCCACTATCTTATGTGTGTCAGTAAAAATGATCCATCTGCTGGGTAACTAAGTGGAGTCATTGCTGCTTTTCCTTTGTTTGCTGAGACTTGCTTATAGGAGTGACTTCATCTTGGACTTCATTAGTTTATTACTAATGGAAAAAAAAACCCAACCCCCAAAATAAAACAGTTCACTGACTTGCTGGGCTAATGGGTCATAATCTATTTATATCCACAAACATACCACAAACATTTTTTCTACTTTCAAGAACAGCAGAGCAAATAATCCACAGTAATTTCTTACTTTCTATTAAAGTTAACAGACACAAAAGCTAGTGGCCGGAAAGTTTAATAGTTCATAAAGTTTACAGGCAGGTAACGTAGGTTCTGCATGAGAAAGAGAAGCCCAGGTTCAGAAGAGGAATGATATTGCTGGTGATGAGTATTGTAGGTGGCATATATGGGAATTGATGTCTTACAACTACATCTGAGTGGTCGGACTGACATCATGTTAGTACTCTTGTGTCAAATAGTTACAGTACCACGTGCTTCTAAGGAAAGCACACAAAACCCCTCAGGAGAAACTCAGGTCCTGTTTCACTGAAGACTGATATATGCTCTAAAATATGCAAGTTGTTATCCTTTCCAAATATTGGGGGCAGGAAGGAAGGTGTGAAGGGATGGTTTGTTTTTATCTTAACCATCATAAGCATGGCAATTTTTTAAATTATTCTTAATATCTACATAAAGCCCTCAAAATTTTCAGCTATAACAATAATCCTTGCCATAGAAGGATGATCAGAAAATTATTAGAAAGTGAAAAATATATGAAATAATGTGGTCTGCTAAGTCTTTTTTCTCTTCTGTCCCTCTGTATTAATCCAAATTAATTCTTTCCCTCTGTGAATTAATCCAAAGACTTTCAACCAGTGCTCTGTTCAACTATTGTGCATTTTTTGACTTCTACCTCTTTTCCCTGTAACTGTATCTGCAATTTTTTTTCCACCTTTCTTAATAGGGGTTATTTTTATCATTCCAGCTTCTCTGTTGGAAATTGAAACAGTTTTACTTGAGTAGCTTGTAGACAAATAAAGCAAAAAAAAAAAGCAAAATAAAGCCTTTTGCTTTCCCCCTTGTTTTCACTTCCCTCTTTACACCTCAGTGTTAGCAAAAACACTTCAGTCTCTTGAGGGAAGATCAGATATTAACGCAACTGGCCCGAATGAGCAGCAGGAGCCACCAGTCAAGTCTCTGCACCTCCCAGGACCTTTTTCTGCTTCATTCAGGGACCAGACTCCAGTGAAGATCTTTACATTCACCCTGAAGCAATAAGCTCTAAGCTGACAGGCTCACAAAAGTCCACATGCTTTTCAGGGCTTAGCAGTGGCATTTTCAAGGCAAAAGAACTGAAGAGAGTGATGTGGTTAGAGCTGCTGTCCACGTGACCCAAACGGCCAGATGCACTGCTTATCCCAAGCACTCTGCTCAGGACTTGCAGCATCCACAGAGAAGGTGCCCAGTTGGGTACCTCGGTTGCAAAGACCCCTAAATAGTCGGCAGAGATCGGCAGTGCCTCTGGAGACTGATGGAGGGTGCAGCTCACACTACGGCCAAGCGGCTCTCACTACAACCCTCCCTCCTCCTTCCTCTGGCTGCTCCACTCTTGGCCGTGTGCTACTTACTACTAATTCCCTTGTGCCAGCCCTGGTGCTGCTTTGGCCCTGGTGAGGCACTTCAGAAAGTTCAACTGGTGGACAGCTGACCCAGATAGAAAAAGGGGACAAGTTTTCTGCTAGCTTACCACCCCATGCACATTCACGGCAGGGTCAGGCGACCTACCGGTCAGGGGCAAGGCAGAGAGAAAAAAAAGGTGAGAGGCAGGCTGTTATTCTGGCGTGGCTGTGATGTGAAACCACATCCTCACAGCATCCCAGGTTTGTGATTTCATCTCCCATGAGCTGCGCAGGGCACATCTCTAGGATAGTTCAATGCTCCCTGATGCTGGGTAGGGGAGAGGACAGATGACCGTCACACAGGCTCTCCTGCACAACAAAGCAGTGCTTGGGCCCCTGTCCACATGATGGAAGATCTGATTTCAAGACCAGACATCAGTGTGGTATTTGGAATTTGCAATTTTCTAGGAAAGTCTGAGAAAGGGCACCTTTCCATTCCTCCTGGTAAATCCAGGCCACCTGCCATGAGGAATGTAAGGTGCACTGGATCAAAGAGAAGGTGAGGAAAGGGCAGTCAATCTCAATCTCTTTTCACAGCCCTGCTTGGTGAGTCTGCAGAAAGATACTTCTGCTGCTTTCTCATCACACCCCAAGAAAATGGCATTTCACATCCGTCATGCCTCTTCCATCCACAACCCTTTTTACTGGGGCATCTCCAGGTGCCCTGCCCTTTTCCAGGGTTTTCTCTCCTTATGGAGATACATTAAGGCATGTTGGCACTCCATTTTAGGAGTAAGAAATGTAATGATCTATTCGTCTAACAGTGTGAACATAACACAACAACATTAGATATGCTAGGCCCACCCACCCCAATATTGTGGCTATAACCTAGGCCAAGAGCAGATGTCCAGGGAGGAGTTTAAATACAGAGCAGGCACACAGCAAATCTTCCTTAGTGGATTACCCCATTTTCCACTGATCCGTGGTGGGGTCTCTGTCCTGGAAGATGAGATGTTTTGCACATCTGGAAGGTAAGAAACATGCACATGCTGACTGCGGTTTGTCATGTGCAGTGAGTTTCACGGAGCAAGAAGCCTCAGAACAAAAACATAGCCAGGACCTGATATAGCACCTAGTAATAGTTGGTAAGCCCTAGCAGAACAGGATAGATCACAGAAAGGTGAGAACTGCTACTTTGGACAGGTTTTGCTCAACTGAAAGCTACAGGGCAGCTAAGAAACCTAATGCATTGAAACTGCTTGCCTCTCACAAATGCGTTCTTGGATATGGCTCATCTTTGGCATCACAGCGATGTTTGACCCTTTACAAATGCTTGAAAATTGCTGGATGTGATAAATCTCTTAAGTTCTGCTGTTCCAACCAATGTTTCTATCACTAAAATCGCTCATCACAAATATTAGCAGAAAATGAACGCTGAAATTGTGTATTTTTTTTTCAGTTTTTATTATTTTTTATTTGAATGAATATCTGAGATGCAGGTTAGCCTGCTCCAGTCCTGCACCAGTGTGGGACAACAACAAAGTGCTCTCAGGTAGCCAGCTGCCTCTTTAGATAAAGCAGTAGAGTTATGAATGACATATTTGAGAGGTGTGGGAATACATCCATCACAGCCCAGCCACCACAGAAGAAGACAGAACTGGGAATCTTCTAGGCTGAGCCAAGTATCAAACCAGCAGATTCTAAAGGCCTGAGAAGAAGATTAAAATGTGCATTCAGTTGCAGAGAGGCAATGTCAGAGGGAGAAATTTCATAAATTGTCTGCTGAGTGCTGCTTTCTGATCTTCAGTTTGAGGAGGGAACCCCTCTGCAGGCCTGGGGAGCTGAGCAGAGACAAGGGAAGCTCAGAACTGGGGCTGGATGCAGTGGCCAGGGCCAGAAGACTCTTCCCTGGTCAGGGCAAAGAGTCAGGAGAAGGCGAGGGAGGGGAGCAAATGGATGCCCTCCTCTCCTCCTTCCTGATATGGGGCTGGGACATAGATCATTACTGCTGGGAAAGATCCAGGCTCTTGAGCTGACAGGCCAGGCCTTCACGAGAGGCGTTCAGCACATGCTTTTTCTCTACAAGTGTAAATTCACGCCTATGGCTGCACTTTATCAGTTGAGGCTTTGTGCTTGGCAGCTGACAGTCACCTAAGGGTGAAGGTCTCTTCAGCTCAGCCTCAGCCCAGCGGCTTAGGCCATATGCCAAAAGCCAAGGAAAAAAAGCATGCTCCGCGCAGGCAACTTAAAAAGTCACAGGCATCTCCTTCCTGAGGCTCACTCACGGGTGATAAGCACGGGAAGGAGACTTGGAGCAGAGCAGGAAGGCAGGAGGCGAAGGAAGGAGGCAAGAGAAAGAAACATTGGGAACCATGTGTCTACAGAATGACTCTTCTACCACTTCCTTCCTGCCCTGCACCATTGCCGGCTGCTCGCTGGTGAGACAGGTACCTCCAGGGGAAGCACGCCTTTGCACAACCAGCGGCGAACAGCCCGCGTAGGCAGTGCAGAAAGGAGAATATTCAGACAAGCACAGGGTCAAAACAAGTACGCAAAGCCCAGGGGGAGGGGAGGAGACCGCACCTTCAACCACTCTTGGTTTTGGTTTTTTGTTAAGTTTTTCTGTTAAGTCGCGCGGGGTAGACAATCACTAAGTAACGGAGATGGTGTGCAACTGTGCCGCATCCTGGCTGTCACCATCTGCCTCACGTACGCGTTGTATTCACCTGCTGTGCTTTACCTTAGAAGGGGAGGTCTCCAGGACCGCCCTGTGGTGTGCAGGTGTACAGCAGCTCTCACATCGCTCAGATGCATCTGAGTCAAGGACAAGCTCTCGTATGCTACGTCCCAGGTGAGACCTGGGCTCAGAACCACTGCTGACCCTGAAATCAAGCACCGTTTTTATCCCCTCTACATAGTGGTTTGGCAGGTGGCCCAGAGAAGACCCCACCTCATCCACCAAGGGTGGCAGATGCCCAGAGGCAGCAAAACCTCAAGTCACCACCAGCCATTATCACAGCTGTCGTTTTTCTATGTTAACACCAGCTACCAGTACACTTTCACTGCTAGGAAAGAAGGGAAGTAACTTTACACCCTCTCATGCAGAAACCTTGCGGCAGCCCCGCTGAGTACCGTGCAGTCTTCCCTACACAGCAGTGAGGATCCTCTTCTCCAGTCATTCTTAAGATGGGACATTTGAAACTAAAGGAAACTTCAGATCCCCCTTGAGAGGGCTTCAACATACCCGTCGGACTTCAGCCTGATTCTCAGATGTGGAGGGATGTGACCCTCTGGCAAGACACTTTGGCCCAACTAGTGCAGTAACCACTGCCTGCTAACCCTCATCAACATGTCAGCACGCCAGCAGAGCACGGTTTGCCACAGGGGGAAGTGGAAGGTAGTCGCAGAGCACGGTCGCACCCTCCGGTGTATTTCTTACACAGACACATCACTTTCTCAGTTCCTCTGTCTGTGGAGGCCCCTTCCAAATGTTCTTATCCCAGGGAACAGCTTATTCTGCTGCTGGTGCCGGGGATGGCAGGTACCACTTGCCTCTGCCCTGTCTGCTCACTTGACAGGACATCTTCACTCAGAAGCTGCTGTCATTGAGTGGGGTCTGACTGCGTTGGGGTACTTGATGGAAGCGAACACCTCTGAACACAGGCCAGGAGATCCTCTCTGGGTGTTTATGGCTGTGGCTGGCACCACACTGCTGCCTAGGGCAGCCTAGGGCAACCTGTGTACATTTTCTCATACCGTTCTCATCATCTGGTAACTAAACTAAGTCAGGAGACCTGACTGCCCTTCAAGCTCTAGGGATCTTGCACAGCAGGTACTCTGTTAGGCGTTCAGGGTGGAGTTGCTCCTGCCACCCCAGAGACTGCTCTTGCCCATGTGGAGGGGAAGGAACAGCCCCACCAGGTTGTCCACCCTCCCAGAGATGCAGGAGACAATCCCACTGCACTGGGAGCAGACTGCTTCCCCTTGGTCTTCTTGAGATGGGCCCAAACAAACAACAAATAAATGTTCAGAGGCTGCTAAAAGCTACCTTCTCCCCTGCATGAACTCAGGGTTAAAGAAATTGCTCATGCACAGTGTAGACCAGGAAAGCTCATGCCCCTCCTCTGTCTGAAGGGACTCCGTCTCTTGTCAACACATCTTTTTCTTGTGGAATTAGCTGGCTGTTCCCTGGAGCAGATGTCCACCCCATAAGAGAATGACCAAAAGATTAGGCCAGACAAGATTTCTTTCTATCAATCAAGGATGTTATACAATGGACACCTACAACTCATAAATACAGCAAAGTACAATTTTTAAGGGCACACAACACCATTACTGCACACCCAGCTCCATATTCCTCTATTCACTTGGGGAAGACTTCTGCATGGAAATCATCAACGTGACTTTGCAAGAAATGCTTCTCCTAGCACTACTTAATACTAACCAAATGCCAGGTCTGCTTTTGTGTTTGGTCGTCTTGGAAAGGTGGAGATTTTTGTAACCGCTTCTGTTCAAAAAGCATTAAATTTCTTTGCCTCCATTTCTCAAACATGTGTATGTTCTTCTCTTTGGTCTGTTTACTTCCTCTAGCTGCCCTTATTTCCTGTTGTTTCCCAGAGGCATCAAACTGATGTGGTAGGCAGTTTCACTGGCTTACTATGGTAGTGTTGTGGTTTAACCCCAGCCAGCAACTAAGCACCACGCACCCTCTTGCTCACTCCCCCGGCTCCACAGTGGGACAGGGGAGAGAATCGGGGGGGAAAAAAAAAGTAAAACTCATGGGTTGAGATAAAGACAGTTTAATAGGATGGAAAAGGAAGGGGAAATAATAATAATGGAATATATGAAACAAGTGAGGCACAATACAATTGCTCACCACCCACTGACCAATGCCCAGCCAATCCCCAAGCCATGGTGTCCCCTGGCCAACTTCCCCCAGTTTATATACTGGGCATGACATCACATGGTATGGAATACCCCTTTGGGTTGTTTGGGTCAGCTGTCTTGGCTGTGTTCCCTCCAACTTCTTGTGCACTCCCAGCCTCTGCTGGCAGGGCAGTGTGAGAAGCTGGAAAGTCCTTGGCTTAGTATAAACACTGCTTAGCAACAATTAAAACCTCAGTGTGTTACCAACATTATTCTCATCCTAAATCCAAAACACAGCACTATACCAGCTGCTAGGAAGACAATTGACTTTATTCCAGCTGAAACGAGGACAGGTGGGTGTTAAATCACACTACAAGTTTATGTTCTTCAGCTGCAGTTATTCATTAAGAGGAGGGAGAAGAGAGGTATGAATTAGCTGGATCTGAACCACTATGTTGTAATACATTGTGGAGGTACATGTCAGTGACCGGATTCTCTTTCCTATATGCTGGGTAGTCTCTGACACAACAACTACCACCACCCACTTCAGACGGTTCCCCCAGCTGACTGACCATAAATGATAGCTTCTTTTGGAAGTCTGCTTCTGAAATCTCTGTGGTTTGCAATTTTTGTTACTCAGTTTGAAAAAAAAATTAAGACTAATGCCCTCAGTTTCCTCTGGGAAGTGACTTTAGTAATTGATCAGCAGCTCAGTCTTATTTATGAGGCAGCCTGAGTTAGGGACAGTCCCCAATACCCTGTTCCGGTGAATAGGCATGCTGTAGTCAAGAAATTCCTTGTGAAGAAAGGCACTTTTTCCTGGAAATAAATCAGACCTGACTCCCAGGGGACACTGCAGTAGACCAGCAGGTCTTGGAAAACTTGCCTGTTTTAGATGCTTCCCCAAGACAAGTATCCCACTTGTTCCCCTGACATGTCCTGCTGGCACCTATGGGACCATAACCTTTACTGACACTTTTTTAAGTGATGCAAGTGCTAACTTTCCACCTTGTCTTCTGATTCTCAGGAAACACCAGCTGGAAAAAGAATAATGGAAAATTGTACAGACACAAATAATAGCTCCACTTGCACAGGAATTCCCTACAAAGACAGCAAGACACTTCTGGTTGCAGTTTACAGCATCGTTTTTGCCATAGGCCTTCCGGCAAATTGCTTAACTTCCCTGCTTACATTTCTACAAATACAAAGGCATAAAGTAATCGCCATCTACATTTTCAGTTTATCATTGTGTGAGCTGATGTATTTAAGTACCTTGCCTCTCTGGATTATCTACGTGCAAAATGAGCACCGATGGAATATGGGTGTAGAGGCTTGCAGAATAACAGGATTCATCTTTTTCTGCAACATATACATCAGTATTCTGCTTTTGTGCTGCATTTCTGTGGATCGTTACGTGGCACTGGTGTATGCTCTGGAATCAAGGGGGAGAAGAGGACAGAAAAAGGCAATCATAATAGTGTGTTTTCTCTTTGCTGTGGTTGCAATAATCCACACTCCAGTATTTTACATGGAAGATAATCCAGAACGTATGAATAGGAAGACCTGCTTTGAAACTTTGCCCCTTAACATAACATTGGCTTCTTTCAGCTTTGCTAGATTCATATTTGGATTTGCCATACCTTTCACAATCCTCATTTTCACAAACTACAAAATTTTCCAAAGTACAAAAACAAGCAGCAGCTTGACTTGTCGCCAAAAAGCCAAAGTGAAGTATCTGGCTGTCGCCATTATTGTCATTTTCCTGATCTGCTTTGCTCCCTACCATGTGGTACTCATAATAAGATCCATATACTTTATGCTTCATCAAAATTGCTCATGTCCATTTGAAAAAAATATCTATTCAATTTTTACAGCGTTTCTGTGTTTAGCCACTGCAAACAGTGTTGCAGATCCAATCATCTACGTGCTGGTTAGTGAAAACGTCAGAAAAGATTTTTATAGGACTCTGAGAAGATGGAGATTGAACTCAGCCAGGCTGAATTCATCCATTAATCACAAGACTGACAGCCTAAAATTGAAAATGTCAAAAGAATCACAGGAAGGAGGGCTAAAAGAAGAAAACAAAGAAATACCAGATTCATCTGACATTCAGAAGACCTGTAATAGTGGCAAAGACCAAGAAGGTGGCAGCTAGCAGTTAGCTGCTGACACAAATAAGGAGTTCCCACCACCAGCTGTGGGCTGCAGACTGCAGCACGCAAGTATTTACATTCTGATGTCTGTAGGAAGTTTTGTCATTGTGTGTGAGCCAGCAACTCCTTGAAGATGCTACAGGAGTGATACTTCTTATTTCTGTTTGTCTTCTACAATAAAGTTCGTCCACCAGTATCATTGGTGAAAATATTTCTTTGCTAAGGACACGTGGAATAAACTAAGTAATTTACTTTGACTCAAATTGAAATCTTAAAAGCTTATTTTTGGGGCTGGCTTTTTCTTCATATGAATTCAGAACCAGTTTTATCTTCTGAGATGGACAAAAAAATCCCTGCTGAGGAGAACAACGTAGGACCCATTCTTAAGGTTGATATTTTTAGTTCTTGAGGACGTACATGTTCAGATTCTCATACACGAACTCTGTTGTTACCGTTTGTGGTTAACCAGTGGAAAATATTAAAAATGAGGAAGTCTTTAAACGAGAGCCTTGAAAATGTTCCTAATACTTCAGTATGCAGCTTTATTTACCTTGCACATTCTGGGGAGAATCAAAGGGCAAAACAGTGGCCCGATAACACAGAACAACAGTACTTCTACTGTATTAGTCAAGATCCTGCACTGTCCTGAAATTCTTAAAATGTACAATTCTAATGCTTGATATTTTACAATTAGTAGATTTTACTTATTTTGCAGTTAAATCTGGAATGCACTGAAGTATATAGAAAATTTATACATTTCCAACTGGTGTCATGGATTGTTTGTACGCCATCCCTGAACATTTGTTGAACTTGTGTTTCATTTCTGACTAAGCTAAAACTTCCCATCTGGTACTGATCCAACTTTCACTGTGTAGGAGTTTGTACAAGAGTTAAGTGCCTTACTGACAAGGAAGGGCTGGCAGCATGGAGAACACAGTCCGTTCTCCCCATAGATGGGAACTCCCTCGGACATGCTGGTGGTGCATACATGAGACTATACTGGGGCAGATTTAATTGTTGCTGCTGCCACTTTCACTATGAATAAATTATTGATGGTAGTTTCCTGTGCCTTCAAACCAGAAATTCAAAAATGATACAAATCTGGCAAGATTTATCTAAACAGCTTCTTCATATTTTTATGCGATCAAAGTAAAACAGACAAAGATCATTAATCAGTTGGATGTTTATTTGAGTACGAGTTTGTAAAAGTGTTTCACGGCATCATTCTGCTTCGTCTGTAATGTTGTATTTCTGTAATATTTTCAAATTGTCATTAATGTTGACATTTCCGAATTGAACTAACATTAGCCAATGTTCAAGTAAATACAATACTTGTTAATGTTTTAAAATTGTCATAGGTATTTCTGTATATTATGCCTTATTCTTATACACTTTTGCAAAGAAGCATTGTGCCACAATGGCATTTCCTCAAGTTATTGTATTTATGACATATTTAACTTTTTTATTATTTAATGACTCCTCTGACATCTACCTATGAAAGGCTTGTGTCCTCAAAAGTAGTTCACGTAATACTGAATTGAATAGGAGATTGTTTCTTGGAAAAATGTGAAATTCTGTTGTGATGCTAATTAACAAACTGTGGTTTTGTATTTGCATATGCATGCCAGAGATCAAAGTCTCTAAGGTATCAGGGAGACATCTGCAAAGTGCTGAACATCTGTAACTTTGTTGAAAATCAAACTTTCCATTACTAAAAAAATCAGCGGCAGGCGTTGCTCCTAACAGCCCAGTCAGCCAGAGCACTGGTGATTAATCTCTGAAGACACATATGCAAACTGCCCCAGCCTCAGTATTTTCATAGTCTAAATGTAAAACTCTGATGAATAATAGCAGAGAACTTAGAAGAAACTAAAGATACAAACTTCTGAACTGATTGAAATGGATGCAAATTAGATATTCATTTCAATGAAGTCTGAAATCTCTCTGATGTTTTCCCTCTGATAAAATGTGAGTATCTTTAGAGCAACCAGTATTGGAGCCCGGTGCCATAGGTGCAGGGGACAGGGATTAGCAGGGTCTGATGCAACATCTGCAATTCTTTTGCATTGCCTAATTTACATGCTGTTCTAAATTACTATATCATTATGCATCTTCTCTTAATAAAAATCCTTGGAGCTTTTTTGTTCAGATGCACTCTGAAATAAAAGCCCTAGGGGTGCCAAGGCCCTGTACATCCTGATCCAATTTTGAAGATGACCTCAATGATCTCCAGAGGTGCTTTCCAAACTAAAATATTCCGTGACAGGGATTAGGGGCCAGGTACCAAGCAATGTATCCACATGGGAAAATCGCAAATCGTGACTTCTTTGGATAAATGGAAAAGCAGCTTTACGTCTCAGTGAGTACATCAAGAAATGCTATTTCCATGTTGTTAAACTATCCCATCAGATAAGCCGACTGTTTCTCATGTGACAAATTGAAGCATGAGATCTGTTTTGTCACACGGTATCTGACTGTGCCATGCAGGCAAAGGAAGGGTCTCAGCACTGGGACACTTGCTAGAGGCACAGCAAAGGACACTACTCAGGTCAGAGCAGATCTGAAGGATGGCTTGATTGTGTGGGTCCTTCCATCCTTTCCTCCTGCAGGGATATTACCAGTGAGCCTGCAGGGACTGCTTCGTGCTCTGAAGGGTCACCTACTACATCAGATCTGCAGTTCTCAGCCCAGCTATTTGGATCTGTCCCCCGACTTCCTCAACTCAGCTTAAGCTATAAAATGACTTGGAGAGAGTACAAAACTTAGGCCGTGCTTCCAGATTTGATCTTTAGATGGCCAGGTCTCCACAAATATGGGTCAGAGTGGGTAAGTAGGTCACCAGTGTAACAGGACGAGAGTCAAAAATTCCACTCTCTTTTGTATTCAGCATTTACTCAGGTATAACTTCCATAATTTGATTTAAAGAAGAGTGGGCTACTCAATAAATAAAACTTGATTTTATTTTAACATGTGTCTCAGACATTCATAATGTACCTGGGAAATAAGTGGATTGCTGATTGTTTTAAGTTTGACTGTGAAGCACGAAGTGAATAATTTCTGGCTATGAACTAGAGCTGGCCAAACTAGTTTTTCCAGACAATATATTTGATTTGTTTGTTTACTCATCAATTTTAAGTTATTTCTAAAGACTGCATTTTTTAAGTAATTGTTTGGGGTAACTCACTTCTTATAAAACTCTATTCCTGTCTAAGAAATTGACGTGCGGAAAACAGACTCCACAATCAGTGAGATTGTAAAGTAGGTATGTTCATTCAGCGCTGGGCAGCACGGGGGGTAGTCCCACCAAAGTCGTGCGCGCCGCACTCGGCAGTTTGTCTCAAGTTTATACTGTCAAGTGTTACATATTCACAATACGCCTATACATATGCATGACCTATCCCCGCTCCATATTAAAATTAGCTCCGAGAGGTCATTTCCATAGTCTCCTCTCAACTGCGCTTGCGCAGTGCCTCTTTATGGTGGTCGTCTGGTGGTCGCAGAGATGAAGATAGATGACTCCTCTTCGTCACCGCTAGTAACCTTTTTTCTTGCGCAGGCTCAGTGATTTCTTGGTATTCACCCAAGCCGCAAGACCAGTCTTAGCTGGCTCTTGGGGCCTGCTCCTGCTTCTTATCAGGAGCTGTCTTTACCTCACTGGCTGGTCCTTGGGACTAGCTCTTCTTATCAAAGACTGTCTTTGCCTCAGCTAATTTCAACAATGTAAGCGCTAAACATCATCCTTCATCCCCCCTTATTATGTCTACTGAAATTCTTTTGACTCCCCTTGTCTCAAAATGCTTTTGCGTTCAGTACTACATTTTGCTTCAAGAGGATAGTTACACAAAACAGGTAAAACCAGATACAAATGAACTCAGACCCTCTGTGCATGACAAAGTTTCATCCGCAGTTAGCGATCCTGTAGCTGGTCTGATTTAGCCTCTGCTGTCATATACAACCCAATGTCGAATTTCTGTTGGGTAGTGAGTGATGAAACCTAACTCAGAACCAGGCTTTCAAAAACATCCGCAATCTTATAGCTTTTTTTCATGAGCATATTGTCATCCTACAGGTCACGCTGTGGGATAGGCCTTTTAGGAAACATCCTCCACATAGTGTAATGATGCCAAAGTTGCCTCACAGGTTGGAATACCAGTCTTATTTTCAAACCAGCACAAACTAAAGGTAGCAAATAAGGGTGGAGGGATTGCATCAGAAAGATGCAATCATTTTTTTGAACCTCTTTGGTGTGCAGGGGATGCATACAGGTGGTAACATCCCCAAAGGTGGATCCCCCAGCATGTCTTCTGCCACTAGTGTCTAGAGATGAGGACACCTACCAGCCCTCTCCATTTCTTCTTATCCCTCTTGGGTGGTTTGCATCCCGCTGCACTCCCTCTTTCCCCTGCACAATTAACCTTTGCACAGGAGAGGGCGCTTCTCATAGTCTATTTGCACCAGGGATGCAGCACGGCCTCATGATGCAATCTTCAAGTGAAAGGAATGTGAACCATAAAAAGAGAAATCTGTTATCCCAAATTAGACTAGTACTAATATCCTGGTAATAAAATTTAGTTGCTGCCATCATGAGCAATTGGTAAGAAAGAGTAGGACTTAACTCATTATGTCTCATCGCTATAATTCAGATCACTGATAACTTCTAGGGTTTTACTCTCTTTACTCCATCCTGTAAGAAATGCTCAGGGATAACAAAGCAAAAACTAGCCTTGCATACAGATGGAAAGTCTGCTGCGGAGAAATGATAAGCTATGTGGTAAGAATTTCACAAAACATCACATGAATATCATCTATACCAGCAACCTCAAAATAAGCCTTCTCAGTGCGCCATAAAATTATCCATCCTGTTTGGCAGCCTCAGTCTGTGACAGGGCCCACACATTTCAGCCCATGATCACAAAGTATCCCTTGTATGTTCAAAGGTCTGTCATGAAATATTTTCTTGAGGGAGGTAAAGAATCAAAGAGGAGAGAGATACTGTGGGAAAAAGGGTGTTGTATGATGTACAAAGTCCTGAAAAGCCTTGTAAACCTAAAGTCACAGATGTTCTGAACAAGTATGCAAATATCTGAGTGTTCAGAAAGCTACTTAGAAATACATCAGCTTGTATCACAGTTCCCCATCTGTAAAATGGGACACTTCTTCCCTTGAGCATTGTCTGTCTTCTCGGTTTAAAATACAAGCCCTTGCAGGAGATACTAGAAAGAGTGGGCAGGTGCGTCGTATGCATATTCAGAGCTTAGTGCAACGGAGCGGGGAACAGTGTGGAGGCAAATATAAGGTACTAAAGCACAAATTCTAATGAGTCAGCACTTTCAGGGTCAGATTCAAAGCACTTTATTTGTTTCTATTCATGCTGGGGCATCAGAGAAAAAAAAATATGCAGACTTTCACTTTAATTTTGGGTCTCCTTCTGGCAACATGGGCACTAGACCCTCGGGGTCTTTGCTGGGATTTTTCCTCACTGCGATATTTTGGTATTTGGAGGTGTTTTATTGCTTCCAAAACGTAAGAGTAATACTGATCCACAGAGTTGACTTCCAGACTGGAAACACTTAGGGCCAAGCGTTCACAAGGTTCATAGTACCTCTCTGGGTACAGGACTGAAAACAATCAGTAACACTAATAGCATTTACCGTTGCAACTTCTGTACACAGTAGGCCACCAGTAATAATCTCTAAAATCCTTAGTGCTCTGAGATGTATGCATGTGGACACTGCCTCTCAAGCTCTTCCCTTCCTGGCACTGTTTTCATGGGTTGGGAAGCACTTTCTTAGCACTAGATTTCTGGAATGTGTCTCTGGCAGTGTGAGCCTGATATGCATGAGGCAACAGCACTATTGCTTACCTATTTGATTAATTTGGGGGTTTCTTTTTGCCTTTCTTGAATATAGTCAAGACGACTAGGCTCACATAAACCACTACAGGTAGTTTTTATTATTGTATGTTTGACATTTATAGGTGACTTGACAATATGTTGGATAAAGGACATTTGATGAGGTATTAAAAAAAAATCCTGCAATTTTCCATTTAGCCGCATGTACAGTTCCTGTCTACCTCTAATTCAAATCTTTCCTAAAATAAGGCCTATGAAAATGGACAGTCCATAGCTTTTAATGGAATGGTGCACTTAACTGTGCCGCTTGCAGTAATAGCTGCATCCCGAAGATAACAAATGCACAAGCCTCAAACTAAACTCAGCAGTGGATGCAGCAATATGCAAAAGAGAAGAAAAATGCACATTAAATAACAAGGGAACTCAGGAGTATGACTGATTTCTTGCTTTCTTGACTGTTACTGTGGGAGTGGCCCATCAACAAAAGGCAGGAGATTCTAGCCAGGCCAAGTACAAATCTGAAGTTTCTATCAGGAACAAGAAAAAGGGGGCGAATGGGGAACTTCGTTTGGACACAGGGGTGTGAAGCAGATACAGACAGACTGTAACGCAGTAACACAAAAGATTCAATGGGAAATGAACGGTCAGCAGGTAACTTCAGTACTCCACAAAAGCAGAATTCAAAGGCATGTGTGATTTTGTAACTCAGCAAGGGGCTTTGCCTAATGAGAGGCTCAGTGGCCCCTGCTTGCTTTATTCAAGCACCAGCCACTCCCTCTTCTGACCAGAAACGTTCCTCTCTCATGAGAGGCAAGAAGCTGGAAATTACATTAAATATTTGCCTTTTTTCTTTTCTTAGCATTCATTTTCAGATACTAGAACCATATCTTAGTCAAATTCTAAGATGAGAAATAACACTGTACAAGGAAAAATCCCCAAAAATAATCTTTTTTTTTCTCTGGAGATACTGAGAACTATTACGAATAAATCAACATGAAGTTAAACCAAAGCTGTGAAACAAGGCCTCCTCCCCTGAAGGCTGTGCAAAATTGAATATGAATCTGAACTTTTTTTGCTGGCCCATACTTTCAGATCATAATGACTTCAAACCTCTAGAACTGGGAGGAAAATCTCTTTTTTTTTAATGTAGAAATGTAGATTGGACCTATTCTTCCATGATGAAAAGCAATATTAACGTATAATCCTGACTTGCCTGTGCTTCAGTATCATGTCTAATTGACTAGCATGAAGAAAAGCTTTTATGAAAGGAAGATATCACAGAAATATTCAACACAGCAGTCAACTATGGGTTGTGAGTCTACTGCCTCTATTCTGAACCATGAAGCAGAAGTTTCATTTCAGAAATGACACTGAGAGGTTAATTCCCCTTTTCTGTACTCCCAGCTTTTATTTTGCATAAATTTCTTTGTGTTTTCCAGTGTAATTCAAGCCCTGATCGCTTTTAAGTCATGAGATGATGTTTTTCCAGGAGTTTAATGTAGTCACAAGAGGGCACCAGACTCTAGCCTATTTCTCCTGCTGGCAATGGTGGACTTCACAGTGCAAGAAAAAAAATTAGTATCTCTTTCTCTTTTAAATTCGCAGCCTGTAATCATAAATTTGTAAGACTTCGTGCTGCTAGATAAAACAGTCCGTACAGATGAGCGTGTGCGTATGTGTGCTCATGCTTACCATACTGACAGCTGTTGAGACAGACCCAAGATTGGGTTATAATGTTTATCCAGCTATGGCAGAAACATGCAACTTTTTTCAAATGGTGGCTACAAACAGGCAGAAAAACAAGAAGCAAAAAAACCAGGACTGAAAACAAGCAAGAAAAATTATGGGGAGAAAAAGAGAGAGACAATTCCCTTGCATCACACAATAAAAAATGGAAGATGGTGGAACTTGCCAGGATCTGTCCATGATTCCCTGGAGAGGATGTAAGTGGCAGGCGGCAAACATAACATATAAGCCATTCAGCTGAGGCAGCCCCTGCAGTATCTAAACACCCACCAAATTCTAAACTCTTTCAGGAGCCCCACTTTGCCTCCCTGCCTTGGCAAACCACACTCCACATCGTCCTGGACCACTGTTCACCGCAGCTCCGGTGTCTTTATCCCAAGTCTATTGGCATTTGGTGCTATTTGTTAGTCAGATTAAGTAAGGCCAATTAAAGATTTATTATTCCGTTAACATTAGATATGTTGAAATGATTGCTGGGAAACCACTGGCTACCGACAGAGCACCAGGATACATGAGTTAACATTCCTTTATTGCTACAAAAGTCAAAGCTGTCCTTCCCATCAAGGTACAGGACCAGAGCAAAGAACAAGACCAGCTCACAGCCTGTTATATGTGTTCATACTCATCCTTCTAATTGGGTTAACCCTTTAACCAGATAAGGCAGACAGGCATTAGCAATCATTCTCTTAGGAATAGGGTAAAAAAATTAAGTAAAAAAAAGGATAAAAAAATTGCATTTTTAATATGCCTTTTCATGCCTTAGTTTACCTACTTCTTATGCTCATTTTTGGATACCCTCATTAAACTGTAATTGCTATGCTTTTACTATAATTTATTATATATTTTTTCTTACAGACTGTGTAATTCAGATAAGTCACCATCAAATCGACATCAGCAATAATTTGTGGATACATTTTCCAGTTTCACCTATCAATTCACCGGACTCTAAAACAAAATTTGGAAACAATCCAAACACTCCAACAAGCCATCACAGCCTTCATCTCCTCTTCCAAGGAGCATAGAGGGTCATTTTAACTGGCAGATAAAGCATTAACTTCTACAACCAGCATATTTCTCTTACTGATGCTTAATTTTATTCTCCTCGTTATTTATGATGGGTCTAAGGAAAATCACATTTCTTTTTTGGAAAATGTAAAACAACTCTGCTGTCAATGGTTTGTTACTAAAGTCTCAACCGCCAGAATTAAGTTACTGCATAAGAAACTCAGTGTTCTTATTTTTCTACCTTTTCCCCCTAGTTTTCATGGTCCAAATGCTTAACAACTTTAAGGCAAGCTTAAACATAAACAACTGACCTACATATTCTCAAAAGTTTTGTTAGCTTTAATTGTGCTTTTGAATTATAACTCTCCAGTTTCCCACTGGTATTATAATTTTCAGGGACACAGCTTCTAGAAACAGCACAGTGCCTTCCAAAAGGCTGGTTTCAAGAGCAAACCACTGTAATATCAAAAGATGCAGAACAGCAAAGGTGTTAAGCCTCAAATCTGGCCTAAAAGATCTGAAAGCCACACTCTAATGTATGTTCAAGGATATATGAAAAAGGAATTATTCATTAACTTCTTCAGCTTGCAACCGCTTCAGGCTATTTTGTTCTTACAGTATCTGCAGTTTTTCAAAGGAAGGTAGAGCTGGTGGGGGAAAAAAGATCTTCACATGCACAGCACAAACACATTCATCAGAAACAGACTAACTCCCGAGATGAAAATATGGTACTTAGCTTGCTGCAAAGAAAGGAATACCTTGAGTAGTGACAGGCTGCACATGTTTTTTGAGCTTGTGGGTGCTATTTAATAGTAGATGCTTAGTTGCTATAGCAACTGTCATACCCTATGGTATTTATGCTTAGATATGGAACACATATTTTAAGCAGCACCAGACAACATGGCATTCAAGTGTCCAAAATACATGTTTAAAAGAAAATCCCTCTTATGAAGGAAGTAGGTGTGTTCCTCTGTTATTAGAAAGCCTTTATAATGCAACAGTTTTGCAACAACAAAACAATCCTGTCCCTCACAAACATAAAACAGAACTACCACGATGATCCAGAAGAGGGCTTAGAAGCCTTAAAATAAAACCCCAAACAACATTCAGGACTTTAAAAATCCATCTTTGCTGACTGCTACTGCATAATCTGGAGACTTTTGCTGTTCAGTACGGTGCATGGTGCTTTGCCACTAGAGGTTTCTATTGTAGTTTTAGTATCTCACCAGGTACCTCTTCAAAAGTCTTAATTTCATATCCTCTGGGCTTTGCTCCTACCACAGATGTCCACTACCAACACAAAGCAACATACTGGCTGTCGGCCTCTGCCTGCCAGTGTGCATATGCATTATTTGTGGTTTCATGGCTGGAATTTCTCAGGCGTGCTTTGTAGCCCCTTTGGCTTTTGTAGTTTTGCATACCACCCACCATGGAGAACACTTTCTCTGAATTGGCTGGCAACTGTAAATCCTACTGAAAACATTTATTTTGTCACATCCTGACGGTTGAGGAGTATAAACAAATATTGTAATATGAGGGCACTCTTTCTTTCAGGTCCTTTCCACCATAAGAGGAAACTGGTGGTCAGTAACTTCTACAGCTGCCTATGAAGGGTCCTTAACTCCAAAACAACGACTTCAGCCAGGCAGGCTAAAAGAGTTTGCAGACTAGTACAAGCCTAACAGCTTCCCCGTGTCCTGTTTGCACTGTATTTCCTGCAGTCAAAACATATTACTACCTCTTCTTAGCAATTTATTATGGGTTCCATAAAGGTACTAGCTGACGTCGATAAACAGTGGTGCTGGTTTTAGCTCACAGAGTTTCTTAGTCTGTACATGTTCTTAAAAAGAACTCGTTTCTTAGCTCATGTTACCCCTAATCCCCCTGGCCTCCTAGTAGATAGATCAGATACCCACAGCCATAAGGCCTGAGGCTGGTGGCCTGAGGCAGACAGATCTCTGCCTAAGAAAGGATTTGCCTTGCCACTGTTGCACTGACAGCCACATACCCTCCCTCCCATCACCTGTCTACTACCACTCCAGTTTTTCGCCAGCACAAACACCCAGCTGAGCCAATACAGCCAGCCAGCTGTTGCCATATTCAGACATGTATTAGCTGGTGCATGGATTGGTTGGTGTGATGAGTGCTCTGACTATGTTATTCTCATTTTGTAAGCCACTAACATTTGATGACAGCATCATTATCCTCCAACATCAAGCTACAGTTAGCCCACAAATGCACACTCACTTACTATGAATGCATTGGTTTGTTTTACAGGCACCAGATGCCCGCTGTTCTTTGTCCAACCCCCTTCTACAGGTAGAGTGCCAGCATTTCCAGGCTCAGAGCAGTGAAGGAGAAGCTTACCCTCACTGAAGGCTGAGCAGAACTTTCAGCCACCTTTGGTGGTCCACACATTAACATGTTGTAATGATGCAGAAACACTTTCTCTTAAATTCAGTGTGCTGTGACTGCAGACCGCACACAATGAAGTTGTATCCTGTACCTGGCTTACAGGGCCCAGCTGAGCTGCTACAACAGGCTTACTTCTTAGGGAACAGCCACATTTAATTACCCTCCTTAGCCTTTCTTCCATCTGCTCCTGGATTTTTTAGGCTAGCTCTGCTGCAGGAATGTGCTTGTCTGCAGAAGCACTCAGGACTGTTTCATAATGCTGCCTATCTCAGAGGTAATCAGAATTTGCCAGGTCGGGCTTAAAGGAAATGGTACATTACGAGTGGGCCTCCTGCCCTACTCTGGAGCCAAATTAAAAAGACAAACATATCTTAAATGCTTTAATCAAACAGTAATTATGAGAGAAACAATATAGACTCAGAGCAAGTACACGTTGTCTTTAGCAGGCAGAGGCAAGCAACCTCTGTCCCCGTTCTGAACTGGCGAGATCACAGCCAAAACTCTTCCAAACCTCACACGGTGGTGCCAGTACAGCACAGAGCTTGAGCTAACACACCTAGTCTCTCAATACAGCCCACTAGCCAGAGCACAGCACTGCGCTGACGACAGCTCACGGCTTCCAGCTCAGGGCTGAGTCATGTCTGGTTGGCTCCAAGCACCGGCAGTGCAAGCACACGTTTTCCTAGCTCTGACTGCACAGCCCTACTCTGAACTATTCGCCCAGCTACATAAACCCCAGGGCCCTCGGACCAGAGACAGAAAACACTGCAGCCACACAGCAGTGCAGAGTGGAAAACGCTTCACTGTCAGGTTGGTATTGGTATTGAGACAGGACTCTGTCCTATCTCACTGAAACTATTTGTTTCAAAGCTTAAGCAACCTCCTGACTAATTTTCCTACCCTCTTTATCTGAGGGCTTGCAAGCCACTGGTTGTGAAACACTGCGCTAAGCCTCGTACAAACACCAAGCAAGACCGTGCCTATCAAAGCCCAAGAAACACTCCCTCCGAGAGACCTTTCCACGGGCTAGAAATAATATCAGTGCAGTGACCCAGTGGAAAGTGAGGAACTTCATTCTGCATGTATTTCTGTTTTTTATTCACCTATGTGAAGATTATCTGTATTAGCCCTTTAAAACTATTAAAACTCACTATTATTATAATCATTTGTAACGTGGAAATGTGATGGACCGAGATCCTTTGTGCAGCTTGAAACAGCACAAATAAACTGGAAATTCTGTCGTCTTTTTTTTTTTTCTTTTAAAAGCGCAGTTTCAGCCCTGCTCCCGGCCATTGAGCTCCTATTAATTTCTGCGGTTTTGTAAACACTGTCCAACTCTAAACCAGCCTTCCCGTCACCGCCAATGTGTGAAAGTCTGGCCAGCTCAGCAGGGGCTGAGCAGCTCTGAGAAAGGAGCAGCAAAGTTCCCGAGGCATCAAGCACAGCCCAGCACAGGCTTGCTCCAGAAGGGAAGGAAGGGGGCTGGGAGGGAGGGAGTAGTGGCTGCTTTCCAACGAGCATGGCACGCAGGTCACGCCACCCGGTACCAGCCACCGCCGGAGGAAAAGGCAGGCGAGGCTCCCGGGAGAGCAGGCTCTCTGCCGGAGCAGGCGGGCTGTGCGTTGGGGAGAGCCGGAGCTGGCTGCCAGCACAGCTCCCGCAGCCACTGCTGCTCAGCCGCCGAGGAGGCAGCATGGCTGAAGCCCATGTGTACATGCAGCTCTCACAGACCGAAGGCAGGCCCATCCTTCATCCACGCCGAGCACGAGCTAACCCCTGCCCAGCCAAGGGAAGGGGCTCAGGGTAGCAGCTCCACTTGACTCAGCCCTCCTGCTCTGGGGCAGAGGCTCCAGCTCAAATAAGCCGCACCATGTGCCAAGGATGGATCTGCACCTTGGGCCCGCTCGGAGCGGTCGAGGCAACGCCTGCTCCTGTTAAACCAGCCCTGTACCTCCTGTTTTCACACAAAAAGGGCATCCCATTCACCCCTCTGGCGATCACACTTCTATAAAGGCTGCCAGTGCTTTTAAATCCCCTCAGGACTGTCACTCACTCTGAAGATTTTGCTGGGTGCCAGCGGTGACCCGTCTTCCTAGGAGAGATCTGCTGAGCTGGTTTGCATCATTTTCTTCCCTGTCACCCATATTAGTCATTTCATCAGCAAGCAGGTTCCTCTACAGTGTCTCACTAGGTGCAATGCCTCTCAATTGTCTAGAAGCTTTGAGTACATATTATGAACCACCTTTCGATTTAAGTGTCTCCTGCCATTTCTGACCAGTAATTCCCCCCCGCCTTTATTTTGTATGCAGTTATTGTCTTCATTTCACTTTCCCCTATCAGGTTGCTTTGCAGACGTTTCTTTCCAGTTCTGCTCCATGCTTTGTCTCTAGAACTTCAACTTTAACTTAGGCATCGGTTCTGCTTTTGCTTGCAGATTATCTTAGCTGCAAAAGTTTCATGGGCTGAGATAGTTTTCTCAATATATAGATAACTGTTTAGGAAATTACCAGGTTTTCACCTGTTCTTTTTAAGTCTGGTGTTAAAATTTCATTTACTGAAACCAGTAGGAGGATGAAAAACTTCAGCGTGTAACTAAAATTTGATCATTTCTTTATCACATGGTGGTTACAATTCAATTATATTCTTTATAACGCTATTTTAGTCCTATCAGAGATTGTTTGCTTTCTAGTAAACACTTTGGGCTGTATTGTTTTGCATAGGTCTGTCCAGATTTTTCCATTTTGACTTTTCAAGTTTTGTTTCTCACATGTGTGAGATGTGATAGTTGTTTTCTCCAGAGAATAATCAAATCTGGTCATACCTCGATGAGACATAGTTTCTCAGCTTTTCAAAGGAGGCGGAGTGCTGAGAACCTTTCACAACTTTTCTTTCAGTGGCTTAATCAGAAACATAGATGATTTAGTTTTTAAGCCATCAGATATCATCTCATTTCACTGGAGGATTTATTAGGAAAAAAAAATCAAACCACGAAACAAAAATGTCAAGACTCTCTCTCATTGTATCTAAAAGGAAAAAAAAAAAAGATAAGGAGAGGGGACTTATGTACCTTACTATGCAGATGATGCTATCACTAGAAAGAGCAAACCCAATAAACTCTTCCTGCAGCGACCCTCCAAGGAACCACACTCACACCGCCTCAAGAGGGAAGTCCAGAGAGGCTCAAAGGTTCTTGCAGGGTTTGTTGCGGGATTCCCTATTTCAATTCTTTGCAGCCAAACTAGAAGCAGCCAATGTCAAGCTGAATAGAGCATGAGAATCTCTCTCTTCGTGGACTTGTTCTTTCAAAGTTTTGACTTGTATTTTTGCACCATGATGCCATAAGCACGCTGCAAGGAACTGTAAAAAACACAAGGGGAAATACTGCACTTTGTAACCTGCCTTGTCCCAAAAGCAGATCTTGCTTCGCTATAGAAATGTTATTTCCTCCTGCTTTCCCGTGTCAAGCTACAGCTCTGTTGTTTTACAGCCTTTCCTACCGACCCTCAGCCCCAAGCCCCGTTGATCGCCCCCGGCGGTGCCTAGCCCACCCTTTCTCCATTTTCTTTCTCTCCTCGCTCCCCGCCCCACCGCGGGCAGCAGATCCTCCCCCTGCCCGAGCCGCAGGCTGGAGGCAGCAGCTGCCGTGCCGCTGCGGCTCTCTGCCGGCAGCCGCAGCCAGGACAAGCCCGGCTCCCCCCGCCCGACCTCCCCTTCTGCCTGCTTTGGAGACAGCCGGCACGTAGCTGCAAGACCGGGAAAGCGACCGAGGAACGCTCGGCCGGCCTAAGTACTTGCAGATGTGCAGCAGCATCGAGCTGGAAGTCACCGCAGCGTTCAAAGCTTTCGGGGTTTTTTATTTTTTTTTTTTTTTTCGCTCAGCAGGGCGGTTGGAGCTTTTGGGACAGCGGCTTCCCGAAGGGTGCGAAGCTTCACCCCTTCCCTTCGCCCCAAGGAAGCGGCTTCCCCGTCCTCTGACTGCGAGACCCGGGGCTGCGAGGCCGGGCCCAAACAGGAAATGCCACAGGCCTTGCTAATGGAGTCATGAGGCCTGGCACCCCCCGCGGGGCGGCCGCACCGGGGGGGGGGGGGGGGAAGCGGCTGCGAGGGCGGGCCGGCAGCGGTTGGCGCCGGGGGCTTCCCCGGCCCGGAGGGAAGCGGCGCCTGACGGCAGAGAGCGGCCGGGCCCAGCGGCGGAAGGCGGCGCGCCGCGGCCCGGGGGTGGCCGCCCCCCGCTCCTTGCGGCTCCCCGCGGGCTGCAGCGGGGCCAGGTCTGAACCTGTTCCCGCCGGAGCCCATGGCCGGGAGCCCAGACGTGCCGCGGGCCCCTGGCTGCCGTTTGAAATCGGGGCTCCGCCTCGCCCCCCCGCCTCCGCCTCCCGCCAGCCTCTCAGGGCTGAGGGGAAGGGCTCGGCCGCCGCGGCAATCTCGCAGCCTCCCGTGGGCGGTACCTGGGGCGGGCGGGAGAGGCCAGGCGCCGTGGCAACGGCGCCGCCAATCGCAGTGGTGAGCGGTGTCTGCGCGATTCGGCGACGGCCAATAGCAGCTGCCGTTCCCTTGTAGGCGTGGGTGCCGGGGCAGGCCCGTCCCCCAGCGGGAAGACGGGGGTGGGTGAGGAAGCGAGTTCCTTTGTGGGCTTTGACAATAAGATGGCGGGCGGGGGGAGGCGGGGCCGGTCCCTACGGTTGGCCCCGCCCCCTCCCTCAAGAGCGGAGCGGTCGGTGAGGCGGAGCGGGGGCTCCCGCGCTGGCAGGCGGCAGCGGCGAGGTGGTGAGTACGGCAGGCTGGGCTGGGCTGGGTCGGGCGCGGCGTGTGGCCCCCGGAGCCGCCCGCCTCCCCCGGGGCTCCTCCTGGGGACGGCGCGGGCGGGGAGCCGGTGGCGGCGGAGCCCGCGGAGGAGGGAGCAGATTCAAAATGGCGGCGGGCCGTTTGCCGGGAGCGCGGGACGGTGAGTAACCGCCGCGCGGGGCTGTTGGCGGCCACGCGCGCGCCGCTGGAGCGGTGAGGGGCGGGGGGGGCCGAGGCCCGTCTCCCCGTGGGCGCCGGGCGCCCCTCTCCTCCGCTCGGTCCCTTCCCCAGGCGCGCACTCCCATCGCCCGCTCCTCCACCCCCGGGCACCCTTCCGGCGCCGCCGCACGCCGTGGCGCCGCTGCCCTCCCACCGCCGGCGTGCAGTGCCTGGGGACCTCCCCCGGCTCCCCCAGAGCACGCATCGCGGCTCAACCCCGCCTCGGCCCCCGCCGCGCTCCCTCCCCCAGGCTCCGTCCGCCGGGGCTCGCTCCCCGCCCCGGCCGCGCCCGCCGGGCACGCCTCTCCCCGCCGGTTCTGGCGGGCCGCCCCCCACCCCCGGCCTCAGCCGCCCCGGCCATGGGCCTCCGTCGTCTGCGTTTCCACGAGCTTTCTGCTCCTCGCACCGCCTGCCGTCGCCCCTGCCCTGGGCGTGCGGCTGCCCCGGCTTCCCAGCCTGCCTTTCCTCGGGAGCGAGTGCCCTTTGCCGAAGCCCTCGTGTCCTGGAGAGGTGCCTGCGAGCCCCCTACGCCCGGGGGGTGGACCAAACCCCGGTGCTTTATAGGTGCCTTTGTCCCAGTCCGAATAGGGATGTTTCTGGCCCTACCAGCCCTCTGCTGTGTCTGCAGCCCACCTTGTAACTCAACACCACCATACACACACATATGCATGCCTAAAGAGGAGTACCTGGCTTTCCATCTTCTTTTCACCATTACACATAGCTTTGATTTCTTACCACAGTTGTTATAAAGGACAGTTTTGCAGTGGGGGGGATTATGGAATTGTAGAATGGTTTGGGTTGGAAGGGACCTTAAAGATCACCTAGTTCCCACCCCCCACCATGGGCAGGGACACCTTCCACTAGACCACGTTGCTCAAAGCCCCATCCAACCTGGCCTTGGACACTTCCAGGGGTGGGGCATCCACAACTTCTCTGGGCAACCTGTTCCAGTGCCTCACCACCCTGACAGTGAAGAATTTCTTCCATATATCTAATCTAAATCTCCCCTCTTTCAGTTTAAAACCGTTACCTTTTGTTCTATCACTACATGCCCTTGTAAAAAGTCCCTCTCCGGCTTTCCTGTAGGCTCCCTTTAGGTACTGGAAGGCTGCTATAAGGTCTCCCTGGAGCCTTCTCTTCTCCAGGCTGAACAACCCCAACTCTCTCAGCCTGTCCTCATAGGGGAGGTGCTCCAGCCCTCTCATCATCTTTGTGATGAAGATGAATTAGATCATGAAGATGATTAGAGTGGTAGAGGGGAGATACAATACCTTCTAACCTTCCCATGCTAACCATCATCACTATACTTACGTCTGTACAAAAAGAAAAAGCATCTTGCTTAAGTGAACCTCCAGCACTTGCCTAGGTAATTCTTGTCTGCTTTCTCGTAAAGGTGAACAGTGCTAAAATTTTCCATCTTCTCTATTACCCCAACTCTTAGGAAGCGACTTTTCCCCTTAAGTACTTAAGTATATCTTTGGCAGCGTATTTTTACATGAATCTGAATTGAGTGTGAATCTGGAATGTTTAAGTTGATGCTGTAGTAAGAATTGGTGCTTGAAATTTGATGCTTGTTTGTAAAGCAGACTGGGCATTTGTCAATCCCAAAAGCAAAACTTTTAATGAATTACATAATACTATGCTCCCTGTGCTACTATTAAAAAACAAAACAAAACACCCACCAAAACCCACAGAAACTCCTTTTTTCATACTGTATTATGCTACAGATAGCTTTTGTCTCCTTGACAGCTCTTTTTGTACAGCTATTTCAAACAGTGTTTAAGTTTAACACACTAAGTTTGGGCTCTTGAGACTCTGATAGTGGAAGAAGGGAGGTGATACAGCTAGTCTAGCCATTGCTTCTTGGACAGAGACAGATGCTGCTTGAAATTATCAGAGAATTTTGAACACTTTGACTCCAAAGCAGCAGCAATCTTGCTCTCCTGTACCAAGTTTTACACAATGGCTAATACCGTTTTGAGTATGTTAGTATGTAAATCAATAGAGAAATATATTTTAATCAATTAGGTTTTGAACTTGGTACTTTCTTGAGATGAGTCCTTGTTGGAGATAGTGCAGGGAAGTCTGGGGAAGGTTTTTTATTTGCAAGGTTTTAATTGCATCTGATAACGGCTATGAAGTTAGGTTTGTTTTTTGGTTTTTTTTTTTACTGAGAACTTAGGTTCTGAGGCATGCTCATATGCCACCTAATAGAAATAAGTGCTGTGATGGCTATATTCTTTAAGTTTATGCTAACAGGTCCACATGGTTTGTTTATTGCTCTACAGAAGAACCTGGAATCACATGCAGCAGGTCTTATGCATTTTTACATTGCATGGGCAAACTGTTTCCTTCTTTAGTATGCTAATAGGCTGGACTGGTCTGCCAACATCCCCTATGTCTTTTCGTTTGTGGATGTGATAATGGCGCTTTTGCCAAGAACTCCTGTGTTCCCATCACCAGTCCCTTCCTCTATCAGTCTGCTATTTTGGGAGGCAAACGGTCAAAGCCTCTTCCTCTAAAATTGTCAGATATCCAAAACAGCACCAGAAAATATTTTCATTTATTGTTCTCGTGACTGCATCGTCTTTATCCGTAGTTGTGGGGTTTTTGTGGGTTTTTGTTTGGATGGGTTTTTCTTTAAACAAAGTTTATGCCCTTGTCACCTATGCTAAAACTGTAAGTGTACCTATTGGGAATTCAGGGATTCAAATAGTTACCGTATACAGGCTGTCAGAGAGATTGGCCTTCATTTATAGAGTGTTTTGAAAGTATACCCAGGGAGCAAAAACTTCTGAACTTTTACAGCATCATAAGGTGTTTGACAGAAATAAGAAATACTTTATTGACTTGACACTATGGTGTCTCACTGGAGTTGTAGTTCATATGCTTCATGACCCTGTCTTGAATGTTGCTGTGAGCTCAGTCTGTATAAGAGAATGAGACTATGAGTTGGTTGAAATACCGTTTCCATGACATAACAGCATTTTAGTCTGAATATTTTGAGATCGAGTCAAAAGATTTTGGCTTGAGAGTGTTTAAGGTGGGGTTTTTGTTATGGTATTTTAACAAGTATGCAGTTTCTTGAGAAAGATGTGTTTGCTGCCCTTCCAAGTCCTTTGTTGACCATCTCCTTCCCTCCCAATTTTGAGAGCAAGCACTCTTCAAGTATTTTTTATTACCAGCCACAATAGAAAATAAAAATAGATGTCCATATGCATCCTTTTTACTTGTTTCTTTTCTAGGTATGTACTTCAGTTGCAGACACTGAACTGTCTTGTATTGTACAGACATGTCTAGAAAAGTATCTGAATTGTTTTCATATTTTATCGTATAAGTTTTTGTAGCCTGTTGAAACAGAGGATTCTTTTAGGTTTCAGTTATTAAAGGAATTTTTGCATGTGTTTGGTAGTTGTATTTGGTATATCAAATCTTATTTTGCCTTAAAAGTGTTTTAAAAACTCAGCTTTTATAGTTAAAACAATTTAATTACTGTCATTACTTTCATTATTGTCATCTTGCTAAGTAAATCTTAGTCACAGTTTCTGTGTTGGTAAAGGAAAATCCTCCCTGGTTTTGCTGTGTTTCAGTTCTATATTTGTGTGTGCTTGCTCTTTTTCTCTAAATGCTACAGCGATACATGGTTTTGTACAACAAAGGTGAAAACTGTATAGTTTTGTGATAAAGGTAACGAAGACTTCCTTTCAGTATGCTTTTGTGTGCATTTAAATTTTTCAGATGATCGCTAGAGATTTTGTTTGCTCTTCAAATGGCAAAGGCATAGGGATAAGGGAGAGGCTGGTCCAAAGGTCAGGGTAACAGCCTAGGACTTGGACTTAAAACTGGCAGTTTCCTTCTCCTGCTGCAGATTTTGGGTGTATTGTCGGGCAAATCACCTTTGTGCTCTAGCTGTAAATTGGGTTTAATAGTACTATTCAAGTTTGTAGGAGTGTTGTGAGGATAGAGATACTGAAACAATTGAAAAGAGAGATGTATAAGTTTCTGAAATGGGAAACTATTTTGTTCTGCATCTCCTGTGCTTGCCTGACATCTTCCTTCCCGGTGCTTGGTAGGTGGTGCTCTAACTTTTACTGTATGGACTCTTGCTCAGTAGCATGGGAGAAGAGGAAGGACTGCATCAAACACAATTACTGGTATGTAATTTTTTGCTCCTTAAATGAAACTGTAATCTATTATTTTGTGCAGTCTCAGGAACAGAGTGACAAAGAGCTGTTTTTATGATGTAAGATACTAATTGGAAGTAAGTGTTACGGAAAAAAATCCAGTGAATGCTGTGAAAGGTTAACTTTTAAGAATCCGTAAACATTTTTCCCTCTGCTGCTACACACCCAAGTGTATGTTTTCAAGTTTTCTGCTGTGTCCTGTTCTTCTGTTGATGTGCCTTAGAAGGCATTTAAATGCCAAATAGTAGATGTATGAAAACCAGGTTAACGTTCAATTGAAGTTTTAATTACTCTTCACAAGAATATAAGTTGAAATAAAAGAAGCTTCAAACTCTGCACAGAGTGTTTAATGTTTGATGACATAGTCATACATGGTTGATTAGTAGACCCAAAAGATATTTCTAGAGGTCAAGTTTCACATGGTGTGTGTGTGTGTTTAGGAATCACTGTACATACAACTTTGTAGGAAAAATTAAATGGGATATCCTCTGATAGGAAGTTTGCAGGAATACCTAAAAATCCGGGAAAGGTGCTATCAAGCAAAAACTTGGGTTGTATTTAATGGGAATAATGCAAATATGTTAGGTTACGGGAGAAACTTTTAAAAGAAACTTCCAAAGCATTTAATATATTGGTAATCCTTGGATAGCTTTGAAGAAGTCTATGAAAAATGACCATAAGACCAAGTTCATATATTCTATATTGTAGTCTCTGTGTATTATGATTTCTAAAGAGTTTTGTACCTTCAGTGGAAAGAAATCTTTAAGAGTTGGCAAATACAAAAAAAGGTTATTTCATGGATATATACAGCAGTGTAAGAAGTATTGTACAGAGTCAGACCAAATGTTTATCTGGCTGCTGTGCTATCCCCAGGTTTTCAGAGTAGATAAGTATGTAGTGTATTTCGAAAGGAGCAGTGTTATTGCACTTTGGTGGATTTTTAGTGACTCTGAAAAAGCTGAGAGAGAGCTCCCTGAAAATATGTGGAACATACCGTAGCAACCAGAAAAGCAAGGCAGAGGTTAGGTCTTACCAAGGGAAATGGAAAATGATATAGAAAGACACTGCAATAGTTTTTTGGGTTTATCACCTTTTAGTTGAAAAACTTTGTTTTGTTTGGGTCACTACATTAAAAAAAATACCCAAATATTGGGTAAACAGGAATTCTAAGGACAGAAGACTCAGAAGGGACATAACAAAGGTGCATGAATGTAAAGATCAGGTACCAGCTTTCATCTGCAGCCTAATTTTTATAAGATGAAAAGAAGTGACATCTATTGCATTTAAAAAAAGAAAAAGTTTACTTTGTATTTCAAGAGATCAGCTGCAATATTTGCATGGGGCACTGTTGTCAAAATTAGTGCAATTCAGAAGAAGATCTGGAGGCTAGTGCTTGAAAGTCATACCTTGGAAAATTCAGTGAGTGATTTTTAGATGTAAATAATGAGAAGCCTGGATGCTCCCCACTTATTTTTACCTGGAGAACCTAAACTAGGAATATGGGAATTTTGCTTTCTTACAGTCAACTGGGAAAGAAGTACAGAAGCCCGTACAGAGGATGACTGTGCCTATCCTTATTGGACTTGCACAATTCATATTGGAATTACACAGTTCATTTACTCACCTGAGTGAGGGAACCAGAAGGACTGCTGTAGGCACCTCAGTTGAATGTCTCAAGTTGTATGGAACAAATGTAAATCTTACTCGCCCTGTAGCCAAAATTAGCTAACCTTTTCAAGTATGCTGCCCGTGGTATTTTTTTCATGTTACTCTGTTAGGCATGTTGATGTTCTGGAGGGGTCAAAACTTTTAAAGATGGTGTGCCAGGTTGTATTTTTATTTCCAAAATTAGAGGTTAAGCATGCCAGTAGAAACTTGGGAGGAGTGAGGAGAAACTGCCTCTCCAGTAGGTGAAATACAGCCGTTGGGATGTTTGCTTCTGTGCGAAGCAGTGGCTCCTGACTTCCATCCAGTGTGGAGCTTAATGGGAGCCAGGAGCTGGAAGCCCCTGCCTCTCTCTGATGCCATGACTTGTGGACCTGCTCACCCCTGGTTCCCAAGCCGTCTTTGGGACCCAGTCCACATGTTCCTGACCCCTGTTGTACCACACTGGCCATTCTATAACCTGGTATGACAATTCTGATGTTTCTATCTTAAAAGAATTTGCTGTTTAAAGTTTTCTGGTTTGTTTTTTAGTCTTTTCACCTCTCTCGAGCTGTTTACATTGTACAAGAATTTTTTTTTATTTTCTTTAACAGGACACAATGTTTGTGCGGGGATTAAAGAGAAAATGTTTTGATGGTGAAGAAGATATTGAAGGAACTCTGGCTGGTATTAAGGCTATTCCTTCATATAATCTTCAGCGGCAGTCACTTTTAGATATGTCCTTGGTTAAACTTCAGCTGTGTCACATGCTGGTTGAACCTAACCTTTGTCGTTCGGTACTTATAGCCAACACGGTACGGCAGATCCAAGAGGAAATGACTCAAGATGGGACTTGGCAGATGATAAATACACAGAGTACAGGGCAGGCATCCCTGGATCGTCTTGTTTCAACAGATATCCTCTGTCGTTCATCTAGGGAACAAGCTGAGGGAAAGCCTGTTCCAGGCTATACTACTTTTAATAAAGACTTTGAGGGTGACCAGGCACAAGATAGTTCAGAAACTATGTCAACAGCCTCTTCAGTGCAAGTTCCAAGAAACCTGCAGAGCAACGTGTGGGAAATGGAGAATCCACAAGAAAATAAAGGAAACTTTCAAAAATCATTAGATCAAATATTTGAGACACTGGAGAATAAAAGTCCTAATTCTGTTGAAGATCTGTTTTCAGAAGTTGACAATTCTTACTATGATCTTGATACTATGTTAACAGGCATGATGAGCAACTCAAAAATGGGACACTGTGATGGGCTTGAAACGTTTTCTTCTCCCACAGCTACGGCTTCTAACTCTAATTGTAAATCTGATCTTAATGAGCTTGATCATATTGTGGAAATCCTTGTTGAATCCTGAAACTCCTTGTGTAGGAGATAAAGATCTGTTAATGGGAAGAAAAGACTCGAGAAAGTTATTTCCACAGTTTGTTCTATCAAATCTGCACGTGTATTTTACAAATATCTATATATTATATAGATATATATATTAAAAAGCACTTCATATTGCAAAGGAGTGTTAACTCTTAAAGTTAACCTGCAACTTGTAGTGTAATAATCCGATTTATTGTCCATTGAACTGTAAGTACATACGGTAAATGTTTTTAAGTTTTGGGTCCAAGGCTCTTGAAATTGGGTTCCTTTTACCAATTTGTTTTAGCCTTTGATGGAGGATGTGCTCAGTGAGAGGGATTCTCTCATCTTTTTCTTATACTTCTCCCAGTAAAAATGGTAATAAACATAGAGAGAAGTTAGATAACTGGTTTCCTATTTTCCTCCGGTTTCCACTTTGTTACATCACAAAACTCCTGCTGCTTCTGTTCTAAGTCGCTACATGGCTCTTAAAGAGCAGTATGCAATAGTTCCTGTTATCCTAGCTAGTGTGTTCTGTTTTTTGCTACAATTTTTACTTCAAAAATAGTTTTTAAAGTGTTTATTGGTGTTTAGATTTTTCCAGGTATTTTCCTAAAATATATTTTTACTACAGATGTTATGTCAGCTGCTAACTTAGTAACTTTTGATCATATCTGCAGTTGATGTATTTTTTGAACGATTTTCAAAAAGGGATGTTTTTTTTTTACCGTGAGCTACCCAATGTAGTTCAGTAAAGTGTATGTAAATGTAAATATACGATTTTATACTTTACATTAAAATGTAAGAGCTGTTTTCATGATTCTGTTTTATAGAGTAGTGCTTTACTAAATTGAGAATTGTAAAATTATGCTTTTCATACCCCATATACTTGAGTATCATTAGAGGAAGAGCTTTGATCCAACTAGATACAGTTACATTTAATTCATTTCAGACCATGCTTTTTGTTAACTACAAACCTAAATTGCATAGGTTTTTATTTATGTGTATTTATATGTAAATGTCATCAAGTGAATTGTTTTATCACTGAAGTCTACCATCAAATATTTGTTTATGTGGGATAACTATCTTGCACTAATTACTACAAAAAGTGTTATTAGCGGCCTTTAAATCTCAACTGGTATGTCATGATGTCTTGTCATAATTAATATGCTCCACTCTTACCAAGGGTTTCCTCTTGGCTTTTTTTAATAACAAAAGATAATACAACATGGGATGGTGTTTTTTCTTCAAGTAGCCACATTTGGTTTAGAGTGTATATAATTAAGCTTATTCTTAGAGACTTTTTCAGAGGAAAGGGATAGATTAAGTACAGTGTATGATTTTTGTTATAAAATGACAAATATTTACCTTTACAAGCTGGTAGTGGGGAAGAGGCCTGAACTAGCAGGGAGGTGGAGGAGGGGGAAAAGATTGTTTGGTTTCTGGAATGTGTTGGTGTTGGTTGTGCCGGGGGAAGACATCCACCAGTAACTCAGTTGTTTTCTGTAGACCCGAACCAAGCAAGTTGCTGAACATGAAGAGAATACGTTTCTGCATCTGACAGACTCTGCCTTCCCACAAGTGACCTCACGTACTACACACTATCCTTTTCAGATTCTCAAACCCCTAAAAAGGGGAGGGTGGGGGCAGGGGGGTGTTAAGGACACTCCAGTGTCACCTCCACAAAAGGAGACCACCGAGCTTATGGTTTCAACCAGTGCTTTAGAAGCATCTGGTTTGGGGAGAAATGGTACCACTTTGCTAAATTTTTCAAACTTGATAGTTGAATGCATATTAGCTCAGTTGCATGAAACCATGCAGTCGGTGTGAGTCTTTAGTGAATTTGAAAATCTGTCTTGTATTAAACTTGGCATGAGATAACCTGTAGTTGCTGTAGTAGTTAAACATTGCTTCCTCAGTTAAAGCTTGATTAATAACTTCTTATTAGGATGAAATAGCATATAGACACTTGGCAAATTCAGTCCATGTGATATAGCTGGACCAAAGAAGCATGCCAATACTACATGTCTTAATAGAGATATAATGGAAAGATGTTGCAGTAGTACATCCTGCTTCAGGAGGATATGAATGTTGATGTGAACTGTCATATCTCACAGTGAAACAACAGTCTGTTTTATTTGTCAGTGTTTGTTGTAGTATCAGAGATTGCTTCAAAATTCTGTGTGTGAATAGGTCTACTGAATCAGACAGCAGATGCCTTAGGGTAAAGCAGAAAGCCAGGCAGTTTCAAAGTTTTATAAAGGGAACATTAACATTGAGTTGAATAACTAAAAATCTTCTGTCCCTCTGGGAAAGTTCCCCAAAACTTCTCTGAACTGTGGTTGAAAACCCACAGGTTTGAACAACTGTGGGTGTTCCCCTCTGCTCCCCCTTAACCTCCATTTTCATTGAATGAGCAATTGCATGCTAATGTATTTAAAAAGATGCTCTCCCCCTGCCTCCTTAGTGGGCATCAATCTCCATGTTACAGGTAGGAATTAGTATAATTTGTTCATAACTCTTAAACTGAATGTGTAAAACGCATGTGTCTGTATATGTATCTGTATCTCTGTGTACAAACCATCTAGCTGGGTGCATTCCTTTACTGAGGAAGCTATGCCTAGTTAGAGCAATTTGTAGAGACAACTTGGCTTAACGGGAAAGGTATTAGGTAAGTATGCGTTTATGTAGTTAAGCATTTAAACAGAAAAACATAACCCTGTTTTATTATGTTCTTAAAACTTATGCCAAATCTTATGTGCTTTTACATGCCCGGTATCTTGGCTCAGGTCTTCAGCAGGTATAAGAATTTGTACTGCTGAAACTTGCACAGTCACTGCACCAAACTGATGTGTGCCTGGAACTGGTCTGACTTTGCAAGGACCAGTCAGTGCAAAATCGGCTTGTCTCCCTACTGCTTTATTGGTGTCTCAGTCAAATTCAGCTGCTCATGCTGGGTAGCTTCACTTCTCCTATTGGTTTTGTTGTGTTTTTTTTTTTTTTAAAAAAAAAAAAGGAACTGTTGTGGTTTAACCCCAGCCAGCAACTAAGCCCCATGCAGCTGCTCGCTTACTCCCCCCCTGCAGTGGGATAGGGGAGAGAATCGAGGGGGGGGGGGCGGGGGGAGTAAAACTCATAGGTTGAGATAAAGACAGTTTAATAGGATGGAAAAGGAAGGGGAAATAATAACAATAATAGAATATACAAAACAAGTGATGCACAATACAGTTGCTCACCACCCGCTGACTGATGCCCGGCCAATCCCCGAGCCATGGTGCCCCCCGGCCAACTTCCCCCAGTTTATGTACTGGGCATGACATCACATGGTATGGAATACCCCTTTGGCTCCTTTGGGTCAGCTGTCCTGGCTGTGTTCCCTCCAACTTCTTGTGCACTCCCAGCCTCTGCTGGCAGGGCAGTGTGAGAAGCTGAAAAGTCCTTTGCTTAGTATAAACACTGCTTAGCAACAATTAAAACCTCAGTGTGTTACCAACATTATTCTCATCCTAAATCCAAAACACAGCACTATACTAGCTACTAGGAAGAAAATTAACTATTCCAGCCGAAACCAGGACAAGAGCTTAGCTTTATTTTCTAACTTGCATTGTCATTTCTTTGCTAGTCCAAAAACATCTTAGTTAAATATGCATCACTTAAAGGTTAGTACAGTATTTTTCCCCCTCTATGTATTCCTCTAAGATACTGAGAGACATCAGAAATGATAGGGTGCCTGTAAAATGGTGAATTTTAAATAACATGTTTTGTGAACTGTTACTACAAATGGCAAGAGATACTTGCTGATGGTGGTTTTCTTAATTTCTACATATAAATGGGAAATAATTTAACTCTGTTAAATTAGGAAAGGCTTCTGTCAGATTTTGCTACCACTTCTAGCATCCTTTTTTCTTTTATGTGCTCCTAGGGAAAAGAGTCATGAAACTTGCACAGCAGTTGATGCTGTGTCTCAAACAAGGCTGTTGGTCTGAATGACATAACTCAGCTGTAGACTTGCACAACAGAAAGTACTTTCAAGCAAACAGCTAACATCAGATCTGCTTTCATCTCAGGTAACCTTGAATATCTGTCCATATCTGTTCCCTTCTGCCTCTGTGCCTGTGGTTTTATTTTTCCTCCCTTGCCAGAAAATCCAGATCGCATGGAGCTTCTGAAGCTTGGGCATTCAGCAAAGGCAAGAAGTGTGAGGATCTAGGTTGCATTAACAATGGCTTGTGCACACAAAAGCTTGTCTGCTTATCGCTTCCCTGTTTGTTTGCTGTTTGTTGGGTTTTTTTAATCCCCTCTCTCTTCTGCAGCTCTGTGAGTTTATCTAGCAAAAGATGTTGCCTGGCTCTGTGAACATAGCCATATTTGCCTGAAGGAAAAATTTGGTAAACGAAGAGAGAATAATTTCTTTGGATGAAAAGCACCTTTCCAGACTGCCTCAGAGGCGCAGCAGTGAGGGTTTCAGCCTTGAGCAGGTTAGAGATGCACATGCAAGTCTTCACACTCACCAGGAATCACCTGTTTTCAAAGCTGTCCTTAGACTTTTTTTGAAGTCTCAGGTATGCCTGGACTGCTTTAGTAGGCATTTTAAAAAGCGTTGTTGTAAATTGACTGATAGTATAGTTTTATATTGTAATTATCAGGCCATTATGGATGTCTTGTGCCTCAGAATATTGATTTGAGTGTATGACTGCTTTACAGTTCTGCAACTTACTCCATACTCCCATATAACTAAACAAACTGTCAAAAGCTAGGATGAAAAAAATAATCCATTTATTTGCTGATGTCTAGGGTAAGGCAAAAATGCTTTCAAAAGTGACTTCTTTTCAAAGTGAAAGTATGTTTATGTCTCAGGCCTAGGATGTATAGTCCCTTATGCAAAAAACCCGTGACTGATCATGACAAATTTTGATTGCTCATCAACTCTTAAATGAGTGTGATTTCACACTATGTGATTAATACTGAAAGTACAACACCACCAAGTTCTGAAGAAATGAAATACACATCTTAGGAAAATATGTATTTTTGTCAATTTGGCTTGTTCAACTGTAAGCTTTTGTAAGGATCGTCTAAACTCCTTTTGGTGTCTCTTGCAAAGTTGACAGTTAAGATAAATTATCCTGTATTTTCAAGGAAGTTCCGCAAAGAGATAAAATCCCACTGAATAATTCAAGTTGTCAGGAAAGAGATTTACTTCAGATGTCTGTAGTGACTTGACTACTTTTTTTTTTTTTTAAGACAGTGAAAAATACTAAAATTTCATTGTCTGACATGATTTTCATAAGTAGTGGTAGTTTTTTTTTTAAAAACAATTGCTCCTTTGCTTAACCAAGATTTCCCCCAAATGAGTGTTTTATGACCTGAAGAATTATTGTGGTAAATGTTGATGCACAACCAACATGTCAACAGGAAAATATAAAGCTAGAGGCAACTTTCCATTGCAGGGAAAACATTCAGTAATTTCAACTGTCATCTTTTTAGGGAAGAATAATTGAAGATACAGGTGATTACATGACTTCTTGCAAAAACAGAATTAAAAAGAAATTGTATCCACATGTCTGCTGTATTTGGAAGTCCCCTAGGAGCATGTGGGAAGTGGCAAGTACGTACTGCAACAGTAAAATGCTGCAACAAAGCAACAGTATATTGTATTTTTCATGTGCCAATTACAGACAACTTTTGGAGATCAAGAAAATGTAATGTAACTTCAACCTCGGGTTGTGCAAGCTTCCAAAACAGGACTTCTAAAGGGAAGAGCAGGTATGTTGCTAAAAAAAAAACAAAACACCACACACCAAAAGAGTTTTAATACTCAGAGGAGAAAAAAACGGTACTTAAATTCACTTTTCTGTGTTTGAGATAATTACTGAGACAAATGCTAGATATGGAAAGTACTGGGTGTTGGGAGGGTTTTTTTGTCCAGTGAGCTGAGTGAAGTTTAAGATAAAACTGTTGAATGGTTATTTGTTTTAATTGAAGCCCAGTAACATGGTTTGCTTTTGTGTGTCTGCTTTGTTTGAAAGGTATAGGGAGAAAGTGCTTTTTCTTGTAAATTGTGATTCTTTTGACAAAACAGCATAATGGCTTATTTAGTACTCTGACAAATATTCAATAATGTGTTTTGTTTTTTTAAAAAAATTATCATCTTAAGTCATGGCTTGCTTTTTTTTTTTCTTTTTTTAAACTTGAGTAAGTGTGGGATTAGTTAGTAGTTCACAGAGGCTTTGCCACCAAAAATGGGTGGTAAAACTAACCAGGCTTTTGTGCAGTAGGCACTACCCTTTCTCACTTTCTTGTGGAAGTATGGCATACATGATCATTCTGTCATTCAGCTTTAGAATAGCTAATGAATTTCAACGAAATCTGGCAGACCTCACAGTCACTACATTTTCAGAGGGGTTTTTTTGGTGGGGTTTTTTGTGTGTGGCTTTTTTTTAAGTGTGGAGGTGAAAGAAAGATCAGAAGAAAACTGCATTCTGTACTGATACACAGTAATCCAGATAAGGGAGAGACATTTATAAGTTCCCAGGCATAAGACTAGCTTCAATTAGAGCTTGTACCTTAGACACAGAGGCAATTAATCACAGGCATAAATCCATAGGAAAGCAGTCTTCGTTAGTTCCTGTGTTCCTGGAACTGTGTTTTTGAATAGATGCCGAAGGTAAGTAGAAGTAGCAGACCTCCAGTAATCCTTTCAGATGAGTTATATAGAGACCCTGATTGGGTTTGGGGTTGGGGTTTTTTCTGGCTCATGTGAAATTTGCTGCAAAAGCAAAAATGCTGCTCATGAGAATGGTGTCCTGGCCTGCTGCGGTGAGTGTAGTCATACTGAAAGACCATGTTTAAATAAAAAAAAAAAATTGTATTGCTAAGTCCTCTGTTTGCCTCGAGGTTAAAGGCAAAACAGGAGTGCATTAAAGACTCCTAGAACATGACCTCATTTGAGAAAGTAAGGGCCTTTTAAAGAAAAGTTTTTTGTCAAGAAAGACCTTACATGCGAGCTCAGACCTCTGAATTCTTAAGCCTGTGAGACAAGCACAGCTCTTCTAGCTTAAGAGGCGAGTTGCACGGGACATAAACATCTCTAAGCCGAACTAGGTTCCAGTTCTCTTACATGAATCCCACTGTTGACACAAGCGAAAAAGTGACAAAACCCTTTGCAAATAATCAGTGTATTTTCTTTAATTTCTATTAACTTCTCCAAATGTTAGGCCATAAATCCAAAGTTCTAATGCATGTATTTAAATAACTCCATGTTAATTTTTTTTGTAGATCTTGTCAGAGCATGTACGAAACAGAACCGACCTTTCTAGAAATGCCTGCTGTAGAAGGCATGCGCACCCTTTTCTGTTAGAGAAAACAAAAATTGGTTACAAAACCGCTGACTGCATTATGTTCATAATTTAGGAAAGAGTGGGGAAGGCAGGGTGACCGGTGTTGGTGTCTTTCTGAGAGGTCTGCTGACTGGGAGGAGAATGTCAGGGTGGCTCAGGTACTGCATTAAATCCCTGTAGCTGTAGAGAGGAATGAATTGTCTGCTGTACCAGTGCTACAGGGTTGCCTGGAGAACGTATAGTTTTGGCCAACAGGGGTCAAGTCTAGAAAACCTAATTTTTGCTCAAGTTATTAAAGCACTGTAGTGGTGCTGCTGGTTAAATTACCGCTTTATATGCTGCATTAGACATAATCATTCCAGATCGGTCCTTTCTACACCAGCTACCTTTGTACGCCTATCCTGTATCTGTTCCTCGGAGATAATCCCTGGCATATGGCAGGGGTCGGTCCTGGTGCGATACTCCTGGTTGTCCCTGGTTGACTTGAGCAGACAGAAGAACCCTGAACATCTTAGAATTACTTTTCCACTTAAGGCACGGTATGGGGGGGGATATTTGGTCCGCTCCTTCCCGGCTGCCACCGGTCCCCCACTCGCACTTGGTGCAGCAGATGGACCGTGGGGGTAGGGGTGTCACCCCTCAGCCGTTCGGGGAGGTATCCTCCTCTCCGGCAGCGTGTCAAAAGGGATTCATTAATGCTTCTTGCGGCAGCACTCGCTCCCCTTCTGTGCTCCGTGACCCCCGGCAGCGAGGTCAGAGCACAGCTGTGGCCCAGAATCGGTGGCGGCAGGCTGCAGGAGAGAGGTGGCCTGGAGAGATGTCCCCTCGCCGCCGGCGATGGGTCCTGCGGGGCTCCGCTGCGGCTTTCTGTGCCTCTCTGCCCTTCGCCCCTTCCTTCGGGTCACGGGCCCTGTGCGCTCCTACCCCTGCACAAATGCCCGTCAGGAGACACAGGTTAAAATCTGTTGGGCCTGAGGGGCTTCAGCGAAACATCAGTTTTCTTGAGCTGAATAATCACAGAAAGCAACTGATCTTTCATCGGAGTTGTAGTTCACCACCACCAGACAACCACAAGTGTTTCTGTAGTATTTATTAGACCAACATACAATCCGTGTGTGAATTTGGTCTGCGCCTGCGTTCCGCGTAGGAAGAACCTGTCTGCGCAAACGTGCTTGATGTTTGTTTGGTTTTACTGTCCTGCAGATCAAACCGAACCCATCTCTGAGAGAGCTGAGCAGCTTTTTGGGGATTCATCAGGTAACCCACGGTAGGGTTCGACAAAGGCTTAAAATCAATCTTTACAAATACTTAAATGTCAGATTTTGAAATCAGGTTTGTGCACACACTTGTGCCAATATAACTTGATTACGCAAATGCCTCTGGAAAGCAAATACAAGAGGTTTGAGCATGGCCAAACCCGCCTCATCTTTAAAGGGAAAAAAAAAAAAATCAAGTGAATATTTATGGAAGAATTGTGCAATGTTTGATGTAGCTTTATTGCTGGTCGGGAGACGCGTGCGCCTCGTTTCCCAACTGCCCTGGAAACGGGAGTTGTAGGAATGCTGCTTTATGGAGGCCCTCGCACTTCCTCTTATTTAAATTTGGCAATTTCGGTCAGAGACTGACTGAGAGTTATAACTAACAAAAAAAAATGCGGGGGGGGGGTGTTGCAGGGCTCGGGTCAGGGCTGGCCGGTACCTCCGCGGGGGGGGGGGGTTCAAGCCCCAACGTGCGCGGCAGGACCGCCCGCCCGGGGAACGCGGGACGCCGCCCGCCGCCACTGCGGCCCCCGCCGGCCCCGGGGCCTGGGGCGCGGGGCGGGGCCCGGCCCTGCCCGCCGCGCCGCGTGCCGCCCCGTGCCTGCCCGCGCGATCCACCCCCTCCCCTTCCCTCCACCCCCACTGCCGCCCTCGTCAGCGGCACCCGCGCCGCGCGGGCGGGGCCGCCTCCCGGAGCGCCGCGCCGGGGGACGGGGGACTCGGCGGCGCCCGTCTTCCGATTGGGCGAAGCCGGCGCGCGGCCCCGCCTTAGCTCTCCCAGCTTTCTCATTGGGCGGTGCCCCGAGGCCAGTCGGAGCCCAGCCCCCCCCGGCTCGTCGGCCAGTGAGAAAATGGTTGCTGGGCAGGTTGAAAGGGCCGCTGGCCAATGGGAAGGCGGCCAGCTGGCGGGCGAGGTGCACGCAGCGCCCCCCCTCCTCCCCCCGCCGCCGCTGTGGGTGCCGCGGGCGGAGGGAAGGGCGGAGCGGAGGCTGCCGGGGCCCGGCGGGGGTGGCGCTCGCCTCCGCCTCCTCCCGGTCGGAGTCCCAGCCCCGCCGAAGGGAGCCCGGCCGGCTGGCTAGGGAGGGCACGGCAGGCTGCGAAGAGAACGGGCGGCTTCCTCCGCTCCCAGGTGGGGCCGCCGGGCAGGGTCGGGGTCGGGCCGGGCGGCGGCTCTGAGGGAAGGCGCCGTGAGGTGGGCAGGGGGCGGGAGGGCAGCCCCTACCCTCCGCGGGCGTGGGGCTAGCGAGCCTGTGCGGGCAGGGAGACGAACCGGCCCGGGCGTGGGGGAGAGGGCAGTAAGGGGTGCGGAGGGACGGTTGGGCACGGCGGCCGGCCGCGGCGGGGGCGGTCGGAAGCCCCCTGAGGGGGCAGGGGGCCCTCCCCGGGGGGGGGCAGGGCGGGGGCCCGGCTGGAGCGCGGGGACGGGGTGGCGGAGACAGGTGGGGAGGGATGGCGGCAGGGGGGAGCGCGGGCACGGCGGGCCCTGAGGAGTTACGGCTGGGTCCGGGGGTGGGGGGTGGGTGGGGAGAGCGGCCGGGTCTGGGGAGGCCGGCGAGCAGGGCGCCGGGAGCGGGGACCGCGGTGGAAGTTGTTAGCGCAGTTATAATTAGCTTGGCCGGGGTCTCTGGTAAGCTGGGGAGGAGGAAGGGGGAGGAGTGTAACTTTTCGCAGCTCGGGAAGCCCAAGGTTGTCTCTGGTTACTGCTGCCCGCCGCTGCGGGGGGAGGCGCGGGCGGGCGCGCGCCTGCAGGAAGTACCAACTAGTCTCCTTCCACAAAGGCCAAATGGTGGCAGGCTCCCTTGGGTTTTATTAGTACTTGTGCACTCGCAGGAGTGGCTGCAGGGAGGGTGGCAGGAAAGAGGCTTTCCCTGAATCGCAGCTTTTTAATTCTGGCACTCGTGATCGCTGCCTCTTGAGAGTTGCGACTTGTGTATTTGCTGCAGCTACGTTTTTAATAGCAGGTTTTGTTTGTCTCGGTAAACGTGTATGTTAGCCTGAACTACAAGTAGGCGGATAAGACTGGAGGGGCATAAGCTTGGTCTCCTTTATGCATATCGTAAATTCATCTCTCTAATAGACGCAGTTAAATAATTTCTGCCCTAGATAGGCCTGGAATTTTTCAAACTATGTTGGAACAGTTCATTTCCAAAAACATAGGTAGGAGCCCTGTGCAGTAGTTTTCTACTTTGTTTTTGATTCAGCTAAGATTCTTTAGTTCAGGCTCTAACTGCAGTGTGGAAAGTACCATTAACGTTGAAATGAATGCTCTAATGTCAAATTTCTAAAGTGACCCATAAACGGGTACTAGGAAACTGCGAGGGAAGACGGTGAAAAAGAAAGAAAAAATAATTTACTGGGCATATAATTCATAGTGATTTACAGCTACCGTGTGTCTTCTATGGTTTTTTTTTAACAGACTGTAAAAACTAAACCTAGCAACCTTACCTCTGTACTTCTTCCTGACACTCGTGTGAAATCATACAGGGGAAAAATCATAACCTCAACAATTAATTTTGCGGGAGTCCTTTAAAGTATATAATAAAGGAATTAAATTTGATAATTTCTTGGACTTCAGCTCCTTCTAGCAAAGGGGTTGGACTTCTAAAATACGATTAGAAGTATTAATTTTTTACCAAATGCTTTTAGCTTTTTTTTAACTAAGGTGCTGAAGTCTAAAACTCTTAAACATTTTAGTATGCTTGTTAGCTTTTTTTAGGATTCTTTAATGCTAAAAAGGCTTCACATTCTAAAACATTTGCTCTTTTATATTCATTGTATATAAAATGCAATGAATGTACACCTCCCCCTGTGACCTAACAAGTACACTTTAATAAACCTCGGTAGTGACCTTCTGAAGTCCTGCTGTTTCAAAGCAAATAGGTTATGAATCTGCCTGTGTCTATTTGTTTTTATATTTTTATTTGCAAATAGCATGGGTCTCCTTATGATGGGCAAGAAGTCAGCTTCTAGAAGGAGGAGGGAGATATCAGTGTGTCTATTGCTGTGGGTTAGATTTGGCATTCTCAGGTCATGGGCATTTTACTGCTGTTTTACTACATCTTTACAGTTCTGAGATCTGTAAACGGAGGAGCCCTTTGGTAGCATCAGGCTATGAGTTGCTATGTAAGATCAACTGTATTCGTTTACTTGTCTGTCTGTCTAAGTGTAAGACTGCCTTTCACTATGTATTATTTTAAGATTTGTAAAATAATGTATGAACTCTTGATCACGAAGGACTGTATTTATCTGGATAAGTACTGATCCTTGCTCTTGTGGTAAATTTGTGAAGTAATTGTGCTGTAGTTGGGGTGTATGTGTCTGTGTGTGTATGTATGTATGTTGTACACAAAGAAACATGTTAAATACAATCCAGGTGGTAGGCTGTTAGCCTGTATAAGGGCTTTAATTCTTGGAATTAAAAAACTTTGATTGTTCAGGTGAAGTTGAGACCTCAAGAGCATGGATCATGCAGTTCCCTCCACATCTCCTAGCCTAGTCCATAGTTTACTGTCACTTTAGCCTTTTCACATTTCCCAGGGTTTCCAGTGCCTTGATCTAATCCATTATTTAATCTATGTGGTGTCTTGCCAAACTGCAGATGTTGCTTTATCAGGGTTTTGACGAAAATGATGCCACACTGAATATTATATGCAATCATAGGACATCCTGCCAGCTATCTTCTCGTATTGGTTTTGTGTGTACTGAAAATGAGGGAAGTTAGGGAATTTAATAAAAATCTAACTGCTTTTGCAGCCTGAAAATGTTAGGGGATAATTCTGGAATGTACTTCCTTACAGTTGATGATATTGTGTCTCCTGATACGTGATTTCTGAGATGGTTACAACTATAGATTGGTGTTCAGTAAGCTGAAGAAGTATCAATGCAAGTTCTTATCCTAAAGCTTAACACTTGGAGGATCAGCATTCTGTTCTGTAGTATTCATTTATGATAGTTGCCACATTTTATGTGTTCATAGGTGGAACTGTTAGGTCCTCTTATTTCAGTGTATTCATGAACTTCAGGGGGTTTTATTCAGTTTAACTGTTTTAATAGGATTTAGCACAAATCGTTTAAAAAGTTGTGTTGAATTGTGTGCTTAATACTTCTGCTTTAAAAAAAAATCACATAGTAATGAAATACTCTGTTGTTTGTTTTGTTTTTCCCATTAAGTCACATCATCCTACCTCGGTGGATGCCTTGGCCTCTTGAATAGTTCAGGACCCTTGGATGACCACACTTTATGCAAGATCTGGAATCTTCCTGCCTGGACTCCTTTCTGTTTTCTGAGGGTAACTACTTGTATGTTGTTATGAAATCATATCTTACGTGCATAGCATGTGTTGTGATAATCAGCTGTAGATGTTATTTTTGTGGGTTAGAATGGTAAACTGAAATATAATTTTTAAAAGTGGGGTATATAATATAAAGTGAAGTGCTTTAGGCTTATTCAATAGTATAAGCTCTTTGGTTTGAATATTCTGAATTTGCATTACTTTTTTTTTCCGTTTATCAGGAGGAAGCATTATAATGTAGCAAATAATTCAGTATTGTCATAAGATCACATTTCTTGGAAATTCGTTAACTAAGGCCTCAGTCTTATAGCGAGGTCCACTGTTCAGCTGCTGAAATTGACTGTTACAGTCTTGTGAGGAGAAGGCATTTTGGATACTGAAGAAGAGTTGTTGTGTGCTACTATGTTAGAGAAAATTTAAAGTGATTTCTGATTTGGTTATTGATAATTACCTAAATATCCTATACAGAGGGCTAGAGTAAATGCATGGTCCTCTATCAGGAAAAGAGAACTTCCTTTTTTTCTTGGTTGCTTTTACTGTTAATGGTCTGATTTTTCTGTTAAAGTATGGGCATGCAGATTTGATATCGTTAATAAGCTATAACTTTTGTTATTAATAGATCTTTATTTAGACCACTGTAATCCTGATGTAGGTGAATACATCCAGTATCTCTGTATTTGAAGTAAATAGATACTGTAAAGAAAACTGAGAACTGTTCAGTTGATTAGAACAAGCTGTGAAGAGGTATGTCATCACATTTGCAGTTCTAATGATCATCTGTCTCTCCAGTGAGATACTTTGGTGGAACCATGGTGGTTTGGTTCTTGCTATTTGGATTCCTTTATGTTCTCATTTAATTACAGTTTAGTTTTACTGTGGGAGTTTCTAGATTTAGTAACTCTTGATCATGTGTTAGCTTTTGCTAACTACTATTGATCCTTAGTTTAAATGATTCTGGGCCCTTCTTACACTAAAAAAAAAAAAAATAATCCACCCAAAATTCCTGAAAAAAAATCTGCTAAACACACACTCATAAAAAATATACGTGAGCTTTATATGTAAATGTGGAACTAAATACACAAGCTTAGAGGGGGAGAGGAAGAAGAGTGGCAGGGGTTTAGTTTGTTTTAAGGATGGAAGTTTTTCTTTACCTAACACTGGTACTGCCTCAGCAGCTTTCTATATTAGCCTCTAATGATATATACCAGCTTCTGAGAATATAGTTCATATACTGTTGTAAACAGCCCTGATCCACTTATTTTAGCTTGTGGAAGGTACGCATCCTAACAGAGGAGTTTCTTCTCCAGAGTGGAATGTTGTGCTCTGAAACTTAGCTGCGGTAGTTTGTAAAGCAAAGCTCTTACCAGTGCTTTATGTAATAAAATGGGAGTAAGGAACTTAGGAATATGTCCTTTAAGTGCAGGAATTTTCCAGATCCCATTAGACATAACATAAACAGGTTGGAGGGGGGAGGGGGGGTTCAAACTAACTTTTAAGTCAAGGTAGAACTACTCCCAAGTGCTCTGTAAACATCATTTCAGCTCCTAAAATACCAGTGTATGATATGTAGTTATTCTCTACTTACACAAATAGTGAAGCGACAGTGGTAAGGTTCTGAATTCCAGCCTAATTCTGTACTAGACTCAGTCTTCCTCTCATTCCTTTCCTCTACTTAATGAATGCTATTCAGCCTACTCTTATTTTCAAAATGTGGGAAAGGATGTTAGGCACATCCATAGGTGTGGGGGTTTTTTTCTGTGTGGTTTTGGGGTTTGGTGTTTGGGGGTGGGTGTTGTTTGGTTGGGGTTTTTTAAGTCTGAACAGTAGCATACCTTGGTTCTGTGTTCCAGTTGCTTTAGTAGTAACAGACTGTCCTGACTTAGCTCAGGATTTTGGTGACTAAAACATTGACATTAATTCTCCCCTTCTTTGAGCAGCTATTTTCTGGTCATTTCTAACTCCTGTAAAGAAGTTGTTACATAGGAGTTGAGGTATGGGATTAAGCTGGTAGGACCGCACTCCTCCCTGTATGTGCACTTTTAGCCACTTGTGCCTTCTCCAACAGTTACTCATCTCTGCTAAACTGGGGCAGGGCTGGGGGTGGTGGGGAGGCAATGGACTTAAATACATTTTTGTGTATTTTAAAGTGTCTTCAGTTCCAAATTACTTTTTACTTTGGTGTTTTCTAAGTTATTTAATCCTTCTTCGCTCACTTCCTCTTAATTTTTGCTGTTGGCCAAGATGTGATGTTATGGGGATCTCCAGTGCTTGCTGATGACACCAGATCAGATACACTGTTCTGTGTTGTCTGACAGCTTACTGTGTTATGTAAGTCATGTTTAAGTGATCAGTGTTAAGTCCGGATGGGAGAAAGGATTTACACTGTGTCTGTTAACTGTACCTTCAGCCTTACCTTTTTCTTGTGCAGCTTCTTATACATGGAATACAAGTCAAGAGCCAGTCCACCACTTAATTAAAACTATTAATGAAGTTGTGTTGCCTAAGCTGAAATGTATGTTGGGTAGGGGAAGGATTGTAGTTCAAAATAGTGTGTGGCATACATCAAATAATTCTGGGAAATAACCGTAACTGTAGGGATGTTTGTCTTCCTTTGCACTTCCTGCAGATAGATGTGTGTTTGTGAAATGTGTGTCCATGGAAGAGAGGGGAGAGCAGGAAATCAGGTTATCAATTGGCTTTGGTCTGTCACTAGGAAGTTTACAATCCAAAGAGACTTTTGTCTGTTTTTATTGTTACATGTTTTCTACAGTTATGAGCCAAAGGAGACTTTGAAAGGGAAATACCCAAATTAGAACAGCAAGGAGTCTCTAATTTTGATTTTAATACTTAAGTTGTGTTACTGAAAATGAGACAGGCAGCTTTCACTTACGAGGTGCTTACAACTATTCAAATCCGGTATTTCTGTCCTACCAGAAAAGTGATTTTTCACTTTGGGACAGTCTGGGGCTGAAAAATGCAACATTGTGGCTGTATGAAAAGCAAGTCTGAATTCAATAATATCCTAAAAAGAAAAGCCAGAAGGGACCACTATCAATGAAATGATTTTGACCTGCATAGTGAAGGCCAAGTATTTTATTGATGGTCTTGCTATTTAAACATACTCTTTAATGGTAAATGAATAACTCTTGTGTAGTTGACTATAGTGCTTGTTTTGTGCGTGAAAAGTTCATGTTCAGACAATACTAACTGTGGCAGTCAGGTTTTATATACTAATGTTTTTTTGAAGCTTTTCTTTACCAAAATTAAAGCTCTCTGTGGTTCTGAGTTCTAAACATTGTTTAACTTGCTCTTAAAACCTTTTTTGGAAGGTGAGGAAGAGAAAATTAAGTAGTAGTTTGCCCAGATAGAAGTAATTGAGGGTTTTCACATGCTGCGTTCTTCTTTGTGACTGTTTCCAGCTGTACTTCCTAACCATGTGTCGGTGGCAGCTGCACTGCACTATCAGACCCTGTGGCAGATGGAGCTGTGTTTTTCCTCTGAAATGGTGGCACGAGTCCTGTATTGTCCACAACGCATCACAATGTGAATTTTTCTTGGTAGCCTGGAACGTTTCTTCTGAGTAGCTGCACACTCTGACCAGGCCTGTTTGTTTGGTATTCTGTGTGGATTTGCCAACCAGGGACGTGGCTGTTCTCTCCCAAGTTTTTTTCAAACCCTGGTATGGTGTAGGATTACAGTGCATGGATGCTTCCCATCTTAGCAGGGAGGAGTTTCTATGAAATGTCCTCCATGGAACTGGAAGGAACTGAGGAACACGCTGTCAGAGGCAGAATTTCTGTGTACAGTCTCCTTTGTAGTTCAGTGACATGAATGGAGAGTTTGGCACTCCTAAACATTGAGTTCACTTTGCTTCCTTTTCTCTATATCTGCAAAATAATTTTAATTAAAAAAACATTCTGCCATAAATGGTTTGTGGCTGAGTTTGCATTACTATAATGAGAGAAGATGAGAAAATGCCAGAAAAAAATTACTGAGATGTAGTGTGGTTCCTCATTGTTCTTTTTTTTTCCATGACAAAAGATTCTAAAATAGAGCATCTGAACTCAAAAAAAATTTGGTTGTTGAATTTTTAAGAAAAAGTTCAAGAGAAGGGTGACTTCCAGCTTGCTTGATTCTTTTATTACTGAACAGCTATGTATACACCTCACATTTGAAGTGGACATAAACTTTAATTTTTGTTCAGTTTATTTACTTACAAATTACAGAGTTATCAGATTGGCACGGTCCAAAATCCTGTTACTTGATCCAGTTTTTTGAGATCCGAGTAGGTTCCTGGAATTAGGCTGGAGTAAGGAGAGTGCAGTTTCTAGTCACTCTTTGTGTTTTAGCATGCCCAACTTGTGCTTCTTTGAACTGGCTGTGCCATTCTGTCAGCTGATTGAAAGGACTGACAACTGTGCAGCAGTCACTCAGTAATACAGGATCGTCTGGGTGTAGTAGCGTGGATTTTTGTGTGGACTTCTGTTTGTTTTCCTTAGTACCAAAAATTGAAGTGGGGGGAGCACTGCATAATTAAATAATGTGATCAACATCTTATATTGCAAAGTAATGCTATCAAAAGAGAGCATTTGACCGGTGTGTGAATTTTGGGTTTGGGATGTGTGTGTTAATACGCAATGCTACAAAAGGACAAGTTACTTAGAAAATATGGAGTAGTTTAAGGATATGACCCTGTCAGAAATTCTTGTGCTAGAAAGTAAAGCAGAAAGCCTGATAAAATGTAGATTAGCTGGTAACAAAGGGGCTTTGTATCTTTTGTAGGTCAGCAGCTGAGTGTGTTTGACAAGAACTGAAATTTAATGTCTCCTGTAGCAACCATGACATTAGTCATTTTTAAATCCACTGTACCAGTGGTACTCTGGTTTTCATTAGCCTTTTCCAAATTTTTGTGTAACCTCTGAAGTCATCTAGCTTCTGGAGGGAGACTTAGGGATCCTTGCAATTAGGCAAAAATCATACTAAACAGGCAGAATTTCTGAAACATAAGATAGGACTATGATTGTGTACTTAAGAAACAATAAAAAAATCTTTAACATCTAGAGAGTGGGGAGTCTTAAGTAGAAACATTTGAAGTTGGAGCAAATAATGTTTCTTGCACTTCATTTTTATTGTTCAGAGTGCTGTCATGCTCAAGCTTTGTTACATATTTCTAGAATGCTCTGGAACAAATTTTATGAAGGAAAATTGAGGAATGAAAAGGAGGGTGTCTGTGTATATGAGCATGGAATATTTAGTCTAACTACTGTATGAATTTAAAAGTTAAACATTTCATTTTAAGTTGTTTTTGTGAAATTATATATCCTTCCCTATGATAGTTAGCTTGCTCTTTAAGCTTGCTTACAGAATTTAAATACTAGCGCATTTTTGAGATATTAGAAATCAATATTATTTAATCCAAATAGATAAGTCTATTTCCTGTGTGTCTAACGAAGTGTAGATATATATTTTAAAATATATTAAAAGCAGTAAATCGTCAAAACCAAGCATTCTGAACATATAAAATGTTAGAATTACTGTTCCTTGTATGGTCTTAATTTTGTTCCCTTGTGAGCGAGTTTTGGTCTGCTTTAGTTAGTGGAGAGAAAAAAAAAACAAACTAGTGTGCAGTGTATGGGAAGGATGGTGCTTAGTGAACAAATAGCCATTTTGATGTATATTTTTATTCTTTATGGTAATGGTATGGGCTAATGCCTTAGTACACAAAACTTAAATGCTACTTCAAATGGAGAGTTAATAATTTTATTCTGAGTTTTCCAGGATTTGCAGACACTGTTTTTCTTCGTGATATGTTATGAGTTGGTGTGTTTAGCAACAGTTTTACTGTAAAGTCCTGCATAATTGTGATTTTTCCATAGATTGTGTCTAAAATTATTGGTTGCTGACAGTGTTGTCAACAGTTTGACTGAGGATGCCTGACAGACACACACACTGCCCCTGAAAATACTTTCTATTATTATATTCGGTGCCTGAACTTTGTATCCAGGTTTCTTCTGATTTTGTTTGTAATTGAGTGCTTAGTACTGTCTGGTTCTTTTTCCTCTAAATGGAGAGCTGGAATGGGGGAGCGATACGTGATAAGTGTGGGAAGATCACCTAGGTGAATAGGCACACCACATCCAGACAGCTTATGTTTTTTAAAGAGATTCAGCTGGTGCTGTGGCAGTTTAGCAGAAAACTTTGGACTAAAACAGACTTCCAAAGTTAAAAAATTGCAGCACTGGTAAAATCACAAGTAATTAAAGTTTGTTGTTGTTGTTCTAATAGTGAATGTGTTAGTAAACTGAACTATAGGCCAAACTACTACCTGTTATGTAAAAATGCATTCTAATGACAAATATAATTTCATCCAGATATGTCCCTAAAAAAAAAAAAGTGGGTATGATCGTGAAGTCTTAAACCTGAACTCCTCTAGCATCTGTCTGTTTTTTCTTGTGTGTCTTACTGAGAAGTATGCACTGCTTGCTTACTTCCTGTTCCTCCAGAGGAGCCGAGTTCTCCAACAGTCTTGTCTAGGCAGATCGATGTAGCCATGGAACCCTGCAGTGCTTCCTACAAATCTGGAGAAATCCCAAAAGTAAAAGAGGCTTTATCCTGCTGCCTTCTCCTTGTCCCCAAAAGTCTAGCAACAGGCTAGCAGCTGGCAGCTGCGGCAATCAGCTGAGCTATTGCTGGCAGTATCCAGTGCTCACATGAAAAGGAAGCTGGGAGGCCCTCTGCAGCATGCAGGGTCTGGATCATTGTGTGTGAAGGATCTGCCCTTAATCTGCCACTGGGTGTCTAATTTATGATTGCTTAATTTTTTTTTAATTGTTTGGGAGCAAGGTGTCTGTATTCCGTGGACGCATCAAGATTTTACCAGTATTCCTGTGCATGGTATATTCCTTTTCTGTGTTTATATCAGTGATTGCATAGTGCTTGTTGTCCCTAATAAAACACTTGATATTTTGAATGGTAATTGCAAAGTATCCAAGCATGTATTTGTTTGGATCGCGTGTATTTTAGTTGTGCATGCATACAGTTTTTTGTACCACAGTGTTCTAGACCTACCATATTTCAATGCAAAAGCACACAAAGCAGACTGAAAGCAACTAAATTCTATTTCTTTTCTTTTAGCTGTTTATCAAAATTGGTCACTTTAAAATGCCATTTGATAGCCTCTTGCTGGATGTCATTAGTGTTAAGTCAGTTGCAGGTTGTGAACCAGCAGCCATGAGCACTGATCATGATTCTGTGAGCTCTGTGGCCTAGCCAAATTTCCTCCCACTATTTAGCTAAACTACTAAGCTACAGCATGGATATAAGGATCCCATGGGAGGCCCTGTTGTTGGTCTTGCTGGGTGGTTCAACTGTAGTAAAACAACTTTAAGTCACCAAACAAGAGGGAGAGAAATGAGTTCTACAGAGAGTTCTCAGAGAGACTGAGTGAGACATAAAGAATACCGTAATGAGAGAAAAATGGGTGTTGAAACTAGCTTTAAAATCTTACCTACTGTACCTAGGAATGAATGTTAAAATGAAAATGTTGAAACATTTTCGTATAGTTATTATAATCCTTAGTATGAGCATCAATTTTATTTCATGTGGACATTCAGATATTTCTCATTAATTTTTGTATGCTATTAATTTAAATGGATAAGAGGCTAAAAAGCTCACCGACTAAAGATTTTAAATAATTAAATTTATATTCTCATAGTAGAGTTAAAAGTAAACCTTAAACCCAAAACTCTAGAAGCATATAGCTTTTTTAAAAAACAGTTACTATATTTCTTTCATGTTTTCTGTTTAAAAAAAAAAAAAGATTGTTCTGAAATAGTAGAGCTGGAAAGTGCATCTTCTCAGTGAAAGTAGTATCAGGTGTATGACTTTATTCTGTCTTTAAATGTTCTATGGCATTAGAGTCTAAGTTAACCAATACATTGTACACTACAGACTTTTCAAAAGCGTCTGTTGAGATCTTGCAGAAGAAGTGATAGTCTTGCCCAAGGTTAATTCATAATTTCTCTCTTTCAGGTTCATGTTGGGGAGAGGTCTAAAACGCAAGCTGAGTGACTATGAGGAGAACATGGCTGGTCTCTCGAGTGCCTTTGATTCCAGTCGAAATTTGCCATATCCACTTAAGAGGCAGTTGGTGCTTAACATGTGCCTCACCAAGTTACAGACATACAAAATGCTGGTGGAACCGAACTTGCACCGCTCTGTCCTCATAGCCAACACAGTACGGCAAATTCAAGAGGAAATGAGACAAGAGAGTAGTCAGCAGCCAATTAATGTCTGCCCTGGCATTACTCCTAGTTCTCACAGCTACACAGGGATGGAGTCATCTGGGATTTCTCTTCAGTTGCCTTCAGGTATTAGTCAGCAAGAGTCTAACTGTTGCGACTTACGGTCTGTAGAAGACCCAATTGAAAATAGCCTGCTCATAGTTTCAGATGATGATATGTCATCTGCTATTTCATCTATTCTGAAGGATTTAGACTTTGTAGAAGATATAAGCCCGCCTACTTGTCTGGTTCCTACTGGAGATGACCAGCCAAAGTTTCCAGAAAATACTGGTCTAAAACTAGAAGATGATAGACAGGATTTGAAGGGAGCTGAATGTGTGTTTGGTTCCTTTGAGATTTCAAATTCAACTAGCTACTTGAAGGATTTGGCAATAGATGACATTTTTGAAGATATTGACACTTCAATGTATGATTCAGACTTTTGCTGCCCTCCATTAATGCCACCCAGACCACCATCTCTTGCTACAGAAGAACCATTGAAAACCTTTCCATCTTGTAATTCTTCTTCAGCAAGCAACATTCAGATATGTAGAACAGATCTGAGTGAGTTGGACCACATCATGGAAATTCTTGTTGGATCCTGATACTTGTTTTACCCAAAGATACTTATTAACTGCCACTTTCATTTGGTTTCAGGATAAAAGCCACTGGAAAAGTTGTAAAGAATTCTTTAAAACACAAACTAAAAATAATTTGTCCGTAGTGGGATTTTCTAAATAATTCCAAATCTTATAAACCAAAAAAAGTGGCAGATTTTTTTTTTTTTTAAAGAAATATTTATTTATCAGAACTGTGCAATCATCTTTTTCCTTCCAGGGTGTATGTGGAACAATAGGCACATACCCTTATCACCCCTCATGCCTCTTTCAATAAACTTTTTTATGTGCAATTTTTAATTTGTCAGAAGAATTTACATGCAAAACAAATTTCATACGAGATGATCTTTTACAAAGCCTCCACTTTATTTTTAATATCAGAGTCTATGCCAGGTTGGCATACATCAAGTTGCATAGTTGGATTGCGTGGATTGCAGGCGCATTACAAGAGATGGGTATATTTTAAAAATGAGACACACTTCGCTTTCTTTTCGTCAGAAAAGCAGATCAAGACACTGATCAACGAAGTCTCTTGCATTTTCTAAAGCATTCAGAACTATTTATTTTTGTAAATTTTATAGTCTTTCTACATTTTACTACGTTATTTCATCATAGTTCAAATATAATGGACTTCTAGTTGGATGTGTTTAGCACTACCTCTGAGCTGAAATGCTTTAACTCTTTCCAGTGCTTCGTCTAAGACTGCAGATCTTGTTTCTATTTTTTTTTTCTGGGGGAAAGTACTTCTAACTCATTAAGCTGATCCTTTGACAGTGACCTAGCTGATTTGTGAAATCAAGGGTATTCAATGTTTAAAAACTTTTAAGTATTTACAAATGTAATTTATATGTAGATTGTGCAATTTTAACATTTTTCTGTCAGTATTATGTGCTTAGATTTTGAATAATCTTGGCGTTCTTTAAATTAAAACTTACTATGTACAGGTAGCTTTTTAATCTGTTTTGGAAAACACTGTCCTTCAACCCTGCTTTCACTACAAAGTTTAAGATGATTTTTATGTGCAATATTATTTAAAAAGATACACATTTGTATACCTGGCATTGTGGAAAGAAACGCTTCAAACTTAAAACTTCTAGCACCTTTGGAGGATACTCAAGAGTCAACATGTCCGTATCCTTTAAGAAACAAAGCTGAGAACACTTCTTACTACACCAGTGCTTACTGCTTTGAATACTCCTGAAATACTCATTGATACGTGGTGAGTCAGTGCCGATGACCAAGTACCATCGTGCAGCTGTGTCTGTGGGAGCTCAGGGGTCTGACCGCCCAGATGCAGCGCCAGGGCTGGGGCCTGCGTGGGCTTTGGAAGCATCGTGGTGGTTGCTGCTGCCGATGCTGCAGATTGTACTGGGGAGGGAGGGGTGCGTGTCTATGGCAGGTGTGTATATAAGTACATATAAGCGCACTAATTAACTGAAGATGAGATTTGCAGTGAGAACTATTTCCATAAGACAGTTTGGATACCGTGTTTCAGCTTGAACTGAGGTCTATATTGATCTTTTCTATTGTCTTCTGAACTACACACTTGCACATTAGTTTTTGGGTTGGTTTTTTATTATTTTTTAATTATAAAACTTTTACTTTGTTCTTGAAAGCTGCAGCACCTGTCTTGTAAGAAAATTTGCAGTTGTAAAAGCTTTGCTTTGGTTTGTTGGTTTTGGGGGCAGGGGTGGTTGTTGTTCTGCTGAGACTTTTCATGAATGGGGCATCGGCAGAGGAAAAAAAATGTTGCCTGTGTGTTGCATCTCACAGAAGTTGAAATCCTGGCCCTATTGAAGGGGCCAGGGTTGTCACCTAGTATTTCTAGTCTTAACCGATGCTGTGGCACACCTACCTTGTGCAAAGATCTCCATTTTTTACTGTGACTATTTTGGTTAACAGTTAGCTGCCGATACAATTTGGTATCCCAAACCAGTGGAGAACCAGTTCAGGTCACATCCTCGCAGCCATCTGGGTTGTTTAGCAACCGAAGGGTATAAATGTATTTATATGCATATAATGTATTGATTCTAATATAAAACCTCTGATCTAAAGTATTTTGAATTGCTGGATAAAGGGATTTGTTTGAAGAGTGTATAAATAGTTCTTGAAGAGGTACAGCTTCAGAATGTACACAGATTGTGCATTGTGTATAGACTACTCTGGCTTTTCCTCAGCCTCTACTTTTGTATTAAAGATATGACTGAATAAATCCTTGAAATATTAAGGGCCTTCTGCACTGTGATGAAGCAGAGTTGTGGTTAAAAATGTCTTTAAATTCAGTAATGAGGGATAAAATAAAAAGACTGCATCTAATTTCTTTTTGCATTTGAAAATATGGAATGTTACTATGCAGTAAAGATATTTTGGTATGAAAATTGTATTATGTAGCAAATAGTGAATGCTTAATAAATCCACTTACTCATGTTGGAGCCCCTACAGAAACACAAGAGAAGACAACTTGCTTTTCAGCATTTACATGCTAAAGTTTTTTTGTATGCTTCAGAAAAAGATTAAATTGTTGGTAGATGTTTTATCAACAATTCAAAATGCAATTTTTGTTCAAGTGCTTGCTACAAAGCTCTGTTTCTAATTGGTTGCTTGCATCACAGTGCCAAGACCATAAGCTGGTATGTAATGCAGTTCGGTTATGTATGGAATTATGTGCAAAGGGAAGTTTAATTTTTAAATATGCACAAACTAATTTTAAAATCCTTCCATGTAAAATGAAGTTAGAGGCTAGTTGTGGTGGACCTATTTATTGTATGTTTGGAAATAAAAGCCACAGTTTTGCAGTTTAACCATTTATATTTTGAAGCCTGCAGTATTTGACTGTTTTAAAAACGAAACAAAAAACCATGGTACCTTGCCATCCTTCATTTGGTCTTTTGCTTACGAAGATGTAACATTTTCCCTAGGTTGCTGCTTTTGTACCTTTTTTTTTTTCTTTCTTATTCCCCCCCCCCCCCCATCCTTTCTCCCCAGAAATACTTGTAATACTTAATACTGTAAATACCTTACACAGCTTCGCTGTTACGGAAATTACACATGCCACCATAACAGGGCTTGACTCAAGGTTTCTGTGTAAGCTGAATGATAGATTCCTTTATGAAAGTACTTTTTATTAATAGTGCTACAGCTTGAGCCGGGTGCCTCCGGAGAGGGACCCAGAAAAAAGAAATCCCTGGGCAATTACACCCTTACAGTCTAAGTTCCCCACCCCTCTCACGCAATAATTCGGACCAATAGGAATATTCAGGTCTGGGGTTGTCTTGCTTTGTATTGGTTTGACTTGTTTGCTGTTTTGTTCCTGAGCGGTTGCTACGTGGTCATCTTACACCATATCACTTCCTCCCACGTTGTTTCGGCCAATTCTGTAGTTAACTATCCAGCATGTTGCAATACGGTTCTTACAGTTCATATACCATGATCTATAGGCTTTGTCTACTTTAGCTATTAATATTTAAGCTGGTAGCTTTGTCCACTCTAGCCATTATTAATGTTTAAGCTGTGTTAGCTCTAAGTTTTGACTAGCCTTTTCTACAATGTTGCATCCCTTTTATGTGTCCTGTCCCCACAGAGCATTTTTTCTGGCTGGTGGGGGGATTCCTGTTACGAACAGGTGACATATGTTTGTTAGCATTTTGCTGTCCTCTGGTTTTTGTCTCAACTGCCCTACGTAGTCTTCCAGGCCCACACAGTTCTTTGTGTTGCTTCAGGGGTTGTCACGCTTTAAAGCAAGCATCAGATACAAGTGTCCTTGATGCACATACTGTTGACACTTCAGACTTGCGTACTTCTCAGTCTGGGACAAAAATACTGCCACTCAGTGCGAGTGGAGGGTTGTTTGCTAGTCTGTGCTAATCCAAATTACGCCAGTGACTTCAGGTTTAAAGGTTTCCAACTTCTTCCTGTTGTGGACCTCTAAATGAGATCCTGACTCTTCTGCAGTGAACTTCATTTTGTTGAGGAGACTGCATTGGCTGCCACTTACAGACGAGGAATTTGTCCTGCCTTTTGTCCTGGAGCCTGCTGACCACAGTGTGAAAAGCATAGGTCTGGAAGTAACTTCTTCACAGGAATCTGGCTTTGACTGTGAGGTGGTTACCATTGTGGTGTTGGCCCTGTGACTGTCTGCATTACTGAGCAGGACACCACTGATACTGCAGTAGACCTGCTCTTGTACTGATGGGTCTTGAGGCTCAGCAACAGAAAATGCTGCCTTGTGAAGGTATGCTGCAGTTTAGTCTTTCAAGGAAATATTTTTGAAGTATTGCTTTCAGGTCATGTTGAGACTCTTTAAAGGTGGTGTAGGGTTTCATGTACTTTCATCAATTTTAGCCACACTGAAAGATCTGAACTTAGAAGTGTGCTGAGCAGCAAAGCTCAGTGCAATGCTGGTTTAAAATGTGGCTAGCTGCGGAGGTGCAGGTACGACCCAGAGTGCTCTGTCTAGCTCAGTATCCTGTATACTGGAAGGGAGACTTAAAAAGACTAACTTTCCATGTCAGGCAAGAGTGAAATACACTAAAGAAAATAAACTATCCATTAGTTCTGTGCGGAGGACGAGTTATAATTAGTTGAGAAACTGATTTTGAGCTATTAAAAAACAATATTAGAAGTGAAGAGTTAAGCTGTTAAGATGCCAAAGTGCGTTTATAAAAGTATGTATTAAAGCAGATGTTCAGGGAAGCTGGAAGATTTTTGGCATTTAAGTATTTGCCCAGCATTCACAGGCATCTTGCCTTGATTGAAAAAGAAAAAAATGTTGCAACTTCATTCCATACATTTTTCCCTCATTAGGACCTATTTATCCTAGCAGAGCACTACGCTGGGCTGGCTGTGCTTTGGCACCCGGGCTGTGCTGTGGGATGACAGCTTTGGAGGTTCTTATCTGTATTTCAGTAGGGGGAATGGAGAACTTCTGCTAGATGCGACTGAAGCGAGCCTGTTGCGTCTGCTGGCTGGGTGCATGGTTTGTTTCTTTTGAATCCTCCAGAGTGGATCTGGCAAGTTAAACTTGCATCCACAGGGAAGTTCGGGGTTTAACAATTGATTTGAGTGCAGCTCATTTTTGGCCAAATTCCCTCTGCTATCTTAACTGGAATAGGAGTACTCTAGGAAGTCCTCCTGTTAAAAAATGGCAGAACTATCAAAACTGATCTTCACCATTAAAAAGATCAGAGTGCTTTTAAATCCTGTAATGACCCTGCACTTGTAAAAGCTTAAAAGTGCTTTTCAAAGATTTGTTTGTTTTTTACTCCAAGTCTTTTGCATATGTCCAGCCAATGGTGGGCTTATGGTATACTTATCCTAGGGTCTGGAGTGTGTGTCTGTTCCCTCCCCCCTTTTTTTTTTATTAATCAAATTCTACGTATTATTTGGACTTGTAAGTCTACAAATACTAGCAATAGCCGTTTCTAAAACAAAACTTCCCAAATCTTTGCCTTCCTACTCTGCTCAATTTTAAGGATTGTTGAAATAAGCTCCCTAAAATTTTAGGTTACACCTTTGAACAGAGTATGCATTGAAATATTTTCAGTCTTTCACAATGTAGTTGTTCTTTTGCAAAGCTGTTTACAGTGTTCCTTCTACAAAGGAAACATTTCAGTAATTACATTGCTGATTTGAACTTTTAAAAACTTTGTTCTGTGGGTATATTTTCCTTCTAATCTCAGTGGAAGAAAAAGGCATTTCTGCCTAGATCTGCTGTCTAAAACTCTTACCTTGCTTTAGTTTTCACCTTTTCAAAATCCTAAGCAAATGTCAAAAATTGATGGTATTTGCTTTCTGCAAACACAGAGTACAGTAACATGTTTAGTTCATCAAAACTCAGTCTTTCATAGCCAAGAGCTCACCACCAAGATGAGAAATGATGAAATCTGTACCTTAAAAAGTGCTGAGATACAAAGTTTTATTTTCTGCGTGCACCATTTTCACAGAATAAACACCTGCTACTCCTCAGTGCAGCCGTGCATTTGGAGAGTAAGTAGGTGCGCAGCAGTTGTTGGCATGCTTGCCTGGGTGCTGGGGAAGGCAGGAACGAGGAAATGACTGACGGAAATGAATAGCCAGTATTTGTGCAAAACACACCAGAGGGGTTTCCGGCACCCCTCGTTTCCCAGGATGGCAGCAGGAGGCAAGGCAACTTTGTACAGTGCAATATGCCTGAAAATGGTCTGCTAAAATTTGTTCTGTCTCCCTGAGTGTGCTCTCTTGTCAGTTAAGAGAAACAGAGTGCAATTTTCTCTTTGTGAGTACCCCCAAATATGCAGATTGTGTCCAAATTCTGATGAGGGCTGGCAGGCTGCCAGGACCCCACAACCTTGAAGCTGAATTGAATTACTTTGTACTTTCAGATCTGCTAGTCTTTTTCTCTGAAGAGATGAACTTGCTCATCTTGGACTGAAGACAGGAGTCAAAAAGTCTCTCAGTTGTCTTGTGCAGCCAGACTTTACAGGTAGTATGGACTCAGGTGGCCCAAAGCATGTGTCCAGAAGAAGACAACCATCACCTTTGGAACCCCAGATAGTTTTTTGTTTGTTCCCCCCCCACCAAATTAAAAAGCGCTGAAACTGTTTTTTCCCCAATCGGTACCTTGGACAGGGCTGTAAAGCCTGATACTATGAGAGAAAGATGATGAAGTCACCCTTCTCCTGGGATAAGAGTACAAAACATTCTTCAACACATTCATCCAATGTTAGCAAAAAGGCAAACATGAAAGCCCAGAAGAAAAGCAGGCCTCTGGGGTCTGGTGCATCAGTCAGTGCTATACCTGCTACAAACTGTCCCCTCAGGCCCCTCTGCAGGGCCCTGCTTGTCTGAAAACATAAAAATACGACTTTATTCTTACACTTGATTTCAGTAATGTTTATTACCAACCTCAACTATCCATTCATCATTTACTGGCAATTTACTATTTTGTGAGTTTATGACTACAACCTATTTAATACATGTTTAAGTGCTCTGAAAGACTTACTTACAAGGGAAACTGAAAATTAATTCAAATCCAGTGTTAAGTGAAACAGTTAACCCTGCTCATGTATCCACACGGATTTTTCAGTCTGGCACAGCCCAACTCCCTCTAGGGCCAGGGAAGCTGCTGAGCCACTTCCAAATAGCACTTTTCCAAATGGCCCATTACCATTTACTGAGTAACCAGTACACAGTTCATCCTATGCTAATAGCACTGAGGTATCATAAACATTACTAAAGTTGCAAGTTATTACAGCAATTGTAATTTCACTGCTGAACAGTTTACTAGATTAAGGGTTGGAGTCTGCCAGTGCTTCACAGTATTTTTAATTCTAAGAACAGAATAGGCACATCATTAAATAATTAACTGACTTAGTTTTGGAATATCCAAGTTTGTTCCCTGCTTTAACACATAAAATACCAGTTGCAGTACTTAGCAACTCTTTAAAATAAAAAGCCATATAAAATTCTCATATTCAGAATGGCCAAAGCAGTAAATGGATTAGTAACTTGCATACCAATGAATAAATAAAGCTGTTGGAGTTGGCGAGGCAACACCATAGATTATATGAATGATAGCGAAGTGCATCCCCTCTGGTACGCAAGCATGCAGGAAGATGGGCAACATAGTCGATAGTTACTATAAAGTTTTAAAAGGGCAACAATTTACAGCATTGTGCAGTGCAAGTTCTGAACTACACCACTGTTAAGCTCTAACGAGCATGGTTATGCATGGTATAAGTGTTTGGTAGCTGAATGAATCCAAAACATCCTGTTAAAATCAGCTTCAGAGAGGCAAGTTATTTCAGTTAAAAACCAATGCCAGAACAAAACATTTCACTGACCCTACCCATATCACCACAGTAGGCTTTATCAGACAGGAGTTAAGAGTTTTATTTTCGTAAACCCCGGTGAAAGCCACCAGATGTAGAAGGCTCCTCTCTGTATGTTCAGCAGTAGCAAAGTAGCAGACCTCAGCTGATCCAAACAAGACCAAATATGAGGAGAGATGGTGACAAGGCACACTTTACAACACACCCTGAGGTGCGTTTAGATTTTGGCAGGGAAACGAGGTTTTTGATCAAAGCAGCATTAAGGCCTGAAAGGTCAGTAGTTGAGGAGAACAGTCCACCAGAGTATCTTTAAAGTGTGACTGCAGCTGGATTTACTGTAAGAGATGACCCTGCAGCAAAACTGAGTAGGACAAAATGACACCTTTGACTTCACAACTAAATAGGATAAATATCTTCTAATAATGTGGCTTTAGGTACCTCATATCCAGTAACATGTCACTTTCCTAAAGACCATATGTAGTCTTATAGTACAAAGCCAGTAACAAAATGAAGGTAAACAGCATTCAGTTCAAAAAGGAAAAAAAATAAAAAGAAAAAAAAAAAGAAAAAAAGTGCATTTGATTCAACAAACATCACTACTGAAAAATTTCATTTTTAGGTTGTGTGTAGCAAAAATGTGCTTCTTCCTTGGGATTGTTATATATTGCATGTTTCCATTTGACGATGTGGTTTTCAAAAAGAGGTTACAGGTGAAAAGATGACCATGTCTGGAATCGGGTGATACAGAAAGCTGAGTTAAAAAAAAAAAAACAAAACCTAAGTTAATTTTTTCCATCCTACAGTAAGTTAATCACTTTGCATATTTCAATCTAATTTTTATACAGTTTTCATAAAAATAAAATTAGCATAAGAAAAAAAAAAGGACTTAACTAGGAAGATAAATGGAAAACATCCCATTATATGATTTAACTTACTTAAAATTAGAAATGGCAACGTCCGTTTCCTAATGAGCTTTACTTTGAGACACCAAGCTGCAGGGCTTGTCCTTTCCCTTCAGAGGCTACTCCAGAAAAATATTGTCCATTTACCTTAACTTTGTATCATGATTCTTTTTACTTCTACTCCTTCTTCATCTACCTTGAACCACTTCTCCTTTGCCTAAACCCTGTCTCTGTATTTTATACATTTCCAAGTATGATCCCACCCTCATGTACTCATTGAAGCAAGCAGAACTGAATTATGAAGGAATAAGCTGGACAGTCTCTTCTGGTTTTATTTCTGAATTCTCCAGCCTAACATCTCTTATGCACAAGGTTCCCAGAATGGTTATACATCTTCATTGTCCAATGCAGTAAACAGAATAAAACAGAGCAATGAAAGTGTGCCTCAAACCTGCTGTGCTGCACCTCCACAGCAACAACAGTTGCTCAAGTTTATTCTCCACTGAGGAAACGACCTTGGGTTAAGAATATTCATCCAAAATTGTTAAAAACAGAACGTGACTGATTTTTTTTAAAGCAACGGGGAATGACAGAATTTTCCTTCCAACTTGCATTGCTTTAGAAAGAAAGAAACAGAGCTTATTAAGGCCTGTTTGACCAAAGATGTAAACGCACTAACTACAAAGTATTTCAATTTCATTTCTCTACATGTTTTATAACACAGCTTAAAAACTAATGTTCTCAAATCCTTGTAATTATAACATCAATTCTGCCTTCCTCCTTAAGTAGCTTCTGTTTTCTTCTTGAGTGAACAAACCAAATCTGAATCATTCTGAATACCTGAAATGCAAGTCTGAATGCAAATTCTTCTCTACGAGCTTTGCTTCTAACATCTCCCTTACCATATATTTTAGGAGCGAGTTACAGTCGTCAGTGATCAACATGTTGATCCTTCTATAGACACGCTTATCTGCCTTTGTCATCAAAGCATTCTGACTACATATTATATATCGCTGCTCTCTCTCAACCAATAAGTAATTTGGCCTAAAGTCCAGCTTACGTAATGAATAACCTGTTTCAGTATCCCCCATATTATGTTGCTTTGCATTTGGTACATTATATTGTACCTTTTCTAAAGCTGTCAGGTTTCAAGAGCAAAAAACAACTCCACACCTAAACAATTTTATCAGAACTAAACAATTACATTAGGACATATACTAGAACAGCTGGCTACAGCACAGAGGAACATGTAAAATACACTCTGTGGTTCTCTGAAGTGCTTGCTTTCAGAGCAATTCTTACCTTGGTCTGGATCAGTGCTCTGCAGTTATTAATACTGAATCCATCAAATCCAAAGTCGTCGTTATCTTTAGCATCTGATTCCTCAAAAATGCCATCCAGGGGCTCTGAAAAGTCCTAATAAAACATAATTTACATTTTCTTTACAAATTTCTATGTGATCTCAAAGCATATAACGTAAAGAGAAGTTTCCCTCAAATAAGAATAACCACTAAATTTTACTTTCTGAAGCTGTATTTTGATTTATCATGTGCCCCCCCTGCATTAAAACAATTTTATGCCCAAACAAGTTCTACACACATGAATCTAGTTGTGACTTAAATTGATAAAAAAGCCATTTCCAATTAAAATTAGCCTTAACCTACACCAGAAAATAGCTGAGAAATACACCTTCATCAGTATTGTTAAAAGCAATACAATTTTCCAGTAACAGAAGTAATGACAGAAGTTTAAGCTGCCTGGGCACTGATTTAATGCTGATGTATCTATGGGCTAAAGGAACAGAAGGGGAGTTTGACTATGTTGGAGACATGTCTCCTATTCTCTCCTGTTAAGTGACAGTTCTATAAAAGTGACTTTCAAGTGCAGAATAGGTCCTATACCTTCTGCACTCTTGTTCTGTTTGTACGTAACTTGCATGAAAGGTCAAATATGTCCATAAAATCAAAATTGAATGCAGTACCCCCCCCCCCATGCTTCAGCAATCAAATTATCAATTGGAATAGTTAATTCTGAAAACCACATGTGACTAAATCATCCCAACTAAATAACCAGGTTGAATACTAAACTCTCTGTGATACCTTTATCTTCTCAAAACAAGAGATTAAACAGAGATATTTCTTTTTGAGATCTTTCAATGCTGTTTGTTTGGTCTTGATTTAAATTAAAATGTACTCTTCCTCAAGCCTTGCAAAACCAGATAGAATAATCTGAGGAAAAGGGAAGTGGAACACACTTTCAGTTTGTACACAGTAAAAACATCCAGTAATTACTTTAACAGCCTCTCTGATTCAAATCTGATTTTCACTTAATGGAAAGATATTAGAGGCTAACAATTTTCTCATACTCTGAGCAAAAAAGAAAACCATCTTACTGCACACATATCTGAAAGCTAATTCTACACCTATACTAAAGCTGAATGTACCACCTAACAACAGGGCGCTACGTAATGGAGAATTCAGTGTAAAGATGATCAAAATTTGATCCTGCACAATTTCATAGTTACCCATAATGATGAGAAAACACTAGACTATCATTTTAAAGGGCTCTCTGTAAAAAAAAAAAACTTATGACTCACCCAGATCTAGTTCCTCATGCATCTGCATGTGTAACTTACAGGAAATCAGATTAATAACTAAGTGTTTATGCTGGCATACTAGGAAACCGTTGTTCAATTACCTTTTGATTTGCATCTATTCCAAGAACACTCAAGAGGTTTTCTTGGCAATGAGATTTACTCCAGGGATGTCTTAAGCTGGGGGTATTATCAAAGTCTCTGAGTGTTCTCCATATATTTCCAGAATCGATGCTAGGAAAGAAAACACCATTTGAGGTTGTAAGGTGTACAAAGTTTCCAGTGAACATACATAACCAAGTTATTTTCACTACATAGAGTCATGTACTAGCCTACCTTGATCTAAAAAGCAACTTATCTTAAAGCTCTTTTTTACCTTCCTTCAAACTATCAACCCAATGTACTAATAAGATTGCATGACAATCAACAGAAACAGTAAGTCAACATAACTATGTTTGGGCTTCTCAGATAAGAAGTGCATTAGAAGCATATTTCAGAGATGGTTTTATGCCAACAACTTGTATTACTCAATTGCTTCTGTGAAATGTGGGTAGAGTTCAGCCCTATTAATTCTGCACTTTGCATTTTCTGTCCCTCAAACCCTTCTCCTTCCTATCAGTCATGCTTCTCCACTGCAGCAGCCTGCTGCTCAGGTGGGTGACCTGCATCTGCTCTGGACATGTACGTACTACAAAACAAGCCAAAGGCACACACTACTGAAACAGTGAGAATTAAGAGAGTTCCCTCTACATAATACTTTCGGTTCTTATATTGCATTCATCCTATATAAATCCAGTTGCTTTTCACTTAGTACAGGATGCAATTATCGTTGATCTTTGTTACTCACCACAGTAGATCAGGGCTTTCTTGTCTGTAGTTGGTACTCTGCTATAATATTGCCGTCCCTTTTACATATATATCATATTTCTCCAGAAGTTTCAGGCTGATTAAAATATAATGCATATACAAGGAACTGGCCAAAAGGATGCCCACATTTTAACTACATTTCTTGTGATTCTTACAACATTTCCAAAGCATGGTCTGACCCAGCTTTCTAGATTCAAAGCCTCGGATGTATGCAAAAATAACTACAATACTGTTCAGTAACGATACTGCTCAGAAGCTGCTGATCCTTCAAAAACATGTAACAAATCTAAAAGTGTTCCAGCTGTCTTAAGAGAAAGCTAAGTTAATGATACTAATTGCTATTAACATAACCCCAGGAAAGAAGCCAGATGCACCGCAGATTCTGAAGCACATCTGGTTAAACATAAGAAGTTACCACCTGGGAAAACCAGGGAGGGAGGGGAGGAAAAAAAAAAAAAAAAAAAAAAGCGAGTGGCTTGTCAGTAGAAGCAGCAGCAATGCTTCTGCCTCAGATGATGGAGAAATAAGTCGGATGTGTTGTAAAGAAAGGACAAACCAACAGGAAGAACAGGCTGCCTGTTGGGTGTTCTGGAATTCCAGAGGCTTAGTCATAAGGAGGTACAGCAACAGCAGGAAAACCCTAAGCAGGAATTTGTAATTTTGATATATTCCCTTCCTTGTTTTCCAATGGCTAAAACACAGTCCATTTCCTTTAACAACACAATACAAAATTGGTAAGATCTACATGCTGAAGAGCATAGTGATTAAAAAGCTTTTAAGTTCACCTGCAAGTACCACTGATTTTTAAATTATGAAATAAACAGTGTAATTGCTGAGGAACTTCATAATTTTTTTTTTTTTAACTGTTGATCTAAACTGATTACCAAAGTTGATTCTTCATAAGTTCAGGAATCCCAACATCTTCATTATTTGTATCAAGTACTTGATCTAAGCTTCTTATGCTCTCTCTGGACTGAGATACAAAGACTTCTGGAAAGCCCAACTTAAATATATCCTCATAGCTGTGGTTTGCCTAGAAAAAACAGAGTTTTATTACATATGTTGTACAGGCCACCCCCCCCACACTTCATGAATGACCTAGTCCAAAGACTACAATGTTTCTAACGATTGTATTATTGATTGTTTTTAAAATTTTTATTATTATTAATGGCATAGAGAGACTGAGCCCATAGTTCACTGTTTTGAGTACTTACCTAGAATTAGAGGAGGAGAAGTAAGAGTTCCAGAGTTTCTGATGAACCTTAGTCTCAAGCTTCCCAGCTACTAAGTTATAGACTGGTTTGCCCATTAGCACTCAAGACTCCTCCTTCTGCTCAGCTAATTCAGTCCAGGTCAAAACTGATGTATACATCAGTTCAAAAGCTTGTGTTGCTAACTTAGCATTCAAACACACCCAATTCAGCCAAATGTAACATAACTACTAAATGCTATAGTCACCAATAAATACTTGCACTGTGTAAGTCTGCATAAAAGCTCGGGTGAGTATGTCTGTATATCCTTGCATTTACACCAAACTTTTTTCCAGCCTATCTGATTAAAAATCAGAGCCAGATTTACATACTTGTTCCTCCTCCAGCACTGATGAGGAGGAGGTTTGGAGGACTGAACATAGCCACATGAGTGATCCAAACAGGCCTACTGGAAGTAACAGGGTTATCTGAAGACTAAGAAATACATATACAAGGAAAAATGTGCATAATTTACATCCTATCCTAAAGGGATGTTATCATGCCACCTGGTCCAGAAGCTTTGTCCTTTTATTCCTTCAAAGAAAGAATCACTGCAATTTTCTAAATCAAAGCAATTAATTGACTTCAACACCCTGCAGAGGGACTGCAATCCGGGAGCAGCAATGTTGTGTGAAAACTAGAGAATGAAACCAGTCAGTTTGTTTTCTTTGCCTAGCAATCAACCATTTAATCTGAAAAACTGTCTGTATTTTGACAGTTTCATTTAATTGTAATTCAAACAGCTGAAATAGAGAAATTTCCAGTTTCATTGTACTGAACTCAGACAAGTGCAGTGAATACTGAGAGTACGGATTTAATCTAATGATGAGTGGGCAAAATCAACAGAGCTGGTAGAAGGTTTCTGTACTTCTAAGCATGCTTCTAAAAGTAGAATTTGTGCCCCACGCTGCTCCCTCCTTAAGTAAGGCCTTGCTAAACTGCCTATCCTGAAGGGCAACTGCTGGGACATTCAAAGACTCCTTAGGTAAAATCCTTTGAATCTTGCCCAAAGTGTCATAATACTTTAAATCAATTTGTAAACTATTTCAGTAGACGTAACTTACACCAGGGATACTATATGGAGGAGAAAGATGTCAGAGAAGCAGAAGTCTGTGAAAGCACACTTGCTAAAGCATACATGGAGAGTCATCATCAAGGAAAAAAACTTCCAAGTACCAAAACCTAAATGGGACAGGAGCTAAGCAAAAGTCAGGCAGCTGCTCTTGGCCTTGGGGTGGGGGGGAAATTACAGCCACAGAAGTGTGAATCAAGGGAACCACAGGTTTGCCTCATTTATGGTATCTTCTTAGAGTCTGTGACATTGCTCCAACATTCATACAAGTCACTAGCTTACAGTTTAGCCAAGCCAGATGAAAAATGCAAGATTTTTTTTTAATAAAATTTATTACTGTCTACTTCAGTGGCTGTTTCTAAAACAAAATTTGGGTACATTTCCATTTACCTTGTAGCTTTGTACTAATTATAAAAATATGAATGCACAAATTTCACATTCGTGCTTTTTGACGAAATCCTCTATATCCTATTATATCAGAATACTCCAGTGCTTAAGCAAGTGCACTAGTCCCTCTCACAAAGGCCTGTGTTTAAAGAACACATGAAAAATCCTCAAAGTTATTCAATCATGTAGGCAAAATACCCAGCTACTGCAAGGAAATTAATTAGTGATTGTTTTAATCTTAAAAAACATGATTCTGCTCCAGACTGACATTTAATTAACTGAAGCATTAGATATTGAAGGTCAGACCTCTGACCTCAGATGATCTCTAGAGGTCCCTTCCAACCTACCTGGACTTTTTTCTACTGACCATGCAGAAGACAGAGCCCCAACCTGAAGAGTTTATGATCCCAAACAAACAATACAAAAAGCACAGGGACGAAGGACAGCTACCCAAATATTCTACACCCAAAGAAATTTCCAACAGCTCTGCAGCTGTTTCTCTATCCTGAGACAAGAAAAGACAACTTGAAACCCTAGGCATGCTTAACTTATTTAGCTTGTACTGGACATTTCCCGTTGCCTTTAATAAATGCAAAAATAAAGCAAAAGCTTCAATAAGATTAAGATCTACTGCTTTTGGAAAGAAACCAAACATTCTGCTATATTCTATTTCAGCTCCAGTCATTACATACTCTCTTTTCTCAACCTAAGACTTCTTGTCCCCAATTTCCAGCATTACGAACAATTTAAATTCTCTGTTTATGCATACCAATAACCAGATATCTTGTGATCTCCACTTTTATCAGTGCTGGACAGCTTATCCCACGTGCATCTTTGTGCTTTTCCTAGTAACACCTCTGCAGCAGGTGAAGTTCCCAGGCAAGAGCAAGAAAGCCTGTCTCCAGAAAACCCTCAGTTCCCTATGCATACTAAAACCCACCTAACAGACTACAAGCAGTAAGCTATTACTGCTACTGATTAACCCCGTGGAAGTCTTAGTAGATTGCTCTCTTTTATCCTAAATTAAAACATTAGAAAAAAAGTAGTAAGAATGAGAGCGTTCTGTTTTGCATTTGTACATTCTTATTTTCCTTTTGTTACTTTGCTTTACTTTGGTGATGCATGTTTGGTAAACATGGAAACACATTCATTGCAACAAGGTATAACCCTTAAGCCTTTTTTTTGTGCTGATAAGGACACATTATATTATTTATTCACATTATCAGTTCCAACACTGTATGAGAGAATGTAACATCCTATGCTAAAAAAATGTATGATACTAAATTATTTCTATTCACTTTGTCATTAACTTCCACCCACCATCAGTCTAAAATTCCAGAAAGATTGTTGGATTATTCAGGCAGTATATTACATAACAAACGTTATTGTTTTTGCCAATTTTTAACTCAATGTTATGTCGGTTTACTTCAGTAAGCTTGCAGGCAACTCAGAATTTTTGTCCACCCTGGTTTTGTTACCCACCTTCCCGATTTTTTGTTTCCTATGCTCATTCTTGCCTAGCTTTTAAATTGCATGTGCTTCAGGGCAAGGTTCATCGTTTCTACGTGCTTGCTTATTCCTAGTGTCTAGAAGCAAAGTAGCACATCATTCTTTAAAGCTCTCCAGCAGGATAACTTAAGTATTTGCCAAACACTGTAAAGAAGTTGCTTTTGTTCCACTTGAGTTAGCCGCAAAGTAGCTTGATGGTTTCTCTCCCTATACAGCATTATCCTCTATCGAAGAGACATTCAGATATAAATCTTGAGATGTAGGAAGCAGAAACACAAACATTTCTGGTCTTTGATTTACTATTAACACATACCTCATTTAGAGAGCTCAAAGCATCCCGTATCCCACAGTGTAGAGATGGCTCAGAACAAAAGTCACCAACAGAAGTGCTACAATGTCCGCTGCTTAAGTCTGTATCAACTCTAGAGGGTTTTGTTGACTTCAGCAAAACTTCAGGATTATGACTGAATCTCTCCGATTTGTCTAAGGACTCCTCGAAGCCTTCAAAATCACCCCAGGAACCGCTGGGTTCTGAGGTACTATAACTGCTCTCAGAAAACCCCTCACAACTTCTCCCTTTGCTAGTCACTACAGGGAAGCTTTGCTGCATTACTTCAAGATTAATAATTTCTTCATTATTTGTCCTTTCATTCAAGTTACAGTCACCTTCATAGAGAGACATACCACCTACTTCATCTGCTGGGTCTTTTAGAGACATCCGGTATGATTTGTCTGCCTTAGTAAGAATTTCTGCTAGTGACAGGTTCTGCATCTTTAAGAAAAATTCATTTGTTGGAATCTGAACTGCAAAAAAGGCTACTGAAGTTCAGTTGCATTAGAAATCTGAATATTTCCAAACCAGATTCAAATTCTTCATTTCACCCCAAAGAATGATAATACTGCTAAATCAAAACAGGATGTCCTTCAGCATCTCCTCCAGTAATCAGCATGTGCATGTTATTCAGTCTCACTTTCTGTGTAGGGTATTAGCCTGCAAAGAAAGAATTCTAAATAAATACTTCTGTGATAAGGGCTGTGTAGGAATAAAGAAAGATAGCTGATAAGGTAGGAGAAAGAATGCTCAGATTAGAATAAACACATTCCAGTATTATACAACTAAAAATCGTTGTAGGCAAAATTATTTAAAATTTACACTTTAACTATCTGCCCACACCACAAGCAAGCCATTAACTGAGGCAACAACGTTCAGCAAATACTGAACAGAAGCTGTTGGATATTAATTGAGTACTGATTGAGTATATGGGAGACAAACCAAAATAATTATAGACGACTTCAAGCACTTATGAAATATTTTCCATGACTACTTCATCCATCTCGCGCATAGCCAAACAGTACTCTTTTTGCTTGCATGGGCTTTCCCTGTCCGAACGGTTACTGGAGAGGTGAACGTGACTTACAGCAACAGGGGCAGCGGCCGCTAAATCCTGTGAAAAATAGTGTTTCCAACTATTTAAGCGATTAAGACAGATTTAGTAAGTCCAGTTCGGCATCTGTAAATTACGCAGGCAATACTGCATTTATCATTTTAGATTAATCACATCTCCTCAAGCGTTTTTCCGACGGACAAGCTGAAAGAGCGGCCGCCGGTCGGTGCTTTCTGTGCTTAACAGACAGAACAAACCTTGGGGTTCCCCCCCCCCCGCCCCGGCCCCAGTTCAGCTGGAAGGCGGCACAGCACCGGCCGGCCACGGACCCTCGCCCGCCCCGCCGCGGGGCTCGGGGGGACACCCAAGAGAGGGGGGCACGGCGGAGCGGGGCTAGGGGAAGCCCAGGGGGGCCGTCGGCGGCGGGGAGCCCGTCCCCGACCCGCCGGCGCTGGAGGGAGGAGGCTCCTCCGCCCGCCTTTCCCACCGGCCAGCCCGAGCCCCGGGCGGTGACCGGGCACCGCGGGCTGAGAGCCGGCACCCGCCCGCCGCGGGGAGCCGCACCCCCGGGGAGGAGGAGGAGGCGGCGGCAGGCGGGGGGGGGGGGGGGCGGAGGGCACGGCGAAGCCGCCTCGCTCCACAGCCCCCGGGGAGCGGAGGGCCGCGGCCGTGCCTCAGCTCCCCCCGCTGACGGGGGCGGGGGGGGAACGGGACACGGACACACACAGAGCCGCCGCCGAGGCGGCCGCGGGGCCCGAGCGGCGCTGGCCGTTAGGGTAGCTCGGGGCCCCGCCACCCGTGAGGAAACAGCCTTACCGCCGATCCAGGGCCCCGCCGCCGCCGCCCGGCGAGCGCCCTGGGCCGAGCTGGGCCGAGCCGAGCCGCGCCGAGCCGGCAGGTCGCCAGGGGTGGGGCCGAGGTGTGCCGGGGCGGGCCGGCGGGGGGGGGGGCCGTTACCGGCGAGGGGCGGGGCCTAGGTGTGCCGGGGCGGGGCCTGCGGGCCGTTACCGGGCGCCCCCAGACCCCGTCAGGCAGGGCGCTGCCGGCCGGGGCGGGCGGGAGAGGCCGGCCGGCGCCCAGGCGTGACGGCGGGAACGATCCCCCGCGGGCCCGGCCGGCCTCCGCCGGCTCCCCCTGCCAGGCCTGCTCCTGTCAGGCCTTGTCTGCGCCTCCTGTCAGGCCTCCGCCCCGCCCAGGGGAGCGGCAAGGGGCTGAGTTGCCCCGGCCGCTCCTCAGCCTTCCCGCCGGCGAGCCTGGCTGTGGCCCTGGCGAAGTGTTCCCCGGTTCTCCGACCTTGCTCCTGGGCTTCGGGCGTTGCGGTCGTCTTCACCTGCGGCTCCCCTGGGTTAAACGCGCCCTGCCGTCTTCCAGCCAGAAGTCAACTCCCGCACTCTGGGAAGAGGTTGATTTTAAAGTCGTGAGGTGAAACAGAAAGCTGTCCACAGTTTTTCCAGCTTCTTTCTGCGATCTGGCAGGCTGAGGACATACGGTTTGATGGTGGCGGTTTGTGTTTGCTTTTAATTTGAGAACAGCTAAAATCCTTACACAGTTACCAAATTCCAGGATACGGGCTTAAAAAAAGTAACAATCAATCCACGCAGTCATAGAACCTCATGATGAAATGGTAGGAATAGGCCAGCAACAGTCTCTCAGGATCTTCTCTTCCTCTCTCCCTCCTTTGCCCCCCAAGTTATTTGGTTGTCTACCCTCCCTGCTGAGGCTGGGACTTGATCCGCTCGATGTGTCAGATAAAGCCAGGAGCTGCGGGTCCCGTTGCTGTGGACGGGTCACCCCGCAGCCTGAGGTGACCATCTCTTCTCGCCCACCTCTTGAGGAGCAGAGGTGTGGGCTGGAGGTGGCGCGCCCAAGGCTGGCTGCTCCCACATCTGGGTGGCAGAGGGAAGAGCGCAAAGAAAACTCCTCAGTCTCCCTGTCCTTGGGGCTGGGTTAAACATCTGGGCAGACCCAAGCAACAGGGGACAGTTGTAAAAGCAATTTAAAAGGTTTTCTGGAGCAAGGCCCAAAGTAAAAAGCTTTTTCTAGGCATTACAGTACATATGTTTTCCAGCCCAGGCACAGATACATGCACTCCCTTCCCACGCATCTGACTCTCATTCCAGGCTGTAGTGCTTTATCTGAGGGCGAGAGGCTGAATTTGGGAATGATGCCCAGACACAGAGCCAAAGAAACTTTATTGGCAAGCCTCTGAAAGATTTTTTAATTTGTTTTCTTTCTGCTTTGGAGCAGTTTCTTACCCTCCGTGGCCATCCTGTGGCAGCCTGCAGCTCTGAGGATATCCGCCCAGCTCAGCGAGACAGTGATTCAGCCCCAAAGCGTCTGACACTTGTTGGGATAGCGTCATCGTCCTACGGTGCAGTAAGTTTGTGCTGCAGTAAGTTTGTGCTGCAGGGACCTCAGGGGTTCCAGCTCTCTTTTCAGTTTCGAAGGGAGCTCAGCATTTTTTCAGCTACCGAGATTGCTTTGCACAGCTTTTCATTTTCACCTTTGTCCTCTCAAAGGAAAAGGCTACAAACAGACTGCACAAAGGCTGAGATGCTCCTTTCCATACCACGCTTTGCATCCAGGGGGGAAGGGGTGCGTGGATTTTGGAAACCTGCCTCTGCCCTGCCAAGTTCAAGCCATCTTGGCAGTAGTGCGAGTGGAGCGGTGGGAGAACTGGTAAGCATCAGAAGCTGCCCCAGACCTTAGAAACCTCAGCGTAGGAACAGAAGAAACTGTAGTGCCTTCTTCCCAGAGTAACATCAGTAACTTTATTAAGGACTTGCCACATAATGGTGGTGTTTTATTTCTCTCTCCAGCACACCTTATAACCCACCTTGGGAAAACCAGTTGCTAACCCTGAGTCCCTGCAGAGGAAGCAATCAGCTGCACCATCTGCTGGTTGTACCTCCTGCTGCCTCCGCTCTCAGGCAAACACAGATGAAAACCCACAGAATCACCCCAAGAAAAATATGCACTGGTGTGTTTTGGGCAGGTTTTCAAATCGGGAGTCAGCATGAGGTACAGCCACCCTGCAAAGTGGTTTTCACCTGTCCTCCTCTGAATTTACTTCTCTTGACTCAGCCCAGCTGAGTGTGAGTGTGACAGCTGCTGCTGAGATCCCTAATTCGTGTTTTAAATGACACCCTCTCATAGACTGACTAGTTTAAGTTAAAAGCATTACCACAGTTGGATTAAGGGTTTTCCCCTCCGAAGTATATTGGGGACAAAATTCATGTTATCTGTTTGGGGGATAAGTCTTAGGATTTTGTCTGACATATACCAGGCCTTGGCTTTTATCCCATAATTACTGTATTAAATCAATAATTTATTTTTGAACTATCACTTTTATTTTTAAAAAATAACCCAGTCTTTATTTAAAAGGTAAATATGCCAACAGCTTCAAATATGGACTATAAGCTTATATTTAGACCCTTAAATGTATGCATCTACTAGAGCAGAACCTCACTACTCAAAAATTCACCAATGCAAACAACTGAATTGACTGAACACTCATCTGCAGCTGCTATTGCTGCCCCTGCCATCATTCCTGCTGGAAAATTGAGTTTAATACACATACTCTAGAATTACTCTTTTTTTCATTTTGTCCTTTGAAAAAATACCAATTTGCAATGAAAAAACTCAACAGAATAACTGAAAAGTATTTACTTGCAGAGCAAATCAGCACCACACTGCTGTAATATGAGTTTTTATTTGTTTGTGAAAGATCTGGTCCTTAATTATTGAATTGTGTGGTTCCCCTGTAAATGACTAGGGTGATATGGATGGCTTTTTTCTTCATTTTCTCTATTGGAAAAAAATACAAACAAGGAGTACCTTTGTATGCAGAATTTTCAGTCCTTTTTTTTTTAATTGAAGCATTAAACAAGATTAACTTAAATGACTGAAATGTTTTCTTTAATTCATATTAAATATTTGGATGTCTCTTCTTGTAAAAAAGACTAAGTTACATTTAGCTAAACTGGCTTAAAATGTCATTTAGAAAGTAAGAGTAAACGTGTTTTCAGAAGTTGATAAATAATTTTGATTGACTCAAAGCAAATTTTCATTAAATGAGCTGTCTTTTCAGTCGATGATTAATAATTTTTTTCTCACCATAAGTATCCAGACTTTAGAAGTGTAGGGCATCAGTAATTCTTTCATTTCCATTGTAATAGAGAGCGCTCAGCTTTTGGAAAAAAAACCCAACCCAAACCAAACCATTGTAGATATCAGGTCTAAACACTGACTTAATTGACTAGCTGTGGCTTAAATTTGAAAATGTTGTTGATTGTTCCATTAAACTCCCTCCTGGAGGCACAGTGGTTTTTGCCATACCTTCCCGCTTTACTTTGCTGTTGGTATGGATGGTCTGAAAGGTCAGGAAAATCCATCGTCTTTTTCCTAAGTTAGAAACGACAACAGCAGCACTTCAGGGCAAACTTTACTTCTCCCCAGGGCACGATGGGTGCGGATTTCCCGGACCCCCTGAGAAATATTGCTCTGTGTGCTAAAACAGTGGGATGGGAGTCACTGGCATTCATGAGTCACCTGCGGCAGTTAGCGGTGCCTGGGCTAAAAGATGAACCAGAACGTTTCCAACAGCAGATGGCAGCTCTCCCTTGTCTCTCTTTCATGCACACACCACCACTGTTAGTTCTCTTGAGCAGGGAAAGTAATTCATCCCTTCTACACACTACACTAAAAACGTATTGGACCACCTGCTTTACGTGCTGACCACAGAAAAGCCACGTCACAGGACCCCTTCATCGACGGGCTGTCAGTGTAAAAAGACCTACCCATAAAAATGGCAACACCCTTTGCCAGGAGGCGTAAGATATACTTTAGGTCCTTCTCTTCTTCTTTCAGGTGTGGAAGATAAGGGAGCTGTAATTCACCTCTCAAAAAAGCTAGATGTGCAAGAGACATGCATGACCTGGGTTCAGTGGCTGCCTTTAGTGCTTTTGTCTAGCCCAGCGGTGTGGTTTCAAAGCAAAGCTCCCATTTGCTTCTATGGCTAGTCTGGTTCTCAGAGTGTTGCGGATGGAGTGACGCACTTCACTCCTAAGAGAGAAGCCACAATATGTTTATTGATATAAAAGAGTGATTTAACAAAGTTTGATATTAAATGCGACAGTGGTTTAACAAGATTCGATGGCAAGGTACACTTGATTATTTACTGCATAGAGGACAGGGTCAGACAGAACTGTCAGGGAGACCCTCCCATTGAGTCATGAGGTTCAGAAAGAACCCCCTTGCGTTCTCGGAGGGGTGTCTAGGTGTGGCTGGATGCACTCCTAGTCCCAGACTTGGTGAACGGTTTATGTCTGAAGGATTATATATGCGCAATCAATCCTTTATTATCACTTAGCTAAGATTTCAAAGTTTAGCATGCTATTAATCACTTACCGAGAATCTATTGCGGTAAGGAATCTCTCAAGCTCGAGGAGTAAGGGATCTCTGCAGCAGGTGTAACCTTGAGAGACGTCCCTACTCAAGGGGAGATCCTGGCATGCAGCCTGCTGCTGTGCAGGAGAGCTCAATAGGCCCTGGGCTGTCCACTATTTACGGAGTAAGATGATTGACTCACAGTCATGTTTGCATACTGACTACAGATGTTAGCTTCTTCCAAACTTGGCTTGACTCGGACCTTGACCAGCACTGTGGTTAGGTGGGCGCATTGCTCAAATTAGCCCTTGGCTATTGTGTTGTTATCTGCTTCCCCCAAATCCACTTTGAGCCGGATGCAGCCATCACGACCAGACACATCCATTACGACCACCACTGGTGGTTATCGCTTGAGCAGGGTTACGGGAAATAAAGGTCAGATTGGGGCTGGGCAGGGGGAACACACCACCACACGGAGTGCTTTTGAGGAGCACAAACGAGGTGTCTTCTGGGGAAAGGCAGTGAAATGCTGTTCCACTCTGGCACTTCATGGAAGTGGAAACATCGTCTTCTAAATCCATATGTGGGCTGCACTACTTCAAGATCCTCCAGCATGTTACATAGCACATGTGCCAAAAGAAGACTCTCAAACTATTCAGAGCTCCCACAAGATCCTGAAGTGGTTCTTGTGCTATATGTAAAGGGCCAAGTGCCATAGGCACCTTCCTATTTGCCAGTATCTGCCAGCCTTCAGCTCTTTGCCACCACTCCATCATCCACTGACACTTGTAGTCTGAAATCCTTTCCTGTCTTCAGCTGCTTTCCCTTCTGTTGTCAATGCCACTTGCTGAACCCCTCATTTCTTTTGTCAGATCTTTTTCTTACTATCCATTTGCCAACTGTTCTCTCTTCTGCCTTTAGCCTCCTGAAAACTCAGAGAGTTGTGACTTGGGCCCCTTATGGAAGTGGTAGTGCTTGTTATTCCATGAGAGGGACAGAGGTTTCCTGGGTAGCAGAATAATTTGCTGGCAGAAGGAGGAGGTTGCTAATATCATGACTACTCGTGATATGAAAGCACTGGCAAGCAATAGCCCACAGATTTCAGGACAATAAAGGTGATCCTCTTAAAGTCCCATTACACCTCATTGAGAGCATGGCAGACATGTGCCTACTGTGTGAGCACGACATGGCAGCAGCTGCTTACGTGGACTCTGTCACCATGGTGGAGAACCTGGAGAAATGACAGCGCTTTGACATGGCTCCAGGGTTCCTATTCTTGAATCCCACAGAAGATCCCTTCGAGGTAATACTGTAAAGTACCTTTTTTACCTCCTCCCCCCTATAGCTGGCATCAGCACCCCTTTATGCATACTCCTGTTTCCAACACACTAAGTGTCTGCTTTTCTATACATGTTGCTTGGCAGCGGGGACGAAGCTTCTGACAGAATTACAGCTTTGGGCTCAGATCTGCAGGAAAGGGATGAATATCACCAGACTGCCCAGGAGAGCCGGCACACCTCTAAAAGCAATTCCACAGGGGCTGTGAGCCACAGGAGAAATCATTCACACAGCAGCTACGTGAAACTATCAACAACGATCGGAAACTGCATACCCAGTCCTGACCCAGTATGGATGACTTCACCTCAAAGCCGTGCAACAAACATTGTAATATATGTGTAAAACGAATGGTAGCACGGCTCCTTCATTCGTTCAGCAGGGCTGACAGCTATTCCAGATGCCAGACTGGCTACGTGGAAACAAAGGCTCTGGAGAGGTGCCATGGCCCCACATCAGTGTCTCCCTCCAGAGCCGCCAAGCTGCTGCACACACATCCTGCAGGCAGGCCTGTGGCAGGAGCCGGAGGAGGAGGGAGTTCAGCACCTTCCGGTGATTGACGTGCGAGTCCAGCCTCAGAGAGACAGTCTTATTGCACCAAATTATATGCTACTGTAGGCATAGCCCATGGCCATTTAAAGATCTTGCTTCTCATGATCCACCCGGCCAAGGAAAGGATCCTCAAGGCAGACAATTACACATCTCTCGAGCCCTGAAACCTCCAAGCCCTGCTTCTCTTACTGCTGTTCTCTTCTACTTAAATCTCTCCTTGCCCTAAGTGTAGTCAAAGCAGAAAAACGAGGAGCGTATCTTCTCCTTACAGTACCCTTTCTGAACACAGGTAAAAGTGGGCCTTACACTCCCGGGACCTGCTAGAGCTTGTAGAAGGATGCTACATATCCCACATCTTCGAAAAGGTGGTTGTTTAAATGTACGGCAGTAGTGTGTGGTACCACAGTTGAATTGTATTCGGTGCTTCACACCTACATGTACCTGCTTCTTGTTCTATTGTCATTTCCCATTAAGCTACTGTTCTGTGTTGCTTTTTCTGCTGATCATTCATAATCGTGATATACATACATTGAGTATAAGTCCAACAGTCTCTGCTGCCCACATGGGTTTTTCAGATACATAGACATTAATTTACTGAAAGCATGCCTTGTAATTTTTGCCAGTCCCCTGCATGCACTGTAAACTGAGTTGCGATTGCTGCAGTTTGCAGCTCACTAATCCTCTCTTTTAATGCCTGATTAGGTCCCAAATCCATTATTGTTAGTGAGATGTGGGTGTGGGGAGGGCAGGAGGATTTAATCCTCTTGGCTGAGAGTTAAGCTGCTAGAGGTACACCCGACTGGTGCTGTACCAGTGTATTAATTAGCTTGCCTGGAAATTTCGTTGGTGCTGTTCAGTGAGGTTGTTGAAAGGTCAGACACTCCATTAGAAGTGTTGTGCTTCAGCTGTAAGTCATAGCACTTGACACTTAACAAATCTCTAGGAAAAAAATCAAATAAAGCATTAGCATAAAAGTATTTTTAAAAACTCGAGTCTCCACTTCAAGCAGCATTTGAAAGAACACTGAATCATAATAATTAGCATCTTTGTAGCTCCCTAATTACAAGGATCTCACTTCTTCATTCTTCAAGTGAGCTTCACAAGGACTTCAAGGTAGGTGGAGTAGTGGTCACCACTCCACCTTGCACAGTGGGAAACAGAATTAAAGGTAGTTTAAGTTACCTGCCCCCAAAAGAAGACACCAAGTCCCTGGTGGATGTCTCCATGTCCCAAACCCTGTGAAATGAAATTAATTATCATTAAAGATGTCATTTTATTGCTTAAAGTGTAGCACTGCAGTATGAATGAAAAATACATGCCATCCTTGCAAGAAAATAAAAACATGGAATTAAATGGCAAAAAGGCAGAATTTGTGTGAGCTTTGTGTATGTGTGTAAAAGGCAGTCATCTGCCTTTCCTGCCAGACGGTGCCACCACTCTGGTAAAGCAGTATGACTGTGGTACGGACAACAGCCAAGGGCTTAGCCATCAGATAAAATAGGTGACAATTTCTGAAGCTGAAGGAAACTGCCAGCTGAGCTTTCAAACCCTTGCTGTGCCTGCTCTTACCACCCCTGGGAGGTGGGAACGTGCTATCTCGGACCTCTGCCTCAGCTTTAAGGTAGGACACGTGTGTCTCATAGCCAGGTGAGCTGAGAATACGTGTCCAAGGCGTTAGGGCAGCCCGGGGGACTGGCAGCTGGCGAAGCTGCTGTAACTCGACCGCGTTGGGCTGCGGGTGAGCCCGGAGCAGCAGGGCAGGCTGTCAGCTGGAGGGTCTGCGGGAACAAGCCCTTCTCTCCCACCTTTGCTGCGAACATCCTACGTGTGCTCTCGCCTTGTCTCTCCCTTCCCATCACAGCTAAAAATACGGTGTGTAAGACACTCTGACAAATGTTTTAGAAGTGTGCCTATGGCATATGGACTGCATTTAAGCCTTCTTCAACCATCTCCTCGAGCCCTATTTCCAGATGCTCTTTGCAGCTCTTCTAATAAGAAGGCAGGGTTTAACCTCCTTTTGTCTGTATTGCAAGTGGTAAACTAAATACAGCTAAATGGATCACAACGTAGCCCTTTTTGAAAAGAGAAAACTGTTTAAACCCACAAGGTTAGAGCTAACAGTCGGGAGGCTGCTCTCCATCTCTGTGTGTCTAACACCAGAAACATAAGGCCGGACAATTTATAGAAAAGATCAAAAGAGGGCAGGCGAGAGTACACAATTCCTCCTGTGCTAACGACGCTATCACAGCTAAAGCTGGAAAAGGGCAGCGTGTGTTTTATTTAATGGTTCATATTGCTCCATTGCTGAAGTCACATTTCTGAAAGCAAAACAAATCAGCCGTAAAAGCAGGGAACCTCTGCTGCGGCAACTGTGTATGGCCTGGAAATTCAAAGTTTGGGTCTAGATCCAAACTCTCCCCAAATGCCCAAGGACTTGCATTTTAAGATTTAGATTGTGTTCATTTCTATTTATGGTAAAAAAACCCAGAAAAAGCTTAGCACACATCTATTAGCAGCTGGCCTAGGCTTCTTACGCTATTGTAAATGAGGTTAGCAGGACTCTGCAGAATATTATCATAAGGTTGCAATTAACAATGAGAATTATGCCACACACACTTTACATTAAAGGAAACAGTTGCAGTAAAAGGTTGTTCAATTCAGACATCAAAGCACGCGGTTCATGTAAATTAATAATACACCAAAATATAAACTTTAGATGCACAGACACACCAGTAGTTTATTTTTTAAAAAAGCTCTTGTTGAGAAGGTTAGTCACACTTTATATGAATTTTTCATTTTTGAATATTTTATAAAAGGGCACTAATTTATTATTATCTTGAATACAGACATGATTTTTATGGGTATGAATGTGTCAGGGAAAAACATGAGTTATATGGATATGAACATGTCAAGGAAAGGCATTTTGTTAACTAAAACCCTCTTTAAAAGTAAATTTACTGAGCTATTACATTTTTTAAAATAGTTAACCATATACTAGCCTGTCTGTCTATTCACCAGTTGCTCTCTACTTAGAAGCTATTGATGCTTTATATGCTGTTTAGGAGTAGAACCTTGCAGAATAAGGTGACTTGAAAACTTTGAATTTTTGACTTTATAGCTAACACCTGCATGTGGTTCTCCTTACAGTCAGTGAGATTGCTTCATTAGCTGTAATTGGAAAAAAGATTGGGTCCTCTCTTTTGGAATAATGACACCAAGGTTTCTATATTTAAATCAATTTATATGGAAAGGCTGGTTGGCAAACATATTCTGAATACAGAGAGCACTGAACTGAATATAGTGGGGTAACTTTAGTATTTTAGATCTTTGCCTTGTTTAATTTTAATGTATTAATTTTGCATTTCTATACAGCATCTTTCAACACAGAAGTACTGGGCTAAATTTAGTTCCACTTAATGCAAGCTCCACTAAGTAAGGGCCATGAATGCATTTGACAACATCTTCATGAAGGGCTGTAACAGCACAAAGCACCTTCTTGCAGAGAATCCCAAAGGGAGGCTCAGAAGTCCGTGACATCAGGGGGCAAATGCACGCAGCCAGTGCATCTGTGTCAGCACATCATGACAGCGTTTGCTGCAAGGGTCCTTCCGAGCCACAGTCAGGTTCAAGCTGCTGTTTTCCAGGCAGAAGCCTCGTGGAGGACAGCAATGTAATTTTCCTAGGCCCTCAGTTGAGGCTGCTGGTGTACTGTGTGTGTGTTACAGTATCCTGCTTTCCATACTCCCCCAATGGGGCAAATTATGTCTAGAAAATCTCATTGCAGGACTGCTGAGTATTTGACAGGCCATTAGTGAAGCGAGAAGAGAAAAGCAGTAAATCAGAGCCTGTAATATAGCAAAAAGCAGCCAAGGTGGTTCCACAGGTTGAAAACAATCTTCGGACACAGTGCCAGCAAGGGAAATGTCAGCTTAGCCAGAGAGCCGTTGCAGTGGGAGCTCTCTGACCGGCAGCGGCTGTGGCTGAGCCATTGCTAAGCTCTGGCAGCTCTTGGGCTGCACGGCGGTCTTGCTGTGAATGCTTTGTGCCATGGCCATGGAAGCGGGTGGCGAGGCTGACTGCTGCTCCTCTTGCAGCAGGGGTGAGGAACAGGCCCTCGTGACACCACACTCTACACCCAAATGGTTGGTTGGGCTTCTACTGTCCACCCTGTAAGTCTCGGGATGTTTGCTGGCAAAGATGACAATCATGTTGTCCACTCTTGGTAGCGGTCAGGCATGATGAGAAGTGCAGGCTCACATCTCTTTTCAGCTGGCAGTGCAGTTGAGAGAGGCTAACCCTCTTGTCCCATGAGCCACATGCCAAAATTTGCCAGTCTTATGTCACGGGCATCCAAAGAGCTGGGGTAAGTCCAGCAGCCATCCCTCCTTCCTAGTGATAAATTGAACAAGGCTTGGGTTGGTACTGGGCAGCCTGATTAGTTCAATTTGAGCATGCATATTAGGTTTGCCCCCCAACCTGTGGATTTTGCTAACCCAGCAGAACATGAGCTATAGGTCTGGAGAGGATCTGTGCTTCATCTACTTGGAAGTAGCATGTAGCTGCTGGTTGATCACCCGTTGTGCAGAGAGCCGCAATCTGCTGCCCAGGTTTCACCTAGCTCTGTGTGAGGACACCACGTGCCTCAGCTACGCCCTGTGTCCCTCACATGTCGATATATGCTGTGGGTGGGCTGCTAGAGGTTCTTTCCTTTCTCACCCATGGACATGAGGATAAAAATACGATTACCTGTCACTTGCTTCCCTTCTCAAGCTTAACTGTCCATGAGATGGTGGTTCAGCCAAAGGACTAAATGGATGATTTGCACCTCATTCCCCAGACAGCCACGCCAGCAGTCTGCAATTCAGAGCACTCTATGTAAGAGCGTTGTCTGTTCTATCATGGTTTTGCTGTTATTTTTAAACTTTTCTTTTGCTACATCTCCAAAAAATCTGCAGAGTTAGCTAATTTGGCTTTGTTTACTGCAAGGATTTCAACATTCAATGAACCAGACCGAATTACTAATTTCAAATGTCTGATCTATAGCATGGATAGAGTCTTGAATCAATTACAACTAGCAGAAATGATGTGTGTGCAGAAGCGCAGACTGGTTCTAGCACCATACCTCTTTCCATCTCTACGCTTTTCCCAGGAACTGAGGAGACCTGTTTCAACAAGACACAGAGTCTATGATTTTACAACGGTGCTTTCTAGAGATCGGTTTGGTGGCTATGCCCTGAAGTTCCTTACACTCTAAGGAACAAGGCTCAGCAAGAAACTTGAGAACAGTCTGTCTGACTGGAGCATACATGTTGTATGAGGAGACACCTGAGGATACAATTTTCCTAAATTTTCTTCCTGAATGGGCAGTTGCCTTCCTAGCTGTAGTATAGTCTAGAACCACTGTGAATAAAACCACACAACTGGCCACTGCTATTGTAATTTAAAGCAGTTTCAGCCATCAATGGTTCATACTGCAAAGCATCGGTCTTCTTAGAGCTCTTTCATGAGCAAGGGGACCGTCATGGCTGAAGGAGCTACCTCCCTTCAGGTGAGCCCTGGAAGCCGACCCTATATTCATTTGTTATTGAGTTAACAAGTGTGTTTTGTTCCTTGGGTGAAGCAGATGGGAAGAATACGAGAAACTGTTGCCAGGGTCGTGGCACCTTAATAGCTTTTGATGTTTGTCCACACCTTTCCCATAACTGTGAGTTGCCAAGGTTGACCTGCTCATGCCAGTCACAAGCGCTGTGTTTATAACAAATATGTTTTGTGGCTACCAGAGCTCTTCCCTAAGGTCTCAGCTGCTGGTGCAGAGGAATAAGCCTCTCTGCATGTTTCACTAGCAACTCTTCCTTCATTTGCTCAGATTTTCTACCAACTTTATCACAATTTTGTAATAACTAGGCTCAGGAAACACATTTGCAAAGTCCCTACTAAAAGATTCTTCCTTCTTCTTAAATAGCAATTTACCCTAACATCATATATGAAATAATTGTATGATATGATAAATTCACACCAAACTTTGGTTGTTCCAATTGATCCAACCGTTTTCCCCAGTTAATGACGACAATTTTTTCTGTAAAATAAAAATGAATCAGGTCGTTTTATAGACTTGCAAGCTGAGCTTTTGAATGAATTAATCCAGAAGTTTACGTTTCTGGGGTGGATTCATAGTGCTAAAAGAGTAGGTGTATATGCAGCAGTTTAAATAATCAGACTAAATAATTCACAGTGTATATATAAAGTTGCAAAATAGTCACCTTAAGGAAAACACGTTTGAAGAACACTTAATGTTTATTTTCCTATTATTTGAGTAATTTTGAAAGGGATTTTTCATGGATACAGAGTGTTAAGTAAGAAATATGACAATATTTTGCCTTAGGGGGATTGTGTTCTTATCTTCTGACTTGCAAGAGGCACAGGGTGAAATGTCCAAGCTGTTCTAGCTGTCATAGCTACATAATACCACTTTGAAGTATGTTAATATTCTTTCTGAGCTGTTCCACTGCAACCCTCCCATTACAAGTTGTCTACAAATAACAGAAACAGCTCAAAGAAACCTTAATCTGCAGGGCCGCGCTATGCTGCTTTAGACGCGTTGCAAAAGGGGACAAGAAATTAAAACTAACTGATGTGGTTAAACTGTGGAAATTCACGCGTCTCGAATTCCATGGACTTATTTTAATCAGTCCTGCGATCTGTTTAGTTAAGCTGTTGTAAATCCTAGTGTAAACACTACGAGGGATATTTAGTAAGGCTAAGACAAGGAAGACTTGTTTCCCTAGGCTCTTTCCACAGTCGCGGGAGAGAGAAAAAGGCTTTTCCAGGAGAACAGCTGGGGATGTGGATCCACTGAACTGATCTCATGAAAAGGATGCTGAAAGAGCGATGTCCCTTCCTCCAGGCTGTCTGCTCCCTCCAGCTAGCTCTTGTACTTACTGGGCTTTCCCACCAGCCAGATCAGCTTTCTAACACAGAAGAAAACGATGCTGTATTTTTCTGCTGGGTTAGTCTGCTGCCAGGCTGGTGGCTGAACTGGCACACGGGGTGATCTGGCCTTCTCTAGGTAGGGACTCCCCTCACAGGGTGATGAGCAGTACTTTGAATCATTGAGCATCTTCAGAGAACTCTGTGCCTTATAGGGCATCACCATTATTCTACATTACGTATATGTACATATATATCTACACACACATATATACATACACAGGTATATATCAATATGTATATATGCCTTTTTAAATACTAACTATAGAGACATACTTACCCCTACATTTGCCTAAGAGGGGGCTACATAAGTGTATAAAAACTATGTTGAGGAGCAGTTTTTTTAAAAAAGTGTTGCTATGGCTGCAGTGGCTTTTGTGTATGGTTATTTAAAAGTGGGTTTATGCAGAATGAAGTGACAGGCAGATGGGTATCTTTGTGTGGTCAAATTGCCACTGGCTGTTGGTTCAGCTCTGCTTGCTAGTTATGACAAAGGACAGCAACTCTCCAGTATCCTGGGTGAGCAAGTCTGGAGCTCACTACTCATAGCCATCTTCGGGCAGCTGTGACTCAAACAACCACTCTGAAACTCTCTGCTTGCTTGAGAAAGGAGGTGGATGTGTGTCATTTCCTTGCATAGACACATAAGCATCATTTTCCTTTCTGTTTTTTTTTTTTCCCTGAGATGGCAAATCACTTGGGACCTACAATGCAGTGCAAACTGCATAGCAAGGCGAAGGCTTCTGAGCATGAAAAGACTGAAGGATCTGAATTTTTTAATGGGTCTTCATTTGAACTCCTAAAAAATCCAAGAGGCACCTGAGATGGCAAGGCACTTAAAAATGTTGTCCTTGGATTACACAGTGGGAAAGCAGTCAGTGAGCCTATCAAACAAGTTATGAAACTTAACTCGAGAGGCATGGGAAGGAAATGTGTCATGGAGTCTGGGGCTGAAAGGACCGTAGGAGAAGTAATTTTAAGCAAAAGCAAGTAAGTGCTTGGCAGACATGAAAGGAATACTTGTTCATCTCTATGGGATAGTCTAGCTTACCAGAAAGAAATATTTCAATGGTCTGATATTGGGGATTATTTTTGTCCTTCTTGTTTGTTGTCTTTTGGGGAATTAAATCAGTCAGTGGCATAATCGCAGATTTGAACAGTATGATCCATATCTGATGGGCTGTAACAGTATTATTTCCAGTGCTCTGTTCATTGCTCTGTTGCTTTCCATTTTAATTTACCTTCTTTAAAAAGCACACGCAAGAAAAAGGCAAAAATAAAACAATGAGAAAAGAGAGGGTAAGGAGAGAAGATACTCAGACTTCCAAGATCTTAACACAATTGATAAAGCCCTGAGTGTAAATACCAAAATGAATATCATTCCTTTCTTCTCCCAGTCTTGAAAGCGTTTATGAACAGTATGCCATTTTTCACTTGCTTGGAAAGCCCAAGTCCAAGAATTGTGCTATTAATGAGGTGTGCACAGTGCAGATCCCCATAGCACGTTAGCAGAAGTCTGCACACTTCCTCATTTCTAGGTCAGAGTCTGGGTTTTACCCATAGAAAGGGTAGGTGAAGTTTTGATCTTTATGCTCTGCATAGGATGCCAAAAGGTTTAATCCTTTTGGAAGAGGAAGACTAAATAACAGGTTGGTCCCAAGCCACCCATCTTTGTGGGTCAGCAGCGATCTGGTGCTCTGTACAGACCCTTGGCTTCCCCAGGAGTCAATGGGCAAACATTGTGTGTAGCAAATAGATCCAGATCCCATGAGACCCTCTCTGCTGTTTTGGATCAACTCTGCCAAAAAAGTCTGCCAAAAGTCAATTTGCAATTGTTTCCATAGCTGTGTATTTATAATGAGGTCATTAATTATCCTCCATGTTATTTACAAAGCAGTTCTAGTGATTTTTGGACTTGGCCTTTCCATGCTGATATCTTTGCTCCAGAAATGTATTGACCAGGGCCCTGATGCCCCGTGAGCTCCACCTGGGCAGACTCTTGCTCAGGTGACCTCTCTGGAGATGCAGAACCTCCACCGACCAACCACAATGGATCAGGGCCCAAAGGTTTTGCTTCCAGAAATTTCAGAGGTGAAATGTGCTAGAGCTGGGCAGAGAGGAATGCCAGGAGAGCTGCTCTCTGCCTGTGAAATTAAGAGAAAATGAATGGTCTTGATTTTATGGATGAAATTCTTGGATGTAACTTGTATGGTGCATCCCTAGTGCGTACTGTGTAACTACATATGCCACCATATGCATGGAATGTATCATGCTATGACATGTTTAAGTGCTGACATTGAAATACTTGCATTAGCTGAAGGTGTTATATATTTTTTTACAGTTGCTCATCTTCATAATTACAATCAGGATTTGTATTTCCCATTCAAAACTTTGGAAGAATGTTGATTCTTTTCACTTCCTGCCATGACATTATCTGTTGGACTTGTCTGGTTTTTCCTCTCTGAGATGTACCTCAGCAGGATTTCAAGTAGCAAGGATTTGTTCAAACCACCCACTTTTTGGCAAGCACAAGGTAGAAGCACAAGTATGAATAAATTCCCTAGCAACTCCTAACTTAAAAGACAGGGATAGAGAGATCAGAAAGATAGTACTTAGTTGGTGAGGGTTCAGACTGGTTTGGCTAGAAGGTACCTTTCTATCCACAGGAGAGATACTTTCTGTCATCAAAGACTTTATAACCTGATATACCAATTACATTCGTGTGGGTGGTAGTCTGTGCTCATAGCTGCGCCAGCATTGGCATACCTGTTATTCACCATCAGGTGTAAATACTAACAAGAAGTAAAAAAATCTGTCAATCCTTATCTGGGAGGAAGTGTAGCAGAAACAGAGCATCTCCCAAGGGGTTGTACACTGCAAAGTAAACCCAGCACCTCCATAAATAGAAGTATGGGCCTCCCTAGTCTGAGCTGAAAGTTCATTCTCTGTGATTAGATAGGGGAAGATCTGGGTCTGAGCACTGCACATGATCATCCTCATCACTAAGCTGGTGGTGGGCACCACGGCATGGTTTTCTCCCCTCATTCACAGTTTGTAGGGTCAACATTGCTCCTGCAGGCCTCTTGGTCATAGCCACCACATCCAGGTGAGCAGTACTGGTGCAAATTGCAGCACGCCATGACCAGGAAACAGCCTGTGCACCATTTTATCTTCTAGCTTGGATGCAGCCAAAAATCTAGTGCTCAAGCTGAGCAGTGCAGTCAGTCCTTGGCCTCTGTGTTTTGGGTACCACCTGGGAGATGGAGCAGATGCTGGTGACCATCACACACTCAACATATTGGGCCAAATACGTGAGTGAAACTGTGGACCCTACATAAGGATTAGGTACTTAAAATCCTCATTGGATGTGGGTCTTAGTCACCAGATAGGGTACTGATTAGGCATTTAAATGGGTAACTGTGGCTCTGAAAATCCTTCCTCAGTAGACACCAAGGACCACAGTATCTAAACACCAAATGTCCTTCATTTCCTGACGTTAAAGTTCCCCTGACTTTTGACCACTGTACTCTGGGCCTGCAGATCTACAAACAAGGCACTTGTCCATGTACATCTCATGAGCTTGATACACGAGGCTATCACAGTACACTGAGGAGACTCCAACAGAAAGGGGCTCCCACCAAGTGCAGACAGCTGCAGCTCCCTGAGAATAGCAAACCCAGCGTTGTCCCCCTAGAAGGGGAGAACCCCTCAGCAAAGCACTTACTGAGATCCTAGGAAAGCCGGGTTCATTACTCAGCTATGCCTACAGGGATGCACATTCCCACTTCCTAGGACACCACTCTAACCACAGAGTCTCAAAGAGAAGACGCCTCCCAACTTTCACTTGAAAGATATTCAAGATACATTTTGTCAGAAAGAGAGCAAATACAAATGTTAATATTAAGGTAATCTCTTGAGGGTCAGGAATCCTGTAGTATAAACTTTCCTCCTGGATCTACTGATGCAGATGATTTTCACATGAGTGCACGGATAGTCCCAGGAACAGAGGTTGAAAGTCTGAGTGATTGTCCCAACCACTAGTCAGAGACTGATGCTGGGTGCCCCAGGTCTTAAATGCTCCAAACTTCACTCGTGGAAGAGTGTGCATACAACACCTTCCTCACTATGATGCTGTCTCCCATGTTTTGAAGGAGTGGATTTTAGTGCTATGAAAGTGCTGAGGTCCCTCTCTTGGTGGGGGGCAGAATATGGATCCCAGGTGGATGGGGGCCCAAGTTGGCAGCTCTAGGAAAGACCCTCATCACTGCATGTGGTTGAGGCTTATACAATTCTTTCTGCTCTTCCCCCAGCAACCTCATGATCCTGGATTACACATTGAGGGCTTACTCCTTGTATAAGGAGCCCAAGTACCCAGCACTGATGATGGATTTCTCTGTGAGGTATGGGCACACATTGCTGTGATAATAAGACACTTCCATCAGCTCCTGAACTCGTAGTGCTGCAGGGATGCAGCCAACACAAACCACAGGTCTACATCCCAAACCAAATTGTGTTGTGCAACCTTAATAGGGAATAATAGAATTTATTCGTAAAGCACTGTATGAGCAATAGGAGGAGTTGTTAGTCACTGGATTGAGCAAACAGACTACTGTTGACTTGTCTCTTTGGCCAATCAGTTCTGTTGGTTATCGAACTGTTAAATGCCCAGTAGAACCAGTTGAGGTTCCTGAATATTACCCTTGTTCTCCAGAAGTCAGGGTAGGAAGGACAGATGGCTGGACCATATGCAGCACTTGCTCTGTATATGTTTGTGTCTGTATGTGTGCATACATGCCTGGACTGAAAAACACAGACCGTGTTCTAGTTTATATTGCAAGTACATGATGCAATACTGTACCACTTAAAGAGTGACATTACAGTATTCCAAGCAGGCAGTGTTTTACAAGAATCAATAATCATGTTAATTAATAATGGCTAAAACCTCTACAGACTTGTTTTCCAAGGATATCAAAGTACTTGGCAAGCAGGGAACTAATTCATGCTCCTATATCATCATATTGACTTTATTGGAGATGTTTATGTAGAAAAAGGTATAGGAACATTTGCCTATTTCATACCAATGAAAGCAGAAAAGGTGAGTGAATCTTGTGTGGTTTCTTTTCAGAAAGGACCTGGCATTCCTGGCTTGACTGGATGCAATATTGGCAGTCCATTTTATTCTCTTCTTTGCTCTAACTTCTATGAGACAAGGCTCCTCCTCAGGTCTACCTTTCAGTACTTTTGATATTCTGCTGGATTAGATTGGCGGTTTACTAAGTCAAGAGAGATGATTCAAGATCCCTATTGTCACGTTTGGCCGTGTGCTGGGGTAATCGAAAGGAAGAACTATACTACGGTATTGGCTTTGTGTGGCAAGGTTTTGGTAGCAGGGGGGGTTACAGGGGTGGCTTCTGTAAGAAGCTGCTGGAAGCTTCCCCTGTGTTCGAGAGAGCCCATACCAGCCGGCTCTAAGACGGACCCGCCGCCGGCCAAGGCCAAGCCAATCAGCCATAGTGGTAACGCCTCTGGGATAACATTTTTAAGAAGGAAAAATAGTTGGGACGGAGGAAAACGGCAGCCAGAGAGAGGAGTGAGAACATGTAAGAGAAACAACCCTGCGGACACCAAGGTCAGTGAAGAAGGAGGGGGAGGAGATGCTCCAGGCGCCGGAGCAGAGATTCCCCTGCAGCCCGTGGTGAAGACCATGGTGAGGCAGGCTGTCCCCCTGCAGCCCAGGGAGGTCCATGGTGGAGCAGATATCCACCTGCAGCCCGTGGAGGAACCCACGCTGGAGCAGGTGGGTTCCTGAAGGAGGCTGTGACCCCGTGGGAATCCCACGCTGGAGCAGGCTCCTGGCAGGACCTGCGGATCTGTGGAGAGAGGAGCCCACGGAGCAGGTTTTCTGGCAGGACTTGTGACCCTGTGGGGGGCCCACGCTGGAGCAGTCTGTGCCTGAAGGACTGCACACCGTGGAAAGGACCCATGCTGGAGCACTTTGTGAAGAACTGCAGCCCGTGGGAAGGGCCCACGTTGGAGAAGTTCGTGGAGGACTGTCTCCCGTGGGTGGGACCCCACGCTGGAGCAGGGGAAGAGTGTGATGAGTCCTCCCCCTGAGGAGGGTGAAGTGGCAGAAAATAACGTGTGATGAACTGACCGTAAACCCCATCCCTGTCCCCCTGTGCCGCTGGGGGGGGTTGGTAGAGAATCCGGGAGTGAAGTTGTGCCCGGGAAGAAGGGAGGGGTGGAGGGAAGGTGTTCTGAGATTTGGTTTTATTTCTCATTACCCTACTCCAGTTGATTTGTAATAAATTGAGTTAATTTTCCCCAAACTGAGTCTGTTTTGCCCGTGACGGTAATTGGTGAGTGATCTCTCCTGTCCTTATCTTGACCCACAAGCTCTTTGTTATATTTTCTCTCCCCTGTCCAGTTGAGAAGGAGGGGGAGTGATAGAACGGCTTTGGTGGGCACCTGGCGTCCAGCCAGGGTCAACCCATCACAACTACAGTAGAAAGAAGACCCTGTATGAAGGTATCACTAGTGAAACTGCTCCAGGCATCTTCTACTAGTGTGTGACACCATCTCCTTTCCACTTACCAACCTGTGTAACACCCATCCTAAGAATTTTTTTGCTGCTGTAGTATCAAAACAAGTTCTTAGAGATTGGAAGGTCAATGAAACAAGCAAGCCATGATTTATAAATGAGACATTTGTGAAGGTGAAAGAATAACCACTCTTCCTGGATCCAAAAATTCTCATTCAGTAGACCCTCAAATCCAGGCCAGCCAAGATTGTTTCTCATGCAGGTTTCAGAGCAAATGACTAGGCACAGCCACGCAAAGCCACTAACACACAAGAAAATGAAAAGGAGCAATACATGAGAAATCGTAGAAACATCGAAAAATTCAGGTTGGAAGGGACTTCTAGCTGTCACCTTATCCAGCTCTTCACTCAAAGCAGGGCCAACTACATGGGTTGCTCCGGGCCTCATCTAGTTTTTTACTGTCTTCCAGGATGGAGATTTCCCATCCTTTGGGCAGCCTGCTTGCCCAGTGCTTGTCTGTCCTCATAGTAAATTTTTTTTTCCTTAGTAGGAGAGTTTCTCACTCTCCTACTTGTGTCCATTGTTTTCTGTCCTATTGTTGTGCACCTCCAAGAAGAATCTGGCTGTGGTTTCCAATACCCTCCCATAAGGCTGTTGAAGACAGCAGTAAAATTGCCCTCAGCCTTCTCTTTTTAAGGCTGAACAAGCCCAGTTCCCTCAGTCTCTCCCTGTACATCATGTGCTCCAGACTCCCACCTATCCCATCTGCTGACTCCTCTCAGACCTTTTTGAATCCAGGATAGATCAGTGCAATTGAGAGGGACAGTGACCCACTGTCCAAATCGTGCCCTACTAGAGTAAGGAGCAACTGCACTGAGGTTATTGGGGCATTGTCAGATCTATCTGGGCTCCAAAATATTCCTAAACCAGCAATTTTTAAAATGGCAGCAGTCTCTGGATCAAAAGCGCTCATGAGTGTTGCTGCCAAGGTAGTTCTAAATTTCTGCTCATTGCAGTTACTGCTACGGGAACATTGCTGGCGTAACATTTTCTCCTGGAGTCTTTCTAGAGCACCTGCTTCATTCACCACGTGTGCAGACATAAGCCAGGACAGATGCTCAGGGAAAGAGCTGAAACCCCAAAGCTCACAGGGCTGACGCCCTTTATCAGAAAAGAGGCCACCCAAGTTCTTGATTTAAGGGGGGAGGCAGAAAAAAGTCTTTGGAGAAGAAGCAGCTTCCTTAAAGCGTTTAAGGAAACCCTTTCCAGAGACAATATTAAAAATGCATGGGTGGGGTGAGAGAGAAAGAATTCTTATTTATATATAAAGTTACACATGGAGACAATGTCCAAAGTCACTGAAAAAAAGAGTCTGTGTGTCTCTGTTTTCCTGAGTTATGATAGCATGTGTTTAGTATTATGGCTAATCCGTTTTAGGAGCCAAAGTTAACATCTTCCAAAGCATAAGGGTTTTTTTTTAAAGCTCAGTTAAATTCTAGCAATTCAAACCTATTTAAACACAGCAAAAAAAAAAAAAAAAAGATCTCTGGAAACTCTTTATTTAGTTTTCTGTAGTTGAAACAATTATGTAATTGGATAAGCAATCAGGCCAGTTCAAATTGGTGAAATTTTGCATTACAGAGCAGAACAAATTATATTTGAACCTGGAGAAAATAGTAATATAAGAAATGTAGTGCTTTTTTTCCATTAAGAAAGGATAGCCACATAGCTCTAGTCTAAAGGGGTCTTATTTTAGCTTAAGAAAACAAACCTAAAGACTTCATGGGATGACATATTGTGCACATCCCACAGCACACAGCTGTAACAGGACAGTTGGATGCAATGAAAGGTGGCTAGAGAGGGCATCTTTGGAGGCTTTGCACAGTTCTCACATCCCAGTGTATGACATTCCACTCACTGAGGTTGTTGCCTGTGGGTTTTATGTGCTCAGCATGTTGAAGTGAGCAGGCTCTGGAGGTAGCGAGTCGCAAGGAGGAGATAGGAGAAGTTCGTGCCTCCCCACCCTGTCTTTTCAAGCAGCACAGCCATCAGATCAACAAGATGGTTAAGGCACATATGCGTTTCCCAAATGGCTTAAGTCATTTGTCTTTAACTCAAACCTCTTTTTGTTTGTGGAATAAGGGATTTCACTTTTAACAAGATCACTTCAAACAAAACTGTTGGGAGCTGTGAGTGTGTATATTTTGTTAGGGGCTTTCTGTAGAGTTGTTGGTAGGAACAACATAAAAAGGAAGGTTGTAGAACTGGTGCATTAGGTGGATTTCTTACATAGGAGAGGGCATAATGCTAAAAGGGATGTTACTTTCCCCAAAATCGGTCCTCCCACATCCTCTCCCCTCTGATGGCCTTCAACTCGGAGCTGGCTGGTAGTGACAGTGTCCTTGCCATGGTGCCATGCTGTCAGGAGCTGTACATGAAACACTATGAGAGCAGCAGCACGTAGGCAGGAGATGCTCAGTTTGCCTGGTTGGTTCTGCCAGGACCAGGTCTTCTGCCCTGGTCTTCAGTTCAGGACTAACAGAGTTGGATTACTTTTTCAGACTAAGAAAGCACAGTACTTCTATTAATTGTTGACACGGGAGCTTTCTTTAATGATTTTCTTGTCTTAGGGACTTAAAGACAAAGGTCAGGACTCAGCGCAGCACTTCATAATGCCTGGAGAAGGGCACTGCTGACAGCAAGAGCCGTGATCCCTTTCAGGAGTCAGCTCTGGCAGGACAAGGAAAGCACAAAGCTGGTGGAGTTTCTGCACCTCATCCCTCCCTCATCCAAGGACAGTTAATTCCATATGGTTTAAAGCAGGGAAATTGAACAAGAAGCAAAAAGGCCTCTTAATTAAAACCTGAGGGATTCAGTACGGACTCAGTGCCACCCGGTGTCAGCCAGAGTTCCCATCCATCCAAGCTTAATTTCCTACAATTTGTTTCATCTCACCAAAATACTGCATAACAAATCACCTTCTCAGACAGCACGGGGAGATAAGCTGTAATTCCACAACACAGTACTGGCAAACAAAATGTTATCGAGGTCTCCTTGGGCAAAGAGCAACCCAAGTAGTAAGAAGATGACTTCTGGTGGTTTTCTTCATGAGCAGAGCAATTCATTTTTTTCATTAATCTTGCAGAAAGAGCAAAATACCGAACTGTTAACTTGATTGATACTAGCACTGTCCAGGCTGCCAAACATTTAGCAGCTGATAGCTAATTTGTACAGCTGCTTTCATCTGACTGATCCAGTAACTTTTCCAGAGTTTTAGGGGGGAACATGACCAGATCCAATTTCTATAATTTTTCAGGGAATTGACAGGAGAGCAAGCCAGATCAAACACGGCCATATCCTTTTTCTACACATAAGGCCAGGAGAGAGTGAACCACAGGAAAAAACATGAATTTTCAATGTTTTTAGAACTGGATGGTTCAGCTAATCTCCATCCAATGAACCAAGGGAAACAGAGAGGAGAAAATGCTTTACTACAGATCACCACTTCAATGGCAAAGACTTACTTCTGTGGGAGAAGAGCCACCTCACTGTGATATTTGCTTGTCTTCTCAAGCTTGGCCCCTGTGTTTTATCTGTTCACAGCTTCCTTGCCATTCAGGTCTCTCCACCTCACTCTCTATCTGAAATTCAGAAAGAAAATATTTTTCACAGCTGAAGGCCCGTCTGCTCTGCAAGGATGTTTGTGTTTTGTACAACATTAGAGGTGTGCTCTCCTCTGTGGTTATAATATTATTTACCCTGTACTTACCTGGCCACCATTCCCTGGTGTTATGTACTCATACTTTGCAGGGGGAACTTGGATACACTTCGATGAAATTGCTTTAGGAGAATAAAAGCAGCAGTTTTGTAATTCTCACTATTTCTCAAGCCCAGTTGCGAATCTCCCCATTCCTCCCATGCAGGCAGAGACATCTTCAGACATAAAAGCTTTACAAGGACTTACAGATTTCATTAGGTAGATTAAATAGACACAAAGATGAACTTTGCAGTGATCTTCCTGAGAAGCTGAGCAGTGGATGGGAACAAGAACCTCCTTACCAATTTGAGGTCTAATCACTTTAACCCCTCTGTGTTTTAGAGGCCCGGCCAGCAGATAGAGATGCTCAGGAAAATCAGGCCATCCAAAACTGTTATGAGGGTTCGGTGAGTGCTCTGCCCAGTCTTCAGACATTTCTGAGATCAGTGGTGGGACATCATAGGCTGGTAGGAGTCACAGCAAGGATTAGCCATGGTGTGAGGGACCCACATGAGTTGCTACAGGCTGGAGGGCAGAAACTTTCAAGGTCACATCCAGTCTGCTCGCTGCCCTGCGAGGGATGGATGGGTGCAGGCGTGGGAGCTATTCACACCACCTACTGCTGGGGCTGCCGGACCATGGCTCTCCAACAGTGAGATGTCAACTCTGTATTTAGGTAGCCTATTATAAATGACTTATTTAAGCGCCAAAATAGCCTTTCTTTCCTTCACTCACCTCTTAGAAGAACACAAAGCAGCAAAACTAGCTGGACCCTGAGTGCTATGCTCTTCACCTTCACAGTAAAAACCCAAGTATGTGACAAAAGCAGCACTCGTCAGTTGTGATTTTGTTCACAACCACCTATCACACAGCCTGGAAGCAAAGCCAATGAGTAATGGCACTCCCACACTCAGATGCATAATTGACCAACTATTTATTCCATACAAGAGGCATGCGCACGCGTCCCCCTGCAGACCCCCTCAAAGCAATCTTCCCCATAGGTGTGTCATCAATATGAGTACAATTTGTTTCACAAATAAGCTTGTGTTGCAAAATATAAATGCTTGCTGAATGAAAAAGTCCATCTAGCCTGGTCTTCTCTCTGACACCGACAAGAAGCAGATTCCTGGGGAAAGAGGTAGGAAACATGGCAAGTACCGAGTTACCTATTCCCTGCTTATGCCATCCCAGCCTAGTTGTCTGTAATCAGTGCTTTAAGGACCGTGAGCTATAGGTAGCATCTGAACTATCTTATTTAACAGCTCTCAATGGATTTCTTTTCCCTGAGTTTGTCTAAACCTGTGTAGGCTTTTGGCCTCCACAACATCCTGCAGCAATGAGTCATGATTCAGTTATGCATTGTGTGAACAAGTACTTCCCCTTGATTATTTTAAAACGAATCTGCTACTTGCTCTTTTCACTGGGCACCCTTCAGTTCTCATGTATAACAAATAATGTCCTGTTGTTCCTCAGCCACCTTCTCCACACCATTTGTAACTGTAAAACCCTCTTTATTACCCCACTTTAATCATTCCTCATGTCCTTCCCATTTATTGCTATTCCGTCCCCCTGGTATCAGGAATCCAACAAGATCAGTGCCCTCAAATGCAATCCAATATTTTCTGCAGTACCACAGGGGCAGAATAGTCTGGTGTCACCTATAAATGCCAGCAAGCTTGGAATTAGACAATGGCAAATAGATTAGGCTGTTACACCATGAGATACAAGCTTGCTTTCAGTGCTCATTATGGGCAGAATAAAGCTGAGCAGAGGATTTATTTGGCTCTGGAAGTGCCCTCATTTGGGGAGGCCACCTCGCGTTTTCCTGCCAAGAAGGATAAGACCTTGCCTGCTTTGTGAGCTTTTTGACTGGACCCCAAGTCAGACCTGTAAGCTGTTCTTCCAGTCTTGTGCTTTCTGAGGAGCATGCACAGATGCCTGAACCAATAATGATCCCCTATGAAGTGGATTGATCATTTTATGACCCAAAGGTAAAAGTACCCATGAAAAGACGAAAAAAATCCCCAAACATATCACTTCAGGATGGTGAAACATACATCTACTTCTAAATGCACCAGCTCTCATACTCCATTTTGCTACAGTAAGTTTAACCAGAGCAAAACTGAGATCAGCAGGGCTAATCATCTGAACACTGTGGACAGAACTGTGTCTCCTGGCTAAAACAAACCCACCTTGACTTTATTTTGTTCAGTAACGAATCCTTGGACAAATTAGTCCAAAGTACAGCTCAACAGAATTTAAAGGAGATGATTGATGCCCAGTTATCACCAATATGTCTCTGCTTGTCTTTGAGTCACATAAATGTAAGATTTTGGAAGTTTAAGGCGTGGAAATGCTATTGAAACCACACATCCCTTTGGGTTGTAACTGGAACATCCTTTGGCTCGAGGGTTTGCTGAAAGAACAGAATGAACCTCAAACAACACCAGAAATTGTTTATGGTTATAGAAAATTAGCTAATTATCCAACATGGGGCAAGGATTTGTTCATTAGAACAAGCAAATGCTTGCCATGTTTATTGGCATCTCATGACCGGTTAACAAGCTGTAATGCTTTGCTTTCAAAACAGTTTGACAATGCAATTTGAAATGAGTACGAGTCATGGGACTGACCCCATTGGACTGGTGTAAGATAAGGTTATACCAAAGGAATCTGACAGAAGTGCAGAAAAAATGTCTGCCTACTATGCCCACTGTGTATGTGCCCCTATGAGGTAGCCATTTTAACAAACCTGGTTTTTTTTTTCTTACTTATTAATAGTACAGCCAGGCAGATGAAAGCACAAGTATAAAAATACAAAAATTTTAAAAAGTTATAAATACTGGTAGCTGTAGATGAGCCCTTAAAATAGTGTCAGAGGTCAGGTAGCATAATCTCCTAACCCTGATGGCCAGGGACTGACAGAGTCCAGGCCTGAAGTTTGGTAAAGGAATTTATTCTCCAGAAGTGATGGATTGAGGTTACATTTCAGCAGCAAGGTCACAGCAGTAAGATAAGGAAATACAAGGGAATCTGTTACTCATCATAGGTTTATCTCACTGGCCCACATTGTTGCTACTCCTAATTTGCATCATTGCAAAGGTGAGCTGAAGGAGTTCACCGCTGTGTGAGTGCTTGTGTAAATAAAATGTGATGTGTTTCACCAGCTATGCCAACACTGAGCTCCTCTTCTGTCAGCTTGGGGATTCCCCACGGGGGAAGGTCAGGCACAAGATCAGAAGGGATCTGTGGTGCCCAAACAGGTCTCCTGCTCCAAACAATGTGGGCTTTAATGGTGATGAGCCACAGACCGACCCACAGCACAGCCTGGGCACAGCCCCAGTCCCAGAGCTCCGTCCTGGTCTCTGAGGAGCCAACCACCATACCACAACTACAACCTGCTGGTGGTTTTTTACCTGCCTGGCAAGCCATGGATGAAATCCTCACTGGAGAGCTGTTCCTGGCACCTGCAGCCAGGCAGGCACACAATGATCCCGTTCTTGATGGACTGGGTGCTTGGGCAAGGGTGGGATTTCCCCAGGAACCAACTGAGTTCAGATGCTGTAGTGATGGGTCAGCTAGAGATTCTCAGCAAAAAATACATTAAAACATATTGTCTTGCTTCACTCAGGGAAACAGAGTGAGTGGGGACAGAAAAGGCACCTAGAAGCAGAGCTCAGATGGTTTCTTCTGTAAGATGGTGAGACTGTCCCCAGAAGTGCATTGATTTCTACACTTTTTGCTCTCCAGCCTTCTCAGTTTTTCTGTGCCTTTCTATGCACTGCTAGCCTGTGGCTCTGGGCAGAGGGAGAGGAACTTCTTTGATTTTCCAAAAAGCAAGAACAGACTCTGCCCAGTGCTGGGAACTGAGCATATTGACCCTGATCCTGTTCGTGGTGAAGCTGGAGCAGAGTTAAGGCCCATAAAGTAGAGGCATATCCAACAAAAGAAAGGATGACTGAAATAGCACCTACTCTGGACTGAGCTAGAACTGGCAGAGATAAAAATTGCAGTTCCACAGCTTGAGCTGTGAGGCTGGCTATGAGAAATCTGCGATGGACTTACAACTCCTACTCTTTAGCAATGGAGAAAGATGCCATGTTGGTGTTATGCTTGTATGCTTGCTGTAGAGAGATCCCTTATTTCACTGCTCTGGTAAACTGCTGCCAGCAAGGGGTTTTGTGTGTTGTTTTTATCTCCTCTCTGCTTTCTTTGGTGGGGAAAATAATTTTTCTCCTTTCTGAGTTTGGAAGTTTCTGGCCTTTGACCCCTGTCTGCACATGGAGCAGTTCAGGGTCAGCTCCCAGGTGAGGAAGGGGTCAAAGCAAGGGATATCAGGAGGATGGCTCTGGAGAGCATCATTGCAAACATTTTTGAAGGACACTGAAAAATTGTTCTTGTTATGTCTGGTGTGGAGCCATCGCAGCCAATGAAGATGAGCTCTCCTGCTAGAGCCAAGGGTATGGCAGGGAGCTGTCAGATAACGCTGCTCTACAACTGTGAGCCTTTCTACTCTCAAAGAAAAAAGGGCCTTTCCCTTTATTCCTCCTTTCTGCTCTCCTTGGCTGTCTGTCCTCATTCACCAAGATTGTGTGCTGGAGAGAGGAGAGAGAGGGCATACTGGGTTTGGCTGGCGTAGTGTTAATATTCTTCATAGTAGATTGTATGCTTGCTGCCTGCCAGGGTTAAACGGTGGCGGAGGGAAAAGCAGCAGTTCCTCTTGCCTCCCTCTGCACTCCCACACCCCTTCCAGCTCCTCCGGGAGGTCCTGACGTCTCTGTCTCACTGCTGGAGGAAGCCCCCCCTGGCAGCACTGTGGGGTGGGATAAAGCACCTCACGCCTCCGACTCGCTGGGGCTGAGAGCAGCCGTACACGAAGAAGGCTTTGAGATGCTTAATTTTAAGTTTCCTCTGGGACCTTCACTGCTCTCACCTAAATAAAGCAAATGCTGGCTGAGAGCCCTGCTCCACCTGGGAGCTGAGACCCTGTGCTAGATGGGATGGAAAAGCCTCCATCAGTCTACACTAAGAGTATTTTCTTCGCTCGTGAAAAGTCAACGACCCACGCAATCGTATTGATGGTGCTATGGGAAGAGCAGCTCTCCAGGAGGAGGAAGCTCTGACAAACTGGCCCTGAACAGTCAGCACAGGCTGCTGTTCAGCTGAAGAGCAGCTCAGTAGGGTTTTTAGACCCCCACAAGTACACAGACCTATCTGTAATCTGGACAGTGGCATGGAGGGGTGGTAGGGTGATGACCAAGCATAGGTGCTCCGGGAGGGATGTTTTGCTTTGTGGTCACACTCGGGCAGCATCTCCCAGGGGACCATGGGTTCCCATTGTGCTCCCTTTCAGTGGCAGCTATACCCAAACCACCACGGGGTTGTGTTGGCCAGGACTTAGATGCATCCTGGATATTACCAATAGTGCTACCTGAATATTTGCTGTAGTTGCCACCTATGACTGACAGCTTCATGGGGGAGGGGGTTCCTCAGACCCACATGTGGTGAGGAGCTCTCTGTAGATGCATGAGCAGCAGAAGGATTAAGCATTAGGATTTTGCACACCTCCATATGTAACTGGCAGTGTCGGAGGGATGGAGGGTTGCAGAGCTCACCCCTGGGACTGAGGTTTGTGGGGGACACCAGGGTGTGGATGCAGCAGAGGGACTTGGTACACCTCCCCAGACAGCACCTGCATCCAGGCCAGACCACGGAGAAGTAGGATGCTGCCGCACCTCCGGCCAGGTCTGTGCAGACAAGCTGGCCCCAGCAAGCAGCCCCGGTGCTACTCACACAAATTGTGGTGCTTTCCCACAAGATCAGAATCAGTCCCTTCAGCCTTGCACTGTCATCTTGTTTGCTTGCTTAGCCTTTCCCTGTATATTGCACAGACAGTGCAGGGAAACGTGTTTTTTCTGGTATGGCCATGCCCATGTGCATCTGAGTAGGCTGACATTTTCCCAGCCTGAGCTTTTGCCATTCTAATGGCTTCAGGTTTAATCATAAAGCACTGTTATAAATAATGAATTGTGAGAGACGACGTCTTCCAGTAAATCCCGCTGTGTCTGCTTATGTTTGGATCACCGCATTATGCTAAAGTCAGCTGTTCAGAAGCTATTAATGTGGGGAGGTACGGAGTGGATGAGGGAGAAAGGGAGAGAGTCATTAATTTGCTTTGTTGGGTGATGATTAAGGGGCAGTGCTGGGGTGACTGGTCTGATGCTCAGAGTGGCCTCACTGCTCCATGAGAAACCACGGGCAAAACCAAGGCTAAGTCCAGTAGGAGCTGGATCAGACAGTTGTGTGTTTTGTTCACAGTGTAAGGGGGATTTAAATCATTAATGAACTCACCCGGGAATTTTGATAAAGGGGTCATTTGACTGCCAGGTGAGGGACAGATTAGCAACCAGGGAAGCAGGGGAATGGCAAGGAACTTCAGACAGGGATCAAAGGATATCCCCTTCCACTTTTACAATGGATCCATAGGGATTTCAGGTGGGATCTGCTAACCCCACAGTGAAAATGTTCATATTGCTTGTACATCTGGAACACACCAGTCCTCAGGACCAGGGTACACAGGATCAGCAGTAGGAGCTTGTCCTTGCTAGGAAATGTTTTACATTACACTGACTTTTCTCTGAAAACAATGTCATGATTGGACAAGGCCTGAATCGAATTAAACAAAAGTATTAAACGTCCAAGTATGCTGCCCAGCTCAACTTTGCAAGACCTGCATGACGCTGGCGACCAAGAGCGGACCCATCTGTGTGACAGACACTGTGCAGAGACCCTGAATGAGCACAGGCTTTGCAGGCTATAGGATCAGAAGCCGTACAGCTGGGTTGTAGCACTGCTGTACCCGAGGGGAGCATCTCCCAGCGAAGGTGGGCTCCCGGCCAAAGCATGCGTGGGTCTCATGTCTCCCTGCTCCTCTCTCTGCTCAGTATGTGCTGTGCTGTATCATGCTACCAGCCTGCCAGGCTCACTCACATTTCACTGTACAAAAATGCCCTGAATCTCCTCTTCAAAAGTGGCTCAGTGCAGGTCCCCACCTCCGAAGGTTTGCTTTTATAACACCCCCGCACAGCTAGCCATGGATAATTAATGCTGATGGAAACAAAGGACTTCACGAGCCTACCCAGAAATGGACTGATCGGAAAGTCCTGCTGCTCACTGACCTGTTTTAATGAAAGTAAACGACGCTAATGAAATATCGTGCCGTGAACAACTGCATACTGGCTCCAGTCTGACTTAGCACAATTCCCAGGGCTCTCTCTGCCCTGCGTGGCTGAAGATGGCAGTCACACATCCCTGCCTCTGCCTGGAGATCCAGTTCACAGACCCTTTGTTTCTGGGATATGCACTGTCAGCCAGGCCATCCTGCTGCTCAGCCATTGCCACCGAGGGGTCACTGTCCAGACTGGGGCTGGAGACACAGGTAATGCTTCAGCAGTGCAAAGCAGGGAACGTCTTGTGTCTCCAAATATCCCATCTCCCTGACTTTGACTCAGCCCATCTCCAGGGACCTTATGTGTTATAGAAATCTGGATGGCAAATTTTGGTAAGAACCTGAAATGTTGTCAGTAAGCAGCGCTCTTGAGATAGGAGATTACTTTTTAAATAGCACAAGAGCTCTGGCTATTTATCTACTTGTTCAGCGCTCTCAATTTTTAAGAAAAACTTTATTTAGTTTTGGTGTAGAATGGAACATTTCCTGGTGTTTCAGGATCATTCACATTTTTCACTCATTTAGGTTTTGTGGGGCTGTTTCTCCTTCCCTGCTTTTCCATCCTGAATCCTCCTATCTGGCAGTAATGGAACTTGGAGAAAAGGAGGGGAAGAAAAAAAGAAAACCATTCCCTTTTTTGTGTGTTAAATCACATTGAGCCAAAATGAGAAACACGGTTTTACTGCAGATTGGAAAAATTCCATAGGAAAAAAAAAGAGAAACATAAATTGTTCTAATCATCTGCTGACTAGGACTGCTCTCATGTCCACCAGCTTCCAGTTCCCAAAGCCCTTGCTGAGCAGGCAGTCCCCGTGCCTGCTGAGGGCTGCTGCAGAGCACTTGTCTTACACTCCTGCCTGCAGCATTTCAGCCTCCAGCCAAGACGGAGAGTGCTGCAGACCCCAGCATTTAACCTCTCAAAGGGCTCCTCTGTCTTGGAGACACACCATGCAAATCTTCTCTACTCAATGTGAGTTCTTGGCCTGGCCCTGAAATATTGAGTGGTGATGGCAGAGAAAGGGTCTGTGATGAGTGATCAATTTAAGATGGTAAACAGGCTGTCAAGGGCTGTTCCAGGAAATAATTTTTTTTTTGAGTCATTTTTATGTGAGAACATGAGGACGGTAAGTAGAGGAAGCTAACAAGTGTATTCGCTTGGAATTAATAAAATCTGAGTGAGATACACAGGCTTCCCATTAGCTAGCAGTAGCACAGAGACATCCTGGAACCTAGATTTTAGGAATGGATAAAGAATAACAAACGCAAGTGACGTAACTACTGCAGAAAATCAGATTTTTCAAGGCAGCATTCACCTGTTAGGCTGGTCATCTCCTTCCAGTTCACCGAGGCACACTCCTGTTTGGGATGGCATTTTATTCTCAGGTCAAACCGTTCTGGGCTTGGAGAAGCTAGAGCCTCAACTGCTTCAAATCAGCACTATCCCCATCACCACCCAAAGCCGGGGGAGTTAAGACATTCACACCTGTGGAGTCTTCCTCAGGAGATCTGTGGATTGATCTCAGGGAGGGCGGAGAGCTGAGGAAGGGCTGGGCAACAGCAAAGAGTTTCTGACCTCCTGTCCTGACCCTGAAAGTTTCACCTAGTGTAAGAAAAACTAAGTGTTAATTTTGTTTCTCTCTCTCTTTTTTTTTCCTTACTTTTTCCCAACACCAAGCAAACAGGTGTCCACAACGGGCCTCCGAGCCTCCCCCCCACCCCCCAGGGATGCCTGTATCTTCCCTCATCCAGTTTCATAGGACTCAGCCCTTTCCTTAGGGCACAGCCCATCTCCTGGATGCACTTCCTGGCCAGCCCTCCAGCCACTGGAAAACAGGGTCTCTCCATTGCTTTTAACAGTGCTTTCTGGTTTGTCCTGGGTGAGAATTTAGCTCTTTGACTTTCATGGGAGTTGTGTGGCCCCCGGGTTATGCCTTAGAGCTCCTGGGCCTCTCTGGTCTTGCTATGGATTTGCTTAGGGTGGGCAAGCTGGTAACACCACTCCTGTCACAGGCTTTGTCTAAATACTGAAGAAGACCTAAACAGCTCCTAATACCCCTCCCATACTTGTTCTCTTTGTTTCCCGTGTTATTTCTTCTCTTGCCTTTTGCTGTGACTCAGTCTGGGAGCCTGGGATGAAAGCAGCATCTAACAGCAGCAATGGGAGTGGGACAGCACTGTTACCTGTTCACTTGGTCCCAGGGGTGACGATAAAATTGTGCTTGGAGGAAAGGCTCCGCAGAGCCCATTAACCCAGGGATGATGGCAAGTGAGAGTTGCCCCAGGGCTGCAAGCTGACATAGTCTTTATAGGCTGCTCATTTGTGTATCTGTGTGTGTTTAGTAAGTTGAGTTTGTTCAGTAATTGCTACAGTGAAAGCAAGCCAGCTATAATGCGATGTAATGTTCAGAATTATTTTACTATTTAATATTATCACAGGGAGATTTTCTCTTCCATTGACCCTTGAACACTCTTGCTTTTATCCTGTCATGGTTCTTTGCCCTCTCTCTGGATTCTTCTCTTGTCTCTAGGTCATGTTTTCTCTTTAGTCCCACACTCTCTCATATGAGCGCAAGTGTACTGCCTATCTCCTTCACCCTGACCTTGCTTTGTGCCATCTTCCACACCATCCCCTCCACCAGGAACATCATCTCCAAGGTGGGCTGGTAGTTCTTCCATGCAACATCATCACAACAGACCCGCATGCCATTCCTCACTCCTCTCGCTGGTTTGTGCCATGTTTCTCCTGTACTTTTCCCCCTCCATTTCCCTTCCTGTGCCCTTGGATGAGGTCAGTGCACAAGCCAACTTCTTTGAACTCTTCACCACAATTAGGCAACGAAAGAGCTCCAGGGAGAAGAAAGCGCTGGACCTCTTTGGTGAGAGCCAGGGTGCCCGTGGGCAGGAGTACAGGAAAAGCTGAGGGACCCACAGAGCAGTTCCTGGTCAGAGTGGGGCTGAGTGGTGTAACAGGGGGGCTTACTCCATAGGGTCTTGACTGCATAGCGTGCTTTACTCATCCTCCCACTTCCAGGCACTGGTATCTTTGGCTATGAGTAGTTGTGATAATATTCTGTTCTATTCTATTCTAGTCTAGTCATGTCATGTCATGTTGTCACACAACTTAAATATACTCCTCTTGGATCAGAGCCTGCTGTCTGCTGGACATGACCCACCCATTGCACATACTCAGAAGTGCTAAAGAAAGGTAATAAAAACATATATGTCTTTTCCATCAGTGGATCTTGGGGTGCTCCATGAAAGATGCCTGGACAGTCTCCTTTGCATGAGAGGAAGCTGAGGCTGTTAAGGGTCTTGTCCGAAGTCACCCAGCAAGCCAGGATTCAAATCTAGGGATCCTACACTTCGGTGCAATGCTCTGTGTCGTAGGTCTTTAAACAAAATGGCACAAAACACCTCTCCCTCTATTCTCACATTCCTGGACTAACGAAAGTTACTTTGAAGTCCCAGGTCACGTTTCACACATTGCCTGCTGTGTGTCTGCATCCACCCTCCCCTCCAGACTGGGACCAGGAGGATCATTCAAAGCGGCAGAAGAGACTATTCCACAGACAAAAGCCCCTGGCACGGACACATGAGGGTTATTGCAGGTTCAAAAGCCATGTGTGAGTTCTGCTGACACAATCTGGGCAGGAAATTTTACAAACATGCCAACTTTCCTGTGTAACTTCATTTCTCCTGGAAGTATATGCATTATTCATTCAGGCATATCTTTACTGCATACTTTTCCCATTCCTTTTCAATTTATTTATTTATTTTCTTTGAATTGTGTCTCTCTCTTCCCTTTTCCAGAGAATGCACTGTCATTTCACCACTGCAGAGAAAAAATGTGAATTTTTTAAAAATAAAGAAAAAAAAATCATATTTCAATCTCTTTTTTGAGTATTATGATGACAGAAATCATCATCAACAACCCACAAGTCAGGAAGATCAGTTACTGCCACAGTCAAGCCCTTTACCTCTTATTTTTCTGTTTCTTTTTTATATACTCATTTATTCTTATAAATCCTTCCTTTTACAGCCTTCTGTTCTTTATAAACACACCTTTTTTATACCTTCGGATCACGTTGTGGTTTAGGTATGTTTTTCTGCCTTCTTAAGGTCTGAAACTGTACGGTCTAATGCTTGGTATGGAGTTATGCGACAGCTAGGGGGTTATTAGCAACAAATTAAGCAAGGATTAATTCTTCGCCCACACATTTCTTGCAGCAATCCAATATCTGTTTAGTATGATGATCTGGCAAAAAATACAATGAGCTCTTGGTGTGTTTGTCTGTATGGTTAAGCAGCAGCTGTAGCAAAATGGCCAGGAAGGATTACGGGAGGTGGCCCAACAGCAAAAGGCTTGCAAGTGGGACATTGGTTTGGACAAGTGAAGCCTCAAGAGGTCTAAACAGGGTTAGTCACTTCAAAGGTATTTTTTTAACAGCCAGAGAGGTGACTAAAGGTGTAGAAGCCTTCCATGACAGCATCTTGTTTGACTGATTGCCGAAGATAGAAAGTTTTGCCACAATAATAATTACCATGCATTGCCTAATGGTTTTTTTGGAGGTGGATAATGTCTAGGACTTTGCAAGGGAGAAGCAGGGAGAAGAGGGTTTGGAAAAAGAAGTTACAGCTCCCAAATACACAGCTTAGCTTACGCTGTCAGAAAGATGCCAGAGCATCCAACTGACCCTGGGGCCTGTGCATGGAGCTGGACTCAGAGGACTGAGGTGCAGTACCTGGTGCTAACCTTTTTCCACCTTCTGGCCAAGCCAGCTCCTGACTCAGTTTCCCCATTTGTAAAACAGTGCTAATCATATGTTTACTCCCTTTGTGAAATGCTTGGAAGCCTACTCATAGCAAATGTTACCTACAGGGCTGGTAATGGCTATTATAATGAAATTATAATAAAATTATATATATATAATTTGTATATACATCATAATTAAATTATAATTAAAACTGCTATTAAAATTTAATTTTGTCATGACTTGAGACAACATACACAACAGTTCCCAGTAAGCCAGAAGGTCGCAATTTCTTTCGGTATAGAGCAAAACTACCATTAACTTGAAGCTGGAGTTTTAGTGTAAGCAAACCAACAAAGGAAAACCTAAATTAAAGAAAAGTATCAAGGGATTCCAGGATTGTTAGTATTCTACTGAGCAGTTAAGTTATTTAAGCAGAGGTGCTTTTCAACATTGTTTTGATAAACACATAAAAGTAGGAGTAACAGAGTTCAGTCCTCTGCATCAAAAGTGAAGATCCAGATCTGGTTTTGTCCATATTTTTGTTCTAAGCTCAGCATCCCTAATTCGTAATTCAGACAGATGTGTTGGCTTTTTTGAAACTGGCAAAAGGTTTGATTCTTCCTTAATTTAAGTGGCTGTTGGCTGCCAGTCAGAGGCAACTTTACTCCTTCCCACTGGTTTGCAGTATAAGAATAATTCAAGCTTTGCATTAATTTGAAAGCTCTCTCCTAGAACTCCAACTTCCAGTAGTTGTTCAATTTAATAAAAAAAAATTGAAATGTAAGCCAGGTTGATTTATATATGACTCAAATTCCCTGGGAGCATGATCTCCAAAAAAGAAAAAGAAAAACATTAATATAATGCAACCAATGTCAGATGCAGGACAGAGTTCTCTAACTGAAGATGGAGTGAATTACATTTCCAATTTACCAACACATCAGTCACCTTTGTTTCAGAGGCTCTGTGACATTTAATGAGTTTGTCTTCTTAATGGGGCACTGGATGCATTACAGAATTAGGGTTAGAGCCAGAAATGCATTTAGCTGCTTAATGCCCAATTCCCATTAATTTCAGTAAGAGTGAGGCGCAAAAATACCGCTGTGGGGTCCCTTTGCATTTAGCTGTGATGGCTTTATATATTAGAGGAATAAGGAACAAAATGCAATCTTTTGCTTAAAGTGTTCAACACCTCTTTTGTTGCATTGCTATGGCAAATCTACCAAATCCCATCCCAGCAGTCCCCCTGAGTGGGTGACTTCCCTTCAGACCCCCCGGGCTCCCCAGCTCCCCAGCAAGCCTGTGAAGGACAGGGCTGAGGACCACAGTCAGTACATAACAGATCGTGGGACTCCCTTTCCAAGGTCACCATCTAAACATCCCCTCAGCAGCGGGCCGCCTTCATCCTCCCCACCCAGACCATACCAAGACGTACCTCCAGCTTGCAAGCCGGGGATTTGTGCAGAAATTGGGCACAGTGAATGGGAGGAGGATGACCATGTTGTGATCTTGCTTTGACATCTGGGGTCTCTAGTTTGTACCATGGACCGCCCAGGCCCCAGGGCTGAGCCCTTCCCATCTGTTGGATGTTACCTAAAGGATCTGGGCAACCAGCACAGTGCACATGAAGCCTCCAACAGCAGGCAGCAGAGAGAGCTCAGCTGGACTTGGCTGCAGCTCTCAGGAGCTATTTGTAACACACTTGGCGTGTTTAGAAAGATGCCCTCAGCTCGCCTGCCTTCAAAAGCCTCTCATTTTGCATACAAGTGGTGCTGTGAAATCATGCCAGTTCTCCTGAATTCTCGATGATGGCAACATGGTTCCCATAGTCACAGCCCAAGCGTTGCTCCTACTTCTGGAGAAACTCTTGACATGTTTGTCTCTTTGTGCTGAGACACTATCACCGTGGCTCTGCTCTACGGCTACATGATTAGATAAATTACTGTTTTGTGGAAACTACGACTGGTGCACACTTCTAGTTCAATATCTGGAGGAAGACTAAGGCTTTATTTAGGCTATCTGCTGCAAGGAGATAAAGTGCTCCGTGCACTTCTCACTTAGACATGAAAGCTTTGCCATCATCTGTAGTTTATGACTACTGTGTTGTAGTTGAAGATATGTTAGAGCCCCAAATCAAAACTGGAACTCTCCTTTGGTGGATGCTGCAGAGGAGACAGGCTCTGCCACCCAGTCCCAACATATCTAAATAAGCAAGAAAGTCATCAGGAGAAAGGGAGGACTGTACAGGCTGGGCCTTGAGGCAGAGGTCCTTAGGGCATACTGACCTAACTTAGTGGGAATTAGGAACCTGGATATTCGAGAGGAAGTTTAGTCTAAGGGACTTGCTGAAGGTCACACAAGGAACCTGGAATACAGTTAGGAACTGAAAGAAAATGCCAAACTGTTGGTCAGCACCTGCACCACAAGGAAATTATCTGATAATGTTCTTTATTGTGCTTTTAGAACAATTGCGCAGTTGCCCAAGAAAGACAGGCAGAGGGCTTGGTCTGGCATAACTCAGCTCCTGCCAGTTTTGCCCTGTGAGTATTTACCCTTTAGGACCTATAGGCTTCCTCCTTTCCCTTATCTCTGTGGGTATCTTGGCAGCCATTAAGCTTGAGTAAGAGCTTCCAAGCTGTAATTTCTAGAAATATAGGTAATTATTTTTGCCTTGAGTTGCTTTTGTCAGCAACAGGTGCTGTTGGAGAGTTTTACAATGGCTCAGGTGGGAGAGGTTTCAATAGGGGAGAAGGCAAGGAGAATCCTGGGAGATCTAAAGAGCCTCTGGGCTGAGAGAGGAGTTTTTGAAGAAGGAGCAGAGAAGACTTTCTCTATGGGGAAAGAGTGTGAGCAGGCAGGAGCCATACTGCAGCAAGAGACTGTGGGTAACAACAGTTGATAAAGGGGCTTCATTGTGCTGAAATCTGGTTTATCTTGCTGAAACCCAGTCAGTAGGAAACACCACTCTGGATCTGAGTTTCTCATTCTCCTGTACAACTCCAAGTGAGCCCTTCACAGTGCCACTAGGTTAGTCAAGATGAAAGCTTTCAAGGCTCATGAATACATCAGGTGTACCTTTAAAATGGAAAGAGGTTTTGCAAGAACTAGGAGAAATCAAGATTTAGCATGTGAGATAGAGGTGGAAGCTGCTTTAATTATAGATTCAGTGCACATTGCATTAAGGATTACTCAATAATGAGATGACCACTCAGTCCCCATATAACCTCATTAAAGACTGATAAGCTTGTCTTTTAAACATTTGCTCTTCACTGTGCCAGATCTTAAATGGTTCTCTCCCAATAATGCAGCTGTACCTATTCAGCAGACCTAGCTTTTTTTAGGTTATTGAAGATGCACAAAAAAAATGAATCTGCAATGCTTCAAATCTGGGATCTTAAATGCTGACTGCTTAGCCTCTCAGAGGACCTGTGGAGCAGCTGCTGGACTTCTAAAGATTAAATTCTGCAACCAAATTCCATTATGTTTTTAGCAACATCATCCGCGTCTGGCTGGCTCAGTTACCGGCCTGATGAGTGCTGCATTGGCAGCCCCGCATGGTCAAAGGTTTGGGTCATGCCTCATGTCTGCATTTCAGTTTGCAGTTGCTTTTCCTGCGTCTCCCAGGATGTACAGAATCTTTCTTGGTGGTTGTGAAAGGACCACAGGAGATGCGAACCCGCCAGGATGCTAGCGAAAACTCCGAGGGGGTGGAGGAAAAGTGTTGGAGACTCACCACCAAACAATACCCGAGTGTTTCTGGCAAACTGTCACTCATCTTGAAATGAGCTTAGCCGGTTTCTTATAGGAGGAAAAAAGGCTTATGCATCCTAGACACTATCTGGAGTCAATGCCACCTTTTCCATAGATTACTCCTGTGACTTCAGAAAAGTAACTTATCTTTTCCTTGCCCCATTCGCAGATAAAATAATAACAAAATTTGCCTATGATTTGTCACCATCCAAAGTTAAGGTAAGTCAAGAACATCTCAACTGGAGTCAATGGATTTGCAAGGATGTAAAAACAGGTGAAATAATAGTAATCGATTACAAGTCTGCTTAGAGTTAAGGTGTCCCTGGCTGTGTTTACACCTCACTGCACGATGTGTATATAATACTTGGCACACTATGTCACAATCTCACCTGGAGTCATGAGATGATTCTATCTGATAATTAATAAACATGGCCGCACTCACTGTTGTTTAAATATGACATGCAAAACTTCTAACAGCAGAATAATTTTCTTTTGATAGTCTCAAAACACTTTCAGAACAATACTCTGATTTCTACTTTAAAAATCTGTGCCTTTCAAAGGTCTCATGCAAAGAAAACAGCCCCGCCCCCCTTGTCTCTCAGTCTAGAGAATGAAGGGGAAAAAAGCATTTATATGTCTTTGCATTCCTGCCAAAGTGATTATCAAAGTCTTTAACATTTACAGCATTTTGAAGTGAATCACCAGCCTGCATCTCATCTGAGCATCTATTTTTTCCCCATAATCTGCTTTTAGAGGGGCTTTTAACAGCATCAGACTTTTCTTTCCCATTAAAATGCTGTCTGGATGATTGGAAAATAGAATAGCCAGTCCTCATTGCTTAGTTTCCATAGTGAATGTCTGGAGCAAAGGTCTGTGAGATTATTCAATTACTGCAATAATGGCCTTTGACCTGGTAAAAACAATCCAAAAGACAGAATTCATCTATTGGATTATTTTTAACATTAATCATATTCTATTTAGAAATCACAGTAGAACAGCTAGCGTTCAAGACAGACTGCAAACTATTTGTGTGTACTTTATTGATGTGGCTTAAATTTTTATGTATATAGTTACACAAATGATGTCTTTAGGGATTCCCCCCCCCCTCACATTTATATACTTTGCTAAATGTGCTTCACATTGCAAAGCCTCCTCTCTCAGCAGCACATTACCAGCATTAAATACAACAACTGGTGTGATCTGAGCACTCTGTGTAGGTATTAAATTGCAAATAAAAAAATGTTCTTGATCCTGAAACTGCAGAAGCAAGGCAAAGCAACACCTTTTGCTTGAGGCTGAACTGTTTGTTTCCATGGATTTAATGAAGAATGAAAAGACTCAAACAACTGTCCCCCCTTAACTTTGCCCCCTGTCCACATGTCATAACCTTCCCCATGATTCCACTTCTTGCAAGACATGACTTCGGAAAAGAGTGAATCCCTGCTCAGAAAGGACTTGTCCCTGGACAGATTCCAGGGAAAGATTCCTGGGATCACCAACACACGCACCATCTAGACACGCTCCCCTAATGCCCCCCACGCTGCCGACTGTAGCCGGGGGCCGGCAGTGCCACAGCAGAGCCGTGCCACCCCTCCCAATGCACAGCGCTTACCGACTCGCAGCCCAGGCCCTCCCAGGGAAGGAGGAAAGATACAGGGCTAGCAACAGAGGTCTGTGAGTCTGTAAATCATGACTAGGTTTTAAGTTCAAGTACCAGCTGAAAAACGCTCGCTGTTCTTGCAAACTAATATAGGATCAGATGGTCTTGCTGAAATTTCTGGAGGTTTTTTTTGGCACTATGCTACACCCATAGCAAGGATGCATTAAGGACACTGGCAAAACAAATAAACATCTGAAAAAGGAATTCACATAGCAGTAATTCTGGCAACACGTGGCTTCCCACCCAGCCGTTTTAGAAACTACAAAACACATCTGCTTGGAACCCTGGTGACTGTAAAGAAGATGCACAGCTGACCAGGAGCACAGTGGCCCGCTTTAAACACCTTCATCCTACTGTGGGAAGAAATGAATTTATGTTTTGGCATCTGAGGCAGTGGTATCAAGGGCACCAAACCCTCCACACAGGCTCCCACGGGGGAAACCACCACCTGGCTGCTCACAGCAGGTTTGCTGGATGCCTGACGGACTTGCTTGGTACATCTCACTGGTGGTATAACCATGCAGCAGCATGTCGATTACTGAAAATCAGTAATCGACAGTAATTACAGTGGTCCCGCTGGGCTGATTGAGATGAAGGGATGGGAGCATCCTTCACACCAGTGAGACCTCCCTCGTGCCACGTCCACTCATCCAGCAACCTCCATTGGCCAAACACTGGCTACACCTGCTGCTCCCGCACCCCTGTGACCACCAGGACTCTCATGTGCTTTAAGTGGATGTTTCTTTTGTGTTGTCTCATGCCAACATACTCATTTCCAGTGAAAACCTCCCCATCAGGAGTATATTTGAGGGAGACATGTTTGCTCTCAGATGCACAGTAAAACGAAACTTTTGCTGGTACAAAAGGATAGACGTCTGCCCTGGAGCTCCTGAAATGCTAGGTGAGACAAATCCTGCAAATTGCCTACTAAGAGCAATTGTTATGCTGCGATGTTGTGACTGTGAGGCTGTGCCCTTACACCGGGGCCAAGTCGAGTCCAAATGGATTTAGATGCTTGGTCTGTCCTGGCTCTGCCCCAGGGCTGGATGACTTTCAGAAGTCCCTTTCAGCCCTTATTTTTGATGATGCTCTGATAAAATTTGAGAGAATGAAGAAAAAGTATAACTTTTTTTCCCTTGAATAAAAATGAGTAATTTCTTAACAGAGGCATACCCAATAAATCACGAGTGCTCACTCCGACAGCAGGATATATGGCACCTTGTGACAGGTCAGATATAAATGGCCCAGCAGAAGAATCTGTTTTATGCTGGGTGAAATCAGAAATAATTCAGTCAGAGCAGGTGACATGGCTTTGCTGAGGGGAAAATCAGATGCTAGAAACATGCTGCTGCGTGGAGGAAGAAGCTAAATGCAGAGAGCTGCTACCTGGAGGAAGAGGCTGAATGCAAAGGAGTTCCTAAAAGCCCAATTCTTCCCTGAGAGCCCTCCAGGTCCCTCCCAACTCGCTGGAAGCTTCCCTGCTGCCTCCTGCTTGGCAGGAATGTGTGTGTGTGTGTGCACACACACATGTGTGTTTCTCTGTGTGTGGCCAAGATGCACGAACGGCGTTGCCCTGGTTTATCAGTTAGCCTTACCACTGATAAGGCTCAGTGCTGAGAGCAGACAAGAGTGCTGACGGTGCTCGGCAGCATCCCTCTAGCCAGCGACATGCTGCAAGAGGATTTTCCTGCACCGAGGTTTTGCAGCATCAGTGATCACGGCAGGCAGGGAGTGAACAGGGACCCACCACACAGGTGGCCATTGCTGCAAGGAGTACCGTGGGCATATCTGCTGCCCCGAGAACTCGCAGCACGTGGGAGGTACGAGAGCAAGGTGCAGCCCAGTGTGTGGCAGTCTCAAGGAGGCAACGAGGACAGATTCACGTGATCCGGGGGGATACATCACAGAACATGGCTTTGCAAAAGGTGTTTGTGCTTTACCCCCTCAAAATGTAATGGGATGGAAAAAGCAAAGCAAATAAATTTGAAGCCCACTGCAAAGTGCTGCAGGGACAAAATCCAGGGCAGAAAGGGTGAAAGTGAGCCTGCGACATGACGTCCCTGCCTGAGGAAATGCCGCACAGGCTTAAGTGGTGCAAGGAGTGAGAAAAACAACCAAAGCGCCAGCGGTGGCTGGTACAAATGGAGTGCTGCCAGATGCCAGGTTGAGCATCCCTGGGATGAGCCTCTTGGTCAGCTGAGGATCGTCTTCAAAAACCTGCCCCTGTACAAGGGTTGCGTTGGTTGGTGCAAACCAGGGCTGTGCCCCAACCCATGGGGTGCAGACAGCCCTCACAAATGGGGGTCTTCCAACCCCCCCAAAAAATTTGGGCCCCACAACAGCAGCCACATGCCCTCCTTTCATCCATAGGCTGCTTTCCAAACCCAGCTCTGAAAAGTAGACTTCTGTCCCCAGATTGACACAAGCGGGGTCTGAGCTGCTGAGCACTCTTGGTTTCTATTGGGTTCAGGGCTAACTGGGTGTTTCCATTTAGAGTGATGGTAACCCACTGGTCACGGGTAAAAACTCTTTATCTTAGGACTGGGAATTTCCAGTCCCCTGTCTGTCTTGGAGCAATGACTTTGCAGGGCCTCTGCCCAATTACCCAGCAGCACACCCGGCATTTTGGCCATCCAACTGTTTGAAGCGGTATGCAGCTAGCTGGAAAGAAATCAACGACTTCAATTCAGGAGATGTATAGACAGATTATAAAAAAGCAAAGCAAGCACACACTAGCACAGGCTTCTGTAAAAGCGGTGAGAGCTAATACATCTCGCTGTGTAAGTGCTGCTTTTGATAGGGCTCTAATTAGGAATTTTTATTCAGCATTGACTCTCTTTTATCAAGTCCTTGTCTGCATGAGGTTCTTCTAGGCACAGTAAAATGAGATTCATATTACCACCTTTCTGCTCCTCCAGGCATTTTCACATTGCTTTTCCCCTCTGCAGATGAAAAGCAACACAGTAATAAGCGGCATTTCTGAGAATATACTGCCTCTAGACACAAACTGCATTCACAATTACTTGTCCCTATGGGGAAAATAAGGCGACTGAAGACATAATGATAACAGTACCTTACCTTTGCTAGGCTGCTTTGATCCTGGAGGATCTCACAGAATTCCAGGAAAATCTGATCCTGAAGCAATAAATCATGTGAACTGGGCCCAGCATTTCCAGGATTATTTTTTTAAATACAAACAATGGTCATACATAGACAACGCCTGAGACGTTCTGACTGTCACATCTCTCATGACAGCTTTGCATTAAAAGGGTGAGAGCATATGAAAAATGCCTGTGGATTACCATACACCCAAACGTTCTGGATTTTCCTTAAAAACGGAGTCCCTTACTTGCATTTCCTAAATCACGGCCATGTGCTGTTGACTAGCAAGAGATGTGCAGGTAGGGTGTGTGGCCATTACATGGATGCAGCTGTGATTCAAGCAAAGCAAGTGGGGCCGGGCATAGCCCAGAGATCTGGAATAAAACCATTTTGTTTCGTCTGTGGCTGCGAGGGACTGGAGTTACACCCATCTAGCTGTGGGGAGACCTGGAAGCCCATCTCTGCTCCTGGAAAACCCTTGTCCCAAGTATCCTATAGCCTGGATGTTAGGGAACTACCCTGCTAGAGGGATGTTTGCATTGTACCATGTGGAGAAGGGCTTTGGGCATGTGTCTTCTACATCCATAAGTACAAGCTCTCTGAGAGCAGCTGGAGCCCCATCCCTCTAAGTTCTTGTTTTCAGGGCACAGGCAGTCCTGCACAAACCCAGAAAGAGAAATGTATGTGACAGCGGGAATCAGATTAGGCAAGAGCTGAATGTCAGTGGCATTACACTTTCGAATGTAAGAGTCTCCATTTCCTTCAACCTAGCTTAAAGACAGGTGATGTCAAACAGGTGCTTTGCAGTCAAATAAGACGAGCTTAGTGCCTGGGGTATTCCCATGGTAGTAGTTTTAGCTGTAGTAATTCAGAAAACATCTTAGCTTGAACTACCTACCCAAGGCACTGACCATACCTAGTATTTTTGAGTGAGCTGTAAAGCACAGCAGGGTGATTTAAGAAAAATGGTAGGGGGTCTGGCTCTCCTTATGTAATAAAATAAATACAGACAGCCTGTGTGTGAACAATACACTTCACACCCAACAGGAGCTTGTGACCACAGATTGACTCATGAAAGGGCATGCTAGCAGAGGTGCTGCATACAAATTCTGCCATCGGCAGAGCTGCAGGTCCTAAAGCTTTCTTTGCCCTCACACTGTGTTGGTGGAAAATTTTACTTCCAGTGCCTAGCTCTCAGGCAGGTTTCTTTTCGACTTGGTTCTAAACAGCCTCATTAGACCATTCCTTAGGTGACTTTGGTTGGTGCAGCTTGGCTTCCTGAGCCACCCGCTCAGGGACTGAAACTGAAATGAGAAGGGAAAAAACCAAAAAGTAAGACAGGATGGTTTTGCTTATCAGCTGCAAGTAGATGGTTTCACAGGCCTGACTAGGAAAGTCTTCCCAAAATCTGCTTTCATAAGCTCTCCAATCTGCCCTCCACTGGCTGGCTCACAGAGACTCTGCTGGCTCGGTAATGAGCTGTTATAAGTGAGACTCCTGTAAATCAGATGACTCTGTAGTCATTTGATGCTTATATTTGGCATGCTGAGTCATAAGGACAGAGGTTACATCATGTGAATTTAACCATGCAAAACGAATTACAGATGAAACAGCCGGCACCCGGGTGCGCACTGGGAAGGTGCGTTCATGCTGCATGGGTGGGCCCGAGGCGCAGGAGCTGGCTGCCCTTACCCCATCCACGCCTCACTGTCGATGGGGCTTTGTCCCCCACCTTGGCTCCTGGCACAACTCTTCTTCCTCTGGTAGGAATATCTCCTGTAAACACTATACACGACAGACCTCTACAAGGCCCCAGATAACGGCTGGTCACACACCCAGGTTCAGAGCAGGGTCAGACAGGGTGTCCCAGCATGGACTTACACAGAGGACACTGTATTTTTCTTTAAAACAAAAAAGCCAAACGATGATATTTTCCAAGGCAGGGGTCCCTCTTAACAGCCTGTCCCTGACCCTGCCTGTTGGCTGTACTCTTCCCTCGCTGAGCTACAGCTTCATCCCTGTGGTCCCTCATTTTCTGCACCTTCGTGCCGCCTGAGTGGTCCCCAGCCCTGTGCCCTCTGCCTCCTTGTCTTCATACCCATGTGCTGACTCTCACTCTGTGATAAATGCTAGGCAACCTTTAGACTTCCTGAAGGTAACAATCTTCATTTGAGGGCTTAATGCAGTAGCAACCTCTCTCAGCAACCCCTTTGGATAATTATAGTCGCTGTTAAATACTGCCCTGTGCTGCAGTTGGATGTACCCACTTCTCGCATCGAGCTGTGGGATCTCTTTGTGCCTTTGGCTGCTCAGAGTTCACAGTTAAACCATGTAGACAAGCGGAGGGGAAAACAGCCATATTATCACCTTCGTTTTTCATAGGGGTGGGGCACCTTAGAAGAAAGAGCTTTTCACTCCACTTGTCTTAGAGTAGTTTTGCACCATAAAATAACTCAAAAGCCTGCAAGCTGAAGCTAGGAGTAACCTCACAAAAACCCCAGTGTTTGGATAATGTTATTCTGGTATTCTCTGGTGAAATATTTTGCAAGTTGCCTCTGACAGGACGCTCTTCACTTTCAGTTTTTCCTTCGGATTGCAGAAGGCAGAGAAACCTCAGCACATCTGCAGCAGGGGAAAAATGATAACTTTGATGGTTTAGCAGTCAAGCCACTCACCTAGGAGAAGGGGCACTCTACTCCAGAAAACCATTTCCTTATTTTATCAGCTAAACATTTAATGCAAAATGCACAACAAGGTTTGGCAGCCACCTACATACCCTGACCACTAAGTCACAGTCATATTTGCAGTGGTGCCTGCTCTATCTGATCAGAGTCTAAGTTCCTTGCTGCACAGCAGACCCATTTTCAGCAAGAGTGATGAGAAGTCCCACCAGCCCCCATTGGACTAACTAGTTAGCAAGCATGGATTTGAATCCCTTCCCTCACCAAACCTGGCTCCCCCACTTCTTGGACCACAGCTCCAGCCTCTGCGTAATCACTGAAAAGGAGGAATGACAATTCATTTGAAAAGAAAAGCAGCAGCTCTGGTGAGGTTCATGAAAGGTGCTGTGTCTACACCTGCCCGCCAGAGAGGGTCCCGGGTGGTGGATTCCAGCTCAGTGTAGGTGTCTCCTCACAGTCCTGAAAAAGATGCTGGTCCCATAGAGGGACAAGTTTTCAGGTATAACCTATGCTGGGTGGTAATACCCCTGTGGTAATGATGTCAGCCACTGACAATCACTCTGAAGAAACCAGTGTGTTTAATGGGCCACTGCAGGTGGAAACCAGGAGAAGGGCAGAGGCCACGTGGCCAGCAGAACCTCACCAGCTGCTGGACAGGGCTCTGTTCAAGCACACAGTTACAGAGTCTCTGCTTGAATGCTCCGAATCTCTGCAAGGCACAATGCTGTGCTGAGATGCCCTCACTTTCTGTAGAGTAGGAGGGCGTTATTAGGGAGTCCAATTACCTCTGATGGTACAGGAGTACCTTCCCTCTTACCAACTGCTTATCCCTCCTCCAGCCATATACATATTTCAGTTATGCGACCACTTTTGTGTTTGGGATCATTTTTTTGCTCACAAGCAGAGTATTTTCCTAGGGAGATCAGTACAAGAGCATCACGAGTTTGATTTTCATCCCTATTCTCTGGAAAACAGCACAGCCTGCCCGGCAGCATCAGGCGAACCAAGGAGGAGAAAAGCCATCTCTGCGAGTCCTCCCGGCCGGAGACGGTGCTGTGCATGGTGATGGCTCCTGTCACTGGCAGTGCAGGAATGCAAGTTTTTATGGCAGGCAGTAAGCAGTGGCTGCAGCTGATGGCGTGTCGTGTGCTGGTGGCACGGCCGTCCCTCCCCGTGTGCCTGGCTGAAGCCATAAATCCCTTGCAGCAGCAGCAGCAGCTGAGTCACTCTCATGCTTTCCCTTTGCAGAGGTACAGCACGTCTGAAACAAATAAATAGCAGCAGCCCTGCTGAAAGGCTCCCACCTTACTGGGGACCAGATGCAAGCTCTGGTGGGCAGCAGGATCAGCTTTTCTGAGCTTTTCCCTCCTCCAAGCTTTCTCTCCCTTCTCTCGTCTGTGAGCAAAGGGGGCAAAAATCCCATGGCCACAGCTAGCCCCCATCCTGGTGGGAGAGGGGATGCCTGGGCATGGAGGGGCACAGCTCTCACTGCCAGGGAGAGGTGCAAAAGCAGAGCAAGGGCTGCATGAAACCTCCTTCAGGGCTTCAGACTTTGGCCTCTGTGCTTTTAAGCATGAAGAAAAATGCTCTCCCTTCATCCCTGGGATATCCCCCAGGGCGGGAAGGGTTTTGCAAACACTCAAGATGTGGCAGCCCCACCCAGAGAGATCAGCAGATGTCGGCCCCAGAGCAGACCAGAGGTTGGTCTACAGCAGGAGTGAGCAGAAAGGTGAAATCCCTTGCACAGAGGGAATGGCGGCAGCGCTCGCTGCAGACCAGACCCTGGCCTCTGGGAAGCTGAGCGCACGCCGTGCTCTGAATATCTGATCCAGTGTGAGTCACGGCTCTCCCCTCTGCCATAATGCCTGGCGAGCTCAACAGCAAACAACTCAGCCGCATGCTGCAGAGGTTGCAACACCGAAATGATCCTGCAGCACTTCTCTGTCTTGGGGTTTAATAACAGCCCTGGCCATTTTCCCTCCTCACTCCCCAAGCAGAGCTACTGTGCAATATGAAAGTGCTCAGGTTTTTGGAGAACACCATGTGCAACTCGATCTCCTGAGGATAAGTAATTATAACATTGTCTGCTGGTGCCTGTGGGGACCAGCAACGCACTTCTTGGCAGCACTTACATGTTGTTCAAGGCAGATTTCCTGCATTGCATAGATGCAGGCACTGGCTGTCAGCCACAGGTTGGACGGAGACGAATGCGCCTGCTCAGGAAATTGATAAAGGAACCAAGCGAATGCTTTTGTTTATGAAGCTGCATCACTTGGAGAGCCGTGAGACCCCCTTCCAGAGGCAAAGGCAAAGCGTGGAAATCGCAAGCAGCTCCTAACCTCGTGCCACGCGTTGGGTCTCGCTGGGTGAGCGGCGTGTGTGATCCGGCAGCTGCCACAGCGGTAGCAGCATCCCAGAGCCGGCCGTGGGACGGAGCAGCGCCGTGTCCCTCTGCCACTCCCACCCCTGCTGGGGGGGGCCCGTCCCAGCCTGGCCACCGGTGGGGATTTGGTATCAGCACCATGAGCCACCCCCATGGAGTCACAGAGGGACACCACTGCTGTAATGGTGTGTGTCTGGGGATCCCCAGTGGGAAGGACTGACCCCAGGTCTGTATTGGTTGAGGTTCCAATGCTGAGACCTCTTGTCACCTCAGCAGAGGAGTCCTGAGCAGGAATGAATTTTCTTCCTGATACCTTAACCATCAGACAGTTTTATCCTACATTAGCACTTGCCCTGGAAGCTACTGTCTTAAGCTGTAACAAAGATTTACTTGAGGTGTTATAGATATTTCTATAATCCTCAGTCACAGAGGATGGCTTCTGATTAACTCAGATGTTAACTTTCAACAGCTTTTTGTTCTTTAGTGCACTTTTCTTCTGCCTTACTGGGTGCTTCTTGCCACCTGATAGGCACAGGCTGAGCGTAAATTGCACACATAGCAAAACAAACCCATCAGCCTTCCTTACCTGGTCACTGAGGAATTACCGTGGCTGCACAAACTGTGCATGCAGGGAGCCAGCACAAGAGCATGGCAGTCAGCTGACACTCAAAAGGGCCTTAATTCATTGTCAATTCCTTTGGGAATCCAACTGATGGGGAAGGGAGATGGCCACAAGGATGGTGATGCAATTGTTATGAACTCATCTCTGTAAAAAGTAAAAGGTTTTTCTTTACGAAGCCAGCCTTGGGAAATGAGGGGAATGATCTTGGCATGGATGAAGCCGAGAGAAAGAGAGAGCAGATGCAACAAAGGCTAATGGAGTGGCAGATATTACACAAGTGCTGCATAAATCTGCAGTAGATAGAGAAGACCTATTAGCAAAGATGGACTGGATGGATTTCAGTACTGTGGAGACCCTGGGGTTAAAAAGCCTTTCTCACGTCAGAGATTACTTTGCAGAGATGAGTCATGGATGAACTTTACAAATCAGGCACCCTCCAAGCCCACAAGCTCTGGAGCAGGGTCTCTGGCAATACCCAGAAGGAAGAGGTGCCCACCAGCCAAAGCATTTTCCGAGAGATGCAAGAGCCCAGTTCAAACACTTTCCCTGCTGGGCCGAAGGATGTTTTCATGTGGGGCACAGTGCCTCTGTTCTCCATGGTGTATCCAATGCTTACAAAAGGCTCTTGTGCAGTGAGAGGTCACCTTCAGACACCCTTCTCCAGGAAATGGAGGGAATTGCTCTTCAGCTTCTCACCTACCAGAGGACTCCTCCAAACACTGAGCTATTGTGTGCAAAGGCGGACGGGCACGGCCCCAGCTGTGTTTTGTGACAAAAGTGTGGCTTGGACATGATCTCCAGGAAAGAGTCCATGGTTACAAATCCAAAGTGTGAGTAGGTACCTTTACAGCTCAGAGCTAAGTGACTATACATATTTGCAGGTCCCTGCTACTCTCCTTGTTATTTTCTGCAGGCTAACTTAGGTGATTGCTCCTTGTTGGCTTTGGTGAACCTGACTTGTATGTGCCCAGCTCTCCCGGGACTCAGATCAGAGCTGGATAGGGAAACATGTGAGGTAAAACCCTGAAATACTCAACCCTGTGGCAGCTAAGTCCTCTCACGGTCCTACCTCTATGTCTATCTAGGTAATGCATGTCACCCGGGTAGCTAATAGATCGTTACTTTTTTGGCTGGTTAATGGAGGAGCACTGATCTGACCACTGTGGAAGAAATCTTTCTGCACTGATATTTTCTCTTCAGCTGGGAAGAGAAGATTGGAAAACAGAGCTACAGAAAACTAACAGGTTTTAGATAACCAGTGGGCTTTTTTTCTAAGCTCGCAGTACCTCTTCATAGCCCAATGAAAATAACAATGAAAAATGTGTCCTTGTGAAAGAGAAGAAGTTTCTGTAATTGATTTTCTGGGACTCAAATGGCTGAGACAGAAGGAGAAAAATGAACTATCCTTATAACTGGACAAGTCAGAGTGTGCAAGTAGTTTCATATAAAAATAAAAGCTTTGATATAGTTGAGGTTGATATATTTCACTCAGAAACATTCAGATATATTTCAATGAACCTTTCAAGGTTTTTTTCACAGAACACTAACTAAAACAGTCTTTCTGGGTAAATTGAGCCATTACACCTGTTTGTCTCAAAAAAGAGGCCTGAAACTGAATGTATTTTACTAGGAATATCTGTACTACACTTTTGCATTACTATAGTTTGATGAGAGTGCAGGAGACTAAACTGGGCCTAAGGCTTTTCCATGGTTTACAGCAGTGAAATCTCTTCTGCCCAAGCTTTGATCTCTGCCTAAAGGCTTATCAGGAGGAGGCTACAACAGAAAGCAGAGAGGGGACTGTTGTAAAAGGCACAAAGAGCAATAGTAGAAACTCTCCAAAAAAGAGTTGAGGCACAGAGGACCCAGTCACATCAACAGCAGAAGCTGATGTCTTTACAAATAATAAACATGGAGAGGGTCATTCTCTACAGTCTCTACTCTGTCAGCCTGAGTCAGATGCTGAACTATACTGAAAAGTCCAGTATCTAAATGGCTTTGAACAGCTGGTCAGTGGAGCTTGGCATAAGGAATGGCTGAGTCAGGACATCAAAGCCTGACCCTACAGAGTCTCACTGGAGACTGCATATTTTCCTCCTCCCTTGCCCCATGGATGTGCCGATACATACTCACATGCATGCACCAAATACACGCACAGAAAAAAAAACAAAACAAGTAACAAGATCCTTGAAAATCAAGACCAATATTCTGGAGTCGTTGCTCAGTCCAGCAAAGTGGTGTGGCCCCAAGTAACTAAGGCCCCTGGAAAAGATCTCAGGCTAGAGAAAAAACAGCAGTGTAAACAGCTGGCCTAAATTTTCTTAGAACAGTTCCATTTTCATGCATCTGGACTGTGCAGGCTAAAGGCCAGTGCACCTGGGCTCCTTCAGCATCAGAGAGGCTGCAGCGGAAACCACGTGGTGTCTCGCATCTTCACTTTGGATGTGCACAGTTCCAACAGCTGAACAAATCATGGACGTACTTAAAAAGGAGGGATGGGGCAGGAAGAGGAAAATTGAGAAGGTCTTCTTTTATTTCAGGCAAAATATTTTCATTTTTTCTATCTATTTTTTCCATGCACAATTATTAGCTTTGCCTGCCTGTAGGAACAGTTTCAGGCAACTTCTAAACTTGCTTCTAAGTTCTCCATTCTGTTCTTGCAGTACTGTTTAAAGTAGCAAGACTACAGGATGGCAGAAATGAGTGACACCCATTTGGCCCCAGTGAGCTGTGTTGCCTTACTTTCACATTGCATTTGTGCCAGAAGAGGTTTGTGCATCTGCGATGAGAGCAGCTCTCTAAGCAGATTTTTACCTCGGGGAAGTGACTAGCTGGATGTTACCAGCAGAGATTGTATAACTCAGCAGATCCCAAATCACAAAAGCCAAGTGGGAGAAGTCACTGGAACTTGTCCATGCCACATAGACTAGAACACCTGATCATCTAGAAAGTTAAGTAAAACGTCCTAGAAAAAAAGCACAGAGGCAGATATGACTGATAAGACAATAGGTAATTCAGGAGAAGTTGCAGGATCTTGCAGAATCTCAAATAGCTGAACTGGCCAGAGCATAAATCTAAGCAGAAGACATCTTCAAATAAGAATGGGCACACTTGAGGAGGCCATTGAAGGGGAGCGGGGAGGCACTTGCTGGACCTTCTGTTGGACATGGCAGCATGAACATGTTTCCCAGGACAACGCAGCTCCCCACTGGCCCTAACAGACCTCAGTGGAAAAATCTCCTGCCACCCGTTTTCCACGTTTGCCCATGCAGTGGCAGCACCATCTGACGAATAATCAGGAACTGAGGATCAACACTAAAGAACAGAGGGACTCTCACTTGGAGGCGGAGGAAGACGAGAAGGAGGAGAGGGGGATCAGGGCCTCCACAAGAGCAAGGATATTAATTTGGCTGCTAGAGTGCAAGTGCAGAGAGGAATGTAGGAATCGAGGCTTGGAGACAGTTGTGCAACCTGGGAAGTTAAAATACAGAGTGACAGTGACATCGGGTCCCGTGGAAACGAAGGAGCTTCTCCCACTTCAGAAATGTACTGTTGCAGAGCAGCTGGGGGGCTAGAGAAGACACTGCAAGTCTCACGCAGCCGGCCCCCCTGAGAACAGATGCCGGCGGCTGATCGGCCTTCCTCCAGCTCAAAGTTTCAAAGGCACTAGCTATGTTCCCCACATTTTGCCCATGTATTTGAGGATCAGGGAGGCATTCAGCCCCATTAACCTTTCAGTGGTATGAAAGCTGCAAAGCAAGAGGACAGCTGGGAGTCTTCCTCCCATACATACTGTTGCTGACCTATAGAAAAGTCATCTGAATGCACCGGTGTGTGGAGATGTGGTGAGGGCTGACCCAGCCGACACTTCGAGAAATTGCTCAGGATACCTCCAGGAAGTAGATTTCTAGCCCCTACTCTCCGGTATTATTTATATTTTTGGCAAGACAATGTTGTTATTGTGCAAATTGACGGGCTGGGGGAGGAGATCAGGTGTGCCGCAGCCAACACCAGCCGGCAGCCGGTCCGTGCCCTGCTCTCCCCCTGCCATTGTGCTCCTGCACAGGCTGCCCTCCTCCGACAGCACGGAGGGAACGAGGTGTGCCGGGCCAGAGCCATAAATCCTACTGGAAGAGCCTTACCTGTGAAACGAACTAGATCACACATCCAGAGAAGGAAGTTTCTAGCAAGAAGCCCAACTACTGTTGCTGTCCAGTAAGCACGTACAGAGAGAACAGAATCACAAGCGCCCTTGAGGAGCTGTCTTCACATGTGCTTCAGTGTTTGGAGAAGATGAACTGCAAGGGAAAGAGGAAATCAGACAAAAGAAGTAGGAATGAATGTAGAAAAATAAATAAGCAGCTCAGAACAATTCCAATCTACCCATTATTCAAATTGTCGAGATCCAGAACAGATGTGCTGACCGAGCTTTAACAATGTAAAACTGAAACTTCTTTGGCTAGGTTCAGTTGTCTGAATGTAGGCAAGTGGTGCTCTCTGAGACGACCACGGTATCCTGCCTTGCCTTGGCTGGCCTCTCTGGAAGAAGACAGTTTATCCTGGTCCTGTGTCAGATCTGCCAGCCCCATGCAGATGTCTAGGGGCCCTAAGGTGGCTGGATGGGCACTATGCACCCGTGCACACGCAGGGAAATGGAGAAGCTGGACTGAACCCATCCTGCAGGCTCCCTGTGCAGTAATGGAGAGGTGTGTGCTGTGTCTTCAGCTCTCAGCGCTGGAGATGGGGGAGGAATCTCCCCTCAGAGGTGCATTTCTCTTTCCAGGCACTGTAAAAAGATCCCTGAAAATTAACTTACACTGTACATGTCCCTCTTAGAAAACTAAAGACACTTCAGTTATTCCCTTAGTCACGCAAACATACTCCTCCCCAATACCTCACTTTTGGGTCTTTGTAGACTCAGTGGGAAACAAAGGGTCCAGAAATATCACACCACCAACCTCCTTCTGATAGGTAATGACTTTGCCTCTCTCTGGGACATTGCTCAGTTTGTGGCCTGGTCAGGCCTTGCAGCTCTGCCATGCCACGGCCAACTCAGCCTGGTCTAGGGGACTAAAGTCACGACAAGCAGAGAAGGGATACGGAGCAGCAAGGCTGCACAGCAGATGGAAAAAGGCCCCCAGACAGGCAGTTTTCCCAAACCACAACCCACCGGGGCACTTTCACCAGGGGCTGCTCTTCCCCCGCCACAACCCTTCTGGGGTACTAAATGTCACGAGAAAGGTCTAATATTGTCTTTTTTATCTTATTCTTGTTTGCAGCCCCCGAGGGAGTGTCAGCACATTGCGATTGCTTTTCCCTATTCTTCTGTCATCTGTCCATGTTTCCATGACACGCTTGCCCTGAGGCCACCAGACCCAGCTGCCAGCCCTGAGGGCATCTCCACCTGGCTAAACATAACGAGCAATGCAGAAAGGACGTTTTCAGAGGATGAGACATTTGGATTTTACAGAGAAAGGGCATGCTCAGAAAACTGTAGCATTAACTCTATTCACAGGTTGAAAATGCTTGCAGAGAGCAGCAGGAAGGCTGGCAAGAGCCTAGGGAGGACAGCCTGAGCTTTGTCCCTGCAGAGGTTGGCCAGCAGGTCTCTCTATGTGGTTGTGCAGCTACAACAAACCAGCAGCCCGGCTCCATGTAGCCGGCATGTGCAAACAAAACATGCTGGAGTCCACTAATTGCAGCTCTGTGTGTGCTGTGCCATTTCCAAGTCCTGGTCCCCTCCATCAGCACCTCAGACAACCCCATGTTTCAGCAGCGACTGCACTGTGGTGACACCTGGTCCAAAGGCAAGGAGCTGCTGATTTCTCACCATTTCCTTCATGAAGGGGCTGTCCCTCTCCCTTCATCTACATTCAGGAAGACTCTGTCTCATGGAGTGCATTCAGTAAGCAAGAGGCACAGAGCTTTCATAATGGCCTCAAGAGAAAACGCTTTCCAGACCCAATGCTGCTGTTTATTCATGTTTCTGGTTCTTCTGAGATAAGGAAGATGTGAATCCAAACCCTCACCCTTGCAAAACAGACTGAGAACCGAACCCGGACCATCAGTATGCCAGGAGAGTGCTCCATGGACTGGAGTCTTGTGATAAAAGTGGGTACCACCCTACACCACTGCAGGTGGAGAAACCCTGACCTGCTGGTGTGGATAAAGTATGCTCCAAGGACACCTAACAAAACATTTCTGGAGATACAGTGGCTCAGCAGGCTCAGAATTCCAGGTGGACTGAAATTCTCCTACAGGACAGCTGTGGGCACATGTGGAAGCAGATCCAATCCCTGAGCAACACAAAAGAGATACCTCCAGAGTGTATTTGTGTTCAGTATTAGACAGCAGCCCAAGCAGAGAGCTGGGGTGCTTGGCAGCACAGTGCTGGACTAACTTCTGCACACGTCATGCTTCAAGCTCTGAAACCTCCTTTGAATCTAGTCCCCAACTATGGATCTCTTCCAGGTCCTGCCCTGCTACTTCCTGCACTGGAGGGTGACATATTGGTGCATTCCTTATCGTGCACACTTTCTGCGTTTTACAGGAATTCACTACTGATACCAGAAGCAAAAATAAAGCTAACCAAAAAAAGAACTGCTACAAGAAGTATTTTGGCTTTGTAGATGCAAACACGTGGCTGAAATGAGTAAATAAGGGGAAGCTTCCAGTTGAGCTGTTCTCCTCTGTGTGTGTGTGTGTGTGTGTGTGCTTGCATCTTCATTTTTACTCGTACTGTTGTCATCTTCACTAAATATTTTACTATGTTCAAAAGCATAATTTTTAAAGGGCTGTCAACAGTCGGAAACAACACATGGGTTTTTATTTCTCTGCTGCACTAAGAATAATTCGCTTGTCACATGCCACACCACTCTCCTGATCAGCTCATTCTGCAAATAGAGATAAACCACATCCTATGCGCACAGAGAAACCCTGAGTCACCTCTCTATCTTCTGATTCATCTTCATGTTTGAGCAGCGACAAGCTGGGGGCCTTGGACCAGCTCTGCTGTTCAAGGATTTATGCCATCAGGCATAGGTAGCAGAATATAAAGCTTAAGAATATAGTACTCTAGCAAAATGTTTATCAACTGCCACTACTGCTCCTACCCAAGTGGTGTCTCAATAGACCATGCTGAGATGGTGAAAATCCTCTTTTTAAGTCCTTTTGAGTTCCAGGTGGGTGTAAGGGACTCACACAAGCAGAGCACTTGTGATCTTACACTGCCACCCTATAGTGAAGGCTGTGTCTGTCACAGGCACTGGCCCAGCACTGTGGCAGTTGGTTAATATGGGCTAGTGTATTTAACACAAACTTTGGTCTCATCTCTTGATCCTCTGCAGTAGGTCACCTCATCACAGGCATCTATAGTCCCATAGACACCTGCGGTGGCATTCCTCTCACCTAACTGTGGGTAACTGAAGGGTAGGTCTCTACACCTAAGCTTGGTATCTGGTCTCCCAGGGCATTTCAAGGGGTCAAGGGTCTACAGTCATGGAGTCAAGACTGTAGGTTGCATGGTCCATACAGACAGTGAAGTCAAGAGCACAGTCTCTTAACAACCACATACAGTTGGATGACTACAGTCCTTTGACTACAATGGGACACAGTGTGTAAGCTTTTATTCCATAGACATCTGAAACCATGGGAGTTGAACCCTAGCCTCAGAAGTCCACAGACCCTACTTCTGATGGGAGTCGGCTCTCCTATGCTCTTCTAGGCACCAAATCCCCACAGTCCTGGCTGGGCCCAGCTAACTGGTGTCATGGGGGTTATGCTCATTAAGATGAAGTAAGGGTTAGGTATGATCTAAGCTGGGTGCCAGAAGCAGTACAGCCACACTTGTTGCCTTCCTTGTCATAAATGCCAAGGAAGCCAACTCTAGCATGAAGCCTTGAAGACCCTTCCTACTCTGTGCTCCTTACCAATACCACTGCAATACTCACAGTCAGAAAGCAGAGGTGACAGTATGGGCAAATTCCCTGCCTTTAGCAGCACTCACCTCCTGGCTCACACTGGTTGCTCTCGTTTTCTCCTCAGGTCCCACTAGGATCAGGGAAACTTGTCCCATTGATCTCAGTGAGCACTGGATCAGACCTAATGCACATTCTTGTACAGCAGCTGGTTTTGGTCCCACGCTGGTTGCATGCGGAATGGGCAGCATGATTTCCATGTTTTGTAAAAATTACTAATGAAAGGCATAGAGGGGCTTTGGGATTTTTTTGTCTGATGTGCATTGCATAAATGTCTGAGCGTTATCGTACGTACAATGCTGAAGATCTACGTATAATTTATATTTTGCTGGTTTTCACCCTTGATGGTGTCAAGTAGCTGGCCACAAACTAAAGTTCATTCCTAGGATGTGTCTCGAGCCGCTTGCTTTGTTGGGTGACCAGGGTTTAAGTGTGTGATTTTTAAGGATTGGCAGGTGAGCAGGAATCCTTCTGCTGGCTTCAGGGAGGGTTTGGATCATCCCTGCCTCGCAGGGAAGGGAAAATCCCGGGGTCTGCTCCCCCTTCTTGCACGCCTCTCTGCGTTCTCCCAGGGCAGCATGCAGAAACGTTCCTTGCCATTTCTCCATCCCGTTCCCCCTGGGGCTCTCCTGGCTCTCTCCATCACTGGGAGGCTGCTGAGCTCTCCGTGTCAGCTTGCCCTCTCAACTGGAGCTGAGGGAGCGCAGCAGCCAATCGGGCAGCCGGGCAGCCCGGGTATCCTTCATCAATCTCCCTAAGTGTCTTCGGGCTCTGCTAGGAACATCCACATCACTCCTTTTCTCCCTCCGCAATGACCTGAAGCTCCAGCTCTGCAAGCAGTGATCAGTCAGGCATAATGCAATGCAGAGCAGCCCGGAATAATCTGGTTGGCATCCAAGGATGTATATTCACCGAGAGGCTAAGGAGTGTGTCAGCATTTAGTTTCAGTCTAGCTGCACTTTTGCTGCAGCACAGAATCACAAAGTGTCCGTCTCCTCCTCTGGATTGGGACTGATTCTGCACTGGGATCCTCTGAAAAGACAAAGTTTTCCTCTCTTGTTATTGCTGTACCACCATAATCTACCAAGATGTGTGACTGCTTTCATCTAGTTCTTCCTAACTGGCCAGGATCTCCAGCCAGTGGTGGGCTTATATTTTCTATACTTTTCTGTATTCTGCTTCTGCTTTTCTGTGCTCTGCTAGCTGCGAATCAACCTCCGAGGCAAACCCTGCAGCTTCTAGGGTGTGGCTTTCTCTGATGCTGCATGAATCAGATAAGGAAAAATAGAGTTAAGAAAAGCCTGTCGTTACCTCCTCTAAACTTTCCTCGGTGGCTGCATTATGTTGAAGCTAAGCTTTAGGAAGCCTTTGACTTTGTGTACAAATTAAATTCAGTTGTGTCTAAATTAACTGTTTCGTGTTGCATGCCTTAATTCACATGCTTGCCCTTCATTTCTCATAGCGATTAGGAAGCGACAAGCAGGATACAGTGCATGATACAATCTACCGGGCATTTACAATAGCTAAAAGCTGCGCTGTGTAGTGTATGTTTGCAAATTCAAGGTGTCCTATGCTCTGTATTCAATCTGTCGGCTGAACAATACAGCACTCTGGAAGAAGGGCTTTTTTTCCTGTCTTTCCCTACTGCAGAGCAGAAGGAAATTAGCAATTTTACCTCTTTTTTAAAGGGGAAAATATACACATTTTAATATAAAATATTGCTGAAGCAGAACAGTGATGATTGGAGGAATGACTCAAAAGAGTAATGAAAACCAGTTCTTAGCTGGCAGAAGCGTATCAATAAATTACAAATCTGCTCTTTAGTTTATGTACAGATTAGCCAGTTTTAAAATAAGCAACTCATAGTCTTAAGGTTGTGTCTACAAAAATGCCAAGAATCTGAAATTTCTACAGTATCTTTTTTTTCCTTAAAATATACAAAACCTATGTTTATCTACATTCTGCAATAAATTTCCTCACTATTTATTCTGGTAGAAGAAGTTATAATCTACAAAACACAGTCTGTAAACATTTTGATAGCCTAAAAGTGGAGAGCTTTTTTTTTTTTAAATATGCCTGATTATTTCTGCTTTTCTTTTGTAAATAGTTTAGGATTATATTTTCCACAACAATGGAAAGTCAGAAATTGCTTGTCAGACTCCCAGTCGTACAAAGTAGCATCTTATTGCTTAAGTTGCCTTGTTGAAATCGAGGAGACAACTCAAGGAATAAGTCACTTCTCTCCACCCAGTGAAAAGATACAGTCCAACCCTCTGCTCATTACCTAGTGTTTAGATTAAGTAAATGCATTGGTATAAGGTTATAGCAAATATTTTAGGACTACACCCAGACAGTAATTTAATATGATTTACTCAAAATATACTTGATATAAGTTTTGGAGGAAAGATTTTCTTTCATAAATTTGACTTTTTCAGTAGTATCATTTTCTTAATGTTTGTCTGCCTGCACAGATTTACTTGTTTAGCAAACAAACTAGTTATGTGGCTCTTACTATTTTCCACATCAGAGACATTGTTGGGACTTCTAGGTGCTACTTAACAGAAACAAATAAAAACATAACACTAACAGAGCCCTCCAAATAACCACCCTCCAGGCTTTCTCCACTGATTAGCAAAAAGGTTTGAGGGTTTTTTTTTGCTAAGGAAACAAAATTCTCCCATGTCACGAACATGGGTTGTTCTCTCTCCAGTACCAGCTTTCTGGTGGTGTGAAAGGATACTGCGGTGGGTCACACGCAAGGGGAGCATCTTCTGCACCGGGTTGTGCCACGGCACCAACCGGACCCCAGTGCCTGGCCTGGGAGGTGCAGAGCGGGAGCGGGGCCATGGCACCGACAACAAGGTCCGTGCTGGGAAAGGACATGGCAGGGAAAGCCAGTTCCACGTGAAACTTGACAGGCATCTGTTTTCCAAACAGTTATTGCTGATGTTTCTTGGCAAGGGGTTATCATCCTCAGAGGTCAGGGTGTGGCAGGGAAAAGCAGGTCTGTTTTTCTCAGACAGGTAGGCTGGCTGGCTGCCTGGGGCATGTGATATGCGTTTGAGAAAGCCTACCAAGCCCAGGAGAAAGAGAGAAGTAATATTAGCATGGTGATGAGGCAGGCTCATCTGAACAAGGGTGGGGAAAACCGCACCATGAATCCCACATCAAGAAGCACATATTAAATCCCTTGTTTCCTCCACAGCATGGAAGGAAGGCTTGTTAAAAATAGGCTCGTTTCGTAAGCTGCTGTCTCTGCTGGCTATATTCATCTGCCCTTGCTTTAGCTGGCTGTCATGATGACACAGGTGAGAAACAGATAAACAAAAATTTGCCAGTTTTCTTTATCAGCCAGGCAAGCACAAGCACGCACTCAGATCTGACATCTGGAGGATGCCGGGAGCATTTTGCAGTTGTTGGTGAACACCTAGACAACATTTTCCATGGATAATTTTTGAGTCAGAACAACAAATAAGTAGGAGAAGAGAACGTCTGCATCAGCAAACTGTGGCAATTGGCCAAATCCCAAAATATAAAGGTCTTTCTAACACAAACATTTTTTTAAACCTATTCTTTACCTTGCTTGGGGAGTGATCTAAATGCCCAGAAATTAATGGCAGTCTTTAAAAGACCCCATTCAGTAAGACACTTGAGCAAGTTTGCATGGCCTCCTGATTGCCACAGGGTTGGAGCACAGGGTCAAAGCAAAACATATTTTAGGACTTTGCCAAACGGGCACTTGAACTGCAATGTTGCTGCTTCTCAGCTGCCAGGTTCATCTTTGTGCTGTGTGAGAACAGCACAAAAGTGGGTTCCTGAGATCAGCCAGAGCAGTGAAAGTCCCTGGGCAGGACTCCATTGCAAGCTGGGACATCCAAAAAACGCTAAAAGCATGGTGATATCCCTTCTCCTCTGTTCTTATCTGTGATGCCAAAGGCATGACTAGGGCTGGGTGTCCATTCTGTCTTACGAGCTGCGGAATATGTCCCACAAATTTTGAGGATCCAAAACAAAATGCCAGGTGAGCTGCATTTTTTCTTAGAAATATTTTCTCAAGATGTTTGTCTACGAGTTGCAACAGTGTCTACTCCAGCCCCATTACAAGACAGAGATAAACAAAACCTGTAGGAGCCAGACTCCCAGCTCGGGTGAGGAACACCCTCCCCGACTCTCAGGGGAGGCTCTGACCTGACATGCCAGCATATTTCATTTTCCCTCTCTTTACTTCTTTCAGTGAATATGATGTTAAAATGACACAAGCCGTTTCAGTTTCGGCAGACACTCGCTGTCTGTCCAGCAATGCTTCCCAAATATACGCTCGTTCTACCCATGGTGACACCAAAATAACTGTGGTGCCAGCACAGACTGAAAGGGAATCTGATTCATCTGCTCTGGCAGAGAGCTCCCTGCCAGCACTGTGAATCAGGCTCAGTAAATTGCATCCCTCTGGCTTCTCTCTGTTCTCCCTCCCTCCAGAGTCATCTCCTTGCCTCCAGAGTTTTTATTTTTGGTTATTAGTTTCACACTTCTATTTCCAATGGGTACGCACAGGCCCCTTGGTGACATATGAGCACCAAGTGGAAAAGAAACATCAGCGTGACAGAGTCCCACAGGCAACAAGGCTTTCTTTGTCCATCCACTGTGCAATAAAGTGTATTGCTGTTCTCCGCCTAACTGCAAGACTCGAGGATGGTATGTACCCATTAGAGGCATAGCACATTGTGTTTGCCACAGTTTCTGATTCATGTGAGGAAGGGACATACCCTAGGAGCAAACCAAAACCAGCTGAAAAACGTTGATCTTTCTTTACTGCTGCATTGCAAAACTTCAAGGAGGAGGAAGAATTAACAGAGATCTCAAGTCAGCTTTGGTAGAGCGCTTGTCCCTTAGCAATTTGCACTTGTGATGCGTTTGCCCAGCAGTTTGTGTGCCGTCTGTTTCTGTCCAAGGCACTCTGGCTGCTCCAGCCTCTTTTCCAGGGCCCTTGTTTCTGTGCGAGAGGTGGAAGAATGCAAAGCAAAGGCCAGCGAGAGCCCCCGCCAGCGAGGGCCTCCGGGGCTGCTGCTATTGCTACTCGCTCTGATGATGGCTGCTGCTGCCAGAGATAAATGACACCCCCAGTTCGATGTGGGGACTTGCTGCCAAGACAAACAGTCAAACAAACAGCCAGGCTGGGCTTGTCCATACAGAGGAGCGGCTGCAAAATAAGCCTGGATCTGAGCCTGCGGCACACACGGTCACCCAGTGCCAGTGTCCCACGCAGACGGACCTTGCGTTTCCTGGGACCACAGCTCCGCACGCCCTTGTCCCAGTCACAATCCCGTCCCCGGTGCGTCTTTCCTGTAGCATCTGCCAGCGCAGCCACCACGGGTAACCTGAACCCTGGGGTGCTCGGGGCTGCGTTATTTAGCAGTGGGATATCCCCATGGGGTTTTGGTTGGCAGCGAGGTTGCAGGAGGGTTATTTTCACCCTGGTCTGAATTCGAGTGCACCTTTGGGGATGATGTGGCAGTGAGGAGGTGCAGGGGAGGGGATAACGAGGAGCTCCTAGGGCCAGTATTGCTGTCAAAGAAAAGGCACGTGGAGCTGGTCTTCTGCACGAGGAGCTTCCTCCAACTTGGCCGGCCCATGCTAGAGCCCATTCATCCTAGGAAATGAAGGGCACCAATCTATCAAACACCAAAGGAATAGCCATCTCTCAAGGATACATCCCTGCCTTTATGTCAACACAGACAATTACATAATTATATTCAGTTATGAGACACAGATGAGTTTGAAAATGCCTACAGGATCCTGATTTTTCTAGGCTTAACCCTGTGTGCTTACTACTAGTAGCTACTGCTGCTAAATAGTAGTATCTATGTGCCAAAACTTCCTGGTGTAACAGCTTCATTTTGCGTCGAAGTATCTTTGGGGCCATAAGGGTTGCACAAGTGTAACCTTTCATTCCTGTTTCTCCATTAGTTTGTTCCTGCTAGCCCATGTGCCTGCACAGAGCCTTGCCGTGGGGATAGCAGCCAGGTCTGAGGTTAAAGTAATTAGTCCTGGCTGGGCTTGCAGGGTTTTCTTTAGTACAATTGCACCATTAGATTTCTATCAGTGTGAGTTCCTCTGTCAGAACAGGCTGAAAAAAATCTGTCCAGTTGTTAAAATGACTGTGGGAGAAATATTAGTAAATTTATGCTGGTAAATTAACTGTAAATTATAGCAGGCACTCTTTTACCTGCATTTAATGCTGCATTCCTAGAACACATAAGAAACAAGAAACAAAACTGTTTCATCTGTCCTTCACTGCTACAGGGCTTTCCCTCTCACCTCAACACAAACTTTTTGTAATGAAACACACAGCTGGGATGGACCAGCAGATTAGCCCAGTGTTAGAACATGATGCACACCTGTGTACCAAGAAAAGAAGAGGAAATAGCCCTATCACCTTCACCTTTTTCTTAGGGCAGAGAAGGTAGATGAACTGCATAATCTGGGAAGTTTTCCAGACTCGCTCTCTTTTATTTTTAAAGTTCACGACACACAGCATGAAGCAGAATGCTTTAAGCTACTGTCGCATCACACGTTGTTCAGGAGAGGTGCTGTGAATGTGGATGAATACAGAACAGATCAGGTTCCCCACGCTTTTGTTTTTGAGGTCTGGCAGTACCAAAGCAGTGCTCAGCTTGGACTGATGATCAACAGCAGTAAATCCCTTTGGGACTCAGCAGTAGCGTGAAAGGGGTAAACCCACCCCAGACTCCTGAGGGACGAGGAAGCCTGCTGCCATGGGCTGGAAGAGGAAATGGGATAGCCCTGAGTGAAGCCAATGCTATATGGGGTGGTTTCTCCCAGACATTCATATCCAAGTTCCCTCTGCCTCTATTTAATGAAACAGCAAGAAAGGATTCTTCCACTAACCCCAAATTCAATACAACCATGCCATGGAAGACTCAGCACTTCTGTGGCACCCATTTTTCCAGTGGGATCGATGTTCTGGTAGGACAGGGACAAGAGATGGGGACTCTTTTGTTGACTCCTATTGCTGACTGTGAGGTAATAAAATCAATGGGGATTTCACCACAAAGCCAGGTTGGACCCTTGGTATGTGCCTTTGAGAATATTGCTGCCGCCTTCGTGCCTCACCCTGAAAATTATTACCTTTGTCTTTATTGGGCTCCTATATTTAATTAATGGCTGAAAAGCATCTGGAGAAGGTTGAAGTAGGCAAATTATGCAACTTAAATCCAAGTCTGATGATTAGTATCACCTATTCCCAGACTACAGTCTCTCTTTGATATTGGGAACAACAGCGAGAAAGATGCTGACAATGGTGACATTGGTTTTGGCTCTAGCTGATGGAACATACAGTCATCTCGTATCTTATAAACCCAACTACACCAGCAGATTTACTCTGGATTCACACTAGTGTAACTGGAAGAGGTAGCTGGACCACAAAAAGCTTTAGTAAATGGGGATTAAAGCAATGATTAGGAAAACAAGAAGGATTAAAACACAAGGTATGGAAAAAGATGAAAAAAGCAAGTTTCAGCAGCAAAGTGTGAAGGAGCGGATCTCAAGCTGTTGTGAAGTATAGAGCAATTGGTGATCTGGCCCAACAGCCAAACTTTCTGAGCCTTCAACAGCTGTTCTCTACATTACAGAGAAGGGCCAACAACCTGATGAGAAGGGAGAAGCAGGGTTGGGTTCCAGTCCCTACTCGGATGAGGAGGAGCAGGAGAAAATATGAGACTTGGAGAGCCACACAGATCCTGCATCACCAGAAAGGCAGCAGCAGCATTAAAGGGAGGAGGAAGGAAAAAGCCTAGGAAAGCTTTGCCATGAATGATCATGAAATATGTCAAGCAACCTATAAACAGTCTCAGGGAGAAGCTAAATAACAAGACTTTTCTTGCCTCCCTCCCTCCTTTCCCCTTTGTGTCCTCTCTTAATCCGGAGTGACCTTAGCAAAACAGCACAAGAATAGTTGGGCTCCACCTAATTCGGTCTAAGGATAACTTACCTCCTCCCTACCCTGTTTCCAGTTCTTTGCTTGACTTGTGCCACGTTTGTCTCTTACACTCTGATCTCTGTCCTGTGCCACAGGAGGAGTGAGTAGGGAAAGGAGAAATGATAACCTTTTCCTCAATAAGCAGAGCATGACTGCTATGGGGGGGACCACAGTGCCTTTGCTTGGCCACTGAATTAGTCAAGCAGGGGAAAAGCTGCCATTTGCGTGCCACTATCCTGATTTCCAAAAGGGAAAAATTCATAAAGGAGAATATGCTCCTCACCATCATCAATCTTGCAGTTTAACTGAACTTTAGCAAAATGTTTGCTGGGTTATGTAATAGAGATGGATTACAACAGCCTGCCACATGGCTGAAAACTGCAGTTTTAACCCCTGGACAGACTGCCTTGTGATAGATAAATATAAGCAACATCATGGGGTTGTAAGATTAGTCCAGCTCAGACAAACCTCTAAAACACAGTTTGAGGATCCATCTGAGAGAACTGCAGCAAATGCCTGAGGCCACTTTTCCTCCTGATCTTCTTGGGTATGCACGGCCTTTCTGTCTCTCTTCTCACCTCATCTCCTCAGCGGTCTCGGAGCAGGTCCTCCCATTCCCCAGGTGCCTCTTTCTCAGGCTTCCCACCCTTTCTAGCTGCTGAGGACCCCTTGGAGATGTTCCCTTGCAGCCAGTGAGATTTTTAGTGTCATCCTCTATGGCCCAGCCACTCCTCCTGCAACTGCAGGTGTTGTTAATTACCTCACTATTACCTTAATTCAGTGACCCGTGCCAGGACTGGGAGCAAAGTTGTGGTAGTTTTGGCCGCAGAGCACTGCAGAAACCAAGGCACGAACCTTATTATGGTCATTAGCCCCAAGCCACCATCTCTTCTCTGATGTTGTTATGTGCGTCAGCTGGATGAATCTGCCATAGGCAGAGCAGCACCTTCGTTTTTCAGCATAGCTCCAGCCTAGGCTTTAAAGTCTCTTTACATCTGATCAGCTATTATTTGGGCAGCACTTAAAAACTGGAGAAACTGAGTATCGTAGTTAATTAACTGAGCCAGAAATACAAAGAATGTTTGAAACAGAAGAGAAAACAAACAAAGTCTTGGCGAGCATTCAAAGGCAAGGCAGACTGGTTGCAATTTGCCGCTCAACACACAGAGAAGCTCATGAAGGCTTACAGAAACATGGGTGAAGGGAGTTGCCTTTGGGAAGACCTCGCCGTGAAGGGCTCACATGATGCGAGGCGGGGTTTGGAGCTGAAGCCGCCCCAACCGCCCCACCCTGGGACCTGGGCCCATGAATGACCCAAAGCACCTCATTCATCACGGTGGGGACAGCTGTCAGCTAGGAGACAGAGACCGAGACCGAGACCTGCTCACGGCTTCCAGGTAGGAGCTTACTTCTTGCAGCATGGCTCTCGTTGCCTTGCCTCGCCTCGTGCTGCCTTGCAGTCGCTGCTGCAGACGTGCAGGAGGAGAGGTGGCTGGTGCCCTCGGGAAGATGCAGCTTCTTGCTTCTCTGATCACATACCACATCAAGAGCTTCCACCTGTGTGTTAGGTCTCTTCTTTCTCTTTTCCCCAGCTGCTGAGGTTTGAAAATCTTGCTGGATGTGTGCTAAGGCGATAAACGGGTTTTATTTCCATTCTCCTGGTACTGCTGTTGTGACAAACAGAGGAAAGTAGGGTACCCCCTGTCCTGACAGAGCAATTTACGTGTACATTTGCTTTCTTTACAAACGCCTGCAAAATAGAGAGTGGCAAGGAGATTCTTGAAATGGTTATGAATCATTGAACTTAACTGGCACCCACCCAGGCCCCCAGATGGGAGAAGAGGAGCTTTTTCTAAGCCCTTCCCACATTCTTGTGCAAATAGAAGGGATGAATGATCACCATCCCCAATGCCAGACAGTTTTCTGGGCCAAATTCACACATGAGTCTAAGAAAGCCAAGGGGAACTGAAACTGGTGTAGCTCTCCCTTCCTTCCGCTTCTCACAATGACTATATTTCATATGTTCAAATCCTTCTGGGATTGCTTAGACTGACTTTGTGTAATTATTTTCATCCTTGGATTAAACAGGCCAAATATGTAAGCTGGATCTCAGCTTGTTGAGATTTTATTTTACACCATATTTTGTCCCTTTGGCATATACGTTACACAGCAGCAGATTGGATTTAACTAGTTTTTTCAGAATAAAAGTCTGTCTTTGCTTGAGGGTGTCAATTTTCTAGTAATTCTTGCTGCTCTATCTTGTATGGATACTTGAAAGGATCATGGAAAAGTCCTAAATAGGGCATCTACCCACGCTGGCTCTCAGTAAACACTGTCTGACACCCCTCCAGACTCAGAGCATGCACAGATTTCTCAGACTAGAGGTTAAGGGGGAAGGTGTGACTTGGTGCAAAAGCCTGTAACTACAACCTCATTTCTACCAACTGTTCTTGTCCTTCATTGCTTGTGATCACTGATGAGATGTGCAGATTCATGGACATGCCTAAACTTGGGGGATATTCCTATTTTCAGATTAAATAGAGAATGGCACTCATTGAAATTAAAGACAAAAGGATACAAAGGCTGTGGAACCCCCAGGAAGGAGCAGTGGCTTTGAAATCAGCTTTTAGTTGCCTTGTTAGCTGCCAGTAGGTATAGAAGAAAGGGCAGACTTTCAGTGCATCATGCTATGGGAAGTCCTGAGTCCATCCTGCGTGGAGTGGTGCACTATTTATGCATTATGAAACATTTAACGTGTTTCATCTGCTACCAGGTCAGGGTCAACAGGTGCAGTCAAAATTAAAAACAGTATTTTTGATGTGTACCACCTTTCTGCTGGCAAAGTGCCACTTAAAAGCTTAAATCTTTCATGATTGAAAATTATTTGCTGAGCTGCCAGATATTTCCAAGCTTGCCAGGGGAATAACAATAGTTTTGAAATTTCCAGCTGTGGGTCTTCTGTATGTTGGTCTTTGTTAACTTTTGCTGTGAGCATTTGGGGTCTAAAATGGGAATTGTGTTGTCTGGCCATCACTAGAGACACCTTGGCTAGAGAAATCTTACTGTCCAATTTCTACATTACTATTAATACATGCTCAAAGTCTTCCTCTAGGCTCTTCCCTATGAACTTGAGTGCTAGAGGATTTGTGAAATGCAGTTGTGATGGGCGGAAAAAGCATGAGGGGCAAATCCTAGCTACACACCTGAGCAGACTGTTTCCCACCAGACTCATCTCTCCAAGACTCCCTTCCTCCTTGCTCCACACAATAAATTCCAGCTTCTTCTGCACTGCTGGTATCTGTCTCAAAGAGCTCAGGAGGTTTCCACCATGCTCCTTGTTCAGTCTAGGTGAAGATGTGCTCTCCTTGGCCAAGCCTTGACTAGGTCCAACCTGTACCTGAGCCTAATCCCTCCAGCAGGTATTGCAGTAATGTCTGCCGTAGTTCTTGTCTGCTGTGTCCTCTCTCCAGCTCTACAATCTGTGGGATTGGTCCCAAGCAGGGGCTGATATGCTGCCAACCCCTCCTGCCCTGAGAGATGGATGTACTCAGCAGGGACATGTTTTGTCCAGAAACAGGGAAGTTTTAAGGCGGAACAAACAGGGCCACTGAACTAAGTTAGGTAGCTAAGAAAATCTTGCAGTGGTTGGGAAGGAAGGACTGCTTCAGGCTCCTGTCTGTCTCATGTTGGCTTTTTCAGGACGCATACCCAATGGTCTCACCATCCTGGCTCTGGCCTGTTCTCCTGCTCTGCCTATTGCCTGGTCAGTCTGGTCTTCATAAAGTGACTGTTTCTTAAAATGCATAGGCGGTCTTGCTGGTAAGGCTCTAGGTGACATCTGGTAGGATGACTTTTTCCTTTTTGCAGATCACTGGATGACGATCTTGAGCTGCTGATTCCCAAACCTGTTCTGGTTCGTAGGCACCCCAAGGGCTGTTCTGCAGTGCTGCTGTGTTATAACTTGTTCCCTTCTTAAAAGTCAAAAGCTCCCCCAGATTAAAAAAGTGTAAACTAAGAAAATGAAATATTAATGCTGTACCTGAAATGAATCTCTTTTCCAAGCTGTCTTTTAAGATCTCACTAAGGCTTCTCTGCCATGCAGTTACCCAGGACCAATTCATCCATGCCCTTGCCTCTCTGTCTCACAACACTTGGTCCTCCTCTCTCCAAGTTTACTGGAAAGTTAGGTGGGTGCTACAGAGTGCAAATAAATCTTCAAAGCTGTTGCTGGCATCCTTGCTCTCCCTCCTTCCTCCAAAATCAGTGCAGGGAGTTAGATTTGCAGCTTGGTTGAGATTTAGGCATTTGTGAGGCTGTAAATAAAACATTGTTCGAACTTGTCTGCAGTATCCATGGTCGTCTGGATTTGCTGATTTTGCACTAGGCTCACACTGCTGTTTAAAAGTGAATTGACTGCCCTGTCTCATCTCTTCCTGGATAGCATGACTCACATTAGAAACCTCCTCATGGTTTTCTAATAACTTTATTATGGGGTGTGTACATACAACATCTTTTTGATGGTCTCGGAGTTTGTGAGATGTGGCTAGATTTTCACAGAGACCACACATGATACGATAATAAAACTGACTAATTGCGCATTTGGGATGTTTCACTCTATTCCTTTGCCAGTTTTAAAGTTTCAGGTTGTTGCTTGGGGACTTCCCATTGCCTCCAAGGGCTTCTGATTTTCTGTGGCGCATGACCAGTTTGGAAATGGGGATGGTTAACGGGTGCTTCATTTCTTGCTGAAGAATCTTTAAGGAAGGAAAAGTTCAAAATCCAGGAGAGGACATCCATTATTTTCCGTAGAGAAAAAATCCATTTCTCTTTGAGTGAGAATTCTATATCTGAATATAAACCATGTTTCATTTGCTTTTCCCTGTTGAAATTTTGCTGTCCGGCAGAGGGATGAGAGAACCTTTTCAGCAAGGAGTGAGAGGATACTCAGGAAAGACAATCTTCAGCCTTTCTGCTGTGGTTCCTTGGCAAAATGGGCTATAGAAATAGTCTAAAACAGGGAAAGAATAGTCCTAGGCCACAGCATTACAGATGTGTTTCCAGAATTAGTCTTGAAAATGCTGAAAGCAAGGGAAGCAGAAAGCTTGTGTTTGAGGAGGTCATGCTGGAAACACTGAGCACCTGATGCGAGGTGCTCAGTCCCTCCAGCTCCCTCCTGCAGCTCAGCAGGAGGCAAGGTGGTGACATTCGTGTTTCTTACTGAACGCCTCCAATGAGAAAGGCTCAGAAAAGAGAGTGAAGGAGAAACCCTCTGAACCCGACTGAAGATGAGAGGAGGAGGGAACACGAGATAGATCAAATCTGGTTAATGGTTGTTGTTATGTTGTTGTGTTTACATGCTAGGCAAAATCTGCTCTGCCATCTTATCCCCACGTTCACAGGGGTATAACACAATTGCACCTCCCTCCGCCATCAGCGAGAGCTGAAAGGCACCTGGGGAAACAGATCTGGTGAACAAAGTCTCACCCAGGGTGCACGTGCCATTTTTGCCCATGCATTTTTCAGGACTGAAAGACAAATATTGTTGTTAATAAGCTAAATTATTAGCCCCTGTAGTTGTACTTATTTCTACAGAACTACAACCCTACACCCAGTGAGGCCCATTTTCCACACAGCATGAATCACTTGCTCGTTTTTTGTGCTCGCTAGTTTCACATTTTAATTTTCCATTCCTCTGGCTTTCTTCATGCAGATGAATAATGGACCATTTATAATACATCAACAATGTCAGAGCATACGATTATGGCTTCAGTCCATGTAATCCCTTCAGACAGTTCGCAGAGCACGAACGCCTGTCGTGCAAAGCCACATCCTATTTGCACAAAGAAAACAGAAGGGGATGCCAGCCTGGCAGCTTCTCTCCTCTGCCACTCGAAATAGCTCTCAGGAGCTGAGTCACGAAGTGCAGCCCAGAATAATGAGTGATTCCTTTAACCCAGGGACAATCATCAGCTGTGCTAACAATTACAGATGGAAATGGGCTTCAGGCAGTAGTTTATCGTAAGACACGCTGAGCCCTTCTATTGCTGTAAATAAATGCCTGGGTAAACGTTCTTCAAGTCCAACTAAATAAGGCTGTGTAATCAAACTTTATTCTGTTGCATTAGGGGCTGAGCCTGCTCCTGGAGCACGTAGCTGTGACGACTCCAGTGGGTCGCTGCACAGAGGCAGCCCCGAGGACTGAGCCCGTGCTCTTTTCCCATGGCACTGCAGGACCTGTGCTGGGTGCTGGCACATTCAGCATCCTTGTCTTTCATGGATACTGCTTTAAGGGTAACATGCTTCTCTTCACGCATCCAAAGACCTTCATTAAGGACTAACAGATCAGACTTCAGCATGTGACAGATGCTAATTGCAGTTCTGCTCTTCTATTTCCTTATCACACCTTTTCCTCTGTCGTGTGTATGTTGAGTATTTGGAAAAGGAATACTTTCCTGAAGCCAGGGTTTTGAGTTTGGAAACCTGTAGTGTTGGTGCTGCTTAACTGAATCACGCTATACATAGGATGCAGTCAGCAGAAAGTGATGAACCATGTGTCTGTGTAGTGTGAAATGGGAAGCCTTCGCAGAGCTGCTTGTGAGTTGTCACATGTGTTTGTTGCCCGAGTCACTTACATTACTCAGAAACATAGGGATGTGGCACGCGGGTCTGCCCCGGGGAGGAACCTGGTCCATGCAGGATCCTGCACCTGCCAGTGGGGCTCGGAGGGAGCTCAGGACCGTGTGAGCAGGAAGGATCGCCTAAGTGTTGCCATAAGGAGCACTACAGGCATCCATTTTAGTTGCTTGAGCAAGAACTTAGCAGCAGCTAAAAACTACATTTAAAATTTCCCCGGTAACTTCTGTCTTGCCCATTTATCTATAGGCATACTTATTTTAAATAAGCAACTTTTAAGGACACTTTTTCCCTTTTTTTTTAAAAAAAGAAAGGTGTTTAAACAAAGCTAACATATAACTAAGCTGACCAAGCATGAGGTAGAAAATGGCAAAGCTACATCCCCTCTCCCTTTTTTTTTGCTGTTGTATTTTTTCACTGGTCAATCTAGGTATTTCTTGGGATTCTTTTAATTAATAACATATTTTTTGGTAACTTCCTATTTGAAAAAAGATAAAGAAAAAGCTAAACTATCATTACTTCTTGAGTTAGCTTTCCAAATACTTTAATGAACATTGTGGAAAAATCTTTAAAATTCAGTTCTCCTCCTACTCCCCAAATACTTCCAAAACTGCCTTTTTTAGGAAAAGGAAAATTAATTTTTTTTCTTTACAAGCAAAGAAAGACTGAAAACACAAGCACTCATGTGAGATAACAGATTATGGAAGAATAGGACTCAATGCTGACAGTGTTCAGTTTGCTGTGTTCCCAGAGAAAGCGCTCTTCTCTGCTCCTGACCCCCCAGCCATTTTGGGCTCTGCAGACTTTCTTCTCAGCCTGTGTTCACAGAGATTGCATCAGAAACTGAAGAGGACTTCTGCTGTCAAAACTCCACAGTATATATAACGTCTCCTCTTAAAAAAAATGTGAGTTATTTGCTCTCATTTCATTGATTCCTATCTATGGGCAAATGCAGCCAGAACCAACACAGCACTGTGTACTCTGCAAGACTGAACAGAAACTTTGTTTACCGTTAGCATCATTAACAAATTAGGAGGAATTAATTATTAGGCATTGGGTTTGTTCGTTCAACCGAGCAGTTGGCAGCTGAACTCAAAGACATTAGGGCAGTGGTGAGGAAAGGTTTTTTTTTTCAGTATGTCACTGGTACCAGGGCTCCTTCCTTCCCTCTACTTCGCACACAAATGCTACCTTGCTACCAAGTACTTCACCGGAACCTGAAGAAATCCTATTCATAGTGATCAAGCTGATTTTCTCTGTCAGCAGCATCAAATACAGTTTAGATTCAGTTTCTGGATGTGTATTGAGGAGTCGGGCAGCTTCCATACTAACCATCAGTAATATTTTACTCTTCTCTGGCACTGGCCTCCTGAAAGGCAACATGAAGTATTTCTCACCCCTGACTGAGGTCAGTTCCTGTTGTTCCCCCTGCCCTGTTTAGATGGAGGAAGTCAGGAATGAAGCATTAAAGGGCTCAACCTTGCTCCCATTAAAGTCGAAGGCAAAACTCCAGCTGATTTTAGTGACAACAAACGGGATGAAAAGGCCTGCATCTACAAAGCACCGAGATGCTAAGGTGCACCTTAATGCCCCGAGATTTCATTGCAAGTTTGAGGATGCTGAGAACTGCACAGGGTGAAGCCAACATTGCACCACAAGCACATTGTGGAAGGAGCAGTCTTTTTCTTACTCCCTCTTGGCTGCTGTTTCCCACAGGCTTCCTTTCTGGGGCACCAGCAAGCCAGTTCAGCCGAGTAAACTGAAGTGCAGAAGTCAGATAACTATGCAGATTATCTGATTTTTATTTACCCTGTACTTCTGGCTTTTCCCTTTCCAAGGGAAGGCTTATGTGTAATGGGATGTAGGGCTTTGAGGTGAATTACGTGTCATTGGAAAATCAGTCTCAGCTCTGTAAGGAAGCAGGAGACCTCACAGCCCCAGATGGAATTAACCAAATGTATTTTCATCTCTCACGGATGTTGTTTACACAGTGCAAGCCAGTCCAGAGCGGTGAATGGTATATTTAAAACAAGGTCCTCTAACATTTGGATCCACCCCGTCACTCGAATTAACAGATACTTGATACTGATCAAGTGACTCACTTCATTAAGAAATAAACCCTGCTGTGTTGCTGACCTCGATGGCAAACAGTGAGCCCCATTGTCATCTGCTGAGTCCTTTCTCTGTCCCAGCCCACACGCCCTGAAGATGCACACCGAGTCACGGGCACAGCAGCAGCACTGACCTTGTTTTTCCACGGTGGTGTGTGCCAGCTACGGGCACACAGCAAACCCCTGTGTGCATGAAATACCCTCGTTTAATCCCCTGCAATGGAAGGGCAAACCAGAGTGATCATTCATGATCTGGAGGTAGACAGTTTATTTTATTGGCAGGACAGGAGCTGGTGTTTGCTTGTTCCCAGCTTCAGGGAGTCCCTCCTGTTTTTCCCGTTCACCTGGGCTTCTTGCTTGTGCTCGACGGCAGCATCGGCCAGCTCCTGCCCACAGAGCAGGGCCCAATATTGGCTGCAAGTAATCCAATAACAGGTGGTATTCAAGATGCGTGCAAGGGCCTGGGTTAAAGCAGCCTCAGAAAGAAGTAACTGTAAGAAATGTGCTCCTGTGCCCAGAGCCACTGCTGGCAAACAGCCCTTTCCTGAGCGAGACTGCCCGGGTACAGCCAGGTCCCCAGGTGAATATTTACACCCCTTCCACTACTGAGGACGGGTTTCACTGGGACCCCAGAGCCAGAGGAAAGGGATTATTTCAGTGCAGTTCCCAGTTATTCCTTTATCTGCTCCGCTTCAACAAATGTACTAATCGCTGGTGGTTCACTAAATGCCATGGAAACCCCAGGGCACATAGTGAGATCATCTGCCAGTACTTTTTTTATTTTAAGATTTTTGTTTAAGAATGGTTTTTAAGGCTTTGGGAAAAAAAAAAAACCAAGGGACGGTTCACTGAGAATCATTTCCACAGCTGGAAATAGACTTTGTCATAAGCCCTGATCATACAAGCCCCCACAAAAAAGTAAGAGTTTATACCCCTCCATACAGTGAGTGGGAAAAAGGAAAAGAGCCAAAAAAAATCATAGTGAAGCAACCGAAATGTGCTTTGTTATAACAACTGAAAACTTTTGCTTTTTCCAATGGCATCTGAGCTACTACATGAAATGTTTTTACTGGCCTTTTATCAGCTTTTTATATGAGATCTAGAAACATCAGTGGCAACATCCTTTAACTTTCAATTTGATAGAAAAAAAGTGTCTCGATCAAATACAACAAATATTCCACAAAGATTCTTAAAAGTACTGTTCTCTTCAGAAAAATCCAAGTCAGTAGGCAGTCACTTGAAAATACAGAGCTTGTGAACGTTGTATTTGCAGTTTGGCAGGCTTTAGGGTTGTTTTTCCTGGATTTCCAAACTGAAGAAAAATGACCAACTTGGTGATAACTAGAAGTACCAAAACTGTGGCAAGAAAAGGACTTAAGGCAGCATAATGACATTGCAGAAAGAGAAATAATATGGTTCAAATCATTAATTTTTCAGATACTTGAGCATTACTACCTAGTACAATCAGCTTATTCATGGGTAATTAACACCTATCTTTTCCAGCTTGAAAAGATGCTTTTTTTCTCATGGCGTTGGCTATTTGTCACTAATATTCACTTTTCAGGGAGTAGCCTGGTTCTGCTTTCTATCCAATACCATAGGTTTTGAAATAGTAAAATAATAAAGGTCCAGGGTCAGCCAGCTCCGAACTCCAGTTGAGCGGAGAGTTAAAAACAGCAGAGAGAAGGGAATGAGATGGTTGGGGGGAACATGGAGTAAATATTAACTTTTAATTAAAGCCCTCCACAGCACACAGTCTGGAGATGGATCTCCGCCGGCAGAGGAGGAGGATGTTGGTTAGGTGACCTGTCAGGCCAGGGTGGGCGAGTTGTTCTGCAGGCAATGGCTCTGCTCCGCTCTGCTCTGAATGAGCTAATACGCAGCTGATGGGGCAGGAAGGCAGCAACTCCACGAGGACCGTGGTTTTCTGCAATTCCTGTATGGGCCTTGCTAATTATAGCAGTTTTCCCCCAGGTCTGTGGCCATGGCTGCATTGCCCCTTGGTCTGGCTGGCTCCCTTTTTCTGGCTCATTCTGTCCGGGCTATTTTGGCTGCAGAAGGTCAATGCCAGCACTGTCAGGGGCAGTGGAAATGCATGTGGGGGACAAAGGGAGATGGAGCATATGCCCTAGGACAAAGTAAAAGAAACTGTCCAGAGAGAATTAGTTTCCTTTTTCTTGTCCTCCTGTTAGTGAAAGGATTGGTCTTGGAAATGTCTCATTTTGTTTAATTTCTAAATAATGCTTTCTCTGTTGTTGGTGGGGGTTTTTATTTATGCTGGTTGTGGATCAGCATTTTTAGCTTCCTTTTTTTTTTCATCAGCAAGAATATTAACCACTAAAGTGAAAAAATATGTATTTAGGAGTCCTGGAAGAGAATATTTGACTTTCTGAAAACACACAACTCTTCACTGGGTTTGTTTGGGCTATTTTCCCTTGAGTTTGGCTCTTACTATTCCATCCCTGGATACTGTGGAGTTGACATTTGTTTATCTTCACAAAGAAGAAACCTGTTACTACATGAAATACTAGCAGTTGCAGCTTGCTGTCAGTGCAGCATGCAGGTAGTGTTAGTAGAACCTACCAAGAGCAGGTAGACACTGGAGCCTCTTTTGAGTAAATTCTCAGATGAAAACGTTATAAAGAACACAAGACTAATCTATTTGGAGGACAGACTCCAGTTAGGTTACAAGATACGTGAATGACACCCATTCACTTTTTGGGGGGAGAATTCATCTGAATTGACTAACTTCAGAATGAGGTCTTTGAGTCCAACACTGAGGCTTCTTAAAAGAGGCAGTGATGAAACCTCATTTCCATACCTGGCTCTCTCTCTGTTTATGAGGTTATATGCCTACCTGCACCTGGAAGAGTTCTATGCAAAAAAATGTTGAAGCAAATCAATCAAATTAATGGCTTCTGTATTGCAAAAGAGAAGAAATTCAGAAGAAGTTTGTGTGGCTGGCTAACATACCTTTTTAGTTAAAACTAAATGATTGCAAAATATATAAATATATACATTTCCATGTCTTAACAAAATGTGGAGTCATGGGAGACAAAGCATAGGAGATGTCTGTAAATTGGTGATTAATGTTATATTTATCTTTCTCTGGGCTTGATCTGAGAGTTGGTGGCCAGATCCCTCCACAGCCATCTATTCATTCCTCTCATTGCTAGTCCGACATTCAGTTCCATCTACTCCTCTAAATCTTCTGTTCACACTGATCTCTGCTTTCCCTTTCTTTTTCTCTCTTCTGTGGGTCCTTCTCTTGGCAAACCATTTCTCTTTAAGCTGGGGTCTTCGATTTTTTTAACTCCTTTCTGAATTGTGCTGACAAGTTCACTCCTGTAGCTGGTCTTCTCTGCTATGGAGTCTTGTCTACATGCAGAAGTTTGTGGCCTCATATTTTTCCCCAAAATGTCTAAAGATTCATAATTGCTAAAAAGGAAAAAGAACAGAAAAGATTACCCTTGCATCCTCCACAATAACCTACAGGAATTTCTGTTTCAGAGCATGCGTTACTATAATCGCAGTGAACGTTTTGTCTCTCTTCTTTGGACCAAAGAAAACACAAGAAAATTCCCATTGTTTTTCGTCTCATTTCTCAGTTACTAGTAAAGCAGCACACCCTTGTGAGCAGGCCTAACATCAGTCCATTCACAGGTCAGGGTGTGAATAACACTAATAAAAGAAAGCTTGTGCCATTTGATTGTGTGTTCTCAGCCTTACCTGTGAACCAAGTAAAGAAAACAAAGTTGTAATATAGGAAGTTGGGAAACGAGGTTAGAGGTGGGATAGAGAAATGTGAGATACAATGGTGCTCCCTGGCAAGGCAATAAGAGCAGAGAGGAACTTTCAATATTGCCCCAGCATAATTCAGAATCTCTCTTTTAATATTTAGATGTCTATCAAGAAAAGTAAACACAAAGGGTATTTGGAGTATGCCCACTGAATAAGTCATCTCTGTTGTGCTGGAATAATTTGGAGAATTGGAAATTATCAGCTTGGTCATATTTTTTTAATAGCTTGGTAGACAAGCAGTTGACTCGATAAATACTTTAAAAAAAGTGAAGCGAGCATTATGCATTCATGTCATTCAAATAATGTTAAAATAATTTGATAGTCATAGAACTCCACCATAGTGGCTGACAAGAGGGAAGATTTTAGGCTTGAAGATATGTGGGGATAATACTCCAACATAGGAGTTGCATTCACTGGAGTTACAGCAGCAGGGCACTGCTCAGGCATTAGGGCTTACACGTTCAGTTCCACGATGAAACTGGTGACAATGAACATAGATTTCCCAATACCTTGAAAAAGAATATAGTCATTTCTTCCAGGTTTATGGAAAAACAGTTGGCTTCTCTCAACTTAGCCAGGGTTTTGTCTCATGTGGGCTTTAAAAATTCTTAAAAGATCGAAACAACGCCCATTGATATATTCAGCAAAGACAGCTGAAATAAAGCATTGAATGGGGATCGAGCACACTGCTGCTGTTACACCATGGTCTGTGCCCTGCTGAAGTGCTGCTGCTTGCACCGCTGGCTCTGGAGGTAGGAGCCAATTTTCTGCATCCAAACGAGCTGTCTCTGCATCCAACCACAGTGTCGGGTTGGGCTTCTTGTTTTGCATGTCTGTTTCTAAAAATATATGTTGTTTGCCAGGATGATGTTGAAAGATGGTTCAGAAAGGCTGGACCTCGGTATAGTCCCAAGGACTGAGCACAGAAATAGGGACGGCAGCAGAGCAAGCCAAAAACTAGTTATTAGAGAGGTGGTGTTCCCTTTCCCAGTCATCACAGTTTATTTTCCTGCTGCTGACCACACCTCAGGAGGCCTTTATTGCTTCTGGTCACCCCCATCCTTGAGGCAGCTGTGGCAGGTCTTGCTTGAAACGTCTCGCCTTGAAGAGTCTCACGTCCCCTGTGCTGATGCAGTCCCACCACCTCATCTCCCTCCTTTGCTACCATACTTCCCTGCACTGGCTACGGCCAACATATTTTTTCTTTCTTGATACGGATGCCACACTCACAAGATAGAGGTTGCATATGAACTGCATAGTGCTTCACATAATATTTATATTAATTATATATGATTATATATAGTAGATAATCTAATCAAACTTTATATATTATATATTTTATATATATACACAATATAATCATATAATAAAAACACATTTTATGAGGGACTTCAGTTCATATGCAGACAAACTGTGTATATTAATTAGATAAAATTACACATAGTATTTCTAAATTAAACTATATACGTGATCTTATATAATTAAAATATAATGTATAATTAGATATAATAGTCTACATTACTCACACAACAGTCATTACAGAATTTGCTTTAATATAAGTACTATTGTTCTGTTAGGACCCAGCTTTCACAAAATGCCTGTGTTAAATATCCGCACAGGATGGAAGCAGAGCTATACACTTGGTTTTTACTGTCAGATTTCCACATGCCCTCTGTAGAAACCTTGCGCACCCATTCTAATCTTGGGTCCAGAAATCCGACATCTACAGAATTGCAGGTACTGAAATGTATTCAGAGCCAACAGCATAAAAATCCCCAGCACAACATCTGCCCCAACACGAAATGAGGCTACTCTGTAAACACAGGGGTTTTCCTTTGGCTGGTGTGTTTTTTACCTGTTCACATCCTGCTCTGGTGTGTTGGCAAAGCAGTCAGAGGGATTGCAGGACACTCCCAGAGCTGCTTATGTGTTGTTTGCATTTTGCACCCTCTCTCACCTTACACCTATTTGACAGCGTGCAAACGAATGGCCAAATACTTCTGTGAAACAAGGACTGAAATCTGTTGCTGTGATTTTTTTTAAAGCTTCAGGGTGGAGGAATCAGAGGATCAGTGGAGTTCCTCAGAAAGGGTGGAATCAGCTGTATTACAAATTTCTTTCCTTTGCAGGGGGTGGAGAAATAGAAACAGGTGAGAGGAGGGGCTGGGAATTTTAATAAATTCATTTCTGCTGGCACTAAGCGGCTTTCTTCATGTGTTAGTATCAGGACACACTGCAAAGGCAGCACTAAGCACACCGGCACTCCCACGCTGCAAGCCATGATAACGCTTCATTTGGTGTAAGGTCTCTCAGCTCAGCATTCAAGGTTTTTTTCAGAAAAAATTAAGCTGCTGACTAAAAATGAAAAGGAAAAATCAACTTAGAGAGGACACTAGAACAGCCTTGAAACCCATTTGAACCACGCTGTTGTGACAGACCGCATCCTCTTGTGTGTGCATGCCTGCATGAGAATTTACTAATACGTATAATGTTAATTACCCACTTATGTCCTGAAGCAAGGCTGGGAATGAATTTCAGGAAAAGAGATGTTTGTTTTGTGCGGGCGCCCACATCCCATATACTTTCGGTGCTGAGGAAATTGCCCCGTATCTCCACCCTGTGTACGCTCGTGCCTGTAGCTGTAGGCAGTAAGCTGGGAGAAGAGACGGAGCTTACGGAAACCCGTGTATCCCCGTTCCTCCACGTCCCCCAGCGTGGAAAGCCTGACCAGCAACAAGCCCGGGGTCTATCCGCTGCTCCCGCCTGAGCTGAAGCCGTACAGCTGTTGCCTTAGTAGAGAAAGGGATTGGATTTCACAGGCTGTGTAATCTGCGACAGCGCTCTTTGGCTTGGGGATAGCAACAAGCCTCACCCAGGCTTAGCCATCCCCTTTCTGCCCGTAGAGGAACGCCCCAGTCGACATAGAAGGAAAATTGTTTGCTGAATTTCTGCACAGCCCTCCTTCCAATTGCTGGGGAGAGAGGGGGAGTGAGAAAGAGAGAGAGTTTAAGGCAGGCTCTGCGCTGGTGTTCTGGGCTATTTCAACTTCAGGGCAACTTTAGAGAACTTCAGTTATTTTTGGTAAGTTCTTTTAAAAAAACAAACCCTCCTCTTTCTCTCCCTTTCTTTCTTTCTTTTTAATCTCCGATGCAGATTGCACAAGTTTGCAGTAGATGATGGGCTTTTAAAATTGCAAAGAGATGTGGGCGTGTGTGTTTTGCGTCCTTTGATACAGAAACTGGACATTCTGTTTATAAAGACATAATGTCGCCAGCTGCTGTACTTGATAAGCGAAACCTGAAGATGATGTGCGTTAAGTGATACCGCCACGGAAAAGTATGGTCAGAACGTCAGCCAAGGTGCATCCCACCTGGCGTAAAGCTTTGTCTCTTTCTTGTGTATGGGAAGAAGTGAGATCAGGGGTGAACAAACGAGTTCAGCCTGCTAAAAAGTTTCTGATCCACATTTTTAATGCAGGGGTTTCAAGCTTGTGCACTAAGCCTCCCAAAGCTTTCAGAGGGATGTTGGTTCTCAGTCCTATACACACCCCTCCATTCAGTAATCTCTATTCCAGATCATGCACGTTGTTTTTCTTACTTCCTCTGTCTGTATACTTAACCCACCGTACGATCTCAAAGATAGTGAAACTTTCTTTTGTAGTACAAAGAGCCAGTCCCAGTTGTTGCAATGAATTGCAAGGTGCAAGCTGCAATTTACTTACAGTGAAGTTGGTTTCTGATGAATACGAGTTTTCTGTTATTTGTTTGCCCCATAGATATGTTTGCACTTTTATAGTATCTGTGCTTCTACACAGGAGGAATTCTATTTGTGTGGATATTATATCTCAATAGATACCGTTTGCAACATATATATCACAATATACTGACTTGGCACTAGGATCTCTGTATGTTAGTGGTATTTGAGACTAAGATTAACCTTGAAGCATTTAAAAAACAAGTCCATAACCTTGTCAGTAGAAGTGGGATCCTCTGTGTGTTCCCTGCAAGGCTGCTGAGGCTAGTTCACAAAGTGCTAGGAAATATGCTGGGTAAAATTATTCTCTCTGCCTGTCTAGGTCCTTTGCCCCATCCATGTACCTTAATATGTTTCTGAACACACGAATACAGATGATCAGGAGCAGGACTTGCATCTGTAGCCACCTGCAGGGAGAACGCAAAGTACACGTCCTTAAGGCTTTGATAGAAAAGAGAAAAAACATTACTCACATGAGAGAAACCCCCCAAAGTCTACCCCTCTACAACAAAAATAACCATTCTTCTTTATAATTTATGAAACAATAAACACGGAAAGTTGGAAGGTGACTCTTAAGATATACAGTACTTAGCTTATGATCACCTGTTGCATGCACGAGGGAAAACTTCTCAGTATTGCCTTGCTATATCTCTTACTATAATAAAGAAAAACTATAAGGAATTTTGCAGATCCAAGCAAATTAGAGGAAAAGCAGTTTACGACAGCCAATTTACTTCCAAAATGTGTCCTAACATAGGTCTAAAATCCAGCATGAAAAAGTTTCAGATGTTTAACAGGAAAACTTATAACATCTCAGAATTTATTGGGTTTTATTAGCTATGTTTAAAAATGATAAGTGTGACTGGAACTTTTAATTGCAGTAACTCTATAACAATGGAGTTAACAATAACCCTTCAGCAATAAACTGAAAACTATAAATCTGCGCCAGGCGCTCTGCAGTGCTGACATGTTCCATGATGGCTGTAGCTTTTCTGTAGAAGTATGTAGATTTGTTAGCTAAAATTGCATTTTACTATCTTTGGTGTGGCACTCTCGTAAAGTAAACTCTACTATTATATTACAAGACTTGTGTAAATCTCTGACTGAAGTCGGTTTGACTCTAGTCAGTGCTCATAAGCAATCCATCAAGGATGGCTGCCTTCCAACCTCCTCTACAGTGAGTGTTAACGTCTTTTCAGTCGGACGGGGCAGCAGTAACTTCTAGCACTGATTTGCCAGGGGTTTGGAGATGGCACGTATTTTCTGCTTTTAATTGTCTTGGACGCTCAATCTGTATTCACAACTATGAGGTCAACATGCCTCTATTCACTTTTGGCTGTACTTGAAGCTCATCAGTGAAACAAAATCCAACAGTCTGTAATACATGGTCAGGGGAATAGCTATGATCTGAGTTAACCTCCTGTTGACTTCAGTGGGTTCAGTGCCCCGTGCCCAGAGGCATCCTCCACTGGGAAGCCATGCCAGGAACTTCACAGGCACTTTATTTAACGTTGTCACTGTGAGTGGAGGGAGTAGGATGTACAGCATCGGGATCTTACTGAAGTGTCATGTCATGTATGTAGCCACAAGAATGTATATTCCCATGGTTTGAACCTCTAAAGATGCATAGAGCTTTGGGCTGGGTTTTTTCCCTCATTCTATGCAAGTATAAAACACTGAGGGTTTTAAGTGAGATTTTTTCCAGGATTCCTCACATCAGGAGACCTAAATAATCAGAATATAAGGCAATGTATTTGAAAGGTGTGAAAGCTACTGGCTTACATTATGAGTAAATATTTGAGTAAATAGATTCAATCTATTATTTACATCTGGCTGTTTTTGCATTCCATAATGTCTCTCACATCAGGGAGCAGCAAAATATGCACTGGAAAAATCAGGGTTTCCACCTCTGGGAAGACATCTCACTGTGTTTCTGGGCTCTACGTTGCAGGTTCAATCTAAACCAGTAAGGTTTTGAAAAGCCTCGACATTAGCCCTGCTCTGAGTGAGGAGGGGGTCTGGCCCTCTGCACCAGCCCGGGCAGACCAAGCAAGGGCGAGCTTTTTCTTTCAGGCAGTTTGCCACGTCCCTGAGCCCTAGTGTGCTAAAAAACTGTTTTCCTGACAACATCATCTAACAACTACTGCCTTTCCTGCTTCCTTTAGCTGTAACTTCCAATCTGCCCAGGAGGCCTTTCCCTCCAAAGCCAAGTGGTGGAGCAGCACCGAGCAATGTAGGGGATTCAGCTCCTGACGGGGCTAAGATGAAACCCTACCAAGACTAGGTCGTCATCTCTCCACATGCGACAGAAATTGAGACAACACTCTTGTGGCAAGAAAGATCCTTTGGATGACCCTCAGCTGTGCCTAGCCCCGGTGCAGGAGGATTACAGCTGCATGTAGGGAAAACTTGCTAAATCCACACATTTCCTCGTCTCACTCCGGGTTTAAAGTCAAGGCTGGAATTCGTTATTTTATATTGGAAAACAAAACTTCAGGCTAGGAGAGGACCTTTCATGTACTAAATACTTCCTATCAACACGTTTACTTCCTGAAAGGAGGCTATAGGTAGCCAAGTATCTGGAAGTAACTGCTGACTTACTGCAGAGAAGGGGCCTACAGTTTTCTATCAGAGAAGGGGAACCCGTGGGTTCACCATCCAAATCTGACCGAACATGTAGTCCAGAGTGGCTGGAGCAAGCCAGAGTATGTTACAGTTATTATGGCATGTGAGTAAAAAATAAGCCAAGGTAACTGATAGGGGACCCATCTGCTCCTATGGCATAGGGACGGCAGCTCTGCAGGGAGCGAGTCCCAGGCCACGGTAACAGCCCAGATCCCAGCGAAATTCCATGGAGCAGGAATGCAAGCGCCTGAAGAAGAGCAGGCACCAAGCCCACTTCATCTGCCTAATAAAGATAGCAGTGTCTTCAGAGGGTAAAGTTATCTGTTTTTCAAAAACACAAACAAGGAGATAAGGTTTATGTGATTTTCAAGCCTGCTGATAAATGCTTGAGACTCCAAAGACATAGTAACTCTTCTTCACTGTTGGGCAAATGTTATTTCTTCTCTGTAGTTAAGAGAACAAACACCACTTGCTTTTGATAGCAGTGCACTGTGCCTGACATTTGCAGAGTCAGGGGAGCAGCTGTTATCCATGCAGCCATCTGATTTTAAATACCTTTCTACCTGCCCACTGACCTCTCAGCTCTCCCTCCTTGAAGAGCAGTGTGTTTGCAGCCTCAGTCGACCAGCGCTGAAAAGCAAAGGTTTCAAGCTGCATGTATTTCTTCCCATTTCTACAAGTTCTAGCTAAATAGTCTAATAAACTACTATAGATATAAAATCTTCCACCTTGCAGTGAGTCCTGGAAGCTCACATGTTTTATTAGTCCAACCATCCCTATTTTTCCTAAGTATCCCATACTCTGTACCAGCTGTCATTCAGCTTTCCACAGGTCACCTCTTCATTTATGTGCTGTGTGGTTTGCCCCAGCACCCAGCCCTTTGACTGGCAGCCAGGCAAAACGCTCTACTTTTCCCTCAAAATATGTATATGCAGGAACTTTTGTTTTCCTTGCCTCATGTCATTCTTATTTTAATCCAAAGATCCAGTCTTAGCAGAATTACTTGGAGGAGTGAATTCCAAAGTGGAAATTTTGGCGTGAAGAAGAAACTCAAAGGACATGCATGCAGGAGCAAAAATTAGAGTGTAGTGGCAAATAGGATAATAACTTTTCTACACAGCAAAAACTGCTTTAACTGATGTTTGCATTATATTCTGAAGGGAAAAAATGTCTAAGTGGGATTAGGCATCTTTATTTTGAAAAATAGATAGAAATCAGCTTTTGGTGAACCTCAGAGAAGTTAGCAGCTCTCCCTCAGATCAAATAAGCATCCAAAAGGTTGGGCTGGTTTTTTTGTTTGAAATGTGTGCGGGTTTATTGGAAGGTATATGAGCCAAAGATCTGTGAAACTATCATGAGAAAGCTAGTGGTTTCAATTGCTGATATTTCCTGGTGTGAGCTGAGCTTTCCCTATTCCTGCTTGTAAAATCAGCTGAAAGCAAATAATTTACAAGAACACAAAAATGTCATTAAGCATTCCCCAAATATTTTCCTATATGTCAGAGCTGATCAGATTTATGCTTTAGTGAAAGGTTGCATTGATTTTTATATGAACTGTGTCCTCACACTCCTTAAGGTTGACTTTTTCACATAATGGGCTTGATTATGAGAAAAAAATGATTTGCGCAATGAATAGCTTGGACGACTCGGTGCCTAATTAAAGTAACCAGTTAGTCAGAGCCCATTTTGGAGGCAAACTGGGCATTTTTACATGAGAATGATGACTACAAGTGGCATTTGTACTTGTGGTCATAGATGGCTACAAAGACAATGAGTGATGCGTGCAGTTGTGATGCTAACTTATTAACCAGGCTTCCTATGAACAGACAGTGCTAGAGCAGTCGTGAAGGGTAATACAGTTTTAGGCTCTGCTATTGCTCTCTTCTTTTGGGGCATGTGTTGGACTAGAAAATTATTGACTGTGTAAAGTGGTGTAAAACAGACTTTTGAAAGTTATTTCACACCCAGGTATTTATAAGGGGACATTTCAGTGATTTACAGAGCTGGATGGAGGCAGGACCCCCACAGAACTCTTATGAAAGGAATACATTTAGTAATGGCACTCTGATCTTACATCTATATTTGGATTATATGTCCACAGTGGATTTAACAACTGCTTCAGTCAGTCTAGGAGGAATCTGTGAATGAAATGGTTTGGATAGAGATAGCAGGAGAAACAATATTTTTCTTTTTAAAATTATCCTTCCTCCGAGGTTAAAAAGAAGCTTTTGGAAAACTGCACTGGGTTATGCCAGGAAAGCTCATCACAGAGATTATAATTAGGTAATTAATGCCCTAATGTATACATTGCATGCTTCACCAACCAAATATATAAACCTTATTTATTCTAAATAAACCTTAAAGCCCAGAGAATAAGCCTAGCACTTGCAGATAAGCTCAAGAATGAATGTAATCTCTCCTAAATATACCAGCTTGTTCCTTAGAAAGAAAACAGGGTGCTCGGTGCATGTGACAACAAATCATCCCTGGGTCTCATGGTGAGATCAGAGCAGCTGTCAGGAGTCTCCGAGGAGCCCAAGCAAACTGTCCACAGCACATTTTCCTAGGAGCTCTGCCCCGTGCTTCCCCCTCCTTCTCTCCCTGTCTCCCTTTTTCTGCTTTTCTACTGTGGATAAACAGTCCCAGTCCTGCAGAACCGCTCCCATTCCGACCATGTGGCCAGCTCTAGTCCATGGGGCTCCTCCTGGAGACCTGGACCATTGCTCCCCTTCTGCTGCTGCTGAGCACAGCAGGACTGAGAGCATGGGCTGGTACCTGGATGCATGGGGTATGCCTATTCAGAGACCAGGCTGCTCAGCGAGTATTGGAAAATACAATGTCCCAGAGCGGCAGAATCTCAGCAGCTGTAGGTAGGGGAAATCTCGTAGCACAAATGTTGTTTGGAGGGCAGCAGTGTTTTGTCGTTTTGGGGGCAGCACGCATAACTGCATGTGTCAGCAGCATTTACTGTATATCCAGTCAGTACCTGGCAAGACGACATCCCAGTCAACCTATGGGTCCTGGAGCACGTTGCCGTACAAATGCAGAAATGTCTTTCTCTCTTGATTTAAGAAATGATGCAATCCCTCTCTTTCAGCATAAGACCATGGCTTGCCCAGGAGACAACTGCACAGTGCAGCAGCCCAGAAGGCTGTGGCAGGCAGATGGCAGAGCAGATGGGTTGATGGTTCAGCAGGTGGGGTGTTTGCATGCAGGCAAATGGTGCTCAGCCCAACAGCGTGATGCCAGGGCCATTCAGGGCACTCATCACGGGAGGGACGCAAGGTACTCTGAAACAGAGGGGCTGAAGTAGCTGAGTTGGATGAACTTGTTGGATGTGGACCATAGCTGATGGCAAGGCTTGGGTAGGAAAACCTGTGGAAAAAAATTGATTTCCTATTTTCAGTTTCTAGAGTTTTTTTCTGAAGAAAAGTTTAAATTCATATAGCACCCATGAAAGAAGCTTGTGACAAGCCCACCTTGAAGCCCTTCACAGGCTGGTATCTGTGGGGTCAGTCCAGCTGGCAGAGGCAGCGTTGAGAGAAGATACCCTGGCATAAAGACAGGTTTGGCAGCAGGGAACTCCACAGCACGCCCTGCTGCCACAGCCCACTGCCTCAGCAAGACTGCCTAAAGGTGCCTGCAAACCCTCGTGATGCAGTGGTGGGGTCAAAGATGACCCCAGAGCACGGACAGAAGCAAATGACAGGGAAAGAAAACCAATGATTTTGGATTATTTCCCAAGGGCACTGAGAAAGCAGCCAGCAGGGCCACACACGCACGTGTCCAGCCACAAAACAGTGAAGATCAGCGTGGGTGAGACAACCCCGTGCAGCAAGACCCCCTCCTCACCCTCGTGGGCAACCACAGCCTTTCCAGCCCAGGGGAAACACCTTGTAGGTGTTGCATCAGACCCAGGTGCTGCGGAGCTGTATTGGCACGTAAGCAGCGAGACGTGCAGCAGTCCTCACAGCGGTCAGGGTGTCCGGGGTGTTTCTGCTGACCGCTGCCCCAGCCATTCTCAGCTGTGTTTTATTAATTTATTTGCACTCCTTTGTGTTTGGGGCTCATTGCTGCTTCATGTTCAGTCTCTGCCCTGCTTTGAAAAATGGGGATTGGAGTCAGCAGATCTCCACCCTGCCGTGTGATAGGGAAGCAGCGCTTTTGCAATGCTCTCCCAAGTTCTGACATGCATTGAAAACTGGTCTTCTGCCAGCAGTCCTCTGTGTGGGGAACTGCAGGTAAATTCAGGTGCTGCATGAACACCTCTCCACTATCGCACTGTTATTTCATGGCCGGGGCTGACAGAAGTCAGGCCGCTGGGCAGCACACACAGAGACAGCCCATGAGCCTGGGCCTGGGGCTTTCATTTGCACCAGAGCAAAGGGAGGGCAAAAGAGGTATAAGAAGCCATGAGCATTTTCTCTTTCCTACAAATCCTTCTCTTTTAAATGCCCAGTAAGGGATGGAGAGGGAGGGAAAATCATCATCCTCTAATCCAGAACAGGAGCTGGCTGTCACATCAGCACAAACAGACCATGCTAACTCCTCCACTAACTCTCTTCTTGTGAGGAGACAGAGATGGACTGCGATAAGGTTTTGGCTCTTGGACACACTTGGAACTACGTGCAAGGCTAGCCAGAGCCTGCGAGCTCAGGGGAAGGGAGCTGGGACTTGCTAAGTTGGCACTGAAAATTGCAGCAAGGAGCAAAGTCCTTGACCTGGCTGCAATAGCTTTGAGGAGAAGGAGTGAGAATTTCCTGCTCTGCAGAGACTATGCAGAAGGCAATGTCTCTGGCATGCAGGCAGACTCAAATCTGTCAAACTTACTATTGTTGCACAAAAATGGCACAGCCCAGCCACGTTTGTCAAGACTTACTCTTGTCATTTATTGCTGCTGCAGTCTGATGGCACATCAAGGTTCCCACCATGTTAAGTGATATATAGCCACCTACCCGGATGTGCCTTGGAGGACTTACAAGCTTTATATCAAGCAAGTTTAGCAAAACAGAGGTGGCAGTATTGAGGAAATAGTGGAAACAGTTTTACAGAGAAAGAAGGAAGGCTTTTTTGGGCTGCATTTTGGTTTGTTTCATTGTCTAGAAAATCTCCGAAATTCTCAGTCATAACAAATCCCTGTCGCCTGGAGCAAAGCTGTGGATGCAGTTATCCAGCATATGGGTTCGTGCAAAGCGCTCGTGGTGCAGGCACATAGTATGACTGAGCATGAGCACTGCGATCTTGCCATGTGTTGGATCTCCTGCTGCTCTCCTGCAGAGGGGCAGAGACCTCTGCTTGGAGATCTGAATGCAAAATGTTGTGTAGATTTGTTTTCTAGTCAAGAAAAATGAGGGAGTTCTGCAAAGAGGAGATAAATATTTTAGGCAACCTGCAGCTGCTAAAGTTTTTTTCCCACTGTCATGCCTCTTGGGTGTTTGGGGGAGAGAAGGGTACAATGTGCAATGCTGCATTTCTTTTTAACTTCTGTCCAGCTCCCCTGAAGTACCCTTCGGTAGCCAGAGAAACACATTGCCAGTGGAGTTATAGCAACAGCAGCACAACACCTACAACTCCCAGCTGGATTTTTATGATGACAGGCAGGAAAAATGGAATGGCATTCACTTCAAGGGTGAAAAAAAAAGGCAAGTAAGAGTGTGTTCAACCACTCAGAGACATAGACTGACCTTGGGCTGACAGCAGTAAGGATATTCTGCTGACAGGACATGATGTATTCCCATGGAAATGAGATTTACATTGCTTTTGGAAAATACATGGAAGTGGCCCTCCACACAGACACCATAGATAGCTTAATGAGCAAATTTTACATATTTGGACATTGTAGTCACAAAATAAAGCAAGGGAAAATTAATGCTAATTAGCCATCAGTCTTTAAGCAGACCCGAGTGGGTTCAAAGGAAGAACCATCCTGACATACCTTCCTACCTTTTGACAAAGTAAAAAGGTATAGAGGCTTGTTTTAAATCTATACTTGGAAAAATCATGATGCAGTATTTTTTTTTTTTTAATAGTAGTAGATCAGTCTATTCACTGCTCAGCTGAGTTACAAAAATAGTATTTTTGTAATTAGTGGTTCTTTGCAAACTCATGAAATATATATATATATATATATATATAAACAATGCCTATCTGTATAAAAGTAGTATGTGCTTAGATGAGTTTTGCACTGATAGGCCAGTTGGCAAAGAAATTGCTTTTAGCTGTCCATTAGGGCTGGATTCAATAGAAATGTTGGCTGACTTCACCGCAAGCCTTGGAAACCATCAGAGTATTCAAGGCTTAGGCAGTCAGATGCCTGCTTTAATTTCTATTGACAAAGGAAAAGGAGGGATGAGTAAATGTAAAACATTTCCTTCCAGCGTTGAGCTAAGAGAGGCAGCGTGGTGCAGGGAGGAGGTAGAATCCAGGACATCTGGGTTGTATTTATTGCTGGCTCTGCTGCCAACTTGCTTTGTGACTTTGAGCAAGTCATTTTTTTGCTTTGCTACCTTACTTTCTGTGAGGCAGAGAGAACTCACCTGCTTTCATATAGTGCTCTGGGCAGGTGCAGGGACTTTCTTGGTGACCATGACCAAATGCTGCAGTTGCCAAGCTGGCATATTCATATGCTCCAAGCAGTGCTGTCTCAGTGATTGATACCCCAGAGGGTACAAGGGGTAGCTATGCCCTTTGAGAGCCCAAAGAGAAAGATGCTCATTAAGGAGCACTGTGCCTGCATAAGTAGGTATCCATAAGTACTAGTAACCAGTGCCTTCTGCTACTGCATATCAGAAAGTCATTCAGAGCAGGAGTTGGGTTGGGAACCTCTTTCCCCTATACTTACGATCCCTTATTTCATTTACTACACAACTCCCAGGGAAGAGCAGTTGCTTTTGGGCTAAGTCACAGGGAATGAGGTGGCTATTTTGAAATGGTCTCTGTATGGTGCTTCCAGTACCCAGAGCTCTTTTCAGGCTCTCAACGTGGAGGAAAGAAGCCTGGCATCTTTTTTTTTTTTCTTTTCTGTAAGATGCACTTTCTGCCAAATGTGAAGAACTGAAAAAGCATGTGAAAGCAAAGAGAGAGTCATATATGGCCTTCTGCATGTCACCAGCAATTGCTCTGTAGTTCAGAAGTGATATTTAGGCTATAGCTGGAAAACTTCTGCCTATATCTCATTTGCCTTTGTTTTTCACTTTATACAACACTGACATCATAATGCTACTTGCAGTATACATCAGTTGAATCCATGGCTAATCTACAAAATGCTTGCATTTTTTTCTAAAAGCATTTTCTCTTAGAAGGATGCAGGCATGGTTACTGTTTGTGGTGCTGTGTGGTCTGCTGGATTTTATAAGATGGAATCAAAGCTGATCTCAGTCCATGTCACAGTCTGAATTACAAGATGAATGCGATGTAGCATGCCATATATCAGTTTCATTGAGGCCAACGAATATCTTGCTTGAGTAGGCACACAATGAAATCTTAATACTTCAAGATTTGATCCCATGGCACTAAATGACCAGCAAGTAAGATCTGAGTCGTACAGATTTTTATAAGCTTCCGTTTATGGCATTGTCCTGTTTATCCTACTGATGGGTCAAGATGTCTTTCATGAACATCCCTTTGGAAATAACTGGAACACTAGAGCTTGGGCAGACCTACCTCTCCACAAAGAGGTATACGATCTCTAGACTCTGCTGAGTGTTGGGATAGATGATGGAAGAACTTGCCATGAATTGTGATAATCATATGCCTTTATGTACGGTACAGATCTGTGAATAAAGATGCAATATGTAGTCTAGAGCCAGAGTAATTAATATCAATAGAAAACATTGATGGAAACTGATCTGTATTTATACACTATACAGCAATACTCTCCTTTATTTTTTTTAACTCATGAAGGAAAGGGGTTATTAAGAATAACAGGGCAACATCAGTATAAATTTTGCCTGACATAATGTAGCTTTGTTGTAAGCTATCCTAGTTTAGGAATCACTTTAGCTGTATTGATTTTCCCTCCTCTGCAGGGTACATAATGTATTCTTCTCACATAACATATTTGGCAACCTGAATCAGTCAACTGAACTGGGGTGCAAGACACTTGGGTTCAACCTCTGATTTGGTGGGTGGTGCAGTCACATCGCCTCTCTGTCTTTGCCTCCCACTCTCTCTCTGTCCATCCTCCTCTCCCTTTGGCTCTCCCTGTTAGTTTGACAGAAAGCTCTTTGGGGCCGACATTGTTCTCCATTGTGTATTTGTACAGCATAATGAGGTGTCAGTCTTGGGACAGGCTCTTGGAAACTACCAAAGTATGAATTGTAATAGAAATAAATTAAGTGAATACCAGTGTCCTAGGTGTCAAGGCAGAGTGTAAAAATGATCTCGAGTAAAGTGGTCTGAATGTTTTAAAGAGTGATCCAAAGCTTCTTCAGACTTCAGAGGCTTAAATCTATCCCTTAACATGCAGCCAGGACTTCCTGCAATGTAGTCTAGTCCTGCACAGACAACTTTGAGATGTGAATTAAAAGATGTACTTGAATCATCGTGGGTTAAAGCCGGTTATTCCCACAGTTCCCATTTCCTAATGTTTTCCACTCATGATGTTCTTCTCTTTTAATGTTCATAGTAACTTGTGCCAAAAAAGGTGTTTCCTATCATGTTCTCCTCACATTGTGTGTTGTGGTTTTGTTTTTTTTTTTTATTCCATATTTTTAATCCCCAGAGAGCTAAGGTTAGTCATAAACATGCTTTTGGCTATCAGATTCATGTGTGGTTTGCTATAGCAACAAACAAAAGCATTAGTCAGAAACTGGCATGAAGCTATAAACACATATTTTTTTGTGATATTACCCAGAGTTAGCTTAATTTATGTGGTACACTGTTGCCACAAAAGTGCATCATAGTTAGACTATTGTGCTTGTTGAATAGGAACTTCATAGAAAACCTGAAGAATATGTTACAGAGAAATAAGCAAGTCTGTTAACTGATGTTGTCATCTGAAGATCACAAGCCAAATTCTGCTATTGCACTGGTATAAATCCAGCTGAACTCCTTCAGAATACACATTTAGATCAGAGGACAAAATCTGAATCTATATCTATTGAACAACAGGAAAATTATCATCATGAAATCAAACACTCACTTTGCCTTTGCTGTTTTCACCTCCATAATTTTACTGCAGCAAAATGATTAGAGGTAAGCATTATCAGATTGCGGTAGATGGTTTAAGTTCACTGCCAACACACTTGGAAAACATTATCTGCAGCATGGCAGGGAGAGCGAGGCTTAGTTAAAGATAGTCTCTCTCCAGCTGTGCCTGTGCAGCACTGGGAAGGTGCAGTTTGTGCAGAGCTGGTGTCTTTCCAGCCTGTCTGGGGAAGGGGAGGGATGGCTTGTGCAGCAGGGACTGACTTTCCTGGGGAGTTGGTTGGGTTTGTACAGCATTCACTGAAATCCCACAGCTAGACAGCTACTGGTCCCTGAGCCAGCTAGTTTAAAGGTTGCTGTGAAGGCTCTACAGAAGCGGTGATTCTTGCCTAGGCAGAGTAGGCACATTTCTGTTAATGCTTTATTCCAACCATTTGTCTTCTCTTCACTGCACCTTTTCAGGAACATGAGCCATCCTTTTTTTTGACAGCTGCATTTAATAAAAAAAGCATACATGAAAAATGTGTTTTCCAGTATCCCTGAGCTGGCACTGCTCAGTGAGAACTTAAACTTCCCTAGAAATTGTTCAGATACATTTTCAGACCCCTCTCTTCAGATTTATAGCTGTGAAGTGTTTGTGACCTTCCCTGCTGCAGAGGTGTGCAGAGTAACGTGTAAGTCATATACACATGTGCCCAAGTGATAAGAGTAACAAAACCCTCAGAGCCTTCTTGTACCTACCAGTCCAGAAGTTTTTAACTGGGCCAGTGGTTCCAGCTGCAGAAGATAATCCCGCAGCAACATGAAGTTTGCACATGCGGGCAGAGGCCTTCTGAGAATGGGCTTTTGACGTCCAGGGATCAAGAACAAGTCCTAGCACCAAGCATTGGCCAAGCTGTGTTCCAAAACCAAAGAGTTCTTTTCCCAAACCGAACCTGTAAGCAGAAGAACATGGCTCAGGAGATCCTACGCTTTAGCTCTGGCTCTGTTCACTGTGCTTTGCTTAGTGTTGTTGGTTCTGCGTCCTACGTACTTGAGACCCTGGCGTCTTTTCAAAACCTTTTGAGACAACCTTAACATGGTAGATTTACCTGGTGTGGAAGTGTAAAAGGGCCTGGTTTTCAGTTAGTAGCTGCTGAAGTAGGACTTACTCTGGCTACACATGGGTTATCTTTGCCCTTTTCCTATCTGGCCCCAGTTGCCTCAAGCCCTGCATTGAAAGATGTGAAACACTTGATTTCTCTGAAAACTGGAGAGCTCTGGCTGTTTGTCTTTTTCAAAGATCAGCCCAGTGCTTTTCTGTTTCCTTTACTCCCTGTTGGTCAAATGGGGACAGACCTTCCCCATAAGAGTGTTCAAAGTGTGATTAAGTAGTGTTCAAAATATTTGCAATGAAGAAAAACCAGTGTAGTTGCAGAATGCTGTCAAAACTGACCGCAACAGCACTACATAAAGCAAATATTTCAGTCATTGCTAAAATGTTGTTGACATCTCAGTTCATGGAGGACTTTGGGACTGCAGTATTTAAAAATGTCACAGTAAGGTGGTGGTGGAGCTTTTTGTTTGTTGACGGTAAAGTGAAAATTATTCGACCTTGTAAACAGCAGACAGGATAATTTCACGGTAGCAATTGTTCTCCTTTTCTGGCTTTATTGACTGTAAGCTGTGTGTGGTGGTGGGGCAAGGAACGCAGACACACCTTTCTTAGCAGAGAGCAATAGTCTCTCTGCTGCACATGATGAACTGCAGCACACAGACAGAAAGCGGAGTCCTCGCTGGGGCCATTGGATGAGGCAGGGTACAAGAGAGCATGAGTAGTAAAACACCATTGGTTTTAAAATACTCTTTGCAAGGATGTGCAGAAGAACCTACAGATGGACTGAGGGGCATCTCCAGGTGCCTCCCATTCTATCCACTTCCACTCAAACTCTCCACAGCTCTGCAAATCAGGTGGTTGTTGCCATTCTGCAAAGTGGGCACAAGCCACTGGATTGTCCTCCTGTTGCACAGATTTAAATTACTCTAAAGAAGCCACCTGAGAGAAGAATCAGATCCACCTACTTGCAGTAGATCTCAAAGACTCTAACTGAAGCCCCGGGGTCTTCCTTTTCTTTATGCTAGCTTTGTAGTGGTACAAGTCTGTTGATTTCAGTAGAGCCCTTGATCTAGCTAAAGGTCAAAATGTAATTTACTCTCCCTTATACATTAGCCTGAATCGAGTGCAGCTGTTCATCGAGAAAAACATTACCATGTGTGCTCAAAAAGAATGCATCTTCTTTTAACTGAGTTAAAGAATATTTAACCTGTGTGTGAATAGACCATTATGATAAAGAAACAGTTACTCATCTCCATAAGATATCATTATTTTCTTATTACAGAGATGCTCTGAATGTTTGAAAATGTTATGAATCAGCCTTAGGGTTGATAATCAAATCCAAGAAATAGTCATCTTAGTGCTTTCAAACAACTCCACCCATATCAATTCATTCACCAGTTACCACATGGACGAAATGCAGTGTAGTTACTTTCTCCCCATTTGAGTGTTTAATCAAAAAGAAATCCAGAACTGCAGTAATGAGTCTTCAAAAAAATGGTTTCTCCCTATCATTTGTGCTAGCCTCTGTGAAACGTAAAACTGAAAAATATTTCCTTAACTAAGCTGTGTTTTCCTCTAATCTATTAGGCAAGCATGCTGGTTTGTTATTTTTGGGTGCCTCAGAACTGGTTAGAAGATGCAGAGAGGGAAAATGAGCACTGAATCGTTTAAAAACCACATGCAAAGATTCAAATATTCTTTTTTTCAAAAATATAATGCAACAGAAGTTTGTCATCTTCAGTTTTTCCTTCTATAACTTAACATGCACTTAAAATTCCAATGCTTTTCAGTCTTACATATCTAATTATTTCTAATTTCAAACAGTAAAGATTAAGTTCACAGATTTAATTTGTAAAAGAAGATAGTTATCAAATGGCAAGTTTAGAAAATGCTGGGACAAGGTATACATCTGCTAGGGAAAGACATTCAAAAAAGGTGAGAACCAATGAACCGAAATAAGGAGACATCATTTCTTTAAAAGAATTTGGTAGGTCATCTGTTGAATTCTTTAGAAATCTGACTTTTTTGGACTGAAAACCAAGTTTATAGTCCATTTATTCAGATTTGAATTACATTGATATGAACAGAACTGTACTAATTAAATTATTTATCTGACTCAATGGATTAATTTATCTGTAAATGAGCTTTTATGCTTTTGTAAACTCAGTCTGCATCCAGAAATTCTCTCTAATTTTAAAGGGACTCTCTTACACCACACAAAAAAAAAGAGAAAATGAGCTGTGCCAAATACTATTTTGCTACCACCACTGTTTATTGACAGAAAATATTTTTATCTTAACAAAGTGAGGGAACTGCTAACTTTATCTTTGACATAAAATATTTTCCCATAATAATTTTCTGTCACCTTTTTCCCATATCTCTTGTATTACATATATATAAAGGAATTTAAAAGCTTAAAAGATATTTTCTTCTATGGTGATTTACATCCAAACAAGTTGCCCAGGGAATTTTCTCTCAAACTGAAAACCTGTTTCCAAGGGCAGATGTTTATATAAAAGCCCCCATAAAAGGTTGTGGAAAAAATACAAGGGTTTTGCTGCATTCCTCTTTTGAGAGGGCCTATGCCCAGTATACCAGAGAGATGGCCAAAGTAACATCAGTCCATTAATATTGCTGGGCACTTACTTTTGCACTAAATTTTATCAATGGAGTAAAGAGAAATGAAAGTCTTCCTAGACCATAAGGATCTTTAATGTCAACTCTCTCTATATGTATATGTACATATGTATATGTTTGTATTTATATATAAATACAAAAATTTTTACTGCGCATTGATTCTGATGGGGATATTTTCAAGCAGTGGTTTTGAAGAGCAGTTTGGGCTGAAAAGTCTGTTTGTGACTTGGAGTGGTAAGTGCCATTTATATAAAGCCTGTATCAGTTGCTTCGGGCTTTTTGTATAATGTTAGTAGATCCTCTATTCTTATCTTAAGACCTATTCTTAGGGGACAAATGTGCTCTCTACTAAAAGCACCAAGAATTAGCATCTTCCTTTAATGTGTCAGAGAGAGGACAAAGAGTAGTCAACTTCCCTTGCTACCTCTCCGGGTCAGTACTGGGCTCCCTTAAGAGACAGCTTGGGGTTACGGCCACTGCTTCTCAAGCAATACAGACTCTGCGGCCAGAGAAATTGAGTTTCTAGGGCTGCCAATCAAGCTTACATGGGCAGAACGATCATTTTTAATAAATGTATTCATTTGATTCATTTCTAAATCTGAGCAGGGCTGTGCTTTGGCAGTGGAACAAGCAATCTGCTGTGGGAGAAGCCTGGATTCTTGGGGGGGTGAATCAGCGAGGAGAAGGAATGTGGGAAAGTTAATTTTCATGAGCTTTATGGGCCTTATCTGCAATATGCACCCACCTGCCTCTGCTTCTAGGCAAGTCATGATAAGAGCTGAGTTCACAGCTATCTAACAGGGAGGATAGTAGGAATCAACTGCCCCTGGCTCTGAGAGGAAGGCAGCTTTGCATTCACTTTCCAAGTCTAGTTTGTTATGTAGGTGAAGGGATTTCTTTCAGAGGGAAAAAAGCTGCAACATGCCTAATCAATGTATTGGATAACCAAATAACTGCAGAGTAGTTTCTACTGGGGTTTCTGAAGCTGGTAAGCAAGTGAGAGCACTTCACTTGCAACATGCCCCTGAAGCCCTTCTTGAAATCCAGACTATCCAGATGGACAGTGACACCCTAGGACATTTTAGCTGGGTATCCATGCAACTATTTACAGCACTGGTAGAGACTCAATCACAAGTAAAAACAGTGTATCTCAAGAGAGAAATCTGTTGAGGACCACAGTAGATTAGACCAGTCTTTATGGCTTTATTTGGCTATGAATCTTTAAATCACTTTTGCCCTATCCAAAAGGGAGGTAAGCAATTTTTGTTCAGACTGGGAGCTAGGACATACATAACAACAATTGCTAAAAAGTGGTTCCCTTCCCTTACTGACTTTGTGAGAATAGAGGACCTGCAGTCCTGGAAAAATTGTAATTGATAATTATCAGAGAGGGTCCTAATGTCACATCATCATCACAATAATTATACACCAGAACACCATGGGAATTTATGCAGGAAGTAAAACACACATTGGAAACCCATTCTGTCACGTAAAACGTCAGAGAGGAAAATTCCTGCCTAAGACAAGCAAACACACAGACACAGGGCAGGACATTACACCTACCCTCCAGGCAATTGATAATGCAGAACTTGTGCTTCTGAGAGAGAACCATTCAGTAAGGGAAACAGTACTGAACTTCTGGTCGTCTGGTGGGTGCCATGAGCATTTCTCCAGCTGCCTTTTTCACCCTGCCACTTGCAGCTGTATTTTAACTAGCGAGAGGGGGGAGGGACCAGGAGAGAGAAATTCAGGTATCAACCACTGCCGCCTGCTTTTGCTGTCTCTTTTGGACATCATTCTAATCATGTTCTCACAACAAACTTTGGTTGAGAGCTTATTTTCAAACACTGTGTTACTCCTATGAAGCATTATTCTTTTTTAGCAACAGGTGAAATATTGGACTAATAAAATATTTTAGTAAATATTTTATTCTTGTACCAGAAGAGTTATGTGGATCTGGCCAAACTGCATTTCCTATATAGCTAAGTAACCAAAAAATGGTGATAGCTGGATGAAACTCATTAACCCAGGGTCTGGGAAATTTCAATTTGACAATTGCAAAAAAAATAGTCCCCTGTGCTTTTCATGTTTAAATATGACTCAAGCTGAGAAAGTCTGTGCAGAGTCCCACCAGCGTGATTTATGCTCATGCTCTGAAAGGTCCTATGGATTCTATTAAGTTTATCTTTACCATCAGAGGAAAGATAGACCGCTGTAAGAATAAAGAGCTCCTTTCTGATCAGTCTCACTAAAGGTTTTGCTCCTATTGCGAAGTGTGAGCAGGCATGCTTTTAATGGTTTTAAATCTGTGGGCAGAGCTTATCAATAAATACACACTCACAGGAAAGCCATTCACTCTTGTTTGCATCTGGGGGCTGCTAGTTTCTCTTTTTATGGTAGTGTTTATATCTGTTCTTAGTTGCCAGTGCTCTTCCACAACCTCCTTGATATTAGTCAACCTGTAGAAAATGCTCTATAAAATCCTATAGAGCTCAGTATGGTCTGCAAGAAACCTAAATTCCCTAGACATTTCTCTACTTGGATGTACTTTGCAGAGCAGAGTACCGTTCCTTTTGATAAAAGTAGGAGCTAACTCCACAAACAGGTCTCCGGCCAGGCAAGGAGACTGATGATTGTAACTTACGTATATTTTCTCTTTTCGGGAGGTTTTGAGATGAGATGATTTGAAGGCTTTTAATGAGTACTCTAACTGCCGACAAGGGCAGCTTAACATACCAAGGCATTGAATCAAAACATCTTGTTCATGCCTTGAATGGAAGGAAACTATTCATGCATTGGTTATTTGGGAGTAGCTGCTCCTTGAGCTCTGCTGTGCTACAAGCCCCTGCTTTTGGCTCCGGAGTCTGAGCTACATTCATGGCAGTACAAGTATGCAGCTCAGTGACAGAGTGCAGCCAGGGGGCATTGCCAAACCAAATGCAAAACAAAGGCGGGAGTACAGCTTAAACGCAGGCCTAGCTGGTTCTGATAGCATCCTGCAGATAACAAGGCCTGTTAAACCCCTTTAGCAGCAAAATCTTTATCTTCATGCCACAGACTAGTCCTTTGCCTTCATCCCAGAGAAACAGTTAGGGAGACCAAAATTTCGGGGCTTGGTGGGGAGGGTCCTACTCCCAGCACAGGGCAGAGTGTAAACGCTAAAGGAGTTATCCTCACTTTATCACTTTTTTCTGAGGCAGAAAGGCTACTTTTTCTGCTGTGGCAACCGTTCATTTCAGAGCTGACAAGCTGGTTCGTCTAGGTGGAGCTACGGGGTGCCCCCGCTGTCCCGCTGGCAGTGGTTCAAGTGAAGTAACATTGCATTCCTGAGATGGAGGGCTGGGAGAGGCAGCCTTCTCTGTGACATCCCACCCGCATCTCCCCATTGCCATGTATCCTGCCCGGATAGAGTGACAGCCACAGCATTCCCGCCGCGGTCCTGCCGTGCCCCAGAGCCCTGCCCGGCAGTTGTTGTAACTCAGTCCGTGGGATCTTGCAGGACAATGGAATGAATCCAGGTCTCTGGAATGTGCTAGGAAATCTCTGTAGAAGATGAACCTCTTGATTTTTCGCTGATGGTTTTCCCCAGCATTGTTGGAGCTGCTTACTGGGAATGCCATGGGTGTGCTGGAGCTCATGGTCAAGCCTACGCAGACTGTGCAAGAGTCTGTGCCATGAGCTGTGCTTTAAACCTCGTGGCAGCTTCCTCAAGGAACACAGTGCATGCATGAAAGAGTGTATTTGCAGACACTTTCAGGTTCTTATTTTGCCAACTGATGCTCGCAGGATCGTTTTCCTCCAGCATTGCTTGCTTGGAAGGACGTGACTCCTCCACCAAACTGCCCAGGAGGATTTGGGTGGTGAGGACGATTGCTCAGAACTGCCACAGCCAAGCCCCTCACCCTGCTACACTCATGTGTTCCTAGTTGTTCTTGTTCACGGTCTTTACACTTGGTTACCTGGCATTTACACTTAAGGAAATTCACAGCGGAACCCAAGGTGCAGTGTTAGAGCAGATGCTCTTTGCTGTGTAGCCTCCAGACAGCAGTCCTGGACAATAAATCTGCCATGGTTTGTTTCTTTTTAACAATAGACCTTGAAGCATTACAGTATCGCTAGGCTTTTAGTCCTCTTTAATGTAGCATTAGGTCACCACTTCCATTTGTAAGTTGAGCCGAGGAAAAAAAAACTCGGGGGGAAACAAAGAGAAACAGTGAAATATTTCAGGCCGCTGCTGATACTGAGTAGCTATTTTTGTGCTTGTACATATCATTTGCACAACATTTTTAGTGGGATCGGCAAATTCTGTCCTGACAAGCTAACTGATGCAGTTAACAGAACACAAACAACTCCTTGTGGATTCAGAGATCTTTAGCACAGCTGATTTTGGAAACTGGTGAAAATAGTTCTGTTAAGTGCCAAAAATTCATGTTCGTATTCAGAAAATGGTAGCTGAGATGGAAAAGGTGGTCCTTTTGCTGTCATTGTAACTTTGTCTGTAAGGGCTTTTAAAAAAAATCTGATTTAGGTCATTTTTCAGTCATGGGACCTTTAAGAAAACCAAACCAAGAATGCAATAGCTTATATGCTTGATGACACTGCCTAGCTGAAGTGATGTTTTAATTAGCTGGTTGATCTACATTTATTCGTCAGTCACTAGTCTTCTGGGATATCCTGGGAAACCCAAAGAACCCATTTTAAGGTGCATTAATTTAATAACTCATCAAAATAATAGAGACAGTGGATTGGGATGGGTATTAAAAAAAGACGCAGACATGGAAACTGAAGCACTGAGATTGCCAAAGAAAAAGTACAGTGTTTGAATTGCTGCCTTTTTGCCCATAACCTCGAAGTGAAAAATTTCTCTTAGTAAACTAAAGTCAGGTGAACTTACCTATCATCTGAAAAAGTGCTCTTGAGAGGCCAAGATGAATGCCAAGCATATGCATAGCGTTCCTATTATCAAGTGCTTTCCTGAACTGGGACCCACGATTTTAAATATTCTAACTATTCTAAATATTCCCTATTTCAAATATAAGAAGTGAATCAGAAGGGGCTGCGGGGCTTCGCAGCAGCACTGCTCAGGAGGCTGTGAGAGCTCTGAGGGAAGAAAAGGAATCCCAGTTATTGCAATACCTGCAAGAGAGGGAGAACAAGCTGTGGGAAAAATATCAGGCACACTACCCGTTTTGAGAAAGGGATTTAATTTAAAAAGCAGGAGGAATTCTGGGACAGTGCATTAGCAGTGACTAGCCATGCACACATGAGAAGTAACAGACCCATGACAGGGTGCCAGAGGGCACAGGGACAGACAGATCGGCAGGTACAGGGACTGAGGGTTGCAGGAAGAGAGGTCTGATACAGAAGCCAGCTAAAGCTGTCCATGACAGCAGCGATGCACAACCTTATTTGCAACAAGGCATAAGCACATGAGGGAGCACTGTGAAAACTGCTGACCTACATGTATGAATTCTTTGCTGGGTCAAACACAGTGCCAACAATGATAATGATACTAAATTATTATTGTTGTTGTTTGTCTTGCAACTATTCCCTCCTCCTTCTCCTTATTAATAATACAAATCAGGTTATGTGCCCAGAGTGTGCTTTGCGCTGTCAGACAAGACCTGATCTAATGATGGCTCAGCCTTGCCCACACGTCAAGGCACGAGTCTTCTAACTGGCTATGGGCTCAAAGCTATTATTTCCACAATACTGCACAAACAGGACTGCTTGTTTCTTATCATAGCTAAGAAATGGTAACTAGCAAACTTCAAAATCCTAGTACAGAAAAGGCACAGGTTGTGACCTTCGTATATTAACAAATAATAATAAATGAGTGAGCAAAGCATGCATGTTTTCACCTGTGGACAGATGTTTACCACAGATCAGGTTTCTGTCTGTTAAGAGAAACTAGTTGTTGAAGTGAAGTTAGATAATTCATACCAGTCAGTACATGGCAAGAAGGAACCTCTTCTCCTGGTGAAGATTTTACTTGAGAATGAGCAATATTTAACCTGCATCTTTGTAAGAAATATGTGCATTGCTACCATTGCTACTCGTCAGTTTTAACTGATCTACATTAAAATCCCAGTGAAAACAACACAACAGCAGCATTTTAGTTCTCTCTGACAAAACAGAACAAAATTAAATAAAATAAAACAGAACAAAGCCACTTTTAGCAGGAAAGATAATGCCTAAGAAGTCGATGCAAGGAAAAGTTATATGCTTAAAGATAAGAGCAGATTACTTAAATTCACTACATCCATATGCAAACATAACTTTAGTATAAAATCTTAAAAAGCAGAAAGCCCAAATCTAAGAATTGCAGAGAAAGTGATATAATTTGTAAGCAAGGAAGCTAGGATGATCGGCAAAGGATGTTATTGTTTCTTTTTTAACAGCATCTCTGGAATTCTCATTTGCTGTTTTATTTGATTTTAAAGTGTACAGATTATGGTAATTTTATATGCCAGTGTCCCAATTAAAGTTAGGTTTCTCTTCAGTTTATACAACAAATTAAAGCACAATTCACTTGAATTCAATGACACGGTCACACTTGAAATTGATTATAATGTCTCAAATGTGGTTTTGGAGACTGTTACCCACCAAATGTGAATACCAAAAAAATAACCTGGTTTTATGTTTTTGTGGTTTTACCCAAAGCAGTCCAGCTGAGTTGTTAGATTAAAGATAAAATATTTTTTTTTAAATTGCATTTAAAAAAGCAAATACACTTTTCAGTCATATGATATGAAAATGTTCCAGACTATATAACTCCTACTGCGTACTTTCAAAAAATTCCCTTGTTCTGAAGTCAGTTCAGTGGCTATTAGAAGTAGTCACTGATGTAAATTCCATCTTGTTTATGAAAACATTTTGAACAAAGCATTGATTGTCCAGGGTTTATAAAAAAAGTTAAAACCTATAAAATGTTGGCATCACTGCTATTTGGGGCATGAGAATGACATGCATATAAATCATAGTTTATTGGCACAGTCTTTTATACACAGAAAGAAGGCTTTGCTGAAAATGGAAATCATCAATGTACTGTAATTCCCCTCTTATAGATTTGCTTTTAAAGTACTCTGAATCGGGAAAAAATCTGAAGCAAATCTTAGTCTACAGTAGGAATCAGGGGCACAAGAAGGCTTTTATGACATGGGTTAGCTATGGTAGAGGGGCAGAGTAGGCAGAGTTTGGGGAAATCGGGGTGGATGGAAAGGGCTCGGTGTGGAGCTTTGGGAGGGAAGGTCATTTGTGTAGCTGATGTGCCTTCATGCAATATCTCAGCCACATGTCTATTAGCCCTGGGAACAGTAATCTGTTGCTCCATTTTGTAGGAAAGAGTCCAACTATCACTATTTAGGAGAGGTAACAGTTTACTAAAGGCTTTCACAGGAGGACTCTGTCCCTTCCTACCCATCATGAGGTGGGTGAAAGAGGCCTTTTATGCTGACAGTTTTTCCTTTTAACAGCAGGGGATTTTTCTGGTGACATTTTGGCAAACCTTGATCCGCAGCCCCTCTAGCAAGGACAAGGAGAGCAATTGCCTGCCAATACTTGGCCAAGGATGTGAAGCCACCCTTGTGCCTCATACACCACTGCTTTGCTTGATCAACAGCTGGTGAAAAATACGAAACTTCTCTCCTGGTCCAGGCCCAGATGAGGTGTCATCCAGGCCAGGTCTATCTCTCTATGTCCATGCTGAACAAGAATTGGCAGTGTCACTTGTTGCTTTAAAATGGCATCCCGATGGGAAATAGGTGTTCAGGTGTTCAGATGTTTAAAACATCTGGGTTTAAAAGTTTCACCTCTGTTAGAACCCGTAGGATAGCTGCAGTACCCTAGACTCAAAGGATATGCCCCACTGGATGGTGAAAAGTCAACAGCACAGACTATACAGGACCATTCAAGTCCTGAGAACAGAGCACCCTATACTTGCATTGCTTCTGTTCTAGACGACTAAAATGTCAGTGAAGTTACACCAGAGTAAAACAAGAGAAACAGCAGTGAACCAGCCCAAGAATTCTCCCAGATAATTCTTTCCTTTTTCTTTTCCAGTAGTAAAATTACTGGCAGCCACTAGGGATCAATGCTGTCATTAGCCTTGAAGTGCTGCACTGAAGAGCAAATGCTCTAGCGATCCAAGCAATATTCTGTTAAGTCATTCTACTGGACTGCAGGGCTTGTGGGTGGGATTCTCCCAAGTGAAAAACACAGCAATGCCGCAAGACTAAGTCCTTACTATTTCTTGGAAATTTAGTAACAGCCATAAAATTCACTGTTGGCACCTGAATTTTTAGAAGCACTAAGCAAATTAAACAATCAAGCCTCAGTCCTGCAGCTCTTCTCCTCATATGATGCTTATTAAAATATATGTGGTAAAGAGCTTCATGAATGGATTCCAGAATTTTCAAGCAGAAATGCCTAAAATCAGATTCATAAATCCACACCTAAATTTTTTAACAAGGTTATGCTCATTTCATAATTTTCTTGAGCTTCTGAAAATTGCATATGCTAGAGTTTTTTAAAAATAGTCAAGCCAATTTATGCAGGTCTTTAGTCTGAATTAGGGTCTGCATTAAGACCATTTTCTAGAATTGTCCATCGTAGGCATTGGGACTAGTCCTGTGAAGGCTAAAGGAGGCATGGTCTGGCAACCCTGATGTGTTCTGAGTTGATCCTAGTTCTCTAGAGCTAAAATACCACAGGAGAGCTGATTAAGATGATGTACATGTGACTAATGAGGATGCCTTCTAGTTTATCAAGTTTGGAAACTTGGCGCACAGACTGACATGGGATATTCCCACTGGAAGTACACTACTTCCATTCATCTTAACGAAGTGGTCCATCACTGATCACATGGCATAACTCTTTCAAAACCCTGCCTGTACTAAATAATTTCATCTTCAAAAAAGTCAATGAAAAAATAAATAAATTTTTCTACTCCTTGCTTCATGCTCAGTTGCCGCAGGGCAAGTTCCTCCACCAGCCGCCGACTCATCAGGGTCCAGCCTCCTCCTCTCTGCCCTTGCTCAGGCAGCTTTTCTTCCTCCAGCCCCTGCTTGAGATCCTATGTTGCTCCAGCATTTCTCCTGCTCTGACATCTCTCCTCTCTCCTCCTGCTCTGGTGTGGTCTTCTCTGTCTTTCTCCTCCTCCTGTAGTGGTGTTGTCTCTTTTTCTCAGTGTTTACCACTCTTTCTTAAACACATTTTCACAGAGGTGCCAGAAACTCCTCCGATCGGTTCAGCATTGCAGGTGGAGCTGGCTGCAAGTGGCTGCGTCCAGCACAGGGTGGTTCATGGCCTCCTCCCACAGAGACCACCCCACAGCCACACCACTGCCAAAACCCTAACAATCCTGCCCAATACACACCTCAAGCCCCGCTTGGTAATCCAAAAAAAAAAAAAAACCAACCCCCACAAACCAACTCTGGCTAACTTCTAGTTGTACATTTTCTCCAATCTGGGGAATTTTTCCATCACAAAAGCCTTTACATTTCTGGATATGAGTATTTCTGGTATCTTTGGAAAGATTGACCTGATGAGATTCGAGATAAGGAATCTAAATGAAAGCAAGCCTTTCTACAGCCAGCCCGTCCACATCCCCCAGGCGTGCTGCCCTGGAGGGCTTCAGCTTGCAAGCTGACTGCTCTGTGCTCTGCGTGGCTCCCACAGACACCAACAACCTGTATGCTGCTTTCAGGTTCTGGACGACAGCTGAGACCAGCCGAGCCTCCAGGAGATGCTGATGCTGATGTGGATGCAGAGGACGAAGATTCTGTGAGTTTTTTTAGAGTGGGATTTTTTTTGGAACGGGGTTTTGGCAGTTACCTTGTTAAAATGGGATCCTAAATATTTCGTTTACAGCTGGGTCTTGCTGGCAATTTTTTTCCCCATCAAAAATGTTGTATTTCTGCTTGGGATTCTCCTGCCAGCTGAAAAGCTGGTATGATGCTTCAATATAAAGTGATCTGCTCTTTGCCATGATTCACCAGCATAGGTTTAATACCAAGACTTAGCAAACTATTACATGGCTGTTGACTACAGTAACTTTTCCTTAAAGCTTTAGCCGGTTTAGGTTCCCTATCATTTGACTCCAGAAGGAAGCATGCCAAGCACTTGTCAGCAGAAATTCCTGCTGGGACTCTTTCATGGTTTGCTTGGTTATAGAGAGCAATAAAGTTTGAAGCCACAGGATGCAAAGGTTAAGTGTGCAAATAAAGCAGGGGAGGGAATTTTTATTGCCTTTTTCAATTATTACTAATTGATCTGTCAGTATTCTTAGTCTGTTTAGCCCATAGATGCATACAATACATATAAAGAAAACCAAAATCAGCATACCATTGGTTTTGTCTCTCAGGAGTCTGTCCCTTGTGTTCTTGAGTAATATCCTTAAATGAGAATTGCATTTGTTCTTGACCTAAGGAAAGAGTTACTGGTTACTCTACATCCACCTTTACTAATGAAAGATTTGTACACAGAAGATTATGCCTAAGTAGAAAAACTCTCCTAAAAAAAATGCGTCATCGTTTAATGGTGGATGTTCCTTTCCACCACTCATTTCTTTTCCACAGGTTAATGAAGTGGCAGTAGAAGACATCCGTCCAAGGCCACAAGGATCCTCTCCAGTTTATGAATATTCCATAGAAGAAGAATATTTAAAGGCAAGACACTGAGTTTTCATCACTGAGTTTTGATGCAGGCATGGCTTTACCAAGTTCATTCAAGAGGCTTTAGCTCCTACAACTAGCCGAGACTCTCATGTCACATAGGATGTTGTTGCAGCAATATTGTCTTCCTGTCCCCACCAAAATCAAGGCCATATTCACTGATGGTTTTATATTGTACTGGACTTGTTGTTGGCCATGTTCTTGTTTCTTCGCAAAAAATGCATTTGACTTCATTCCTTAAAGGACCTGGGGCACAGAGTGTCAAGAAATCACAATGATTTTCTATTAGAATATTTAGCTGGCTTGAATCTAACTAATATATATTTCAAAATTGCCTGTACGTCTTGGTTATTCAAAGGTAAAGATTTAATTAGTCCAGTCATGTTAAGATAATCAGGCAATAGTTTGAAATTCATGCTGAAGTCAAATAAATTAAAAAAGGGTACATTCACAAAGATGAAAGCATGAGAAATGTGCTGCATAAGTAACACAGAAAAGCTCCCAATGTCTTAATACAATTGGTCTCTGGAGTTCATTTCATGCAAATTTTGGTACAATGCAGGGAGGCCTTCGCATCTAATTTACGACTGGGAATAATATAGTTAAATCATTCACATTGTACATTGCACTTGTAGATCCCAATTTTGCTCTGTTGCCATTAAAGACAGCCTCAGATCTTAGTCTAAACCAGGCATTTTAACTGGTGTAGGACTTCTGTTGTACTTTACAACAGCACGACTTCTGAACACTAAATAATTGCAAATTATTTTTCAGCTTCAAGAAGAAAACAAAAAACATTCTACAGTCAGATCAAAACAGAGTCATCCACAGGTCAGTCTAAAAGCACTCAGTAATTTTAGGCATGTGGTTTGCAAAACAGTAAAGTTTGTTACAACACACAGACATGGATGGGTGGACAGAGGGAAGGACAAATAGACAGTCACTTTAGACTTGTTTTGACCAGAAACTTCACAAATTGCCTAGCTGTGGCACAGGCATGAACACTTACCTGTCCTGTTTGGGGTCCTTCCATATTTTTTTTTAGCATTCTTTAGCCTTCTCCAGTTTGAGTACAGTACAGCATTAGCTCTTTGTCTTTTCGGGACCATTGACTCTAATTCAGGTGCTTAACATCTTCACAGAAAATACAATCTTCCAGCCCTAAAAGTTTCCGTGTTTCATGTTTTAAAATTACAACCTATTTTCTCTATGGCCCTGATCCAGCATAACCCTAATGCATGTGCTTAATTCTTATTTAGAGCAGAATCAAACCCCCACTGAACAAGTACGTTCTCTATTTTAGGTAATCTTTCTTGAGCTACTGAAAATATACCTGAGGAGACTCAACTTTTTATTGTAGAATAATGTAGAACACTTTGATACAATTGAATAAAAATTGTAAATTCACACTTTTTTCTATATCTAGGAGATAATGGAAGTGACCCTGAAAACAGAAGTGGAAGCTGGTGCTAGTGGTTTTAGTGTGACGGGTGGAGGAAATGAGGGAATATTTATCAAAAAAGTACTTAAGGAATCTCCTGCTTCAAAAATATTTAGTCTGAGAGAAGGTACAGTCTGATTTTCTGTTGTTTTGTTGTTTGGGTTTTTTTTAAATATATCATAAAACAATCAGGTATGTAGCTGTGTGTGCATATAGATACCTACCTGATCTGTCATCTCTTTAGGTAATAGAAATAGTAGATCCCAAACCAACTAATATTATGCGTGAGCTTAACCTTTCCATATTAATAATTTCAAAGATCAGTTTCTTTAAAAATAACAAAATTTGATTTTTTTTTAATACCATAAAAAAAATTTCTAATTTTCACTGCAACAGTGAAAAAGATACATAGAAAGTAGTGTATACACAACTAAAATGAAAAAAAAAACCAAAACCCAACTCATAACATTCATGAAGAACCTGCCTTTGATTCTTTCACAAAAGAGTATGCTGCAAAACTACAATAAATAATGATTTAAACAAGAACAAAAGTCCAGAGTCTAAATACTGAAAAATATAAGAAAAAACCTTTGTTACTGTCAGGGTGGTCAGACACTGCAACAGGTTTTCCAGAGAGGTTGTGGAGTCACCATCCTTGGAGATACTCAAAACCTGACTGCACGTAGACCTGAACAACTGGCTGTAGCTGATCCTTCCCTGAGCAGGGCACTTAGACTGGATGATCTCCAGAGGTCCTTTCCAGCCTTAACTATTCTATGATTCTGTTATGTGAACAGAATTTCATATTTTAAATAAATAGGATGTGGTAATTTTTTTTTGTGGGTATTAATTCAACAGAATTTGAAAAAGGGCAAGAAAACACTGATTAAAATGATGTCTGATTCCACTTGCAGGTGATCAGCTTCTAAGTGCTACAATATTTTTCGATAATATCAAATATGAAGATGCACTCAAGATTCTCCAATATTCCGAGCCGTACAGAGTCCAATTCAGCCTCAAAAGAAAAATTGCTGGGAAAGAAGAGCTAGAACACATTCACTCTACAGCCCACTACAAAAAGGAAAGAATAAGCCAGGTAGATATTTGATTTGTTTACAAAGTTTGGATAACACTGTAGTATTGTGCTGTGTGGAAATAGACCAGAAAATACACACTAGTGTCTTCTTAAGACTTAGGTATGTGTTTAAACTTACTAACATGAATATTCATGAGAACAAAAAAATCCCACACAATATTTGCAGCTTTTTAAATATCCTGGGCAAGACTATAGGTTTTGGATAAAGTCACAATCTTGCGTTAGGGTAGAAAAACATTCTCTAGCAAGTCAGCATTTTTTTGTTGTTGTTAAGTATCCACTGATAGAGCAGGCCCAGATAAGCTCTGTAATATATTAAAATATCAGTAAATATTTTTCTCAAAAGATCACCAATGAAATTTTCTCATAAAAATATGTGTTTAATCACTGATATTTCCATAGACATGATCTGCTCATAGGTCTCCATCACATTCAAAATGATTTTTCTTTTCATATACATATATATAAATATTTTATATTTGTACAGACATATATAGAGAGATACAGATACAAACCTCTACTTACTGCAATATTTTGCAAAGAATGTAAATCTCCAGAAATCTACTTATTACAGTCATATAATCCATTTGTTTTATGTAATTTCTGCCTGAAGTATATATACCATTTTTAGGAATTTTTTATATAACAAGTAGATAGTCTGAATAAAAAGCACATTTTTCTACATGTTTTATAGTATGTATTTTATTTTGTGTTGCATCTGTATTTAGTTTACTTTTAGTCTTCTGACTACTATTTGTTCTTTCAGGAAAAAGAACTCAGTGAGAGCATTCCTGAAGAAACACTGCATGTTTCAGGAAAAGCCATTTCAGAAGAAGACAGGGAAACATTAATTGTAAGCCAAAGGGTAGGAAGGAGCAAGAGACCTAAAAAAGATAGATTGTCATGGCCAAAATTCCAGTCGATTAAAAATAAAAAGATACTGGGGCACAGAAGATCTCATAGTACATCAGATGCATATGAGCCTGCTATACAGGATATTTCCCCTACAAGCACAGACACAGAGTCTCAATTTCAACAAGAAGTCCATATCAAAGAAAAAAAAGGAAGCCAAAAGAAACTGAAGTTCCCTAGCATTGGATTCAAAATGCACAGATCCAAACCAGAACCAGCAGACAAGCAAAAAAAAGAAATAAAAACTACACTGTTATCTGAAAGAGAAAAAATACATAAAGAAGATATCAGCCTGGAAAATCCCGAAATCCTAACTGTTGAATATACCACATCTCCTGCTTATGAAATTAAAACAGGGGAGGTACCTGAAACTTTAACAAAAGACTTAAAAGATATGAAAAATGGCATTCCATCTCATGCAAAAAAATGCCCTGAAGTGGAAATAACCATTAAAAAAGAAAAAGACAAGGAATCAACATCAAAATTTATTGTACCTGAAGTACCAGCTATAACAACACAGATACCAAAGCCCAGTTTAGAAGCACCTGATCTGAAAGAAAGCCCAACGAAACAAACACCACAAGCCTCATCAAAATCCCGAAAAAAGAAACAGAAAGGAACAGCAGATAAAAAGGAACAAGAAAGTGGAATTAACATAGACATGATGGGTCACACAGCACAAGGATCTATACAAGTAAAAGGTCCAGAAATAGGCACTGCTAAAGCAGAATTACACACAACATCTGACACACTGCAAACAGGAGAAAAACAACCAGAAGATGACACACAAATACGAACAATTCAGAAAACAAAATTTGAGATTTCAGTGCCCAAAATAAAAGAGACAGAGACTGAAAAAACCAAAATGGGAAGTGATGTTCCATATTCAGTACCAGAAAAAACAGCTGATACAAGTTCAGAGGAAAGCAGGAATTTGGATGTGAAACCTCACATGCCTGATGCAGAATCAGAAGTATCTACTTGGAAAATACAAATGCCAACATTCAAAATGGCCAAGACACCTAAAGCTGAAATGAAAATATCAAAAGAAGAAATCACAGCTGAATCAGTAGATACTGGAAAAAAAGGACAGATAGAAGAAGATGGCATGTCAACAAGTGATAAAACCTTAAAGATGGATATTGGCATGAAGACAGGAGAAAAGGAGACAGAGGGAAAAGAAAGCAAATTCAGACTCCCAAAGTTTAAATTGCCTACATTTACCTGGGCAACTACAAGGGATGACACAGGTCAAATTGAAGGTCAGATAAGTGAAATCGAAGGAAAATTGCCAAATTTACAAGCAAGTACAAAAAAGGCAGAAGGGCTCGAAGGCGAGGTCAGCCTGCCCACCGCAGAGGTCGACCTCCCCTCCGCCACCGTGACGGCCACGGGGGAGGGCCCCGCGCTGGGCCTCAAAGGCGACGTCCCCGGCGCCAAGACCGAAGGGGCCGGCTGGAAGCTGGAGAAGCCCTCCCTCAAAATGCCCAAAGCCGACATCAAAGCTCCCAAGGTGGACATCAGCCTGCCGTCCGTCGACGTCACCCTTCCAAAGGCCAGCGCCGACCTGCAGGCGCCCGAGGCGGCCCTCACCCTCGAAGGGGAAGCAAAAGGCCCAGAGAAGGAGGCCGCAAAGACCAAGGACGGCAAGTTCAAGATGCCCAAGTTCGGCATGCCTTCCTTTGGCTGGTCCAGCAGCAGAGAAGCCAAGGGCACCGTGGCCGCCGATGTGGACGTCAGCCTCAAGGAGCCCCAGGTGACGGTGCCCTCGGGAACCGCCGAAGTCGACGTGACCCTGCCCGGGGCCGAGATCCAAGCGCCCGGCGTGGAGGTGACCGTCGAGACGGCCGCCGGAGGAGACGGCGAGAAAGCTCGATTCAAGATGCCCGACGTCAAGATGCCCAGCGTCAAGCTGCCCAAAGTCAAAGCTCCCCACGTGCAGGTCGGCCTGCCAAAGGCCGAGGTCTCGCTGCCCAAAGCCCAGGCTGAAGTCCAGGAGGGCGAACTCGCCCTGCAGGGCCCCGACGCCGAAGGCGGCCTGGAGGTGGCTGCCGGCAAAGTTGAGGGCGGCGGCATGAAAATACACATGCCGAAAGTCAAGGTGCCCAGCGTGGTCTTCTCCAAGCCGACCGTCAAGGCCCCCAAACTGGACGCAGACGTCAGCCTGCACAAAGTCGACGCCAGCCTCCCAGAGGCAGACCTCAAGGCCGGCGCCGGCGACGTCAGCATCGCCGCCCCCGACATCAAGCTGCCCTCCGTCGAAGGCTCCCTCGAGATCCAGGCGCCCGAGGTAGACCTCAAAGTGCCCTCTGCCGAAGGCTCGCTCGGCGGGGCCGACCTGGAAGCCGCGGGCCTGAAAGGGAAGCTTAAGATGCCCAAGTTCGACAAGCCCAAATTCGGAGTGTCGCCCCCCAAGGCGGAAGGGCTCAAAGGCGAGGTCAGCCTGCCCACCGCAGAGGTCGACCTCCCCTCTGCCACCGTGACGGCCACGGGGGAGGGCCCCGCGCTGGGCCTCAAAGGCGACGTCCCCGGCGCCAAGACCGAAGGGGCCGGCTGGAAGCTGGAGAAGCCCTCCCTCAAAATGCCCAAAGCCGACATCAAAGCTCCCAAGGTGGACATCAGCCTGCCGTCCGTCGACGTCACCCTTCCAAAGGCCAGCGCCGACCTGCAGGCGCCCGAGGCGGCCCTCACCCTCGAAGGGGAAGCAAAAGGCCCAGAGAAGGAGGCCGCAAAGACCAAGGACGGCAAGTTCAAGATGCCCAAGTTCGGCATGCCTTCCTTTGGCTGGTCCAGCAGCAGAGAAGCCAAGGGCACCGTGGCCGCCGATGTGGACGTCAGCCTCAAGGAGCCCCAGGTGACGGTGCCCTCGGGAACCGCCGAAGTCGACGTGACCCTGCCCGGGGCCGAGATCCAAGCGCCCGGCGTGGAGGTGACCGTCGAGACGGCCGCCGGAGGAGACGGCGAGAAAGCTCGATTCAAGATGCCCGACGTCAAGATGCCCAGCGTCAAGCTGCCCAAAGTCAAAGCTCCCCACGTGCAGGTCGGCCTGCCAAAGGCCGAGGTCTCGCTGCCCAAAGCCCAGGCTGAAGTCCAGGAGGGCGAACTCGCCCTGCAGGGCCCCGACGCCGAAGGCGGCCTGGAGGTGGCTGCCGGCAAAGTTGAGGGCGGCGGCATGAAAATACACATGCCGAAAGTCAAGGTGCCCAGCGTGGTCTTCTCCAAGCCGACCGTCAAGGCCCCCAAACTGGACGCAGACGTCAGCCTGCACAAAGTCGACGCCAGCCTCCCAGAGGCAGACCTCAAGGCCGGCGCCGGCGACGTCAGCATCGCCGCCCCCGACATCAAGCTGCCCTCCGTCGAAGGCTCCCTCGAGATCCAGGCGCCCGAGGTAGACCTCAAAGTGCCCTCTGCCGAAGGCTCGCTCGGCGGGGCCGACCTGGAAGCCGCGGGCCTGAAAGGGAAGCTTAAGATGCCCAAGTTCGACAAGCCCAAATTCGGAGTGTCGCCCCCCAAGGCGGAAGGGCTCGAAGGCGAGGTCAGCCTGCCCACCGCAGAGGTCGACCTCCCCTCCGCCACCGTGACGGCCACGGGGGAGGGCCCCGCGCTGGGCCTCAAAGGCGACGTCCCCGGTGCCAAGACCGAAGGGGCCGGCTGGAAGCTGGAGAAGCCCTCCCTCAAAATGCCCAAAGCCGACATCAAAGCTCCCAAGGTGGACATCAGCCTGCCGTCCGTCGACGTCACCCTTCCAAAGGCCAGCGCCGACCTGCAGGCGCCCGAGGCGGCCCTCACCCTCGAAGGGGAAGCAAAAGGCCCAGAGAAGGAGGCCGCAAAGACCAAGGACGGCAAGTTCAAGATGCCCAAGTTCGGCATGCCTTCCTTTGGCTGGTCCAGCAGCAGAGAAGCCAAGGGCACCGTGGCCGCCGATGTGGACGTCAGCCTCAAGGAGCCCCAGGTGACGGTGCCCTCGGGAACCGCCGAAGTCGACGTGACCCTGCCCGGGGCCGAGATCCAAGCGCCCGGCGTGGAGGTGACCGTCGAGACGGCCGCCGGAGGAGACGGCGAGAAAGCTCGATTCAAGATGCCCGACGTCAAGATGCCCAGCGTCAAGCTGCCCAAAGTCAAAGCTCCCCACGTGCAGGTCGGCCTGCCAAAGGCCGAGGTCTCGCTGCCCAAAGCCCAGGCTGAAGTCCAGGAGGGCGAACTCGCCCTGCAGGGCCCCGACGCCGAAGGCGGCCTGGAGGTGGCTGCCGGCAAAGTTGAGGGCGGCGGCATGAAAATACACATGCCGAAAGTCAAGGTGCCCAGCGTGGTCTTCTCCAAGCCGACCGTCAAGGCCCCCAAACTGGACGCAGACGTCAGCCTGCACAAAGTCGACGCCAGCCTCCCAGAGGCAGACCTCAAGGCCGGCGCCGGCGACGTCAGCATCGCCGCCCCCGACATCAAGCTGCCCTCCGTCGAAGGCTCCCTCGAGATCCAGGCGCCCGAGGTAGACCTCAAAGTGCCCTCTGCCGAAGGCTCGCTCGGCGGGGCCGACCTGGAAGCCGCGGGCCTGAAAGGGAAGCTTAAGATGCCCAAGTTCGACAAGCCCAAATTCGGAGTGTCGCCCCCCAAGGCGGAAGGGCTCGAAGGCGAGGTCAGCCTGCCCACCGCAGAGGTCGACCTCCCCTCCGCCACCGTGACGGCCACGGGGGAGGGCCCCGCGCTGGGCCTCAAAGGCGACGTCCCCGGCGCCAAGACCGAAGGGGCCGGCTGGAAGCTGGAGAAGCCCTCCCTCAAAATGCCCAAAGCCGACATCAAAGCTCCCAAGGTGGACATCAGCCTGCCGTCCGTCGACGTCACCCTTCCAAAGGCCAGCGCCGACCTGCAGGCGCCCGAGGCGGCCCTCACCCTCGAAGGGGAAGCAAAAGGCCCAGAGAAGGAGGCCGCAAAGACCAAGGACGGCAAGTTCAAGATGCCCAAGTTCGGCATGCCTTCCTTTGGCTGGTCCAGCAGCAGAGAAGCCAAGGGCACCGTGGCCGCCGATGTGGACGTCAGCCTCAAGGAGCCCCAGGTGACGGTGCCCTCGGGAACCGCCGAAGTCGACGTGACCCTGCCCGGGGCCGAGATCCAAGCGCCCGGCGTGGAGGTGACCGTCGAGACGGCCGCCGGAGGAGACGGCGAGAAAGCTCGATTCAAGATGCCCGACGTCAAGATGCCCAGCGTCAAGCTGCCCAAAGTCAAAGCTCCCCACGTGCAGGTCGGCCTGCCAAAGGCCGAGGTCTCGCTGCCCAAAGCCCAGGCTGAAGTCCAGGAGGGCGAACTCGCCCTGCAGGGCCCCGACGCCGAAGGCGGCCTGGAGGTGGCTGCCGGCAAAGTTGAGGGCGGCGGCATGAAAATACACATGCCGAAAGTCAAGGTGCCCAGCGTGGTCTTCTCCAAGCCGACCGTCAAGGCCCCCAAACTGGACGCAGACGTCAGCCTGCACAAAGTCGACGCCAGCCTCCCAGAGGCAGACCTCAAGGCCGGCGCCGGCGACGTCAGCATCGCCGCCCCCGACATCAAGCTGCCCTCCGTCGAAGGCTCCCTCGAGATCCAGGCGCCCGAGGTAGACCTCAAAGTGCCCTCTGCCGAAGGCTCGCTCGGCGGGGCCGACCTGGAAGCCGCGGGCCTGAAAGGGAAGCTTAAGATGCCCAAGTTCGACAAGCCCAAATTCGGAGTGTCGCCCCCCAAGGCGGAAGGGCTCAAAGGCGAGGTCAGCCTGCCCACCGCAGAGGTCGACCTCCCCTCTGCCACCGTGACGGCCACGGGGGAGGGCCCCGCGCTGGGCCTCAAAGGCGACGTCCCCGGCGCCAAGACCGAAGGGGCCGGCTGGAAGCTGGAGAAGCCCTCCCTCAAAATGCCCAAAGCCGACATCAAAGCTCCCAAGGTGGACATCAGCCTGCCGTCCGTCGACGTCACCCTTCCAAAGGCCAGCGCCGACCTGCAGGCGCCCGAGGCGGCCCTCACCCTCGAAGGGGAAGCAAAAGGCCCAGAGAAGGAGGCCGCAAAGACCAAGGACGGCAAGTTCAAGATGCCCAAGTTCGGCATGCCTTCCTTTGGCTGGTCCAGCAGCAGAGAAGCCAAGGGCACCGTGGCCGCCGATGTGGACGTCAGCCTCAAGGAGCCCCAGGTGACGGTGCCCTCGGGAACCGCCGAAGTCGACGTGACCCTGCCCGGGGCCGAGATCCAAGCGCCCGGCGTGGAGGTGACCGTCGAGACGGCCGCCGGAGGAGACGGCGAGAAAGCTCGATTCAAGATGCCCGACGTCAAGATGCCCAGCGTCAAGCTGCCCAAAGTCAAAGCTCCCCACGTGCAGGTCGGCCTGCCAAAGGCCGAGGTCTCGCTGCCCAAAGCCCAGGCTGAAGTCCAGGAGGGCGAACTCGCCCTGCAGGGCCCCGACGCCGAAGGCGGCCTGGAGGTGGCTGCCGGCAAAGTTGAGGGCGGCGGCATGAAAATACACATGCCGAAAGTCAAGGTGCCCAGCGTGGTCTTCTCCAAGCCGACCGTCAAGGCCCCCAAACTGGACGCAGACGTCAGCCTGCACAAAGTCGACGCCAGCCTCCCAGAGGCAGACCTCAAGGCCGGCGCCGGCGACGTCAGCATCGCCGCCCCCGACATCAAGCTGCCCTCCGTCGAAGGCTCCCTCGAGATCCAGGCGCCCGAGGTAGACCTCAAAGTGCCCTCTGCCGAAGGCTCGCTCGGCGGGGCCGACCTGGAAGCCGCGGGCCTGAAAGGGAAGCTTAAGATGCCCAAGTTCGACAAGCCCAAATTCGGAGTGTCGCCCCCCAAGGCGGAAGGGCTCGAAGGCGAGGTCAGCCTGCCCACCGCAGAGGTCGACCTCCCCTCCGCCACCGTGACGGCCACGGGGGAGGGCCCCGCGCTGGGCCTCAAAGGCGACGTCCCCGGTGCCAAGACCGAAGGGGCCGGCTGGAAGCTGGAGAAGCCCTCCCTCAAAATGCCCAAAGCCGACATCAAAGCTCCCAAGGTGGACATCAGCCTGCCGTCCGTCGACGTCACCCTTCCAAAGGCCAGCGCCGACCTGCAGGCGCCCGAGGCGGCCCTCACCCTCGAAGGGGAAGCAAAAGGCCCAGAGAAGGAGGCCGCAAAGACCAAGGACGGCAAGTTCAAGATGCCCAAGTTCGGCATGCCTTCCTTTGGCTGGTCCAGCAGCAGAGAAGCCAAGGGCACCGTGGCCGCCGATGTGGACGTCAGCCTCAAGGAGCCCCAGGTGACGGTGCCCTCGGGAACCGCCGAAGTCGACGTGACCCTGCCCGGGGCCGAGATCCAAGCGCCCGGCGTGGAGGTGACCGTCGAGACGGCCGCCGGAGGAGACGGCGAGAAAGCTCGATTCAAGATGCCCGACGTCAAGATGCCCAGCGTCAAGCTGCCCAAAGTCAAAGCTCCCCACGTGCAGGTCGGCCTGCCAAAGGCCGAGGTCTCGCTGCCCAAAGCCCAGGCTGAAGTCCAGGAGGGCGAACTCGCCCTGCAGGGCCCCGACGCCGAAGGCGGCCTGGAGGTGGCTGCCGGCAAAGTTGAGGGCGGCGGCATGAAAATACACATGCCGAAAGTCAAGGTGCCCAGCGTGGTCTTCTCCAAGCCGACCGTCAAGGCCCCCAAACTGGACGCAGACGTCAGCCTGCACAAAGTCGACGCCAGCCTCCCAGAGGCAGACCTCAAGGCCGGCGCCGGCGACGTCAGCATCGCCGCCCCCGACATCAAGCTGCCCTCCGTCGAAGGCTCCCTCGAGATCCAGGCGCCCGAGGTAGACCTCAAAGTGCCCTCTGCCGAAGGCTCGCTCGGCGGGGCCGACCTGGAAGCCGCGGGCCTGAAAGGGAAGCTTAAGATGCCCAAGTTCGACAAGCCCAAATTCGGAGTGTCGCCCCCCAAGGCGGAAGGGCTCGAAGGCGAGGTCAGCCTGCCCACCGCAGAGGTCGACCTCCCCTCCGCCACCGTGACGGCCACGGGGGAGGGCCCCGCGCTGGGCCTCAAAGGCGACGTCCCCGGCGCCAAGACCGAAGGGGCCGGCTGGAAGCTGGAGAAGCCCTCCCTCAAAATGCCCAAAGCCGACATCAAAGCTCCCAAGGTGGACATCAGCCTGCCGTCCGTCGACGTCACCCTTCCAAAGGCCAGCGCCGACCTGCAGGCGCCCGAGGCGGCCCTCACCCTCGAAGGGGAAGCAAAAGGCCCAGAGAAGGAGGCCGCAAAGACCAAGGACGGCAAGTTCAAGATGCCCAAGTTCGGCATGCCTTCCTTTGGCTGGTCCAGCAGCAGAGAAGCCAAGGGCACCGTGGCCGCCGATGTGGACGTCAGCCTCAAGGAGCCCCAGGTGACGGTGCCCTCGGGAACCGCCGAAGTCGACGTGACCCTGCCCGGGGCCGAGATCCAAGCGCCCGGCGTGGAGGTGACCGTCGAGACGGCCGCCGGAGGAGACGGCGAGAAAGCTCGATTCAAGATGCCCGACGTCAAGATGCCCAGCGTCAAGCTGCCCAAAGTCAAAGCTCCCCACGTGCAGGTCGGCCTGCCAAAGGCCGAGGTCTCGCTGCCCAAAGCCCAGGCTGAAGTCCAGGAGGGCGAACTCGCCCTGCAGGGCCCCGACGCCGAAGGCGGCCTGGAGGTGGCTGCCGGCAAAGTTGAGGGCGGCGGCATGAAAATACACATGCCGAAAGTCAAGGTGCCCAGCGTGGTCTTCTCCAAGCCGACCGTCAAGGCCCCCAAACTGGACGCAGACGTCAGCCTGCACAAAGTCGACGCCAGCCTCCCAGAGGCAGACCTCAAGGCCGGCGCCGGCGACGTCAGCATCGCCGCCCCCGACATCAAGCTGCCCTCCGTCGAAGGCTCCCTCGAGATCCAGGCGCCCGAGGTAGACCTCAAAGTGCCCTCTGCCGAAGGCTCGCTCGGCGGGGCCGACCTGGAAGCCGCGGGCCTGAAAGGGAAGCTTAAGATGCCCAAGTTCGACAAGCCCAAATTCGGAGTGTCGCCCCCCAAGGCGGAAGGGCTCAAAGGCGAGGTCAGCCTGCCCACCGCAGAGGTCGACCTCCCCTCTGCCACCGTGACGGCCACGGGGGAGGGCCCCGCGCTGGGCCTCAAAGGCGACGTCCCCGGCGCCAAGACCGAAGGGGCCGGCTGGAAGCTGGAGAAGCCCTCCCTCAAAATGCCCAAAGCCGACATCAAAGCTCCCAAGGTGGACATCAGCCTGCCGTCCGTCGACGTCACCCTTCCAAAGGCCAGCGCCGACCTGCAGGCGCCCGAGGCGGCCCTCACCCTCGAAGGGGAAGCAAAAGGCCCAGAGAAGGAGGCCGCAAAGACCAAGGACGGCAAGTTCAAGATGCCCAAGTTCGGCATGCCTTCCTTTGGCTGGTCCAGCAGCAGAGAAGCCAAGGGCACCGTGGCCGCCGATGTGGACGTCAGCCTCAAGGAGCCCCAGGTGACGGTGCCCTCGGGAACCGCCGAAGTCGACGTGACCCTGCCCGGGGCCGAGATCCAAGCGCCCGGCGTGGAGGTGACCGTCGAGACGGCCGCCGGAGGAGACGGCGAGAAAGCTCGATTCAAGATGCCCGACGTCAAGATGCCCAGCGTCAAGCTGCCCAAAGTCAAAGCTCCCCACGTGCAGGTCGGCCTGCCAAAGGCCGAGGTCTCGCTGCCCAAAGCCCAGGCTGAAGTCCAGGAGGGCGAACTCGCCCTGCAGGGCCCCGACGCCGAAGGCGGCCTGGAGGTGGCTGCCGGCAAAGTTGAGGGCGGCGGCATGAAAATACACATGCCGAAAGTCAAGGTGCCCAGCGTGGTCTTCTCCAAGCCGACCGTCAAGGCCCCCAAACTGGAGGCAGACGTCAGCCTGCACAAAGTCGACGCCAGCCTCCCAGAGGCAGACCTCAAGGCCGGCGCCGGCGACGTCAGCATCGCCGCCCCCGACATCAAGCTGCCCTCCGTCGAAGGCTCCCTCGAGATCCAGGCGCCCGAGGTAGACCTCAAAGTGCCCTCTGCCGAAGGCTCGCTCGGCGGGGCCGACCTGGAAGCCGCGGGCCTGAAAGGGAAGCTTAAGATGCCCAAGTTCGACAAGCCCAAATTCGGAGTGTCGCCCCCCAAGGCGGAAGGGCTCGAAGGCGAGGTCAGCCTGCCCACCGCAGAGGTCGACCTCCCCTCCGCCACCGTGACGGCCACGGGGGAGGGCCCCGCGCTGGGCCTCAAAGGCGACGTCCCCGGCGCCAAGACCGAAGGGGCCGGCTGGAAGCTGGAGAAGCCCTCCCTCAAAATGCCCAAAGCCGACATCAAAGCTCCCAAGGTGGACATCAGCCTGCCGTCCGTCGACGTCACCCTTCCAAAGGCCAGCGCCGACCTGCAGGCGCCCGAGGCGGCCCTCACCCTCGAAGGGGAAGCAAAAGGCCCAGAGAAGGAGGCCGCAAAGACCAAGGACGGCAAGTTCAAGATGCCCAAGTTCGGCATGCCTTCCTTTGGCTGGTCCAGCAGCAGAGAAGCCAAGGGCACCGTGGCCGCCGATGTGGACGTCAGCCTCAAGGAGCCCCAGGTGACGGTGCCCTCGGGAACCGCCGAAGTCGACGTGACCCTGCCCGGGGCCGAGATCCAAGCGCCCGGCGTGGAGGTGACCGTCGAGACGGCCGCCGGAGGAGACGGCGAGAAAGCTCGATTCAAGATGCCCGACGTCAAGATGCCCAGCGTCAAGCTGCCCAAAGTCAAAGCTCCCCACGTGCAGGTCGGCCTGCCAAAGGCCGAGGTCTCGCTGCCCAAAGCCCAGGCTGAAGTCCAGGAGGGCGAACTCGCCCTGCAGGGCCCCGACGCCGAAGGCGGCCTGGAGGTGGCTGCCGGCAAAGTTGAGGGCGGCGGCATGAAAATACACATGCCGAAAGTCAAGGTGCCCAGCGTGGTCTTCTCCAAGCCGACCGTCAAGGCCCCCAAACTGGACGCAGACGTCAGCCTGCACAAAGTCGACGCCAGCCTCCCAGAGGCAGACCTCAAGGCCGGCGCCGGCGACGTCAGCATCGCCGCCCCCGACATCAAGCTGCCCTCCGTCAAAGGCTCCCTCGAGATCCAGGCGCCCGAGGTAGACCTCAAAGTGCCCTCTGCCGAAGGCTCGCTCGGCGGGGCCGACCTGGAAGCCGCGGGCCTGAAAGGGAAGCTTAAGATGCCCAAGTTCGACAAGCCCAAATTCGGAGTGTCGCCCCCCAAGGCGGAAGGGCTCGAAGGCGAGGTCAGCCTGCCCACCGCAGAGGTCGACCTCCCCTCCGCCACCGTGACGGCCACGGGGGAGGGCCCCGCGCTGGGCCTCAAAGGCGACGTCCCCGGCGCCAAGACCGAAGGGGCCGGCTGGAAGCTGGAGAAGCCCTCCCTCAAAATGCCCAAAGCCGACATCAAAGCTCCCAAGGTGGACATCAGCCTGCCGTCCGTCGACGTCACCCTTCCAAAGGCCAGTGCCGACCTGCAGGCGCCCGAGGCGGCCCTCACCCTCGAAGGGGAAGCAAAAGGCCCAGAGAAGGAGGCCGCAAAGACCAAGGACGGCAAGTTCAAGATGCCCAAGTTCGGCATGCCTTCCTTTGGCTGGTCCAGCAGCAGAGAAGCCAAGGGCACCGTGGCCGCCGATGTGGACGTCAGCCTCAAGGAGCCCCAGGTGACGGTGCCCTCGGGAACCGCCGAAGTCGACGTGACCCTGCCCGGGGCCGAGATCCAAGCGCCCGGCGTGGAGGTGACCGTCGAGACGGCCGCCGGAGGAGACGGCGAGAAAGCTCGATTCAAGATGCCCGACGTCAAGATGCCCAGCGTCAAGCTGCCCAAAGTCAAAGCTCCCCACGTGCAGGTCGGCCTGCCAAAGGCCGAGGTCTCGCTGCCCAAAGCCCAGGCTGAAGTCCAGGAGGGCGAACTCGCCCTGCAGGGCCCCGACGCCGAAGGCGGCCTGGAGGTGGCTGCCGGCAAAGTTGAGGGCGGCGGCATGAAAATACACATGCCGAAAGTCAAGGTGCCCAGCGTGGTCTTCTCCAAGCCGACCGTCAAGGCCCCCAAACTGGAGGCAGACGTCAGCCTGCACAAAGTCGACGCCAGCCTCCCAGAGGCAGACCTCAAGGCCGGCGCCGGCGACGTCAGCATCGCCGCCCCCGACATCAAGCTGCCCTCCGTCGAAGGCTCCCTCGAGATCCAGGCGCCCGAGGTAGACCTCAAAGTGCCCTCTGCCGAAGGCTCGCTCGGCGGGGCCGACCTGGAAGCCGCGGGCCTGAAAGGGAAGCTTAAGATGCCCAAGTTTGACAAGCCCAAATTCGGAGTGTCGCCCCCCAAGGCGGAAGGGCTCGAAGGCGAGGTCAGCCTGCCCACCGCAGAGGTCGACCTCCCCTCCGCCACCGTGACGGCCACGGGGGAGGGCCCCGCGCTGGGCCTCAAAGGCGACGTCCCCGGCGCCAAGACCGAAGGGGCCGGCTGGAAGCTGGAGAAGCCCTCCCTCAAAATGCCCAAAGCCGACATCAAAGCTCCCAAGGTGGACATCAGCCTGCCGTCCGTCGACGTCACCCTTCCAAAGGCCAGCGCCGACCTGCAGGCGCCCGAGGCGGCCCTCACCCTCGAAGGGGAAGCAAAAGGCCCAGAGAAGGAGGCCGCAAAGACCAAGGACGGCAAGTTCAAGATGCCCAAGTTCGGCATGCCTTCCTTTGGCTGGTCCAGCAGCAGAGAAGCCAAGGGCACCGTGGCCGCCGATGTGGACGTCAGCCTCAAGGAGCCCCAGGTGACGGTGCCCTCGGGAACCGCCGAAGTCGACGTGACCCTGCCCGGGGCCGAGATCCAAGCGCCCGGCGTGGAGGTGACCGTCGAGACGGCCGCCGGAGGAGACGGCGAGAAAGCTCGATTCAAGATGCCCGACGTCAAGATGCCCAGCGTCAAGCTGCCCAAAGTCAAAGCTCCCCACGTGCAGGTCGGCCTGCCAAAGGCCGAGGTCTCGCTGCCCAAAGCCCAGGCTGAAGTCCAGGAGGGCGAACTCGCCCTGCAGGGCCCCGACGCCGAAGGCGGCCTGGAGGTGGCTGCCGGCAAAGTTGAGGGCGGCGGCATGAAAATACACATGCCGAAAGTCAAGGTGCCCAGCGTGGTCTTCTCCAAGCCGACCGTCAAGGCCCCCAAACTGGACGCAGACGTCAGCCTGCACAAAGTCGACGCCAGCCTCCCAGAGGCAGACCTCAAGGCCGGCGCCGGCGACGTCAGCATCGCCGCCCCCGACATCAAGCTGCCCTCCGTCGAAGGCTCCCTCGAGATCCAGGCGCCCGAGGTAGACCTCAAAGTGCCCTCTGCCGAAGGCTCGCTCGGCGGGGCCGACCTGGAAGCCGCGGGCCTGAAAGGGAAGCTTAAGATGCCCAAGTTCGACAAGCCCAAATTCGGAGTGTCGCCCCCCAAGGCGGAAGGGCTCGAAGGCGAGGTCAGCCTGCCCACCGCAGAGGTCGACCTCCCCTCCGCCACCGTGACGGCCACGGGGGAGGGCCCCGCGCTGGGCCTCAAAGGCGACGTCCCCGGCGCCAAGACCGAAGGGGCCGGCTGGAAGCTGGAGAAGCCCTCCCTCAAAATGCCCAAAGCCGACATCAAAGCTCCCAAGGTGGACATCAGCCTGCCGTCCGTCGACGTCACCCTTCCAAAGGCCAGCGCCGACCTGCAGGCGCCCGAGGCGGCCCTCACCCTCGAAGGGGAAGCAAAAGGCCCAGAGAAGGAGGCCGCAAAGACCAAGGACGGCAAGTTCAAGATGCCCAAGTTCGGCATGCCTTCCTTTGGCTGGTCCAGCAGCAGAGAAGCCAAGGGCACCGTGGCCGCCGATGTGGACGTCAGCCTCAAGGAGCCCCAGGTGACGGTGCCCTCGGGAACCGCCGAAGTCGACGTGACCCTGCCCGGGGCCGAGATCCAAGCGCCCGGCGTGGAGGTGACCGTCGAGACGGCCGCCGGAGGAGACGGCGAGAAAGCTCGATTCAAGATGCCCGACGTCAAGATGCCCAGCGTCAAGCTGCCCAAAGTCAAAGCTCCCCACGTGCAGGTCGGCCTGCCAAAGGCCGAGGTCTCGCTGCCCAAAGCCCAGGCTGAAGTCCAGGAGGGCGAACTCGCCCTGCAGGGCCCCGACGCCGAAGGCGGCCTGGAGGTGGCTGCCGGCAAAGTTGAGGGCGGCGGCATGAAAATACACATGCCGAAAGTCAAGGTGCCCAGCGTGGTCTTCTCCAAGCCGACCGTCAAGGCCCCCAAACTGGACGCAGACGTCAGCCTGCACAAAGTCGACGCCAGCCTCCCAGAGGCAGACCTCAAGGCCGGCGCCGGCGACGTCAGCATCGCCGCCCCCGACATCAAGCTGCCCTCCGTCGAAGGCTCCCTCGAGATCCAGGCGCCCGAGGTAGACCTCAAAGTGCCCTCTGCCGAAGGCTCGCTCGGCGGGGCCGACCTGGAAGCCGCGGGCCTGAAAGGGAAGCTTAAGATGCCCAAGTTTGACAAGCCCAAATTCGGAGTGTCGCCCCCCAAGGCGGAAGGGCTCGAAGGCGAGGTCAGCCTGCCCACCGCAGAGGTCGACCTCCCTTCCGCCACCGTGACGGCCACGGGGGAGGGCCCCGCGCTGGGCCTCAAAGGCGACGTCCCCGGCGCCAAGACCGAAGGGGCCGGCTGGAAGCTGGAGAAGCCCTCCCTCAAAATGCCCAAAGCCGACATCAAAGCTCCCAAGGTGGACATCAGCCTGCCGTCCGTCGACGTCACCCTTCCAAAGGCCAGCGCCGACCTGCAGGCGCCCGAGGCGGCCCTCACCCTCGAAGGGGAAGCAAAAGGCCCAGAGAAGGAGGCCGCAAAGACCAAGGACGGCAAGTTCAAGATGCCCAAGTTCGGCATGCCTTCCTTTGGCTGGTCCAGCAGCAGAGAAGCCAAGGGCACTGTGGCCGCCGATGTGGACGTCAGCCTCAAGGAGCCCCAGGTGACGGTGCCCTCGGGAACCGCCGAAGTCGACGTGACCCTGCCCGGGGCCGAGATCCAAGCGCCCGGCGTGGAGGTGACCGTCGAGACGGCCGCCGGAGGAGACGGCGAGAAAGCTCGATTCAAGATGCCCGACGTCAAGATGCCCAGCGTCAAGCTGCCCAAAGTCAAAGCTCCCCACGTGCAGGTCGGCCTGCCAAAGGCCGAGGTCTCGCTGCCCAAAGCCCAGGCTGAAGTCCAGGAGGGCGAACTCGCCCTGCAGGGCCCCGACGCCGAAGGCGGCCTGGAGGTGGCTGCCGGCAAAGTTGAGGGCGGCGGCATGAAAATACACATGCCGAAAGTCAAGGTGCCCAGCGTGGTCTTCTCCAAGCCGACCGTCAAGGCCCCCAAACTGGAGGCAGACGTCAGCCTGCACAAAGTCGACGCCAGCCTCCCAGAGGCAGACCTCAAGGCCGGCGCCGGCGACGTCAGCATCGCCGCCCCCGACATCAAGCTGCCCTCCGTCGAAGGCTCCCTCGAGATCCAGGCGCCCGAGGTAGACCTCAAAGTGCCCTCTGCTGAAGGCTCGCTCGGCGGGGCCGACCTGGAAGCCGCGGGCCTGAAAGGGAAGCTTAAGATGCCCAAGTTCGACAAGCCCAAATTCGGAGTGTCGCCCCCCAAGGCGGAAGGGCTCGAAGGCGAGGTCAGCCTGCCCACCGCAGAGGTCGACCTCCCCTCTGCCACCGTGACGGCCACGGGGGAGGGCCCCGCGCTGGGCCTCAAAGGCGACGTCCCCGGCGCCAAGACCGAAGGGGCCGGCTGGAAGCTGGAGAAGCCCTCCCTCAAAATGCCCAAAGCCGACATCAAAGCTCCCAAGGTGGACATCAGCCTGCCGTCCGTCGACGTCACCCTTCCAAAGGCCAGTGCCGACCTGCAGGCGCCCGAGGCGGCCCTCACCCTCGAAGGGGAAGCAAAAGGCCCAGAGAAGGAGGCCGCAAAGACCAAGGACGGCAAGTTCAAGATGCCCAAGTTCGGCATGCCTTCCTTTGGCTGGTCCAGCAGCAGAGAAGCCAAGGGCACCGTGGCCGCCGATGTGGACGTCAGCCTCAAGGAGCCCCAGGTGACGGTGCCCTCGGGAACCGCCGAAGTCGACGTGACCCTGCCCGGGGCCGAGATCCAAGCGCCCGGCGTGGAGGTGACCGTCGAGACGGCCGCCGGAGGAGACGGCGAGAAAGCTCGATTCAAGATGCCCGACGTCAAGATGCCCAGCGTCAAGCTGCCCAAAGTCAAAGCTCCCCACGTGCAGGTCGGCCTGCCAAAGGCCGAGGTCTCGCTGCCCAAAGCCCAGGCTGAAGTCCAGGAGGGCGAACTCGCCCTGCAGGGCCCCGACGCCGAAGGCGGCCTGGAGGTGGCTGCCGGCAAAGTTGAGGGCGGCGGCATGAAAATACACATGCCGAAAGTCAAGGTGCCCAGCGTGGTCTTCTCCAAGCCGACCGTCAAGGCCCCCAAACTGGACGCAGACGTCAGCCTGCACAAAGTCGACGCCAGCCTCCCAGAGGCAGACCTCAAGGCCGGCGCCGGCGACGTCAGCATCGCCGCCCCCGACATCAAGCTGCCCTCCGTCGAAGGCTCCCTCGAGATCCAGGCGCCCGAGGTAGACCTCAAAGTGCCCTCTGCCGAAGGCTCGCTCGGCGGGGCCGACCTGGAAGCCGCGGGCCTGAAAGGGAAGCTTAAGATGCCCAAGTTCGACAAGCCCAAATTCGGAGTGTCGCCCCCCAAGGCGGAAGGGCTCGAAGGCGAGGTCAGCCTGCCCACCGCAGAGGTCGACCTCCCCTCCGCCACCGTGACGGCCACGGGGGAGGGCCCCGCGCTGGGCCTCAAAGGCGACGTCCCCGGCGCCAAGACCGAAGGGGCCGGCTGGAAGCTGGAGAAGCCCTCCCTCAAAATGCCCAAAGCCGACATCAAAGCTCCCAAGGTGGACATCAGCCTGCCGTCCGTCGACGTCACCCTTCCAAAGGCCAGTGCCGACCTGCAGGCGCCCGAGGCGGCCCTCACCCTCGAAGGGGAAGCAAAAGGCCCAGAGAAGGAGGCCGCAAAGACCAAGGACGGCAAGTTCAAGATGCCCAAGTTCGGCATGCCTTCCTTTGGCTGGACCAGCAGCAGAGAAGCCAAGGGCACCGTGGCCGCCGATGTGGACGTCAGCCTCAAGGAGCCCCAGGTGACGGTGCCCTCGGGAACCGCCGAAGTCGACGTGACCCTGCCCGGGGCCGAGATCCAAGCGCCCGGCGTGGAGGTGACCGTCGAGACGGCCGCCGGAGGAGACGGCGAGAAAGCTCGATTCAAGATGCCCGACGTCAAGATGCCCAGCGTCAAGCTGCCCAAAGTCAAAGCTCCCCACGTGCAGGTCGGCCTGCCAAAGGCCGAGGTCTCGCTGCCCAAAGCCCAGGCTGAAGTCCAGGAGGGCGAACTCGCCCTGCAGGGCCCCGACGCCGAAGGCGGCCTGGAGGTGGCTGCCGGCAAAGTTGAGGGCGGCGGCATGAAAATACACATGCCGAAAGTCAAGGTGCCCAGCGTGGTCTTCTCCAAGCCGACCGTCAAGGCCCCCAAACTGGACGCAGACGTCAGCCTGCACAAAGTCGACGCCAGCCTCCCAGAGGCAGACCTCAAGGCCGGCGCCGGCGACGTCAGCATCGCCGCCCCCGACATCAAGCTGCCCTCCGTCGAAGGCTCCCTCGAGATCCAGGCGCCCGAGGTAGACCTCAAAGTGCCCTCTGCCGAAGGCTCGCTCGGCGGGGCCGACCTGGAAGCCGCGGGCCTGAAAGGGAAGCTTAAGATGCCCAAGTTCGACAAGCCCAAATTCGGAGTGTCGCCCCCCAAGGCGGAAGGGCTCGAAGGCGAGGTCAGCCTGCCCACCGCAGAGGTCGACCTCCCCTCTGCCACCGTGACGGCCACGGGGGAGGGCCCCGCGCTGGGCCTCAAAGGCGACGTCCCCGGCGCCAAGACCGAAGGGGCCGGCTGGAAGCTGGAGAAGCCCTCCCTCAAAATGCCCAAAGCCGACATCAAAGCTCCCAAGGTGGACATCAGCCTGCCGTCCGTCGACGTCACCCTTCCAAAGGCCAGTGCCGACCTGCAGGCGCCCGAGGCGGCCCTCACCCTCGAAGGGGAAGCAAAAGGCCCAGAGAAGGAGGCCGCAAAGACCAAGGACGGCAAGTTCAAGATGCCCAAGTTCGGCATGCCTTCCTTTGGCTGGTCCAGCAGCAGAGAAGCCAAGGGCACCGTGGCCGCCGATGTGGACGTCAGCCTCAAGGAGCCCCAGGTGACGGTGCCCTCGGGAACCGCCGAAGTCGACGTGACCCTGCCCGGGGCCGAGATCCAAGCGCCCGGCGTGGAGGTGACCGTCGAGACGGCCGCCGGAGGAGACGGCGAGAAAGCTCGATTCAAGATGCCCGACGTCAAGATGCCCAGCGTCAAGCTGCCCAAAGTCAAAGCTCCCCACGTGCAGGTCGGCCTGCCAAAGGCCGAGGTCTCGCTGCCCAAAGCCCAGGCTGAAGTCCAGGAGGGCGAACTCGCCCTGCAGGGCCCCGACGCCGAAGGCGGCCTGGAGGTGGCTGCCGGCAAAGTTGAGGGCGGCGGCATGAAAATACACATGCCGAAAGTCAAGGTGCCCAGCGTGGTCTTCTCCAAGCCGACCGTCAAGGCCCCCAAACTGGACGCAGACGTCAGCCTGCACAAAGTCGACGCCAGCCTCCCAGAGGCAGACCTCAAGGCTGGCGCCGGCGACGTCAGCATCGCCGCCCCCGACATCAAGCTGCCCTCCGTCGAAGGCTCCCTCGAGATCCAGGCGCCCGAGGTAGACCTCAAAGTGCCCTCTGCCGAAGGCTCGCTCGGCGGGGCCGACCTGGAAGCCGCGGGCCTGAAAGGGAAGCTTAAGATGCCCAAGTTCGACAAGCCCAAATTCGGAGTGTCGCCCCCCAAGGCGGAAGGGCTCGAAGGCGAGGTCAGCCTGCCCACCGCAGAGGTCGACCTCCCCTCTGCCACCGTGACGGCCACGGGGGAGGGCCCCGCGCTGGGCCTCAAAGGCGACGTCCCCGGCGCCAAGACCGAAGGGGCCGGCTGGAAGCTGGAGAAGCCCTCCCTCAAAATGCCCAAAGCCGACATCAAAGCTCCCAAGGTGGACATCAGCCTGCCGTCCGTCGACGTCACCCTTCCAAAGGCCAGCGCCGACCTGCAGGCGCCCGAGGCGGCCCTCACCCTCGAAGGGGAAGCAAAAGGCCCAGAGAAGGAGGCCGCAAAGACCAAGGACGGCAAGTTCAAGATGCCCAAGTTCGGCATGCCTTCCTTTGGCTGGTCCAGCAGCAGAGAAGCCAAGGGCACCGTGGCCGCCGATGTGGACGTCAGCCTCAAGGAGCCCCAGGTGACGGTGCCCTCGGGAACCGCCGAAGTCGACGTGACCCTGCCCGGGGCCGAGATCCAAGCGCCCCCATTTGATGTTGTCACAGATTCCTCCTCTGGAAAAGGACATGATATGGGTAAAGCTAGAAGTTCTCTGTTTAGAATGCCTAAGGTTTACCTTTCCAAAAGTTCAACACCTCAGTCACAGAGTAAGTCCAGGGCTGACGTTTCTGTGTCAGAATCTCTTTCCCATTCTGTAACAGAGGAAACTCCTGCTGTTCCTTCTGGCAGTGTTGGATCTAAACTTCTTCCTGACATTAAGGGAGATATTGGCTCTAAAAGTAGTAAATTCAGAATTCCTAGCTTGGGTTTCTCCAGCATTGATATTGGTTCTTCTAAAATTGAACAGGATTCCCCATTACCAAAACGGGATATTACTCTTACTAAATATCAAATGAATATAGCAGACTCTGAATCAAAAATATCATCTCTTGCTGATGAGAATCTTTTAGTAACAGATTTTGAAATTTTAAATGAAGATGGTTCTTTGGAGCAAAGAAGTCTGAAGCCAGGAGGGAAAACAGCAGCTGCTGAAATATCTATGTGTGACACAGAGGTTACAGTTAAAATTCCTAAACTACGAAAACCAAAATTTGGAATTTCTTGGTCTAAGGGAAAATCATCAGAAAGTGATGTTGGTTCCAAAGTGGAATCTGAAGTTTCCAGGGGAAGGATAACATCTGATATGACAGATACTGATATTGAAAAACTAACTCAGATTTCTGATGCCAAATTAGGTGTAAAGCTGTGCAAGCCGTCACCTGAAGTTGTTCTGGATGCACCAATGTTGGATGTCAGTCGCCCATCAATGGAAGTTACCAAGCCAAAATTAGAAGTGGAAATCCGTGGCCCAGATTCAGAGTGCAAGGCAGAACAGGAAGTAGTTTCAGGAGAGAGGGACACTGAGGAGAAAGAAAACAATTTTAAAACATCAAAATTCAAACTGCCTTCATTTAGTTGGTCACCAAAGAAGGAAGCTATTGCTCCTTCTGATGTTGAGGGACAACTGGAAGAACCCACTCTGTCTACTTTATCTGGAGACACAGCATCTGAATTAACATTTCCTACCCCTGAGAATCAATACCTTCATGCGGACTTTGATACATCAACAGAAAAAGATGTTGAAAAGGGCAGAAACAAGAAGTCCCAATTTATCATGCCAAAGATCTTATTCCCTAAAATTAAGGGTCAAAAAGTCCAGGTCTCTCTGCCCATAACGGAAACTGATGTTTGTGGTCCCAAACAAGAAAAAGGTGTTTCTGTACAGAAATCTGAGAAAGGGAGTAGTAGAGAAGGGGCAGGGATGGGTATAAAAATGCCCAAAGTTACAGTCCCAACTTTGGAATTTTCCAAACCAGAAGTCAAAGCTCCCGAAATAGAGATGGATATTAGCATGCCTACAGGTGAGGTCGTACTTCCTACAGGTGAAGAAGGTGACCTGACATTGAAATCAGCTGCTGCTAATGCCAGCCTCTCCACCTCAGATATTAAGATGAAAACTGAAGGCTCACTTGACGTGAAGAGTCCTGACACAAGCGTTGAAAGAACATCAAGTGAAATTGTTGTGGGTGATGTAGAAATAAAAATTGAAGGTCCTGAAGGGAAAACAAAAATGTCTAAATTCCAAATGCCAAAGTTTGGAATTACACATTCTAAAGGGAAAGGGTCAGAAAAGGAGGTCAGTCATACCAAATCAGAAGTCAAGGTTCCCCAACTAAAAGCAATGGTAGAAATAGATGACATTGCTGTTGAAGCACCAAATTTGGAGGTAGAATGTGGTACAGGAACAGAAACTTACAGCTCTAAAGTCAAAATGACCAAAGCTGACAATAAGGCATCAGAGGCTGATGTTCATCTCCCACCAGCTGACATTTCTGTTCCAAAAACAGACAGCGATATTCGGGATTCAGATGCAGCACTAAAAATCAAAGGGGAAATAAAACAAGATGGAGATGGAGAAGGGAAAGAAGGGCATTTCAAAATGCCAAAATTCAAACTTCCATCCTTCAGCTGGTCACCAAAGAAGGAAGCAAGCGTTAAGCCGGATTCTGGAGCAAATTTGGAAGATCATAAACTTGCTGTAGTGTCAAGCAGAATAGACACAGAAGTGAGAGGAACTGAAGCCGATGATCAATGTCCTGGGCCAGACCTTGATCTGGAAATATCTGCAGGAAAAGTTGAACAAAAAAGTCCAATTAAAAAGCCTCAATTTGTCATGCCTAAAATTTCACTCTCCAAGATAAAGGTTCCCAAATCTCAGACTCACTCACCAAAAGTTGAAGCTGATGCTACTATTCCTAACACAGAAAGAGAGGGTGATGATTCAATACAGATACCTGACATAGAAAGAAGTCATTCCAAAAGGACAGAAGAGGGGGCACAAATAAGCATAAAACTGGCTGATGTTAAGATCCCTGCTCTGGAGTTTTCGAAAATAGAAACTGGAGCCTCCCAGACTGAAATGGGAGTCAGCTCAGCAAAGATTGATGCTGCTCTGCCTCCCTCAGAGGGGAGTTTTCAACAGGATGTCCTAAAATTGAGTTCAATCAGTGAAGATACCATTCAGAAGACAAGTATTAAGTTCCCCAAAGGAGAAGCTTCAATTGAACTGAGGAGCCCTGAAACAGTAACAGAAAGATCTTCAGTGGTGGATGGAAGAAAGATTAAATTGGAAGGTCCTGAAGGGAAGATTAAAATGCCCAAACTCCAAAAGCCAAAGTTTGGAATCTCCCTAACAAAAGGGAAGGGCCCAGAGACAGAGATCAGCTCTCCAAAAATAGAAGCTGAGCTACCCCAGCTAAAAATGACAAATGAAATTGCTGACATTGCTGTGGGAGTTCCAACATCAGAACTTACATCTGATATGTCGGATTCTGGAGTAGGTGTTTGTAAGATAAAAACACCCCAAGTTCTGACAGCTGGCATTGAAAGTCCAAAGGTAGACATAAGCCCCCAGTCAGTGTCTAAACCAATGACAGAGGGAGCTATTGAGAGCTTTGAGGAGAAAGAAATCAAATTAAAAGAAGAACATGAAATAAAAGCTGAAGACATTCAGACTGAAGAACATCAGGGATGGTTTAAAATGCCAAAATTCAGAATACCTGCATTTGGCAGTACATCCTTAAAGGAAAAAAAAGGTGATGCTGATACTGAAAGAAGTATGGAAAAAGCTCAGGCAGGCATTCCCTCTGTCAAAGTACAAACTGAAACAAGTATTCCTGAAACTACCTTCTCATTACCACATGCAGTTGCTGAAATTACTATTGGAAAAGAAGGGATTCCAAAATTAGGAGTTTCTGTGAAGACTTCTGATGTTAGCTTGTCAAAGATGGAAGGAGATATTTCATTATCTGCAGAAATAACAGATAGTAGAGTGAATATTCCAAACCCTGAAACTTATGCAGACATAGTTAAGCGCGGTGCTGAAGGACAAAAAATGCATACTTCAGAATTCACAGTGTCTTCAACAGAATTCCTAAGCGCTTCAGAAATTGATCAAGACAACAGTTTAATGAACAGGTTTCCTACTCTGACTCTTCAAGAGTGTAACGTCAAATCACAGGAAATAGAAGTCCAAAAGGTAGAAAGTTCCACTAAGTTAGAGATTTCAGGAGTAGCATGTAAACCATCATTAGCTGAAATTACTCTGGATGCAACGCAGGACAAAATAGATGTTAGTCTTCCAAAGGAAGAGCTAGATGTCCAAAATCAAGAGGCAGTAATTAAAAAAGGAAAGAAGAAGGGTGAGATGAAAATTATAGGAAAAGACATTGAAGGAAGCCAATTAAAAAGGCCTACATGTGAATCGTCAACAACAAAGAGATCAGAAGATGGTGCTTACGTTACAGGTAAGCTGGAAGATCTAAAGGTAGAAGTTCCAGGAGTGAAGATGGATGTTAAAATTGCTAGAGTAGATCCTGAAATGAAATTTCAAGTGAAAAGTGTTGAAAAGGACATGTCTGCAGGGGTGGAAGTGCAAGTAGAAGATAGAGCAGAAACAAGTAAAATTAAAACATACAAGTTTAAGATTCCAAAGTTTGGAGTGTTGCATTCAGAAGTGAAGGATTTTGAAGATGATATCAATTTGCCAAAGTCAGAAGGTGATTCAGTATGTAAAACTGAAATAGGCACAGCAGAAATGCAGTTTCAAAAATCAGAAGAATCTATTGGCCTGAAAAGTCCAGCTCCAGATCATATGGAAGCATCTGCCAGAATAGCAGTGGGAACAGTGGACAAATCACAAGGTGGCCCAGAAGTAAATATAAAAATTCCCAAACTAAAAATACCAAGATTCACTTTCAGAGCTCTCCCAACTGAAGCTGATGTTTCAGTGTCAAAAGTGGTAACAGATCCAAAGGGCTCTAGTACTGATATTGAAGTAGTGCAACTGCAAGCAAGCTCTGCTATCCCTGAAGAAACACCAGAGGCTCCAGAGGGTGGTATTCAAAAAGCAAAAAGCAAAATTCTAACACTGACTGAACCTGACATTAAAACAGCACAGATGACTACTACCACAGAGTCCTCCCTTTCAAATGCAGGGCAAGACATTCATTGGTCATATGTAGAGGGCCAAGAAGTGAGTGAGAAAGTAGAACCTGAACATGTTGCTATTGAAAGGTGTGAGATCTACACTACTGAAATCCTGAAAGAATCAGAGATTCTCTCATCAGAAGTCAAAACTGCAACTTTGGGATTCTCATTGCTCAAGGCGAAGTTGCCTGAATCACATAGCAACTTAGAAGTGCTAGTCGAGCAGCCATCTTCCACAGAAGGTGTATCAGTGAGCAAACCTAAATGTACTGATGAAAGCTTAGGAGTAGCAGCACAGAGAACTGGCAGTGCTGAGCTTAAACTATCTGACAAACCACACAGCAAGACTGAAGAATCTAGTGGAGAAGTAACTTTGCCAAAGTTAAAACCATATGCTGTTGAAGTAAAGCCTTCCAGTAAACTTGAAGAGAGTCTTCCTGATAAGTCACCAGAGGGAATAACTGCAGGTCCTCTCTCTAAAGATGAGGATGTAGTTGAAGCACTAGAAGATGAAGAAAAAGACATAACCGATGAAAAAGAAAAGACTGATAGTAAAAGATCTCCTGGAAGATTCAAATTTTGGCTTCCAAGTATTGGCCTTTCATCTTCTGGTGAGGAAACAAGCACAGATTCAAAAACAGAAGTAAAAAAATCAGTTCCAGAAGATGTGAAACCTGCTGACACATCAGATAATGATTCTTCTAAGCAAACTGAAAAAACTGGATGGTTTAGATTTCCCAAGCTTGGTTTCACATCTCCTTCCAAAAAGGCTAAGGCTGTTGACAAAGAAGAGATGACTCATAAAGAGGGAAGAATCTCAGATGAAGATAGCCCATCAGATAAACCTGATGTATTTTTTGATGCACAAGAAAGCTTATCACCTAAAGAAACAACAGAGAGTGAAAAAGTTGAAATTGATGGGGCCTCATCTAATGTTCCAGTTTCTCGAACTATCGTGACATCTTCAGCAAGAACTGAACTAATCTTGTTGGAGGAGGAAAAAGACAGTCAATCTAATATTCCTGGAGAAACAACCAAATGAAGATTGTCTTTTCTCAACCCTCAGTGGAAATAAGATCATCTACATGTACAGAAAAAAATGTTTTCTTAATTTTCTAGTAACTGAAAATCAAACAAAACCCAAAGCTGATATTCATGAAAACAGTTGAACAGAATTTACCACATTAATTTTCAAGTACATGGATGTGCTATATTGTGCGCTAACAAAAATACCAATTTCTTCAAATCAGCCCCAAAGGCAACAATTACTACAGGTACAGAGGAGCCCATAGTTTTAGCAAAGTCTGAAAAGATACCTGAACCATGAAAGTAAACCATTGAAAGGCTCAATGACAGCAAAAAGACTTGTTAAATAGGCTTCTCAAAAACACACCAATTATGTTTAGATTATAGATTATTTCCAGAATGGAGTATAAACTAGTACTATGAGAACTATACTTACCTGTTTAGATTTTGGACCTTTCTGATCTACTTTTGCTTTCTTATTAAAATATTTTTCTTTATTTCAGCTAAGGTGATATGTATATTCCACAAACATTTTAAAATGCCAAATAAAAACAAAATACTAGTGTAGAGAGATTAACACTTTACCTCTTCCTCTCTTCTCATTTTTTTGATTATTGTGGTGGGTCATATTTAGCCTTAAAAGAATTTTTAAAAAACCAACAGAATAAATTCAAGACCAAAACCCATACAACTAATTCACATTTTTAAGATACCAAAATAAAACATGCTGACAAAGAATAATTATTAAAATGTGGATAAATAAATTTTAATGTATATATTTACTGGATAGTTAAATGCACAGAATGATCTGCCACACTGGTGGAATTGCTTCAAAGATTTTCTGGGAAAGAAGTTGTATATAATTATTTGCTTCTCTGTTTATATTAATGCTTCTCTCAAGAGCATAACAAAAACCAGAGTGCATATGTGACAGCCTTCACATGTATTATTAAAACACTGTCTGTATTCTTAAACCACAATAAACTCACCATATGAATAATAACTCAAGTAGTGCAAGTTACTGATAGTGCTGTTAGCATGTTCTTATTCTGAAAATCCCAGCTTAAAATTGTAAAAGGTTTGAGTATACCCCACTATTTGCTGAAGTGGCTGCTTAATGACAGCACAGTTTCTAAATACAGTGGTAATAGAGACATTTCACTCATTACAGCCCTGAGTTTTATAGATTTGCCTGTGCAGACGTGATTTGTTATAGTAGTTTTCTCATCCTGTATTTTCCTTCTCCATATTCTGCTTGGTACAGGGAAAGCAGACACAGCAAAACATTTAGAAACTGGGTTGTAAAGGAAGAGTACTTGGTTGTCTAACCATCTGTAGCTTGAGATGTTCTTCATTTCTATATCTTTGCAGTAGGCTTAAATAGTCTAAAGAGAACTGCTGGCAGTTATTCTAAAGAGAATGCTAATTATCTCTGAAGAGACTGTTCACATAAGTCTTAGGCACGTATCATTTATTTGGATTTTGCAGCATTTCCCTGAAGTTCCCTTAAGTATAAAAGTCACTGTTCAATAGACCCAAAATTATCACATCAGACAGCAACGGCGTATACCAGGACTGAGGAAAAAGATGGAAAAATTGAGTCCAGAAAAAGGTAATGTATGTAATAAAGGACATCCCGTTCTAACAGCAGCTCACATCTGCCTGCAAAGAAGCCTTCACATAAACTGTTACTCAGGTAGTGTCCATTTACTTAGGCCCACAACTAGGAATCCACCTAGGCAGTACTGAATGTAGGAGTCTGTTGCAAAGGTGACAGAATCAAGTCAATTAAAATCGAGCTCTGAGACAGCAATGACCACAGACCAATAATCACTATGATATTTTTAAAAGATGAATGAAATAGTTAAGGGAAGAGCAGTAGACAAAAGAAGCAGCAATAAAATCTTCCTCCAAATAGGCTACTGTCAGCTTTGGAAAAGGTGAAGGTTAGCAGAAAAGCAACCAGGTTACCAAGGTATTACCCAAGGGTCTGACTGCAGGAATAGCTAAGAACAGGGCTCAAAAGGGTGCAAGGAGCACAGACACAAACCTGCAGAACATCATAGGCATTTTGTGAACAGGCTGATTCTGACCCCACCTGCATATTTAGTTTGAGATGCTCTGGTGGTTCTTTTTAACTGCGGTAGGTTTCCTTCGTTACTGCTACTTAATTTTTAAACATCTGGAAAAGTGGGATGTTCAGGTAAATATCTATGTACAGTCTCCAGCCAAACAAGCCTACAACTGTGATTTGACATGCAAAAGAAGGTATATATGCATTAAAAAGAAAGACATTCCCACCTCAGTAATATCTTGCATAGTTAAGACATGAATACATCTCTATTGTTTGGCTATTTTATAGTTACATTCGAAGCAGGACCTCTCATAAATTCATAGAATCATAGAATCATTTCAGTTGGAAAAGACCTTCAAGATCATCGAGTCCAACCATCAACCATGCCCACTCAACCATGTCCTGAAGTACCCCGTCTACTCGCTTTTTGAATACCTCCAGGGATGGTGACCCAAGCCCTTCCCTGGGCAGCCTTTGCCAATGTCTGACAACCCTCTCAGTAAAGAAATTTTTCCTAATATCTAACCTAAATCTCCCTTGCCGCAACTTGAGGCCATTTCCGCTCGAGGAATTCCAAAGGCAAGACAGCCAAAACTAATCCTGAATGAGATAATACATATGAAGAAGAATGGAATTGAATGGAATGGGATGGGATGGAATGGAATGGAATGGAATGGAATGGAATAGAATAGAATAGAATAGAATAGAATAGAATAGAATAGAATAGAATAGAATAGAATAGAATAGAACAGAATAGTTCAGTTGGAAGGGACCTACAACCAGGCAACTGCCTGACCACTTCGGGGCTGACCAAAAGTTAAAGCATGTTATTAATAGCATTGTCCAAACGCCTCTTAAAACACTGATAGGCATGGGGCATTGACCACCTCTGTATAAAGCCTGTTCCAGTGTCTGACCACCCTCTCGGTAAATAAATGTTTCTTAATGTCAAGTCTGAACCTCACCTGATGCAGCTTTGAACCATTTTCATTCATCCCATCATGGGATACCAGGGAGAAGAGATCAGCACCTCCCTCTCCACTTCTCCTCCTCAGGAAGCTGCAGAGAGCAGAGGTCCATGAGGCAGTGCCCATGACAGAAGAGCTGTATTCCAGGGATTATGGAGATACTTATGACTGTCAAAAAATTAAGTGTACTTTGATATAGCATAAATGGTAGATGAAAAGTTTTCTTCAGTACCTGGATGAAAGCAACAAAGGTAGGATTTATCTGGAACAACTGGGAAAGGAAAATCCTGGGTAATGGGGGAAAAAATTGAAAACAGATAATACTAAAGCTTTTGGAACAAGCTGGTGTCTAATGTGTGAAACCCAGTGACTTTGTAGTCCTGTCAGAACTCATAAACCTATGGAGCCAGCTAGGTTCTGTCTTGCTGTCATCTGCATTGGTGTCAGCAGTGCTGTAGCCACAAGGCACTGCACCAAACCAAGTGCCCTCAGAAATGAGACTGCTGCGAGAGCGGTGCAGCAGATCTGCATGAAAGCCGCTCAGGTAAAGCAGGGCCAGTTCACTTAAGTTGTACTCCATCATAACACAGGTACCTGAGATGAGCTGATCAGAGGACAGTATCCATGCTGAAGATCCTACCCAGCAACTTTTTCAGACATGAATAAACCAATACTGAGAAAACACTTAACTGCCTGCAACCAAACTAGAAAATCCATCCAAGAATAATAAATAGATGCTAATGTATACTACTGGAGGCCCCAGCTTACATTTAGTACGTGTATCACAATCTAAATGAAAGAGACAAGCAACAGGTGGGTGGATAAGAACTATTATTAACCACATTTCATAAATGGAAAAGTACTAAGAGACTCAAAGCCTGGCTATAATCTATACCATATTCTACCTTTGTAATAGAGAGCAAGTAAATTAGAATCAAGTTATGAAGGGGCCTAAAAAGACTCACAAGAAACCAGGGAAATAAACTCAAGTTCCTCTTAGGTCCAGTTCATTGTCTTAATCATAAACCCCTCCTTCACATGTGGAGGAAAAACAACACACATCATGCCAGTGATGAAAATAAGAGAGCACTCTCATAAGCATCAATTTTTCCTTTACAAGGTGCACCTTACCCCACACGATTCTTATATTACCAGAAGACAAGTCTCCCAGCTTGCCCAGGAATTCTGTCCCACTGAACAACTTACCCAGCATGGTCAGATTTGAGCCAGTAGAGGAGAAAGAAGTTTTCTTCTTATTCCTGCAATATGTCTCCCACCCAAACCAGTGAAAACGTAGCTTCGAGTGCCATCTAGAGGAGTGCGCTCCTCTATAGAAAATAGTTCTGTTGGTTAAAGATGCAATTTCTCAAAAAGATTTTCAAACTGACCCACCTTTCACATGTGCTCATTGCACCGGGAAAAATCTGTCCGATGTCGTTCTTGCATGCAAGTATTAATACAGCCCATGGTCGGATATATTTGTTGGTACAGGATAATAAACCCGTGAAATGGAGCTAGTGAAAACCAGCTGGGGAGGTTCTACTTTGCCAGAAATTTTAATTAGTGCATGGAAATCTCAAAATATTAAGCAGCCTCTAGAAAGAAAATTGGGGAGGAGAGCACTAAAAGCACCTGCATCTTCCTCAATATGTTTGCACATATGTGAATACTCACAATATTTCAGTGTTATCTGTAAATGTAACTACATGTCTTAAAAATCTGCCTTAATAACAACAAGCATTGATTTGTCATGATGGATAAAACAATCCACGGAATCTTGGAAGTGTTTGGAAGAGATAACTAAGGAGCAGCCTGGAAACCGAAACACGGAAAATTGGTTGGGATCATCTCCAAAACACCTCATGGGGAAGGGGCCTTATTTGTATGGGGATTTGTGCGTATTCACAAAGATATAAATCAGTCCACACATGCACGATCACAGCAGGTCCCTTTGTCATTCTCTGCACAGGGCAGGGATTCAAAAGTACCAAAACACTTCCTCTGGAGGAGAGGAGGTTGCACCATGAAGGGCAAGCCTGTAGTCCTGCTACCCGGTGCTGTGTCTGCGGCAAGAGAGATGGCCTCAGAGCCAAAATGCAACTGAACAAGGCCCTGCCAGGACGGGAGTGAAGCCACGAGCTGCCACATGCCTTTTTGGGGCTGGAGAGGTCCACTGCGCTTTCACAGCTGAGAGACCCAGTGCCGGGACAAGGCGTGTGCCCGACCCTTCTGTGGAGCCGTGCTCTGGGCTTTCACCTTGAGCTCTCCCACCTCTGCTGTACCTCAGTCCCAAAGCAAAAAAGTTCACTTTGCAACTCCGCTTCCAGTATCAGGCAAAGGTGCACAGCCCTGGCGAGGTTCTCGGATCCCCAGCCCGGCGTCACTTGCACCGCTTCACGGCTGGAGCACATGCCCCGCTTTCCTTTCCTATCCCTTCTGAGAGTCACCCAGGGCAGAGCCGCCACGCAGCGGGGGATATGGATGTAAGGCACCAGATGGCTCAGGTTTATGGTCCCTGTGTGATTGCAGAAGAGAAGGCAGCCCAGAGACACAACGCTGGTCAGGGCCAGCACCAGGACAGCCCTAAAAGAGCAAGGAGGCTCTCCGAGCACTGCCCACAGTGCAGGTGGGATGCCTTTGCCACACCAGCACTGAAGCAGCGGCTTCGCCCCGCTCCCCCCACCCTGTTTGCTGCAGGAGGCCACGCAGACGTGCAAACATCCCCAGACACACAGGGGTCCAGGGCAGCTGAGCTGGAAGCTGGCCCCAAGATTTAAATCCCAGGTATTTAATTCTGGCGACTAGCCTCAACACTTCAATACAGGTATTTCCCGGTACCTCTAATCCCTAAATGCTTTAAAAAATCTGCTCTCACTATTGTAGGTGATTATTTATATGGCTCAAATCTTAAAGTGGCCAGGAGTTTATTAAAAATATGCTTAAACACATATAAGCAAACACTGTTAATGGAACATTAAGGTTGAAATATATAGCTTCCTCAGACAAAATAGCACAGCAATAGCAATCTGCATCTCTGATGTATTAATATCTGGTTATATCTTCCATGTTTGCTTTGATATCAGACAGCTTGTCATATAACACTGTATGCATTTCATTAACTCTGGGATGAGGTAATCATGCAAAAAAGGAAATGTCACACACTGACTAATGGTTTTGCAGGTAGAGTCAACTATAAGTTCTCATGTCATCAAACAGTGTGGACACCACGAGGAAGCAATTTCTCTGACAAAGACACAAAGAAGAAAGCTCCTTGTTTTGCATGGGGAACAAGATTCAAATATATTTTTTGTTTTTATTTTAAATTTATATTTCAATTCACTTCAGAGCCTGCCTCTCCAGTTACAGTCTTTCTGTCCCTGCACATCTTCCAGATTTACTGCATATTTGGAATTCCAGTCTCGCTCAAAAAGGTTTTTTAGTTGTTCCTGGATAGGCAGTTGCTTTCTTTGCAGGTTGGTCAAATTCTGTTTGATAATTAGTCCCACGCCAGCTGTATTAATGAAATAATCTTCTGACCAATTGGAAGTCCCTATGCAATGGAAAAGTAGCTAATTAGAAAACATTCATTTCCCAGTGTTCTGTTTGATCTCCATACTTGTTAAGTCCACATTGCCTGGCTTTGCTGATTTGCTGTACAACTGCAAATCTCATTAGGACCAACAGAGCAGCAAAAATCAGGTCACCTCCTTCTTATTCCAGACCTCAGGTTTCAGAAAGTCAGTATTAACTGCAGCCCTGAAGCTTCATAACCTTCTGATTCCTTACAGCCTGTGACAGAGGTGGATGAATCTACTCATTATAAATATGGAAACAGAGTGCAACATTTGGGTTTTAAGAGGGGTAAAAGCCAGTGTTTGATATGGGTTTCTGTGTTTAAAGAAAAAAAATCCTTAATGGACTTAATTCGCTTTACTTGTTAAAGGAAAACAAGAGGAGAAACTGGACCCTTGATCAATAAATCCTCAGGGGCTGTTCTGAGCTCAGCATGCAATGCCCGCTTTTAAGCCAGGCAAAGTTGGGAATCCAGCTGTAGACATTGTCTAGGGCTCTCTCCAAAGCTACGACAATTCAGAAAATCAAAAACTGTGAAAAAAACCACATTTTATCACTTAGCACTTCTGGTGTTTGCCTTAGCCAGAAAAATCTACTGTCAATTCCAGAAGGTGCTTAGGCATGAAAACAAATTACCTGCATATCTGTCTTCAAAAGACAACTTAGTAAGAAACAAGTTCTATTAAAGGCAAATGGAGCTGCAAGTTCTCAGCCCGTTGGAAGATCAGGCTATTTGCTGGTTTGCATTGCCTGGAGGATGAGCTGACTGAAATGACAGAACCCTTTCATGTTCCCTTTTTTGAGGGATCCTAATAAAACAGTGAAAAATAAACACCATCCTGACTTTCAGGAATTGAGCAGCAATTGACATTACTGTTTTCTCATTTCCTTTCCTAGAGTTCTGTTCAACAAACAGTGCGTGGAATTAATTCCTCCCAGCAATTTCTTTTTATTAAAGCACGATAACGTTCTATACTAGAGCATCAGCTATCACTGCATCATTCCGAGCACACAGTCTGTGAAATTCCTACTGTGTTTCTCACAGGCTGTGCACTCAGACTTGTCATGTTCTGTTGTTAATGGTTCACAACCATATGAAATAATCACTTGCTGAATTTGACCTACATTATTGTGTCCTCTTCACATCTCTACTTCTTCACCCAGGGCAGACATTCTGATAAAGCCATATACTTTGATATGTTTATCTGCTCTACATGGCAAAATGAGGTATTATTTTGATACTGCAGCCCATCCTATCTCAGCCTCAGTCCTATAGATCTGAAGATACTGTAAGTATTTGGAATAATGGAATACATACCAATATAGGCTACTTTATCAGTGACCATATATTTGTTGTGATTCACTCTCCCATGAGGAATATTTGTGTGATTCAGAACTGGAACAATGAAGAGTTTCTGGAGGGAGAGAAATTAAGAACATAAATAGAAACACCAGACTGAGGAACAGACTGGATAATTGGACAATGCAGATTTTCTATATTTTCAAAGAATAGCATAGTACAGAAAGAAGAGAAGAGAATATTCCACACACTGTTATTAAATGTACCATAAAAGAGATTTTACTCTTATCCAAGAAAACTAACAAATAGTACTTCCACTGTACATAAAATTGGATAAGCAATTGAGATCAGATAAGGATAATGTTTCCTTCACAATGTTCAATTAGTGGCACAGCTATTATCATTACAGGGCAGACAATTAAATGCAGTTTTAGGCAGCTGTTTAATAGATACGCATTTACCACTGATTGCTGCTCTTATTTTGTGCTAGAATGGGCTGATCACAGACACGAGGGGTACTGCAGACAACAATAATGCCAAACTTCTTGTGTAAACTCTTACTAAAACCTACATTTCTGTTGGGTTTTGGGGGTTTTGGTGGGGTTTTTTGGTAAAACCATTCCTCCTTACTTCTGTGACTTCTCTCTGTTGTGGTAACTGCACCATGTTGGGAGCTTCCACACCATCCCCACACCACTTGATGCATTCCAGCCTAGTGCCTATGGCCTGTGTGTAATATTTAGTGTTCAGAAATGGGTCCATTTGTATAGGCAGTCAGCAGAGCTCTTAACTGTAAAAAACTGATAGTAATTAGACCCATTTAAGATACTCCATACAGGAAAAGGTCTATGAGAAGAGCACTAAGTTGTCGTATAAACTGTTACTACTGTCATGGTGCTCAGCAAAAGCGACTGCCTGGATAATCATAGAATCATAGAATCGTTTATGTTGGAAAAGACCTTTAAGATCATCGAGTTCAACCGTCAACCCAACACCACTATGCCCACTAAACCATGTCCTGAAGTGCCACATCTACGCGTTTTTTGAACACCTCCAGGGATGGTGACTCCACCACTTCCCTGGGCAGCCTGTTCCAATGCCTGACAAATAACGTCTCAAGTGCTGCAGCTAGGCACATCCCTTGACATCACTAGTAGCTTGCAACAGCTGCTTCCTCAAAGATTATCTCTTGGGCATTATTTTCTCAAGGACCTGAAACAGTCACTGCAACAACAGACAATCTGCTTCTCTAAAACCTGATACTTGTACATGCAACTGGCAGCTTAGACTCAAAAATCAGTGTGGGGCCCATATCCTCAAGCTGTCTTTCCAAAATCAGGTTTCTTATCGTACCACGTCAACACTGATGTGGGCATGTGGGTTGTTGAGAGCACGCAGGGACCTCAGATAGTAGAGCATGGCTGGGTCAGAGCGGGTCCAGCAGCTGACCAGAAGCCGGATTTGTACTCTGTAGTTGAAAGCTGCGCGTCTCAGAGCATTGTCAATGGCTGGCCAGTATCTAGAGAAAAGTGGGTGGAAAAAGGGATATTTTTGAAACAGTTCAGCAGAAAGCTGTGACAATAAACTGAGAATACAAGTGACGCCATGCACAGATGGGATCTCTGATGTCTAGTAAGAGGAGCACTTGTGCCTTCACTGGAGGTATAAATAAGATCTCTGCCTTCCACCCAGCCAGTTCCTTTCACAGTGTGTTTTGAGACCTCCAGTCTCTGCCAAATTGGGTTGAAATGGATCAAAAAGTTTAAAGCTTAGTAAAGTACATGTACACAGATACACACACAGCGTGGTGCCATCATGTTCACTTCCTTAGAAAACTAAAAATAACAATAGCAACTCCAATGTAAAGCCAGATCGTACAGCACAAAGTAAAAAGGACAGTGCAGAGCCCAGAGGAAAGCCTAAGAGCCATTTTGCAGAATATGGCCATTTCAGGATCCTGGAGACTGTTTCTAGTGTCTGCCATGGTCCTGTGCCATCAGCCAGCGTGGACAGACTCTATCCCTCCCCATCCCTCCTGGCCCTCTTTAGTATGCTGTGTGCCCCCAAGGTAACAAACACAGCTGTGCTCTCGTGAACACGGGGCTGTCCATTTTCCTGACACTTGTGTTGGCAATAGCGTAGGGGAAAATTTTTAACATCCTTCACCCAACTACACAACACTAAGAGCTGGACAATGTGCAACCCAGAACTAGTAACTCCAAATGTCCATGTAGCATTTTCTTTCCATAGATCCTAACAAGTGCTGCACAGAGGAAGACAACCATCTTTAGTATAGATTAGAGGACTGATACAGAGACAGGTCCGGGACTCGCTCACAGTCCCATGAGCAATGATGAATTAATTTGCCTAACTTATTCCTTTTGGTCTTATGTACAAAGGCCTGAATTATCTAATCCTCCCTCACACATCGTCCTATTGTGATCAACAGACCAGCCATGTGCTTTCAGGCTCAGGCTGACGTGTAGATCCTGAAAAACTCAGAAAAACATGTTATTTAGAAATGCTATTTTTTAACAGTTTCCATTTTTTAAATATATCAGTTTCTAGTTGATTAACACTCAGGCGTTAAGACAGCAGCTTTGTTCCCTCTGCCTCAGCTGCTGGAGGAACCTAACCTGAACTAATCAGCCTCAATTCATTGCACTACAGCTGGTTGCTGTGGAGATAGCCTGCGCCGCTTTCCCTAGGCCTTTGAAATTCTTGTTTGCATCTGATCAGGCCCTAGATGTCACAAATGGTGGATTAAGGTTTCCGATGAAGAATGAGGAGTATTAACATACTCATTCCTAAGGGGGAAAAGAGACTTTCTGTGAACCTATTCTTAGCTAAAAGCAGGAGATGAGAAACCCAGAGATTCAACCATACAACATAGAAACCAAAAATTCTCTAAGCTGTTAGATTTATAAAAAATATCTTCCAAGTGGAAGCTAGTCTTTGAGATTTTGTTTCAAGGACAGTGGAATTATCTGTGTCTGTCTATTATCCTACACTCTTCCTGCTAACTCACACATGCCCAGCTGAACAAGAGAGGCTTTACATAGTCGTGCCACAGGACATGATGCATGGTATAATTCTGGCTAAATGGCAACCTAGAGCTCACCCTATTCTTTATAAGCCATGTTGTACATAATTATTTTGCTTGAACTTCTTTCTCAGTCAGATTATTTAGACGATTGGAACACTCAGAAATGTTATAAGCAGATAATACTCAGAGCACTTGGTTGCATGTAAACATCCTAATTCAAGCATATCTAAGAGGATTTGGAGTCTTAGTGGTTGCCCCATGACTGACTAACTTTCTGTGTTACTCAGATTTGAGTTGATGTGTAGAGTCTGCATAATTCTGCTGTGACCTTGGGCAGCCCACTGGGACTGTGGCAGTGGTCCACCACACACAATTTGATCACTCCAGATCACCACTACCACCTTCTCTTTGAGAGCTGCTGTTGCATGCATCCAGCATGCTTCAAGAACTTGGATGTCCTTAGATGGAATTATTAAAAAAAAGGTAAATAAAAGCCCAGAAGTTTCTTTTAGAGACTGCTTCAGCTATCATTGCAGAGGTCAGCAAGGACAGTTAAGAATCACCCTCTAAACTATGGGTCAAGTATGTCAAACAGGCAGCAGAGCCAGAAGTCAAGAGTCTTCAGAAGTAAAGAACAGAGAGAAACAGGAGCAGAAGAGAGAAGCAAAGCAATATTTTCTCTGAAAAGTCTGATGTCAGATATACTTCTGCTGTTCCCATTCCTCTCTCTGTTCATAATGCTGGTCTGTTGTATTTTGAATGGAGCTGTACCTGACTGTCCCTAGCCTGGCACTTCACAGTTTTCTTGCTGTGTGAAGAGCACAGGAGGCTTTTTAAAATGCTAGTGAAGCACATGGGCAGTATTGGATACCACCCTTCCTGGAGCATCAGTATTTGACAGTCCACAAGGCGGCCATGAACGCAGAGCAAAGCCTCAGTCCTCTCCACTCTGAATATTTTCATTGCAGAAAGGGGGGAATAGTATATTTTTCCTTTAAATAGTGCAGTTAACTGATATGCTCAGGATTAAAATTGTACCTTTCTGGATGAACAAAACGGCTGGTAGGGAAATATTCCATAACAGAAACATAGACAAATTTCTGTGCCTCACTGATAATACTGATTATAGCAAAGAGGTCATGGGTGCGACCTTCTGGACAAAACGCTGGAGGAGAAGCCTGTAAAGAAGAAAACATACAGGTCAGTGATTTCATCCTTTTTTCTGTCAGACTGTGATTCATTTATATTCAGATCTGTTCAGTTTTCATCACAATAGCACAAAGCACTTGAGGTGGACCACTATCATTCCTCATGCCTTCCATGTCCTGACGGGTCAGATACTTGTTGATATACTGAGCCCACAAGTGATTAAAGGAGACCTGCACCCTTATTCCTTGAGTAGTTCCAGAGATACCTGTGGAATGAATTATTATCCAACTGGAACACAAGTAGCTGCTGAAGAAACTTTTCTGGCCAATGCTTAAACATAGTTTACAGTTTATGTTGCTATTTTGAAACATACTTACAGAAAAATAGGCTTTTGTCAAGACTCCATTAAATTCTACTTCCAGAGGCCGATGCTTGTTAATGTGGGTAGAATAATTAAGAGGCCAAGGGAATGGGATGGTAGCATTAGCATGTCCGAGATCCCAGTAAGTACTAAATGTTTTCCAGAGGTCTTTGGCCAAGCAGCTGCAGTTGTATATCACAGCACCAAACTCTTTCACCTGCAAAGAGAGCAAGCTATGTCACAGCTCCAGAAAGAGCCACCTCCACCCTCAGGGGTTTCTTTGCTGTTTCTCCCACTCAGTCAATATTTTACATCATTATGATTTTTCTCTGTTATGTGCTAGGACACCAATTTTCCCCCAGATTTTTGAATACGCAGCAGCAGAACTTACCTGAGATAAAGATCTCCAGTCCATATTTGCGCTACCAATATATATGTGTTTCATGTCTACAATCCAGAATTTGCTATGCAACACTCCTCCTGCCAAACGTCCAAAATCAATCTTTTTTACATGAGCCCCTGAAGAAAGATGGGGAGGGGAAAAAAAAGTTTAGATACAGCATGGAGATGGTAATCTATACTGCTCCCCTGACAGCCAGAACATGTCTGGATGTCTAATACTTGCAGCCAGTAATAACTACCAAACTTCACAAGCACTTATTCCTGGGAATACAGTAACTTGCAAAAAGTGAACTTTCAGAAAAATCCTTAAGGCCACGACAACGTACACAGAAATCATAAATTAGTGAACACATAGTGCTTGTCCTGTGAACCCATGTAAGCACCATGCCAGAATAGGCCTTGGAAACCAGTTTCTCTCAGATGCCTTTTTGCAATACTAAAGTTCTGAGTGCATCACTGAAGTGAGATAGTTACCTTTTTCCTCTAAAAGCTCAAGGTCAGTTGAATTTGTAGCCAAAGTTGGCATACTTGCTGCAACATACACAGAGATATTCTCTGCGAGTAATCTCTCAAACCTCTTCAGAATATCTTCACCCTGCACGGTACATTGTTTGTTATGTTTTATATTTTGTTATAGAACATTTAGCAAGATCTATGCAAGTACAGTGTTACTAATGGATGTTTCCTTTGAAGAACCCCAACATAAGGAAGGTTAGAAATTTCACCTATTTCAGGAGTGTTTCAAGTAGAGAAAAAAGGGAACAAAGATTCTGATCCAATGTATGCATCCAAGTTTGTTTTCTATTGTTTAATACTATTAGATATAAGGTTTAAAAGTACGACCACAAACATCCCAGACTTCAAAGGTGAATGCCCCAACGAAGATCAACTGCTGGATGCTGATGCTTAACAGATACGCTGTGTCATTTCTCCCTGAGGATAAAAGTAACAGAGACTGTCCTACACTGAGCTGTCCTTTTAGCAGAGATGGGGCTCAGCCTTACATCTCTCACTTTTACTTCTTCTCATGTGGAGGAAATAAGTCGTCTTACAACACCAGAACCACCTGGGGAGGAAGACAAGGAAAGCAGTCCCAGACAGCCCGTGAGGACAAGGAGGAAGGTGTGCCAGGAAGGAGGCAGAGGCTCAGCCCACAGAAATAAACAGGGCAGCAAACAGCACGATTCCTGACACGTGGCTAAACTCTGTACCTGCCTGAAATAGGGTGACCTTGTCCCTTCTGCTTTTCAGAACAGTCCCCCAGACCCTGCTCAGGATTGCCTGCGAGGTTGCCAGCTGCCACAGGCCAAAAGAGAGCCAAGGGACAATTAAACGTGATGGACGGTCACAAGGTGAGCCTGTGCCGTGGCCTCTGTCATTTACTTTTGGTGGCGGAGCCAGAGAGGCCCCTCAGGAAGCCTGGCTGCACAGGGTGCCCAGGAGGACAACCCTAAGCTGCTGTCCAATGGCATGGTTCAGGGACATCTGCAAAGTGGGTCAATGCAGATGCTACCTCTGTACACAGGGGAGAAGGAGACGCTGAGGGAGTCAAAAGTCCAGCAGACTTTGCTTTCTGACTCTTCCAGCTAGCCAGTGGGAATTGGCACATTCCCTTGTGTATATGGGATCCTGTAGGCTCTTCAGCCATGCTACTGGGCTGCCCCTACCACAGGTTGACCATCTGCAAGGTAAGTGAGTGTGATTTGGGGGCTGACCTCTGGTTGCTCTTAAAACACAGCATAGAAATACTCGGAGACATGGACAGAGCCCAAATGGAGTCTAACTTGACTGGAGGAGGAAAGTTGGTGTGCTCTTTCAGACCAGCATGGAACACCTTTCTGGGTTTACAAGAAGAGTCAAGCAATGTCTCTGGGAGACAGACCACGCAGTCAATCTGCCACATGTATGAGACAAACAACAACAGAAGTGCTTGTCATTGATTTTCTCCTACCTGCTTGGAAGATGAATCATTGACGTTGATATCCTTCCCAGTAAGAGACCAATAGTAAGACGCCACGTGAATTTTTTCTTGGGCTACATCAAGGAGTCTCATCCAGGCTTGGTACAAGGGTTTGGCTGCAGTGCTATTTATCTCAAAAGCTAAGTCATAAGGAACATTTTCCACAAGTTCAAAGCTGCAATGGCAATTGTATATTGTGAAGCAAGTGACTGTGACCCAAGCAGAAAACCAAGCACCTGCCAGGCCATAGAGTTGGCCATTTTGGACATCCACCTCAAAAGCAAACAACCTGAGCTGGACAAACAAGATGGGAGCACTCTCTACACCCAGTTTTTATAGCCAAGCATATATCGTACATCGTCCTCCCAAATCCAGCAGAATGGCTTCTCAGAAACGTTCTGAGCGTTTTATTTTACCATCCTAAAGACGAGGAGAAGTGTAGTCCCCTGGGGCTGGATGTCGCTTTGATACCCCCTCCACCCTCTGCCAGGACAAACATCCACTGCCCCCTCCAGCCTCTGAAAGAAGGTGAGCTCAGCAGAGGCTGCTTTGCCCACTGGTCACTCTGCTGCCTTCCACCGCTGCCACAAAGGGAGGATGGCTGGAGGTGGTGGAGTAGCAACACAGCTGTGCTGAACATACAAGCACAGGACCGGTAGTGGAGCTGTGATACTGCCCCTACTGGCCCTCATAACGGGCAACTACTAACGACCCAATGCCTAAACAACACCCCCACTCTTCCCAAATTAGTGGTACTTTATCACTTATTATGCAATAGGAAGAGAACAAAAGCCATGCTGATATTGTCAGCATTGTAACAATTTCTCCACCTGGTGATTACCTTTCCATGTGCCACATCAGGCCTGGCTTACCTGCAAGAGTCATTGGGTCTATTGGTGTCCTCCTCAATTATTGTGGTTCCTGGGACATCTCCATAGAGTGCTTCTTCCTCCTCCAACTCTTCGTAAATGCTGACAACTGCTTCTTCTCCATTAGAATCAACTATGCTGTCCACTCTCATGAAGTAAACAGCGATCAGGACAACACCAAGTATCAAAATTGCCCCTAAGATTTGAAACTAGAACAGAATCCAAGTAGGAGAAGATTTAAGCGATCACCAAGTCACAGATACACCAACTCATGGATGATTATTTGTTGCGGGTGAGTAAATCACAATCTTTGAATAGTAGTTCTGCTTTCAGCTACTGGCAGACAGTATTCTTGGACACACCACTGAAAGGGAGGACCACAAGCTACATAGGGGTTGGTTTATGTGAGGACCATGATTTTAGTTTTGGTTTAATTTCTCCTGCACCAACATATCAAAAATCTGTTTTTTCCCAAACCTTATGATTAGTTTGACGTTGATTAGCTTTATTTTTGCACAAGACAAATGGGTGTTCAACAAATTTTCTTCCAAAATCAAAACAAGGAAATCTGTAGCACAAGATTAGCTGTGGGATGAAGACCAGCACTACCATAAAGAGAAAGTTCATGAAGTCAGAGGAGAAAAAACATGTCTGAAAATGTCAGAAACAGAGGGGCATTTTGTGGTTTCTGAACACGTTCTGGTTTTGTCTTCTAACTTAAACCTCACTTAAGTGAAATTACACAAATCTCATTTATCCATGTGGTGAGTGAACAGTATTTCCTTGTCGTTCTAGTGTGGTGAGTTAGCTTCATTTCCCTTTTTCTGTACTTCCTTTTTTTTCCTAAATGTAGATGAAAAAAAAAATAGCCTGGCCACCTGGTATATCCAGATCTGGAGTCCAGCCACTCACATGCTGAAATGTATAGCACCAGGCTCTATATGTTGCCCTATACTGAGGAGGAAAAGACAGCCACCAGTGCAGATCCATTTCCCCCCAACAATTATCATGTCTGGTTCCTGATGGCAATTCTTGGGAGCTGGGACCATCCACCACCCTGTGATAGGCAATGTGCACTTCAGGGTTGAGCTTTTGAACCTCCAGGCAGGAGAAGCGAGTCTGGGAGTTGTCGTGAGGCTATAGCTATAGATGTGAGCTCCCGAAAGGGTACATATGAAAATTACACAGAAACCAGTTGCCTCTGAAAGCATCTATTTCAGTTTCTGTGTGGATAAAGTTTCTTACTTTTCATTTTCTCTGCTTTTCTCAAGATCTACAGTGTTGCCATCAATTTCAGGCAGTGATTTGAATCAGAAAAACATTTTTAAACTTACTATCTACTTAAATTTTTGCCCTCTGGCTTGTTCTCCCTCCCATTGAGGGCAAAAAAATCCCACCAATTTTTAACAGTTCTGCGTTTCATCCCGTGAACACATTGGAAAGACTTAAACATCGCACAGGTTTTAGTAGAGATTTCTAAGGTAAGAGACCTATTTTGAAGTCACATCTTGGCTGTCACCATGCTGTACACTGTGATGTCCAGGTGCTCTAGGCATGCTGAAAAAACAAATAAATGCTGTGCTAATGGTGAAAGTGAGGCTATTTGTATGAGCAAGGTTTACTATCCTGAGCCAGGGCTGCGGGATTAGGCTCCACACTACTCCCTCTCGGCAAGGTTTGATCAGCCTACTGGATAAATCAATGAGGGTTTTGTCACTCACTTGTTTACAAATAGGATCGAAACCTACATGGATTTCTAAAACGGGCAATAAAATCATTCTTCTTAAGCTGTTATTTCTTTTCAGAAATGTCAATGCAATCTCAGCTTTTCTAAGCAAATGTAGTGTATCCCAATAATTACCGTTTTGACGTCTTTTTGATTGTTCACGCTTAATTTCATGTTGGAAGACTCATTAAACATCAGGGATGTTTTTAATGTTTTTTTCACAATCTGAAAAACAGAAATGTATGCAAGGGGGAAAATAAAACTTTATGGCAACATTTGTACAAAGCCAGTTACAGACTAAAAATGCAGGTTACTGCTATTGCTTCATATAGTGCTCTGAGATTTAAGTACGGATCTGTGCAATATCCTCACTGTATTACGGGTCTTGAGTGACATTAACGGATTGCAAAGTGAGAGGGAGAGACAGGTCCCTGCAGGTTTTTGCTGGTGCTGTCTACACACAAAAATCACTCCAGTGATTATTGTGTAAACAACTGCATCGCTGCCTCTTCAAGTTATACTTCAACACCCACTTTTGTCCTGTTGCAAGCTAACACATTTGCCAACAAGTAATAATTAAATGCAGAAGCTGTGGGTGGTAGTGTACAGCATCAATGTCATCTTATGTGTGACTCTATTAGGCTCCTGCTCTCTTTCTATGCCTGTGAGTTGTCTTCAATGATGGTGTCTTTTCCAGAAGGCACTTGTTAATGGGACAGGGACGAGGCTGAAATATAAACTCCTCTTCTCCCCTGTTGTAACCATGACCCTAGAAAGTAAGTTAACTTCTTTTCTTCCTCAGGCAGTATTGCTCCAATCTTGTGTTATCACTAGCAGCGGCAACCACAAGGGCAAATACCAAATTATGCCAAAACTCAAAGCAGATGATAGGGCAGGGGTAGTTGGCCACTTGCTCGTTTTGCCCTCTGAAAAGGTCAAACCAAAAACTTCACACATGCCCAACGGGTCATGAATCGTGAATCATCCCTGCATTGGCAGAGGTGAATTTACCCCACAGAAGTCAGCTGTCATTTTTCATGCTCAGAAGCAAGAAGTAGTACATCCTGGGGTTTAGTAGATTTCAAAAAGTGCTACCAGATGATATCACCACCTGTCCAGTCCCCAAACTACCGCTTCCTATCCCTGAGCCATCCGGCGTTTGTAGCCTGGAGGATGAACATGCTTAATGGTGTCAGATATGCAGTTGCTCTGTGGGCGGCCACACTCGAACAAGTTTTAGGCAGGAAGGATCCTGCCAGGCTTGTCCCATCCATCTTGCCATACGTTCACAGCTATTGTCACCTGAACTGGATGGGCTCATTGTGTCTGCCCTCCCACACCAGTAAGGCAGCATGGCCATGCATGTCCGTGCTCTGTCCAACTCCTGCCCACTCCACCTTTCTGTATGGACGCTGTGACCGCATGGAACAGGCAGGAGTTGGACACAGCACAGGCATAACCCCAAGGGCTTCTTGTGGGACCCAACTCCCAAGAACTAGTGGGGCTGAACCAAAGAGGTGGAGGATGTCTTGGGAGACAAGGGAGGTGGGTCTGGAACAGTGACTTGGGGAATGTGGAGGGGAATGTGAAAAGAGAGGACCCAAGGTAAAAGAGCAGACAAGGGAGAATGAGAAAGGTGGAGAGGGAAGAAAAGGCATGAACAGTCATGCTTAAAAGCAGGCTAGAGCTGCAGAGATGAAAGCTAAGTTTCCGTTTCAGGGTCTGCTTGTTATTATCAGCTGTAATCTCTACAGCAGTGCCTACTTTCCAAGGCAGTTTTACTCACACTTTTCACTGGCACTTCCTTTTGCTGCCCCCAGATTCAGATGCAAGCTTTTACACTAGAAATAGTTATAAATGCTGGCAGGAAAACACCCATTCTCCCAGCCCTGGAGAAACTGAGCTGCTGCCAGCAGGGAAGGACAGTTGGCCATTCCCTGGTGAATGTCAGGTCCCCATACCGCTGAAATCCCAGTTCATGTTTTAAGCACAGTACAAAGATGCGGTGTCTTACCCCAAAGAGCTTGCAGCCCAAGCGGAGAGGGGAGGTATAACATACCACGCAGAGAAGGCTGTGTGACAGCAACACACCGCATTCCCCCACCTTGAGAGAAAGTGGTCAAATACCAACCCAGAAAACTTAGTGGGAACAAAAGGAGGAGAGAGCAAGAGAGAGGAGGCTAAGGAGTTTGGTAGGAAACCGAGGCAAAGGGATTTTAAAGGAGGAGGAGAAAGGCAGCTGAAAAACAACAGCAGCAGCCCTTCAGCCTAGGCCAGGAGGGCCCAGGGAGGTTGCAGGTCACACTCCACAGCTCACAGCTTTGTCCGTAGCTGTCACAACCAGCTGGGCTATCTGGTAAGAAACAGCCCCCCCGGCTGCCCCGGGCAGATCTCGCCACAGAACCAGAGCCTGAGAGGTGTCGTCTTGTCCCTCTGGCCCCCAACGCTAAAGTGCTCCCCACGATACATTTGGTGACCAAGCAGTGTCTTGGTAAGGAACTGCAGCTGCAGGTGCACTGACAGCCGTGTGATGGCTTCAGAGGGATGGAGCTTGTGAGAAACAACTCGTTTCAGTTCTCTTTTTCAGCAACAGTTACAAAATGGCTTCAAAAAGCAGCATTTCCCTTAAAATATGCAAGCGAACAGATCTCATATGTGCCATAATAGTCATCTACCATTTGATTCAAACAAAGTCTTTCTTAATATCTTTGACGGGTGATGGGTTAGATTCCCAGCTGCTATACAGAAGTCATGAGAACGGCACTAAAATATGCAGCTTAAATTTCAAGAAAGAAAACATCACAGACTCAACCAGAATTCTTGCTAATAATATTGTAGCTGGTCAGTAATTAACTATGGCTCCCTCTAAGCTTTCAGGGCTTTACTAGCTGCCAGTTTCAATGACTAAAGTTCATCCAAGAGCAATAAATACAAGCGCTACTTAGTGTTGCTTCACAGACTGGAACATCAGTTAATACCACAATCTGCTGAGTACACAGAGGAGACTGTTTTTTATAACATTAGGCTGCTTTCTCCCTGCCCCCAAAATAACTTTTGGTACTTCTTTTTTCCATCAGCATCAAACTGTTTCAGATTTTGGATTTCAAACATAAGGATGAGATTTTTCAGTATACAAAATCCTCCCCTGAAGCTGTTTGAAGTTCCTCAGATGAACAAAGTGCATTCATCTCTCCATGACTACCCCCCAACACTCTCAAGATGATGACAAATGTACTTACCATCCTGGAAGACCTCCTCCTGTGTGGATGTCCTACTATAGTCTGATGTTACTCCCAACTCTACTTAAAAGAGGCAGTATACATGCTTTTCGCCAGCAGATTTGTTTCGGGTTCTTCTGGTTTTTTCCTCCTTCTGCTGCAGATTACTTCCTCTTAAACACCAAGTTTCACAATATGCACTGACAGTTAGAGTCCCAAGTTATCATCTAGTTGTTACTACCCAGTTCTTAGATTCCAGGTCCCGATTTCCACCTGTTTGGCATAACTTTCTGCAGTGCCTGACCTAGCTCAAACTCTGTTGAATGGCTAAGTTCTCACTGCCTTTAGTGGTGTAAGATCAGAGCCTGGATCAGCTCTAGAAGACACTGGTTGAAAGGACTGCTCAGCTTCAGTGCAGTTTGCATCCCAGACACGGCAGCATTCTCACTGCTTCATTCTTAACCCACCAGAAGCTTCATTTTAAACCAAGGAGCAAACCCTCCAAAACTGCCTCTCTACCCAGTTCTTGCAAGCACTCTCCTGCCCAATCATCCTTGGACAAACATAAGGGAGCAAACTAGCTCCTTTGAAATAATACAGCTTCAGTCTTAAACAAATGGTACTTCGAATTTGCAGTGACGGTGTTGAGGGAGAAGGTTACATGCAACATTAAGTTTGAGGCAGTTACTAAGAAATTACATCTTCTGTAAAAACCCAAAGGCTGCACCCCAGTCGACACAAGGCAGTATAGCAATGCTGCTGTTACTCTCGATCCTATTGAACTGAAGGATGCAGCTCCCTAGTTCAGTACCTGAGGAAGGCTGCTGTAGGGTGGAGGCAATGGAGAGACAGCTGAGGACTAACAAGGATCACGAGGCTTTATCATACCTTGTATTAAGCTGCTGAAGATGGAAAAGCTAAAAGGAGCCAGAGGATAGGTCAGGTACGGCAGAGAGAGGCCTTTCTCTGGGAAGCTGAAGGTGTTATGAACCGACTGCTTCCCCTGGGACCAAAACACAAGCAGTAACTCAAAGGCGGCCAAAAGTGAGAGAAAAGAAGATAGTGGAGCAGATACAATGATCGTCTGACCAGGCAGCTTTCTGCTGTACACAGATCACCTGTCACTGACACCATCCCAAATCTCTATTAAAGCAGGGCTTAAAAACAAGGCAAAGGCTACTGCCACCCCTTTAGACTCAGGTTACCAGAAAGCTGCAGGCAGGATCCTGCTTGACTGAGGCTTCATCTGCAGTCAGGGAAAAGAGGCAACTCCAGCGAGCCATCATGCTAAAGGTCCAAATCGCCCCTGGGAAGTGTCCCTGTCCCTCCACTGACTTCAGAGGCTGAGCATCCAAACCAAATATTTCGGCTAAGCACCTCATGAGTTCAAGTCAGCGGGTGTGCTGTACATGTCAGCAAGCTTAGCAACGAGTCGCCTTGCTCTGTTTATGTGCAGGACTGAAATCCTGGCACGAACTATGCTGACATAAATCACAAAAGCTCCCACTGACTTCGGCGAGTTCGGGATCGTACCACACAAGAAGCAGCACATTTGTATGAAGTTCAGAACTTATCATTTATTGCTCCAGTATCACCAGTTTAGTTCAAACTGGGAGAGGCTGGGTTATATCAGGGTGAAGAACAGCTTCCAGAAAAAGGACCCGTGTTTCTTCTCCTTGGCAGCTCTGTAACCACTTACAGCACTGATTAATCTCATTGTCCTCCTCCTCTCCAGCTTGCAAAAGCCTGGCTTCCTTCTGCTTATCTGATCTCACATACCAGCCCAACAGCAATTACACATTTCTGATGTTACTAGCAGTGTTGTAGCTTTGAGGGCTTAAGGATGGAAGTGGGTTTGTGGGGAGAATATGATTTATTCGACCAACTCATGCAATTGGATGGAGAAAAGAAAAAAACGACTGGCAAGTTTCAGGGCAAACAAGCAATCTTTTTTATTCCTCCCCTTCCGCATCTCTCAGACAAGGCCCCTTCTACCAGTTGCTCTGGTTGACTTACCACCATCCCACACACAGAGTAAATATATCTGTCACTGTACAGTTGGATGCCACTCTGTGGTTAACGTACTCCATCTAAAAAGCATACTTGGACTCCAGTTTGTTAGAAGGGTGCCTTAAAAGATACAGTGAAAGATCTTTTAATGTCTACGTGGGAGGTGTGCTAAGAAGAAACTGCCAGTTTAACACGTTCTCATCTCCGAGAACTAATAATAGACAAAAACGTCGCTACCACTGCAGAGATTACTACAAAACTACACTTTCCGTTTCACGAGGACCAGGCGGCTGGGCTCTGAACACTAACAGTTGACAGAAGGATGGGAGGCAGGAACAACCAGGGTCCTTACACTTGAAAAGAAAAATGCTCTATTTATACTTTGTGCCAAAAGATTGTATACTCAAATGAGTTGGGGTGGGGTGGGGAGGGAAGTCATTTCAGGCCAAGAATTCAGAAGTGATTCAGCCGACAAGCCTTGAGAAAATTTCAAAGTCTAAATAAAATTGTGATTCTTTTGTTTGGAAATATGTTTAAAGATTTACTCAATTTCCACTTTTTAAAAAAATCAATAAATTCACTAAAATATCTAACCATGATTTCAAACATTTAACTTGAAATATTTAACTTGTTTGGAACCATTTTGTTCAACCTAAAATAAAATGCTGTCAGCTGTATTTTGTTTGGAAAAATATTTCAATTGAAAAAAAAAAAAATCAGTGATTTGCATAGCTCAAGTGACTACAGAGTCTCCTTTGCTGTCTCAGTCTTGTCACTCCTCTCGTGTGGCACTCACCTTCCAGTCGCACATAGGAAAGATGACCTACAAGTATTAGGAAAAGCTTCAATATGTGCTGTCTGCCTTGACTACATCTGGCTTCGTATTACAACAATTACACTCCTCCTCTTCAATTTGCCAAGTACCTGGCAAGGTAGGAAACCACTGGCCTGATGCAACTGTCATCCTCACATCTACCTGAAGATAAACAACATTTTTCTTGCTTACACAGGGTTGCTTTGCCTGTAGTGAAGGCGTATTACGGGCTGTGTTATAATCCATCTTCTCTGAGCCCGCAAGCTACCAGCGGCTAGGAGGGAGATCCATTCCCTGGGAGAAACGTACCACCCAAGAGTGACCTGCTAAGGTTACTGCTGTGCTAAAGCCCCAGGTCCTCTTGCTGAAACCAAATTTCACCTGTGTCTCTGGGTATTTCCTTGTCCACAAAGTGCCCCCAGGTGCCAGCTGGATGCCACATTTTGGGTTTGTGGTTTTTTTTTTTTTTTTCCTTCCTATGGTTCCTATGAGTTGGATGTTGACAGAGGCAGAAGCATTACTGTTGAACAAGCCTTTTCTGGCACCAATTCTTTTGGCAAGCGCAGCATTTTCATTAGTTTCTGTTCAGAAGAGGAAAAAAAAAAAGCTTAAGCACGGTAGAGTCCTAGTGAGTACTATTTTCTTACGTTCACTTTTCTTGGCTTTCCTTGCTCAGCCCACGTCATTCAGAGACCTAAGCAGCCAATCCATTAAAACACTCTTTCTGGATAACCACATCAGGTGTGCCCCTGTGCGCAGGTGTGCTCCAAGTCTCCGCAGGGCTGCAGCCAACTGGTTGTACCCCTCCTAAGGAAAGCAACACACCCCCCAGCCCAACCAACTGCTGCCCCACACCAACCCCATCTCACCAGAAAAAGCTGACACCTGCAGGGCTTTTAACAGTCCACAAATGCCCACGTTGCAAAAGGCACAGTCCTCCCACACCATCGCATAGGCAGGACCCAGCAGATGAGGGTCTGTTGGTAGATCTTCACACAATGTCAAAAAATGAGAACCTGTCTCCGATGACTTAAAGTTTTGCTCCAAGGAAGGATCCTGCAAACCCTGCTCAAGGCAACACTGCCTGGTGTTCCCTTCTATACACGTGTGGAAAACCAGGCTCTATTTCCCAAAGCAGATGAGGACACTGAAGAGCCAGGCAGGATTACAGCTGAATACTCAGCAGGAAGATGCACAGAAGAGATCATTACTTTTGCCATCTATCCTTTATTTTCAAATTCTGCCAGATAGCAGCTTTCATTACATTGCAAATAGTTTTGGCCACAGTTTCACTACCTCTTATGTTTATTCAGTCGGACTTCTAAAAATTAATGAAGTGGATGCACTATTGATTTCAAAAGGGCACTTCACATAGCATCTCAACTCAAATACCACTCAGTACTGCTGGGGAAGCCCACTGAGAAGCAATATAGTTAGTGTATAGCCCAGCCCTGTATTTTAGAGAAGACAGAAAGCTTTCTCTGCAGACACAGCACACACAAACTAAGCTTGAGAAAGCTTTTTAAGAGAGGCAGAAGATTTTTTATTTTATTTTTCTTTTAAACACAAAATCCCTCCCTAAGACTTTAAGCAGAAAAGGTCTCATGTTCATGTATCTAATGCAAGGGTCACCAAAGAATGGGAAGTCTCCCACTGATCCTGGTTAGGTACTAATATTATTTTTTCCCCTTTGTGTTTTAGTTACTGCTGGCAAACAGCGCAATGTTTTTATAAGCTACAGATGTTCTACTTGCTACAGAAGCTGTGCTAGCGCAGAGGACATGGAGGCAGAGTCCCACGCAGCACTGAGCAGGGTGGGGGAGGCTGCAGGCACCTGAAGGCTGTGCAGAGGGGAGGGAAGAAATAATGTCATTTCAAAAGCGCCAGGAAGGATGCAAAGGTCAGACAGAACTGCAGGAGGGAAGGATGACAGTGATGGAATGAAGGGAAAAATCAAAAGAATTTCACAGACACAAACTCATATGTATATACATAAGGTGAGAGCAAGAGAGTGACTCTAATAATGTTCTTCTATAAACACATACCTGCTGAGGAACAATTTAACTACCATTGTTAATCATGGCAATGAAATAAAAGAGTACTAACAATTAAATCAAGTATCACCATACCATACTCAGAAGTAAGACCATCCTCAGGTGGTGGGGACTTGGGGACTTCAATCCTGTAAGTACAGGGGCAGGGGAAAGGGGACTCCTGTACTATTGGAGAAGGATCTGCCCCAGCCATACGTCTCACCAGGACAGATCCAGTTGCACTGTGAGTCTTCAGTTGCTGGCAATTCTTTCAGTACACTGTACTTAACACCAATGTAAACAGGCAGTTGCAAAATTTAGTCCACCAAACACATACTCCCTCCCAAATTAACACATGAAGTCCAGAATCATTGTCACATGATAAAAGAATGATTTATTAGAGCAACTTTATGATAAAATTATATAAAATAACAATTTGTTCTTTTAAAGACATCCACAACATCACCTTGAAACAAAATGTACAGATACTGCCTATAATCCAAACAAAAATAAATTACCATTCAAAAAAAAAAAACAACCAAAACAAAACAAAAGCAGAAAAAAAATCAGGGCAGGAGAAACAAATCAAAATTATACACAGCATTTCAAGAGGGTGTGGAAGAGAGAAAGTCATTAATGGATTCAAGTTATACAAACGTGTTTCAGCTTTACTCTCAGACAGCTCAGCTTGCATTTGTGTTGCATGCAAATGGAATGATCCAGTGAACGGTTCAGAACAGCAGAATCAGCAGCGTAACAACAGCAGAGAGTGAAATAGGCACAATTCAGCACGGGGCACATCGAAAGTGAACAGGTAGTTCTGTCTGGTCTTTGCAAAAGTTATACACATTTACGGAACTTCAAAAATAGCTAGTGTGATCTGCAAACCAAGAAAAAACTAGTAGAATCTTGCATTTAAATACTTTACACTTTATCTTTTTTTTTTTGTCTCCTCTTTTTTTCAGTAGGCTGTATGTAAACATTCCACTAGTTGTACCTTTAATAAAATACTCAATGATGCAGATGTTCTTTTCTCCTGGAGCATGACCATGACATGACATCACTTAGATACGTAGATACGATTTAGGTCCTTGCTCACAAAGCTCGTACACATTCTCACAGGAACTTACATTCATGCCATCAGAACAGAGTAACAGGTTTTTACATTTGAAAGTGTTAAACTGAGAACATGGTTTTCAAGTATAGTGGAAGAGCTGAGGGCTGGGATTTTGAAAGGTGCTCACAGCATACGGAAACCCCAAAGGACCTGAGCACTCGCTTCCCTAAGACTCTGAAAATCCCACCCTTCCTTACATTTCTTTAGTCAGATACAAAACACATGAAAGCAATATGGTATGAGAGTGACCCACAGGTCAGCGTCACCCCTACCAAACTCAATGCAAGGCCCATCTGTAGCTCATGCAAGCCAACACGTATCTTACGCACTGGTCCTGGGCCACCCAGATACACCACTACACGTCTGTTAGGTTCACACTGGAGTCACACAGAGGCATGTTTTCATGGTTGTGTACAGTACTGCTTGTAAGAATGAACAATCAACAAAGGAGTAATAGTCAGGTGGCTAGCTCTTTGGCTTATCTGGAGCAGACAAGTGCAAACGGGGTGTGCTTCAGAAGCAGTGAATACAAGAAAAAAATATATTGCATTTCATCATCGACTAGAAAACTGTTTTAAATGCAAAGATCCAAGGATGAACATTGTGTCAGGGTGCAGAAGCGTTTTATAGTTTGGCTGAGTCACAAATAAAACAAATCAAGCTGTGCATCCTCCCCTCCCTTCACACACGTTTCCAAATTATAAACAGACACCGACTGTTGCATCCTTATTAGTCACTTGAAGAGGTACCATATTTTGCGGGTTGATTTAATTGATGTAAGGTGTCTGCAGGCTCTCTCTCAAGTTCAGAACAGAGCAACCAAGGAAGAAAATCCATCCCTGATGTGTTCATGAATGAAAGAAAAATCAAGCAATTTTCAAATGAAAGTAAACAGAAGTCCCATCAAGGACACATTGTAGAGAAACAAAATCCACTAGAGCATAGCCATGAAGATGTGGAAACATGGTTAACAAGTAATAATAATAGTCAGATGTCTGAGTAATTCACTTGTCTCTACAGCAAAACTGAAACTAACAGCAACACCTTATCTGTGAAGGTCCTTCAACTCCTAGTGAGTTGGGGTAGCACCTGGATGGTTCAAACCCTAACCAAGAAGGGCTTGAAAAATTGTGTCTCACATGTCAGGAATTATACCACCACTTATGATATTCATCAAGGACACAGTCAGGTATTTCAAGAAAAGACAGATCAGAACAAACGACTGAATGAACACGTTCAGATGGTGCGTATATTACAGGCAGAAGAACATCAAGGGCAAATTCTTTTTTTATTCTGCATTCATCTACGTGAAATCCAGCAGATTTCTTCATGGAAGAGCATCTCCATACAAGCAGATGAGTCTTATAACCTACTGAAAATCTTGGAAGAATATTTGCACCTATTGTTTACCAGCCAGCATCTTGCACGCTCAAAAGAAACTAATGGCCTGTTGGCATACTCCCATTCTGGGATCAATTCTGTTTCTGCTGAAATTGATAGAAAGCTCCCACTAGCTTCACCAGGAAAGAAATCACGGTCTTCACTACTAAGATTAAACACTTTGTGAGCATCCCTATTTATTTGAATTATTTTAACAGGTTCCCACTGTTACAACATTCTAGCAGAAAAGCTCAGGTAACTACTGAGGCTAACTAAGGAATCCACTACCCACCCCAAAATATAAAGTCAGCACACAAGAAGCAGTCAAGCTTGGGAAACCATTTTCACTGGTTAAACTACACACTGTATGAGGGCAAAGTGGAACTCATCTGCTCACCTTTCCCAGTAAATGTATCCTCCACAGCTACAAAAATTTCTTTACCTGATTACTGTTTATTGACCAGGAAGAATGAAAAAGGAATTGATACAAGACAGAAATAACTGGGAGCAAACACGTCTGGAAGAGGTCCCCTCTAAAACAAAACTTTTGCTCTTAAAGCAACAAAAATTGCTTAGTGTTTTGCAGTTTAACAGAAAGACAGAATACAAAATCCAACTTTTTTTAAACAAGAAATTGCTCGGTGCAATTGCACGTAACATAGTGTTTCTAGGATTATAACAGACCAAAAATAAAATCCAGACAAAAATCCCAAATGTACAAAGTGCTTGACACTGTTCAATAGTTTCTGAAGAATACCACAGAATGGTGGTCTTCAAGCACTTTTGCATTGAAAAAAATTCCTAACAGAACTAGCCATGAAGGTGGAGCTACATTTAAGCCATTATTTTTTCAGTGCTGTCAAGTGAACACTAGTTCACAGCAACTGTGCAATTAAGTTTATTACATGAGCCATTGGAACAGATGTTTTTCTTAGCAATTAGCTAATCACAAACATCTTAAGTCTTTGGCCCAGCCAAAAGCATTTGTAGCTCATTGTAAAAAGACTGTATATTTAAAAAAAGAGAAAAAAGGAAAAAAAAGCTCAGCTTAAAGACAGCATTTGTACCAAGATCATGAAAATTTGGCAAGCTAAACTGTAAAATCTGACTTTTTGTACCAACCCCAAACTTTGGGCCTGAAACATCATCAAAAATAGTAACTGCATTAGTAGTCTTTACATTCATACCATTATTAACTTTTACACTTTCCCAAGAGAAAAACAAAGGGTTTATTCTGTCTTGTTTTGGTTTTTGGACTAAAAAAAGGATGCACAACTTCAGCGTAGTTGCCTTTTTATAACTGCTGAAAAGGACTTCTTACACAACTGTAGTAAGAGTTTCTCCTAGAAACCCAAGATATTGCACGATCATCCTGTTGGATTTGCACATTGATTCCAACAGAGTTGTAATGCTTCACTTGTACACTTACAAAAAAAAAAAAAAACAAACAAACAAAACCAAAACAAATATAGTACCAAAAAGTGTTTTTTTAAATTGCGCCTCATTACAACTGAATAATTATAAACAGGCCAATGCAAGAACACTTTAGCTTCGGCAGTATTGAATGGAGCGTATGCAAAGCCTGTTTCCTTATGGCACGCTGGAAGAGTGAGTAATTTTCTAAAAATCAGTTTGCCTCTATGCTGAATATGTGCTGCTCCACAGTGCTAGTCTTGTTTAAAAGGCATACACAGACTTTCCAATCACCCTCACAGCATAGATTTTTTTTTTTTGTGCAACGTGTTAGCAATCTAAACAACTGCTCCACACAAACTGTCCACAAACCACTCATACACAATACTAATGCAACAGTAGATTACAATATGATAGCAATACAAAATTTTGTATCAGATCACATATTTCTCTCCATCTGGAATGAAATTCGAATCTTGTAAGCTAGAAGACCCACAGTTCGATTTCTGTGTGTAGTTTCTCATCTGTACTGGGGACAAAGTCTCCAGTGTAGACCCAGAAGTGTTAGCAGTCCTGACTTTAGTGGCTGTAGATTGTTTAGCAGCAGAAGATGCTTTGTTACTGGCAACTACATCCAAGTTTCCAGTAGGGTCAATGATAGCATTTATGACTGGGGGGAAGAAAAGAGACATACAGAGACACATTAGCAGCACTGAGGAGAGTTTCTAACCAGAAGGTTGCTGCCTTCACTTTGAAGGCAGCAGAACTGTAGGCAGTACTCCTGTTCATTTTAGTCACGGTATTTTCTTCATTAGTACCTTCAAGCCTAAGCAGCTTTAACAAGCAAAATCTCTCCCAAACTGAAGCTATGAGGACACTCAACTTTCTGGTTAAATTGGAAAAGACAAACTACAGCAGACAAATGGCAAGCTTTTAGCAGGAGTGCAAAATAACGCCTGTATGTTTTTACATGCCTTTATTAAGCTATTAGATGATGCAAGAGGTTGTTTTGCCTTTTCTATAGCACAGAGCTCTATGTAAAAAATTCAAGTCCAAGAAGTGTAGCACCGTTTACTGGCTGAAAGAGCTGCTAAATATTATTTCAGCAGAACAGACCTTTGCTAGTTCATCTTATGGGGATATGGTAATTACCACAAACAAAGCACTTCCACAGCAACAGCTTCCACATTTCAAAAGTCAACAATTTTCTTAAAAATTGGCAGCACAAGATGAATCTACTGTTTGTTCCATATGCGCTCGTCAGAGAGCAGTGTGCTAATAAACTAAACTTCTGCATGCTTTCCCAGCTTTCACTGGCAAATCAAGCAACATTATTTTATTTTGTGCAACTTACTGGCATTTGAGAGACAAAAAGAAGATTTTAAATGACCAACCTTCGAGCTGTTTTTGAACTCTCCTGAGCTCCTTCAGGATAGAACTGATTTCCTAGAAACAAAAGCATCAGAATGGAAAATTAAGCAACAAAGTACTCAACTGACACAGTAATCTAGTCTTACTCCTTCTGCCTTATCTGATCTCTTGATTCAAAGTCAGTTCCAACCTTGCTTGTTTAACAGAAAAGACCAAGCTAGTATCAGTATCGAGGTGGATTTGCACAGGGACCTCTGCTCTGCATCATTTCACCAAGTGCTACACCACCACCTAGTTCATAGCCACAGTGGTTTCTAGACTTGAAATGCTAGCCAGATTAACTGTACAAAGGCTTCTCCACATCCTCCTTAATACCAAATACACGAAGGTATTTGTAAACTCAATTCGTGCACCAGACAAAGCAATTGGCCACATATACTGCTGTAGCACCGAGCTACACAAGTCCTGAGCAGTGTTATATGTACGCTTAGCATTAACCATATTTGCTGGGTCCATTATTGTACTTAAACCTCTACTGGCAGTCCCCATGAATGACAGTAAGTGGTCATAAAGAGCACAAACACCACCCTAGGGCTAAAGCTTTTTTATTGCCCTATTATCAAACTGTTACAGGTGAAGAAAACAAATATTCATGAGAAACACCTGTCTACTACTGAGGCTGTGTCAACCACATGGTAGGTAATGCTTTGGTAGAGGACTGGGTCTTTGAAGATGAATCACAAAGGGAGAGGGGAAGAATTTGGTGAAATGCAACAGCTGAAGGAACTTACTTTGTCACACTTCAAACAGCAAGAAAAAACAGCAGTTCAACACATGCCAATGGACTAGAAATTTCAGAAAACGATTTGAGAAGGGCCAGAGCTTGTTGGTTTTGTTTCTTACAAGCTTTCATGGACGAAAGCCTTCAGTATTTCACTTGTTTGCATGGTCTTACCTTGTTTGATGTCTTCAGAATTGGCACTTCATTTTCTGAATTCATTTTGGCCTCCATCTCCTCCCAGGTCCTTTCTGAGTTTTGAAACAGAATCCTGGAGCACAAGAAGTGCAGCAGGTCTTAAAATTGCTATCCAAAAGCTGCTTGTTTAAAAGACTTAATTACCACAAGATGTGGCAACAAAGGAGATTAGTGGATTAGCAACCGGACAAAGCGCCTTTCAGATGATTTAGGAACAATCCAAAGTCCTTCCCTAACTGATGTCTTCTAGAGCAACAACAAGCTTTGAAGAGATTTCACAAGCTTGGTGACCTGCAGGCTTTCTGAGAGCCTTACGACAGAGAAGGAAAGGGGAGACAATCCACCAATTTTCTGCTGTATCTTTACACAGACAACATTTCAAAGTTAGGGCACCAACAGGCATTACAAATCCAGCATTAAAATTCCAAAGGCCAAGCATACGAGGAAAAGAGATGGCAAATAATCACACTACCCCTCGTTCACTACACACATAGTTTCCTATATCAAGATTCCCTGCATCTTGATAACAAGACTTTCTGAGGCAACAATGCATTATCTTCCACAAGTAGCAAGTCAACAAACTCAGCAGCAAGTCAACATTTCAGGCCAGGGACAAAAAGTTACTTACTTCATTTTTTCAGCTAGGTTTTCTGTATTTTCACGGATTGTATGTGACAGCTGGGACACTGGGTTCAACATCAGATTGTCAAAGATTACCTAAAACATAAGGGCAAATCAGAGAACTTTTAGCAAAAGTGGCATATTACAAAACTGGAAATTTTTTACAGTAAATGATCTCCACTGAAACATCTTCATCTATGTGGATGATACTTGAAGCTCAAAGGAAGATTAAGATGATATGCAGCTTTGTTGCAGCACTTTGGCAAAAAGATTACTACTAACTTGTTCAGATTTTTTTTCTAGAGACAGAGTTGTCTGCAGTAATGTAACTATTTAAGCATTTCTGAAAGAAAAAGCTTAAGACTTTCCAAGTCTCACAGGCACCTCCCCCCCCAAAGCCAAATCACAATGCAAGAAGTCCCACAAGCAGTCTTACTGAAACCATCTAATGTGATTTATACGAATTCAAGCCACCTTCCCAGCCAGGTATCCCGCCATGTTACATTCTGCTTTATTAAAAACACAACAAAAAACCCACCAAACCCCAAATATTCAAGTCCTATGGCTCAGCAGAGCCCCCAGGCTTCTGCCAGGAAAGCCCACATCAGCTGGGGGCACTCTGAACGTGCACTTTTTATTCAGCCTTGGCACCTCTCTACAGGAGAGTGAGGGATTGCTTGAAGTCAGTCACGGGACAGGACCAGTACCAGTGGCTCAGCCCAAGTTCCCCGTCCATCTGCCCATCTGAGTCGCCTCCAGAACAGCAGAGTGACCATGCTAGAGCCCAGCTCTCCCCTCCTGCCCACACTGCCTCCCCAGAGCCTCTGCCCCAGCTCTTCCTTCCCATCCAGAGCCAGCACACAGAAAGCAAGCAGAAGCAACAGCCGAGTGCTGCATCAGCAGCCTGCTCCTCCGCTCTCCGGCACCATCATCCTGCTAAAGCCCTCACCCCAACACCATCACCAGCCTCAAGTTTCAGGCCAGGCTTCCTCACCCTTTAGCATCATCCCAGTGGTTTCCAGGTTACCCTGCTCTCTCAGCCCAGAAGAACTGCACAAAATTGCATACGCTGGAGGGAGCAATGCAGAACAAGCAGCTTGCTGTCTGCATGGCATGGCACGGCACAGCACAGCAAGCCAGCTGTGCCACAGCACTCAAGCCCAGCTGCAGAAACTCCTTGTAAGGTCCAGATTCTGCCACTGCTGCTCCATGGGCAGCTCTAACCAGGATGCCGGTTGCAGAAAAGTAAGATGCCATTAAACCATAGGTGCTGCAGTTTTCAAAGTGGAGATTTTTGTGTTTTTCTTTAAAATAGCAGTGAAATAGCCTAAGTGGGCTCTGACACTGAATGCCTCCTCCCAAACAACAAGTGACCAAGCCTCAGGTTTTAGTGGAGTTTTACACAAGAGAGGAAACTTCCAGTCAGTACTGGCAAGAAGGGTGATTCTGTTCCTCTTTTTTTTGTTTTTTAAACACTGGTTCTATACCTACAAGTCAGGGCTCTTGAGAAGTGCATTTTTTTTTGAGTAGCCTCCTTTGGCAGCTTAGAAAGAGCAGGTACAAATACTGCAGCTTAAAGCAATGTCATATATAAAGTAAAGAAAAAGGTGGCCTGCCTCCTCACGGTTTCTTGTCCTCGTTTTTCTTGAGGGATCCTCTTCTCTATTATTGTTCATATTTTGGTCAAAATCCTTCAGTTCCACTGATCCTGGAGGCACTTTCTGGTAGTTCAGACTTGCTTCTGGAATGTGCTGCACCAACTTGGAAATAATGAGTAATGAGTCATTAAAAATTAGTAGGGAAGGAGGCACGCAGGCACTCACTGCAGGTATTGCAGATTTTCAGGCAAGCCCCAGAGCAACACTGATTCATTAAGTCTTGTTCAGACAGGTATGGGTTCCTAAGCAAATTATTAGACCCCAATCCTGCAAGCATCTACCCACTGGAGTCATCCTACGAAGTTCAGTGGGGCTATTCCACTTTATAATTTTGACTCTTGAGCACGTAGTTGAAAAGTACGTATTTGCCTTTTTTGAATTTAGCTAAAACTCAAAAAGGCCCTTTTTTCCCATACCTTATGTTTTAATATATCAATACAACATTAAAGCCACACTAAAATTAATCAGAAACCATTTAGTAACACATGGAAGAGATGAAAAAGCAATACAAAACCACTGATAATGCAAATAATTAACAGGAAGAAGAACAGAAAAGACAAGACAGCTACTCCTGTTTAGTTGACTGACAGACAAAAACTCTAAAAGAAGGGGAGGAAAATAAGTGACAAGACAGAGATACAAAAATAATGGGATGGAAAGTGCACCTGAGATGGATATGCCAGCCGAAAAGATCTACGAGCAATCTGTGTTAAAACAGAAACAAAGAGATCAATGCTACTGAATGACCGTGACAGCAAGTATCAAAGAGAACACATGGTTTGGGGTTATTTTGGGCTGAATTCCCAAAAGCGCATTCCTGAGGACCAGCACTCAATGCCCACCCCCGGCATGCACTGAAGCCCGTGGAGGTCCTGGTCACCAACCAGTTCCACAGAGGTGGTCTCGGGCAGCTCCCCAGTTACTTCGAAACAGACTGTGCTGAGTGAAATCCAGCAGCCCTCTGAGCACAGAGAATGGGCTAAACATACAGCCCAGGAGGCTCTTTGGTTGGCAAAGCACACAGCTCTTGCGAGAAAACCATGTGCCATCCAAGGTCCAGGCTCCCCACACTCTACGCAATAGCACTTGGATTATAGACAGGCAGAAGGTATGAGATATTATGGCACAGGGGCACAACAGCCAAAAGGTTTTAGCTAATACGCTTCTCTTTTTTAAGCATCCTTTCATGAAGTGCAGAAACAGTGTTAGGCTGCTTGCAGCGGTGAAACAGTGTCAGAAGGGAATGAGATATTCCTACAGTCCAGCAGTTCTCAGCACAACCAGTTGAAAACACATTAAGGGTAGCACCTGCTCCCCCATCACCAGGAGATTGTCATATGTGACCTGGTCTGTTCTCATGCTTTCTGCTCTGTCACGCCCATAAGCATTTCCTCTCGTCATACCAACATTCATACCAAGTACGTTAAACAACTTAACAAACATAATTGGGCTTTTAAGTTTTTGCTATATCATTGTCAACTTTAAAAAAAGACCAACCAAAAGAATTTTGTGCAGGGCTAAAATTTGCAGAAGTGGCCAGTGATTTGGGATGACCCACTTGACTACACTTGCAGCAGCTGAGCCTTCAATTTGACTGCTCGGCTTTGCAGAAAGTTGGGTCCTGTAAAACATACACACCCAGTACCCATGGCATCCCAAACAAACCATGGCTTTGGTAAACAGGAATCACAAAGGTTTCACCCTTGCTGGACCCTTTTTTTGGTTTGTTTGGGGGTTTTTTGCTTAATTTGTAGCAGTACTCAGCTCAGTATGTCAGGAATCTAGGTTATTATATACTATACAGCCGAGAGCAACAAAACCAAACAAAAACACCCAAACATGCACTGGGGAACTGAAAACCTCCCTGGAAAACATCCAAGCAAACACTGGACATGAAAGGATAGAACATGAAGAATAAAGTTTAAATCTAAGGCTCCACCTTAACTTTTAAGAAAACACTCATGATTTTAATCGTTAACCAAGCTTCGTAATAAAAGTAATTTAAAAAGCAGCTCATTTGAGGCTGAGAAATGCTGTGCCACACACTGGTCTGAAGTAAAGCTTCTGGTATGACATTAAACCCTCAAAAGTGATTCCAGCATCAGCACTTATTTTTCCTGCGTTTTTCCCCACTTTAGTAGAATAGGTATAAATATTTAGTAGCAGAAAAATCAAGAGCTAGCAGAATGGCATACAACACTGCAAGAGCCAGAGTAGTATAAGAGTCACACACAGCAAACATTTCTTATTCACATATTTCCTTTTATCAGATATTTCAATACATTACTATTACAACTACAGTAGCTATTTCTCATCACTATGTCCTTTCCTAGAATATTAATATCAAGTTTTTTAATAAACACTTACAAAATTCACAGTATTTAGCATCACACACACTAATCTTCAGATATTTCCTAACAACTTCCCTGCATTAAGCAAAAATAATTATTTTAGCACAGATTCAGCAGCACCCAGACTGAGGGAAGCATGTCCGCTGATTCTAGTTCAGTTCCAAAGACGTGATGTGTGTTTGTTAAACCCACATCAGTTTATATTACTCCCATTCATAACATGACCCCCAAGATGCACATTCAGGATCCCAAGCTATTCAGGATTCAGCTCTACATCTCAGCATCACAAATAGAAATTCCTGCTGGTTTAACCTGTTCCTGGCTATTCCTGCTGATTTAACCTGTTCCTGGCTATCGCTAATGTAAAGGCACCTCCACTGATGCATACCGGCATTTTGGGCGTAACTTAAATGGCCTCCCAGCCACTGATCCTGCTGAAATCACGGTGCTATCCAACCCTATTTGGAGTGAGTCTATTTAAAAGCCTTTATGGCGGTTTCAGCCACCACTGGCGGAACACGCCACAGGTTATGGCTCTTGATCTGTCTTCACAGGCTGGTACCTGTGTTTACAGCATTTACACCACCGTAAAGATCTAAAAAACTGCTCTACCAGTGGATACTGCTGGGAACGTTACCTACAGCATGACACAGCCCTACATTGGCTCTCCGGACTATTGCGAGGGGGCTGACTGGCACGTCCCACACAGCACACGGCAGTGCTACAAAGCCGCATCACAGAGAAACCCTCAGTTTGCCTGGGTCTGAGCAATTCTGGCAAGACATTCAGCACCACTACCATGAGCTTTGGACCCCATCGTTTTGCACAGAGTAAAAACACTGTGTTTTGGAGGTATCCTTCCTCCTCTAGCAGCAGGGAACATCCCTCTGTATATCCTGACCTAGCTGCACTGTTCAGTGGCACTCGACAAAGAAGGAGGTACCTTGCTTTTCTGGAAGGAAGCGGGTGCTGAGTGCTGGTCATTACCAACCTGAAGCAAACGTTTCATTTGCAAGTCAGAAGTAAGGTAGGTTTGTCACCTTAACTGCTCAAAAAGAATAATACAAAAGGCAGTTTTGGAGGTGTGGCACTTGCATGGAAACAAAGCAATAAAACACTTTATCTCAGAGTCTGAAGTTATTGCGAAACGTTTGTGCACTGCGGCTCCAAACGGCCCCAGGAAAAAAAACCCTCCCTGAGCAGGCTGCAGCTGAACTCAGCTTAACACAAGCACAGCCACACTCGCCTGATTTTCTGGGTATCTCCCTAAACTTCTGCTTTGCACCTTCAGTGAAGGCCACAACAGATTCACAGGGCCTCCAAGCACTCTCTTGACAGGGCAACAAGTTTGGTCCTCAGGTTTGAACAGGTCTGCAATTCTCAGAACAGTCAAAGACAACAGAGGGCCAAGGGGCCCATCTGAACAGCAGATGAAGAGAGCTGTATATTTTCTTAAGCCCACACTGGTGGTAGCCAGGAGGGAATTTGGATTTAACAGCAGCAAAGGCAACTTTGCTTTAGCAGCTGGAGCCTCCTGGTGACCTTGCAGCCAAGTTTGAGCTGAGCTGAGTCCCTGCGCTGCAGCAGTGGTGAGCCAAATTAAAAAATCGCCGCTCTCCTCCCCACTCCAGCGCAGACAAACTGTGCTACACGGTTCAGGAGGAAGCCACAGCTTCACTGAAGAGCCGGAGGACAGCACTTCCCAAGCTAACTGCCCTCCTCCTTGCCCACCTCACTGGCTGGGGAACAGAGTCCTTGCCCTTGCCTATCAATACACAGATGGAGGGAAGGTATTCAAGAAACACCTGCACAGTGTTTCAAGGGCCCTGGCAGAGAGGACACATCAGAGGTACAAAATACACAGCTGGTACAGAGCATGCAGCTAGAGCACTCATTGTCTGAAACAAGAAGGGAGGCTCAGGCTCCCTGCTACGGCAGCACAGCAGGCCCACCCCATCCTGTTCCTCAGTTGCAAACTTCAGGGACCAAAGTCACACTAGAGACTGTAAGATCATTAGGAAATAATATGAGGAATCTAACGTTTTGACACCAGGGCCCTCCTGCTTCCTGGAGGCACAGTAAGGATGCCCCCAACAAAAGCCAAACCTGCCCAGATCCAATACAGCTCTTGACCCATGCAGCCCACTCTCACCTCTTGCAAGGCTGGCTGTGGCACAGGGGAGGGCAAAATAAAGAGCACCCTAAAGAGAGTGCAGTCAATCTTTCTGCTAGTGTTTTTTAGGGGGGCAGGGAGCAAGGGGTTTTTTTAATGCTGCAGCAACTAGGAATGCTGCCCTGGTTTCCCACCGCAACTGTACCCCGCAAACTTGCTCGCATTCAGAGGCAGAGATTGCTGTCATTTGGGATCTTACCTCTTCTCTCGCTGATATGGTGGAAGCAGGAGTGTTGGGCACAGAGCTGAGGGAGGTGCTTGGTCCTGTCCCCGATGAACTCTGTGAGTCTCCATCCCCAGCAACATCGTGAATCTCTCGAGCAAGGATGGCCACATCCTTCACCAAGGTCTGGCTGAGTCTGAAGCACAGAGCATGCAGCAGAGCCATTAGGACACATGATACAACAAGCCTCATACTCATAAAATATAAAAGGAGCAGCCACCAGAAGTCTGTATGAATTATAACCTCTGCAGAGGCTAGGGAAAGCAGGTTTTGGGGGGTGCCTTGACAGGATGCTGAAGAATACTCTGGCTGCGTACAAGAGGAACAAAATAAACCCACTCCCCTCCTGAACCCAGCTTCAAAGTAGAGATTTGATAAAAAGCAAATTCTAGTGACTACACACTACCAGAAAGTATTGGAGACAATCCATAAAGAAGCATTACGTTATTGCTCCCCCATCCATCCACACTACTTCCCTTTTTTTTTTTTTAATTTCACAGAACATGGCCACTTTTTCTTCTTGACACTTCTTTCTTTTCCCTTAAAAAACCCATACAAGGAAAAGCTTTTTTCTTTATTACTTAAATAATAAAATTTCAAACTCTCTTTCCTTCTCCTTTGTGGTTTATAGACTGTAAATCAAAGTATGCCTCCACATTCTCCAGAAGGGCTGAGGGATTACCAGGGTAAGCACAGCATACCTTAGAGGGATCTGGTTTCCAGAAACCAAATCTTGAAACTTCAAGCCCCTTGACAGGTATCCAGTTAACACTCAGCGATTGCTGCACTCTGCTCTACTTGCTCTAGATCTCAAAAACAGTTTCTAACTCTCTGGATTGTTGCTAGCAGAGCTTAAAAAAAACCCTTCAGTCCAAAAGTAGCTGTTGTGGTAATTTTAAAGAAAAGCTTCTGAGAGAAAAAAATAATCTTCCAGCTAGCTACCTTCACCTGAAAGAGACTTTCTTCTTTAATTCGAAAAACGAAGCAATGTAATAAAACTGTCAGCTCATCAAAACATTTCCTTGGAAAGAAAATGCATAATGGAACTAATAAAAAGCAGTTTGATCTGCCTGCCTAAGGTGCCCCCTATCCCTGCTGGTTTGGACGCACCCATTATGCGATTCACTTATTGTAAACAAGTAGCATTTTCCCTTTTAACTCTCTCTGACTCCTCTAAGCCCTTCCCAGTTAATTTGGGAGCAGCAACGGAAATCAGAACTGCAATTACATTACGAAGCAGACTCTGTGACCGAGCCCTGCAACGTGCAGTGCCAGACAAGTCTGACGCAACCATTTATTTATAGCTGCTGCAACCCGAAGCGCTCTCCTGCGCTAGGAACGCTGCTAGGAGGGAAGACGGCATCTCCCACACGCACACTTTGTGCGGCACAGGTAATGCAGGCTGGTTTGAAGGCTGACACACTTTCTAGCAGCCTGACAGCAATGTTCACACAAGAAAAGCCCTTTCGAGATCAGCGCAGCAAGTGATATGGGTGACATGGAAATGCTGACCAAAAGCAGACAGAAGACTGCTTCCTCAGTCGAAAGTATTTCAAGCATGGCCAGTACAAAGGAAGACCAGTATTTCTGGAAAGTTGGCATAACACAGCTGCATATTAGAGATGTCAGACCTCAAATGCCACTGTTTAAAAAAAGGAATCTATTTGCTTTACTGATGAGGTCCTCCAGGCAACCATCAGACCACCAGTATACAATAGGTCCCGTATACAGGGACATCAAGCTAAGCAACAACTCACTTATACACAGGGCCTAGACAGATTTGGATTCAATTGTGCCAAGCAAAGAAGTTTCTGCCCCACAGAGACTGCTTACTGCTCCCTCACAGGCTTCAGGCAAAGCAGCTTCGACAGTTTACATACTCAGACTTTGCTAATCCATTTGACTTCCTCTGCAGAGAATTAGGACAGTTCACACCAACCACTCCATGCACACACAGTGACCTCCAGCAAAAGCAGAGATAAGCAGGTATAGACAGTTCAATCTTTTGACAGATTTCAAGCTACAAGAGAAGACACGTCCACAGCTTGAACAAGAAACAAGCCAAGATACAATGCCCTGCACCTTGGCATTTTCTAGAGAGAAGGTACAACCAGCAGATCCTAGCACAGGCTGTAAAGCTTCATGAAAAACTTCCAAGTCTGAACAAATCGATGTTCAGATAGCAAGGAGGTGGGGGCCACACAAACAACAGGAGAGAGTGCCTCTCCTTCTACCTCCACACATGGGTTTGATTTGAACACCAAGGAAAACTCAACCCATTTTCAACATGTGGGTCAATACATACAGCCCCACCTCACCTGGCTATTTCTGCTATCTCTGCTGTTTGCGCCATGAAGTTGTAGGGGTCAGGGTGGTCATCAAAATCTTCATCATCATCCGTTTCTCTGCCGTTGTGCTTCTGCTTGCTCAGCCCAGAGCCACGTACCCTCGGTGTTTGTGTGGCTGTTGAAGTATGGGAGCGTTTGTGTTTAGGGGAGCTGTGATTTGAGCCATATTCCTCCTCCGAAGTAGAAGTGTAATCTGAACCCTGTGGTCTCCGCCTTGATGCTTATAAAAAATGAATTGGTTTCAGACCAAGGAAAGTAGTAAAGAGTAACTACAAAAGGGCAAAAAGGTAACACAAAACTAGCCCAAGAGCACAAGGAAAGGAGAGTTTCTGTGCAGATTTTAAGTCAAACAGCACATTCTCAGAGCTTATTTCAAAGTTGAGCACTTCTATGGCTCCCATTCACTATACAAATTTGGAGTGGGAAATTCCAATGGAAAAGAAAAATGACTGTGTTAACAACTCCAATGCAGTAAATTATTACCACAGACTTGGCTTTCCATGCACAGAAGCTCTGTGTATAAGTAGCACACGTTTCAGACTCCTCATAGTCCCACAGAAGTCCTTTTCTAAAAAGAGCCCAATTTTCAAGCCTGCAGACACCTTTCCCATTAGCTGCAAGTACAAGCAAAAGGAGGGTTTTTTGAGAGAAGAACAGACTATGGTGCTTGGTGTTATTTGCAAGAGTCCACACTCCCACATTCACCTCCTGCCTCACAATTCACCATTAACGACACTCCACAAGAAAGAGTGTTCACACAGTCAGGACTGGCTCCAACCCCTGGAGCCAAGTGGAAGCTGCCCACTTATCCCAACTGGTTCTGCAGATCTGTAGACACCCAGGTCCTCCTTGCATGGGAAGCATCAAGATGTCCTTATTTGAAAACTGGGCTCCTCGTGTTCGCTGCCTCACTACACTCTCTATGGATACCGCTTCATTCCCTTCCGTCCTTCCCTGGAGAATGAAGACCCACCAAACACAGAACCAGCCAAGTTATTTAAAATTACAACACCTAAAAGCTTCACTGTGTTACCAAGACTAGCATAACACTGAAACACTGCGACCAAATTAAGCCAGCATCATAGAACATACAAACAAAAATAACAAGTTTGGCATGTAAGATACAGGTAAAAACTATAAATAATTACTGTATAGTGAAAAAAGTATTGCTAGACATTGCTATCTCAGCTATAGCTACATAAATGCCTTGGCTTAGGATTTTTTTTTTATATATATATATATACACACACACAGAGAAAAAAAAAATTTGCTCATATTCCATCAGTAGAGATATCTTTTTTTTTTTAAATACAGGTTTAGAATCAAGAAGTCACCCTGTCATTGAACAGCAATTTTAAAATGAAGAGCCTGACTTTCCATCCCTGTATGCCAAGGGAAATCAGAATCAAATCCCTCAGTACCATTCAAATTACACTGAGTAAACAAATCATGTACACAGAGGAGCAGGGGAGACAGGCCCTTAGCTTTCAGAATTCGTAACTTGGATTATTCTGATGTTATCTGTGCATTTCACATGAAGTTACTTCAGATGGCCCAAAACTCTACTGGCATTTCTTGTCTCATGGCCAGATAGTTCATTCTGTTCCTCTGTTAGTGAGATTAACTTTCTCCCGCTGGGAGAGCTGGAAACTATTGTGGTTAGCTGAACGCTTTAAGAAGGCCTTGAATAAATCAGCCACATCTGCCTCCTTACTCCCAAGGCTTTCAAGGGTTATTGTATCATGCTAAAGACTCTCTTGATGGCACAGTGCAATAGTTCAGTTTATCGACGTTTCACTTTTGTTTCAGGAACGGGGTGCTAGGTGTTGATTCACTCTACGTATAATAGCATTAGTATAGGAACACACATCACACACTTGGTACAGCACAACAAAGCACAAAGTATACTAGTATGCTTAGAGCTTATGCCAGGTCCACAATCCTATCGAGGAATTAGGAGGTTAGTATTTTAAGAGCAACTAATTCAGAAAAAGGATTAGCATCATCTGCTGCAACTATGCACAAGGAAAGGTGTTAGCATGCTGCTACAGAGCTCTGGAAATCAAAAACCAATTCATTTAAACCAAGAACTGGCAAACACTTATTTTTCTCCAAATGATTTGAAGTCTGCACTCCCTCTGCCTTTGGACCACAAAGAGTGCCTCCTGTTCAGAAAACTCTGACCACGTTATTTTGCTTTAAATTTGTTATTAACAAGAAGTCAGTAATAGCATCATCTTAAAAAAGGCAAGAGAAGAGACTGTACATACTCTTTTAGCTTATTCACATTCGATTTATATGCATATACATATGTGTAGGAAAAAAATCATTAAAATAAAAGGGAAGCTGAATGCACTAAAACAATCCAAATCAAAACAAGCAGCAAATAACATTTTTAGCATGCAATAAAAATGAATACTGCAAGAAATATAATTATTTCAACTGTATGAAAATATACAAAAAGGACACATCCAGAACTCCAAGACCCCCTACAAGAAACACAGATCTGCTGAAAATAGCATCCCTCTCAACAGGCCTGAGAAACCCAGCCTAAGGGGTTCTTCCTGTCCCTTTGCCCCCCCATCATTCCTAAAAACCTAAGCAAACAGATCTGCTTTACCACATCCATGGTAGGTCAAGGACTATGGGCATAGACCAGGACTTAGACCAAAGGTGTCGGGGACAACCTCTAGATTTCTGATTACCAATTACCATCTTAGTAATCATCTGCATTGTCCCCACCTCTTAATTAAAGGCTGATTTCAATATGACAAATGCTGATATTGCAAGGGTCTGTTGAGTGCACAGCTACAGGGCAAGACAGCCCCCAAACCTCCACCTTGTGGGAAACACAACTGGGCACCTGCCTTACCTATGGCAGAAGTGAATGAAAATACACATTAGTGGGAATCTCTTGGGGCAGTCAATGTGTAGTGTCCAGCTCCACATTTGCATTTACAGGAAGAACAAGGGAACAGCCTTCACAACTCAGGGACATTTATTTCTTGTTCTCCCGTTTCAGACGCCTTCAAATCTGCCACCTTGGACATCAGCGGTCATCAACACCATTATAAGCTCTCTGGGAGCAAACTTTGAATCTTAGAAGTCAAAGAAAAACAGAACAGAATTCCTTGTAGCACTAGAAAGGCATCAAATTCTACCTTTTTAACACAAAAATGGCTAACATGTTCCTGTTCAAAAAACAAAGTCACTAAAAAAAAAAAAAAAAAAAAGAAAAAGAAGAAAAACAGCTATTTGCAATATCCTCACAGACACCACCACAATAATATCTCAAATACAATAATGGGTATGAGAGATGCTCTGCTGTCTCCAAACCCACAGGAAATCTCAGCCTCCATACCGCTCGTTAATGCAGACTTTTGTACTCACCAATGCAGCCCTCGTATTACTGAGACACCAATCCTTGGCAACCATGTGCAGCCTATAAATCAGAAAGAGGGGAATAGAGGAGAAACAAAGCACAAGCACTTACTGGACGAGGAGGAATACTTGACACTGCTTGAACGGGTCCTGCTGAAAGGCTGCTTTGCGGAGGCAGCGGCTGCTGTTTTCCTCGCCGCGGCTCTAACCTCTGAAACACCTGTCTTCCGATAGGACTCGACACTCCGGCCCGAAAACCCTGTCCTCGACTGCGCCGTCTCGGAGTCACTGGGCACCGTAAACGAACCTGCCCGTTTCCTCGGCATGGCGAGGATGTCCAGCCGGGAAAGCTTCTTCGTCTCCATGGACTGCTTGGGGCCTGGAGTGGTGGCTTCAGTGTTGGAGGCCGTTTTCTCAGTATCGACACATTCGTTGTCTGAAGCATCTCCCAGCCGGGCACGACGTAGCTTTGAGGCCCTTGTGGGCCGTGGGGTGGATAAACTGTTGGAGCGGGTGAGAACTTGCTGGATTTTCTGCACATTCGAGGTTGTTTTGCTGTGGTCCTCCTTGGTGGCCTGAGTAAAAGGTTTCCTTCTGGGAACTGGCCGGGTTACCGAGTGCTCGTGGTCAGACACAACTGCATCGGGGACAGGCAAGTAGGGCAAGCTCGAGCTTCTCTCGTCATCCGTGAAATCAAGCGACCCTCGAGTCCCAGCACTCCGCTTCATCTGGAAGCGTTTGGCGGCCTCCGTGCGGTTTGATGACTCTGGTGCTTGCGTTTTCCGCTTCTCTGTCAGCCTGTCCCGAGCGCTGGGCTGCCCGCACTGGTCCTGGATGGACGGCGTGGAGGAAGATTTCTCTTTTTGCAAGCTCACGACCGCTTTGCGTTTTGGGGCGCTCGTCGGGACGTTTTTGCCACTCACCAAGCTGACCGTGCTGGCAGTGTCCACGTCTGAGTCCCCTGACAAGGAGTCCTCCAGCTGACCAGCAGTTTCCGAGGGCTCCAGCTGTTGGCTTTGACCAAGTAATTTGGCTTCCAGTGCTGCCAAGGCAGTTTCAGTGTCCTTAAGGAGAAGATGAGTCTCCTGACCAAAGTCCATACGAGTTGACCGAACAGCCTCTAAATCTTTAAGCAGAGGGTGACTTGAAATATGCGGGAGTTTGTTTTGAGGAACACCACTGCTTGATTTATCTTTGGTAAAACTTTCCTGTCTAACAAAAGATGATGTTTCCTTTCCTGCCATGTTTTCTTGATCTTGAGGAAGACTCTGATGAAGGGAAATAACCACTCTGCCAGCTGCATTTATGTAAGCACTAACATCTTTGACCGGTGGCTTTCCAGGAACTGGTGGGCCAGCAGACTTGAAGGAAAACTCCTGATCCTTGCCATCTTTGTCTGCTCGAGCATGGGACACGCTTAGAGAGAGCTTGGAGGGAATCCCCACATCGTTGCTGTCATCACCAATGTAAAACGAAGTAGAAACTGGCTCACTTACAGCTCTCATGTTTGAGACCCGGGAGGCTCCTGGCTGTCGGCTCTCCGATCTTGTGTCTTCCCCCATCTGCTCTAGCATTTTATTGTTCTCTTTATATTTCTTGCCTTTTTCTGTGCTGAAGCCATCATCAGACCTACTGGCATCACTGAGGCTATCTGGATCCAAGTCTTCTTGGATGAAGAGGCGGCTGCTGGGATCACCATAGGCTTCCACACAGTGGTCCTTCATGATGGTTCTCTTGGTAACCTCAGAATAGGACTCCTGGCAAACCAGGACCGTGGGTGTAGGGCTGTCTGATTTATCACTTGGTGGGAGTTGGGGAAGAAGGCGCCTTGTTCTCAAGGGCACAGCGTTTTCTGGTTCCCCAGGTTTTGGGACTACAGCACTTTCTGAAGAGAGTTAAGTGGACAAGAATCAACTGTTGTAGAACTGTACCACTTACTTATTTAGGAAGAGCTTGATCCTGCAAAGTGTGAGTCCACAAAAGCACTCACAAGACATGCTTAGAACTAAGCTTTTATGTAGTATGAACACGAATAGGGCCTGGCTGGTGCTCGCTTCCTCAGGTTTACCAGTACAGACACCACACTTAATTCCTTTGCTGGATCAGAGCGCTCAACACCTTCCCTCTCTCAAGGTAGGGTTTCAGATTCATTCTCCCATAATATACCTCTCAGTACAAGCATGTACTTTAGAGGCTAACGGCATTGCTGGCATCTGTCTACCATAAACGAGGCCACAGGAATGAGATGAAAAGCCATCAGACAAACCACTGCAGTGATGCAGTGGTTTAAGTGCCATTCTACACAACATAGCCCATTTGACTAAACAGATGGTGTTTTTCACAGTACAAGTTCTCATACAATCCTATCCCACAGCAGTCTCAGGAGAAAGACCCTATAACAGTTAAGAGGCTCTGAATTAGAGCTCACCGCCCCAGCGTGGGTGGGCTTATCAGTATGGACACACCTCATAGAGAGAGCACTCTTATTTCTCCCATGCCACTGGCCAGGACTTCATATCTGATGCTGCCTTTAAATACCAGGATAACTGGTTATTTGACTATGGTAATACTTCAAATGCTCCAGGAGTCAGGTTCTCACACAGTGTGAAAACAGTGGCAATGACCTGTGAAACAAAGGTTTCTTCTAATCTTTACTGAATCTATCTATAGCTGTTGATGTCAAGAAGGTAATGACAAATATTTCCAACCAAAAAAGTTGAAAAAGTTTACAAAAGCCAAAGCAGCACACTTCTCCATTTCTCACGCACCAACAGGACCACAGGGTCTGTAAGCTGTCTTCCCAGTTACAATGGGAGTCTGATCTTCACCCGCTCCCCTCCATACCCAGTTTTCTACACTGATCTCCACGCTTCAAACCTGCCACCCAACAGCAAACTCTAGAACAGCCTAAAATGCTCAGCACAGCCAGACACAGGAGAAGCACACCAAAAAAAGCACAAGTCAGCAATTCAGTCCAAGGCAACTTGCAAAGGGCTTTCATCTGGCATCATAAGGCAGTCTAAAGAATCAGTTCTCGGGGCTAGTTAACACCCAAGGCCCTTTCTTCTTCCCAGGTGTCCTTTAGTCATGTCAAATGTAACATTTAAGAATTTCTTGGATGACTCTGAAATGCAAACCAGAGGCTCTCTCCATCTTTAGTCCACTGGGAACAATTCACTCTGTCCTTCCCATCCCCAAATACATTAGCTAAAACAGAAAATAAGCCACAGCCAGATGCACAGAATCCCTTAATTTCTGCTTTTCATATCATTCTGGCTTAGATTCAGCCACCTTTAAACAGTAACGTCAGGATGAGACTTACCTGTACCTCCATCACCCTGCCCAGAGACAGATGCAGAGTCAGAGTAACTGTCCGCAAGGCTCGCCCACCTAGACACCCACTTCTGACTCCCCTGAGATGCTGCAGACATCTACAAGGTGGGGAAGATGGTGTCAGAAAGATGGTTTGTAAACCAAATCCTAGCCACAAAATCTCTCCTCTCATACACGCATCACTCAGTCTCCTCAAAATGGAAATCAATCTATGCATCACATTTCCATTCAGACAGAAAACCCATCTACACCTCCACCATCCCAGCAAATCCACCTGGACTGCCCATACCTGTGCATCAGCCTGAGACCCACTCACAGCTTTTGAGGCAAATGCCTGGAGCAAGGGTGACTTCTGACTAGTGCCATTTTCACTGATTAGATGCTGATGAGAACCGGAGTCATCTTTTTCACCTTTAATTATTGGTCTAAAGGCTGAAGAGATTCTGGAAAATTCGGGCGACTCAAGAACACCAAAAACCTGAAAAGGTGTTTGCATGGGAAAGATTAAAAACCCAGAAAATAGAAAAGTATTAGCCCAAAATCCAAATCCACAAAGCATTAGTCACACACAAACTATGATCCCAAAGGCCCAGAAACACTTGCCAATGCTTCCATACAAACTATGTAAATCATTTTCTTCTGTACTCCACAGTAGCAGCTTTAAATACACTTATTCATAGAATCCCACTCACACCCACCTCATTATTTCAGTGTGTTGCCTTTAACAGTAGTAACTTTCACTGAAAAGGAGTCCCTTTTCAGCCCTGAGAAATTTAGGATGAGTGTCAGGAAAGCTATTTACCAGCTCATTTGTGGAGAATTAGAAAAAAAATGGGAAAGCACCATCTCCAGGGTCTTTCAAAGACTGTAGCAGAGAGTGGGCTGAGAAAAGCAGCCTTCCACTGGCATGCAAGGCCCTGGGAAAGGATGCACCTCTGAGATGGGTGAGTGTTTGAGCTAGTTGGCCAGATTCCCTCTGGAGATAAACAGGCCTTCCTCAGGAGGTGACCAAGTCCCATGCCTCGGAACTGCTTGTTTCTCTTCCCTGACTACAAGTAGTTCAGAGGAAGATGCCACCATGGAGGTGCCTAGGCTAGGCAGAGATAGCCATAAAGTTCTCCACTCTCACTTCTATTAAAAAAAGTGTGTGTGCAATGGTGGGGGAATAAAAAGCAGAGTCACTTCAAAACCTCAGCAAGTCCAGAATTCATATAATCTTTCTTCCTGGACAGAAACACTGAGGTCCAGTTATTAGTTGTTTCCCAAGCGGCAGGTCTGCACTGCACCAAGTCCATGCCAGAGTCAGGAGCAGAACTTGGCCAGCTTGCCTGCCCGAGTCACACGGCTGCCAAGACTACTCCCCAGAAATAATTGTATCTTTATGGCATTTTTCCTCATATTTACCCACCAGAACAATTAACCATCTAATGTCAGGACAAGAGCCTTGCTGTGGCTTAAACACCCTGCCCTGAAAGCTTCCGATCACATTTCAAACAAGATGTAAGGAACAAATGTAATAAATAAACAAAAGAGGGAAGCTAGATCCAGGCTCACAGTACACCGCATACAAAGCTCTAAAGCCAGGTTCAATTAAGGCTTCCTTTAAACCTCACCATCCTCCTGCCTACACTTCACTAAATCTTCATAGCAACTTGTCGGTTTTGTTTTCATAACAGACCGCAGATGAAAGCTAAACCTGAAAATCAGCCAAACTTTGGTTTGCCCTGGGGTTGCTTAGTTGGGTGGGTTTTTTTAAGCCTCTCCCTCATCTCTGAAGTTTTGGTTTTAGGCTGTCATTCACTTTGCAAAATCCAAGCAATATAGATCCATCTAGGATTGCCTCTGCCCTAGACCACACCCTTTGCTATCTCAACTAGCTGCCACTTGCCCTGCCAGCAAGCATTCCCTTTCGAACCAGGCACAGCCAAATACAGAATCACCTACCACTAAGGCTTGTGAAGGATCAAGAGCACCAGCCCTTGGCCTGCATTTCCTTTGGCCTACCACAGGATGCTGCATCAGTGATGGACTGCGGCTCCCATCTTCGTAACAGCGGGCAAGAGGTGATGTAATGCCAAGGTAGAGGCTTGGGAGCAGTCCTAGAGAGGAGAGCTGCTCCCAGCCACAGCTCTTGTCAGGATCAGCCTGATCTTTATTCTGTTGTTGCCTTTCCCCTACACAGATGGCAAGCCCATTCTTGCACTTTTGCATCCAAATCCCACTTTGGAAGCAAGGCAGCTCTTCACTGTGGGCTTACCTTGCCTTCTTGTACTCTGTGGCTTTTTTGTTTGTTTGTAAGTTTGGTTTTTGTTAGGGTTTTTTAAAGACCAGTCTCTCAGTTTATGGGGGCCTATCCTTAACACAGGTGACCCAGGATGACTTCCCACCCCTCATCATAAACCCCTGCTGCACCCAATTCAAAAGGGAGCAGTCCTTCACGGCAACAGCTAATGAAGTTAGGCCATCCAGCACAAGGTGCAGAAGCCCAAGCCTTCAGCCCTTAGCTCACTGGCAAAGCAGAGAAAAGCAGCATTTACCTGATCTATCATTTTTCGCGCTTCCTCCACCTCTTTATCCTGTGACTCTGTCTCGATGGTGTATGTGCCCGTCTCACTCACACTGTCTTCCTCATCGTTCCTCCTGCCCTGGGCTGACTTTATCTCCGGAGGTGGAGCAGAGGCAGGCTCTGGTTCTGACGATATAACCACGCGTGGAGCTACCGGCACAGGCAGAGGTGCCGGTTTCTCAGCGCTCGGCTTCCCAGACTGAGCAGTCTCCCGCAAGTACTCAGCCATAAAATCCTGCGCCATTTTAGACTTCCTTCCAACGCTCCCATAAGTTTTGGCTGATGCTCTGGAAGCAGAGGAGGACGAAGAGTTGATCCGATCCTCTGTCTTCTCCCTCTTGAAGGAGCTACTTCTTTGGGTCCCGGAGGAGCTGTTATTGGGTTTGCCTGCCTGAGCTCCAAGGTGGGACGGTGGTACTGCATTTCCCAGCTTCTCTGCCGGCAACGCACTCTTGCGCTTTTCAACCTTGGTCTTCAGCCCCGGATCGGTGTCGCTCTGGGACGAGTGAGCGCTGTGTGTGAAAGACTGTGACCGCTTCTTCCGTGGTGTGTCCTCGAAGAACTCGATGACAAAGGCCTGCTTGTTGTGCAGCATCTCGTGGGGATCACGCCTCATCTGGCGCTGCAGCCTGGTTTGCTCCGTCGCACGTTCGCTGCCCGTCGTTGTCTCCTTCTCTGCCTTGGGCGCCACGGGGTCTTCGGAGTCACTCTGCGTCCCGTCCTCGTGCCTATTGCCTGGAAACAAGGTATGTAGATTTGACTTTCATATTCTCAGTTGCTGTGGCCCTGTCATTACCTCCCAGTTGAAATTTATCATTTCAGTTAAAAGAAAAAAATCCTATAGGATTAAACAACTCCAAAGACATCTCCTGTGGTACAGGGATTGCATGCCATCAGAGGAAATAAAAGAGAAGGCAGCTGTCTCCTGACCCCACTTTTTACAACTGGTTAGCTATCAAGTTATTAAAAAACAATTCAAGAACACATTTCAACCCCAAGGGTCTCTGCTTTTGTAACACTGATTGTTTTAGATACCTAATGTTTTGTTTCTTTGTTTTTTCTATTTAAATAAAAATGATGACATTATTTTGCTGTTCTGCCCACTGTAGTCCAAGATCACTTCATTAGGTTCTCTCTGTTACAAAGCAGAAATCTCTCTGCAGTATCAGTAAATAAACTCACACACTGTATCCCATGAAACCAAATCCTCATGATGAAAGACCAGATCAGTGTGTTACGAGCGCATGCACCTCTGAACACCCACATTACCCCGCTCTACAAGGGGGAAATAAACCAGAGGCTAACAGAAAAGTGAATTTGCAGGATTCTTTACTTTCCCTGAAGATGTAAGAATCACACCATGACACCCCCATGAGTTACACCATCCTATCACCAGCCAAGCAAAGGTTAAATCATTACTTTGAGTTCAGTAAGCTTAAAGTAAGTTTATAATTATTTTCACTTACGTTGGCAACAACCATCTTTACAACTTTCTCTATGTATAAGTGATGTCTGCCCCTCAGCATCTCAGTTCAGGACTCTCAAAGTAAGTTAAAAGTAAAACAAAAAACAAACCTTTTTTTGGAGAAGGAAACGGGTGTGAAGGCACACAACACGATTCAGTCAACGACCAGGAACCTGTCATCGGGAGAAGGGGGAAAGAGGTCTCTGCGCTCTAGACTGTAATATGCAGCAAGATAAACTGGCTAAAATACCACGTGTTTGAAAGGAAAACTGCTCAAACCTACTTTGCAAGTTCTCCAGACACATGGGTGAAGACCATTTATTACCTCAAGTTAGCTGTGAAAGATTAGAATTTAATACAAGGTCCATTCAACCCAGGAGTCAGTCCTCTGAAGAGCTTCCTAACACCCTCATGAAGGAAGCCAGCAAACTTTGCATTGTGCCCTGAGGGCTGATAAGCTTCATCCTTGGAAGGGAAAGTTCTTAAATTAAAGGGTCTTGGCTAAGAACTCTGCTGAATGCAAAACAGTGAGGACACAAGGAAAAACACCCACCATGCCCATGGATGCCCCAGCAGAACACCATGCCATCCCCTCAAGCTTCTAAGACCTGAACTCTCTAGTCTTGATACCAGGCTTTACATTCACCACATTGTTCCTGAAAGTGAACAAATGTTACTAATGAACCCTGATGGTGGGCATCTCTGATCCTGAAGACCCAAACCTGGTAGGCAGCCAGCAGTAGCCTCCAAGACATCTTCAGAATTAGCCCTGCCAGAAGAACATGTTACACAGCTATCGCAGGTAAATGACACCCTGTCCTCTGCCAAAGCAGAGGTGGATAAACTCCTCAGGCCACCAACACTGTATGTTTTAATCAAACGTCCAAAGAGTTGATTTCTTGATATGCAAGTTATGCATTAAATTACCTCAGCTTCTTTCCATGCCTTATGGACTGTAAAGAGGCAAGTGCAGTCAGTCTAGTATTCCTGTGCATCGCTCAAGGAAAATCCTAGGATGAGCAGCAGCTGCCTAACTCTCCAGCCTTCTCCAAGAGGAAAGAGCAAAACTACCGAAGCACATTTTTATCTCTGACAATGTTCTCCAGCAAGTCAACAAAATCCAGTATCACAACAACAACAAAAAACCCCAACCCAAACCCCAAAACCCTCTATCACACAGTCACAGTAGATTGAAAATAAGACCCTAAATAATCAAGTCAAGGCACCTCAACACTGTCCCTTATTGGGAAGAACTAGAAACAAACAATGACAACAAAACGGTTCAATTTCCATGCCATGCCAAACCCCAGGGCTGGATATGTGAGACCTTTTTGGCCATAGGGGGTTCTCAAAAAACTGTACACAAAACAGCAAGTTGGAGATGTAATAGGTAAAACTTGTCATATTACAAGGAGGTTTTTTCCAACAAGGACCAAGCAAATACTCCTTTAAGGGAAAACAAGGTATTGCTCTCATTTAAGAAGGACCTCAAGCACTTTAGGTCTGGTAACCTTCAATATGACTTCATCAGTTAAAGTTGCAGTTCAAAACAATAGCCTTTCCAGAGGCCTGCAAGTCAGTGAGAATACAGGAATCGGTGGTCTCCTCCTAGCTGTTCAGTGCATGGCCCAAGAGAGACCTCCAAGCAAGCCCAAACCTTGCAAAATATATTCAAAGTCGCATGAGAATCATGTGAGTCAGTCCCACCAGCTGCACTAAGAACTGGGCTCCAAACTACACTTCAGACCTTTGAAAATCCCCAAAGAATTCCTCACAGTGACACACTTAACAGGACACAGGTCCACAAAACTTGAACTTTTTGAACAGAGCAGTATTTCAGAGATGCTTTAGTTTAAGAGAAGAAACCTTCTTCTACAAGCACAATTTCCTCCATTGGTGATCACGTATATCTCAACTCTATCACCAGTCTCCATGTCAGGACCTTTGGTCATCCAACCAAGTGGCTCTGGTCATTACAGCCATCAGGATGATCACACTTAGCCTCTTCTGGACTACAGCTAAAAAGAAGTGTCATTCCTTCAGCTAGGAGAAGCCAAGAGAAGAAAATCCACTGAAATACCTGTGTTTACCAACCTGCCTGCCTGACCACATGGAAATTATTTTAGACATTTAAAAATCAAAATCTTTTTTTCAATCACTGTTACTGATGAGCTGGCATTATAGATGTAGAGGAACCAGATTAGAATGTCCCCAGGCCAGCATCACACATGACTTCAGGGCCAGGTGAACAGCCTGCTAGCCGGATTCAAAACCATTAACAGTCATTAAAGAAATATTCTTCATCTTGCAAATTTGGAGCAGAGATAATTAAGTCCAGTTCTCCTTGACAGGAGAAGGGTTTTCCCCCTTTATTATGCTGTGCAATAGCAACGGCATGGCCAACAGAGAACTATGTCCACATGACAATAAATTCACTCACCTTTAAGTGTCCTCACATGAACCGGCAGGTCACTCTTTGTACTGTACACATCATCTCCTGGAGACTGCCGTCTCATCAAGCTTGGGTCATTCTGGACAAGCCAGTCAGCCACTTTGCTCTCCGCTGACATCACTTCCGTATGAGCTGGTTCCTTACTATACGGTCTTCTCTGTCTGAGTGAAAATTTAGTTACGTGGTCTTTTATCTTTATTTTACCGGGGGTACCATCATCAAATTCAATGGTGAAAGAGGCATGACTCTGTACAACGGGGGCTACTACAGCATCAACATCCTTTGTTGGGATCTCATGGACCTGTGTTTCTGGAGATTTTGATGGCTGCTGAAATTCTTTAGTTGGAATCTCAAAGTAACTTGGCTCTCTCCGGAAGGCAAACACAGACTGTTCTTGGGCATCTCTATAAGCAGAAATATTACCATTCAGTTCCTCTTCATGATGGGTTATCTCTTTTGATCTTTCTACAAAAGAGGAAAAAAAAAAAAGGCAAGAAAACCTTAAATTCACAAACATTAGCTGAAATGGATTAAAGAAAAATACAAGTTCTGGTTTAGATAGCTTTGTACTCTGGCCTCATCACTGAAATCGGTGCCTATTGCACTGCTGCTGTCTGACCAACATTTGTTATATTCACTTTGTCCTTTCTTCCATTGCTCCCTAAAAAGAGAGCTGAACAAACGCACACATGCACAGTTGTATGTTTTGACAAAACTTATGTGGTTGGTGGCATTTTAAGGTTTCTGTATGCCTGGGCTGATGTGGAAGGAAGATCCTGTTTTACTTTGCTGAATTCACTTACGTGCACACCTACTCAACTTTCCACAGTTCAAAGGAAAAAAAAACCCACCTATTCACAGGCTCGTCAATGAACAGAGGCACCCAAATGTAGGGTTTGGTCTCTGCTAGGCTGACACCTTCTGTCACACAGCCTAGCAGAAACCTACCACTCTCTCTTCATGCCATGACTTGCCCACTAGAACCCCACCCCAACCATGCAGGATCTGCTCTACCAACGTCAAGCACTTCTTTTGCGCACACAATGCAATGGATTATCACCCTCTGAATTGCAGTACTGATCTTAGGGTTGATGGCCAAGAGGCAGTCAGGGCCTGGAGAAGGAGAACAACTCTTTGGGGTGATGGACAAATCCATTAACAACAGCCAGCTATGTCTGGGGTAACTCATGCCTAAAGGTCAATGGGGCACAGTGAAGGGCTCGACCCTGAAGAAACACATGAGATTTTGGATACTTGTCTCAGATTAATACGGTCAATTATGAAAGCTTGAGTGTGCAAAGCTAACCACAGACATGGTTTTGCTGGATAAACACCTAATTCTGTAACATCACCAAGGACAAAACAGCGTTTTCTCAGTAGTACCCAAACTTCTTGGCTAGAGGGTCACTTACTTATTTCAACCTCTTGGGAGGGCTGCTAATGACAACCCCTCTCTGCTAGAGAACAGATACACCGTACATGCATCAAAATAAAACACTTCTTTGTGCAGTAAAGCACCTGCTTGATAGAAACATCAGGTTTACTGCACAAACGAAAAAAGATGCATCTTCTATGCATACAGATTCACAACAACAGGAGTGGTAAGACTAAAATGCTTCCAAGGATGATGAGGTGAGAAACAGACTGCTTCCACACTAATCAAACCCAGTCAATGCATCAGGTCTTAAAGTGCCTCTTCGATAGGAAACTCCTGGGAGACACAGTGGATGGTTTATTCAGGTGGGCTGCATACAATCACAGTTATAGCACTCCCATTTAATTAAGTCTCAAACAAGCTTAGTGAGGTCTTTCTCATCCATACTGAATTACTCCACAACTGCTGTGTCTAACAATCAAGTATTTTAGGGCAAACATTTTAATTTTCCCTTATTACGGTTTCATCAGCAGCAATCTACACATAGGAATGTGCAAATACAAGCACAAAAGAAGTGGTAATTAAAGCCTTGAAGCAGGATGGCTTCACACAGTAAAGATCAAAAGCGTGCAGAAATTTTGTCCCCCCATCTTTTCCCACCTTAAATCACCTCCGTTACCTGAGTAATGTTCCTCTTGCCTTCTGTCCTCCTTGTTATTTGCATCATCTTCCCCCCACCAGGAGGGCTGCCCATAAAGAGGGGTGCGGTAAGTATTGGTTTCTAGGAAGAGGAGAAGCAAATACTTTGACACAGAAAATATCAGTTTACCAGGTTCACAGAAGTCAACAACATGCCAAAAAGGAAAAAACAGCAGGGTCAGATGAGATCACGTACCTGTTGCATTGCAGTTATAACAACAGCAAATTATACATAATAACGAGTATGTTCAGGCTTTTCTTTTTTTTCCCCCTTTTTTCTTTTTTACATTCTGCTGCAAGATGCTGACTCCACCTCCCTTCACCATCTTTCCTAGCTGTGTTTCCCAAATACTGGCTTTTCTCCCTTTCTAGCCTCATTATTCACAGGAAGTGGAAGATTTTTGGCAGGACAGACTACAAAACGCTAACCACAAAATTGCCTGCAACTGACCTGCAAATCAGATGAAAATCAGACTTTTTTCCTGATTTTAATTGGGAAGACTGTAGCTCTGCCCTTTCTTGCCCCACCATGCCCTTGGATGTTCTGAGGCCAGGGATTTTTTCCAACTATTCACCACTCCCACTCTCAGTGACACACATCCCACAACAGGAAATTCTTGAAGCTTTACAAATTTAGGGAAAATGGTAAAACCATCTCCTTACATAAAGAAGTAGTAAACTCTTACTCTCTAAAGCTTAAAGTAAACCAAGTGGATTCCAGAGTCATTGCAGGACAGAGCTTTTTCTTATGAAGAAGCTTCCCCTAAAAGACCCAGGCTCCTACCATTTTCTCTGCTCAGTGAGCACTCACTGGAAGATCAGGGCTTTGCTGCAACAACTGGTACCCAAAGGAGCTGATCCACTGCTGCTCGTTTTGTCTCCCACAAAACAAGACTGTGTTTTGGCAGTGCCTTGAGCTGCTGCTGTTTATGCAACAAGTAAAAAGAATACACCTCAATTTACCTGTGGTATAGTTATTATTATTATTATTATGTTTTTATAATAGTTTAAGAGAAGCAAATAAAGTAGCTTTCATTCTTTCATCTGGAGGTGATAGAAACACAAGGATAGGTCGGGGGCTGAGGTTAAGCTCCAGCTTTGTTAGCTGCTTCTGCCTCTACCCATAACAGCCATCAGCACCCGCTTTACCGGCCACGTCTTAAACCCTGGCTCCAGCTACTGAGCCATAGCTGGGCTTCTACCGCCAGCTGCTGCTCGGCTTGTGGTTTTAAAACCACACACTGCTCTGTGTAAAGCAGCCCCTAAACAGCTCTGCAATTCTGCATTCCTTATTTTAATAGGGACATGACAGAAAGTAGTCATTAGCATAAGGGAAGTCAGGAGAGGAAGGGGAATTAAAGAAGTCAAAGAAAAAAAGAAGCTTGATTTTATGCTGCTGGTTCTAAAGATACACAGACCCAGTGGCCACTAATTCAGTTGTTTTTCTTCTAGAATAGTTCCAGAGATATATAAGCTCATACATTGACAGTCCACAGGCAAAAATTTTGCTTTACAGATGCAGCCTACAGGCCCTTTTTCAAGAGATCTTCTTCATGTTTCAAAATTAACCACGCTGCCTCCCTTCACACTGAGCATCAAAAGAGGCTGAAAGTATTACTCTTTCTGCCTAGAGTGCGTGGAAGATAAACTGTGTTCCCATTATGTAGGCAGCCTTTGAAAGTTCAAAGGAGGAAGCATTTCTCACCGTGAATAAATTGGAATTGCCAAGCAATATGTTTCATAACTGAGGATGGGTAAACCACTCAAGGGAGAGGGGAATTAAAAAAAAGAAAAAAACCTATTCACAGGCTTGTCAATGAACAGAGGCACCCAAATGTAGGGTTTGGTCTCTGCTAGGCTGACACCTTCTGTCACACAGCCTAGCAGAAACCTACCACTCTCTCTTCATGCCATGACTTGCCCACTAGAACCCCACCCCAACCATGCAGGATCTGCTCTACCAACGTCAAGCACTTCTTTTGCGCACACAATGCAATGGATTATCACCCTCTGAATTGCAGTACTGATCTTAGGGTTGATGGCCAAGAGGCAGTCAGGGCCTGGAGAAGGAGAACAACTCTTTGGGGTGATGGACAAATCCATTAACAACAGCCAGCTATGTCTGGGGTAATTCATGCCTAAAGGTCAATGGGGCACAGTGAAGGGCTCAACCCTGAAGAAACACATGAGATTTTGGATACTTGTCTCAGATTAATCCGATTAATTATGAAAATTCATCAGTGGTTTAAGTTGCTGGTGGAACAAATCCTGATCATACTACCCTACAGATGAAATGCAAAGACCATCTTGTACTCGACTCTTGCAAAAGCAGCATCTTTCCCAAGCATGGGTGCTGTTACCACTTTCACCTTTCAAGGAGGTGCCTCATTACAGCTCATCCCTCCAGCACATTCCAGCCCCGTCACAGGATCCCAAAGGCCCCCTAGTCTACAAGATTCTAATTACCTGTTCCAAGAAAATTTTGTTTCCAAAGGGGCAAAAGTGAGCTAAGAGAGCTCACATCCATCCTGCAGGACCCACTTCTTCCCAGAACCTGCTCCAGCCCCAAGATCTGTCCCCCACCTGCGTACTGAACACAGGAGCAGTATACTGCCTTTGTCCCCCAGGAGCTTTTCTGCTACAGGAAAAAGGCAGCTAGGGGAGCAAGTCAACCTCAGTCAGGCTTTTTCTGTTGATGGGGAACTTTGGGATTGCATGGAAAGCTGAAGGAAGAAAAGAGGATTTATAAAGAATAATGAGACAGCGCCTCTGCCTTCTCAAATTTCCCCCTCTACTCTAAAGAGCCCTAACAGGTGCTTGGAAATTCCCCAAATTCCCTCTCTGACAAAAGCTAGCACAAAGCCAAAACCCCAGGGCACATCAAGGAGCACCTACAGAGAGCATGTCAGGTTGGCCAGAGTGCACAGACCTGGGGCCACCAGGGTGGGAGCCGCTCCGTTGCACTCACTGCATGGCAGCAGAAGGTCCCTCCTGCCCCATGACACAGAGCTCACGTGGCCCTACCTGCAATGCTCTGTTACAGAGTGTAACACATTTGCTCACTTCTGTGGGTTTTTTTTCATTCCTTCCCTCTCCCAGCCTCCACAATAAACTGGAACTTAATTTTAAAGACTGCAAAAAGCAGAGATGGAAAGCCAAGGAGTCAGTATCTTGCTATTTGGAGACAGTTTCAATATTTTAAGAGCAATTAATGTTTCCACTGAGACTTCATATTAATTTGCATTTTGAATAACATTATCAAGTGACACAGACACCTTCATTCTCAGCTACTACTGAAAGTGGCCAGATCCTGAGCCAGAGTAAAATTTCCCTGACTTCAGAAGACCTATATGGATTTGCTGCCTTGCTCATGTCAGAAGCTTCTGTCCCTTCTAATTTGCCAGCACAACCAACCTGACACCTCTTGCCGCTCCAGCTCTAACACAACAATATTGCATAAAAAGGGGAAGGGAAAAAAAAAAAGCACGATAGGAAGGCAACTAAACCAGATGGCTGTGACAGAAGCGGGCCAGAGAGCAGCTACATATGCAGTTGTGCCAGGGGGCTTTGCTCTTCACCAGCTGGGATGCATTTTGGGTAGCAACCTCAACCTGGACCTGCAGCATCCAGAGCAGCATGTCTGCCTGTGGCCCGAGACACACATACCACCCTGAAGCCACCATTTGTCTGTTATATTTTAGTGTAAGATGGAAGCTCTTGCAAGAGCAGAGAGACTCGGGGCTTGCCCGAGTCAGCAGCGAAGCAAGGAACGCCAATGAAAACTAACTGCTCAGTCATTTTAATGACATGAGACTTCCTCCAATTGATGGCAGCTCATTACCACCTCTCTCCACTCTGTGCCAGGCTGCCCAGATGGTGCCAATTCATTTAGACATATTTCTTGGCTCATCAATTCAGGCAGACAGCCCGAAAACCATCCTTTTAGATAACTGAATTGAGGTCAGCACAAGCATTCAGCCAGATAAATACTGAGCTACCGGGGACGGTGTAATACAGGGAAGACCACTGCCACACACATGTTCTGCTCCTAGAATTCAGTCTTTGTGGCAGTCACTCAAAAGAAAAAATGAAGGCTGTTTTAGTGCAGAACAAGGGAGGTCTATTTGTTTAACGAGTCTGACAAGAACATAGTCTGTTAAATTAATACAGAACTATTGATTACCTGAAGGAGAGGCACCACAACAAGAGAAAATGAGATGTAAGGATGTGTTTATGGAGAAGTGAATCACACAGCACAACACAAGGGTAGGACCAAACATACAGTCCAGGTGATGAAAGGGAAAGGAGAAAACCTGTGTTAATGCTACTTTCTATCAGCAAGTGGGTAGAAGAGCTTTCATGACAAGCACACAGCTCCCACTGCAGAGGGGTCTGATTTCCTTTGAAGGTGTTCCCTGTGGTCAGGACAGGACCGAGGGCTGTGCTTCACCCAGGTCCTCACAAAGCTTCAAACCGTCACAAGAGAGACACAGACAGCAACAGCAAATTTCTTTGCTGACAGAAGCACATGCAGCTTTGAAGCTGTCTAAAGTAAGTCATAACAAAAGCATGAGAAATCCAGCTTGCTTAAGTCAACCTGGTTTTGATTCATTATTAATAACAATAATGTCCATCTTCAGAAGATGCAGAGTAGGCTTCTTATGGCAGAGGCCTTGGGGAAAAAAAAAAAAAGATGATCTAGCTGTAACATTTTAAAATTAATTCCTTACATCTCTGCTTTTTAACTTCTCTCCAAAATAGAGAATTCAGACCTAGCAGGAATAACCATAAAGCAATTCTCTGACTCTCTGCTACAGTATTTATTTCACATGTGTGTGGCAAACCTAAGCCCTGGTCTTTTGTACCTGCTGTGAACATACGCAAATCCCAGAGGCTTTCAAATCAGGCTGATAATCACAAATTTATTTGTATCAATTACATGCTCAAACCTTTAACATGCTGGAGGTACCACCATCCTAGCTCAGACGAAAAGCGGATACACCACCACCACTCCCCTAAATTAAAGGCTACAGCAGAGCTATGCATCTAAATAGCTATTACCATGATCTCATGGGGAAAGCAGCCAAAGACTATGGAAACCACTTCACAACTGGGCCCAACTCCCACTGCCTCCGTCCACGCTGCCTGCTGACCTCAGCCCCGGACACCAACAAGACTTTCAAGTTGGCCACTCTGTTGAGAAGACTCCCTAATGACACAGACGCTAACCTGGCAAGCAAGCCTATTTCACAGATCCCAGGAGAAGCTCAAGTCCTGCTCCTGCAGCTGGTGATGCCCAACTGCAGGCAGCCGCCACCCCTGGAAACTCAGTCCTGCAGCAGTTACTCAGAGGTTAGTCATCAGATTCAGCATTATCTAGTCCCATCAGCCTGTGAGGGCTTTAAAAAAAAAAAAATTAAAAAAATTAAGATCAGCCTGAGGATTAACTACGTGTTGAGAACAGAAGACCACAAAGTAGCTTATCTCATCCAGTACTTCAACTCAGGTAGTAACAGATGGGGATTGTGAGTCTTAAAATATGCACAGTTCAAGGCTGTACCTGGCCTCCTGATCACTTAAGGCTTTAAACTTGAGAGCTGATGGCTATTTTTAGCATAAACTAGCTGACCTAGTGGGCACTGTTCTTATTCATATCCATATCCAATCCAAGCTCCTTGCCTCAGACATTTCACAGACTGATGATTTTCTGCTTACAGGCAACATACACCCAAAAGCTGCATGTTCAACAGCACAGAGACTAAATGGCTGTTTCCCATTCACGCCACTGATCTCTTTATCCTCAGCCCCTCACCTCCTCCCATTTCTAAGCAGCTCTAATTGTTCACATTGTTTTGTTAAACCTCTTCCCTGAAAGCTTGCATTCCCTCTCCTCTTTTCCACCCCGGCCCTGGGAAGCAATCCTTCTAAAGGCTTTTGTCACCCCAGACCTTGCTTTAATTAGTCAATGCAAATTTCTAAATACCTACAGGCTTAGCAAAACAGCTCTTTCCCCAAAGCCTCTTTCTGCTGCCACTAAGCAAGCCCACTCCCCGTAAGAATCCTACATTCTTCTTTCCACTAATCAGTTTAAATTGCTGCCACTCCTCTGAGCAACCAAGGAGAAACTGTGCATGTGTGCAGCTGAAGACAAGGTGAATTAGTCACATCGCAGATGAAAAAGGGACCCACTGATCATTCTGCTCACATGACAGAGATGCTTTTTGGAGAGCGAGGCAGAGATTTAATGCTCAGGCTCCCCTCTCTTGCTTCTACAGGCTTCAATCCAATCCAGCAAAATACTTCCAACAAAAAGACCTGAATTCCGCCATCTTTCAGTGGGGTTAGCAGCACTCCACAGATTTTTTTGTATCTGTCTGTCAGTCCCACTGCACATGGCATACTTCAGTACTGGCCCGCAATAAGTACTCACAGCCCTTTTTGCCTTAGACCTATGGTCCGTGCCCGCTAATGATGATGCAGGTCTGCAAACCACATGCTAGAGAAATGGGTCACCTTGCTGAAGTCACTCAACGTCCTGACTTAGAAGGTGTTCCAAATATCAACTGCTTACACTATGTAGGTTAAAACCAACCAGTGTGTATTTTGGAAGGTGGCAAGAATAAAAATGAGAAAGTTCATGCAAGCAGGCAGCAGCAAATGCAAACTGGTTCCAGTTACTGGCAAACTGGCCCAGTTACTGGCAATGCTTTTCAAGACCCCCATGTCCCTTGAAAGGCAACTGGAGAGCTCTCTCCCCACTGAGGTCCACCTCTTCTCACCCTCTGTGGTGTCATGGTTAATCATCACCAACTTCAGCCCTTTAACTGCACACTTGTGAGGCAAAGTCACAAATGCCACATCCATGGGGAGGGCAACACACAGACACAGCTAAAGCAACACAAAGAAAGGTTTTGCAGTGCAGAAAATGGGAGTCGGGCACACGGGTGCATGTGCATGTGCTTCCACACACAGCTGGAAGCAACAACAAGACCAGGGAGAAAAATTACGCTGTTTTAGTAAACTATGTCAGACAAAAAGGGATTTTCATAAAGACAATACATGGGAGATTAAGGTCAGCCAACCCACTCCAATCAGTTATCATGAAGCCTTAGTGGATTTACCAAAAGTTGTACACTTTTCTAGAAAGCTGCTGTATCTATCTCTAGGTCACGTCACCCAAGATGCTGTCTCACTCTTTTACTTGCCCATCCTCTTCCCTCCATTCACCTCCCTGCTTCTTCCTCCAACAGACCCAGTGGGCAGTCTCTCTGCTAACCCTAAAACTTTTCAATTGCTCTGCCATCCTGGTGCCACAAGGCCACCACTGGCAGTCAGCCATCACTGGAATGCTTCAAAACCATATTTGTTCCTCCCATGCATCATCAAGCTCTAGAAGGCCACCAACAGATATCTGAGCAGAACTGGGCAGAGACCTGCCAGAGCAGTACATACAAAAGATAGGAATTTGGGTGAGATGGGTGAGACAAGACTGCCAGGGAGGTCTTGGCCCACCATGATGGGGAACAGGGAGGAAGCAAGTTTGACAAAGGGTCTTTAAAGGAAGGCAGCAGTGGGTAAAGAAATGGAGGACAGAAGGAATTTTTCAAATGGAAAAGGTTTGCAGCTGGGGTACAGTGAGCTTGAAGCAAACATCTCCCAGTTTGGCAGTCAGTTTCAATCCCACATATTGGCACGTTAGTAAATACAGCTATTTAAGACCATATGGGGCTTTTTGAAAGAAATGGCTTGTTGCTTCTTCACCTGCCTGCCAGCACCACGCCACAGCAGCCATACATTTTCTACTCTGAGTCACCGTCTCTATTCAAACACCACCTCACGATTAGGAAATTAAAAATAGACCAGACAGGTGCCAAAGAACTTACCAAACCTGCTCAGCCCACAGGTTCTCCAGTGCACACATAGCAACAAGGCATGTTTGAGCCATACACCAGCTGATTTTTTCTGGAGGCTGAATCTCCAAAAACTGAGAGTCTGGAATACTCAGAGGTTTAGAAAGATGACCCTTCTGGAACTGCTCCTAGATGCAATCCCACAACACTGTACCTTCAGCATCATGACCCCGTGCAGGACTCAAGCTGCACTTTGTTCTGAATCTTGATTAACTGGTTCCCAAGCAAGTACCTGTAATTGCTTTCCTCTCTCCTTTCTCCAGCTTTGCTTGCGGGGACTCAGTGTAGACACCATGCTCCATGGGCTGCTCCACCCTCTTCATTGCCGTGCTTTTGTAATTCATCTGAAGTTGGCTGGTGTACTTCTCATGCTGCAGAGACACAAGAAACAGTTGCAGGGTGCTGGCGGGATCCATGTGCTAGCCCATGGAAAAGATAAACCACCCCTCCCCGCACACAGATCTTGCAAAGGCAAATACTGCAGGTAAGTTCTGCAACAAAAAGAAAGCACAACTGAGTAGAGGCTACAGAACAGCAGAAATGCCAGCTGAGAGGCTTTTAAATACCCCATTTGGGATACAATGGAAGATATTAAGTAACAACTCTAGTCCCTGAGAAGGTCACTGTGACTTAGCTCTGCAAAATAGCTAATTAGGAATCCCTTTAAAGAATAAACTGAGAAGAATCAGAACTTAGGCCATTCTCCATTCAGAATTCAAATCATGAAATCCCCTTTGTTCTTAAAGCAACATTATAAATTCTTTCAGGGCGCTCATCTGCATTATCTCAGTTTTTCAGCAAAGGCAATTAAAACATATTTTAATTATTTCTCTCCAAACCCTCTCTCCAGCTAGGAAAGTGATTCTGCCTTAAAACAGGCTCCATATTAACATAGTAAATGAGCTATTTAAAAGTGGGTTTATTACAAGTAAATTAATAAAAGAGTGTACTCATCCAGATTACCCTGAGTAAGTTCAATGCATCATTTGCCCAATTCTAGCTGTTACATTTCCGATCCTCTCCAAGTCCTAAACATGGAACCAGGGCTAAGATGACAGTATCTGCTAGCCAAGAGGTGATGCTTGACACTGATGGCCCAGTCCCTCAGCTGAACATGACAGCTTTCTTGCCTAGAGGGGGTTGCTTTTCCACCTTAGATAAGAGGATGCTTGAATATATCGTACCTGCTACTGAGCTCTTTGTTTAAAAAACACTTCACTCATAAGAGGACTGCTCAGTAAGTAAAAATTGGGAGCTTGAAGGCAAAAATGAGATGACATACAGGAATAAATTAAGCGAACTTTAGCCTGCTGGAGGAACTGTGATGGAGCTGGCCTAAGTCACTATGCTCAGAAAAAGGCATCTGTGCTCCACTTCTGGGAGGGAACAAGTTCTGCTGTGCTTCACCCACAAGCTAATGTGCTGGCTGTTCTTTAATACATTACAGTTTTACTAACCTTTTTTGTTGGCAGTCATGAAAACATAAATAACTTCATCTACATGTTAGGACAGGGATAAGAGAGATCAGAGCTGAGATAACTGGGAAATGTATCTCTCCTCAAAGGAAGGTTTTATTAAGTCCCAATCCAAGGAGAGTCTCACATTGTGGAACATTTCACTGCTGTCAAAAGTATTTTAATATTTCAGTCTACTTGACCATTACTAAAGCACTTAAATTTTTTTTAAAAACGCATCTGCACCCAGACACCCTTACCTTTAATGCTTCTTCTGGGACTTTGTGTTGAATTTGTTCCAGGACATACATGTTTGAATGTACAGAACTCATTAAGGAAACAGCAAAGGAATTGGATGGACAGAGAATTCTAGCATTTAGTCACAGAAAGAAAACAAGATAATAAAACCAGAGAAGCTTAAAATACACAGGGTACTAGAAGTTGCCCGTGCTGTATCCCACCATGGTCTTTGTCATGCATGTTTTGCAAGACAGCGTGCAATCACATCTGCTGGCCAGACCCATGCCAACCGAAGGGCAGCAAAGGGTAGCAAGGTAGGAGAAGCTTGGGGGAGCACGGGCAGCAAAGGGTAGCAAGGTAGGAGAAGCTTGGGGGAGCACTAGCAGCTCCGTGCAGAGCCCAGGGGAGTAATCAGAGCCCTGACTCAACTCACACCCCACTCCTCTTCAGTCAGCTGGCAGCTCCAGGCAGACCACTCTCTCCCCATGGTATCCTGCCCAAGATGGGGCAAATCTCACACACTCTGGACAAGGGAACAGTAGAGCTCAGCTCCCTGCAGAGATGCCTGGGATTCTGGTGCTCTCTTGCCCTGACAAGGCCTTTCAGCCACTGTAGTTTCCTAGATGAAAAGTAAATTAGGTCATGAGCTGCCGTGACCTCTTAGGAAGGGAGGTGTTCAACATGGTTGAGCCTAGGCAATAATCCTCAGCAACACTGCGTAAAAAAAAAAAAAAAAGGAAGCATCTGGCAGTGTCATCATGAACAACCCAATCAGCACAGCACAGAGCAAAGGGGAGGAAAAAGGAAAGATGGAAAATATTAGAGTAAAAATAAACCAAGTGATACTGGCATAGCAGGGAAACTCTGCAGTGTCTGTAAGTGAAACTGTAAATGGAAAAGGGAAAAACACTCTTATGCAACAGCGCACAGCTGACTCTGAGACCTCAGGAGATGCTGCCATCCACACTAAGTTGAACGCAGTATGCACAGAAAGCCCTGCTAAAGAGAGTGGCACTGAAGCAGCAAAGGAGAGGAAGAGATTGTAACTGCCATAGCAACTACGCTGAAGTAAAAAGATGACTAAAACCCACCTTCTTTAAAGTTTCCTGTTGAGGGCAATAAATTCTACAATTCATAAATACAATCATTCATTTCACATGAGTATCCATGTAAGGGCTGCAGGACTAAACACTTCAACTCAGCTGCTTAGCACTCAGAATTGCTTTCTATAAAAAGTTTAAACCTGTAGCGCAGCTATTAAAACCTACCCACTCTCTAGGCACTGGCTTATGCCTTTGCTAGACTGGAGTTAACAGCAAATCTTTACGAGTTTCCCCACACATCTAGAGACCATAAGACACATGACCAGCTACATCAAAAAAACATTTGCAAAGTTACAAAAAGCTAGAACTGAGGTTACCTATGGAACTGTAACAGACCTCATCACGTGTGCACAGAGATGCCACCTTTAATGACATGATCCCAGATGGCAGTGCTCTTTTACTGGGCAGCACTCAGTAAGGGGCTACTGAGTATTTTCCCCCCCCCATGTATGCCTGAACCCTCATCAACTGCACCCTGTTCAAATACTGATCTGAGGGCAAATAAGCTGTGTTTTGTTTCCTGCTGGGGGGAGTGTACTGCCACACCTTTCTTCTTCTTTTTTTTTTTTTCTTTATTTTTTTTAAGATTCAGCAACTACCTCCCTTTTAAAAAAAAGAAATACCACTGTGAACCAAGGATTTGTTATTTCTAAAATGGCAAGAGACAGAGCAACACTAAGACTAAAAGTATGATCTTACACAAGGCCTAAAAACCCCTCTTTTCCAGCAGATCCAGAATTGCACGCACATCAGTTTAAGCATCCCTGTTGCAATAGTGAGTGCTCCTGCACTGTCACTGCTTAGAGCCGAGATACCCTGATCCCTGGAAGACCATGGAGGCTCAGCCTCTCCTTGCTGCTTCAGCTCTCTGGGCTCCAACAAGGTTTGGAGTATTTCAAGGGCTACAGCATGACCAAGCACAAACTCATTATCATGGAGACAACAAAAGGCACAAGAATGTGGCCTCGGGGTCAAGGATGCACAAGAGTTTTCCAGCCAAACACTTCCTCCCCCGCCAATGGTAAAATTTAGTCTCTGCCTCTATTCTCAGAAATGTCTGGACTGTTTTAACTGAAATTTCCCCGCAAAAGAAAAAAGAAACCTGGAGAAGACACTTCCTACTTCTAAATTCAGCCTGAGTGGGTAAAGTTTGGCAGATAGAAGCAACTGAGAAAAAGTTTAAAAAAGGATTAGATTACATGAAAAGGCAGCAATAGGAGCCTTTACTTACCACTGTTGCTCTGCAGGCTCAGAAAGGCATTCCAACATCTATGCTTACAGCCAGTCATACAGTCACATCATTATAAAAAGGAAGGGGAATGAAGGCAAAGGTGTTTTAGCAGACACTAGTAGGATTTGTGACTCTGTAAACAAAGCAGTAACTGCAGCCTAGCCTCCCTCGATAGAGGTGAAATTTGCTGCTGCTAAAGAGAGATTTACTCTTGCATTTTGTGGCAGAAGCAACTTGCACAGGCAAACTTCAATCGATACACAGTCAAAGGTCTGACCACAAGCCCCAAAGCTAAATGGTTAAGGCTGAAGACCTGCAAATTGTCTGAAAGCAAGCATTTGGGTGAAACGATGAACAAAAACACACAAGTTGGATGAAAAAAAAAAAGGAAGATGTTAGTTCACACAAAAGCATATGAAATATGTTTGCTCCCCATCTGGTACCTGCTACAGTTGCCACCCAAATAAAAAGAAAAAATGCAACCCTTCCTTAGAAAGAGACTGAAGAGGCACCTCCACAGTCACTATTGCCAGTGCAGGGCCTGATTCAAAGTTCAATGAAGGTAGCAGGCATCATGATTAATATGCTCTGAATCAGGTCGATGGTGGAGAAACAAAAGCTTATGAGCCATCCAAAGGCTCCAGGAGGCAAAACAAACACCCTTACTCATTAGTCACAACTAGCACTGTTAACTCCCCATGCAGCAAACAGCACAAAACCCAATCAAAGACCACATCCCACTCCCACTTCAGATGAGAAGGATATCATAGCCAAAGCGAATGACATCATTCAGTTTTAGGGTGATGTACTTCTGGTCAGGAATCCTCACGTCATTGACGAATGTCTGCAGGAAAGAAGCACAGGAATGTTTTTTGACTGAGGGTATCAAGGTGATGCATCTCAGATGGTCGGGGCTCCTGGAGGGCACCCACGCCCACCTGCCAACAGCACTGCACACAGTCAGGGTGCACTAGCACCAAGTCAGACAGGTGAGGAGCTAAGTTCCCTAGAAAAATCAACACCAGCAAATAGCTCCCATGGGCAAGTTAGAGCACCCCAATTATGCTTCAAAGCAAAGTGCTCTGAAGAGACCTCTAGGGAGATTCACCTTTCCACCAACTGCAAATGAAATTTTAGTCCCCGACTTGAATACATAAATGAGGTGCCAGAAGTTAGATGCTTCAGATGCTCTTGGTTCTCCTGTGCCCTTCACAAGCAGCAAGAGCAGCAAACGGTGCAACTCATTAACTACCGAGCTGGGAATCAGTTTTCCACTGGATGTCAAACAAGACTGGTGTCAGCCCCAAGGCCTGATAATTTAACAAGCAAAGCCTATCACAGAGGAAGGGGGAAATGAAAATGCACAGGAAAACACGTTTGCTGTGGCGTCACCATGATGTCTGAGGCCACATTGTCCAAGACACCATATATCAGTACAACAGACCCCTTGTGCAAAAGATTCGCATACTCATTTTTCCTATGCTCCAGACAATTAACTGAGGCCCAGAGAAACTAAGTTATCCTTGTAAAGGTGCAAGAAATGTACTTCACAGCTGTGAACATCTCAGATGTCTCGGATGCCTGCTTTCCGAGGGGACCCCCTAAGGAACAATTCTCGCAGAACTGAGGAACAAATGAAGCATTTATGGACATCTTTCATAAATAAACCCACGTACTTTTATTATAACCTGGGCCAAACAAAAATAGATCAGGAACTCAGCTGAAGAAGCACCAGCGTGCTGATGGGAATTAGGCACTCGGTTGCCCCTGGGGCAGTCACAGACACCAGGAGCTACCCTACCTCGCAAGGTGGGATTCACCCAGCCTCACAGACCAGGAACCTGCTGCTGGGTCTTTGTAGCCTCAATACAAATGCGGCTACGCTCTGATGAATCAAAATTATGCTAGAAAATGAATTTACATGTTTCCACCACTGAGGCACAGTCTTCTCCTGCCTTCTCGCCTCAGCCAAGCCAAACACACATGATAAGACCAAGTATTAACCACAGGTGAAAAATAAATGCTAGAGCAGGAAACTAGAACCTCAGCAGACAACAGCCCCCAGCCTCCTGGCAATTTACAGAGGAACCAGGGAACAGGCCTGTAATTTCAGAATAAAAGCAGTGAAGTCAGGAAGGCATGGAATTCCTATTTGCATGAGATTTTTTAATATTTAAAAATCCCCCAACAGTCAGATCCGGAACAGGAATAATTATTTGCTGAATTTTCTGCAAAACAAAAGTCTGCAAGAAAACCCATTTTGATGTTGTTATCTATTCATCCATGGTAACTTCAAATAAAATAACCCAAGGAAACTGCTTGTTGCAGATAGAAACACTACCTTCAAAACCAAGAGATCCATAATAGAGACTGCAGAATCAGCTGAACATTATAATAAAAACAATACAAAACATTTTGACAATTAATATGAACCAGATTATCCAGCAAAGCCATATAATGCATTGTTGACAAGCCATGAAGTAAATTTAAAAAAAAAGCAAATTCTGAAAACTGAATTAAAATCAAGGTCCTCAAAAGTGATTTCTTTAGTTTCAGGGAGGAAAACAGATAAGGACCTCTGTTTCTTTCATGCAAAATAAATTCAGTTTGGCTGCAACAGTCCTCTTCAACAAAGGTGCATTTGACCAACTGCAGAAGACAGGCACTGCTGTAACTCCTTTTACTCCACTGCCCCTCTGAGCACAAGTCTATTATTAAAGTGTTGTAAATTCATATGCTTTAGCGTGTGAAGATAGAAGAGAATTAGTGGCACAAGCTTTCCCTCTCTTGCAAGCAGAATTTTCAGCTGCTATTTTGCCACCATGAGTTTGCCACAGGTTTTCAACCAGGTATCCAGCTAGAGCCCAGACCAGTTACTGGAAATATTCCCGTTTCAGCAGGGCTCTGTGCTTCAGCTATTACGCTGAGAAGGATTAACACTCATTCTTGCTGCTTCCAGATGCCGGAAGAGGCAGAACAGTTGAGATCTGCTTTAGCCACTGTTTTTGTAAAAGTTTCTGGGTTTGTCTTGTGGTTGTGATGGTAGAGGGCTTCTGTTTCTAAGCCCAAAACAATGACTGCAGTAAAACCCCTACTGGGAAGACAATTACGTGAATCTAGCTTGGATCTGCCCCAGCAGAGGAATAGCTCCGCTGGTATGAAGAAACAGTGAAAAAAAGAGGCATGCTATGACATTAGGACAGTTTTAACTATGATGGTGTATTTAAAAATCACAGAATTCAGGTGGGCAGACAAAGCCCTCGGCGAGCTGCCTAACACCACTGTGTGAACCAGGACCAGAGCAAGGGTTAAGATTCAGGCAGGCTCAGCTCCCTGTTCTGAGCTCACATCCCTCGGTCTTCACACAAACCAGGCTCAAGGCAGGCAAAAGAGCAATTTTTATTGTAAAAAAAGAAGTGGTTTTAAATAGCTTCTCCCCAAAGAAATTAAATGTCTCATCATCCCATAAATCACACCATGCACTAACAAATGAATTGCCAAAAGGTCACCCTGCTCATGCTCAACAGCTGTTCCAGAATCTTCACCAGTTTAATGTTAACATCCCCAAAATGAGACTGATTTCCTCCTCTTTTGCAAGAGGGTCTATGATTTTGAGAGCCCTGAAGCATTCTGCAAGGCCACCAAAAGAAAGGGAAAAAGAAACAGAATATTCACCAAAGCTTTGCTCTTCTAAGATGAGATGCTACATGACCTCCATCTCAGGCCTTGCAAGTAATTATGTATGTTCAGCTTAACTCATGCCAACAGTTGCAGTGACCCAAAAGGGTCTAACAGTAGAATTAAGTAACTGCACAAGCGCTTGCAGACTCAGCACGTCGCATGTTCGCCTCCATCAGCCAGGAGGTTTGCTACTTACGCCATTTAAGCTCCCAAGATCCTTCACCCAGTGCTCATCTTTCTCCTTGTCATAGTTGATTACAGCATGCTGCTTATCGACACTGCGGGACTGGCAATGAAAGCACAATGAATGTGAGACCAGTCAGGCATAAGAGACACTGTTAATCAAAGCAACATTTAGACATCAAACTAACTTGATATGGGGTAGGGAGAGAGAGGGGAAAAGCAGGAAGGACTAAATATTATTTACTACTATAAATAACCAAAGGATAAACAGTAAATGCTTCCATGGTTGTTTAAACAGTTCACTGAAGACAATACACTATTTGCATGGAGAGGAAAAAAAAAAATAATAAAAGAAAAAAATCACCAAAGGCTGTCAAGACAACACCATAATTTCAATAAATTATATCAATACACACTGAAAACAAAACCAGTCAAACTGAAAGCCTGGGGGCAGGATCTCAGCCAGTGCGAACTAGAAGAGCTCCATTTTTCACCAGCTGAAGCCGATGGCCTCATCACTAGGGACATTCCTATTTGGGATGATTTCTTCCTATTTTTCAAAAAGCAAAAAATCATTTTCTTAAGTTACAAACCAAACTTATTCACAACAGTGTACACTGTTCCCAGGATTATGTCCCGGAGTTGATTTAAATTCTAGGAGGTTTTCAAAGTTGGAGGGAGGTTAGTAAACCTGGGATGAGAAAGAAAGCAACTCTAGGAAAATTCACATTTAAAGCTAGGTTTGAGAACACTCAACCAGACGGTGATTTGGTGCCACTAGCTTTGCCACAATGCACAAGTACCAAATGCACCTTATCTTCAAAGCAGAGTATGACACTTCAGCAGGAATAGTGTCAGACTACGGAGGAAGAAGTGTTAGAACAAAATCTCTGAATAATTTTGAAATATGGCATAAGTGTAACAGCTATAAAGACACCAGACTGTCTGTATTTAGGCCTACTGCATCTTATAACTTGAACTGTTGCTGCAGTTGACCTCAACCGGTGGCTGGAACCGGTCACTCCATCAGCATGCGCACACGACACTGAGACCTCCCTGGTATCTCAGTCCAAGGGAGGGTAGGGTGTGCTACCAGAGCAGAGAGTCGAGCCAAGCTTTAAATCAGCTAATCCTCCTCTTCCTGGGCATCAACCAACAAGTTCTTAGTGAAAAGCCCTTCCCTTTTGCCAAGTATAAACACAATGGTTTCCACAGCACCACTCTCGGCAAGCCACTATCTACTTCCTTGCAAGCATGCAGAGGCAAAGATTGTTTCAGGGGAATTCCTTGGTGAAAACACAGAGGCTTTTCCCAGACAAACTGCTACCATTTGCAGGAATTTCTTCTGCCCCTGCCAACGTCAAGCGTATTGGTAATATCCCAACAGCTGATAAATGGCACCTCCTCCCCCTGCACAGCATATGTCAGTCCAGGAGACCTGTCCTCCAGAATAACCCTGAAGTACCAGTATGAAGCAAGCACATACTTGGCCAGAAGACTGCCCTTCCACCTTGCAACGTCCCTCTCACCATTCACAACATGCCAACACAAGCAGAGGCAGTGAGGAGAGGGGCAGGTGACTCCAGGCCTCCAGCTGCCTCACTAATACAGTTACCCATACACTGCTGAATTTACAAGGTGTCAGCTCACATGAGTCCCAGCTGAAAAACGAGGCAGCACTTGATGCTTTGCTGTCCAACTGGTGCTGCTCAGACAGCAATCGCTCCCTAAGGAAACAGGCAACAACTGGTGGGACAGGCAGAGACAACATGGTCAGGGACACCCCACTCCTATATCCTGCTATGCCGAGCCCTGAATGCGGGAAGCGATGCACAGCAACGCCCTCGCAGCAGGGGCACACGCAAAACTCTCGCCCCCATGCAATCCCCACGCTTGGTGTCTGACACCGACCTCAAGGTAGGGCAGGTCTTAAGTGTTTGCAGTGGAAAGCTGCTGCTTCTTTCCGCTACTATTCATATTAGATGCAGCCCCTCAGTCCAATTTGCAATTGCTCAAGTGGCTGTGGCACGTATGTGCAGCATTAAGGTAAGGATGGTCCAGGTAGGGATGGTTGAGGAATGCTGTCCAGGGCCCGCACCTCAGCACACAGCCCTGAGGGCATGAACGTCTCCAGCCGCAGGCTCGAGTATCACAGCAGCTGATGCTTCACGAGCTGGGGTTGTACCTGACCTGCCACACGGGCCCTCACACCCTTTGGGAGGATGCGAGAAGCTCTCCTTCCACTGCCCTGCCTGCCCAGGGTCCATCCCCACAGCCACTGGGTAGAAATCCCTTCCCCATCCATGGGCATTTATATAACTACGTTTCATCCTGCTAGACTCAAAGACAACCACGCGCAGGGATCCTGCCTGCACAGCACAGATGCAAGGTTTTCTCTGGTCCCTTTGCTACCCAAAATTGTGGACATCACTGTTCCCAACGGGATGTGAGGGAACTTTGATTAACTGGTGCAGCAGTGTTTGCTTTAGCTTTTTACAGCATGTCACAGACACTCATTTAAAGATTAACAGAATTTAAAGGCAGAACAACCCCTCTAGCCCCCTTCTAAGGGCAGAAAGGCTTCCACACCAAAAAGCTAATCCAGACAAAAAAATTAGGGTGGATTTTATTGGTACCTAGTCACAGGTCATTTTAAAAAAGGGTTTATTTCTGGGAACCAGCTGTCTCCCAAAAATTCAATCTGCCCCGGATCTGGCCCTGATGTAAGTCAGCACAGCCTTTGGGCTGCTGTATTTTAAAACAGCTGACTACAGCCACTCAGGGGTCCCAATCCAGACAAGAGTCATCATAGGGGAGCAGAGATATATTCCAGCAGCACGATATTCCCCTACATAAAAGCAGGAAGAGGTCACCAAAGAAACCAATTTATGCCAAAACCTCCCATCTTCCTTGGAAGTTTCAGCTGCGTTCAAGATGGAGTCAAAATGATACGCAAAATTTGACCCATAGTCCTGATAGTACCTCTCAGCATCTCTTTAGAGAGCACATCAGGAACATGGCAAACTGTTACACAGATCGCGCTTCAGTGAAATTTCATGCTTTTGTGGAGAAGAGAGGAATTTTCTTAGTTTTATGACAAACCAGCAAACATCACAGGAACTGGCAGCAGGAGTTCCTAAGGGCCTGTCTCCAAGGAAACTCAACTTAAAATAACTAAAATCACACCTTATTTATTTTGATGCAGACATGCCAAAGGTCACTCTTACTTGAGAGCCGAGTTGTGGTTTATTTCAACATCAGTCACATTTAACATAAACCGCTCTTGCATGCAGTGACAGCAGCAACCCAGCGGCTGATCATGCTTTTGTTCTCAGAGAGGAACAGACTGCCTCAATCCCACTTCCAAGAAAAGACTAACCAGTTTCCAGACTGGTAACAGCCAAGAGCCCAAAAACAGTACTGCAGAAGTCACTTCAGCCCAGCACGCCAGTGGTTTCTAATGCATGACCCACTGAATCACAGAAAGTGATTTAAGAAGCCTGAGTCAACACACATTACAGAGCAGCCCATGGGTGCGGAGCTCCCAATGATCTGCAACTCTGCTGGAAAGATTTTAGGCATCTATAAATTGAAAAGCTGCAATTAAGTTGACTGAATCACAAATATAAGAGGACTCCCCAGCTTAAATGCACACTTGCACCACATACTGAGCCTTGCTTATGATCAGTCACAACCTCCACAACAAAAGGCAAGACTGATCCATCTGTCAGGAGGGGATACAGGGGTCCAAGTGGGGAAAAAAAAAATGTGAATTTCCAAGAAAGCGTTAAAAAAACCCTGAAGTGCTTATACCCAGATGTCAAAGCAGAAAGTAACTGGTAACCCTCACAGTTAATCTGTTTCACTGGAAGAGCACTCGCAAAAGGGTGAGCAGCACTCCTCAGCTCTGGCAAGGATCACTGAGATTCTGCTTGGACCCAAACAGCAAAACCAGAGCTGGAGCACCTCAGACAAGATCAAGAATGGGAAAAGAAGGCAAGGAAGGGAGGTGTACTAAGCACTAGTGATCTGCAGGCAAGAAATAAGACTACACTCCAAGAGGCCAGGAATGAAGGAGGAACACCGTGTTCTCACCATATCCCAACACTGGACCTGTTATCAAATGAAAACAACTCTTGGGAAAACACAATGTGTGCTTTTCTGATTAACAACATGTACACTTCTCTGAAGGGGAAACATGGACACTGATTTGTTACTACACTAAGCTCATCCAGGGCTTGCATTTCCAGACATTCAAATCACTTCCTAATATAAGGCTGTCCTGCTTCTCCATCATACTATCTACAATGCATCATGTTTTAAATGCGTAGTAGACAAAATGCACGTGCAGCATATATCTGAAGAGAGAGGTATTTTATAGCTCTTCTTTCTTCCACGATCATATTAAACAGATAGTCCAAATCACAGACAGGAATGGCATCTCTGGGTCTGCCAGTCCCACATCAGTACCAACATCTTGGATCATCAGTCTCCAATCAGTCATGCAACCAGGCAGCTCACCTGTGATTCAAAACTGCATGCATCAAATCAGCAAAAGCCCCTACTTAGCATGGGAGCAGCAAAAGCAGCAAAAGAAGTGCGCAGGAGTCTCCACAGAGGTACATATCTTGCTGGCTATGTGTGCTGCAGATACCCTACAGCACTGTGTTTGGTGAAGAGTCTGATACATAGGACCGGGCACTCCGGATGAAAGTATGAGCCGCAGAGATGCCGAGCAAAACCCACAAGGAAACAAGACCTGCTTAGGAAGGCAGGAGGAGAAATACAGCCAGACAGCCTGCGTTTCCCCACAGGGCCAAGGGAGCAGACACAGCTCAGCTGTCTACGTAGATACAGATGCTGCTTCTTCCCCAGGAGAATTACTATGGGCAAAAACGTACTGCTCAGGGTTGAGATTTGGACCACAGCCCTGCCAGTGCCATGAGGCATCGTGGTATTGGAGATAAAATAAACAAATGAGAGCAGTTTCCCTATTCCTCACTACAGTCTGTTGTGAATGTCTGGCACAAGCTAACTGCAGCATTCTGGTGGCAGCATGCAATAAACATTTGCTCAAATACTTTCCATAGTGAACAGGTTACATTTCTGCCAGCACTGTGCTCTGCACAAGTGTCCCAGTAAGGAAATACAAACCTCTCCCAGTGTCCCACTTTAGAAGGGAGACAGACAAAGCCAAATTTAAAAAAAAAAAAACCACCCAAAAAACAAACAAAAAAATCCCTTGCATTCTGGCCTGAAATACGATTTTTGCTCCTCAAAAGTAAAACCATGGATAACATTTAATGACAGATATGAACGCTGGGTCTCTCTCTTTCACCACGATGCATTTCACAGAGTTGTGTATATTGGCCACTTCAGTACTTTTCCAGAGTATTAGTGAATGCTCTGTTCTGCCCCAGGCTGGTTGCAAGTGTGACAGCCCCACAAGAGGCAGCCTGATCGCTCCCAGGGGAATGTGCTGCCAGTTTCTAAATGGCTCTGCCTAAGCAGACAATTGTCTCTTCAGCAAGTGTAGCCACCTCATCCTGGGGCTGGGCTCACTTTACAGCTCCCAAGCTGCAGAGGCTCCTGCCTTCAGCTTTGCTGCAGTCAAGATCACAGGCTTAGTGGATCTGTGACAGGACCAGGGCCTGAGTATGCATGCAAAAAATAAGGCAGTGAACAAAGGAGAGAAATCCCCCAGGAAAATTAAACTGTAATCCCCACATCTTGGCAAAGGGATTTGGAGGCTGGCATAGTTCCCATAAAAACTTAACCCGTTATTCTGGAGTAAAACGGGGTTTTGCTTGCTGGTTCCCCATTCCCAAAGTGGAGCACCAGCTCAAGTGACCCAGGGTCAGGTCCTGACCACAGGCAGGGAACAGGCTGCCTGCAGATGCACTGGCTTTCCCTTCGTTTTACATAGCCACCAAGGAGGCATGGAAAAACATCAACTCAGGTGGGACAGAAGCCTCAATTTCCATAGCGCAGCTGAGGTGTGTGCTAGTGCCCGGATCAGGATCTCGGACATGAAAGGGGCCCCCTTATTCCCTGCCCGCTCCAGAGAGGGACAAGCCCTCCCTTCACAGGCCAGGCTTCCAGCCAGCACCTTGCCAGCTGCATGCAGCCCTCTCACCCCTAATAACCACCTGCCTGCAGTGCCACCATCACGGCTCTCCCTACCCTGCCTCCAGCAACGAACTCCCCTCCCAGGTTTGCCGGTCCTGCCATGCCTCCAGCCTCCTCAACCCACATTTCATCAGACATCGTAATCGTCCCATCAACTGCACATTAACAGAAAACAATGGGAGAGGCAAGAGCCAAAAAAACAACTCTAGGCCTGGAAATACAGGATGTGTATCCTTCCTCCCACAGCTGCTGCCCAGGCACCTAGAAACACTACCTGTCAAAAAGCTGAGCCTTCCCAAGGCTAGATCCTTTCCCTTCTGCCTGTAAGACACCTACTTGCTTTGTGACACCTAATGAATGACTCTTGGCAATTCCCAACGCCCAGGGACTAACTTAGGTGCTGGTTTACACCCTCTGGATAACTGCAGCAAAACAGCACGAGCGGGGCACCACCCTATCCCAGCTACAGCTTCCCACTCTGGCCCTGCACCTTGGTGGGGAAGGAGGTCGGGACACTAAAGGCAGCAGAGATTCCCCATGGCTTTTACTGGGAGCTCCCAATGCAGGAAATACCCGAGTGATGGAGCGATAGCGACTTCTGCACTGCAGTGAATTTACCTAGAAGTACCAGGAAAAAGATAATCTACCAAGTTCACACCATCTACTTCCTCCTAGCATAATGCTGTAGACAAACTACACCACACCTATTCACACTTGTTTATGTCTACACTTACTAAACTACATAGGAGAGACATCATATTATCAAGTACAGCCTGGGGAAGGTAGGATATGTCAGGTCAATGAAACCTTAATTTGACCAGATGTCGCACACACGCAGAGTTCACCATCGCACTGTATTATTTGCAGAGTGTACTGTGCACACTGCGTACCAAACACGGAACAGATCCTGCAGGGAAAAAATATCCGGTAACGACACAATAACAGATTGCATCTTCATGCCTATGTACACAAGGGCAGAAGCAGGATTACACAGGCAATCTTCACACTGGTATGTCGTAACTGCTCTGCAGTGATAAACACTTGACTTAGCAGCCATAAGAATGCTCCTTCGGTGCCTAGAATGCTTCTAATTCCCTAGCTTTTTAACAAAGCAAGCTAAAAAGAGCAAAATGTCTATTCAAGCAGTATCGTTACCATTTATCCGATTCACCAGCAGAACGAACTTGTATGTTCAGCTCACAAGCCCCTGCCACTTGAACTGACTAATTGATACTATAAGCAGCATGCAATGTCCCATATGGACCAGTGACAGATGCTTGGCTAGTAGCTTTCACAGCTATCTGCTGACACCAGAAAAAAAGCAAGTCTTGACCCATCTCAGGCCTAAGGGAGATGCTGCTCAGCAGTCACGTCCTGTAATGCTTGCTTTCCCCACACTGAACAGCTTCTGCCCTATATGCACCACCCTCCACTTCTCTAAGTCCTGCTGCTCCTCCTCTCACTCTGCACAAGTGACAAGACTCCTGGTTGTGCCTCCCCGCTCAGCCAAATCTTAATCTCCTGGTGAGGCTTTATAGAGTAGAAAACCAATGACTAGATGCAAAGATCTGGCCTCTGGCTTCCTGAAACACAGGTCAAGAGGTTGAGCAAGTACTCTGGAAGTATCATTATACTCTTGGCTTGTCCTCACACTTTCCTCGACAGCTGCTTTGACCACTGTCTGAGTCAGGATACCGGGCTAGATGCACCCAGATCTAATCTAGCACAGTTGCTCTTACATCTAAACCCCAGCCTGGTGCATCCTTGCACCTAGCTCTTCTTTGCCCAACCTGCAACAGTTCTGTCCTCCAATATGTCCTATCACCAACCTCACTGCCAGATGAAGCGGCACTTAAGACAATAGTATCAAACAAGTCCCCGCTGACCACATGCAAACTACAACTTTTTTTTTTTTTCCAAAGATTTGGAACTTGGTCAAATACATTTAGATTATTGATTAGGGGGGGAATCACCTCTGACCTAGGCATTCACTCTTGAAAAGCATCACCCCTGCAGCTCTACAATGCTAAAACTTCAAAGGAAGGTTAAACATACTTTTAAATAGTTTACATGAGGAAAACAGCATTATTCTCAGAGTTGCTCACAGTGAAGACCGAAGAAGGGAGCTGATCGCATCCAGAACACACTGCCTAAACAGATGCCTGGAAAATAAACTCTCATCCCAAACAGTTAACAAAGTTTAGCAGAATTACAAGCACTTGAAAACACTGTCTCCTGATAAGAAGTGTCAAGCTGTCTTAAAAGGCACATAGGACAAAGGCATAAAACAGAAAGCATCATGCTATCTGCACCTACTCCTGCTGTAACTCACCACCTGGCGTAGGACAACTGCATGCCCAAACCATTGCTCTAAAGAGAGGGAAATACTCAAGGAAGCACTGGTTAAACATTTTGCTTTCCCACATTTTCCAGTAAACATCTCTCTCTCAAACAAAAACAGGGAAATCATGACCCTGCTTTCCCTTCTGTTAAATATTTACATTCAGCAAAAACGCAAAAGATGTTTTGTTTAGGGGCAGAGGGGAAGGTTTTAACGGTTAAGTGAAAATTTTGAGTTTGCAAAATGTTTGTCCCCCGAGTAAATACCCATCATATTAAGCAAATGACCAAAGCTGATAAAAATGGCAACTGTATTTCCCAAAGCAGGGGCATGGAGGGGAATTACTTTGTTCAAGATGGTCAAAAAACCCTCTGTTTTTTGTTTTTAAAAAAGTAAACTTTTTCAGAGAGTTACTTCCTACCACCACCAACCTTCACAGAAAAAAACACGCTAGTGCAAGTTAGTGAAGGTCTAGATTTCCACAGTCCTGCTGTTTGTTGACCATTACCTGAAGGGAGCCAGTGAGACTGTTGAAGAAATCAAGCACTGTTCTTCAGAAAAAGGGCTCAGCTGAGCCCTTGACTCTGCGTAACAACACTGTGCATGGCAAGCTACACCACACGGCATTTTCGCCCGTGCATTAACATTCAAACCCAATGTAAATCTCGCATTTACTTGTACTAGAAGCTTTACAGTGCTGAAAAAATGTTTAAAATATTTCTAATCCTCTTAGTAGGTATAGAAGTTTTCAAGGTAGATTATGTTTCCCCACTATCAAACCTACTTAATTTTAAGCTTAAAGACTCTGTTTTTCTTCACCTCTTTGTTAACCAGAAAGCAAATCTAGTACCTGTATGAAGTAAGCAAACACAGGCAAAACTAAAGCTTGATTGTTTGGTGACAAAGCCATCATTTTTTGCCATTTAGGGATCTGATACCTTGAGAAAACATGTTCCAAGAAAATATCAAAAGACAAGACACTCCTAAAACAGTAAAATGAGAAAGGCAAGACTGCAAGGTCTCCAGGACAAGGGTTATCTCTGTGTTGTATGTTTGCACACCATCTAATACACATGGTCTCAACAGGGAACCACAAACCATATCACGATGAAATCACTCAGCAGTAACAGTCTTAGAGACAAAAAAACACTGACCAGGTCATCTAGTCCATTCCCCAGACACTGCCAGTCTGCTCCCAGTTGTGCACTTTAAGGGATTAAACGCCAGTATCTTGAAATACATAAGCAAAGTAACTGTGCAGCGAATATACAGTTTCAGGGTCAGTACCACAGAAACACTACAGGTGCAAACACTGTCACAAGAGCTCTGTCTGCCTGCTCTGATAACTGCCCTGCTTCTTAAGCTTTCCCCAAGACAAATGATTGTGCCGGTCTGCACAACGATTTTGTGACATGGACAGTCACAGCAGGAAAAAAAAGTCTATTTTTAGATCTCATCCTCCATCTGCTCAAACACAATTTTGCTTGGATATCAAGTCTCTGTTCACAGTCTCTCTTCCGCACTGAGTCTTACTACAATCGTCTCATTTGGAGCCCAAGGTAGCTCTGGAAAATGTCTTTATAAGCAAATGGCTAGGAAAATAATGTGCTATACTGTTCAAAATAAGACCTTACATGTGATCCTAGAAAAAGCTTTATTATTGGAAATAATAAACTAATATGTTTATAAAGGGTCACATGTAAGTCATCCTGTGAACATAAGCAGCTGGCTTTTACAGACCATCCAGAGTCTTCACTCTGGTGAAATAATGAAAATCTCCTTTAATACCATCACCACCTATGAGCACCCAAATACAACCGCTTCAGTCACACATACTGCTGGCTCCTTCAGGAATCTCAATTCATTGACCTCGTAGAAAAGAGCATGGCAAGTGTAGAGCGTCGCAAGGTTGCTAGTCCACATGCAACACTGACAAGCCAGCTCAGACTTGCAAAGAAGCACGAAATACTCCGTGTGATATAGACTGGCTCACAATCCACGTTGTCCAGTTAACCCCATAAATAACCCATGAAAAAAGCAATGCATTTTAAGCATGACTGATATTTGGGTACTTTTATTTTAGGGTGTACAACTGGAGACATGTGACTCTCAAAGAGTGCTGAACCCTGACAGTAAAAAAAAAAACAAAAAACACACCAAACCTCGAGTACCTTCAAAAGGTATTAAGATGGGCACCCTAAAACTCTGGCCATTTTTGGAAACCAAGGCCACTGTGTATGTTTTCTCCCTTCAAGTCATGAGAGAACATGGCAATCAGGTTTCTGAGCAGTCAAATGCAGACTTACAGAAAACATCAGGGCATTTTTAATGTCTCACCTTTACATGCCTCACCAGACACGTAGAAACATGAAATAAAAGATAGTGTGATTCAGGGGAAAACCCAAACAAATGATCTGCTGTTGAACAGGAGCATGCTTCAGACTCTACCTCTGCAGCACAGCCATGCTATTCACTGCCAGCTAGCAGAGCAGTACAAACACTGCAAACTCTCCTTTTGCGGATACCAACATTTTATTACAGCTAGACAACACCTTGCCTTCCAAGTACACCTTGTACAAGAACTTCTACCCTCCTAAACAGACCTCCTGCTAACATACCATACAAAATCCCTGCAGTAACTACAAACAGCGCCTGCTTGGTAGATCATCAGCAAAGCATTTAGGACATACCTGTGACCAGGTTAGCAGTGGAAATTATGAGGAGGGAGGCCCTGCTGTGCAGACAGCTTGCTAATTTTACCACCCACAGGCACATTTGCCACCTTTGTAAAGGGGCAAAAGGGGGACAGGCAGGTGCAATCAAATATTTTTTTGTATTTAAGTACTCATGGCATGGATCTAGCAAAAACACTAATTTAATTCTGAGCTTCTACAAATTCCCAAGCTAAACTGCTCCTCTCAAAAGCTCTTTGCAAGATTCCAGCTCCATTTGTTTGGAGTGACATCCATTACATTATGCTGTCAAACATCAAACCACAGTCAACACTTCAGACACGTTGGATTAGGTCCAGCAGAGACACATGCTGGTATGGGAAGCACTAACAGAAGCTGCAAGTTTGCCCGAGTAACACAATTACTTTGGGAAGAGGTCACCACCTTACTCACCCCACAAAAACAGCTAGAGTTTTTCTGCTAAACATCAGTATTTCCTACCATAATAAAAAAACCTAAGTGAGAGGTACAAGCACTGACAATTTAACCAAACTCAAAAGGAAAAATAGGCAAACAAAAACCCCTGCCCCCATTCAAATCACACGTACTAGTAAACAGTGCACACATTAAAAGCTACAAAAAACAGCAGCATAATTGCAGATCAGGACGGAATGGTATGTCTTTGCTTACTATTTCTAGCAGCGTCAAGACAGTTAATCTATTTGATTAATCTCCCACCACTACAGCTCCTACCCATCTGATGACATGGCAATTTGAAAGAAACCTCACTTGCGCTTTCACAAACATATAAAGTCTTCATGGGAACCACAGACTCAACATAAAAAAGGAAGTTCCTTTTAAAAGATGTCTTGCATGCAACATCTCTGCAGATCCCCAGAGTTACGTTCACATCTACTGCATCTTCAGAAGAAACAACATAACAAAGCCATGTTACCTGGAGCATCAGTTCACAGTCATCTCTGCCAACAAATATCATCTCCCGAGGGAGCCGATGGCGAATGCCAGTGCTGCTCACCAAAAACCACGAAGTCACGCTCATTTTGGCGTTTGGCACTTAATCTTTATACATCCTAAATACAAAAAAAACATGACACACTGTGAGCTATTAACGAAGTGTGGAAGTACACCAGTGCATAGCTGCAGTTCCCAAATTTCCCTGTGCCACGGGACCCAGCGCTGCCTCTTGCACTTTGTGTTCGTGCCTTAAATGTCTGGTGGCAACAAGCAGTCGTGAAGCATGTGCCAGGATCTGCTGCCCATGTGCCATGTGTAGGAGCTCTGCAGTCCTGGAAGTATTCCCACAGTAAAGTAAGACTAAGGGTCTGAAGAAAGGATTGTTTAAGAAATGAAGCATGCAGCTGAATCCAATCAATGAAATGATGAAATGTGGTGAGGGAAAAAAAAAAAAAAAAAAGAGAGAGACATCTTTTCCAGAACATTTCCTCGTCACTAGCACTGTGCACAAATCACAGCCTGGGCTTCCCTCATCATCGAAGATCTGGACCAGCACATCAGTGAGGTGACATAACCTGGCTCCTCTAACCTTTCACAGTACACTCCGAGGAGCGGTTACACCAATGCCGGGAGGAAAACAGCCTCCCTATTGCTCATCCCACTGATACAAGTTGGGAGCCCACAAATCCATCCATCCTCCCTCCCTCCCTCACTGCATGAGCTGGTCCAAAAACCAAACCACGCCGCTACCCCAGGACAGGAAACACCGGCTGCAATTCCCAAGGGAGGGTTTTGGCGTACACCGCCCCTCGTTTCCCCCGCAACAGGCAGCAGAGCGGGCAGCTGGAACCTGCGAGGGCAGCAGCGGCGTGCGGCACTTATCGGGAACTCTCCCAGCCACACCTGTTTGTTGTCGCTGCTACAGCCCGGCTGCGGGCAGCCTGCTCCTGCGGCCTCTCCTCCTCCCTCTCCCACAAGATCGCGTTTTCCACTCCCGGCTGAAGGAAAATAAAGTGGCACGCATCAGGCTCCCGCCTTCCCCTCACCCACCTCCCGGGATCGGAGTTGCATTCCTAAATGCGCCGAGGAAAGGCGATCTCCATTTTATCTGGGCTGGGCTGCGCTCCCCGGCCCGATCGCCAGCCTCCCCCGCCCCGGCGGCCCCGGGGAAGCGCAGGTGACACCGGCGGGGAGGATGAATGACCTCCCCGGCAAGGCGCAGGCCTGGCTGGGGGGGGGGAACGAGGCGAGACCGCACGTCCCGCCCCCCTCTCTCCGTCGCTGCGGACACGCAAAACCGCTCGGGGTAGCCGGCGGTACGGGCTCCCGTGCCCCGGTCACGACACGCGAGCGGCCCCGCCACACCGCGCCCGCCGCCCGGCCCTGCCGGGAAAACGCCGCCTCCCCGACAAAGCGCCCGGGGAGGGGAGCCGGGAGCCGCCGGCCGAGCCCCGCGGCCGCCTCGCACCGCCCCGAGCAGGGCTGCGGGGCGGCGGCCGAGGCCGGCCGGCCTCCTTCCCGGGGGCTCCGGCCGGGCCGCGCTGGCTGCTGAGGGGAAGGGCGGGCAGCCCCGGCCGGAGCCGCCGGGGGGGGGGGGGGGGGGGGGGGAGCGCGGCGGGCCAGGTGCGCCACGGGGTCCGTCGTCCCCCCCCTCCTCCACCGCGGGGCGGGCCGGGCCCTTTGTCTGCCGGGGCCCGGGGCCCGGCTCCCCCCTCCGCCCGCCGCCCTACCTGCTGCGGCCCTCGGCGCGGTGGCAGGCCGGGCGCCGCGCCCCGCCAGCCGGCTCTGCCTGCCCCGCGGGCCGCTCCCGGCGCCCGCCCCGCCCCGCCCCCGCGCGCGGCAGGTTCCCGACGTCAGGAGGCGGCTCCAGCCGCCGGGCCCGGCCGCGGCCCCACCGCCCCCCCCCCGCCCGCCGCGGCCCTGCCCGGGCCCATCGGGCCGGCCCGCCCCCAGCCCGGCCACGGCCCTCCCGGGACCCGGCACCTGGGCGGCAGGTGCGACGGACGGGCTTTCTGGGTCGTGGCTCCTCAGTGCAGTTACGGCCGTGCCCTGGCTCAGCGTCCCGCCTTTCGGGCGCTCCGAGGGGCTGGCCGAAGGCCGGCGGAGCCTCGCGGCACCTCTCTGACCAGGATGCGGCTGTCCCTGGCCTTGGCAGGCCCCGCAGGAAACCTGGAGGTCCTGGGGCGGGAGATGCTGCCTCCACTAGCCGCTGGAGCGAGGCCCCACACCAGCCTCTTCTCCCGCCCGAGTGGGTCCCGACACCAGCCTCTTCTCCCACCCGAGTGGGTCCCAGCACCAGCCTCTTCTCCCGCCCGAGTGGGTCCCGACACCAGCCTCTTCTTCAGTCTCCGCCGCCCCTCAGGGAGTAGGTTGGCATCCATCTCCACATGCACTCCTCAGGTCCTCTTGCAGGGTAGTACCTAAAGGCAGTTGGCAGGACAGAATTAATCTCAGGGAACTGACCATGAAGAGCCCAAGGTGGGTGTGGTGAAAGGATGTGCCATTTTATGGGTTCTTTTCGGTTGTAGGTAACTAGAAAATTCCTGAAGAGCAGTAAGTGCAGAGGGCAATGACCACTTTTTTTTCCCATCAGGAGGAAGGCTGAGTATCATGGTAATGGATCCAACTATTTGCCGATGCAAAAGCTTTTTCAGGAGAGCCCCCAGCTCCTGCAGAAGTCAGCGGAACTGCAAACAGCAGCAGCTTCACACTGACTCTCTGGATCCAGCTGGCATGGGCTGCTAAGGAAAGACTATAGGAAGTCAGCAAGTTCATAGTGATGTTTCCCCAGGCTTGTATTTCAGCTGGAAAGGCATCTTTGCATTTATACGCTGTACGTTTAGGTTTGACTACCATTTCTCAGTCACCTGTAGGAGCTTCCCTTGGTGTCTTCAGCGCTGTCGTTTGGAATTTTGGATCAGGATGTAACCTTAATAGAGTCTGATGGCATGGCATGGAAACCATAGGTCCAGTACAGCACTCGCTGAGGGCAGTCCTATAGAAGCATCACTCTGTGGGCTTACTCCTGACCTACAGCCTTACTGCCAGGCTGAGGAGCCAGGGAGGGTGAAGCGAGCTGCAGCAGGACCGTGAGGAGGGAAGGAAAACAGCATTTCTTCTTTTCCCTCCTCTTTCTGAAGAGCAGTAGGACTTCATTATTATTTAATTAATAGTATTATTGCCGCCTTTAATCAACATTTGACTTCTTCCCTGGCAAATACATCATGCCTCAGGGTGATTTCAAGGTGTGATTATGTTCAAAGGCTTCAAAGCTGGCTGAGGCTGCAGCATCTGTGTTTTATTGGAGTGCTCTCGGTACCTCCTTGGAGCGGAGCACCACGCCCTTGCAGCATGCCGTGTCCCTGGGACGCCAGGCAGGAGGATGGAGTGAGCAGCCGCCACTTCCGGGGCGCCTTAAAGGCTTCTGCATTGAGCGCTGCCATAAAGTAATAGAAATCCTTTCTAAATGAAAATGGACTTCCACCATATTTGCCAGTTTGTCCTGTTGTTGAGCAAAGTTTTATTATCGATTTAACTGACCTATAGCTCAAGGTTTTATAAATATTATTCACTTCTCGCTGAACCACATCTATTTACTGGAGACGCTGCTCTATGAGCCAATCTGTAGAGCATCTCTATACTGCTGTAAGGAAGTAGAATAATTTACTTCTTTATACAAGCCTGCCATCTAGGCAAATCTTTGTTATAAGTTGCTATAAAAAGGTTACTGTTTGCTTTAGTCTCTCTTTAAGCCTGGTTTTACTGTTCATTTATACATATGTATTTATCTGAGCAGTCAGTACTTCACTATTTATAGAGAAGAAATATAGTCCCCGTTGCCACCATGCGTCTTCTGACCTGATTGAAGATGCAGTTTAGGCCAACACACCGGGCCTGGCTGAATGCTGCATTCCAGCCTCTTTATTTTATTCCAATGATCTAAAAGGAATAAAAAAGCTAATAAGTGGAGTCCTTCCTTCTTCTCTCTCCTCACCCCTCCCAAAATAGTGTGTGGGCACCAGGTGCTGCAGAATAGCCTGGCGCTACACTGTCATCTTTAAATCCCAGGCAGAGAGTGTGTCTTATGGGGAAGAGAAGTTGTTGCACTGCTGTACTTTGATTTTTACTTTTTTTCCTATTGGAACAAGCCCTATTGGCAGCCACTGCAGCGCTTGGGCTGCTCAAACAGACAGGCTGACCAAACACACAACTGCCTTTGAAAATACAATACTATAAAAGTGTCTTAAAACCGTCTTTTCCTGCTGGGAGGAGGGAAGGCCTGGGAAAGACCTCAAGAAGTTGGGTGCAGCAGCAGCACAATGCGGCTCATGCTAAGTTTGTGACAGAAGGTGCTTATCATGCAAATCTCTCTACATTCATCTACAGCACTGTCACCTTCAACTACAAGGGACATGCACCACGGCTGTATTAACCTGCAAGACCCAGGTGGCAGGAGGCTCACTGTACTGTACACTGTGCAGATGCAGATTAAGGACCAGCCTCTGTCCCAAAGCACTCATATTCCCGGTAAACAAGGAGATTGAAGGTGAGGTAAAATGTCCAGGCAGAAGAATAACGGCGGGTCACAGGGCTATATAGGAAAGCCAGATTTCTGTATCCAGAGCTGTTGAATCAGGACATCTGCTCTATTGAAATATCTTTTGTCTGACACCCTGAACCCACACCTATCACGACTTGGAGCAGAACCGCTTTAAACTGCTGCTTCAAAACAAAGATCCCACCATCCCAAGAGGAGCTGAACTAAATCAAGCTCTTTCTGCCAGGCTCTGATGTAAGGGAGATTTTTGACAGAGTTCCTAAACATGAACTGTCTTGCTGCATCTTGCTGCAGAGGAGGCTTCTGTTCCAGACTGATCATAGCCTGATCCAGACATCCCATGTGACTTTCCTCCTGAAGGGCAGTTTTCCCTGTGCATGACCTAAGGGAAAGAAATAATTTTGGTTATTGCTTAGATATTGACATGACAGGTAGCTTATAAGTAAAGGCGTGCAGGACTGCTAGGTGAACTCTGCCCGATAAACCCGTCACAGGCTGGCTGAAATGCAGTGTGCGCCGCTGCATACACATATATTCACAGGCACGTGTGCAGCTCATGAATTCCTGGCTGCTTTGCATCAAAGAGACTGCAGAAGCATACATCAGGCACTGTTCCCCAAGATTATTTCATTTGCTCTTTGCTAACTTACTTTGAGATGCATCATGAGAGGTTCACAAGTAGGTCACGCAGGGTTTCTTAACGCCTTTCTTCACTCAGACGGATTCTGCTCCGCAGTGATGACTTTCTTTCCCAGAAATCCAAAATTGCAGCCAGGCCAGTTCTTCGGGCCCCACTGCAGGGAGCCGTGCACTCCTGGTGTGTGCCTGTAGCGTTCTCACTTTGGATCAGGATTTCTGCCTTGATTGTTAATGTGAGCAAGGAAGATTTGTGGACTTTTGCAAGAGGACACTGCAGGTCTGAACCTGTGTCCTTTATACAGCTAATGGTGCTGTTGCCTGCCAACAGAAAGTGCAGGATGGAGCCATTTCGTATAGAGCCTGAGACCAAAGCTTTTCATCACTGGTTCTGGGTATCAGCATGAGCTGAATCATCATAAAATGCAAATAATCCCCCTTCTGAATATGTACTTTTTAAGTGCCATTTTGAAAATCTTTCCCTTAGTTTTTTTTGTTCGTGTTGATAGATTGATTTTTAAATGACTAGGTATTTGTCAAGATTATGGATGTTAATCTTAATTTTAGTTAGACTGGTGTAACAACGTTGCTGAACTGAGTTTGGACCAGCAAAAGCAGTCTGCCCCTCCTCTCTGTCCAAGCATCAATCTTTCGCCCTGCCCAATATCTCGGTTGTGCTGGTTGCCAACATTCCCGTCTCCTGTACAGCCGGGAACAGGCCCCAATCCTGCCTAGTCAACTGGAAAACAATAAGACCATTCATGTGCATGGTTATTCACTAGCATAAATGTTTGCAGAGATACAGTCTGACTGGAACAGGCCTCTGTCGTTTGAATGGTTCTACAAGATGGTAGATACTTACAATACTGGTATTTTTAACCCATTTGTTAACCAGCTATAGGGACAGATTCTTAGCTGGAGCGTGGTAGCATTGCTCAAAATGGCTTCAGTTTGGCATCCTTGTTTTATACCAGCTGGAGAATCTTTCCTGTATTTTTTTTTTACCCACAACATAGTCCTATGTAACAACATGAAATTTAATTTTACTGCTATGGAATTTACTAAAATAAAACCCTGTATGCATTAACACTTCTTTTCAGAATGTGCAGTATGGCCTTCTCAAGTCATCCTCTTTTATTCCCCTGCTATACCACAAAAATTATTTTCTTTTTATTATGTAGCTGAAATCATACAGCTATTTTTAATTTATGACCCTCATAACTTGGGGGGAAGGGGGGGGCCAGGAAGAAATATCAATGCAATAAAAGAGTAGAGCTGGTATAGTGTGAACATTGTCAGAATGTCTCATCTAGGATTTGTGTGGTATAAAACTTTGCTGAAAGAATTAAAAACATACGCTTAACTGATCTCATTTTTGGCATTTTTAATTAGTGAAAGCTCAGCAATGATGATGTCATGCTGTCTGATGAGATTAGGTCAGATGATACATGGTTGTATGGTGTGGCATCTTAAATAGGAATCACCTTATGGCAAGGCGGAGCGATTTGAATATCACATTTAAAGAAATAGCTTCTCAGGGAAAGTTGATTGGTTTCATAAGAGAAGCAGCAGGGTGTTGAGGACTCCTGTGTGCAAGAATGGGAACAACGGGCAGCTTGAGATCGTCTCTATTTCAGTTTTTTCCTCTTATCCATTCAATTAATTTTCATGTGCGTGCGTATTTCTTATGAGAAAGGTTGCAAGCCTACTTAAACAGAAAAATGATTTCACATGGCCTGGAGAATCCAGTGTAACATGTGTGGCCAGAGGGCTGTACTTTGCCCTCTGAACCATGAGCAAATTCTTTCTCCTGCTCCTCTGTGGTTGTTAGTATAATGCTAAGGCAAGAATATTTGGTTGAATACCAGAAAGGCAAGATTTCCTTAAGCAGTTTTGCTCTAGTAACCACCTCTTTTTCTTTTCCTTCCTTTCCCCTAGTACTCCGCTCATGCACTTGCACATTTTCAGACCCAGCCCAAGGTTTATTTTGGGGGTACATTCGCTGCAAACTCGGTTCTATGCAGCTGATCCTCTGCTACCCTGTCCCAAGGGTCTGCTTGTTCAGAAGATGCTTTGTAGAACTTTATAGAACTTCTCCCATTGGATCAATTTCATGCCTTTCTAGGAAAATCCTCTTGATTCACTGGGGCCATTTGATTCATATTCATGAGGAGGATGAAAATCCTGATTCAAATTTAAACATCAGTTTGTACTAAAGAAAACCAAGGTTGTCATTCAACAGGAGCTCACTGATTTATGAACTGCACAAAGTTGTTCCTTGCCTGAGAGACTTATTAAGACAAGACTTAGACAGTCGGCAATGGGTGAAAGAAAACTCATGAAAAAGAAGCCATTCCTGTATGTTTTGATCAAATTAATGTATTTTACTGGAAATCCAAGACTGCTGAACTTTCTTTGGTGGCCTTATAAATAAGGCAAATAAAGAAGGGAGATTTTAGGTTACAGTGGACAGTTACATCTCTAGAGGAATCATTACAGTTGTCTCTGCAGCCAAGTGTTTGCCCTGCTGACCAATACTAGATCATACCATTCTGGTTTAATGAAAATGTCAGTTCTGCTTGAAACTATCTTCTCGGTTTCTTGCATTCTATTACATTATAATTTTTGCCTGCAAGACGAAAAGCTTTGATGAAGTATTTAACAGATACATTTAAAAAAAAAATCATAGTTCCCTTTAAATTGAAGGATATGTCTACAGTAATATCGAATGTAGCAGCAAAGGCCTTACAGGATGAGAAGGTTCATAATTTGCTGGCCTGCAGGGAATAATTTACTAAATCATTTGGAGATTCACCTGTTTTCTGCCCTGTAAAGTTAAAACCATATTCCACTGTGTTGATCTTCAGCAATGCTCTTCCTTCACTTGAGAATGGTGGAGAAGTATGTTATGAATATGGATGAAAAGGTCAGCAGTGTCAGGATGAGCTAGCCTGCTTCGATGGGGTCAACTGTAGGGGCAGCTTTAGTAATTTATAGCATACAAGCCACCAGTTGGAGATTTATATGCTTGCCAGGCATTTCATAAGAACTCATCAGAGCAATATTTATTTCTTTGGGGAAAACAGTTGGATTAGGAGCACCATCGGAGAATAAAAGCCACCAGAAGGAGACCAGCAGAGCAGTATTTTCAAGATGTAGTAGTAGTGGATTCATTACACGCCGCTTCTTAAAAGCTTCAGGATACTTTGGGATAATCTTCTTCAGTCAGCAGGTGCATGAACTCCCATGTGTTCCACATGCATTAAATCATCTTAAAACCCTGCAAAATATACGTGTTAGCTAACTGCACACATGTGCTTGGGGCTGTCCTTCTCACCACAGATTTTATGAGTAGAAGCTCCATCCATTTCAGGTAAACAGAGCAATCCCTACTGACACAAGCTCTCAGCTAAGCTGGGCGTAGATCATTGTATCATTTCAACACTCCCGGCAAGTCTCAAGTTCCAGGGTATTTCCGTGCTGGTGAAATTAACTCCTGAAAATGGGTTGTGGGTAGGTGGGATAATTGATTGAGCAAGGCAAAGTGACATCTGAAGAACCAGAGGTACCACAGTGTTGGTTATCTGCCAAGAACAAAGCAACTGCATACTTCCTACACACATAGGCAGGCTGCTTTGTTTAAATTGTCCAGAAGAGACTCAGAATACCTCTCACCTCCACTGAGTTTCACTTTCTTGCAGTATTTTTTGAGATTAATAAAATTCTGGGCCCTTTCAATACTTATACCTACAAGATGGATGCCTGCTGGGAGATAACGGCACCATCTGACTGCAGTTGTTAATATCAGCTTCAGTGTTTGGGGATGAATTACTTTTTTTGCAGGAAAAGCTTTAGTAGAAACAACTCTGAACTGATCACATCTGGCCACTGCAGGCAGAAAGACCATGTTGTAACTTACTGGCCAGATCTAATATCAGAGGGCGTAGGAGTTTCAGAGGAGGATCCAGTCATCATCTTTGGCTGATGCCTCTCCTTTTCCTGGGGCACAGCAGATTTGTGCAGGTTTCCTCTTTTTCACTGACTTGAGCTCCTCCATGGCACCAGTTCCAGAGAGAAACAGAGACAGATAACACCAGCAAATGGTGCCTTCAGGAAAAAACAGTGACTGTAACACCAATCGCTGCTGGTCACACCTGCCCAACAGCCAAGTACTTAGGGATGAGAATGGATTATGCTATTAAATCTCACTAAGGGGCTGTAGACATCCTTTTTTGCACTGGGACATGCAGAATAGGTTCTGCATCACATCACAGGCCAGAGCCTTCTCCACAGCACATCACCACCTCAGTCAAGTCTAGCTTCATTTTGCCTTTGCCACTAGCTGCTACAGGTCGAATTTCTTCACTTGAGATCTTGAAGAAACATCCTAGAGCTTTCCACCCACTCACTGTGAGTTGAATTTAAATAGTGACATTCATTAGCACTGTATTTTATCTTAATTTCTCATTCATTCCCAAGGGTTATTTTCCCCACTCTACGTCAGATATTTCTTAATACCTGGGCTTGCATATGCATCAGCTCAAACACATAGTGGAGAATGGAGGAGCCAACACAGCAGAGAGATGCCATGAAGGGGTCCTCCAAGTGGTGTGCTTTGAGACTGGATGGCCAGGAAAAAACAAGTGTGAAAGAAAATGCAAGGAGAGCAAAAAAAGGGCTGAAGACTGTACACCTAGGTGTTGTACAAGACTGAGAACAGGTTGGACATGAGAGTTGTCCCACTTTGCAGCTGTTTTCCCTCCTGTTGTCTGGTACCCAAATAGCCTGCAAGCATTTTGAGTCAGGACTGTCTCTTATACTTTGTACTCTGCATTGAGCTTCTCAGCAATTCTTTAATACAAATAATAATTCAACAGAAGCTAATGTATACCTGCCGAGGTTGAAAATCAGATCCCTTTGAGACCCTAGGTAAACTGGAGATAGCTTCTTATTAGAATTTAGCTATGAAGACAATAAAGTGAGGAGGGGAGAGAGATGATGGTATAGTTAAGGTTGATGACATGGTCTATAATTTATTTGATGGACTGGTAATAGCTGAGCAGAAAAAAAGAAACTGAGCAACACCTTTTACTCAAATGATCGCATTCATAACAAGTCATCTTATTAACATAAGGAGAAGATGAATAGGAAATTCTCCAGCGTGTAGTTCAACTGGTCCTATGATCTGTTTTTCAGCCATAAGCTGATTGCTTGGGACACGTCTGGACAAGGAGAGGAGCTGAGGTTAACCATACTCTGCGGAGAGCTCGCTATGCCCTTTCACAGTGAATTCAGCAAACTTTATGCAAATGTCTTTTGCAAGTATTTGAAGGGAGGAAAAAAAGCAATACAATACTATCCTGGTGCCACAAAAGGACTTTTGAAATTTCCAGTTAATACTTGAAAGCATTTTGAACTCTGACTAATGCATTGGCCAATTATTTGCCAGGTTTCTTTGTTCCACCCTCCAGGATAAAAAGTCACACAGAAGTATGGCTTAGGCTTCCTCGCACCTACAGATCAGCCTTTGCAAACAGAAATGGGCATAATAGCTTTCGAAAAGATGACATTTCCTGCTTTAAAGCAAAAAACCCCAAAATAACACCCAAAATAGCTATCTTTTAAAATACACTTTTTATTTTTCCTTATCAAAAAGTGGGATGGAGTTGGAGGATGAGAGCAACTGTATCATTCCTGGTATGTCGCAGAGCCCCACAGACAGTGAATAGGAGGAGAGGCACTGCACTGGTGGGGCTGGGGGGCTCTCACCGCAGGAACCCTCTGAGCAGCAGGAACACAGTCCCCTCTCCACTGCCCAGCTCACAGCAGCACAAAGCTTAAGCCCAAGAGTGTTCAAGAAGAGAGGTCTACCTGATGTAACATAACCCACTTGAAGTGATGTTGGTACCTTTAGAGCCCTAATCACAAGGTCAGGTCATAGATTGTAGACGTTAACAGCGACAGCGATGATGTCATTGGCCATCAGGCACTTCCTCACGGTGCACTTTTGTAGCTCTGTGCCATTTCTGTACTGTGCTGTCAGAGTTAAGACATTATTTTCTTCCGTCTGTGCTACAGCTGGTTAATTTTTTACTTTAGAAGCACTTAGAGCGGAAGCCAGCTTTTAAAAACATCGTACGAAAGATGCCCGCTGTTGTAAAATAAATTTAAGAATGCTATTGGCTTAAGGAAAGTACTGTGTTGCCTTTCTGACTAATTTAAAACTTGAATTGCAGCCATTTTTAGCTTTAACAAAATCGATAAGACCATACGCTGCGTCAGTCATTGCCCATTTTAATCTTTGAAGTCATTTTGGCAGGCAGTAGCAAAGATAATAGAGAAGTTGTGGATGCCCCATCCCTGGAAGTGTTCAAGGCCAGGTTGGATGGGGCTTTGAGCAGCCTGGTCTAGTGGAAGGTGTCCCTGCCCATGGCAGGGGGGTTGGAACTAGATAACCTTTAAGGTCCCTTCCAACCCAAACCATTTTATGATTCTGTGATTCTATACCAACATCCTGGGAGGTTGAGTTCACCCCTGAAGATCCCTTAGGATTTTCATATTGCTGCAGTCTTGAACAATCAGGTCCTAAAATCAGTCACAAGTACATTAAATAGAACAGGGAAATAAGCTGGCGTTTGGCTCTAGTTTACATTTAAGATGATGCTCGCTTCAAAAGCTCTTGCATCACTAGATGGAAATGTTGCTGATGATGTGAAACAGACTGAGGTGTTCAATAAATATTTTTGTTCTGAATTTGGAAACAAGAAGAATCATGCACTGATGTCGCAAGGACAATGCACTTTCCATCCCATTAGTAGCCAAGGAGGCTATTAAACAGCGTTACTAGAGATAAACATTATTACCTTAAGAGGTCCAGACAACTGTCATCCTCACAACTGAAATGAATTGGCTCAAGGGACCTCTGACTCACTCCCACTTAATATTGGAGGACTGCAAATGTTTCAGAGGACTGCATAAATGCTGCATTTTGGGCAAATCATTAAAAAAAATATCACTAGGGCAACTGAAGTAATTCTAAGCCAGTCAGCTTAGCAATTCTGGGCAAAGTAATGAAATGCTAGTATAGAAGTCAGCAAATAAACAATGTCAGTGGAAATAATAGGGGTCAATACAATTTACAGAGAAAAAGTCTTGCGAAAGAAACTTGATTTTCACTTTTTCTTAAATTACTGGTTTGGTTGATAGCACCTACTAAATAGATGTGAGATATTTGCCTTTCGTAGATTGCTTTTGCAATACTCTCATTATAAATTACCACAATAAGTAATAACATTAAAGTATCAGGTAAGTGAATTAAGAACTGACAAAATGGCAAGTCTTAAGTAAAATACAGACTTCAGTAAAGACTCAGTGAGAAACAGAAGTGTAACCAGGTCCTGATGCTACAGCCAACACCACCCAGCTGCTTTTTCTAAGGTGAGTGGTTTGTGCAGTTTGTGTAAAACTGATTGCAATTAAAAAAAACGGGAATGTCATGGTTTCTGGGAGTGCCAGCTGAAGCTGGTTTTGTACCACTGCCTCCTCTGCAACTGGCTATGAAAAAAACTATCGTGTAACCGGGCTGCAGCTGGTCCCTCCGGGTAGACAAAATCCAGAGCGTGTGCTGGGCAGGAACTCAGCCCTGGGGCCTCTCTCCTGGCTGTGGCAGTAGGGACAAGTGCTGGTCGGATGCAGAAGCAAGTCAATCTGAACCGCTCCACTTCAGCACCTATGTGGAGCCCCCAGATCCTCCTCCGACCCTCTCGGATCAGGAGATTGCCCACTGGCTGGAGACGGGCTGTGTCCTCTTGTGCATTGCTCCTGGAAACCTCCCAGCCCTGCGTGCCGTGGTCCAGCTTCATGGACCCACTGGAGCGCAAGAGGCTTGGCGTTCAGGATCCTGGTTTTCAGTCACCAAAGCAGTCGTGCTGGGAGTACTTAGCACAGCTGAGCGCTTTGTCTGTGCTCTGACTGCTTTTGCTAGACAGCGTAAAAATAAAAAGCCGAGAAGTAAACGTGGAGATGTTAACGTCCTCACTCAGAGAGATTTCATATCCCTGAGAACTTAGGCTCCAAATTCCTCTGCTGGGGGAGGAAGAAAGGCAGGAGAGGTTTGAACACCCTCATCTAGTAGGAATAGATCCCTCAAAACCTATTTACGTTAGCAGAGGGTCCAACCATGTGCATTTATTCTGCTCTGTGTAATTAGCGCTCTTACCTCTTGGTAATTATTTTACTATCCATGAAGGATTACAAAGCCATTAACCTGGAAGAGAAAAAGAAAAAAGCAGGGGCATGTGGGAAGGACTTTGAACACTGAATTCATTCACCAGTTAGAAACAAAAGTGCGTGTTCAGAAGGTTAATTAACAAAAAGTCTGTCTCAAGGCAACTTCTGCTTACTACTAATGGATACCATGAAAATTCATAAATTCACTGCTCCCAGTGGGAGGATTTGCTGACTGCAAATTGCTGCGTGGGACGGCACGTCTCTGCTCCTTTGTGATGGAAAGGTAGGGGATGGCCAGAAAAGCCCCTCGTTCAAGTGAAGGGGTAAATTCCTGCTGACTTCAGCAAGGCAAGTTTTAACAGACGGTGTCCTTGTCTGTCAGGAACACACATCGCTCCGTGCTCAGGGAAAGGTTTAAACTGCAGCCTTTGCTACTTGAAGGGAAACTTAAAGCTCTTGACCTAAAATTAGCACTGCCAGCTGCATTTCGGGCAGCACACCAGCTTTTGCTTTGCTCTTGACGTGAGGTGGGAAGGTCCAGACTACAAAGGCTCCCGATGCCCCGGGGACCGTCTCCCACGGAGGGCAGCCATGTGCAGGCAGAGCCAGCGTGTGATGAGCAAGAGACCCAAGAGCTCACACGTGTTCTAGGAAGCAACAGCTTTCCTGGGAATGGCTGTACCCCATCAGGCAAGGGGCCGGCTAGGCAGCAGTGCCTCTCTGGCCACAGCCAAAGTGAATTCCTGCAGAAAAATGCAAAAATACCTACTTGCACTGGGTATCGCCCAGCTGCCAGCCATTCACAGCTCAGGGGCTTCCTGAGGTCTGTGTAGCTTCCCTCTGCTAAACAGCCTTTTGCTAATTTGCCCAGCCTCTCCTTGAACTCAGAATAATTTTTATCATTTGCGATATAATATCGCAGCAAAGGGATGTAAGGCACATTGGGCCACATTTTGCCTTCCTTTACCAGGGTACAGTGGGCTCCCTGGTACCGGTGGAGGCAGAGGGGACTTAGGACACCTGTATTCGAAGGGCTCACTGCATTTGAAGGCTGTTATAGATCAACTTGCACTGAGTTTTCCTTCAGGCCTTTATGCAATTACTGAGATTTCTTGGCACTGAGCGCTAATGATTAACCTGAGTTGAGTCATGCACAAGGCAATGTGGCTCTGGAAGGCTTCCCATCTCAATCGCTGCGCTCAGCAAGTCCACGAGGTGAATACAAAGGATCTTGCAACTGCTAAGCCTTCTAGGGAAAAGGAGAGGCTTAAAAGAAGTTCAGCAGTCGCCTGCACTGATCACAACCATAGACTTCATAAATCAAGCTTAGCTCCTTTGCTGGAGAAAAGCAGTTTCTGGATAGCTAAGACTTGAAGGGAGACGGCATAGCTAGAAGGCTGGGTTTGGGGGATGGGGCTGGATGTTGGGAAGGTAGGATGGATCTCCACAAAAATGACAGAAGCCAAGGAGCCAAAGAGCAACACAGAAGTGACTCCAGAGCCCACCCTCCTGCAGCAGGCATGGGACAAATAACATAGGCTGTGTGGATGGGTAAAAACCTGGTTAGAAAGACAGAAGGCAGACCAAGAAGGCAGCATCACTCGATATCTGGGGAGAAAACTGGCAGTCAGTGCTGCAGGTGGCATTACCAGTTAAAACAGAGTGGAAGAAAATACAGTGTTCACCAGCACCTGATCCAACGCCCATTTCGATCAGCAGCTAAGCCACTGCTCTTTTCAGCGGGGCGTGATGGGACATGGCAGGGAGTTGCAAGATTTTGCATAAGGTTGGATGAATAACTCTGGCAACACCTCCCCTCACCACTGTTAATGCAGCAGCTCTACAATTTAGATCAGGCATTAAGAGGCTTTCTATTGACCAAATGACACATCATTTGGCCTCACCTGTGTCTATGCATGATATATATTTGTTGCAATGCTTCTACTATCCATACTGTCCTGCTGAAACCACTGCCAGTATAAACTGAGTGCTGCCTGTGTGCTCTCAAGGTGGGATTGCAATAGGTTACCCAGAGGATACAGGATCAAGGCAGGGCAGGAGGTGAGCAATCAGCCCTGTAAGTTCACAGGCAAATAGTCACACACACCTATACTCCCAATGCGCAGAAGCACCCCAGCTGCAGATGGGACGGCATCGGTCCACAAAACTCAGCAACCTGCAATTCAGTTAGCATCTTGAACAGGCAAAATTCAGAGCGGCCTCGGTGACGTGAACATTTCTGCTTTGATTTTCAAGATCTGTGTTGCTTGAACCTGTTTATCTTGTGTTTAGCTCCATGACCTGATTAAATCACAAGTCAGCAAAAGAGGTGAGCTCAAAATTATGGTGTATGCCCAGCAGTTCTCTTTAAGGTATTAGAATAGAATAGAATAGTTCCAGTTGGAAGGGATCTACAATGATCATCTAGTCCAACTGCAATATTAACCTATAAAAAACTATGCATGTTCTCCCTGGAGCCACCTGCCTTGCCTAGTAGATATGCCCAGTACCTCCCAGTAGATTGGGCTTTACTCAGTTACTTGTAGTTTTATCATGAGAAGCATTTATTTTAAAATTTGACATGCCAAGCACGTACCTTAGATTGAAGTTACTTAAGTTCCTCGATGCCAGTGAAGATGGCTTTCTGGAAATCCTGCTTTGTCATGGCTTGAAATGGTGTAAAAGTAGACGGGGACAGGAAGCCTGAGGTGTAAGGACTGGGCCATATTCAGATGCTCTGGGTTCATCCCGATGCTGTTTCACTCCTTCGTAGTCAAAGAATCATAGAATCATTTAGGTTGGAAAAGACACTGAAGATCATCGAGTCTGCTCTGAAGACTCAGGAGTGGGAAATGGCAGGTGAGGGGGCATAGGTGGCAACTTGGCCATCTGCATTTGGTCATATGTCAGTGTCTCTGAGTGAGGAAGATGGGTCAGGTGTGGAAGAGAGGCAGGCATGAAGACCAAGCTCCTACCAGATCTCACCACCTTGTTGAAGCACAGCACATTGCTAGAGTTTCTGAAGGGAGTGGGTTGCTAGCATTTCTCTTCCCTTCCAGTCTTTCTTAGAAATAACTAAAAAGAAACTTGGCTTTGGTTCTGGGCCTAAGGCAAAGAGACGATGGAGGGGTTTAACCCAAATGACTAAGCCTTAAACTGAATACTAAGTGAACTAAGTGAAAATGGGTTTATGAGAGGAAGTTAGAAGTAGCACTGCCAACTTCACCTATAAAAGGTATTATGTCAAATGAGCTCTACATTTTGTGGTTTCAGTCCTCTCCAAGATTTGTAATAGGCTGTGAACTTGTTCCTTCATATATTTGATCACATCAAGAGATATTCATATTTAGAAAATAATTTGGAGAGTGTCTAAATGAGATACGGGATTTTGAGATTCCCTCATGTGTAATGGACTTTCTAAGTTCCTGCTTTTGCTGTGATTCCTTCAGCTGTTTCAACACTGACTCCGCACAGCGCAGCACATGAATACCACTATGATTGGCTTGAAATAAAAATACATAAATATTTGTATACACTAGTGTGTGCTTAATCAAAAGAAAACCCCAACCTTAAAGAATCTTTGAGAATGTGAACTCTATTTTTTGAAAGCTAAATAAACTTATTGTAATGCAGCCCACCAGTGTAAGGCTGGCTTATACCAGTCTAGCCATTTCCCTTCCAAAAATAAATGAAAGAATTGTCACAATCCCTTTTATACTGAAAACTGTGTCTGCATGAAGGAGGGAGATGGGTGAGGAATTGTCTCTCATGTTAATGCCAGTATAGTTAAAGAGGTAGAAACAGTAACGGAAACTCCTTCTGCACCCAAATGATTGCACTTAGGATGTTACAGAGGTGAAACAGGAACAGGGAATGCCTTAAAATGAGCCCTCCTGTGACGGCCACACTTGCTGTGGGATACACAGATGATCGGTTCCTTTCAGAGCACTCACTCAAAATTGCCTTATTTGACTTTCTTACTGCTCAGTATTTCATGTTACTCCCTTGAAAAACAAATGCTCTCAAATTTCAGGTCCTTTTCCCTTCCCCATTTCGCTTTTTTTGGCATAGACTTCCTTAGGTGTATTATAAAGCTTAGCTACCTCCCAGGTTGAGCCTGGGTCTCTGTTAGCCTCAGGCAACTACATCACAACACCCCACATATAAACAGATCAGGCTCTACCTTGAAAATCGCTCTGGGCTTCTCTTCCCGATATTCATCCCCGCAAGGACACTATTCCAGCCCCTAGCGTTAGAAGCTGGCTCATTCCCAGCCAAAACTACTCATGGGACAACCTGGATCTGCTGATCCCAGTGCCAGCATTGAAGCCAGAAGCCAGTCTCTTCACCCTCCCCAGCGCATGGTCCCCGCACCACGCTGTATCGCAGCAGCGTGGCCAGAGACGTGGCCATGGCCCTTCAGTTCCAGTTTGCTTGACTGAGCCCCACTGGCCATCTCTAATACCTTTTGCGTGAGAGGTGATGGTGGAAGAGCATGTGCCATACTGTGCAGTGTGACACCATCCTGAAAATAGTCATCCCTCCTCTTCCTCACCAGGGCTGCTGCTTCCCACCCCAGATACTCCTTGCTTGTGCTAGTGCAAAATTCACATTGGGCACATAAACAAGGAGAGGAAAAAAAAAAAGAAAAGAACAAACCACATTGTTTCAGCCCAGGACAGGTCTTCAATGGCAGGACTGCTCCCTTCAGTGGCCACACTACCTTCAAGTGCTCCTCTCTCATTGCCTCCTCCTACGTTCATCTTCCTTTCACACAGAGGACCAGACTGAGCAGAGTATCACCAGTGAAGTCTCACCAACCTCTGTACCATGGCCTTTATCCCACCTTGTAGCTACTAGAAATACACCCCCACCCCTTACATCCTATGTGTGAACAGACCACTGTCAGGGCCATGGCATGGTGGTGGAGCTCAGTCCTCCTGCCCTCAGAGGAAGCACTGAGGTGTTCTCCTTCCCAGTCATTCCCAAGCGTCGAGCACCTGTTTCATGGCAGAAAGTCTGTTGTTACTCCACGGGCTTATGCTCACAGCAACTGAATTTTATCCCCTTCTCCTACTCTTTCCATCTGTGCCCCACTGGGACACACCAGCTCCCCTGTACTGGCAATGGTTTCCCAGTCTCCTTCTTGAGGAACTGCTCCAGCACCTTCTCCCGAGGCCTTCCCTACTATTCACATTGCCCTGGCCAGTTCCTTACCCCACCAAAACACTCCTACTAATTCTGATCTTAATGCATAATTTCCCAAATGGCACTTTATCAACTGCTCTGAGAGACAAGGCAGGTAATGCATGGATGCAGTAGATCTTATCTGGAAGATCAGTTCTCTTATCGAAGAAAGCTAACAGGTTAGGCTGCCATGGTCGACTTTGGATAAGCTCTGTTGGATGTTATCTCATTTTCTCTTTACTTACTTGTCAGTAAGTGCTCATCCCTTCAAAGTTTCTTTCAAAGCCTTTCATCCCACCAAGGTGAGATTAGTCTAACCTGTGGCTGTCCTGATCTCACCCTTCCTCTCTATTCGTTTCAAGTTTGCACACAAATGGATGTGTTACTTGTCCTAATATCTGCAGTTCTGCAAATCAGACCTTAGGTGCTGCCTTCCTTTCCTGAAGAAGTTTTCAGCAGTATTTTGCCACAGGCTTTTAGCAGACAACAGGAACAACCAAGAAAACCAACCACCCCGGTAATAGGATGGTTTCGGTACTCAAAGGGGGCCTACAGCAAAAATGGGGAGGGACTCTTTATCAGCGAGTGTAGTGACAGGACAAGGGGTAACAGTTTTAAACTGGAAGAAGGTAGATTTAGATTAGATATTATGAAGACATTCTTTACTGTGAGGGTGGTGAGACACTGGAACAGGTTGCCCAGAGAAGTTGTGGATGCCCCATCCCTGGAAGTGTTCAAGGCCAGGTTGGATGGGGCTTTGAGCAGCCTGGTCTAGTGGAAGGTGTCCCTGCCCATGGCAGGGGGATTGGAACTAGGTGATCCTTAAGGTCCCTTCCAACTCAAACCATTCTATGACCTATGATCTGTTCTATGAACATGCACACGTGCATGCGCAGAGTCCGCCTCGCAGTAGACTTTCTGTAAAAGGAGGTGGCAAGAAGAAACCATGTCAGTGTCATGACTTTATTGGAAAGGGGTAGTTTGCTAGCTGAGGAAAGCCAAACCACTAAGGCGCAGTGAGGTGGGGAAGGAAAGTATGGCATCATTTCTGCTGTCCAGACATTGGAAGGTAATATGTTGTCATTGGCCACGTGTCCACCCACCTGTAATATTTATACAGCCTCTCATCGTCTTTTAGCTGAGTGCTCAGGATAATAGGTTTATTCTCTTCTGCAGCAGGAGAATTAGCCTTTTTTCCATTTTACAGGAGAAAAAATAAGGCACAAGGGGACTAGATTTGTGTTATATAATACCATAATAGCATACACATAATAGCCATGTAATGGCTATTTTAAAATCTTTAGCTGCACTCTTCATTATGCACCATTTTTCACAGTGTGGTGAAAATCAAGATGTCCCAGTGCGGGAAAATTGCTTACTATTACAGAAAATATAAAGTAGGTTTTCACAGCAAAAGAAAAAATCCCACAACCTCAAAGGTGGTTTCACTTACCTTTCCTAATTAGCAAAATACATTTACAGTCAAAACACACCCCTTACAGACATTACTGTAATCTATAAGCACATAATATGCATTTTAAGGTGTTTGACTGCAGCAAGTCTTCCATTTTTAATATACCTGGCCACGTCAATGCATTTAACATTATGAAATGTTTGGCGCTCAGTTTTACTCAAAGTTTTAAAGATGAGAGCTACCAACTGCCCCATAGAAAGGCTCAGCCCCGTGGGGTTTTCAGTGCTGTTATCTCCTCCTGAAGCCAGCCTTGAATGGCAGCAAGCACTTACTGCCTGTGTTTGCATTTACTTCCTTAGCTAGCGTCTTGTGCTGCCTTTTACCACGAACTTCATGCAGGTTTTTGCTCCTTTGCTCTGACGATATAATTTTTTGTAAGGCAACCAGGCAGGAGACGGGTAAGTATTACCTCAAATATACACTAGAGGATGCTCTTGGGTCATCAGTGAGAGACAAACTGCTTGCTTCTACTCTCAACCTGCAGCGCTTCAACACGTTTCAAGGCTCAGAATGTGTTTCAAGGCTTAGCCAAGGCTTAGGTGGTGTTTCAAAGCTTAGAAAAGATAAGAAGAAAATGTTCACCTAGGGATAAAAGTGTAATGATGTAAATGACAAAGTAGTGACAAAAACTACTCCCCCCCTGCTTTTGCAATGCTATTACTACTCAATATACATTTAAAATATGCATGCATGCAGGCAGGGACTTAGACATAGTTTCTTTTTTTTTTCTTCTTTTTTTTTCTAAATCACTTACTTATTCATTATACATTAAGTGGGACATAATTTTGACAGAGAATATGGGGCAAATATCAGATAAAGGACACTTCTAAGTCCTCACTTGCTGTAATCGTTATCGTAGACAACAAGGAAGGAAAGGACGAAGTTTGGGGCTGGTTTGTGCATTTCTGCAGCGCTGTGGAGAAGCACCCACTCCATCACAGCACCCATCTCCCACTGGGTAGGAGCTCCCAGGACTCGGCGAAAATCCTGAATTTCAGCCTCAGGGGCTTTCTGTGCTCAGACTGCTGGGCGCAAGCAGGAGCCCCCATCCTCCCGGCAGCTCTTGGCGTGTTTCTGGGTCCAAGATGCTCTCACACAACAGCCTGGAGGATGGAGGCCAGCAGAAAGTTTAAGCACCCGAGATCGATCCAAGATTACAACTATACGTATAATCCAGACACACAGCAGTGCCTTCCCTCCCACTGGTAACGAGGGAACTTCTGCAGAGATTTGTGTTTGTACCAAACGCTTGTTTATAATGGCAGTAGTGTCTTGTTCTACTATGGTTTTATTTTGCTGGTTTGAAAGACCTTCTCTAAAAGGCCCCTTTTCAGCAAACTGCGTCATTTTGCAGGATGAAACCCATTGCGGCGCATTGGAACAAATCCAGTGTAACGAAACACCTGGATGCAAATTGAGACTGTCAGGTAAGATTCAAACTAATAATAAAAAAAGGATTTTAAATGTAGGGCTTGCAATTTCAGGGGGAGTTGGAAAACCCAGTGGGGGGAATTTTTTGTTTTTTAAAAACGGTCCTGGCATTCTCAAAATGAAAGAGAAAGGAAAACCTACCATAAAAAGCCCCATTAATTTCAACACGAGGTGACTAGAGGATGCTGTGTCCATCATAACCATGCTAAAACTCCAGCTCAGGACGCTCTTCAGGGGCCCAGCACCTGCGAGGCTGCAGCCAGGCGAGACCTGTCCCGGGAGCAAGGCTCACTCCAGCCTTCAGCCTTGACAGTCCATCCAGCAGAGCTTATTTCATGCACAAAACTTTCTGTACTTTGCTCCTATCTGAAGGAAAGGTAGATTTTGACCTCTCCCACAGCACAAAGTCACCCATTAGCTGGAGCGACAAGGGAAGCTACCAACACCTTTGCCACCCATGCACAAAACCATCAAGCCCAGTCCATCATAGTGCTGGTATGGCCCTGAGGAGGAAGGTAACATAAACTGTACCACTGTTGCAACTCCTCCGGTGGGGAAGTTCATGCTGCTCAGTGAACTGGGGGTAGGAAAACCAATTATAAAAGCAGGTTAATGGTGTAACCAGTAGTCATGACGCTTGCCTGGGACTGCAGGTTGCAATTCAAGACCTTGCTGCAGTCTGAAGAGCATCTGAATCACTCAAACTGAAGCTGAAACTCCTGCTCTGAACTTCAGACCCCTCATTCGAATTCAAATCTTTTTCCTTGGAAAATGTTTTCCATATAAATCCCCAGATACCTTTTCCTCCCCCAAAGAAGTGCGAAATGTTTGGCCTAAGCAGCTCCATGTGGTAACAAATCCCAAAGGCTAATTGTGTGGAAAAGCATTTCCTTTCATCAGGTTTAAATTTTCTGCCTTTTAGCGTCGACTGCACCCTTTTCCTTGCATCATGGGAAAGCAATGTTTAATGCACAGAGCTGGAAAGAGCCCAAGACCACCGAGCCATTGCGTGAAGACCAGCGGGCTGCCAGCAGCTTTAAACAACTGTTGATCACCACCACCACTGAATTCCAAACAGATTACCAAAAAAGGCCAAGGCCAAACCCCTATTTCTAGGCTATAAAAACAGATTCTTCCAACTGTTGTTACGGTGAGGAATTCTGCTCGTTTGCAGATGACAGGCAGAGTGGAGCTGTCAGTCGCTGGCAGGAGGAGAACACCCAAGGCTTGAGAAGTTGTACCTTTCACCTTTATTTTGCCTGGGTAGTTGCTAATATCGCAAACAGCTTTTCAGAAGAAAATGCCAAATCAATCCTCTTTTAGTTTGAAATGAAGCAGTAGTTATTCTGACTTTCCCCAGCAGTGTCTATAGGATGTCTTTGCAATGTGAAGAGGTTTCCTCCTCCCTCCCCAAATTCACTTTGTCCTCCCAAGTGTCTGCGGGGGCTGGTGGCTCTAAGGGTGCATTGGGAAAAGCCAGACCAAGGGATGAAGGGAAAAGCTGACAGTGTCCCTGCTTTGCTCTTGCTAAGGAGCAGCAGCAGCTCTGGACAGAAGTTCGTTCAAGCCCACCAGCCCAGTCTGGTCTGAACAGGTTCAAGCCTGTCTTTCATGGGAGTGAAGCTGGGACGGCAACACAACAGGCAGCTTCAAACCAGGCAGCCCACATCGACCTGCGGGCAGGGGGCAGAGGGCCCTGGCTGTGGCTATGCCAGAGCAAGGGGGGTCCAGGCTCAGGCCCCCTTTTCTGCTGCCACCTGCTTATAGATGCTCAACCCTCACCCTACGGCAGAGGTGGTCCCCAGGGATGGGGCAGGGTGGAGCACATCCATCTTTTCCTTAAGAATTCCAAAAGCAGCCTTGTAGAAGAGGTCATGCGCCCAAATCCAGCCTTTCTAAGAGCCAGGAGAGCAGCAGCTATGCCAAGCATCCCCGTATCAGGCCTCTAAACACAATTTTTCTCCCAGTTTTGAAGCAAGACAACTTAAAAAAAGGCAAACTGGCCGCCAATACATCAAACCAGTGTGGTTTCCCCAGCTCATTCGTGTGGCTGACACCGGCCAATGAAGCCAAATCTCCTGGCTCCATGTGCTTCTTCCCCACGTGTGCCGGCAGCAGCAAGCCTTCTGCCTTTGGCCGTGCCCACGCCAAGCCCTCTCCCGGGGAAAGATCCACGCATGCTGGGCAGGAAGGGCAGCAGGCAGATCGGGAAGCAGCAGAGCCCATCCCACAGGGTTCCTGGAAAGTTTCCTTCCTTCAGGTGATAACTCCTGTATCTGGGCTCTGCAGAGCTCGGGCAGAGACACTGAGTGTGTCCCCACCGGGAGAGCTCCGCGGCATTTGTTCGGACCAGGCAAGGCAGAGGATGCCCTTGTGCACGTAGCTCTGCTCACCTTCCTCCCTGCCCAGCCACTGCTGACGGGGATGAAATAACTAGCTGATAATCCTAATAAAAATGCAATTAAAAATTAAGCATTACCACCCAAATCCTTTGCTGTAACAATGTACAGGGTAAGCTTACAGCAGATCAGTCAGCAGCTCCCAGCTATCCTGTATTCATGTGCATAAACTCCACTTTTCTAAAATAGCTGTTCCTGTAACCTGCATCCTCAGATAAACCGGCACTGCTTTGCTCCCTTCCCTGAGAATATGTGGTATGTGGGGGAGAAATGCTCATCAGAGGCAAGAAAGCTCTGGGGTAAATCTCCTTTTATTATCCGTAGATGTAAACAGAAAAGTGAAAAGTCAGCTCAGAAAATATCTGACTACTACACATGAAAATGTGGTGTTTGGGGAAGCTATCTGAAGGGCAGCAGCCTTTCCGAGGCTCAAGTCTGCTTCCATTTCAGTCAATAAACATGAACTTCAGCTAAACTACTTAGCAGAGATTTCTTCACAGATCCTTCATTCAAAATCTTTCGGTGAAAGAAAGTATAATTATGGGTTTTGTAGGTTTATGGCCAAGAAAATGTAACCAGGTTATTATAATGGAAATGGTGTCACTCATATCACCACAGGGACAATGCTGAAGTTGTGGTTGAGATGGAGCTATGGATATGCATTTTTGGGGTAAAGTAAAAAAATACACTTCTGGCTCTACAATATAACCAAATATAGAAATAAGTAAATTTCAGAAGTCAGAATTCTGAGAAATTTTTTTGAGTTTCTGAGGGAGTTTTTTGCTACTGAAGTTTGAAAACGGCTCTTTTTGCAGGGGGGGGGAGCTGGACTGGCTGAATTACAGTTTTGAATACAATCTCCTTATTTAACTGGTCTCATTTCCTCAGACAAAATTCCTCTAGGGTAAAAAAATTCTCTACTTCATCCATACTCACAGTTATCTTTGCTTTAAAAAAGTTTCCATGTTAAGTTCAACATGAATGTCTTTTCTGTACACATCCCACACACATTCAGATGGGCAGTTATGCACGTTCATAACCTCAGCAGTTAAAATTTTGTTTAAATACAACTCGCCTCAAAGAACTCCAGAACAAGCCAAATTTGTTGCCTGCTGTACACAGGCTTCAAAGCAAGGTCTGTTTGCATTCACATGTCATTAAAGACAATATTGATGAGTTAATGAAAGGTAGAAGTGGAGCAAGGCATCAAAGAGTTGACAACAATCCAGGGACAAATTTTATACTGAGAAAAGAGCTACTCTAGTCTAAAGAAGCAGAGAAAGAAGTTGAAGCAGCAGCAAAAGTGGGGGCAGATGCTAAGGCAGCCTCTGCATGCAGAGGGGGAGACAAGGGAAGAAACTGAGCTACAGGTTCTGCTTGTTGTCAGCTAAAACCAGCTGAAGACATGCAGATAATTTTCCCGTCCCAGTTTATTTCCCTTTCTTTATGCTTATGATGCAAGTACAGACTAACATGATTTTAAACAAAGCCTGACCTGTTGCATAAATTCAAGTTCTACAGATAGTCTTGAGGAAAAAATAAAAAGATGAGTATATGAAAACCAAATATTAATACAGCTGGTTTCTTTAGAAGTGTGGAGGTGATTTTGTTACGTTTCTCTCTAACAAATAGCCAAATGGATATTATTCCCTTGTACCTCAAAGGATAAAGACTTGACCAGACTCAGCTTGAGGCTGGGGGAGAACGCACGTTCTGTCAACATTCGTCTCTGAGATACCTTCAGATTAATTTTCCTTCTGCTTTTTCTGTTGCCTTCCCACCACTTTTTCCCAAGTGCCTTCTGTAAAGCGGCCTGTGCTCATGGCACCCTAATACCAGGGTGGAGGGGCTCATCTGGGCTTGCTAATAACCAGCTGTCCCTTCTGTGCTGGAGTGAGAAGCTGGGTTTGGTTTAGTTCAGCTTGTTGCACTGTTTTGCACATGCATGAGGTTTGAGGAATCGCACAACAGGCCTAGTTTGATTTTTTTGAGGGGTTAAGAGGCAATACAGAAAACAACACATCAGGAATCCCATGACCTGGGTTTTCTTCTCCCACATTCCACGCTACAAATGTTTCATGCCCTCAATTCGGTTTCTGGGTTGCTCTGGCACTTCTCCCAGCCCCAGCCTCAGCAGCCGGGTACGTGGAGGAGCTCAGCACAAGGACTAGACCCTGCTCTATCACCGCCCCCATTCAGGCATTCCCAACACTACCCGGAGCCCAGTTTGACTGAAACTCAGCTCTTGCAGGGAGTTCATCCACGCTGAATCGCCTTGCTCCATCGCCTCTTTCTGCGCAGCATGGAAGCGCTTCCCAGGCGGGTCTGCAGGGCCAGGCACCCAGGGCAACATCCCGTCCTACTGCTGGGAATAGCAGAGTTCTCCTTCATTTCACAGGACCCAAGATTTCACCCAAATATCTTTTGCTGTTTGTTTTTCTAGGGAAAGAGGGCGTTCTGTGGGAGATGACAGTATTGCAGAAGTGATTTCAGCATTATTGGCTCTACCACAGCCAAGAGACAAACGTTTTCTGCTATTTACCCCTCAAACTCTGGTCAATATTTACTGTATTGCCCTCAATGCATTAGTGAAGATGTTCACTCACATCTGCTGCTTGCCAAAAAGCAAGTTAATTTAACTCGGTGATACAATTCAAAGCAGTTTGAGTCGTCTACATCCCTGGCTATCAGTGTCCAGACAGACACCGCATCCATCCACGCATGCATTAATAAAGACTTAAAAATAGCCCATTGATTCCTCTAGACCTGAAATAACACGTCTGATCCCAGGAAAGCAAAAGACCCAACAGGGACGACCTCAGCCGACGGGGTGCAACGCAGGTGGTTTTTCTAATGTATCTTCAAGTGGTGTTGGCTGGGTCCTCCTGCTCTCCTGGAGCCTGCGGCTGGGGAGGGGGCACTGAAGATGCTCCCACAGTGCTGGCACTGCTGCCTTGGCTGGGCTTAGGTGCTGACGAACGGCAGATCAATTATTCATCAGCTAAAAGGCAGACTTCTATTACAACAGATGTTTCTCCGAATGTTTGACACTGCCCATTAACTCACCCTTTAATTTTAATTGCTTAACTAATGGCTATGTTCAAGGTTAAATGAGTTTAAATCTTCATTCTTCTCTTGTGCCACTTAATATAAAGATACCGACCAACATAACGGAGAAAAGGGAGGGAGAAGGAACCGAACCAAGTATCATCTTTGACGGGATACAAACAAGCGGCCAGTTAATCCTCTGCGTGCCTGCCTGGGGGTAGGCACAACACTCGGACCTGGTTTTCTCTAAAGCAGAGAAGCGATGGAAGGATCCCTCAGGCTGAAGGTGGCCGTGGAGTTGCAAAGCCGGGCTGGACCTGGGACCGCAGTCAGGAGGGAGGTGGCGTGGGGCAAGCGTCCTTCCTGAAGCCAACACAGAGAGGAAGCGCCTGCTCAGGGAGGTAGGAAGCGTTTGTTTCAAACACGCTGTTTAGGTAGCCTCCAAACTGAGAACTCGACTTACGTGAGTAATTTAGGTTTGTAATTCATGGCGGTGTTGGCCCGGCACGGCGCTCCTGTGCTTTCAGCTATAAATATTTATAGCCCATCTGAAGAGTGGAGTTTGCTGGCCGAGGGGGAAAGAGATCACGAGGAAGAGGAGACCTTCACCTTCCTGCCTGGGGCAGTAGGGAGGGATTCGTCTCTCAGAGGGTATGACCCTGAAGAAGTGCTGGGCTGTAGGGCGGGGGACGCGGTCCCTGCCTCGCTGTTGCCATTGCATCCTTCTGGCCGATTTCTCTGCTCGTTTTGTACCAGGCGGGACTACACAGCTCGTGCTCGGCATCTTAGCAAGATCACAAACAGATGAATTTCTGCAGCATGCGTAGCTACAGTCTTGCTATCTGCCAACCAGTAAATACCGTGCATTTTAGCTCTACAGCTTGGTACCCCCCAGGAATGAGCAATGTAGGTGCTGCTAATGCCACAGAAAGAAGCATGCCCCTGTCTCCTCACTGCTGCCCACCGCAGGCACTAGGATGTCCCCACAGCAGTACCCACCTTCACGGCCGGGATCAGTCTCCTCAAATCACACAAGAAGAAAACATAAGGATGCATCTTCGAGAGGCCACATCACCAAGCAGGTTCAAAGACACCCTTCGGCATTGCATCTGTTGATGTAACACAAGAATATGTTGCACCATTTTTCTAGCAGGGCCCATGGATTTAGTTTGGATAGTTCAGATCTGCCGCCCAAAAATACCAGGGGCAGGCATCCCACCAGTACCAGTGGGAATAATGGGAGGGGCAGGACCAGACCCAGCCCAGGGAGCAGCAGCACCACAGCACCCCGTCCCAGGAGAGGGACTTGACACACATGGTCAAGGAAAACTCTTTATTCGCTGTGTCTTACCACACTAAGGACATGAGAGAAGGAAAGAGGAAGAAGGCAGAAGAATAAGCATTTTTTTTCAACATAGAGGAGAAAAGGAAGCACATCTCCTTCCTTTTTGTCTTGCTTTCCTTCTTTTTGTCCCTCTTTCAAGAGGTGAAGGAGCAGAGACTAACACACACCATTCTCCAGGTTGTTCTCGTCCCTCAGGATACGTTGGTCCAGATACTTCTTGTCTGGTTTGTGAACAATTTGGAGACCAGAAGGTGAGCAGACCCCGTGCTAGGGCTACAGGAGGCTAGGGCCCCATCTCTGCTTTGCTGGTGTAGATCTAGATTGATTCAGCCATTACAGCCAAACCAGGCTCTAACACTATGTTCCTACTAGGATTTTGTAAAAACCCTTTGGTTACACCCCTCACTCAGATTCAGGAAACCTAGTCCCCACTTTTTGTCCTGGAAACATTCAAGGTAGGGTTGGATGGGGCTCCGAGCAACCTGATCTAGCTGAAGATGTCTCTGCTTATTGTAGGAGGGTTGGACTGGATGCCCTTTAAAGGTCCCTTCCAACCCAAACTATTCTATGGTTCTGTGATTTACCAAGGAGGTTATAACCAGTTGCTTCACTGCCATCACACATCAGCCACCGCTACGCCCGTGACCTAGGGCATGCCCAGGCCTGGGCTTCCATGTGGGAAGAGGGAAAAACATTAAAGGACATCAGCCTGTCCCCTGTTGCCACAACCAGCATTACACCGCAGCTGTTAAGATCAGGGCTGGCCATGGTTAAACATCCCTCCGGGTCCCAGGGACAGTTCAGCATAAGAAGAGATGCTCCGTCTTTCCTGCCAGAGTCTCCTCCACCCCAAAATGGCACCAAGGAGAGACAGCTGAAAACCTGTGACCTTCCAGTTTCGCATGCAGCAGGAATGTTTCCCAGCCCTTCTTCCCAGCTAAGCAATTATAAAGTGGAACAAGCCTCTTTAGTTTAGTTTCTAAACTGAAAAGAAGTTCTTAGGTTTTTTAAGGGTTTTTTTTTTCCCCTAAGCAGGCTCACGAGGACATCCACTCATTTGATTTTGGCTCCAGCTCAGCAGCGTTCGGTAGTGACAACCATCAATCCTGCCAGACAGCCGATGGCACAGACTGCTAGGAGTGGGCGATCTCAATTTTTTGCAGCTACACTGCAATTTGCGTGGCGGTTCAACGCTAGCTGGCAGGCAGCCAGGCGTTCAACATCCTCCTCCCACCCAGAAAGGTGTCTCTGCAGAGCAAGGTGCCGGGGCTGCGTGACGGCTGCCAAGACCACGGCATGAACCGTGCCAGTCCTGCAAATAGACGCCGGATCGCAGAGCTGTTAATCCTACACATTTCGGTGTCGCAGAGTTCACCAGTGAGATTTTTTTTTTCCCACCCACCAAGTTCAGCCTGAGTGGTATTAAGTTGAATTTTATGGATGGTTCGGTGCAGCCCAATTTTTAGCAGAAAAGGGGAAGGTTGCACCAAGCACCGGCAATGTCGAGGTCCAGCTACCAGCTCATCCCTACCCTTTAGCGAATGTTGGATTTCTGAGTACAGAAGTGAGGATTTCATTCTTTGTTCTTGAACTCATTCTTTCCATCCCAGGGGCCAGTGGAATGTAATCTCTCCAGATGCCAGCACCTCTTAGGAAATTGTAATATAGCAGCTATGCACTGTAAGTGGCTTATTCATACATGGAGAAAAGAATAGTAATATCCTTGGGGGATGTTTTTGAAATGGTGCGCGGTGACACAATCCTGGGGACAGGCGGGATTTACTTCAGCTGAGGATCTGTCCCCAAAACACACTCATTTTCAAGAGGAGCAGCAGAGCTGGCGTTTCATATTTTGCTCTTGGTTTGTTTAAAGTCTTTTCTTGCTGTTTAAAACCACCAGTGCTTCCTTCCTGGGGAGGGAGGCAATGCTTTTAGGGTTACTGTAAATAATCAGAGCCAGAACAATCGGCTGAGTAAATTATCCTGTCTGCTGACACTAACAGACTCCACTGAGCTACCAGGAACCTGATCAGCTTTTTTTTTCCCCTCTTGCTACTATTATAATAAAAAAAAGATTTGCTGAAAGTCCTTCTTTGGAGCAAAGCAAAAGAAATGCCTTGTGGAAAGCAATTCCAAGGAGCATTCTCAAAGCTCTCATTGACCAACTCCGAATTAAGAGGTTTGTCGGGAAGAAAAGGCATGCAGGAGAACAAGGGAGCCCGAAGAGCCAACTGACGGATTACCACACGACAAAGCTAAAAGGGAACTCCAAACCCTGCCAGCGCGGCTGCCCGCAGAGCCTGCCAAGAGCCAGATGCTGCCGCAGGGATAATATCCTCCAGGGCTGGGGAACCGAGCGCTTCTCAGCCTGCTGAGCTGGGGACAAGGGGATGGAGGGGCAGCTGTGCACCCCAAACCCATCAGGTCTATAGGAAAAAGCCCAGCGAGAGCTGTAGGCAGGTCTCTTTGAAAAAAAAAAAAAACAAAAAACAAAAAACCAAAACACCCAGGATATCTACTTCTTACCCAGAAACTCCTTGGGGGGGGGGGGGGGGGGGGGGAAGCTGCAAAAAAAAAAAAAATTCAGAGTCCTTCTGGGTAGTGTCTTTCCTCCTTATGCAAAGCAAACTGCCACTCGCAGCGGGGGGAGAGCAAACAGGTCAGGCAGGGGAAGACATGACACATAAGCAAGGGAATAACCAACACGCTTTGCAGAATTAGGAACCAAACAGCACATATTCAGGAGCTCAGCGCTCACCCCGCTCCAAGCAGACTTTTATTAGTAACCAGCTCCGATGGCTCTGCAGCAGGATTATGCTGAGAAAAGGGCAAGTTAACACAGACGCATCGGTGTTAACATTACCCTTGAATGGAAGTAGCATAAACACAAAATATTTGTTTCGCTGCTACTGTGCAACATCTGTTCCCGATGTCTTACTCATTCTCCGCTCTCCCTCCCTCGGGGTTTCAAAGTACACAAGGAAGAGGGAGAGGCTCGCAGGTAGCTGACGCCGTTGTGCCCGCTTGGAAGTTGTGCAACATCAGAGCCCATTCAACAGCCTTTACGTGGGCAAAAGCCTGCACCGCTGCACTGGAGTTTGTCCCACCGGGGCAGAGCTTTGCAGGATACAGCCAACGAACTAGACGCTTTCTATAGTGAGTGCGTTGTATTTTCTGCAATTCGGTACCTCCACACGTAAAAATCTATGGGGATGGCAAACCTGAAAACTGTTACCCGAAAGGCTGCAAATTTAATACTTTACTTAGCAGATTAAAAAAAAAAATCTTAAAAAAAACGTATTTTAAACTTGTATTTTAAAACCCACTGAATCAGCCAGCTTTGGCTGCAGTGCCAAAAGCCAGCGATGCAGTAAGAGCTCTCCCTACATCTACTTTTCTTCCACAGAACCCTTTAACACTACACAGTTGTAAAAGCTAAGGGAGTTTGTGCCAGGTCATGATGTGGAGACAGGCTCTCCCAGGGAAACTCCCGGCACTGACATTTTAGCAGCAAGGCTTTTAGATATGTCAACTTGAGAGGAGAATTAAGAGATCCAGATATCATGACTGTGCATGAGATCGTCCTGGGGGACAGATTCAGGGTTTGTAGTTACATTCCTGATACCTCCCCACACTCCCCTGTGCTCCATCAACAGCACACAGCCGCATCACATACCCTGAAGACCCACTAAATGGAGAAAAACACACACAAAAAAGCATATTTTGAAAAATAGTTTGCCAAGGTAAATCTCCTACATTTCCTTATTCTGAAAGCAGTTGACATTTTTTGTTGGGTTTGAAATAAATGAAACAAAACACCAGAAATTCTGATTTGAACGTGAATAACAAAGCATTGCAAGAACTTGCCAGTACGCTATTGGAGGCACAGCAAAACACCGCAAGAAAGTCACTGTGCTCATACTGTACTTCAGAGCAGTGTTCAGTAAGTTTTGGCATCTTTTGATGTTTGCAAATACTGTAGAACAAAGTGTCGTCTGATCTTTTAAATTCTAGTTTTACAGGCAGCAAGGCTTAAAAAAACCGAGCCCAATAATACAGGTGGCTTTCGTTGTTGAAAGTCTCGGGTGACTTTTTAGCCTAATTTTAGAGGTAACAAGAGTTTCTGATTCTGCTGATGCTGAGGAGTTAAAACGCAGCACTCGGGAAGTATTGCAGTTTCTCTGCCTCACTGGAACTTGGGGCTACTGGGAGCCCGAGCACCTCGGCCCCGTTAGCACCAGCAACAAGCAGCAGCAGCTCTATTACCATTGTTTTAGGGTGAGGCCATGCCCAGAGCCTCGTACTTTGCTCCAAAAACCAATTGCCCCTTTTGTGTTCAAGCCTGCAACCTCAGATTCCTCCCTCCCCCAAATTGTCCTCATCTTCACCATCTCTTCGGACGAGTCTTGCCCTTGCAGGAGGGGATGGAGAACCGTCTGCAGACACTGCTGGCTGCACCCTAGGCAATGAGCTGCTACTCAAGGTTGGGAACAGCAAGGTCAAGGTCCCGAAAGGCTGTGAAAGGCCCGAAGCTCTGCCTGCATCCCTCCTGGGCAAGCACAGCCACCCCTGGGTTACTGCACCGAACGGCATCACCGACTCCAGCTCCCCTCCTTCCCCAGCTTTGAGAAGGTCCTGATGAGACAACATCGGGTGCTTGAGACTGTACCACCTCTGGACACGTGGAGCTGAACAGCTCTCAGTGCTCCAGTTTCATGGCATCGAAACTAGGACTGAGTGGCAGCCGAGCAGCTCAGCAGGGCTCCCTCGGACCTGCTCCCCAGCTAGAGCAAAATTCACCCCCCTGGGAAAACGTGAGCTTAAGCAAACTCTCCATGCTCCCTCAGAGGCAGGGAGCTGAAAGTTTGTCTGCTGGGTGTAGGAGAAGCACCAGGAGACAAAGTGCTGCCCAGACCAGGGGATGACAGTGAGCAGGCATTAATCCTGCCTCACCCTTCCATCAGCCTGGCGCAGGGCAGAGATACAGGTACCTGAGGCACCGGGTCCCTCAGACCAGGTGTTTCCCGGCAGTCCCCCAGCAGCATTGGACCCTTTTGCCTCCAGCAGTGAGTTTCTCCACCATACTCTTGATTTACATCAGCTGAAGCGCTCAGACCTTACAGGGCAGAACACAGGAAGGACCATCACGTTCATTACCTCATTCACTTACCAACGCCACCACAGGCTACGCTGTCCTACACCAGTCCAGCTCCAGCCTAACGGGTCTCACAAGGTTAATAACCCCTGGTGTAGCCTGGCCCCTGCCCCCCTTTTCCTACCACGATGTATCAGAACACCCTTCTTCCGAACTAATGCAAGAGAAATTACTTTCATTAATTAAGAGGCTAATGAGGTTATTTCTGAAGTCAGAACCAGAGGTTCAGTTTGAAGGCTACAAGAACGGGAAGGTGATCACATTTCATTTTGTTCCCCTAAAAATTTCAATGGTGTTCATTAAAAAGAGATCAAAATTCTACCTTAAGCAAAAGCCTAAGACAAACCCCAGGAGAACACAGCCTACTGTTGGCCAAGCAGAGGTTGGTCCCTAAGAGTTTCCTGAAGAACAAATAGAGTACTGAGGTCTTAACCTTGCACAATTTACAGAAAGCACTTCTGCATGCATTGACCCAACGGCCCATCTCTCGTGCTGCCCACCTACAGAGAGCAGCTTACGCCCTGGGGCCTCCTGTACCTTACTGGCCATGAAATAAAACACCCAGGGGGCTTTAGAATAAGCTCGTTCCACGGTTTGGCCACTTTGCCCATGACTGCAAGTTTGTAAGTTGGGTCAGTTCCCCACGTAAGCCCATTTTTACAGCTCACAGTCATCACACTGCCAGTAGAGCCTCCCTCCTTATCCACCTTAAAAGACAAAAGCATCAGAGCGTATGACCTGGGCTAGACATTAGGGGGAGAAAAAAGCTTTCCAGGCTCAGGGACAGGTGGGCACCATGACAGACTGCCTGAGGAGGTTCCCACACACAGGTTAGACACATATTTGTCAGGTAAAACTAATGGTGAGTTGGCCCTGCTTGGGAACAGAAGGACAGACCAGATGCCCAGACAAAGTCTCTTCTTCTCTTCCAAGGATTTTGTGGATGTTCTTTGACAGCAACAGGGTGAAGGGGTTTGCTTACAAAACATTTTCAGAAACAAAACTGTTAGATGTGTAAGAACATCTCTAAGGAAATGATTAAAAGGAAACCAGCTTCTTCTGACAGCTGATCAGACATCAGAAGGGTTGAAATCCTAGTCACTGCAACTACTCCTAGTCTACCAAAACTAAGGTATTTTTATTTAATTTACAAAGTAAGGGAGATAGAAGCTTCTGCTCCTCCAAGTGTCACTGGCTCTCCATAAAATAAAGATAGCTCCCGGTACGTGAGAAATGTCGTGACCCATTGCTGGTCCTTGTTCAGTGCTCATGGTCATAACCTATTGTACAGATGCAACAGATTTTTGAACACAAGATCTATTACGTTTCCTGCCGGAGACTCAAATGTGTACAGGCTTTCAAAACACCTTGCCAGGTAGTTACTTTTTATACTGACTCAGTATTTGCTGGCAGTGACTGCCAAGCATTAGCTCAAGTCTTACCAATAGGTTGGGAAGTCAGCACTGCTAATGAAATCCTTCGTATTATTTGAACGATCATCCTCCCTGCATCCTGAAGCAACAGTCAAGTGATCCTCACGCTCAAGGACCTACCCAAGGTGAATGAGTGGAATTTGTGATACCTAAGGCAGAACTGGCATCACCCTTTCCGTCCCCCTCTTGCGCCCAGCCCAGCCCCGCATTGCATTTGTTCTGCAACATCCTGCTGGACTGGAGCTGCCTTATTTCCCCCACTTTGGAGACACTGTATTTTTACACTTGTGCTTGAGTCCAAGCTCCCTCAGTATGACCTTGGGAACGAAGATGGCACTGTCTCGTTCCCGACTTGTGCCAGCCAGGAAGCCCAGTGCCTGCCAAGTGCCGGCCAGACACCGCAGAACATCACAAAGGGCAAGGGAGGTTCTTCCCTTCCACAGCCAAAGCCAAAACAGCCATTTGATAATTAACCACCTGGATTGAGCCAGACAAGCCACGACGATGAAGGTGAAGATAGCCGTGCTCCCCCACACAACCTGCGCCCCGCGGGGTGGCCGGGAGGAGGTTAGGGGCTGACCCCGGACCTCGCTCGCAGACACAGCGGCAGATGTGCCGGGCTTCCCCACAGTCTCCCCCTTGCCTGGCAGATGCTGGCCTCTCTGGGAAAGCGCTAAATGGATTCTGCTGAATCACTGCAGCAGATGGTTCGTAACACCACCTGGATAGCACAGAAAAAGAGAGAGATAAGGAGGGTTGGGGAACAGAGAGTACCTAGTGTGTGGGCCGAGTTATCCTCAGGGTGAAGTAACCTGTGGATAAGGTCATCATTTGAACTTTTGTTTCCCCCAAATTCCTACGTTATTAAGACTGATAACATCCCTTTCCTAGCAATTCTGTCCTGAGGTCTACAAAATAAATTGCTTCAAACCCCTTGGGAAAAGCCTTCCAAACCCCTTGGGATGCTGGAGCCCACCCTCTGCCGCTGGAAAACCCTGGCAGCACTGCCCAGCATAGGCTGCTTTGGCTGGCAGCAGCACCAGCCTTCATCCCCGCTTGTGCCAAACTCCTCTTGCTGGGGTAGGGCACATAAAAGGTTGATACGCATACAAGGCCCAAGAATATTATAACAGGGGTTTTGGTGGGGGTTGGTTTTGTTCGTTTGTTTTTAAAGCCAGGTTGGCAAGTACTTTCCTGCAACAGATCATTTTGAAAGGGCAGAGGAGCCAGCTGTGTACAGAAGCATGCAGCTGTGCGAGAGGGAACAACAAACAGGAAACAGGTAACAATAACCAACGTGTTTGCTCGCTCTCCTCCCGTTAAACAGCATTAGTGATTTTTTTTTCTTTTTTTTTTTTTTAATTGGGATGAAAAGAGCTAGTCAGGAAGACAGCGGAGGGCTATGGCGCATACACAGAGGGTGCATGCTTGGAAAGCGCTCGGCATCCTTCTGCAGATGTTCATCCCCACGTATGCTAAGTAAGAAACCAGGATCCCTTGGTCCCGTTGTTATGAAAGACACCTCGCTGCACAAAGTTGCTCAATCTGCAGCACTTCCAGCCAGGTCACCCCAGCACAAAACATCGAGTCATTCGAGACAGAATGTTCTCTAGGCAGGTCACTCGCAGCCCCGTTCACGATTCCTCCTCCTCCTCCCAGGACAAGGCGTTTTCACACACCAACTGCACCATAGGCTCGACGCCATTTCACTTGAGCCCAGCTTTGTCCTACATAGGCTGTTTTTGCTGGGTCACACCTGCCATTGATTTCCTCAGATAACAGCTGCCGTTTCATGTTCTGCTGCGCGCCTTCCTCAGCAAAACGGCACAGAAAGATACTCACGGGCAAGCAAAGCTCAGGGTGGCACGTCCAACCCCCAGCACCAGTAGAAGCTGGATGGTGATGGTACTACCACCAAGCTGGGCAATACAGAGATCCCTCTACCCCTCCACCCCAACTACTTGTCATGGGGTACCTCCCTCATTAACATGCTCAGAGGCTTATTTCACCTGCAAGAATCCGATTTAAGCAGTAAGTATGGTCCATCCGCACAGTGTTTCCCACAATGTAGGATCCAACAGCACCAGGGACCTCACCTGGTGACATCCCCATGGGTCAGCATGAACTCTCCTCAGTGGTTGAGAGGCACTTGGTCCAAACCCACACCCCACCACCCAAGCTAGGAAAAAGCCATTCCTCCATGGTCTCCAGCTGCACAGTGGCATTTGGTGACACATGGCCAGATGCACCCAGCCATCCACAGTCATCCCTGTGCGTACCAAGGCCAGACCACCTCCAGAAGGCACTTAGCACTTCAAAACAAAAGCTAAAAGTAAATAAAAATGTTTCACGACACTCACCCCAAGGAGAACTGGGCTTTGCAAGGGCAGCAGGAACCCAAGCTGCTGGCATTGGTAGGACTGACCCTTGCCAACCCAAGGAGCCCATTACATGGTGCAATGCTGGAAGATGACAGCCCTTGCAGCCCAGGGTTAGGACAGCAGATGCCCTTGGGGGTCACCTCCTTTCCCACAGGGAAGGGTAGGATTGCTCCCAGCGTACCGGCGAGCTGGCGGGCAGGGAACCCTGCCTAGAGGGATCCCATTGCTTATTCGGTACGTACGTGCCCCACACACCCCCTTTCCAGTAGCTGCTTACTGGCCTGGTTTCTTTTCAAAGCTTTTTATATTTCACATTCCTAAGATTTAATTATGTTATCAGAACAACAGGCATCAGGATTTGGAGTGCCAGAATTCACATTAGCAATTGCTATCAACAAAGAAAATGGGCACAGCATGCCCATGCCAGAGTAGATGTGGGCTGCTCTCCTCAATCTACTCACGGTTATTTATAGCCTGTTTGCAAGCCATCCACCTCCCAGGTTTAGATTCAAGCTTGCTTCTTTCTGAGCACCCTCTCCCTCAAAGAATAGCCTTTCGCCTCCCCTTTCCCTAGCATAGCACCCAGATGTGGACACACTTAGCTAATTCTTTTTTTTTGGGGGGGGGGGGGGGGGGGCGGGGGGGGCGGGGAGGCAGTGACAAAACACCTTTGAATGTTCTTCCATACATCCACAACAGCAGAAAAGAGAGAAAACAGAGTGCCACAAATAAGCAGCTGCAGGGACACCCACCCCTCAATGGTAGAAATTAAAAAAAAAAAAAAAGTATTTATAGTTTCTAACACTTCACCACATCAGAGCAGGACCACTGTGCATCTCCAGCAGTTTTCCACCCTCCCCACAGGTGGGGATGGAGGCACAAGCTCCATGAAGCAGCACACATGCTTGAATGGAAGAAATGCCTACCTATTTTGAAATGATTGCAAAGAAGCAGCTACATGATAGCAGGAGGGGAAAGATAGCTGTGCCCCCACACCAGCATTAACAATAACTTGCCCATCCTTCAACCAGCACCATTTCAAGACAGTCCGATTCTGCCAGGATCCTTCACCTCCAAGTAATTAAGAAACACAAGACGCAGTGCGTGTAGTACAGGTGCAAACCTACCCACCAGCTTATTTTCCTCCTCCCCTGTGCAGCAGCTGGCACAGACAGCTCACGTCTTCTTCCTCCTAATCCCAGCTCCTGCTAACGTAAACCCAAATTTTAAGGGAGATGTTAGTGGGAGTTGGGTCAGACCTCAGCTCTCCCGAGCCTGGGAGACACTGGGAACTTAAGAGAACCCCTTCACGCAAGTTAGCCGACGTGGCTTCAGTCAGCCCAATGATGTTGGGATGCCAGCGGGCAGCGGCGCTGGGATGCCGGCAGGCACCGGAGCCCTTTGCCGGGCTGTCCATGCACACTGCATCACTTCTGCATCCGCGGGCCGGTCACCCGGTCCCCAGCACCCGCCTGCGGCTGTAAAGCAGCATCGCTCGGGGCAGGGCTGGTCCAAAACTCACTCAGGGCATCGGAGGGAGAGTTGAGCCCGTTCAAACCTCCCTGATACTCTGGTTAAAATGCAGAAGTGGTGCTGGTTTTAGTCCTGCCCAGTGACTAAGGAAATGCTCGGTCAGGCTCTGACTGAGATACTGCAGCTCCTCACATGCCTAAAATTCCACATGGCCCTGAAAAAGAAAGAAATTATTAGAGTATAAAATAATAATAATTTAAAAAGCAGCACAACCACCTGTAAAACATTAATAATAAAAAATAAATAATAATAAAAAACCCAAACACCACAACCCTTCTGCTAAAGGGGGGAGGAGGAGGCTCAAGCTTACAACTCTAGCACGTTTTATTTTGTGTAAATTTATAAAGACAACAATCCTAGTCACGATTGTCACATTGTACAGCACATACCAATACAGTTGCAAACAGAACTCCACGCAAAACTAAGCGCTAACAGTAGCTTGAATCACTCTTCCTGCGATTGTCGTATCTAGACTAACAGTATTACACTAACACTGAAGAAAAAATAGTTCACTATAAAACAGTGATAGAATGTTTTTATAAAATATATTCCATTCCAATAGCTTTTCTACATACTGTATACTATAAAACTCTCCCACAAAAATTAGTGTCTTTAAATATACATATTTAATCTGAACTGCACCAAGATTAAAAACAATTAAAAATATCAATGATTTTTTTTTTTTTACATTAACTTCACAGTATTTTTTTGTAGTAGAAGACAAATCCAGTGTTTAAAATGCAGAGCAGGACTGTTCCCTACAGAAATAGTAACTGCCCCACAGTGAAATAGTTTATGAAGAGACAAGCATAAGTGTGCCATGTTTTTAGTACTTCTCTGAAGACTCATGAACCATTTTGAAAACATGCTCCGAGCTATTGCAACTTAAAAATAAGAGACACACACAGAGAGATAGCCAAAAAAAGTCACCTTAAGAACAAAAATAAGTGCAAACATTTTTTTACTTTAGAAATTCAAGCTATGAGGAGTGGGAACACAAATACCAGACTATGAGAACAGCGTGTTCATGATGTAGTCAAGAACGAGAAAGTCTTTTTTTTTTTTTCCTTTTTTTTAAAAAAACTTTTGCCCCATATTCACTGCAGTACAGAGCATGCTCATAGCATCAGTTTAATGAATTATTTCTATACTAAGATCAGACACAAACTTGTTTCAACTTCTCCCTGCTCCATACACTAATGATGTTCTTATGGCACATCCTATTTTATGATCTTCTAAAAAATAAAAAAAAAAGAAACAGTAATTGAAGACTGAAATGCAAAAAAGTGTCACAAAAATGCAAAATTAAGATTACCAGCTTCAGTAATGCTGACTCTACATTAAGCTCTTTACATGTTGTTCAACATGCAAAACCCATTGTTATTAAATTTTAAGTGAAGTGTAAATTAACTAGTTTTGAAATAGATTAACAGTAATAATTCCACTTCAAAAAAAAAAATCTAATAAATACTATATCAAGTATCTTCAGGAGAAAAAAAATAACTTAATTTTAGTAGAAAGAAAAATAACTTAATTTTAGTAGATTTTGTTCAGTGCTATTTCCAATCACAGCAAAAAGGAGAAAAAAAAAAAAGAGAGAGAAAAAACTGATTAAGTAGAATAAGACCACAGTACCAAAGCCACTTATGTTCAAGATACAGTACTCTCCCACAACTTTCATATGTAACAGGTTCAGCAAAAATATTTTACAGTCAAGAAATGAGACTGAAAACAAAACCCAAAACTATAAATAGAAGCAAAATTTCACATTACATGTACATTCATAGTTTAAGAGATGAATAATAAGAGGAGGCTGTAACAAGTATATCCTGATATTCTTTAAAAGAGGAAGTACTTATTTTTTAAAAAATAAAAATAAAGAAATCAATCCCATATTATTTATGTAGGTAGTGCTCAGTTTTTGGACCAGAGGGGGAAGGCATCGGGAAATTTTTTCTTCATAAGATGAGATACAGTATTTTAAGCACAACTTTTAAAAATAATCTAACTCAGTGCTTCAAATTAATTTTAAAATAAATGCTTAAGTTCCACAAAACAACTCCAGGAGTGTCAGGAAAGCTGGTGAAGCAACACTAACGCAGCAGAACAACATTCAAAACCCTCAGATATTATTATTATTTCAGTTGCTTGTACATGTACCTTGAATGGATTATTTGACTGGAAGGGAATAATCTGATATTTACCGACATGCACAGACCAAAGGATGCTCTATTAGGCAAGTAATTGAGTTATTTGGAGTAAAACTGGTAATAGTTACAGGCAGCCTCAGTTTACAAACAAACTAAAAAAAAAAAAACAACCCACCAAAAATACCCCAAACCCCTCCCCTGAACAAGTGGGAGACTTGGGGGAAAAAGTTGGGCCACGTTTTCCTTCCAGCAGTTTATCTTCACACTGCCCCTTTGAAACCCTGGCGATTGCACAGAACTTGGCCCAGAGGGAATCACCAACTTCATAAAAAATAAAATATATAATTCCAAGCTGCTGATTTTAGCTTAGCAGCAAACTTTTTGGACAAGATAGCAGGGCATCTCCTAACACATGTGGTACGAGTTACCTTGAACCGAGACACCTCAGGAGCCCGATATCGAGAGGGGTTATTTAGCTGCTTTAGGGCTGCTGTCCCTCCCCACCAAGGGGGAGAGATCAGCCCCTGGGTGTCGATATGGGAATGAAAATATTCACGTATCATATGATTTTTTCATACGCCCTAGCGCGCATCCTTCAACATTTCGGGAGTGAATATGCTGCAGACAGAAAGAGTTTTTCCATCCACGTTTTATGCTCAAAAGCAGCTTTTCAGTAGGTTAGCCCAGGGAAGAGGATGGGTGGAAGGGGAAAATTTAAGTCAAGTCCTGAGGCAAAAACTTCTCATTCAGATTTTAGGATTGATTGCAGAACTATTCTAATATAATGACCAGTACCAAAGACACAGCCAGGAATCCTCAACCCCCTTTATAATTTGGGCCAATTTAAGGTCTCGTTTAGGTCTGTAACATAAGAGTACATCTGCATACTCTGCGATATGCAGACAAGTTTCTCTACACTGAAATGTATTTAAATCATAGTTCATCTCTTTGGATGTTTCTATGCAACACGCAGAGAGCATTAGGGGAGCTTAACGGAATCCAAATTTTTCTCCGGAATTTGCTGATAATCTTTTTTTCAAACTAAAAAAAAAAAAAAAACCAAGAAAAAAAACCCCAACAAAAAAACCAAAAAACCCTGACCACGAGGCAAGTACTTCCAGCATGAAAACAGATGCTAAATCATTGCAGAATTACTTAGATCATTTCACATTAATAATGTAACATGGGTGCGCAAGAGAAGACCTAAAGAACAGTGCTGGGAAGGGCGGGTGGCAGGGAAGGGGGGAGATGGAGAGATGGAAGGATTGCATTAAAAGGCCTCTGGAGTGTATACCTCTGCATCTTTTAAAGATCATATACCTGAAGTGAGTATCACCAAAATAAAATAAAGGGAGGGAGGAAAAAAAAAAAATTAAAATTCAGATGCTGCCTTTTTTTCCTGTTTTGTTTTAAATGGGCGGAGGGGAAAAAAATTAAAAAAAAACAAAAAAACAAAAAAACGCACTTCTCAAACAACCAAGGACTTTACAAGGCCACAATGAAATTTGCGGATATGTCTGTACAAATCCCCAGACTGCGTGAACCGTCTCTCGCACCACTTGCACCCGTGGGGCTTCTCCCTGGTGTGCACCACTGCGTGGCGGCTGAGGTTGTGGGAATACTGGAAGCTCTTTCCGCACTGGCCGCAGGTGTAGGGCTTCTCCCCCGAGTGAGTCCTCTCGTGCCTCTTTAAGGTGTACATGCAAGAAAAAGTCTTTCCGCAGAGGGTACAAGTGGGGACCGACCCGTCGGGGGACAGGCGGGTCCGGGAGCCGTCCTTGTCGCGGAAGTGAGAGCTCAGGTGGAGCTGAAGGATGTGCGGGCTCGGGAACACCTTGCTACAGAGGGGGCAAATGCAGATATGCCCGGGAGGCACGAGGACGCCGGAGGAGGAGATGTCCGACGAATCCATGTCGTCCTCGCTCTCGTCTCGCTCGTGATCTATATCCTCCTCTCGGGCATGAGAGCTGCCATTCCCCGCAAACATGTGTCCTAACCCTGTCACTAGGCTTTTGGCTGAATTCCCAAAATGCTGACTCTCCGGACTCCTGGCTTCGCCGTCCTCCTGATCTGACAGCAAGTCTTGTTCATCTTTAACAAGTGGCTCGGTACCCTGCTGCTGGCTGTCGGAAGCCAGCTGTCCAAAGACATAGGAGGGGTGTAAGGAATCTCTCCCCGGCACGGGCTTGAAAGACAAATCCAGCGCGCAGTCCACATCACTCGAAGCCAGGGGATGGTTAACAGACCTTTGGGACAAAGGTCCCGTGGAACTATTGACATTAGCCTTTGTTTTTCCAGCTGCTGCGGCGCACGGTTCTGCCTCTGTCGGCACAGAGCTGACACTTATATGATCAGAGGACCAGGCGGGGTGACTGCTGACCTTTTCTTTGCCTGCTGCTCTCTCGTATTCTGCAACGCTGAATTTTTGTTTGTTTCCTGGGTCAAACTCGTGGACCAGGGGCACTCCGGCGTCTAGAAAATGCTCCGCTTTCTCCAAACTAGCCGCCTCATCATTAATCTTCTCTTCCGAACATAATTCTTTATCTTTCAACTTGCCCTTGCAGACTTTCACAATGTCATACATGTGAAGGTAGCTAGCCGCAGCCAGCACATCTTCGACCGGGAGACTGTTGAATTCCAGCTTTCCCTCGTACATGAATTCGAGCAGCAGGCTGAAGGCAGGGGCTGTGACAATGTCACTGTTCAGATGCACAATATCCCTTTTGTCTAACTGGTCCCTGTAGAAAAGATGGAAGTACATACTGCAAGAGGCAAGAACGGCTCTGTGAGCTCTGAATTGAGCTTCTCCAACTAAAACAGTACAGTCACACAGGAAGCCCTGGTGACGCTGCTGACTCAGACACTGCAGCAACTGGCGGCTATGGTCTGGAAACTCCATTCTTCCTTCATAACCTGTTCAAAACAGGAAAAACTTGAATGCTACTGTAAACTAAAGCCTCCTAGCAGCTGTAACAAACAGATCGGCTTTTTGGTAACACAAGCCAAAGAAACAGCCTTGGAGATAACGTTTACTGTTAATTGTCTGTAATAGTTTTATTAAGGGGGGGGGGGCATGGAGAAAAAAAAACCCAACACAACATGCCTCTCATCCTTTCGCACCTGCTCTGAACAGGAAAAACTTGATTGTAAGTAAACAAAAGCTAGTAAAGCAGCAGCCCCTCCAACCTTTGTTTCTCTCACTAAGCACTTTAATAAAATTAAGAGGAGGAAAGCACACGCGGGAGGAAAAAAAAAAAAAAAAAAAAGCATAAACTCCCAGGCTGTCTTCCCAGCAACACTAACTCGGGGCATCTTTTAATAAAGCACATTACCCACGTCACGCACATACACACACGCACATTTAAACTTTATCCTCAGTCGTTATGCACCGAATCACAACAAAACAGCGGCGGCGGGCGCTGGGGAAGAGCCGTTTTTGCAGGGAGGGAGCAGGGCGGGGAGAAGCGGCCCCGGCCCCGGCATGCGGAAAGGGGCGGAGGGGAGGGGGGGTGTCGGGGGGGGAAATAAAAGGAAAAAGTTTCCCTTGAAGTTATTAAAAGCCAAGGAGGGAAATAAGCGGCGTAAGGCCAGCGAGAGGGCAGGGCTGAGCCTGCAGCCGGCTACCTGCGGCGGCCGGGCGCTTACCTTCCCGCGGGGCGCGGCGGAGCCGGCCGCGGGCGCGGAGCCGGGCGGGCAGGAGGGAGCGCGGGCGCGGGTGCGTGCGCGAGTGCGAGCGAGGCGCGGCGGGAGGGAAGGGGGGGGGGGGAGAGAGGCAGGCGGGAGGGAGGGAGGGAGGGAAGGAGGAGTGCTCGGTTTGCTAATTACACCGCAAGCTGGAGAGTCAGCTGCTCTGACTTCACTGCGATGGAAATGCTACCTCCAGCTGTGCGCCTTTTAATGCCATATGTTACTCCAAATCTCGCTACCAGCCAACCACAGCTTGCTGCCTTTTAAAGTTCCAGCAGCCCCATTTATAGCCCGCGATTAAATCCCACAAACTTGCCCCGAGCCCGCCCCCCCCCCTTTTACATACTCCCCCACCCCGGATCCCACCTTCCGCCGCAAAGTTGCTCCCCGCAGCCCGCCGCGGTGACCTTCGCCGGCGCCCGGCTCCGCGCAGCGCGGGGGGGGAGGGTAAGGGGGGGGGGGCACCGCGGAGCCGCTTTTCAGATTCCCCCCTCCCGCCGCCCTTTGCAGCCGCGCTCCCCAACTTTGCAGGGAGGACTTTCCCTTCGCGGGGGTGGGTTTCGCCCTCCTTCCCTCCCTCCCGGCCGGCTCAGCGCCTCCTTACCGGCGTGCGACGGCGGGGCTGGGCGTCCGCATGTGCGCGGCGGTGCGCGGCGCTCCGCGGGTGCGGCGCGGGGCCGGCGGCGCGGCGGTGTTGTGGAGCAGGTTGTTAGCCGGCCGCTCTCGCGATACTTTCCCTCCGAGCCGCGGGTGCGTGTGAGTGCGTGTGTGTGAGTGTGTGTGCGTCTGTGTGTGTGTCCCCGTCTGGTGCACACAATAGCCCCCGCCGCCCCGGCCAGCCCCGCCGGCGGCGGCCGGTGTGCGCTGCCGGCTGCGCCCTCCCCCCCTCTCCTCCTCCTCCTCCTCCTCCTCCTCCCCTTCCTCCTCCTCCTCCTCCTCCTCCTCCCCTCCCGGCCGCTGCATTGGCAGCGCGGCCGTCCCGCTCCCAACTCCGCTGCGCCGCCGCGGAGAGGGCGCGCACGCCCGCCCGCTGCAGCCCGACGTGCCGCGGTGGGCTGCCCGGGGGAGAGCGGGGCCGCCTCCGCGCCCGCGGAGGGCCGGGGGGAAGCGCGGCAGCGGGAGTTGCGCGGCGCCTGCCCCGCGGCGGGGATGGGGCGAGAAGGCGAGGCGCTCCCCCGGATTTATCTTTAGTTGCGCGTCAGCGGATAAATACCAGATGCCTACGGATTTTTCAAGATGACCTTTTCGATAGTTGATTTGAATTTTAAATTTTAATTAGCTGTAAGCCCATCAGAAGTGAGCGCCGTCAGAGGGAGAGGGCGCGGAAGCGCGGGGCCGGGGCCCGGCCGCGGTTCCCAGCGCAGCGCCCGGGGGCAGACCCGGCCGCCCCCGAAATCCGCCGCAAAACTCCGGCCCCCGGAGCCCCCGGTGCCTCCCTCGCCCCGCGGGAAGCCGGCGCGGGGGGACACCTCGGTGCCGGGGGTTGTCCCGGGAGCCCCCGGGCTGCAGCAGCGCCGGGGGGGGTGGGGGGGCGGAGGTGGCCGCAGACCTGAAGCGGGGGCTTGAGGGTCGAGGTCGCTGCTTAGGGTTTTGCTGCCCTTGAAAAGAAAAAGGGATGAGATTGAGAGGGCTGTTAGGTTTGGGTGGGTGGAGGAGGGGGGAGCGGAGGACTGGGGTCACTTCAGAGCTTCCCTGCGCACACGCTGCGTGGTGCCAGTCGCAGTCTCTAGCCCCTGCTTTAGCCTCCAACAAGTAAAGCGGGGAAACTCCTTTCTCTTCCTTCCTCTAGGTTGCCTCGTCTAGATGATAAAATCCGCAGGATAGCAACTTTTTTTTTTTTTTCTTCCCCCCTCTATGTCTTTTCCAAGGCACGACGGTAGCATTAGCACCTTAAAACGTTGGGTTTATCGATTGGTGCATTTGTTACTAATTTAATCCCGTTCTTTGATACTTTATCTTTAGGCTCTTTGTCGCAGAAGTCAGGGTCTACATTGCCGACACCCCTTGTCTCTCACGGACCGCAGCGAACGCCAGGATATTTAGGGGGTTTTTGAGCATTAATGACTGCATTGTCACAAAGCTCTCCTCAGGTATTTGGTAATACTATCGCCCATACCATTCAAATTGGGAAACTCCAGCCCAGAATGTGGAGGTGCCCAGCTCCAGCAAAAGAGTTAAAGGTGCTGGGGTTAAATCTGTCACTGTTCAGTAAAGCCGAGAGCTTTATCTATTTGTCCACGATGGCAGACGCAATCTGGGAATGGGAGCTCTCTGTCCTTCTAAAGATGCTACTATCCTGCAGTCGCAGCCTGATAATACAGGCTCTACCAAAAGTGGAACAATTTCTTCCCCAAAGTGCGGGTGCAGTTTCCACAAAGTTACTCTGTGGGTTTGTCAATTTGTAGAGTTTCGCTGTCTTTGTACACTGGAAATGTTAGGCAGTCTCTTGTACTCGTATGACTTATGCCGCTTGGCAGAAATCCCTTATTTTGTGTAATTCATTGTTCATTTTTCCCCCCTCCCCTTTAATAATAAGGGGAGACAAAATAGGATAAAAAAAGAACCAAGGTTTTAATTCCTGTTTGGGTGCTGTAAGCTAGGAATAATTGTCTACTATCTAGCAGTGTCTTATTTTTAGTAAACCAATTACAATTTCACAGTATGTGTGTGGTCATTACCGAGTTTGAAATGTCAGAAAACACAACAGCAGGTATCCATTTTGTGCGTTGTTGGCTTGCTTTTTCAGGACTCAGAAATACTATTCTCGCCTTCACACCAAGGCAACGATAGGTACAATACAGGTGTTGTACTGATTTAACTATGGTTGTATAAAATACTGGTAGTACAACTCTCTAATGTAAACAAGCCCGAAGTCATTACTGGGGGCAAGGCAACAGGAAGAACTGCCCCAGAAACTTTATTCCGAGAGCTCCTGTGTGTCTGAAGGCCCTCCTGAAAGCACGACACGGTAAGCAAACCGTCTGCTTTCATCTCCGTGGCCCCTGAGCCCTTTGCAGGCTGAAGGCTCCCCTGCCGCGAAGCCCAGAAGAGGCTCCGTTTTCAGCCCTTCCTCGAGGGAACAGAGCCAGGCAGCAGCTGCTCGGCCGATATGGAACTCTCCGACCGGCGTCCGTGCTCGGGGGAGATCACGACCATCGCGCCACCGAACACGAGGATGGCTCAACGTGGACGGGGACTGATGGAAGATGTCGGGAGCCACTGTGTTAGGCATCCTTGTGCAGCCACGTGCGTTCCTGGGTCTGGCTTAAAACCCTCCTGGGCGCCAGCGAGCCTGTTGCTGCTTATGGAGCCTTGTAGAGTTGAGAAGAAACCCAGGTTTAGGGCAGAGAGAGTAAAAATCAGTGGTGCTGGCAGGGCTTTCATTTGCCAAGCAAGGCTAGCCCCGCTCCTGGTTGTTTATGCTGCCTGGACACCAGCCAAAGCCCACAGAAATTAGCAGAAAAACCAACTGGATCAGGTCCATAAAGCCTGAGGACTCGCTTCCATTCTTACCCCTTTGATCCAACAAGAGTATGTATTTACTGAGCGGGGCCTCTCTAGCCCTCTTTGTTGGCCAAGTGCAGAAGTGGTAGCAACAGGTTTTTCATGTGATTTAATCGTTTTCTCTCTCACCACCTTGGGCAGAAGCCTCTTTGTGTTTGTTTCTACATGATTTCAGTGCTTTTATGTTCGGGGGTTTGTTTTTTTTTTTTGTAGGGCATCTTCTTTGTGGTAGTCCAGTCGCATTTCAGAGGGAGAGTCAGGGCCTGAGATTGTTTGATACTTGCAGGATTGAAGATATTTTAAGTGCATTGGTCGTAGCGAGGTTTATTTGCAGAAGTTCTTTCAAACTTTTCCAAAGGTTGATTTATCCCATGCAGACAGCAGCGGGCATTAGAAGGACTGAATGCTTCATTCCCTCCTGTGAAACAGGGAGGATTTTAACCCCGGAGGATGCTGAGCCCTGTGGTGGTAAGAGAAGGAGCTGCCATCGGCATCCACGATCTTCCCCAATTAGCAATCTACTCCAGCACGTACCCTGCAGTCAAATCCAAGGTCAGCATTCGGGGGGTTGCTCAGTTTGCAGTCAAGTCATAAAACTGGGCATGACCTTCCCAAAGATCTCTTCAAGCACGTCATCTAAGACTCAAGGAAGCATTAACTTGCACTATTGCTATTCCAGACATTAATCAGAGCATGTATTGCAGACAGTCTCCTCAGCAGCGTGCTTATGTGAGTCGTATTTGTTTTATGGCTGTCCTGCTGATTCCTCCCCGATAACGAGACCCTGTGTGCGCTGGAGTATTTGTGAGTATATATTGTAGCAGCTAGGGCCATTGTCAAATCATCCTACCAAATGGATAGGCTCGTAGCACTAAGCTGCATGTATAAATTACATATTAACTTGTTGTATTTGCTATAACACGGCTATCAATAAGGATACACCAATCTAGCGACATGCATTAAGAGCGTAAAGGACTCTGCAGAGGTACCGCTGGCACAGGTCACATTCGACTCCGCAGCAAGAGCTTGCAACATCCCTGTCCGAACCAGCCAGGCATTTAATATCACACCTGTACTTCAGCTCCCTTGTCAGCGGCTGGGAGACGGCTTCTTCGCAGTTATTCATCTTCCACAGTTTCACTCAGCTTGCCTAACCCTCAACTTCTGGTTGTTTTTGTTACAATCTGCCGTGTTCTGGATTTTTAGAAATGGTAAATGAAGGTGCTTTTTCAGCCTTTAAAAATCCATTGTTTTTTTCCGTAAAGGCAGCACACTTCTTGGTTTGCAGTGGTGAAGGAAATTTGCATGGCATGGATAAGGTACACTCTCCTCTTTGAGAGGGTTTTTTTTCCTTTCACTCTTGCTACTCACCCTGGCAGCCATATTTTAATGTTGCTTGGGTTTTCTTTGGCACATTCAGAATATAATATACATTTACTTTAAAAAATCTAATGCAATTTAGCATGTTATTTCCTTTTTAATATTTGCTTTATTTATTTATCCATCCCCAGGAAGGAAATCTGAGAGCCCACGTTATATATTAACAGGTGTATAGAAGTTTGTAGCAGGATATATAGAGAATGACAGTGAAAGGCCATAAATACCAGTGGACAGTAAGAGACAAAATTGGTGTCTGCTTTGGGACCAGGCGTAAGATTTATCAGGCCCAGACAAAAGTCTTTAAATCAGAAGCTGATGTATTCTCAGATAAGCTGAGCGGCACTGGTAGGGTCCAGTGTAGAGTTACTAATTTCTTGTCAAAGAAGAGGCTCTTAATTGGCGTTGCTCTATTTGTAAGCAAGTAATACACCCGGTTAACAATGCACTTTATTTTAGTAACTCCCAGAAGAAAAGAGGGCTAAATACTGCAGAAGTGTTTTGCTAGATTAGGACTGGGAAAGCTCACAATGGAAATACTTGCTAAGCAAAAATATAACCTAGAATAAAGGGCTTCGTACTAGCAATGTTCTGGTGCCAGTTTAGCAACAGTTCCTCAGAAAATATTTTGTCCCAGGATAATCAACTTTACCTCCAACTATTACCCTGAGCTTTGTAGGGTGGAGAGTTGGTGTACCTATCCCGCTGTCTGTAAAAGGTCTCTTAAGCAGGATCCTCTCTTGGGACTTGTGGGGTTGGCTGAACATATTCTTAGAACAAGTGTTGTGATCCTCATTAGATAAATCTGCAATCTCAGGGCATAAAAGACTATCTTTTCCCATGTGCGTGGCATGTAATCTTGGTCTTCTCTTGATTTTGGCTTTTCCATGGGGTTTCCAAATCAACCCCGCCTGAACAAATACAAGCAAGCGTAAGCATCCCAGATGCCAGTTAAAATAATAAAATCCCAAACATCTCATTTTTCTCTATTCCCCATACTAAAATCTTCACATGCTACACAGTTCACACCATCATTGCTACAATCACATTGCTGTTGGCCTTAGCGATGCCTGCTTCTGCCCTCTCAAACCCATCCAGATAACTAAAGCAATCACCTCCACTATTTATCCTTTTATCAGGTACTGAATCACACCCAAGCTCCTTGCTCCCACCTCCAAGACCCTCTGTAATTTGGACTGCTCACACTGGCACCATCTTTTAACCTCTCTGGACATTTTCTTCTTCCCTCACCCCTGTATCCTTTTTGTGCTGTCATATTGGGCTCCTTTGTCATGGGCATCTGTCTTGCTCTTAGCCATGCCTCAACCTTTCTTTGGTGATGTTCTCCTCAGTCTAGTCAGAGGAGCTGGGATGAGGATTTGGGGAGAAGCGGCGCTGGATAGGAAGGATTTTGGCGTGAGTCTGGGAGCTCTATGCAGAGAAAAGCTGGGTTTGGTGTGCTCCCAGCCTCTGTTTGACTCCTTTGGGAGCCTGGATGCCAAACCCGCGCCTCTGAGAGCAGTCCAGCCCCCAGGGACGGAGAGAGAAATGGGAGGCTGGGGCTGGGGAGAGCAAGACAGACCATTTTTCTAGTCAAAAAGAGCTGCTCTTGTCTCGGGGCTGTATAGTAGCCATCACACTGGTCGCTCCACTTCCCTCTGATGTATTCCAGGTAGAGGGGAAGTCCAGAGAATGTCATATAAGAAATGCAAATAAAAATATCTTTCTAGACTTCCTTCTCTTATGTACTGTCTGCCAAACCCTTCGCTTCCCTCCTTTACTGTTTTGCCTATGGATGTCATTTATGCTTTTATCTTGCTCTTCTGGTAAAAGAAGAAGTACTTGCTGTGAGTTTACATAACTTGCCTTTTACTACTCTGGAAATGAATGTGGAACTTTGGTCTTAATTAGACTCTCAGAGTAAGTCCTATTTTAATGAATCACTGAAATACGTGAATAACATTAAGCTTCAGAATATGTCTGCAGAGTTGGATACTTAAAGCTGGTCGCCCGGCGGGGTCTATGGGGAGACGAGTGCTTAGCACCCAGGTGAAGGTGTAGTAAGGGGGAAGGGAATCCCTGAAACTGGGGCATAGATTTGAATTTAGCTGCAGGTAGACCCCTCTGCTTGTGGAAGAGTTTTGATTTCGGAGCCCTTACTTGTGTACTGGACACTTTGCTCCCGGATCGCGGGTTCACCATGCAATGAAGTGACAGAATTCACAGCATCGGGGGTTCAGGCTGCAGTTCGAGATCCAGGCTATTAGGTTACTGAGTTCCTCCTGCAGCCCAGCGAAGAGCCTGAGCTCCACCTGCACCCATGGAGGAGAAGGTTTTTAGTAGTTCGCTCCTGGAAACACAATGGGATGGTAGAGATGTCAGAAAATGTGCAAAACCTTGGGAAAAATTACCAGTTCATTAAGATGGACTCCTGATGCATTTGCAAAGTGTCAGTCTTGTCTGGTGAACCCAGTGGTACTTAGTAGAGAGTATTTGGAAAAAAGGCTTCCAAAAGACACCCGGCATCATGCTTAACTGGAGGTCAGCCTGAAACAGTAAGTGAAAGGAAACAACCTGGAATGGTAATTGCCTGCCAGGGACCTGTGGGCATTACTGGTAGGATGTCATCTGGTCAAAGCAGAAGGACCACTGTCGTGGAAATGGTGCTGGTGACAGTATGTTCCGTTCGGTATACAAAGGGGTTTTGCAGAAGTTGGCACGATGGTGAAATGTTCCTTTGCAGAAATCAAAAAATGGACTTAAACTAAAAGTAAAACTCAATGGACTAGGAGAGTTGCAAAAGAAGTAGCAGTGGGCCAAAACTCCGTGGCTTTTACATCTCCCTTAGTTTGGCTGAGCTTCAAGACCCAGACTTGAGGATGTGCCTAGGTGGTCCATTTGGCTGGGGTGACTGTAGGACCCTAGTTTGCATAGCCAGCAGCGTACGCAAAGTGATGTGCTGCTGCTCATGTCTGCCTTTAATTCCATAGTCCAAAAGGCTAAGTACTTATTTGCAGCTGAGTGAAGCAGAGATAGCCTCCAGCTCAAGTCCAGAGCAACGTTCAAACTACACCTTTGTAACTGGGGTACTCTCAGGCTCTCTGCTGTGTCTCAGGGATGAATATGAGGGAGGATTTGTGACTACACGCATTTAGACCAGACTTGTAAGAAGGCAGGGAAAGAAAAGGAAAGCACAAGTCCTTTTAAGATCAGTTCTAATAAAAAAACCCCGAATTTGGGGGTTTTGTTTGGTTATTGGGAGTTACATCTGAACTCTCCCAGCCCTTCCAGCGCTGCATTTGATGCAGAATCAATACTGAGAAGACCAGCTCTGATGCAGAAACTGAAATCCAAACAATATCCCTCTCCTAACTAGGAGATCAGATTGCTGATTTAACCCATGTCTACAGGTAAGGTGGGCAAATATAGAGAGATTTATGTAGAGGAGAGATTGGAAAGAAAGGAATTGCAAGTTAAATGGTGTTTGAAGTGATAGGGAACTCTGGGGAAATAGGCAAAACCTGAAGAGCAGTGAAAGGATGAAAATGGTGAAGTTCTCTAGAGAGGCTGAAAAAAGTACATTTTATTTACTGGAAAAATAAGATGGGTAAAGGCTAAATCCCACAATCCCTTACTCATGCAAGGAATCCTGTTGACTTAAATACTTGTGTAAAAGTATTTCTGTGGGTAAAGGATTCGTTGGACTGCATCCAAAACCCGGTTAAGGTTGATGTTTTCACAGAGACGGCAGTCTTTCGTATGCCACCCGGGGTAGTAAATGACAATCATGGGACACATTTTACAGGATGCACCAAATAAATAAAAAAAAAGCCAACCCTTTGCCTAAGTACGTGGGAGGTTCGGGGTGGCGGGGGGCTAACAGGAAGGTGACTCAGTGACCTGGGAGGCAGGGTCGGTGGTTACGACTCTGCCGCGGCTGAGTGTGGACCCTCGGCCGGAGAATGCTGCTGCCAGCACAAACTCACACAAGTTGTTTTGGCGCCTGGCCTAGAACAACACTGGGCTGTTTTTTCCCTTTTGTGCTCGACTCTGTTGCACTGGGACAATGTGAGATTTTTAATTTTATATGCAGAAAGAAGAAAGAATGCAACCTTTTTTCTTTTTTTTTTTTCTTCCTTTTTCTCCACTGTACTTGTCTTTGTGTGTGGCAGTGCTACAAAGCCAGGTCAGCAAATACTTTATTCCAGCGACAAGTTTTTGTGCAAAGGGCACAAGGTGCAACTGTGAGTGACCAGGGCACCTGTAATAGTCACAGACAGAAGAGGAAACCCAGGATGTGCTGCCTCCACCTTTAACTTTCTGCAATGGGTTCTTCAGCTGTGGGCTGCCAGGTCCAGCTGATACAGAAAGAGGGAGAGAGCAATGAGCGGAGCAGGAGAAGGGAGGGTTTGGATGCTTAAAGCCTGATAGACAAATGAGATAAACAGTCCCGTCTACTCTGTGCCCTGCTCTTGGCACCAATGACTCAGGGAGCCAAGCTGCAAATCTTGCACTTGTCCAGGTGTGCCTGGATGGAGATGAATAACTCTGGCCATGCACGATGCTTCCCACATCTTCAGCGCAGCCGTTGGAGTGTCCCTTGCTCATGCCTGCTCAGCAGCACCAGGAAGGGCTCCGCTCTGCCTGCGTAAACCCAGTCCGAGGAAGCTGGAGGAAGAATTGCTCATGGCCCTCGTCCTCCTCCAGGACTTTGCAGAAGGTGCCGTGAACGTGCACAGCCCCAGTGTCATTGAGGCTTAATGCTAGGCAGGTGCTCTCTGGATCAGGACCTAAATGGTTAATTTTCAAGTGGCTTCTTAGAGCAGATGTTCCCATGTGTATCCCCTCCTTCCCTCTTCTGACACATTTCCTACACAAACAGCAGATTGCATTGCTGCTGTCCTTTTGATCTGCAGGAGGGGGAGGAAAATCCCACACAAATGATATTAGTTCTCTTTTCAGGAAGGCTGGTGATGGTGCGTACGGACATGTGCCTGCCTCCCACCTCTCCCCGCCCAGATGTCTTTTCTGGGACTTTCTTCTTCAGCCTCTGCCTACCTCTGGAGCTGCTTTTAAGGTTGCTTACCTTAAAGTCTGGAAGGAAAGAGGAGGTAAGGTTGGACAAATTGTGGAAAAATTATGATTGCAAAACATTGCTGTCTGTCTAAACACATACAGGGGCTGGGGTACAGGCTGATCTGTCTGCTGCCACGCTGGTGGCACTCGTGCGGTGCCTCGTACTTGTGTACCGGCACTCCTTGTGGGCACTGATGAATTAAGCCACACCGCCTGGGTGAGGCTTAAGATCTTACCAGACAGGAGACTATCTTTGAGCTTGTGTCCGAGACCATTCCCAATCCCAGAGTTGCTGTCCAGGCTGGTGGGATGTTGACCCCCATGCCCGCGTAGCCTCAGGGTGGTTGCAGAGGGACAGCTCTTGCAGCCTGGGTGCAAGGTGACTCAGGGAGGGGTGGCAGGAGCCTGGAGGATCGGATCAGTGCGGGGAGATCAGTCTTTCCCTATTTCTTCCAGGATAAGAACCAGGGACAGCAGATAAACTTGGCAAGACGGCAGGTTCAGGATGAATTAAAAGAGGTGATTCTTTATGGGATTGTAGTTAAGGTGTGGATCTCCTTGGTACAGCACCTTCAGGGTGCCAAGACTGCATGGGTTTGGAGGACCATGAGAAAATTTCATGGTCAATAAATTCACCAAAAGGTGTTAAACTCAATGCATTCATTTTGGCTTAGAAAGCCACACAGCGTTGACAGGTGAAGAATATTCTGGGGAAGCATCGCTGATTGCTCACCCTGTTCTTACATTCGTTCCTCCCTATCACTGCTGTTCTTTGTTGGAGAGAAGGCACTGGACTAGGTGTACCCTTCGTCTGCCCCAAGGTGGCCTTTTTTTATATTGTTATCTTGAGATACGGAAGAAAGCTTGCTTGTGCTCTGCTACTGGTGGCAGTTGCAGAAGCCCTCTAGACGTACGGTGGAGATGATGGGGGCAGGTGTGGTGGCCACTGATTTTTCTAGCATTGTCCTCCTAATTCCTTGCTGTGACTTGACTGGTGTGAAAAAGGCAAACAGTTCTGCCTGAGCCTTTTCCTAGAAAGACCAGGCATCGTTGTTCAGGAAGAGCCTTTGGGATGGCTGGGATGCTTAAAGCTGCTGGTGTCACTGGCCTTGCCACAGCAGCTGGGTGGATGCACTGACACGGGGCAGGACGCGTGCGTGAACTAGCCTAACACTGAGCTGGCTGCTGCTGAGAAATCTAAATGTAGCCAGTGGAGTTTCGGAAATTGGATCTTTTTCTTCATTTAATTTTGTCTTCTTTCCCTGCTTTCGCATCATCCTCATTTCTAACCCCCAGCAGTAGGCTTATAGTATCAGGGCTCTCTCCTGTTGTCTTTGGAGGCTTCTGTAACAAACACCTGATTATTATGAGAATGATGTTCCTTGAGGCAGGGGATGGGAAGGCTCAAACGTGACACTGTGACCAGCCAAAACAGCAAGCCAGGCAGTGACTGATTGAAACGCTCCAAATAATAAATTCTTTTAAACCAAAAACAATTCCAAAGAGACTCAGCGTATTTGCAGATGTTATTCATATAGAAGGAGAGTCAAATATCATCCAATAACCCACTAAGCCTGACTTGCTCACTGGCTTAGAGAGGATACACTAAGCTTCGCGCTTTATTTCACTCGGTTTCTTGAGCTTATAACCAGAACCAGGCAGTTTGCAGCAGTCAGCCCACACGTTCCATTCACCTCCTTCTTCTGTAGTTAAAATTGTTAAAATTGCTCAAGAGTATGTAATGAAACCATCTCTGTGTGGCTGTTCACCAGCATTTCTGCAGAGGCATAAAATATGCGTGGATGCTGGGTGGGTCTGTGCGGTTGTGTGTATCAGGGAGGGTGCGCGCAGCAATGCGGGCTGGCACGGGCAGTGCCAGCACCTCTGCTTTCCCAGCACCAGAACATCTGCCCCTGGCACAGGGCACCGGCGCTCGGGGTGAGCCCAGCCCTTTGCAGCAGCTGGGAAAAAAAAATACACGCAACAGCAACAGGCAGCAGTGGGGAAAGAACAGACTTGTCACACTCCTGGAAAGAAAAGCGCAGGTTGCTTTTCTTTTACGGCACTTCAAATGCAGCAGCTTTTCTGGTTGTGTTTGGGATATTTCTTAGATGGCAATTTTCTGATATCCTTGGATTTCACAAATTTCTGATATTTAGTGTTTCACCTTGGCTCCAAGGGAAGAAAGAAACCTGCCCACTTCTTTGTCTTCCCCATTTACAACTTCTCATTATTTCTTCATTGCAACCCATCAAGTGAACTCTTGTTTCAAAAAGTATGGGCGTAGAAAAGCTAGAGTTTGCTGTACTTTCATTTCGCTGTAACTTTTCTGAAGTTGATGAAATCATGAGAAGTTAGAGACTGAAAAGAAAAGCAGTCAGGAAAATGGGGAGAAATGAATCCCTCCCACTCCTCACCCTGGCATCTCCCCAACATCTTTCATTTTATTTTGTTCAGCAATAACAACAATAGGAAACAGAATTATTTATCAAGTAATCAAATGTCCTTTGTGAATGCTCAAAAAAGTTATTTTTTTAGTTTATTTCTGTAAGTATTGGGCTTCGTTGCTATACATTCTCAGGGCTATTCCAAAGGGGAGTCGTCTTTTGGGAGCACACATTTGGTTGAAAGGACACCAGAGCTGCCTGAAGCAAATTCATTTCAAATTCAGAAGAAATAAGGTGAGGGAGGGGAAAAATGGGAAAAGTTAAAAATAAAAGCTTTGGAGAAAAGCAGGTTATGGTAGGCACGGTCCCAGCCACCAGGAGCTCAGGCTGAATACGGGAGACAAGGATTCACCCAGAAGCATGGGAAGACTGCGGTCTCCACATACCATGCAGGTACACTTGCTTTTAGATATTATTCTGTCCATCAGACCATATTCCCTCTACGATATCAGTAAAAGCTGAAAACAATTTCTTTGTGCCTTTCCCAAAGTTGCTGGCATCCCTTGTTCTCCCCTTGTGGCTGGCCCGTCGCGTGGTACAAGCTCTGCTTCGCAGCTTTTACAGGTTGTCCCGGGAGTGTTACCGGAGCTCAGGGCTTAGGTGGTTGCCCTTCGCATCAGGAGACCATATGATGCATTTCAGCATTTAAAAAGATAATTTTATCAGTTTCATTGCCTTGTGTGTAATATATATTTATGAAGTGTGTGTCCGTATGATTTCTACCACTGAGCTTCTAACCCTGTGGCAGCCCTAAGGCTTAGTAGACTTACACACAGCAAGACTCAAATTCTTTCCTTTTAACATCAAATCATTCATTATTGTGTGATTTATTCAAAGGCTGCAGCATGGAAAGTAAGAAATGCCCGTTGTTGCCAATAATATAATCAAATGTGGGGCTTAATCCTGTAAACATGCATAAGTAAAGTTACTTATATATCTAAATCTTTGGTGCATGCAGCCGTTTGAATAAACTCCTCAGCCTGAACAGGCATCTGTACAGTATTTAATGCGAAGAGTTTGAGCCAGCCTGGGGTCTTTGTGCTAAATATATAATAATTATTATAATGAGGGTATTAATGATTTATTTGTGTGCTGTTCTTACATCTAGTGCCAATATTATATAGGATGTGTATCTGGGAAGAATTTAGCCCTTCGTATTTTATATCTGTAATAATCCATGACTGAGTTGCTGGATTCCATCTCATTTGTATATGCCATATTTTTTTCCAGAACATCTGTTTAAACCCACACTGGATAGCTGCCAGATTAGTGGAAAGGATATGGTATAAAGAAGACTTTTGTTTCCTTCGAGCAAGGAGGAAAAATAAGTTACAAGTCGGTGCATATTGCCGAGAAGAAGCAACTTTTTCTCTCCAGAAGCAGATGTCCTGTAGTGTTTGAAAATGAAATGTTTTTGTGTCTCGCAGGCAAAGGTTCTGCGCTTCGACAATATTGATTGTCAGTTAGTACAGGCTGTCAGCCTGCCGTGGTTAACCTACCAGTTGTTGGAGAGACAATCATGAGCAATTAAGAATCACATTTCACAGTTTCAAATGCATCCATATTGCCACTTTATTCAAAATCCTTTTTTTCATGTTGGAAAGTACATTGGTGAGAGAGAAGGAGTTTTCTTTTTTCCCCCTGCCAACCATATTTTCATTGCTGGCCAAATTAAGAGAGATATATATTGCTCATAAACTTGCTGCAGTTTCTTGATTAAAATCTTAGATGCAGCACTCCTTTCAACATCAATCTATAATAATAAGGAGGGAGCACATTGCATTGCATGTCTTTGTGTTGTGCCTTAGATGCAAAGCACCAGGGAAGCGTCAGGGAAAGGTTCAGCTGCAGAACAAGCAGTAGCGCAATGAGAAAAGGACCATTCTTTGCGAGGACGGACCTTTGTGATTTGAAACAGGGGAAAGGATAGGAAGGTTAAAACCAAGAAGGGCCGAAGGCTTAGCAGCTGAAGTTACAACAGTGCTGGCTATGCAGCAATTACGGGAATGGCTGATAGAAGCAAGGTGGCAAAGTGCTGAAATCAGCCTGTTACACCAAGAAAAAGAACCCACATGACATGAAACACAGAGTGCTACACAGCCCCAAAATCAGCAGTGCCCGGAAAGCTTGTGGCTCTTGTCACCCCTCTGCCAAGCATCTTTCAAGGCTTTGGTAGCTGGTGGCCTTTTAGAGGCAAATATCAGAGACGCTGGGTCTGGGCACTCTCTTACCATAACTCAATGTGTTACAAAGCCTGTGCCAGGCACTGTGCACATTATGTTGTGACAAACTCTGTGCATACCGTCACCTTGGCTGGTGGTTTCAGTCCAAACACCTGGGAGCCATCTCAACCTCATGAGCCAACACGATTTAGAAGGACTTCAGGCAAAGACAAATCCTGCCTCCTTTTCCAGAACTTTTCCAAAACAAATCATTTCCTAAAAGCAACAAAAATCTATCAGTTCTTCCAAGAGAGCACACCACTCAGTCTCAAAAGAGATTTCTGACCATCAGATGACTCCCTCCACGGGGTTTCTCAGCACCTGGAACCTCAGGAGCCCTTCCCACGCCTCTGCCACCCACGTCTCATGAAATCCATGCATGGTCTGGGTCTGTAATGCTCAGGGGAATGGGACCAGGAGCAGCACCGGCAGGTTTCGCTGGTGGGAATATGCCCCTTGCAGAACACGTGAGGTTCTACCTTACATGCAAGGAAGGCAAGTAAATGCCAAGTCATAAGCAAAAACATATACATCATTCAGAGATTGTCAAGAGCAACTAGCAGAAAATATCAGCACGCACTTCACAATTAAGAGGCTCAGAAAACCAAGTTGTTTGTGAACCTCTCCATGGAAAGGGTTTCTTTCCCACCTCACACTCCCCTCCATCCCATCAACATTACAAAAACCCCCAAATCCTGAGCAACATCAAAATGGACCAAGCCAGCAATGGACCTCAGCCGAGTCCCACAGTGCTGCCTTGGCATTGCAGCACTGGCGGATTAATCAAGTGAAATCTTCATGATTTAGGATCTCAGCAGAAGTATTTCAGAAATGATCGACAATTTGGGGCAGCAGTACTAGCAAATGAAAGGTGCTGAAAATGGGGAATCACAAGAAAAAAGGGAAATTATGTAGCTGAATAATATTGAGAAATCATCTCCCACACACATATGTACACAGGTTCTGATACCAAGGTTAGTATGAGTATAAAAGTGAAGAGTTTCATCTTTAGTAAGACTTTGTCAATTCCAAACTTAGATTAAAGGGATTTCTATGCAGTAGCTCTCTCTGACCATCTTCACCTCTCCTCTGTACAAAACACAAGTTTGTGGTTTCACAATCACATTTTCCGATTTTTAAAACATGTTTTCTCTGCCAACTTGCTTTGTGAGAAACACGCTGAAACTGCAAGAGAAACTGTCTCGATGGAGGAAACTGAAATGGCTTCGTGTATGACATGCGAACAATGGAACAAAGTAAACACTGACAAAAATAGAAAGCAGTGCTTTATTTTCTCTCTGATCTTTAATTTTTAGGGGATATTTGTGATTACGGAGAACTTCCAACACTTCAGGCAAATGGGAAATTTTTAAACAACTGATGTAATAGAGAGTTTAGGTGTTAGCATGCGATGAAACAATATCTTATTCTTACTGACAGCAGGATACAAAAATTTCTTGTATTTAGGACTCTTCCTGAAACTAGCAAGAACGATGGATAAATGTCTTTAAATGGACTGCAGATCTTTGCATCACACTCAACTAAACGCTCTGTCTCTTTGATTCTTCTAGGATAAAACATTCAAGAAAACTAAACATGATTTTCCCCCCTCTCCTATGTTTGCCTTTGAGTTGAGAAGTTTTCTATCAAGTGATTCAAGCTGTAGAAAACATCAAGTACCCTGAGCACCTTGCTATGATTTACGATCCCCAAAATCTTGATCCTGATACCAGAGATGAGAAACTTGGATCCGTATTGAGAAAATGACTTGATCTTATGCTAATCTCGATCAAACTGTTGACACTGACATTAAGCAAACATACTAGGATGTAATTACATTTTACACTGATCTATAAAATATTCATGTAATAATAATGAATACATACATGCAATCATACAATATCATCATCATAAACTGTGGTCAAATACATATGATATTTGCAATGCTTATACCTTGTTCATATAAATAAATATTCATTAGAACTGAAACTAATTACTGCATGGTCGATGACAGCTGAGAATATTAAGCACCACTACTGAATTATGCCTTCAAAGGCAATTTTGAAATGACATTCATTTTCAAGTTGTGGGTCAGTTTATTTGCCCAGCTACGATAATATTTTTTTCCAGTGGAAAGAATAATGTTTATACTAATTGTCATGAGAATGTCTAAGCATTTTCTGTGACTAGTAATCAGATTAGGGAGCTGCGAGTGTCTGTAAGTACACCAATGCTAGACTATTTTCATATTTAAAATTGGCCTTTCCCACAGCTCATTCAAGTTTATGTTCAAGCCACATGTCCCACAGATAAATAAACAGATGCTCTATATAAAGAGTTAGATCATATTCTGAATGAGTGAGGAACATATGTCATCATTAAGGGAAGCTTCGGTGCCAACGCTGGCATTAAGGTAGAGGAAAGAAAACAAGGAAGAACTTGAAATAGAGCAACATAATCCCAAGGAAGTTGTCAAAACCAGAAGAGAGGTTATTTGTGCTAGAGTTGGCAATAAAGTGTTGCTCGGCAGTTTTGGTTGAAAAACAAAAGAATAGCAAGAGGAAATTTTTATTTTTAATTAGAAAACATCCTCTGTTGTTGGTAGTTTGGGGCTGAAACCAAAAATTATGGGTTTTTTACCTCAATGTGCCAAACCCCTAAGTTTTGTTTGAACATAACTTTTTGTGAGGGATTTAAGGTGCCCAGTTTTCCAACGAAAACAACAACAAAACGAATAAAACTGAAATTTCCCAAGAATATTTCTCTTTGTTGGAAATTTTTTTTTTTTTCAGTAAGAAATTTTCACGGAAGTTTTTTTTCACATGCCACTGATGAAAGGAGGATATCCAGATATAGCTGATAATAGATCTTTACTGTCTGAATGCAACTAGATGACATTGTTTTTATTGTTACTATTGTGTTGTGTGCTTCATAAATAGAGACTGGAAAGACAGTTCATGCCCAAGAGATCATTGTAATCTAAATATAAGTCTAGAGGCTTTATTTATAAAATGTACAGAATCAGAGGTTTTTAACTGCATGCAGAAATACTGTTCAGAGAAAAATACTGTGCACACAAAAAGAACTTTAGTTCCCAGGTTTGGGGAAAATCATAAGTGAAAAATCATGTTATAAGTAAAAAAAAAAAAAAAGAAAAAGTTATCTGCAAATGCCTCATGAATTTATCTGCAAGTTGATCATAGCAAATGACAGAGCACTAACACAGAAAACCTGGAAAAGACTGAAGAGCTCCCTGAAGTACCAGAAGAGGGAGGGGAGTCTGTGATGGGCAGAGGAGAGATCACTGATGCGGTCAGACGGTTTATGTAGGATATTGTTTCAGGTGACGGTTGATTTCCTAAATCACAAACATCCTAAGACACATCCAAAGGTGCAGTGAATAATAATGCACAAAGCACTGGGAGGGCAGAGCTGCTGTTACACCGATTTTTATCTCTAAGGTTGCTAAGAAAGGGTTTATTTCTTGGATGAAATCCACAAGAACTGAGGGATCCAAGGGTGGGAAGGGAGACCCTGTCTCAAGGAAAGGAAAAGACCCATTTCCCTGCTATCAGTGTAACATGGTGGGATCAGGAAATTTGGGACCAGGCTGGGGATCCTCTGGCCGGTGGTACACAGGGAAGGTGGGACGTTCTGCATCTGCACATCGTGCACCACCTCCAGAGGAGGTTGCTGGATTTAGCGAGCAGCTTTTTGCTGCCGGTTGCATCGGTCAGTGTTGGCGTCTAAAGATTTGGCAGTACGTGGCCGGATCTGTGTGAGACTTGGCTGCCTGCACCATCTTTTTATGCACTTAATTTGAGAAATGAGTACACGACAAATTTCTGATGGCCTGATGTGACAGAAAACATCCAGTGCTCCGTAAGCTGAAAACCTCCTATAAAGCCCCAGACCCAGGTGTAGTCCTATCTGAAGGAAACACCCGCCTGGCACTCCAGATTTGGGAAAGCAACTTTACCAGGGAACTTGTCGGAAGGGCTTTGGAGCAGGACCATTCGCACCAACAAGCTTTGGGCTATTTCCTGCTCATGGTTGTGCAACTGCCCTTCTGCCCAGGTCTTCAGCACTGCCGCTAAATGAGTCCCACACCAACCAGCCCCTGCTGAGGGGTCCTGAATGTTTGGGAGTGAAGGAAAGGGGCAGCCTGGTCCAGGGTGGCCACTTAAGGTTGTCTTCTCCCAGATGTTGTGGCCACCACCACCCGCTCTGGGTCTCTTGGATGGGCAGGTTGTCTGAAGTTGATTGGAAGGGGAGCAGAGCCATGGTTTGCTGAACGCAGTCAGCGGACGCTGGCAGCCGGTTGGCAATCGGGTACGTTCCTACCTCACTCCAGCTATTTCATTTATGTGACAGTTTGTGGGAAACATCTGGCACAGCATCTGACTGACACGTCTCCAGCTACAGAAAGCTGAGAAAAATCAAAGCACCCACCAGAGATAACAAAATGCATTTTTATGCATCTTAAGCCTCATTCTTTTCTCTCAGCCACCAGACCCGAGCCAGGGGTAATTCAGCTAAAGTCAGTGAAGGACAGGCTAAAGATAGTGTGAACTTTGGTTAAAATGTTGCTGCCTCATGAGACAATCCCTGAACCAGGCCATCCAGGTTCTCCTACTCGCACCATCACTGATTTTGTGTGTGACCCTGGGCAAGTCATTTTTTCTTTCCCTCACTTCAGTTTCTCTCTCTAAATGAGGGAAACAAGAGACTGCTTTGGTCACACATGTTGATATCTGCCAGAGCAGTGTAGAAGAGTTAAATGTAATTACAGCCATTCTGGCTGCATTGATGATTGTACATAACTTTTGGTGATCATCCAACAGACAAAAGTAAAACGGGACCAGGAGCTGGAAGGTGAAACATTTTCAGTTCAGTCTGAACGTGTAGAGCATGTTTTTAGGGCAGACGAGGAACCACTGCAACGGCTTACCAATGACCATGGTGGATTCTCCATGCAGAATATCTACAGGCAGTGTGGGTGTTTTTCTGACGTTAAAGATAGAGGTTCTAGAGGACTAGAATGGTGTTTTAACATTCAGCTTTCCTTCATCCAACAGCTGATGTCCTCGCTACTATAAATTAAAGATAATGCTATTACGTGAGGGAAACCCAGGTCTCTGCAGGGCTCAGATGCACGATCCAGTTACTGCAAGCAAACAAGCTACCTCATGTCAGCTGAGATGTGGTAACTCTGCGCGTACTTGCTCCTACAAGCAATAACAATAGCTCCCTACAGCAACTGTGTGCTATTTCAGTTTTGCTTTCCCCACCACAAGAAGTGCCATTCCACTGTCTTCACAAGAGACGAAGCATGCACACGGTTGTAACAGTTGCCCAGCTCAGTTGGGCTGACAAGCGCTAGCTTGTCAAATGGCAGTAACTCAATTGAATGTCTGAGCACTAATATTGAAACTCCACTAAAAATGAGAAGACCTCTTTGGAGATGTGTTCATTCTTAAGACATCATAAAAATGGATGTGGTTTTGCAGTGGAGAAGTTCAAACAGGTAGCCTGCAATCTTCTCCCCGGGTCTATGTGAAGCTCTCCAGCTTCATAACCCGTCACTGCTGCTGCTATCCATAGTCACTGCTTAAAATACTCTCTGCTGTTGGAATACACCAGAACAGCCCTCCTCCCACATCCAGCCCCCATACAGAATGATCTCAATGCAAAAGAAATGACAAAAAGAGTGTTTTTGGCAATAATTAGGTCAATTAGAATGTAACAAGGAGAGTGGTCTAGACATAGATGGCATTTAAATTAGCAACATTTGGGTTCTTCAGTTCAATCACCTATTTAATCATCAGTTCATCTATGTGAATTCCTAGCAAATTAGAGTATTTGCTAATTTAACGTACCCTGAAGGTGGTGACTAAATTATGTATCAATGTCACTGATGCCTGCTCTGTCTAAAGCATAAGAGAAACGCAGCCAGGCTCTTCAGAGACGGGCTTTGGTGTCACATGTTCTCCAGGGATCACACAAAATGCTGTGTTTCAGAAAGGTTTGTAAGGTTAAAAAAGACACTTTGGTTCTGCATTAGCCAATCCAAATTTCATTTAAACTTTCCTCGTCCAAACCTGAAGCCCATGCGCAAAGCCACCGACAAAAGAGAGGGAACTGAAATAAATTTAATTCTCAACATGTCCTGTACTCCAAAGTGGCAGGTGGCCATTTTTGAAGCCAAGGGTAATGAACAATAATCACTTTTATAAATGATACAGTATAAGTAGATCTAAAAGTGGGAGATGATGCAGGAAACCATAGCATCCTCTTACACGATATGCTAAGAAACTGATCCTGTGGCTTGCATAGCACTTTTCCCAGGCCATACAAGATGCCATCAGTCTCTCCTGGTGGGGCTAACCCTTACCTGGGTGAAACTGTCCCCTGTGGAAAGCCTGCACAAGAGTTATCCATCACTCAGGTCACTCCTCTAATTGCAAGTGGCACATAAAAAAGTCTCTTCTGGCTTTATAATTGATGCCCTGCCAGAAGCCAAAGCGTTGTCCTTCCTCTGGGGCTCAGATGTGATCCTCTCACATCCTTCTTCAAAACTGACACGGACTTCAGCGAGGCTGAAATCGAGCTCCAAAGAAAACAAGTTTATGGTGCACCTCTGAAAGGGGTCTTTGCAGAAAACGTGGGTGGGGAGGGAATGGAAGATGAGGAGGTTGGAACAAATCTGGGAGGAAAACAAAACCGGAATTTTTGAAAAGTCTGATTTTATGCTGCACAACCTGCATGTTTTACCCTCTTTCCTGTTCACTTTAATTTTAGACTCAGCAATTTGAGGAAGCCCCTACTGTGTAGTCAGTACCAGATTGAGGAGTCAATCTTGGGCCCTGCCTAGAGCAAAAAAGGTGATACTATTTGTCACACACAGTAGCTCTGCTTAAGCATCCCCTAGAAAAGGGCATGCTCCTGTCTGTGAGACCAGGCTGACAGTCCCAGAGATCCTTTCAGGTATGGTGGAGGGAGTGGTACCTCTACAGGTAAGAGGCAGCATCGTTCCAGCGAGAGGTGTGCTTTGTCAGCACACCGTCATCTGCAGGGGTTTCTGAGAGGTTACCTGGTGACTTGAAAACAGGCCTACCGTCAAAGAGTTCAGATGCTTCTTGAGTGGTATTCAAATGCCTAGAGATATAGGGATGGGTGCAGCCTTGGCAAGATTTTAAAAGCAAGATAAGGAGAAATGAATAATTAGGCATCTGACTGGAGCTGAAAATTCACATCTTTCCTCAGGATTGGTGAACTGCTTTGGCTAAAATAAGATGCAATTTGAATCTTTGCCAGTTGCTTGTATTAAACTGAACCCTTTTTTTTTTTCACTTAAGATCAGAGATTGCTTTGTTCAATGTTGAAGCACGTCAGAAATTCTTCTGTGAACCTTGGAAGTCTAAGTGGGGGGAGTGGAGAAGAAGGAGTTACCATACTGCTGCATTTGGCACCGGGTGCAACCGAGTGAATGCTGCCTCCAGGTCTGGGTCTGTGATTCAGCAGGGATTTTGATAAATTAAAGAGGCTGCATAGATGCAGGTACCCACATTGCTACCTCTCCACGCCTGTTTTAGGACATTTGGCTTGGTTAAATATAAACTCCAAACAGAGGGTCCCTCTGCTCGCCCCAGGGCTAGCTGTTTTCAGAGGCGTTTGCCCTTCAGCCCAGGACCTTGCAGAGAGACCAGCTTTTTTCCAGAGCCACTTGCTGGCTTTAAAATGAGTTGCTCCCTTCCCAGGTGGGCCTGATAACAGGGAGCTGGCTGGCCCCAGGCCCTCAGAATTGTAAAAGGTCGCAGGCACCACCGCTGCAGCCCAGAGCAGAACCAGGAGAGGGGTTACAAGAAAAACTCCCTTTGATTTCAGCAGAAAGTGAGATTATTTGGGCAATAAATGAATACAGCAAGTACATGCTGACGTGGCCAGATCTGAAATGAAAATAAAGACAATTTTAGCATTCCTTTACAGTGCCTGATTGAAGAATTTGGTCACATGGCAGGAAAGAAGGTCACTGAAGAGAGCTCTTTTAACAGAAGCCCATTCGTATTTTAAACTGGTCACATGCCTTTCCATTCTCTGATGTGAGTCTCCTCTTCCTTCATCTTTATTTACATTGATCTGTTTTCATATTTTGCTTTGAATTGCAGGCAGGCTTTTCTCTATTAGCCAGTTTGAAGGGGTGGTGGAGGCATCCCCACTCAACTCCTGTTTGCCCCATGTCCGAGAGGAATCATTTTTCCTAATGAAAGAGCATTAGGGCAATCTCATTGACACGATGCATTTTATGCTGACTGGTCAAGATCAATTCTAGAAACAGACTGTAGCACACGAGTGTTTCTACTCTTCCATTTGTCTCTGCAGTCAGGCACACTTCAAATACATTCCACGTCACGGACCGGAACAAAAGGTTTGCATCTAAAACAGTGGGACTCATAGCTAACATTATCAGAAGTGTTGCATAGTGATGCCACTGTAGTAAAACACAGATTTCTATCGGAGAAACATATATCATGCTCAGAAGGATAGCAGCATTTGTAAAAGCATACAGTACATAACGAGGAGAATTTAATCATGCAGAGCAAGGAGACTTGTCAGCAGCTACAAAGCAATAGATTTAATTCATACCTGAGAATAATTTGATCTTCAGTTTTCCTCCACACTACTTACTACACCCAAACAGCTTGTACGAGCTATTGACGGGCAGAAATTGTCGAGGAGTTATGGCTATTTAAGACCTGACTTTCTCAGCACTTGCAAATGCAAGAGCAGAATGCTGATTAGCTCTAAGATGACATATGCATAAAAAAAGGACCTCAAGAATATAATAATTCAAGGCTACTTAAAACAAAAGGTGTTTTTGTAAACATTACGCAAATATTGATTTGGGGAATCTGAGCTCCGAGCCGAAAGCCAGGCTGAATGCATTTCCAGGGCGTGTGCAGTTAGTACCTCAACCGTGATAAGATTACAATGAGCGTTTTTGACTATTGCTAACCATAAACAGAAATTTGAGCTGTGAGGGTCAACGTGGTGACTCAGCAATCAAAGTTATTTCATCCTGCTGCAGCCAGAGAACTGCAGTTCAGTTTCCAGCACACGTTTAGGATTTCTAGGGGGAACAGGAGATGAGTCAGGGAATTAGAGCAACCTTGCATTACTTAACTAGTGCTTGTGGCTTGATCAATGGCACTGGGAAAGCTCTGCTGTAGGGAACCCCTGCAACAGTGTCGCAGTGTGCTTGCTTTTACAGAGCGCTGTGGAAGCTGCCAGTGCTGTCAGATGTCGGGGGGGAAATAGGAGAGAGAAGGAAAAAAAAAAAAAAGATCAGCAAATAATGTGAGAATTTACTGTAGCGTTGCGCGGCAGATAATACTTACCTTATTGTGCGTGGACTGATGCATACTATATCCCAGCTGTGATGCAGGTAGACACAAAACTTTATATCCCATGGCTCAAAAATACTGCTATTTTCAAGGTACAGCCAATCCCTGGTAAACTGGAACGCACACAAAACCCACAACGTTCCTAGAGCAGGAGTGTGTCCTCACCGGTCAGCTGCAACGTCAGGCAGGTGATTAACAAATGCCTGCATAAAATCAGTGAGGTCTTGTTTATCAACCACCATGCTATTAATTAGCTCACATGTCAATATTAATTGAAGTGATTTGTATTAATAATGGTTGTCTCTGCAAGGTGTATGGCATACCTGCAGGGATCTGTGCTTGCTCCTGGGCTTAACTTTTGGCAAATATTCTAACCTAGGAGATATCTTCACAATTTCAAAATACTAATTTTTTGAGAGATAACTAGCTGTGTAACTAATGGCTATTTATTAATAGAACCTATACATGGAAAACCATCACCTAACAACTACGTCTGAAATAAAAAGAGTAACAGTGTTATGTAAGAAACTGTCTAGCTGAAGCCGTGTCATAAAAAAGCTCCAATGACACACATAAGGGGGGTAACGTTATTTGCAAATTATAATAATAGCTTTCCACATCTGTTCTCATGAAGAGGGAAAACTGTGTGGCTGCTGGTATTTTATTTAAGGTTTGAATCTATCCATATTGCTTTACATTTTCTAAAAAAATCTATGACTCTCTTCGTTTTACTTTTTCTTACTTTGTTAAAGGCAATGCTGTAGCTCAGGTTACTCTGGGGTTGTCATCATCCCAGGCTCAGGTTGAGCCTCTTCTGGAACTGAATTGTCCCAGGTGTGCTTTCAATTTAAAAATGACTCTATGAGGACAAATATTAGGGCAATCACAGCTGCTTCTGTGCTACTAAACATGATTGTTATTTTATCATTTATAGGATTGCCAGAGCTCCCTGGTGCTGTGCGGTGTCCTGGCACCTCACAAGAGGCAACATCTGCCCCAAGGATCCTATAATCAAAGAATAGCGAAGGGGCTGGGGGAAGGGAATTAATCAATGATTGATTTTCTCTGCATTAAATACAGGAGTGTCTGAGGTATGGAGATTAAATGACTTGGCTAGGTTATGCAGAGAGTCTATAAAAGAATTGGGAATTGAAAGTAGCCCTCTTCCATCTAAATGCAGACATGTTGAGTCATCAGTCAATAACAAGACTGATTTCCATGGCAGTAGCGTTCGGAGGCTTTAATCAGGTTTCATGTCCTATTATGCTGGGTACTGTGTAAATATAGAATAACAGATACTCTCTGCAGGCATGTGCTTAAACAGATCCCTGCTGATTTCAGTGGAACTCTACATGTCCAGAAGGATTCCCTGGGGTAGATCTGATTTTCTAAATAGGGATGAGATGCAGTAGGTGGGAGTAAAACCTGCAGGATTTATGGGGAACAGATTATAGGTAACGGGATCACAGGGGTGCCTGCGTAAGGTATGCAGTGTAGCAACTTTGTTGATGACTTGTTTTATTTATTAATTATGGAAGAGGGTAAATGAACAAGGGAGAATCATAAACTTTTTCAGTGCGAATCTGGTACCTATGTGCTTTGAAGTGTCTGAGTACTGGTGTTTTAGTGAATTGCAAAGTTTTCCTGCCCAAGAATAAATCAAAAGCACTTAAAACAACTGCAGCAAAACTCTTTTCCATTTTTTCACATAAATAGTCTTTAGCAAAGAGTAACCTCTTTGCTAACTTAAAAGGTGGGACGGTGAAAGGTAAATGGAGAATAAAGATGCTATAATGGGAAGAACCATGAGCACATTTGGAGGACATCTGCTGAGATGTTATCGGTGGCAAAAAGAAGCCCTGCCCATCTGGTGACATCATTTTCTACAACTTCCAGCCTGTCCTGGCAGGCTCAGGGGCTGCAGCGGGAACGCTGTGTGAGAGCCAGGCTGGATGCAGCAGAAAAATACAGTGGGCCTGATTCCCTCCAGGCTGGCAACGAATATCTGGCTGAGGAGCAGCCAGTTCTCCAGCCAAATGCAGATGACAAGGCTGAGGGCAGTGAAGACTGCAAGGCAGGTCAACAGGTTGATTTCTTTCACAGTTGCCCTTATCATTTTAATATTTAGCATGTATGTCAGACGAGCACCGAGGAGCTCCTGCAGAGACTGTGCTCGGCACTGGACACGGACATGCCGAGAGGTAGGTCCTGTCCACACAGACCCGAAGGGATGGCCCTGTAATCCGCAGCCTCTGAGTGGACCCAGCTTAATGCATGAGCCTTTCTATTCAAGGCTGGGATGGGAAGTTCAGCAGACAGGCCATGTTTGATGACTCGAGGTCCAGGAAAACTGATGTTATGTGCTGAGCATGGTGAGTGGTGGGGTGGTGAGGGCAACCAAGTAGGTACTTGTTATATCAGCACACATGCAGGGTTTTTTAGCCTGAATTCTGCAGTGTTTGTGCATGTGCCTGGTTCTTATTCCTAATATCTTCTTAAACTTCTTCTTCTTCCTAATGTTTTTTTAACTTCTGGATACCATCAGCTCATGTGGCAGCAATGTTTTCAATGCCTGCGTCTACATTAGCACGTCTGAATCAGGAGTGTGCTACCGAAGCAAATCTCCTGATCATACCGATTTGCTGTGCTTCAGTTTGTATCATGGACAAATCTGGGAGTGCATCAACTGGGCTCCCTTCCAGTGAACCTAAAGCAGTGAGATCCTCCAGACCAGTTCACGTGAACTCTGGCCACCACTGGGCATGCAGTCCGTAGGACCCCGTTGCAGCTAGTCCGAAGCACCCCCACTCCACTGGAACACCTTCGGTGTGGAGATGGGGTCCTCCACACCAACGGAGTGATTACTCCAGAAAACCACTCCTCCAGGGCCACTACTGCTCAGGCAGAGCAAGCACAGCTCAGCTTGTTGCCCACAGGAAACTTCAGGCCAGGGGGAGAGGAAGAGGGTTCAGGCTTGGAGAGGAGCCCTGCCCCTCAAAGCAAGATCGACATAACTCGCTCTGGCCACAGGGTGCAACAACCATAAACCTATCTGTAGGCACAGCTAACAAAAGCAGCGTAGGTGTAGCTTTACTGTGTAGTAAAAGCACTCGGAAGTTTTGTGACAATAAGAAGTCAGGCAGAAAAGGAGACCTTAGTGATGTCACTGAGGGCAAGGGGTAGCACAAGCTCAAACCTGATCAGACACCAAAGAACTCCAGGAGAGAGATGCTCAAACAGCACCCCCCCCCCATATATATTTAAAATATGGTTTTTTTTATATATATATATAAAAAATATTTATATAATATATAAATTATTACCGGGGCTTTCCTTTCATAAGACTGCTTGTTGTATTATAAATAAAGCAGAAACTCCTCTCTCTTGTTGCTCCATAAGCCATTGCTTTTTGGTTGGTGTCTGATTGGCATGACTGCAGAAACAGGGACGCAGCAGGGCTCTGAAGTAAAGAGAGCACCAAAGATATGAATTCATCTTTCCTCTCTTTTCCTGCTTTTATGCATGGTAGTGTCTTCTCTTTTACCTGTGACGTGAATACAGATGAAGACATCACTAAGTGCAATTTTATGGCTGCAGTAGCCAGAGGGTCAGAGCAGAATGATGCTGAAATGGTCACTTCTGCCCTTAAAAAAGTTTCCAAACCATACAATTTTGAGGAAGTGTTTCAAAGGGTAGCAGATTTTTGCATGCATGCATGCAGATGCCATTAAAAATGCACTGAAGAAATTAAAAGCAATCCCTTCTCTTCTGGCGTTAATATACAAATAATAAAAAAACCTGCCAGTCCACTGGATAAATGTCATACATATACACATTTTAAAGGATCTAGGAAACCCCTGTCACCATAGCGCCTAAAACCTTAACAGCTCGATTACAGCTCTTGATCTCTAGGGAACTGCAAATGTCATGAGGAAGACTGACCTGCTCTGCGCTGGCTTTCCCCTGGAGCTCAATGCAGCCAGAACCAGTGCTCCAAGAACCCACTGCTGTGTGAGTGCCCGCATCCAGCAGCGCGGTTGCTGCTCCTTCCACGTTTCCGTGTGGGGATCTGCAGGGGTAAACAATCACTGAAACTGCACCCAAGTTAACGTGCCCACATTGTGCTTAACTCTGTAATTTTAGGTGAAGAGCATAATCAGCGTTGGGTGTGTGAGAGTTGGGAATGCACCAGGAACCTGGAAGTTTTTACTTTTCTTTTAATGTGTCTATAACTTCAGTATTTCCATCTCAGAGGATTTGCCTTTCTGACTAGAGTTAAGATTGTGATGTTTCTTCACACAGATCATTGGAATTTTCTGCATTTTCAGGTATCCTCCCAGAACTAAGAACTCAAGACATGTTACTTTATAAGCAAGGGGGAAAAGCAGCGGTTTGAAGCAGACTTCAGTCCCTTCAGATCAAAACCTGTGTCTTCCGATGTGTCTCCACAGTGCCTAATGGTGCCTGGTCCAGACAGGGACTTGTGGTTATTACTGTAACAACAAAAGCAACTGCGGTGGTGTATGGGACAGACCTGATACACTTGCTATTTTTGTACATTCTATATCTAACTAGTGCATTTTCTATGCAAACCAGTTCAGTTCCTGTTTATATAGCAAATTCCCCATACCATGTTTGCTGCCCGCTGTCACGGCTGTCATCATTCCTGGTCAAGAGGACTGTACTGCTCTCACTTTGGAGTTTGTCAGCAGCATTCGTGACCCAGCCAGAAAAGCTCTTTGCAGGACTGTGAAGCGTGCCTTCTTCCTCCTGCTCCAGCTGGAGAAAGCCCACTGCCATCCCAGGGCTGTCCAGCTTGAGCACCCTGGTGACCGGGAACAGAAGCTGGAAACCAAACCTAGGGCTCCTGTCCAACCTTTCCCAGGACTTTTAGCGAGCCATTGGGAAGAGCTCCCAAAAATGCTTCAACAAACAGGCATCATTCAGTTTGCTGCTCTTCACGTTACCAGTTTAGCTGACACTTAGTCTTGTAGGAAATTCATTGGAGAAGTACAAACGAAATCATACATTTATTCAAAAGATGGATTTCTAAAAGGCAAAATTACAATGTTTCAGTATGACTACATTTATTATTTTTTCCAGATAGCCTGCTATTGTTTTGCTATTGAGAAATACACCTTCAAACACTGGATTCGTTCAATTTTAGAAGCACAGCTATGTTTATTATATTTGGTGCCATGAAATGCACTTTTAATTTGTATTTTTATTGAGCTAGATTTTTGTTTGAGACCAAACCTGAGTTGTTTAAAAGCTGTTAATGCCTAGACTGAGATACTAGCTCTGTAATTCTAATAGGATATCATATAGTCTCTTCCTTTGAGTACCTTTGAGTACAGCCCACCTTTTAAAAAGGGAGGAACAAATTCACTGTTGACCCATAAAGGTGCTGTCATTACTTGCAATCACAGAACAGAACTTGTTCTACTGGGGGTTAACTCAATAATTTCACTTCATTTTACCGTGCTAGTCTTTCTTCTTATGTGTGACTGGATAAAAAACATTTTTATCCCAAGCTGCTTAATTTTAACATTTTAAAATAACTTTTAAAAGTTACATCAAATTATACGTTACCTACATATGTGTTAAAAATGGATGAGGAGTGCCTGCTCTTCTGGCATGGTATTGATACGCTGTTTGGCAATCAACCGTTCTTTGCCACTAACCCTTACGTTCAGTATTTTTAGGTAATATAAAACCAAGGAACAGTTGATGCACCTTATCCTGAAGCACTTAATAAGCTAGAGTCAACAGATGTGAAATTTGAGGACGTGCTCAGGGAAATCTAGGGACTTCCCTGAAAATTAGGGTTATAGACTATAATCCCATTGATGATAACTGAGTGATAAAACCCACATTGTTTGCATTTATAACAATTCTTGAGTGATTTCATTGTTCTCAAAAGAAAAAAAAAAGCTGCTTTTGTTCATTGTCAATACAAAGTCACTCTTGTTGTTGCAGACCAGGCACTTCCTACTTCACCTGGGTATTTTTATCCACAGTACTTTGCTGTGTTTGAAAGATAAGCCCTTACTCCAGACTCTGAACCGCACTTCCCCCTCAACTTTGGGGAATGTCAGATCCAGATCAGGATCCAAACTTTCTAGTTTGGGCCTGTCTTTCATCATCGTAAATCAACAATTGCCAAATCTAAACAATCTGTTCGTGTTGAAATTTGGGTTTTTTTTAATTGCACTTCCTTTCTAGCAAACAACTGAGGTTTATTTTCTTCTCTTTGGGACAGAAAACTGTTTACTGTATGACCTTATTTTTTAAACTGCTGCTTCATTTGCAGGGGGAAGTCCTAATGACCTTGCTCGCCACACAGCCTGGGAGCTTATCAATCAGGACAGGGTTTGGCAGGAAGGCAAGAAAGCTCTCCTGCAATCAGATCCATTACCAGAGATCCCCCTGCCTGGACAGAAGCGTCTTACAGCCCATGAACTGCTGTACTTACACATGCTCTTTCTTGCAGTCTGAAGACTCAAAATTAGTTCAAAAATTAAGTTTCTTCTTGGTTTTCTTAAGTTCGATACATGTCCTCTGAGCTGCCTGCAAGCTTTGCACACTGATGATTAATTTAATTTTAAATGTATCTTTAATGCCTACCTACATTTTAATCTACGCTAAATATTCTGTACGTAATACAGAGTAGGTCGAAATGTGATCACAAACCCAGATTTTTCCTTTCCATTACCTTTGCATCGTAGAGAGTTCTCACAGCCATTTATTTCATTCTGCCCTGGTATCAACAGAAATCTTTCCACTGACTGCAGCAGATGAGGATCTGACTCTAAACTAGGTAACTGGGCCTGTACCACAGGGTCTGCTTATTCCGCTAAGTTGCCCAAATGGTACATTTTTAAAACTGTGCTGAAATATGCCCCAGTAAACCTAAAGGACAGCCACAGAAAATGCCACGCTGATGCAGCAGCTCTGCCAGGAGGAACTGGTCTGTTCCTCGGTGGGAATGGAGGTCTTGCTCTTTCTCCCTGCACCATGAAGAAGAGTGAAGCCTTTCCTCCTCTGTCTTCATCGTTGGCTCCTCTGCACGCTGGTGTACCCAAAATCCAGCGATCCATTTGATGCTCAGGAACCCTCATGACAGATATGATTAGACAGACTGAGCAGATCAAAATGAAAGAAAGTGAATTTCACTAAATGTGTGCAATCATTCAAATGATGTGGTATAAAAGCCTCTTACTATATCAAACAGGTTTGCCACCAGTGTAAAGGCAGAGTCGTATTCCCCAGCTTTACTGCTGTAAATGCGTTTTATGCACCTTTATGTTAAGAGTGTAAAGCTGTGGGAAGATGTGCTGTTCTCTAAATTCCAGCTAGCTTCCCACTGCAGAAACGCGCTCATCAGTGATCGTACGTTCCTGAAGAAATGCAATCAGTTCTTACAGCCCAGTTAGCGTTTATGGCACTGTCAATTAGAAAATAAACAAAATCCCTTAATGACCAAAGAGGGCAAATTTTGATACTGGAAGCGCGGAGCACTAATAAATCTGTCAAAGGCATTTCCACAACGTCATTTTTCAGAGCAGAACGGCTCTTAAAAATCTTACAACACACTGCCACGCTGCAAAGCCATAGTTCAAGTAATTTGTGATGTTTTGAGCCATTCCTGCTGCGAGAGCAGGACGGCCTCGAGCGCAGCGAGGCGGCGAGGAGAGCAGCATCCAGCCCCACCGCCCTGGCCCCTCCGCCGCCGAGAGTCCCCGGGGCCGTGGCCTAACCTTTCCACGCCTCGCAGCCCGTCTGCTGAGCAAAGGGATATCGGAATACCCCCCCGAAGTACCGCGATACCGTATTATTTAATCAGTCGCTATTCCGCGGGCACGAGGGGAAGCTCCGAGCAGAGGGTGAGCGGACTGGCACCCTGTGCTTTTGTCGGGGAAGCTTGCTGGTGGCACCCCAAGAGGTTTACGGGGGCCCGGCCCCTTCCCAGAGGTTGAAACGCCGGGCGGCGGGGTCGGGCCCCTGGTTTTTGGGGTAAATCGTCCACGCTCCGCGCACCAGGCTCCTAACGCTGGCGGCTTCCCGCAGGGCCCACTTAGGAGAGGCCACATCACCTCGCGGGGCACGGCGTCCCAAACGCCCGGGTCAAGGGGCCGGCACGGTGCCGGGGCGGAACGGGACCCCGACGCCGGGCCGCCCGGGGCCAGGCCGCGCCGGGGGCCCGGAAACGCCGCCCTCGGGGCCCGGGGCCGGCCTGGCGGGTGGGCGGAGGGGGGCGGCGGCGGCGGCAGCGGTGGGGGGGGCCGGGCCGGCGGGCGCTGCCCCGCCGCGCTGAGGGGAGCTCGGAGGGCGGCGAGGCCCCGGCGGCGAACCCCCCTCAACCCCCTCCGTCCTTCCCCCCCCTCCCCGGGGAGCGGAGCGGCGCGGAGCGGGGCGGCCCCTCAGCGCGGCGGGCGGGAAGCGGCGCGGCGGCGGTAGGACCCGGCGGCCGCTCCCCGGAGGATGTGAGCGAGCGCCGCGGAGACGCGTGTGGGACGAGCCCGGCCCCGGCTGCGGGAGCTCGGCCCGGTGGCGTTGGGGGGGCGGCGGCGGCGGTTGCGGGGGGGGCTGCTGAGCGAGGCGAGGGGCGGCCTCCCCCCTCCCGGCCGGAGGCAGGGCGGCGGCGGGGGCGAGGCGGAGCGGCGGGGAAGGCAAGCCGGCAGCCGGAGCGGGCGTGTGAGCCCCATGGGCCGAGCGCCTGCGAGAGGGGGAGGAGGAGCCGCCCCGCCGCCCGCCGCCCGGGGATGGTGAGGAGGCGGCGGCTGCCGGGAGCCCAGTGAGGCCTTCGCTCGGCACCCGCCGGAGAGCCCGCCTCGCCAGCCTCCCCCTTCCCCCCGCTCGCTCGCTGGCTCGCTCCCCCCTTCCCTCCCCTTCCCCTGCCTCCCTCCCCGGCTCCCTTTCCCTGCCGCCGCCACCCTCCCATCACCTCCTCCCCGGGCTCCAGCCATGTAAGTGACCCGCTCCCCCGGCTGGGAAGGGCTGGGGGAAGGAAGCGACGGGGACGGGGCCTGCTCCGCTCGGCCGCGCCGTGCCGGGCCGTGCCCGCCGCATTGTGCCGGGCCGGGAGGGGAGGGGAAGGGAAGGAGGAGGGGGGGGGCGGCTGCCCTCCGCCTTCCCCGGGCGGCGGTCGCTGACCCACCTAGGCCGCGGCGGCGGGTGGGGGGCTGCCCCATTCCCCCCCCCCCCCTCCCGGGGCACGGCCGGGCTGCGGCGCCCCGGGGCGGCCGGGCGGGGTTGGGGGGGCCGAGGGGGGCCGGGCTGCGGGTGGCCCCCGGCCAGCGTCCTGCCGGCGGGCCCGGGACGGACAGGAAGCCGTTGGCTGCCCCGGGATGCGGTGGGTGAGAGGGGCGGCGGGGCGGGGGGCTCCCCCGGCGGCCCTCGGGCCGGCCCCGGCTCCCTCGGAGCCACGGCCCTTCCAGCGCCGGCGGGGGGCGGCTGGGGCCGCCCGGGACCTGCCCGAGCATCCCCCGGGGAAACGGGGGTGGCGGGGAGGGGGGTGTGCGTATTTCTAAAACTGTGGCAAATAAAGTCGCCAAGTGCCCCCCTCTTCTCTTCCCCCCCCGCCTTCTCCCACCTCACCCACCCCCATTTTCTCCCCTTGTCTTCTGTAGCCGCGTTGTTCAGCCCAGCTCCGCTTTGCGGACCACTGAGTGTTTGCCGACGGGGGTGAGATTATCTCCGTGGGCATTTGGCGTGTGTAGGTGGCTGTGCAGCGTTTGTGGACTTGATTTTTTTTTTTTTTTTTTTTTGCAGTCGTGTTTTGCAGAGCTGTAGGGAGCTGTCTGCAGATGCCCCCCTGCCCCCCCCAAGTGAAATTCTGCAGTTGCCGAAATGTTCTTGGAGACTTCTAGGACTTTTGCTCCTGTTTCTTTATAAAACACATAATTATAATCAAGTATATGAACGTGCTGGGACTTTTTATATATTTTACTGACAGTACGCTACTGATGCTAATGCAGCTTGCACCTTATCGGTATCTCCCCCTCCTCCCGCCCCCCTAGGGAAAGTATTTAACTGTTTTTCTTTTTGCTTTGTTTTCCTACCACCACTAACATGTAAGAAGCAAATCCCTGATTTGCTCTTGTTTGTTTTATTTATACCACAGGAGGGATGTACATTTCAAAATACAGTTATAAAGGGGAGTTACTAACACTTAATTCAGAAGAATATTTGTTTACAGGTAAATAAATTTGACATACTGCATGACTAGTAATTACTTTCATGTAGTAGTTAATTTCCTGATGACAGCCACAACATTTGTCTGAGTTAACAGATTTAAAGACACTGTGGAACTGCCTTTGATTTTTTCAAATAAGAGAGTTTTTGTTGTGTGCAGTGTTTGTAGAACTGTTTTTGGTGTGCAGCAGTGCTAAATCAAATTTAAGAATTGATCCAATGTCTACAAGTAACTTGTAGCTCCAGCATTCACTTGCTGGCTTATAAAAACGTCCTGTAAGTGATTACATTAAGAATTAAATAGGTTCATGACTGACTTGATTTGTTTGGGGACAGAACAAAACTTCTGTTATAAATACTTTAAAATGGAATTTGATTAAATGCATCTCAAGTTGGTACAGAAGTTCTGAGCAGCACAGTTCTTAAATTATATGAGCATAAACTGTAAAAGGACTTGTTCTTGTTTGGGAACATAAAGAGGATTTTGTCTGGGCTGTGTCTTTGACAGAGAGGGTATGAAGAAGTCTCTTTTCTGCCATCACTCAGTTTTGAAATAGGCAGCTTAGTTTGTCCTATCAAACTGTAGTTGTGGTTGCAGCTTGGACAGCTGGATGTCGTAACTCTGGCCCCTCACCTGAACAATATTAACCTCCTGTCAATTGATCAGCAAAGGCATGAGAGCACAAGTATTTCAAATTATAGTTTCCTAAACCTAGATTAGGCTAACAGATTGAAATAAAAGTGGATGTGACACTAGAGATTTTCTTTTTCTCTGCTTACCATTTTCGCTATAGCTTGGTATCAGAGAACCCTTTCAGAACCTTGTGATAAGCTGCACTTGCTGCCATGAAATACCAGTTTAGTGGTGGTGTCGTTCAACACAGAACGTTAATAGCAAGTACTAGTGACCACACCTAACTCGTGGCCCACAGTGCATTTTTGTAAAGTAAGCTAAGATGCTGGAACAACCTGGTCCTTCTAAGCTTTCTTGAAAGCTGTCTGCCCAGATTTGGTAACTGGGTCACGGTGTGAAGCTACTGCAGGCTTAGTGGGCCTTGAGTGCCTTGGAACCGCTGCTGCTCCTCCTGTGAAACACCCAAGGCAGGATTTGCATAATGCAGGAGATGTACTTCACTGGTCAAAGCCTGGTGGGAACACCTATCTGTATGCTCCACTTGAAATGTTAGCTGGTGCCCAACTTTGTTGTGTCTGTGCTGTTCAGGTGCAATTGGCTGTCAGCTGTGAGCTCACACGGGGATCTGGGATCTACTGTGGGAAGAGAGCTTAGGTTGCTCATGATATCCCATGTAATGGGCCCAAACACACACTCCTTTGCCCTGCTCCAGTTCCTTTGTGTTTTATCTGCTCTCATGACAGTGTCATGTGGCCAAGGTAGGCAAACATGGGCAGCTGGATCCTCTTGCCTGGTCCTGCTGCTGTGCATTATAAGAACATTAGGGCTCAGGGTGTCCTGGGGGCATCAGGACTGTGTCACACCAGGGCAGTGGGCATTGGTAGCTGGTGGCGTGATGGGCAAAGTGTTAGTCCGGGAGCATGCTTCGCTGTAACCTGCTTTCTGATCTGGGCTAACTGTTACAGCCTGGACACAGTCTAACATGCCAGGTGAGGCAGCAGCAGGACCGAGGTTGGTGGGTCTGATCCTCCTTCAGTCTCTTGCTTACTCTCCCTCATTTAGGACGAGAAGAAATGGCCTCAAGTTGCGGCAAGGGAGATTTAGGTTAGGTATTAGGAAAAATTTCTTTACTGAGAGGGTTGTCAGACATTGGAGTAGGCTGCCCAGGGAAGTGGTTGAGTCCCCATCCTTGGAGGTATTCAAAAAGCGAGTAGACGGGGTACTCCAGAACATGGTTTAGTGGGCATGGATGATGGTTGGACTTGAAGGTCTTTTCCAACCTAAATGATTCTATGATTCTAAGATGAGGTGATTACCATAGATGCTCGTGCATCCTGTAAGCTTACATTTCAGCTTCAGCGTTACGGAAGAATTCCTTTTCTTCCTGCTCTGCTTTAGGTTGTGAGTAGAAACGAATATAAAATTTCATCTTGGAAGGAGGACAGATCATCTCTTGATTTTGTAGAGACAAAAGAAGGTGAGCATAATAAATGCAAGAGAACGAGAGAAGGAGCTCTAACGCGACTCACCCAAATACGGAAAAGACTGTTCTGCTCCACCTTCTGTTGGTAGGTTGGTTTGACTGACTCCTTAAAGCAGGTTTTGCTGCTGCAGTGCCTAGGGAAGTGAGTTATCTCATTGTTTATGAAGAAGTTAATAACCTCTAAGGAACATAGGCGTAAAACCAGCGTCACCATGATACGATGCTGATGTCATGCCATTCATGATTTACTGCACTTCAGCTGCGTGAGGAATACTTTGGTATTGAAAAAGGTATTACAGAAATGCATATTGAAAAACAAGCAAACAGAAGGCTAAGAGAAAGACGGAGTTGTTTAGCTTTTGACAGCATTCAGTCATGTGCAGACACAGGCTGGAGCAGCCAGGTCATACTTACCTCAGATGCCCTCAGTTCACTGGGAACCATTCCTAGATGGCCATAAATGAGGACTGTAATCATTCCTTTTTTTTTTATTTTTTTCTTTCCCCTCTAAGGATTTTATGGAAAAGGAACTTTCTCTGGTTTATGCATCTTCAGTAGTACGTTGACCTGTAGTTAACTTGCTCTTCTATTCCGAGAAATTACTCTTACTTGCTGTCACTGTCTTCAATAGCTTCTTTTACTAAAATAGATGCATTAGGCACAGCTTGAAAGCGTGTTTTAAAATATACCAGATAGAGCGGGTTTGCTGCTGTTGGAGCTGTGTCTATGGACATCTTGTTGGACAGCGAGAAGGGATCGGCAGCTCTTTGCAGTATGAAGAAAAAATAGCTTAAGTTCCTCCTTATAAAATAAGCGCTCTGGCATAGCTGACTGAAGGACCAAGGCAGAGCCCATGCTGCAGGTTGGTGTCAGGGAATGTTTAGTGTTTTCCCACTTCGTTGCGCTGTGCTACCCAATCTTCTGTGCATGGCTCCTTTATAATACCCTCTTCTACTCCCTTCACCACCCCTCTCCCTTTGAAGCGGATGGGCAGATAAAGACACATCCCTGATAGCAGGGCTGCAGTAGCAAGTGGGCAGTGTTTCGTGGGTAGAAATTGTAGGGAAAAGGCAGTCCAAACTTTCTGGACACCACAGAGAGTAGAAAAAGTAGTTCCTCTGAACTTTGGGTTTCTTTGTTGATCTGCTTTTTTGGGCTGTATTGTCATTCAAATTCAGATTATGAGATGACAGTTTAGCCGATGAGCAGGAGGCTGCAAAGTGGTAATCTTGGCAAGCATTAACCCAGAAAAACCTGCAGTAAGTTAGCTGCAGATTGCAGAATTTTGGGCCTTCATGCTTTTTTCTGCTTTTAATAATAGGATTGTCCTTTCTGCAGACTAATTTGGCTCGTAGCTTCCTTCTTTATGTATGGTTATTGAAAAGGATATTGATTGATCATTGCAGCTACATCGCTGAATTCAAGATGCAGAGATAGGTTGCACAGTTCCTGCGTTCTGTTACAGCACAACATTAGAAGCGTTAACTTTCACAGCTGGGTGTTGCGTTTCCAGACGTAAGCTGTGATAATCTTAGGGGTTTTGTTCAACACTTTGCAAATGGCTCGATGCTTAAACGAAGCCTCTAAATGAGGTCTAGCCTCCTCTCGACATCAACAAGTAAGTCTAGCTCGCATGACTATTGTGCATGCAATTTTGAAAGGAGAACGAAAGCCTGCTGTGTTTGTCAGGTTCTGTCCTAATTGTTCTGGAGCTAAAGGAGTTTGTTCCAAGGTAACTCTGGCAGCTCTGGGTTACTGGTCTCTATTCTCATATTTATTTGTGAAATCAAGGAATTCTTACGCGTCGCTTGTTCCAATGTAATTTTTGTGTTTTCCCTCCCTCAGGCAAATGTCTTGTCTGTTTCTTGGAGTTTGTAATTACAACCAGTGAGATATGGCAGGTTTGTAATGTAGAAAAAAAACCCCACTGCCTTGTTTCTGGGGAAAAACTAGAAAATAAAATGTTACTGGAAAAGCTGAGGAATAGTGATAAACAGTGAGAGTTCACAGGCAAAGGCTCAGGAGAGTGACCTCGTTTCTCCCAGTCCGTTTCTGCTGGCAGTGATGGAACTTGTTCAAGTTTGACCTTGCTTTGAAGGCTGCCCATTTCAGAGCACTGGTGATGTACGGTACAGAGCCCTCTGTCTCAGCTGGGGTTTCAATTCTAGGTTGGATTCATTTTGACCACCTGTTTCTTCCATCCAGGGTTGTGTCTTAGTGAGTTATGGGGAATTAGTTGCTTTTTAATCTAGTTTCTGATGGATGGCTATCACCTGCATGCTCTGAGATAATTGATGCACGCGTGCCAAATGCATGCAGAGATGGTGTATATTTGTTAGGTGGGAATGTGATATCTTTGCGGTTGGAGAGAGACTCCAGTAAAAGCCAGGTCTTTGGTGGCAGGTTACAAATGCTGCTGGGTTTTGTTTTATTAGACTTCTTGGTTACTGCTGGGAATTTGTCACCAATTACATTCTTTGATCACCCAAGTAATACCAAATTGAATGGCAGTATGGACACTTCGGAGAGCACAGAAGTCATTAAAGAAATACAAACAGAGAACATTTGTACCATAAGCGGAAAAATAATCAGATTCAATTTAGAAAAATAATAAAAGCTAATGCATTTGGGAAGAGATTACTTTCAATGAGGGAGAGAAATGCGAAGAGCATTTCTGTGGTAGTCAGCCATGAGCTAGACACATTTTCAATAAGATATGGCAATTTTGAGCTATTTAGATAGGGACTTCATCTCATAAAGCAGAAGGGTAAAAATCCTAAGTTTTACTTAGGTGTATTTCATTGTGAGAAAGACAGCAGCAAACTGCAGGGAAGAGCAATAAAATTGATCAGGGTGCTATAAGGGCTGATTTAGGATAACAGAAAGGTATGTGAGCTTACCTGAGATTCTTTGTATACCTCTAGGAGAGGTAGGAGTTATAAAAATCGAAGGTAGAGAAGACACTTTTTGGGGAGTCGAGATCTTTTTGGCGGGATTAACAAGGATGATGCTGAAGGTAGGAAAATCTGAAGCAGAGTATTGGGAATTTTTACTGTCAGAGGTTTATCTCGAGTATGATAGTTGATAGACTGCTATACCAGGCTGTGAAGAAACCTTCAAGAAGAGGTTCTGGAAGTCATCTTACCAGGAAATATTGTTGTCAAGAGTGAGGTGGTGTTGGAGAGATGGAGGTCTGCTGGGCAATGTCTTGCATCTACCTCTAATCCAGACAGTGTCTGGTGATGTTGTGAATCTGCCCATGATCAACCTGCTTGGTGAAGAAGCAGGACTTTAGCAAGCACATATTTTGGCACCTCTACCCACCAAGATGTAAAAATCCTTGTGAAGAGCTAAGCCGTCATTCAGGATTTGTAATAATAATAAAAAAACCCCCCAAACCAACAACCCAGCAATGAAAGCTAGTCCCTGTTCTACACCTTACTGTACACATGTGACATGCTTCAAAATGATGGTGCGCTCTTCTTTTGATCCTTTTAGAAATAGCTGAGAAGGAGAAAAACGGAAAAAAAAACCCCATCCCTTTTGTGGAGCCTTCTGCGGGAGTTCAGGAATTTCAACAGAGTGATCTTTTGGCATAAACTGGTTTTTCAAGAGACATTCCTGCCATTATGAATGAAGTAGCAATAGTGAAGGAAGGGTGGCTTCACAAACGAGGTAAGTGTCTCTTTGCTTCAGGACAGTAGATTGACTTTCTCTTGTGCGGTGATCTGTCCTTTAGCAGCAGCGTATCTTCAAATAGTCCATTATTTTCCCATTCACCCTAACGGGAAACCGCATATAAGGAGCGTGCATGATTTTCTCTCAAGTTTGAGAAAACGCACGTGTAAGGGGTCTTCTTTGGGTGCGTGTGTGTGTGTGTGCACTGACAACTGTGTCAACTGCTTTGAAAATTATGATAAAGATAGCAACTGAGGAGATGCTACTTAGAGTGTTAAAGCTTAAACTGTAGCAAATTGTTTCAGTTTATATGTAAGTCTAGTTTTTCTTTCTGTGTTAGAAGATAGAATTGTCTTGAGGTGAATCTTCATGTGAATGGTGGAAAATACGCCTGTATTTTGCAAGCAATGCAGTGCTCTTGCAGAGTCTTGCTAGAGAATATGCTATTTTGTTTGTGTTGAACCGCACTTGGTACCAGTGTCCTAGACAGGAAGAATAGCCTTGAGTTTGTGCAGTCTGTGCATTTCTGTTGTACCACTAATGATACTTGATTTTTATAAAAAGTCTTTATTCTTGACTGGGTGGCGAAACTGAAATAACAGAGTCATGTGTACCGTTACGCTTTTTGCATTCTTGAATGTTTTATTCCCAAAACAGTGGGTTTATTCTTTTTTGGGGGGGTAGGAGGCTGTTTGTTTTCAAGTACGACAGCATTGCTCCTATAAGTTACTTGACTTACCTGTTTCTTTGTATTCTACTATCGTTTCTTGGAAAGGAGAGAGCAGTGTAGGTACTTTCCATAATATCATCATTTTTTTGGACCAAAACCAGAATCTGTGTACTCCAGCAGTAGGGAAGCTCGCGTGGTTCTGCAGACTCAGGATTTTTCTAGAGGGTTTGCAACAACTTGCCTGAAGGTGCAAAGGTGTAGCATAATTATTTCTGGAAGAAAATGGAAATATGTTATCATAACCTTGATAAAGGCTGATGGTACTTCTGCAACAATAAGAAATTTCTAAGAATTTAGAAAACGTGTTGATAATCCATGTTTTAAAAGGGTGGAAACATGTATTTCTAACAGCTGGATATGCAGCTTAGTTTAGCAAATTGTCTGATGCTTGATGTAAAAATGTTTTGATAAAGTTTTTTCTGTTTTTTTTTTTTGTTGTTGTTGTTCTGGTTTATTTCAGTTAGAAATGCCTTTCCACTCAGTATTTTAAATAACTCTTTTGATAATTCTGGTGTACCAGGCTACCTTGTTCTGACAAAGTATTTGAGAATTATGCTGTGGTTGGATAAAATAGGAGAAAGAAACACAGAATTATGCTTCCTATTCCCATTTATTAATCTAGGAACTCTTCAAATCAAAGAGATATGGTTTTAGTTTTAAATGATGTTTTTAGGCTGAGGTTTTTTTAACCGTCTATTGTTACAATTCTTTCTGTACTTACCTGTAACTTTAAAAAAATTATTTTGTTATTTTGAGGAGCACTGTACAAAAATCTGGGAGAGAAACATTTATTTTAAAAAGTATGAAAATGGAATTGTATTGTCAGGATGATTCAGAGACAGATGTGTCTGAAACTTTAAAACAGTCGTGTTGTATTTCAAGCTTGTCCATATTTACTCTTGAGAATTGAATTTTCATTGTTTCTACGATTATGATAAAGCTACTTTCAAGTAAGGAGACCTCTGGAGGAGGTCTTAGTAAAAGATGCTCTGATCTGATTTTTTTTTTTTTTTTTAAATTACCTTAGAGGAACAGATTACTATCTCTGATGGTTTGCTGATAATATTATGATGAGATTATCTGCTGAACACTTTCCCGTTTCCAAAATGTTACTCTGCATGTTCTGCATATTTGAGACTGCAAATTTGTGCCCCAACGCCCAAACTCTTAAAAGATTTCTTGGTGTTTTTTGGATGCCAGGTTTCCTAATCTTTTTAACCTATTCCCCAATGCCTTTTTGCCTTCTTGGTACGTGCTGTGACACCTATTTCATTCTACTTCATTGACTTTGCAACTGTTAATTTGGCATTGTCCGTGTGAGGAGGGTTTTAGAAAGCAGTGCTATCTCTCCTCCTCAGCTTGCCAGTGTGTCAGCTCCGTTACTCTCTTGGTTTTTGTAGCTGTTTTGGGATCAGTTGACAGATTCAGTTCTTTTGGCTGGGGGTGCTTCTAGGGGGAACTGATCCACTGGTGTGTGTGTTTTGTAAAGGATTTTTTTTTTTTTAAATCATCTGCATTTTATTGCCAGACCCTATCAGTTTGCTGGCTCTGCAAGATCAAGTGCTTCAACCACAGGATGTTTCCAAAACTGATGTCTGATACTGTGAGCTTCTGAAGTTAAAGCATAAACAGTAATTACTGCAGGGAGGGACTGCTAAAGGAGGATTTTAGATATAGGAAATGTATATTGTTTGTCTTTTGGATCATTTATAAAACCAAAGGTTGCACTGCATGTGTTCTTTAAAGTTCCTAGGGCCCTCCACATGCAAATATTTTAAGTAGTGACTGGCCGAAATCCAGATTGGGCAATGGTGTTCTCTCTACCTAACATTCCCGCATAGCTTTGGTTGGATATGGTGTCTCTTAGTTCATGTCCTGAGCAGTTGAACAGCATGGCTGTGTGTAGTTAAACAGTTGCCACATCTCACCCCAGCAGTGGCTTAATTTTGGTGGTTTTAATGATTTGTGTATGTATAAATCAGGCTGCAAAGTGCTCTGGAGCCCTTCTGGATGGCAGGTGTATATAAGCATAAAGCTGTCATTAGCAGGAGCAGGTGTTTTGTTCTGGCAGGGAAATAGCAGGGCTTTCTAGAATTGTGGGGTTGTTTTCTTCTGTCAGCATGCTTTACATTTCTGTTTTTGTTTCCAAGATTAAAAATACAAATGGAGAAATGAAATTAAACATCACTGCCTGGCCGAGAGCTCTTGGCAGTTCCGTTGGTCGCTTAAAGGAAGCTCTACTTCCAGTAGCGCAGATGTTTGTGCAGGGGCCAGAGTCATCTCCATGACATGTCTAACCTCAACCAGGCAGAAATAGAAGAATTCATGAATGAACTTTTCCCCCCCCCCTTTTCCCCGTTGGCAGTGCTTGGTGCTGTTACTCTAATCACAGTGAGGTGGTAGACTCTTGTGTGAAGACGGAAACAGTAGTTAAAATACTAAACACTCTTTGCATGACTGAGTGGCTGAAGTGTTCCAGCACACATGTAGAAAATGTGAAGAAACTCAGACTTCGGGTTGGTGTATTGTATGGGTATGTCCAGAATATATAGTCCCTGGTTGTGTTATTTTGAAGGTTTGTTCAGTGGGAAAGGATGAGGGAAATGGGTTGATGCAGAGGTGCTATAGTTGTGACTGAATATGAGGGGGGAAGGAGAAAACTATCTGCCCAAATTGCAGCTTGTTGAGTTCTGAGATTGCAGGTTTTCTGGATGTATGTCATGAGTACCCTTAATTTTGGTTGTGTATTGTGTAACTTTTTGGATAAAAGAGGTATGCCTGAGTGTATTTTATTTACTTTATGGATCCATTTTAAAGGTCTCATTGGATTTTTTGCATCTTTCTGCTCTGGTCCCTGTTTATAAAGGTCCTTCTATTGTCTTCAGTCTTCATCCTGTGGTTTTTTTTTTTTTTTTTAAAAGTCTTTCTGCAAGGCTAACAAAGAGGGGGATTGTGCGTTTTGATACTCTGTCATCTCTGTCTTCCCTAGTATGTCCGGTTTTCTTATTAGGGCATAAACTCATATGGAAAAAGGAGTCTTTTGGAGGCAGGGAAAGAGGGGGAGGGAAAAATGTACACTGACATTTAAAAAAGGAAATAGAAATCTCCATTTCTCACTCTGAGAACTCTGAAGCAATTATAAGCAGCAGGAGAGACCTGTGTATTCATTAATATTTAGCAGCAAATGTGGAGCTACATTTGCTTTTGTTTTTAAGGAGTACATAAACACCACGCAGTAATTTTGACCGTGAAAGCCAGAACATGTCCTCCAAATGTCAATTTGTGTGGACTTTAGGCAGGTAAAACTATTTGCCTGGTTGGGAGTCTGGCTTCCAAGCTGATCAAAATTACTAGAGGTCCTTAAATAAGAAATTACACAAAAAATACTTATTCCACTTATGGAAATACTACTGATTTTTTTTTGTTGTTAAAGAATTATTTCTGTAATGAAATGGAGTGATAACAGATATCCTAATAAATAACCAGTAGTCCATTGTGATTTGTCTTCCTGTAGCTTCATTGCATAAAATGAATGCAGAATCCATATGTAAAATACAAGCCAGGAATCAAATGCTGATTGTTGCTCTTTTAACTTTCTCTAGCATAATAGTTCTGATGGTGAACTTTAGCTTTGTTACTTTGAGCACAGGTTCATACTTTCAGTATTCTATTTAGTATGAATCAAAACAGGATCTTACGAGGTATGACCAGAAGTTAACTTTTTTTTTCTTTAAGCCAGTGGGTCTCTTGTGTCACTGTTTTTCTTCACCTCTTCTTTCTTCTTTCTTTTCTGTTCTCACCGCGTTCCCTACCTCTTTTTGTATATGTGTGTGTGTGTGTGTTTTATTTTGGGGTGTTTTTTATTTTTTACCTTGGCTTCTGTCTGTCCCTGGGATGTAGCGGTACGCTTTCTTGATGACCTGTGTAGCCAGAATCTTCAAGGTTCAGATTAGTTCAAGGATTGTCTGTCTTTCATGGTATTTCAAAGGAGTGGCTGTGGCACTTGATACAAGGGATCCTAAGACACATCTGAACTCTGAAGATGCCAGCTATAGAGGGCACAGCTGCTTCAGAGGAAAAACTGAGGGGAAGAGGAAAGGTAAGAAACAAGATAGGGGCTGAACAAAGAACAGAGAGGGGGAAGTTTGTAACAGACGGAAAGAAGCTGATGCTACTTCCAGAGCTGAAGGGTTGGGTTTGTAGGGAAATCGTTGTTCTTCTTATTGGAACCAAAAGATAAGCTGTGTCAATTTGTGGTTTTTCTTTTGTGTCTCTTTTTCAACACAAGGGGCAATAGTTTTGCAATGCTAGGTCTCAGTTGCTTTCATTTTGCTTGCACTGTTCTCGGAAAAGGGGATTGGGGAGGAACCAGGAAATCATCGACCAATAAATCTGACCTTGATGGTAGGCAAGATGCTAGAGACATTAAGAAAGGATGAGATCACAAAACATCTGGAGAAATATGAGCTGATAATGGCTAGTCAGCTAGACTTTTGGAGGGTAAATCTCATCTGATGGAATTATTTGTGGAGAGATCATAGGAAACAGGGCTGGATCCAGTGTACTGTAAAAAGTCTGCTTTGGATGACAGGGAAGTCAGATGCTGAGAATTACCTAGTACAGTGTAACTGTACTGTATTACATCTTTGAAAGAGCTAGCATAGCCTGGAGATTGCTCATCTTCCTTCCACTGAGCAGACTACTTAAGTCTTTGACCATCTTTGTTACTTTCCAGTGTCCTTTTAGAAAAGCCTTTCTTCCAGCCACAGCTTCACATTTTTGCAGGGTGAAGTCCAAATGTTTCTTTTTTCAGTAAAAATTACTCCAAAAAAGTTGTTGTTCCAACATTTTCCCCCACCTTTTTTTGCAAAATACTTTCAGTTCTTTAGAGATGACATGCTAGGTTAGATGTTTTTCTCTGTGTTTGTAAACTGACTGTCTGGAACTTACATGCTATGTGCAAGTGACACTCTCGCTTTGAATGGCAAAGAGGAAGAGCTCAGATGTTGATGCCCACATTATTTATGTCAGTCCTAGAAGTTTACTTTCATATTCTGTTTTATTGTACATCAGAAGCGAAACAAACTAGGTCTCAATTTTATCTCTAAGAGTGGGGTAGCGTCATAAATTACTGTTACTTGTCATTAAAAGAGATTTGAGAATGAGGGATCTAGGACGTTGCAAGCCCTGTTAAAGTGAGCCTGGGAATGCTTGATACAGTGGATCATGCAGAAACTGCCTGCGTTGGCTTTGATCCTCTTTTTCATGGTTCCTTCGTTTTCAAGAAGGAAAAGGTAGGCCTGTGGTGGTGGTGGGGAAGTTCTCCACGTGTGGTTTTCTGTTCTTTTTTTCTCTCAGTAGGCATATTGAGAAGTCATCAGGTTTGGATTTAGGAAGGAAGAAGTGCTAAGTGAGTATGCTATTTTGAGGTAAAGAGAGAGCAAGAGAGTAAAGTTTGCTCATTGTTCTTGCAGGAGTGGTTTTAGGCAAGGTGCTGTGCCATGCATTTTAAATTTGGTACCTTGTCCTCACTTCAAAATGTCTTCCCCTGCAGCCCCTTTGTGGATTCCAGAAGGTTCCTTCCCTTCCAACATTCCCTCCTGGTGCTCCCCCTGCCTAAGCCCCATCAGTTGCACTCCTTGCCTGTGCCTGCAGCTTCCCCTGCCTAAACTTGCTCTGTGTTACTACTCTTAGCCCTAGACTTTACCATCTGAAAAAGCTGGTGAGGACTTGGATGCTCTTAGAGCAGTACACGGTGACATGTAGTGTATCTTTTTTTTATCCACTTTTTATGTTACTAATAATTCTCTTAAAAATTAGTGTGGTGGTTGGTCTCAGACTCATTCAGGAAACAAGCCTTAGTATATATTGGAAAGAGGGATTTGCTGAACATTTGAACAGTTAGTTTGGATGCATTTTAAAAGACAGAGCATTGTAAAAAACCAAACAACTGTCAGCCTTGTGGTTTTTTTCCCCTTTTACATATTGAGGTAATTGATTTACTAAGAAAAAAATGGGTTAAATCTTATTTAAAAAGTAATTTCTCATGGGGGGAAGACAGAGGAGGGATTATTATTTTCAGATGTATTATGTTGCAGGTACAATGTGCCTCTTAATGGGGGAACAAAAACCAGGAAACTATGTGAGGAAAGAGGAAGAAAAAGAATGGAGAAAGAATAGTACCATATTAGGTGTGAAGTACTGTGCTTCTGTGAGAAATATTTACTGCAACTGAAAGGGGGAAATAAGAAGACCGACTTCGAGTGCAGTTGGAAAACATGTTACGGAACTCTGGGATTATTCTCTCACCTCTTCAAGTTGAGCCAAAAATGTGAAAAAGATAGCTGGTCAAACAATATTGTGAAATTTGTCAATTTATTCAAAAGTGCATGGTCGTATTTGAGGACAGCAGAGGTAAACAATCATCACAGACTGTGGGCAAGTCAGTTATTGTTTTCCTGAGTCTCTTGGGCAAGTAAGGAGAGTGTGTTTTGAAGTGCTGTCCAAAGCTCAGGCCTTTGATGAACTGCATGTAGAAATACACTTTGGAGTCAGTGGTTCTGTGCATGACTGCAGTGGTATTTCATGCTAATATTGAGACTGAGTGCAGCATCTGAATCATTTACGGGGCTTTCAAATCAGTCTCCTCTGCTTGGCGCTTTACTAGTGTTCTCTTAATGAGGACCACAGAACATGCATGCCAGAGAAGTGGGTTTTGTGTTGGTCGTGAACCATGGCGTTCATAGGAGACACCTGTTTTGGGTGGGAGCTCCAGTCTTAGAATGGGTTGGGTTGGGAGGGACCTTTAAAGATCATCTAGTCAACCCCCCTTGCCCTGGGCAGGGACATCTTTCACTACATCAGGTTGCTCAAAGCCCCATCCAACCTGACCTTGAACACTTCCAATGATGAGGCATCCGTAACTTCTCTAGGCAGCCTCTTCCAGTGCTACACCACGCTCTTAGTAAAGAATTTCTTCCTTATACATATGTAGTCTAAATCTACTCTCCTATAGTTTAAAACCATTACCCCGTGTCCTGTCACTATAGGCCCTGGTAAATAGCCTCTGTCAGTCTTTCTTATAAGCCCCTGTTATACATAGAAAGGCCGCAGTAAGGTCTCCCTGGATCCTTCTCTTCTGCAGGCTGAACAGCCCCAACCCTCTCAGCCTGTCTTCGTAGCAGAGTCTTCAAGACAAGCATTAATATGCTGATATGAAAGTCTAACTCATGAGGTTGACACTGGTGTTACTTGAGTGGACTTCAGGTGCTGATGCAGGTCAGGGCTGCTTACAGCAATCGCTGCTAATTCTCAAATTTTAAGTGCGGCCCTTACATTTGTGGTGACTTTATAAATCAGTTCCCAGCTGTAGAAGTCACAAGATTTTGAAAGTTTTACCCCTTTTTCTTTCTGAAGCAGAGGAGCTTGCTAATCTTCATGATGTAGAAAAAACCTGGAAAATGTAACCTGAGTGCCTTCTTCACAGTTTAGACTAAGAAGAAGAAAAAGAGCTGTTTAATTACTTTTAAAGAAAAACCTCAGAAAATAGAGGATTTAGAATAAATTGTAATGTGCGTTTTTATTTTTCTGAACTCTTGGCCTTAGCAGTATACCCTACTATTTCTGCAATTTTGTCAAAGGATCTGGGGATCAAGAAGTGCATCCTGATTACACTTCTGAAAGCAAGCGATATGAAAGAATAACTTTCACATTTTCTGCAAGAGGCTTGACAGGTCTAATGGCTAATAGAAACATACAAATGAAACTATATTTGAACTGCTTTTTCATCCATCAAAATCCAGTTAAACTAAATCTCAAGATTTAAGAGAAAAAAATACTTATGTAAAATTTTTTACGCTGTGTTCCCATATGAGCCTTTGTACATACCATGTTACAGCTGACAATGTAATGCTGCCTTGTTCAGAATGATGTAGTTACACTGGTGTGGAAGATACTTGCACTAAGTCGGGTTTATGCCCTGAAATACAAGGGTACACACTATTTTGTATGTTCTTGCCATTATGCCTATGTTGGAGCTTCACAGTTGGAGTGTCAGTAAAAAGTTATGCCCTTGAACAAACCTGTTAAGCAGTTCAAAATCTATTGTCCGGCTTCATAGCTGCAAAGTGGGAATACTACCTTTTATTTGCTGGTTGCTTTTCAGGGAGTTCCAGGCATGGATTTTCTGGACTGGTGTTTGTTTGTGTGTCAAACATATCCCTGCACCTGTCTGTGGTCTGTAAACCTTTTATAAATAGCAGTCAGTTAACTAAATGAAAGTGTTTTCTCTGTAATGCAGATTTTTGGGGGGGGTTGGTTTTTTAATTTTTAACTTTTGCTCATGCAATATCCTTCCCCTCCTATCCTCATTAAGTTGAAATGAAATTTTGGGAACACCGAGAGAAGAGAAGGCATTTATTTCTTAATTCAAGACTTGACTTAAATGTGTAGTTGAATAGGTTTAGCTATATCATATGTTTATTGTTCCACTTGAAGTTTATGCATGGAGCAGACTAGAATCTAGTTGTGATGCTCTATGGTGGCAGTGCTGGTTGTGGGGCTTGGAAAGTAGTTTTATAGTTGGAAATTGATTTCTGGACATGGGATATGAATCCTTTGTCACTATAAATTCAGTAATTAAGTCATTCTGTGGTAAGTGTTCTTTATGCTGCTCTGGCAGTGTCTTAAGAAGACCATGCTTTAGATTGGGAGGTTAAATGCCGCCAATCATCATGGCTTTTTCTTCAATAATTTTTTTAAAAAAGAAGTCTGGCCTTTTTACATGGTTGTTAATAGAAAAATAGTTTTGCTTCTCTAATGCTGCCTTTGGTGATATGTTTCAGACAGTGAAGGAGTAGGGATAGTAGTTGACTTTTTCAACTTGAAATTTTCTTCGCATCAGAGATCATTGTAGTTCTAGGTCTTTTCTGGTACAGGTTAATTTTTACTACAGCATGAACATTTGAAGGTATATAACTGATGTATCTTCCAGTGTGGAAGTTGAAGTTGCCTTGTTACTTGCATAAGAGAAGTATTTTTCTAAATAAGAATTCAGGGAAAAATTACTTTTTCATACATGGAAAATCACTGCAAACTTGCCAGCAACAGCCTTCAGCTGACTTGCAGAGATATTGCCTATTGAACACTATTGTGACAGCTTGTTTCTGTCGTTTTTGCTGAAGTTTAGCCTGTAAAGTCAAGATAATCTTGATCTGAGAGATGGGGAGATAGTTAAATTACATCATCATGGAAGAATACCAGCATACTTAGCTTTAAAGCCATTCAAGACTACATTGGCACCCCTTTGTTATACAGTGTAGCTGAAAACGAACTGCAGCAATAATGAACCAATCCATCTAAATCACAGCAGCTGAACAACTGACTGTTCTATCTCAAAATGCAAATGCCTTGTGCAGAATGGATTTAATTGTAAATGTTTGCTTAGTAGGGAATATGAGCCTTTTAGTTTGTGACAATAATCATGAATACAAAGACCCACAGAATTTTAGGGTTTACATAGCTTGTCCCTGTTCTCATAACAATATTTCGAAGTCAGTTTTTTAAAATGTACCATTTGGCTTTTTTCTAGCCAGTGAATAGAACTCTAAATGCTCAATCTCTTAAGCGGTGTTTCGAAAACTGAAAGATAAATTTAGCTCTATGTATTTAGATCAGGCAGGATTTTCTGTTGTATTTCTTTCAAATCTATCTTAGGGCTTTTATATAGCTTCAGATAATAAGAGGAAAAAGTGCTGACTTTGAGAGCTTGGATTTGTTTTTGCAATGCAGAAATGCTGAGTGTAACTTAGAGTATTAGCATTTTCTTTGAGGTTCTAGTAAGGTGCCTCTAAAACAATTAAAAGGTTACTGTTAGGAATTTCTTTTCTAGTAAAACAAGCAAACAGCCCACCCCCTCCCCATACTAAAGTCTTCATTTTTTTTGTTAAATTCTTGAAACCTGGCTGCTGAATGCAACTCATGAGAATGAATCTCTGTCACCAATTTGAATGAATTAAAATAAAATAGCATTGTCATTTTTTGGGGGGCAAGGGAAAAACCTTACTGAGCTTCACTTAGTAAAAAGAGAGAAAGCAGAAATACCTGCCTCCAGGCTGTTCCTAGGTATCTTTCTGTGTAAGGAAAGACAGATAAAACTTTGAAAACACACATGCATGCACAAAAAGTGTGCATGTTTATGCTTCTGTTGGCATTTTGTGTGTTCTTTAATAGCCTTCACATGTGGATTAGTCCTTCTGAAAAAAAAGGCAACCAAGCCCCCTGAAGAATAGGCCTTTGTGACACTGGAGAAGTTTACTGTGCCAAAGTTATGGTAAGAATTTGTAAATTTTGGCTGCTGGAGTACTTCCTTCCCCTGCTATGTTTTTAATGTTGGAAACTTGTAAGTGTGGAATGGAGGGTGTTGGTTTTTGTTTTTTGTTTTTTGTTTTAAATGACAATGCAAACATTCATTTAACAAACTAAACTGCCCCTTCACATGACACCGTTGGTTGTATATAAACACCCTGTTGATCTTGTTCTGCAGAAGTCTTCCTTGGGCTTCCTGAGTCATACAGAAATTCTCCACTGCTTGTTTGGGGCTGCGCTGTGGACTTAGGCTGTATCTGCTCAGATTTAGTTTGCCAAATTAATGTCCCTGAAAGAAATGTTTTTACTTGGAAGAGGGCCCTCAAAGCTGGGATGTTTTTCTATGTCTCTCTTTCTCCATGTATTTAAAATATTTCATTCTGCTATCTTGGGAATGGTTTTTGTTTTGCCTGTATTCCTCGGATAAAGCTGAACCTGTCGGGGAGATGTTTAGTATTTCTTAGTTGCAAAACAGTCTTCCTCTTACATTCGTTGTTGTTTCTTCACATGGATCTTATGTTGATTGTTTTAGTTTGTGAGTGGGCAAAATAGCTTGGGATGAGAGGGCCCTACAGAGCACAGAGGGCCGAGAGGACGCCGGTAGCTGCACTGCCAGGTGAGCCTTCCTGGTGGCCCGGGACGCGGCGACAAGCCGAACAACACAGTTGACTTCACAGGGGTTTTCTTGAGTAACCAAGGGCAGAATTCGAGTCCAAGGCTAGACTGTCATGGTGACAAAATATTTAGAAAACATTTTCTTGCTTGAAACAAAAGCTTGGATTGTGCAACACGAAGTACTGTCCCAGTGTAATAAACGATGTTGTGTATTTTTAAAGGGTTCTGTGTGTTCCCTGACTGTCAGCGCTTGCCAGGTTCAGCACATTCAGGTAGAACGAGGCATTTTTCCTCTGGACTGTTGCCTTTACAAGGTGGGTTAATTCTCCCCCTTTACGCAGGGGGCTTGCAAAGATGTAGCAGCCAAATCTGGCCTTACATTTTGCACATAGTGGACAGACCTGTTAAAGACAGATGCAGTGGAGCAGCTTCTTCTCTTCAGCCAGCGTGGCTCAGCTGCATTAAGAGCAGTTGCTTGAAACTTACACCTTGTCATTGGCGTAGACTGATCTGATCCCAAGCGAGCTCTAGGACAGGACTTGGTGATTGCTTTTATTGGGTTAGAATGTGCTGTTCTTGCTGCAATAGGAACCTTTTGTACTGCAGGTGTTTCATCCTTCCATAATAACTGCTATAACTTTTTTTTTTTTAATGCCTGAGTTATTGGGATGTCCCAGCCTTACTGGTATCTACCCTCTGACTTGAAAGTAAGCCAGAGGTCTAAAGCGGCTGTACTAGATTGTTCATTGGGAATAACATAAAATGATTTTAAGATTAGCAAACCTGTGACAACTGAGTGAAGACTGCTAGCCAGCCATGTACAATTCAGTTCAGCATAACTGTGCCATTTGGAGTTAATGCATTTTTTCCCAGTCTAGTCTGTGTTTCCTGGGTAATATCAGTTGTTATTTTGGAGAAAAGCATGATCTTACATGTATACTGCCTTCTCTGCTTAGAGCAGCAGGTGGCCAGATTTCTTTCTGAAATAGTGACTTGTCTCAGCTCTAAAGCAAATATAACCAGATTGCAGAGACTGTATTTTTTGATCTTCAAAGTAGTTGATATTTTCAAAGCTGCTGTAGTTGTTGGAGTATACTGTTATTCATGAAAATAGAAAACAAAAGCAAAACATGGAGGGGGGAATATACTTTTCTAAGGTTTGCATCATCTTGCATCTTTGTATGCTTGGCATGTAACCTTGTCCCATTCAGAGTGCTGCTCTGAACAGGGCAGAGCTCGTTCTTTGGGCTGCTGCTTTGTTGCTATCTACTAGTTCCTCTTGCATTGAGCTGCAAAACCATCTGCTTTTGCTTTTCATACCTATTTTTACCATCTCTAATTTGCTATTAAGATGTTAACTTCTGCCTCCAGTTAGCCTAGCATGTCTCTATACTGTGACTACAACATGGGGGCAAGCACGCACTCTGTGCATTCTCTTGTGCTACCCTTTCACACTTGGGAAATGGTCCCTGTAAACAGCTGCAGTACTGCTTTATTATCCTCTTTAAAAGCTCTCACTCCTTGTGTTGCTTATAAAAGGCCTTGACGAACTTGCAGTGCATGTGTACTGAGACTGCTGTTCACTGCGATGCCCAGTATTGGTCCCCTTTTTTTTTGTGTGTCTATCTGCCCGGCCTTCCGTTGTCCCTGTCCTGTGACAATAAACTCTGCAGAACAGGGACTGTCTCATTGTTTTATTTGTACAGCAGGTGGCTCAGCTCCAGATGTGTATCTGAAGTTGCCGTGTACTGCAGTAATACAAATCATTATGTTACAGAAAGCTGTATCTAAAATGTGTGTGGGGAGATCAGATTTACTGTGATAAGTTTTGTGCATTTGTAAGGGTTGTTTTTTTGTGGTTGTTTTTTGTGGTTGTTTTGGGGGTTTTTTGTGTTAATCCTCTGACAGGTTACTGGCAGGAATGTGCAAAAACCAGTATATATGAAGTTTTCTTCCCATTTTAAGGAATCCTCCTCAACGTGGCCAGAGGAAAGCTTTCTTCTCAGCACCTGCTCCAGGCTACTTTACAACAGCTCTTGTTGGTGTCTTGGAGAGGTTTGTTTACTCCCGCAACTAGACGGGGTGTGCTTATGGCAAAACCTCATGTTTCTGGAGACTTTTCTCTTTTTAGGCACCATTTTAGAAGTGGAATGACACACAACAGGATGTGTGGTTGTAGGTACATGTTCATGCTTCAGAGACTGTGCATACCTTTTTGACCGTGTACAATCCTGTGCTGTATCTTTCATCATTCATGTGGTGAAATAAAACATGGAGGAACACAGAATTCATTTCTCCTTTTTATGCCCAGTACACAAACAATGTTTATTGATAATCGTCTTTCTGCTGACTGTTAAAATCATCAAACTAGTTACTGGAGGCAAGGTGATTAAAAATGAGGGCACATGGCCAAGCAGACTTGAGGTTTTGTTCCTCAAATTTGATTTGAAAGTTGCAGTTTGATAAAGTTGCATTCATTCTATTTTTTGCCATTGTGTTTTTATAATTCTCCTGAATTACCTACATGTACTACTGAGTGTTAGGATTTCTTTTACAGTGTTTTGAATGGCCCTGCTTTGAGTGGACAATTAGACCAGATCACCTCTAATGGCTTCTTTCAACATAAAGTATTCTGTGATTTTGTGTTTCTTGACTGGTTTGATATTGGGAATCTCATGCAAAGCCCAGCCTGATTTTGAAGGAGAATAACAACCCCATTGGTAGAGGTGCTTGGTTTTAGTTTTGATATTCCTTGTGATGGCTGTGAAACAGAAAATAAGTAGCAGTTCCTCTGTTGTCAACAGGCCTTTTCATTTTTTAGTGTTGGCTGATCTGTTCAAATACAGAACTTGGGACTTTCCAAGGAAAAGGTTCAAAACATGGAATAATAACAAACCTTGCTAATTTACTACTTGTCGTTAGTGTTCTGGGTCCGTGCTTTGGAACCAAAAGTTGCTCTTTGCTTTAATTACTAGAATGCCTGGTTTACTAAGATTGCTATGTAGCTGTGAAACTGCTGGGAGCTGGCTTTCTTTTGCTTGTTTGGTTGGCTGTTGTTGCAGTGAGGCTCGCTGTCAGAAAGTAGAAATGTTTCTAACCTCATCCCAGCCTTTTTCTTTCACCCTTTTGTAGTCCTGGTGTAAAAGAAGGGGGAGAAATAGGGGTAGCAGGATGTGTGGTGGGACTGGCTCTGTTCTTTCCGGTCCTTTCCAAGCAAGGCTTCAGTTATTTTATGTCACTGATGGAAGTTGAATTAGGTGCTTTGATGGTCACCTTCAGCAATAGCTGGTTGGCTGCAGCTCCTTGAGACTCTGACCATGGCAGAGGAGGTATGCTTTAGATTCACGCTGAGTTACTGGTGGCTGAAGTTTACAGCAACAGCTTGTTATAAAAGTAGAGGCCTGAGCAATAAGGTCCAGCTTATCAGCAGTGATTAACAAGATAGTCTACTGATAGCAGAGGCAACCTGGAAGCTGAGCATGGCTGATCTGGTGCCCTCAGCTAGTATCAACTCACAAATTTCTTCCTTTGTCCCAATCAGTATAGTGACAGTGTCCTTCATCAAGGCCTATTTGTGATGGTTTAGTGGTGGTCTGTAGTCCTTTGGCTGTTATGAGCAGCCGCCTTTTGGAGTCAGACTTGATAAATGAGGTGATCCATGGGGTGATGGATCTATGCTGTTTGTTCCAGGATAATAGTCACCTCAAATAGGTGACATGAAATGCTGCTTTATGAATGCCCTTAAGCTGTAGAAGCTTATTTTGCTACTGGTGCTCTGGATGGCTGAAACTGGAGTTCCAAAGGACAGAGTAAATTTTGGACCTGATGTGCCATTTCACTTAGAAAAGAGAGCCTTCAAGGGCAGGGTTGAAGTCTGGCTCAGCCAGAAATGGGAAACCTTGAGCAGTCTCCAGACTCTGGAATTTGTTTTATCTGAGACAAGATTGTTGTGTGAAGTTTGGAGCCAAGGTCTCCATATGGAACTACATCAGATCTGTGTTTAGATCTGTGTCTGAAATGACATAGCTGTAGTTCCAAAGGGATTTTTTTTATTTCTTACTGTTTTATAACCTCAAATCTCCAGAACGGGGAGGTTCTTGAAGGATGCATGTCTAATACCAGCTTCCTATTAAAACTTTTATTAATTATTTTAAAATTGTACTTATGAGCTGCCGTGGATTTTTTTTTTTATTTTTCTACTTTGAAAACTTGATGTTTCTTCCTTCCTTTTCCCACAATACCAGGATAGTGCTGACTATTTTGGAAATTGTTGTCTTTGTTCAGATTTGGACTTCTGAATGCAAACAATGCCTGCATTTGATACCCTCTTCCATTTTTGCTTGGCTGGAAATGCTGTTAATAAAAGTCGTAGGCATTCCCCATTCCTTGTTGCCCAGGGGAGATAGGTAGGTTGGTCAAACTGAAGGCAGAGCATCTAGAAGCTTAAGAGGTAGCTGGTGTATTAGAGTACCATCCTGGAACCGAGAATCGAAGCCAGTCCTCCCCTGCTCTGCCACAAACTTCCTCCTATATGATCATCTCAGATAAGGTTATTTTTATCTCTCTGTGCCCTGGTTCCCTATCTGTAAAATGGTGATAACAGCACTTCCCTACTTCACAGGGATGTTGTGAGGACAAACGCATCTCAGGCTGTGGGGCTCTTAGATACTGTGGTAACCGGGAGCACAGATAGAAGGGAAATGTTCTGCATAAAAGCTTTCTGTTCTTTAAGCCCAGTGGTAGGTTACAGCACTGATGTGAGTGTGGCTTCCACTGAAGTCATGGTTTGACCGGTGCCATGTCTTTTCTCTGAATGTTTCCTTGCTCACTACATGCATACCAGCAAAGCACTTAACGTCCTTGCTAAATACTATTGTTTGCATCCTTGGCTGCAGGCTCTGAGAGCTCAAGAGCCTGGGTGAGACTTGCTACTCGTGTGTTTGCCAGCGTGGGCTGCTCACAGTGACTGAATGGAGTACGTGCTTCTGGCAACAGCCACCCAGTGCATTTCACAGACTCACTCAGACCCTGGAAGGAGTTAAAAATATGTATGAATGGATTTTCACTTGTGAAATTCAAACTACTGTAGCAGTTACTCTGAGCAAGCCATGGCTGCAGTCTGACCAGAAGAAAGCAATTGTCCTTGACATAACTGGTTAAATTTCATAGAAACCACATCCTTTGTGTTGCCACTGACAACATAACATTCCTTAATGTTTGATTTCAAGTGGTGCTTTATTACCCAGCTGTACATGCAAACATGCTTTCTTCAGAAGAATTTCTGTCCAAGACACCACAGAAGAGTGCAAACCTCTTTCCGTTTTAACATGGACTTCGTAGTACGTGTTTATATATAGTACAAGCAGGTAAGAGACAGGAAACCTATCTGCTTAACATTTACATTGTCACATGTCCAAAGGGAAGGCTGTGGTGAGTTGAATATTTGTTCAATCAAATCTCACTCATGCAAATTGAAGTGTGTTTTTTGGGAGCTTTTCGGGCCAGGAGGTAGGAGTGTACTTCGTTTATTGCTTGCTCCTTGAAACATGTGGCTCATGTCATCTTCCTTGTTCACCTGCTTTGATAAATTCTATATTTAGTTGCCTCTGCCCATCCACTTGAACAGGACAAAAATAACTTCAGTGTAATCCATCCTCTCTGTCCTTTCCTCTCCACCCCTTCCCTCCCCTTTCCTTTCCTGCTGCTGGGTTTAGGGCATTCAGTTGTTTGGGAAGTGGTGGATTTTTTTGTTTGTTTTGCTTTGTCTCCTTACAAGGAGGGTTGGGGGGCAGGAGAGAACATTTATACCCCGCAATAAAATTGTTGTGAAGAGTATGCAAACTGTCAGAAACACTTCCTCCTCTCTTACAACATTTGCTGAGGGGTCAGAGTGTGTGCAGAGTGCGTGGAGGGAGGTGGAGCAGAGAGGTTGGGAAATAACTTGCATGTGGCATACATCTGTCTGACAAAAAGCCAACCGTGCCAGGGGATAAATGGACAAACAGTGTTTCAGTTCTGAACTCAGAGGTTGAACCTAAAGTTTGCGCAGGAGTAACTCTTCAGATAAGTTTCCGATGGACCTTGACTCCTGTTGTGCAAACATGTAGTAGCTAGCACGGAGAAGACTGTCCTCTATATCCCTGCTCGGGAGAGGATCTAAGCATTGGTTGTGCTTTGCACGGCTTCTCCTGTGTCCCATGATGGTCATATATATATATAGACATAAAGTCTGACACAAATCAACATTGGCCAAAACCCCCAGAAGTATTTAAGTGCTTAACCCCTTGACTTTAGCATGAATTAAGCACAAAATTAATTAAGCACTCTTGTTAATCTAGCCATGGACGTTGGCTGTTTTTATCTGTGAATTGGATAAAGTATGTCCACTGAACTTACCAAAATGTTTGCTGCCAATGTTATCTGAAATATTGTCTTCCACTATTACGCTGATAGGGATTGAGGGAAACAGTATTGTTTTGGTGAAACTGCTTTGAGATACAGCCTGCCAAGTTCTTGTATCTTGAGCTGAGTGTTGGGTATGTTGTTTGTTCCTGACAGACACATTGTCTGGAGATGTCGGGGGAGTGTTCCCACAAAAAAAGTCACTTTTTGTAACTTCAGCGATTTTTAGGTTGTGTTAAAGGTGGTGATGAGGAGCAGAAAGGTTGAGGAAAAGCCCCTTAATTGATGCCTAACAGAATTCAAGTTGTTTCTTGATGAAACTTTTCATTCGCTATCTGCATTTCAAAAGAAAGTGAGAATTTTTTTTTCTTATTTTTGCATTCATAGAATTACTTCAGGACAGGAGGAAGAAAGAAGTGGTTTTGAAAACTGGTCACAGTTTTAAAGATTAAAATTCTCCTTTCTTTCTTATCTCTTACATGTGTACCGATGAAAGCCCAAGCCCTGTGGCAGTGTCATGGTGGCAGCGCTGCCCCATTTTGACTTGCAGCACCCTGGGTGACGTGGGTGTGAAGGACAGCTAATTGGAGGACACCAGATTATGTAGGGACTTCTGTGATGTGAAACATGTTGGTCAGTACAGTGGAACCACTGACCAAACCTGGCTTTCATTAGGAGCCTAAATCCCAGTTTGAACCTCCAGGTTATGAATTTGGAACGGGACTCCCGGAGCCTGCCTTGCCACCTCACCTCTGTGGGGTGGCATCCGATTGCCTTGGCCCCTGTGCTTTGTCCTGCTTTTAGAGCAAAGGGTGCTTTAGTTTTTAGGCACACTAATTCCTTACTTCGTAAGCACAAATATGCACTCTGGGTGTTTGAAAAGGAGCAGGCCCCGAACTGAGAGTGCACTTCTTAGGCTTCCAGGCACAGTGTAATCCTGTTAGTAGTCTGGGTTGCTGCGACAGTACTGGGCAGGCCAGGCTGCCTCGCGGGCATCTGCTTCTCTGCCTATTGAGTCAAGTCAATATCCTCAAAACTCTAATTTTCACTGTAATGATGGATTATGCCTGTCATGGTTTACAGAATTTTGTCTTGTGTGTTTAATAAAAGAATACAGATTCTAATGCTTATTATTTCTGAAGTCCAATACGTCTGAACTAAAGCTCACTGTATGCAAGACAAACTATGCTTTAATTTTACAATTGTCTGATGGGACTTTGCGATTTATTTGTTGTTACTTCCTTAATGATGTTGCAGTCAGAGGCACTGTTTTGCTAAATGTTGTGTAAAAAGTAAATTGTAGCACAGCAGATGTTGGTATTTGGATGGATGTCGGTGCAATGGGGGGACAGCAACAGTCATCTCTGTCAGCTGTCTTCAGGCTCGGCAGGCCTGCTGCGTGGTTACTTTGGTGTGTAAAAACAGCTCGTTTTGCAACTGGGAAGTTTGGCATTACATTTGGCACTGAGCCATGTAACTGGGTTAACACAAGTGTTTATCCAGCGATTTTCTCAAAATTGGTAACTTGGAGAAAATGTTTATTAAACTTCAGTACAAAGGAAGGGGTAAAATATAGCTGGATCTCTTCTTTTTAAAAGGCTTTGATGTTTGTAATGCTAAACCCCATTTTTTTAATTCCTTTTATTTCCCTCACCCCTGTCTGTCTTTTGCTGTTTCATCATCAATCTTTTTGCAGCTTACTGTTTACAGTTTCCTTTTTAAAGACTAAGACAGGGAAGCATACCCGATGAAATGCAAAGTGTATAGGGTGCCATAACTACCTTTCTCTCCATCCTGTGTGCTGTCATGAATTAGGTGCAAAGAATTGAGGACTGCAAATGAAGCTATTTAATTACCATCACACCCCCCCCCATACACCCCCGTTAGGTAGAAATTCTGACTGCAGCATGGAACAGGAGCCCTGATCTGCAGAGCAGTTCATTCTTATATGATAAATTACTGTAAATTTTGCCTTTGGGTTAAGTACAAGAATCCCTGCAGGCCATCAAGAATTTTTCATAGAACTCCTGTCAATATCCGACATATCTTTGTGGAAATAGCAATTTGGCCTGCATTTTTAGTAAGGAGGAGCAGGAGAAAGCAGTAGTTTTTCAAAGCAGCAGCAGTTTCAATCAGATTTTATACCTGAAATTGGGAACCTGTTGATTTAAGGTTCATTGGGAAACTTTCTCATAAAGGAGACATTTAGTTTGGATTAATTTTTCTAATCCATTTTAATCTTGTACTGCCCCTGTGATTAAATAACTAAATGTCTTAAAGACTCCCATTTCTTTTGGAAAAGGGAAGATGATTAGGAAATTTGGATTCTCTGGTGAGGGGAGGAAAAGTATGTAGAAAAACATATTCTCAAACCAATGACAGTGACCCAATAGTGGACTTGTGTGTAGTTAATTTTGTAGTTGAACTGCAATTTTATCACCAAATATAATATCAGGACAGTAATTTTCATGTGGGTCCTTTGTTCTCTCTCTTTTTTTTTTTCGTTTTTTGTTTTAAAGGAGAGGGTGTTACCTGTACCTTCCAATTTCTGTACCCAAGCGTGGCTTCGTTTAGAAAACCGTAATTTGCAAGAAGGCCTGCCCACTACAAAGATTCATTTAGTGTGCTGTGGATAAATGAAAATTGCAGATTAGCCACTGCAAGTGTGCAGTGACTGCTTTTTTGAAACATTTTTTGTCTCTTAGCTTAATACTGAAACTGTAATCCTGATGTTAAAATGGTTTTCTCACAGTATGGAGGGCGAAGGGGAAATAAATGCATAAAAGCATTAATTTGGGAATAATCTAAACTTCATAGCTTCCACAGACCAGGGGGTGGGCTGAGTCTTTGTGGCCAGCCTGACTTTTGGAAGATTTCACTGTGAGCATTGGCTCTGCCTGTGAAGGAGCAGGGTCAGTGCGGCGATGTGTGCTCATGGCCAGGTTCTGTGTTAGCTCTGTTTAACGTACGTATGTGTGTGTGTGTATTTAAAGGATGTAGCTTTGCTATTTAAACTTGCTCAGATTTGGCCATGTTTCAAGAATGAGGTCCTGAATGGGGAGCAGTACTCTCCCCGTGGGCTGGGCACAACCTGCCCTTCCAGCTGCCCCCGTTGGTCCTGGGATGGGACCAGGACCGGGACTAGGACCAGGACCAGGACTGGCGATGGCTACAGGCACAGCTGGTGTGGCCTGGGGTGAGGGTCAAGCTGCCACCTCTCCCTGCCCTGCCTGTGCTCTCAGCAGCCCAGTGCCTTCCCCCCTGCCCAGCAGAGACCCAGCACCGGGGACACCCCGGCTTGTCCCTTTGTCGGCGTTCACCTCTCTGATGCAGCAGACTCCAGCCAGAATTGCGGTAGCCACATCTTGGCTTATGTTTACCACACTCTTTCCCCTCCACAAGATGCCTCTGTTCTCCCCCTTTCTCCTCCTGCTCCCCTCCTGCCTTGTTGGCAGCAGCAGCAGGGTTTTCAGGGTGGCCTTGCTTTTGGCTTGACCCCTGGGGCAGCAGAGGAGCCCCTTGCAGCTGCTGCCTGAGCTGATAGTGTCAGATCAGGGACCAGTTGAAGAAAATGCTGTAACCAGAGCATGCGCTAAGCATCGAACGACAAAGCAGGGTTTGCATGCAGGGTTTTCTGTATGTGTGCATGTACCTTCCTTTGCAGAAGTTCCTGAGGCATGAACATGGCCCCAGATGACCTTCTTCAGGAACATTACCCCAGGTGACCTGTAGGGTTTTTTCTCTTTATTTTTTTTTTAAATATTTTATAAACAAGACAAAGCAAAAAAAAAAACAAAACCAAAACCAACTCATATGAGTTTAAAGTTTTATTTATGGCTTTCTGGTGTTCTCATGCTTAAACTGTGGGAATCAAAGCTCTCCTGGACAGCTGTTGTAGTTGTTGCAAGTTCTACAAACCTGAAGGGTAGCTGTAACACAGCTAGGCAAGGGATGTGTTTTGGTGTTTGTTTTGCTTCTGTTCTTTGGGGACATGCTAGTAAGAGTGGGAAGATGAACTACAGAGAGCAGACTGTGCTCAGTTATAGAACAAGGCTTTTAGGATTCAGGTGGCAGAGGGGATGGGCATGGTGAGGAGCAGTCGCGTGGTGCGCTGTGCTTGGAAAATCGGTTGCGGTGGAGAGGTCGGGCTGATGCAGCAATCCCTGACCTCTGAGAATCCGGTGGGCCAGGTCCCAGGTTTGATGCCCATGGAAGCTGGTGTCACTTTAGGGCTGGCTGGGGGTAGGGGGTGATGTTTGTTTTTCCCCTGGGAATAGGAGCAGTTTTAAAAGAGGAGATTGGAATTTTTGCCATGTCTTCCCAAAACAACAGTATAGGGCACTGCAAGCTGGAAAGTGTAATTCAAGCTCCCATCTTCCTGTGCCCATCTGCTTTTCACTTCTGTGTGGTGTATACCTTTCATTTTTGATACTTTTTTAAAAATGAAAAGTGGCTTTAATATACCAAGATGCTGTTGCAACATGAAAATTAATTCATGGTAACAATGTCAAGGTAGGTGGGTCTTTATTTCATTCCTTCTTATGTAAGAAACAGATTTTCGTGTGACTGACTGGAATGCATGTCTCCTGGAGTGTGGAGCTGTGAGGAAGAGGTATGAGGAGTCTACTATAACAGATGACTTTGGGTTTCAAAAAATAGTAGTCACTATTATATGTATTTGTTTTTAGCAGTATATACGTATATTTCCACATTACAGGGCTAAATTGTGGTACCTCTGAAATCCAGCAGGAATTTTGCTGTTTGATTATATTGAGACTCAATATTTTTACTGTGTACTGTAAAAATAAATGAATTTTAATAGTGTTTAGGGTGACAGAAGTGTGTCTAGCTGAGCCCATAACCCTGCTGAGGCAGCAGCGTGTATTGTGTTCTGCTTTACGGTGACGACACACCTCAGTCCAAGGCACAAAAGTCCTTGGCAAAGTTTCTTATGCCTGTGTTACTTGGCTAAGCTTAGCACCACAGCTACAGTGGCTGTTTGCTCTCAGGTTACCCAGTGGTGAAGTTGCTTTAATAAATTTTCAGTATGGAATTAAGTTACTATATTGCAAAATTCCTCTGAACTGAGGCAGGCACTCCTGTTATCTGGTGGAGACTTTCATTGCTGAGTTTGGGGTAGTGACTCAGTAAAAGTTATCTGCGGAGTACTAAATTTGGAGGCGTAACCAGGAGGTTGCCATGATAACAAATATTAGAACTTGCTTTCTGGGAAGTGCTTGTAATTTTTCCATTGATGGCCATTAAATGGCTCAAGATAAATGAAACTTTTTATTAGAAACTAACATGGTCTCCGTGTGCCCCTCCAGGGTTTTTCAGACTTGCTAGTGATGAGATGAAGAAGGGAAATCCAAATTAGCCCCAGCCATATAAACAGCACACCCCTTTTTCTATGTTGCTGCTTATTTTTGCCATTGAAATATTTGCTTAACTTGGCTTTTATGCATCTTTCTATGAAATATTTACCCAGTAACTGTTTGTATAAACATGCTTAAAATTCTGCATTGATTTTTTTTTTTCTTGGCACTTTTAAGAAATTTCCTGATGCACAGCATCATCACACAATTACTGGTAGAGCTTTTATTGTAAGTGGCCTAAAACAACTCTGTGTATTTATGTTGAAAATTAGGACTCAAACCCAGAAGCTAAAGGATAACAATACGATGTGTTAATTTCTTAACCTCCATAAATTGCTTATTTATAAAAGTCCATGTTCTGCAGCTTAGTTTTTACCAATAGAGCTTTTTTTCCCATTTCAAACTGCCTCTGAAGTTGGTCCATATCATCTGTTTTAGAAAAGCTGCTGTTTCCATAAATCTCCCCTAATGTCCCTTAGCCTTTTTTTCACCATTTCTTTACAATTCCCTGAGGTTTTGATTCGCTTTGTGAATGACACAATGATCTAGTAATGGGAGCCTAGAAGACCAAGCCAGGGGCTCATGAGTCCTCGCCGCTGATGTTTTCTGCGCGGCTGCATCCTGCTTTTTCCCTCCCCTGCTCTTGCTTTCCCGTGTGCATCCACCCCCCAAGTTACCAGCTCACCTCTCAGCTTCACCAACTTTAGGATTTTAATGGGGAGCCTCTGCTGAGTACTTTTCAGGTTTAAAGTTCACAAAGCAAATGAATGCATCATAAAAATTCACTCTCGCCTGAGTCTTTGGCTCTTGAATCTTTTTTCAATGGGGCAGAGTGGGGGAAGGCACCTAAAAATCAATTTTTAAGCAATTAATGATGCTTTTTCTGAACGTACTCTATGTGTAGGCAGCCCTAGGAATACAAGCTAAAACTGTGCTTTCGGACTTTGTTTAATCTCTGGAAGAGCTTTGGTTTGTGTGTGTTTCTTTGCTTTGTCCCTTCTCTACACTATCTGTCAGTCTCTAGACAGGATTTAGTGAAGAACAAAACTGGGTATATCATATTCAAATAAGGCATGTGTTCAGATAAGTGCGAGAGTCATGGCTAAGGATGCTTATGCTAAGAGGTAAAATAATTAAATCAGCTTTCAGATGATGTCTAGAAAAGCCCTTCCTTGTTGAAATACACCAGGGTGTGGTGTGTTTGGTGTTTTGGTTTGGATTTTTTTCTTTGTATTTTTAGTAGAGTTCATAAAATCCTTGGAGAATTAAGTCACACCCTTTATATAAATACATTCAGTGTATTTAAGAGCCTGATTTGCAGAAATACTGATTTTATTGACTTCAGATTGAGCTCGAGGAATAGTTGTAGGTACCTTCCCCCTCTGAGGGAAGATATTTAAAAAGTTGCAGAGACTTATTAGCTTAAGTGCCTTGTTAGCTGCTTGTGCTATTTTCCATTATAGCGTCAAGGTAAAAATTACTTGGGGAGAAATAATTGTTCCAAGCATGCTTAATTCAGTTCAGTGAATCTGACACCTCCTCTGTCATTTTTATTTATTTATAAAAATGAGAGTGAGTTGGGCACCTGTCAAAAGCAGAGGAATACGTGATGGCATTTTCTGTTACAGGAATGTTTTATTTTGTTAAAATGCTGTAGCTGCTTGCGATCATATTACAGAAGAGATTTCTCTAATTGTGTTGGACACCTCGTGGTAGTTTTAAGTCCTTTTGCTCCCACCATGAGGTAGTGGAGATGCAGTTCACTCCGAGATTGTTTTCAGCATAGCTTAAGAAATCGCTTTATACTTTCCTGTAATTTATGTAGCTATCCTTAAAACTGCTGTTTTTAATGAAACTTCATTTACATCTTCTCCCACTGGAGACAGCTGTAGGTTAGGACTAGCCTGACTAAGCTGTGCCAAAGGTAGGAGTAAGGAGTTTTTTACATGCTGATTAATTCTCTTTCGCTCCTTTGGGAATATCTGGTATTGCTTAAATTGATTGCTGTAAGCAATATGGCAACATTTTTGACCTTCTAAACTGAAATTCAGCAAAAAAAAAAAAAAAAGAAAAAGATAAACCTCTGTGTTTCAGTTTTATATAACCATACAGTTGAAATATAGTGATAAAAAAATAGAGAGGTGTCATCCTCTGTAGCGGTGGTGTTGGCTGGTGATCTCAAACTCTTGGACAGAGATGGAATCGGAGAACGTGGTAGTTGTCCATCCTCTGTATTGGGCGAGAATGTGTTTTTCTTTCTCCGTAATCTGACTTCTGATCTCTCCCATGCCCTAGCTTTGTGAATCAGAGCACCCATTCCTTGCCTTCGTTAGGTGTTCCCCATCTGTGCTGTTGTGTAACTCAAGGCAGGGGTAGCTTCCAGTATGCTTATTTTTCTACACAGCGCGCCTATAGAGCTTTGCGGGAAGCGCTAAGCCGAGGCTGTTTGTTGCTTTCTGAAGTTAATTTACAGATGTGGGGTGCCAGGTGACCAGCAGTCGTCCTCACGGGGCTCCCTTTGTCGCTCGAAGGCCTGACCGCTCCGCCATCCCCCTCGCCCCACCTCCAACTCCCCTCTTCCTTCCCTCCCTCCCCAGATTCCCCCAAGATATGATAATGAAGCAGGTGCCCCGCATCGCAGCTTTCTGTGAGCGTGAGAAACGGCAGTAGGTTTAGAAAAGCCGGAGCCGAGCTGGAGGAGGAGGAGGCGGCGGCGGCGGCGGCGTTACTTCTTAACCTGTTGGCAGTCACGTCAGTCACGGCCACGCGGGCCGCCGGCGCACCGCACGACCGTCCAGCTGCCCGGCGGAGAATAAAGCGGGGAGCGGATCTGCCGCGCCCCGAATTAGCCCCTTGCGACCGCGGGACCCCGCGTTAGGGCCGCGAAAGGTGCGGAGGAGCAGGGCTGCGAGCCGCCGAGCGTTGGCCTGGCGCGGGCAGGCCGCGGGCTGACCTCCCCACTGGGGAGCAGCCCCGGCGGCCGGCCCGGCCGCCTCATTGAGATTCAGGGCACAGGCGTCGCCTCCGCAGCTGTACGCTGGAGGCGGTGGCCGAGGAGGCGTCCAGAGAGGGGCCAAAAAGAAAATCATCAAAGAACCGGCCCCCTTCGCTGCGCCTCTGAATAGGCAGACAAACCAGAGGTCCTTCTCTCTCCGCGAGCGTGTTGGGAAAGACATTAGCATAACCTCCTTTTTTTTCTTTTCTTTTCTTTTTTCTTTCTTTTTCTTTTTGCTTTCCCCAAGCTACCGAAAACCTGGCACTGTGTTTAAATATCTTGTTTTGACAGTTTGTTGAGGGAAGGGAAGAGTGCTGCACCAGCCTGGTGGGTGTCTGTGCAGCTATTTTTAAAAAAAAAAATACATATTTGAACTGAGAGTGTTCATTCGGGTCACCCTAGACTTAATTGTTTGGTGTCAAGTCGTTAAGATCCAGAATTAGCTCGCTGTGTTTGGAAAGGGCTTGCTTCCGAGTCCTTTAGAAATGCAAAGGCAAGTTTTCAAGCCCTGCTTTCTTTTTCCAAATCTGGTTTGATTTCTGCTGGTTTTGAAGCGAGCGGACACTTACCCTATTTACTCAAGCAGCAGAAACTAACTGTAAATCCCTGTCCTGCTCTTCAGCACGCACGACATGGCAGCTCCTGAAAGCTTCATGTCTTTAAGGAAGCTGGCATCTGTTTTACCAAAACCTTATTAGGCCGACAGGATGCAGACCACTTCTCGTGGCCATTGAAGTCTCAGAAATGAGTCATTCCGCCTTTGGCCGGTGGCACATTAACGTTGCGATTGGCATAACTTTCGTGTTTCCCTCAGACGGTTCAGGGCTGTACAGTCAAGGAATGTCATACATCTTCGAAGCATGTGGGAACGTAGAAGAGGCTTGCGTAACTCAAAAGCTCTAATATTTTGAGTGTTAACCTTAATTGTAATTAATGGTGCTACTTCTGATGCTCAGAGCAGAAAGTTTTAATGCATTATTTATCCATAGATTTGTGGTAGCCACTTGAGTGCATTTCATGTAACTGAGAGCTTGTTTTCAGTTGGTGCTCCTGGGCTTGTTCTGGTTACTTTGGGGCATAAGAAAGTTAATAGTTGGTCCAGCACTTTTGTAAATATCAAGGGTATCATTGGATGCTGACTTGGTTAACCTAATGATTTTTTTTTTTTTCCAAACCATTGGTATGTATGAGTTTATTAAAAAAAAAAAAAAAAAGAGGCAGAGGCTTCTTAAATATAGTCTGTTCTGAATTAAAGGGTGTGGTGTTGGCTTTGAATGAGCTTGATGCAGCAACAAGCATGCAGCAGTTGGTAAATAAAGATGGATTTTCTTTTGTTCTGCTGGTGCTTGCTGCTCATTATTCTCCACTTACCCCGTGAGCTTCCCAGGGAGTGGCAGCTGTTTCTGATGTTAGACACTCTATCAGTGGTAGACAGCTCCAGATTCGGTGAGATACTGTTGTGGGGAAGAGAGGAAAATAACCTAACCCTGCATTATTGTAAATCCTCAGTAGAATTAACTTTTCATGAACCAAAAGAGTTTCGTGTTTAACTTTTTCTGAAATATTCAGGCGTAAGCGTGCTTTGCAGTACGTGTTACTGTGAAAAAGCTTTTCTGGCATGAGATGGATTTACATTCTAAGTGTGTGTTTAAGTATTTTAATGTGCAGTGTGTGGGGGCAGACACAAGGCAATAAAGGGAAATCGGTCTATAACAATCTTCGTGTATATTTCCAGATATATACAGTTTGGGAATCTTTGCAATTTGGAAATTGCTTGGAGTGAACAGAATGGTACATAAAGATTTTAAATAATAAAGCTAGCAAGCTACAGAGGAGTCTATTTGGTTCCAGGATTTTATATGTAGGATTTATAACCCATGCTTTTACTTTCCTGTCTCTGCAGTGTTAGCATTCTGTTACTGAAAACAAAGAAGGCTCTGCCAGGGCATTACACAAGCAATGAATCACAGAGGAAAAAATGTTTTGCTTTGTAAATTGTTCACTTTTCCATGGTGGATCATTATTATTATTTTTTTTTTTTAGGGTTGTCTGATAAAATTTGCCACACATGCTTGCATTTACTGTACTCGGTACAGTTCTTCTAGTGTGACTACATAACTACTAATATTAGTGACTTCAAGTAACTTCTTGCTTATTATTCTTAAAAACAAAACCGCAACAGGAACAAAAAACACACGGCAAAAATTGAAACAGCTCAGTTCACTCTTCAGGCATGACAGCTTACTGAATATATCGGAGGAAGGAAAAGGTGTTAATGTTTTTCAGTCAGCTTTGTCCTAGCAGTTCCACATAATTATTTTTTGTCTGTATTGACAAACTCCTCTTCTGCCTAAAATACTCAGATTTGCTGCTGTGATCAATGTGGTCCTCCTCACAGGTTGTAGGAAGTTTGTAGTGTTTTAGCTAATCATAAAAATATGAACTTGTTTCTTGAGAATATGCACTTTGTACGTTTTCTTGATGACTGCGTTGGTGAATCTGTGTTTCAGAACTTCTGTAGAGGAACGATAGTTTGCTCAGGCTTGAATGTAAAACTATACTTACAGATAGATACGTGATTGGGAAGTCACACACCAGGCAATGTCTTTCCACTTTGCCGCAAGATGCGGAAGTATAACCTCAGTGTGTTATACGATAGAATTTATACCACAGATGCTGCAGTGTGCCTCGTACTGTCCTTGGCAAGAGCAATAATCAATAATATGTATGCTTGCCATATTACAGGATTCATCAAGCTCCAGACATGTGGAAAAAGAAGTTTAAAATCTTGTTTGCAAATTAAAAAGGTGGATCAGGAACCAGAACCAGCTAAAGCAGTGGATAAGGGAAGGTCCAAGTAGAATGGTCCTTGCAAAATGCCTGGCAGTAATGAAATGCTTGATTTTTCACACAGAAAGAGTGAAGAAAGAGTGAGTGTGGAGGAGGATGCTATATATGTATGGAATACACCATTTTAAAGACTATGTGATTAATCTCTTAGATGATGTGTTTCTAACAGAGAAACAGATCGGTGGAATAAAGCTGTAAGAAAGTATGAGAGCCAAACATAAGCATCTAATCTAAGAGGAAGGGTCTCTTGTGACAGTACAGTGTAATTTGGTGTAAAATTATGCATACTTCACTGAAAATAACCAGATAATAATTTCAGAATCTGCAAGAAATAAATGTCTCCTCTGTAAATACCGATGGGGAAGATGTGTAGCATAGATTAGGGAGTAAGGGAAATGGAAACTCTGTGTCTTGCCCCTCTTCAGATATTTTTTGTCCCATCCAATCTAGATTTAGTCCTAAATGCAGGTATGATAAGGGCTATGTGATGGTTCCTGGGTCTCCTGTGTCTGCTTTATGCAAGAGAAGAAACTAGCAACAAGTCAGGTATGTAACAGTGTGTTCCAAAATCGTGATGGTCTGGGCAGCTGCTTCCCCGACCTGCTTACCTGACAAACCTCTTGTCAAGAGCTAGGCTGAGCGTGCCATGTATCTTCTTGTCCCTGTAGTCACATCTGTGGTCTAATAGTAATGAGATTGGAGTAATCTCACTGATCTGGGCTGAGTTGGACTGATAATTTAAATGTGAAAGGATTCATAATCTCCTACTGATCCCAGAAAGTTTTCAGCTTTTAATTAAGGTCAGAATTAAAAAGATGATGACAACAAAACCTTCCACATTTACTGCCTTGCTTATAAATGTTAAGGCTTGACAGCTATAGGTGAGTTCTTCTGAAATTCCTAAAGCGACAATGACATTTTTGTAAACCTCTTATAGGTTAGTGTAACACTTACAGCTGTAACAGACGTCTCTAAAAGAAAGACTGAGAAGGCTCATTCCTTTTCCTCTCATCTTTCTTGCCCTGTGCCCTGTTTGATCAGTGCAAATGGATGTTTTCTGCAGACGTGGCCGCTGTTGGAAATGTAGCTCTGTGTGACTGTCTCCGCCAGTTCAGTAACTCTTAGTTTTTTGCTTTAGATTAGAAAATTAAAAGCCTAACGAGGGGTAAACAGGTGAAAGCAGCAGCTAGGGGTGCACGTGCCCATGGCCGAGTGGCATGGGCATTGGGGTTGCTTATGGTTCTGTGTGCAGGAGAGAAAAGTACGAGTCTGAATGGAGAAGAAAAGACACCAGCTAGTGCCTGAAGCAGGTTGAAACTGCTCTGCAGAAGGAGAGGAGGTCTGTGGGGAGAGGAAGGAGGCAAAGCAGCTGCAGGGTTGTTCCTGGGGCAGGGTGCACATCGTTGGGAGAGAAATTACTGGTGGAGGAGAGCCGAGCAGCAGGAAAAGAGGGTGTGAGTGGAGCCTGGGAGAACAGGAGAGCAGCAGGAGGTTGCCAGAGCCAATAAATCTGGGGAGTCTTTTCTTCTCACTGCTCTTGGTGGTTGTTTGAAGAGCTTGCCAGCAGATGAAACCGTGGGCACTGGGTACCAGCCGCTGCAGGGGCAGCATCACGGGGTGCGCAGGCGTGCTCCTGCTGTGGCAGACCAGAAAGAAGCTTGGATCCTAGTCTGCTCCCTCGTCCTCTCCTTGATGTTGAACAAACAAGTGAGAAACCATACTGGAGGGAGGAGGGAATAGCTGCTGCCCAGCTGTGGGTGCTTTGTAGTGACCACTTCTTTTTTTTTAATTTTAAATCAGTTGTTGTTGGGGTGAGCAGAGTTGGGAAAGTGTGGCTGGTACCCTGATTTGAATAACACCTTGAGTGAGGCTTTTGTGATTCAGCCGAATAGAAACATTACTGCAGGACCCTGTAGGACCTAGAGGGCTAGCTTGACGCCATCCAGGTAAAGCTATTTGAGGTTCTGGAGAGACTGCCTGAGAAGATGACGACATGGACAATGAGCAAAGGGGGAAACTGAGGCACATTGACAAAGTCACCCAGAAGAGCCACAGGTGGAACCCCTCTCTTCCTTCCCTGAAGCCCAACTTAGTAAACCCAGTAAATAACTGAGGTTTTGATCAACTCTTTTCTTTTTATTCTACTGTTTGGAACGTGGCTGTAACACAGTCATGGAACTGTCACCTGTGCAGGTTACTCAGATGAGCAGTAGCATAGTGTGAGCAAGGGATCTTTTCTCTTGACAAAGAAAAGGTGGAATTTTCTTCTTTGTGGTGGTTATACATCATCCGGTGTTTTCCCCTTCATATTGTGATACATCATCTTGTGTTTCATGCTAGAGATGTTGTGAGAGGAGTGAGTGATGTTATGTAACTTAAGCAGAGAATTATGTTCTTATGTTCTAAAAGTGACTGTTGGTTTGATAAAGCAGTTGACTAATTAGTAAATTACCCATTGTTGTTTAAAATACTTGCGCTGCAAAATGTAAATGAAAAAAATTTCTCCACTTGTCAGTATGAAAAATGACAATAGCAAAAATAATACATAGGACATCTGCTCTGATTTTTTTAAAACTTAAAATGCATTTAAGGCAGATGTTGCAGAATTTGAATGGAAATCGGAGTAGACGGAAGAACAAAACATAGCTGTTTACCTTTTATGAAGTCCCATTTTTATGGTTAATATCACTAGCAATATCTGATTCAGTGTCTGTATTTTTCCACTGTTTGTATCAGAATGAACTGAATGTTCTTAAAACTGTTGCTATGTCAGGATGACATATAGTTTCAATATTAAAAAAAAATAATATTGGTGAGTCAGTATTTTGGGGTGTTTTCTGATGTTCTCTTCTTTTGTCCATCCTTTCTTTCCAGGAGAATACATAAAAACATGGAGGCCGCGGTATTTTCTTTTGAAGAACGATGGCACATTCATTGGCTACAAGGAACGACCGCAGGATGTTGACCAGCGGGAGTCACCTTTAAATAACTTCTCAGTAGCTCGTAAGTGTTTTTACCTGCTCCCTTGTCCAGTTTGGGGTTGATGTCATCTTGTAGTCATAGTGCTGGTAAGCTGCATCAGTAACATTCAAATCTGCCCAGAGCAATGTATCTAAACACTAAATGTGTTTATCTGAGATGAACCCCCCCTGCCCCATGTTTCTCAGGAATGACTGGGATGTGGAGGTTTGATGCTCTGCCTTTTTTTGCAGGTGTTTTTTGGGGGTTTTGGGGGTTTGTTTTGGGTTTTGGGTTTTTTTTTTTTTCACTGTTTCTGGTTATAGAATAAAACAAGTTTATTTGTTAATATTTTCTATGTCTGTTACTCAGCAAGTTGCTTTAAAATGAAAATTAACCCAGGCATGTGTCTCGGTACTTGGCAGGTAGGCGCAGCCGAAGTGTTTCAGCCTCTGTTCTGCCACCAGATCTGGGTTCAAGTGGCTTTGACAGAGGTCAAAGTTACTTGATTGTTAGCATAAGAGAATGCAGAGTGAGTACTGGTTTTAATGAAACACACTCAGTTTTTCTTAATTTTGAGCACAAACCCATATTTCTTCTATTAGGGCCAACAAAAGGGTTTGGAAATAATAACATCTCCTAACCTCTGCATTCTGTCCTATGCAAACGTTTCCGACTTTGCTCAGGTGCTGCAGCACAGGATGTGATAGAAGACTCTGAAGATCATTTCCTTTTCTTGCTCATGTTTTTAACCTTTCGCTGTATACTTCCAGCTTTTATTTTCTCCTGTTCTTAATCTTTCCTGTCTCATGATCTGCCTATGTCTCGTTCCACCACTTAAAAATAGATCATTGTGGCACCTGTTATTAACAACGATCTGTTCCGTGTTCCTGGTGACTAGTGGAAGCGAAGCTCTGCAGAGAGAAGGGTAGGGGCTTTCTCTCTTCATTATAGAGTAGCTTGAAATACATGGGGTTCATCTTTATAGTTAACCTTTAAGCAGGCAGATTTATTCTGGAACATCCTGGGCCTGAAGAGGGCTGGGCAGTGCTAGGAATTAATGCAAATGTTCATTTTTTTCTGCTGGTAGCAACATATACCTGTTCTGACTGATGATGGGAATAAATAATGGACATGCTGTTGCCTGGTGCCTCTGTGCAGGATGCCAAGAGTGCTTTGGCGTTTTTTGTCTTGTTTTAGAGAGCGAATTGTCGTAGTGTTTTCATTTTGGTAATGACACGGTACTTCCCTCTTTAGACTGGTATCTCCTTATGGATCAAGAAGGTAAAGAAAAGCAGCAGAGCGCCATTTATTCATAAATTAATTCAGTACTTGGTCTGTAGCCAGAGGCTTTTAACAAATGCACTTTTTGCAGGACACTTCTATTCTGTTGCTGCTGTTACTTATGATAATTATTTACTGCAGCTCAGTGCTAAGGAGTAAAAAAAGATGTGTCCATTGCCTTCTCTTTGTCCAAGTTGCCTTCAGAATGGGTTAACTTGAATCGGTTTTCACAACAGGAATATGGTGCTTTTTTTGGCAGATTGAGCCCATCAGTCTTGGCATTTATAGATAAACAAGTTGGTTACCATGGTATCTGAGCATTGTTGAAAGAGACAAGACACATGCCTATAGAGTAAGGTGTAGCCCCCGTAAGAGGGATTGCAGGGAGGGTGGTGGGTGGAAGGATGTTCCTAGCAGTGGCTCTTGCCTGGTGAACCAGTGACAGGTTGGGAAGGCCTTGATGACTGGGGGAGTGGGCCTCACTGCCAGAAATCATTATTGTGGTTTTGGGCTCACAGAAGCAGCTGTTGCCCCACCAGGATTTAATTTCTTATGTAGGCATTGGCATGCAGTGCTGCCAGCACCTGATGTGCGGTTCCCTTCTGGGTACCCTCCACACTTGTATCATTTGGATGTGTTTTGCACCACAAGTTTTGCCTTTGAACCTGCTTGCCTGGTACTTTCATTTGGGTTAACTTGTTGAGTTAGCATGAGTGAACTTGAGCTGCCTTTGGAGGAAGGCTCAGGCCAGAACACAGCCTTGCACTGCAGAGGCAGCCTGTAGAAGCCTCCTGCCAGTGAAAGGTGGGGGGAATTTAGCTTAAAAGTTTTGTTAAAATTCTTTTTTTTTTTTTTCCAAGACACCATGATAGTCCTCCTGACTTTTTTGTTAATTAGTGAACTAGATTTTTTTTTTTTTTTTTTTAATGAGATGGCAGGCTGTCTGTGTCAGTCTGTTCTTTGGAAGTGGTCCCATGTTTCTGATTAAAATCTTTACCCTCTTCTGCTGTAAAATAATGTAGGCTTTTTTATCTTTGCAAGTAAAAGATTTTTTTCTCATGAATAGGGGACTCTTCTTACTTGTAGTATAAAATTCATATTAAGTGATTTTGTCAACCCATGAGAGGTAGGAAATACTCAATTCAGGAGAAAACAGTGAAAGAAGGTAGCATCTAATGATGATCTGTCTTTTCCCTTAACAGGTATGAAGAAAGTATTAGCAATAAATAGAGCATGCTTTCCATGTGCTTGACAGTCTCTTCTTTCTCCTATACCCGCCTTTTCCTTTCAGTCTGTGAGGGTTTTGATAATACATCTTCAAAAACTTGTTTCTAGGGCCCCCCATGGGTAGGTAGAGAGGCTCACCTTTAAAGTACCTTTTTCTCCACCTAATCTTCCATTTAAAATAGCCATATATCTATGTTTGTAATTTAATGATATGTTTAAGGAGTTTATTCTCCCTGGAAGTAACCTATTGGTGATTTATTTAAAAAAAACAAACAAACAACCCCAAACTTCTGAAGGATGGTGCCTGAGCATTTAACTGTGGTTTTTGTCATATTTGTGTTCATGTTCTGTACCTCACCACTAGTAAGGCAAAAGGAATAAAAAAGCCTGTAACTAAATAGTTCTGTTCCAGAGACCCTGCAGATAAATAACCCATAGAGCCTGTGTTGTAAATCTGTGAGATAAGTAGCCTTCATGCCGATTGTAATCTTGGATTATCATGTATGTCTCCCTATTAGGTTATAAGCCTTTAAAACCATATAGCTGAGAAGAGCAGTATATTGTGAAAAACCACATGGAGAGAGGCTATTCTGTTAGAAAGAAGGGATTATTTCTCCGACTGTCAAAAAGAAGGGTGGACTGTGGTGGTTTTGTTGTGCAGCTGAAAACATAATTGCTCAACAATATGAGTGCTCCTTTTGGGACAGGACTGCGTGTCTGCAGTCAAGCATTTATCAGAGGGCATGAGATGGCTAGATTAGTGAACAGACTTTTTTGTCTGCTGTTACTAGGGGCCACCTTAGTCCAGGTCTGTAACTCAGGGCTCCCAGCTCCTTGCCTTTGCCATGCTGAGCTGTTTGGGGGCTAATTTATCCAGTGGTGCTAGCAGAAAAGGAGCACTTCAACATAATATTCCTGTTGGCCTATCCAAAGTTTTATTTATTCATCATTCTTCTTGCCCGATTTACTTATTTTTTTTCTTCCCATCTGCTTCCTTAAAGAAACCAAAGCAGGAATGGGAAGGATTCTTCCTTGACGTTATTGTTTTAAGAGTGATGTCATTATATAGGGAGCAGAATCTGACACTTTCATCGAAAGTAATCTGCCTTTTACCTTAAGTGCTGGGGAAGCAAATATTGTGACATTTTAGAAAGTCACTGGGATAATACTAAGTGTCTTTCAAATACAAAATGGTAATTTACATTTGAATGCCTTAGTGTCTATTCCCGTTAGGAACAATTTCTCTGTCCTACTTACTTTAAAAGACCAAAGGCCAGGAAAGAATCGAGGCTCTTTAGAGCAATTTAAATCATTTTTAACAGGCTGCTGTTTATAGTATTTAATTTGTTGCAAATGGCAAATACTTATGTTGGCCTGTTTGACAGGAAAAACTGTCTTCGAAGTGGGGAAGTGGGTAAGCGACCCTTGGCCCGTATTTCAAATGTGAATGTTCCTATAGCAGAATCCCCAACATGCCATGAATCAGACCTGATCTGTATCTGTGCTGTGCTGTGCTGTAGTGGCGCATGTTGCGGTACCCGATTACAGAAGGCAAGTTTGGTGCTTCTCTAGCTTGCCAACTATGGTGAAGAGCACAGAGCTAGTTTTAAAAGTAAGAAAAAAACCCTACTGCTTCATTGTTTTGTTGATAAAATCCATGGAATTGTTGTATATGGGGAGAACTAAGTGGTAGCTTCAAACTTTCTGAAACCTATGTGGTACAGCACTTTGGTAAAGCAATTTAAAAATAAAGCCTTTTGTATTTCTTGATATGTGCTGTTATGATTGAGCAGGGTAATTAGACAGCATATTGTTCACTAAACAAAACACTTCTATGTGACATACTTGAATTATAGTGGTTATTAACTGACAAATCTCTATTATTCATCTTGCTGTATGCCTTAAAGATTGCTGGATCAGCAAGCTTAACAAATATCAATGGACAGTGCTGATTTAGGGGAAAAGTGGTGATGTTTAATTGGTCCCCTTCTATGACAGAAAATGCCTTGTGTGGTTTATTATGCTGAAATTAAATGGTTAAACTTTAGAGTTCATGGCTAGTTTAAATATCTGTGCTGCTACTTCAGAATACTTAATCTGAGGCACTAAATGTGAATCTAAAGTCAGTTTATTTCTTCATAATGTTGTACTTCTGGGTAAGTACAGGAGAACAGCTCTGGATTAGCATGAGGTTAGAAATAGTCTGATTTTCTTCTTTGAGTCTTCAGCCAAATTCAGTATCTATTAGGGCTGCATTGTGCAGGCTCATAAAGAACAACCCCAGCCTTAATCTAATCACGTTAAGCAGACAAAAATGGGAGACAGAACAAACAAACAACAACAACAAAGAAAAAGAGCAGCAGCTAAGGTAAGGTGAGCAATCTGGGAGCAGGAACGAGATATTTTGAGCTGAATTTATCAGAACAGGGCTTACTGGGATGCGCCGACTTGTGCAGTTGTGTTCAGCTTTCGTTGCCATTCTGTGAAAGAGGATGGAGGTAGCTGGAAGGCTAAATACGGCACTCTGCAAGCACGGCTGCGTCGCTGTGTGGAAGTTCTTTAATCTCGGTGAATGAAGGAGTGCCGTTTATCACACTAAAACCTTTTCATGACTCATTAATAAACTTTCTCTTATCTAATTGCAGTGCTTTAGTAGGATGCAGTATAGCCTCAGCGTGCTATTAAAGAAAAATTAGATTTTCTTGTCATGAAAAATGTAAAGTTACTCATTGAAAAGCTTATAATTCCAGTACCAAATGAGGCATGAAATATATTGCCAAAAATACAGCGCCCAAAACCACTGGCGGTAAATATTTTATCTTGGTGCTAATTAAGAGCTTGAATTTAAAACTGAGCATTCTAAATTATCACAATAATAAAATTAACCTAACGATACTAGTGTAGCCTTAGTAACGTGCACTGTTATTCTGGATGGATTCTGTCCTTGACTTGCACATTGCTGATGGTGGAGGATGTTCATAGCTCTAGCAGTAAGCAGAAATTTCTTCTTGTCTTCATGGTGCCTTTTTATTTACTTGGAAGTTGATTTAGAACCCGAAGACCAAATAATAGCAAGCTTGTTGTTTTATTAACTGCAAGGAAAAGAGTTTAATATAAGAAAAAAAACCCCAGTTATCTCTCTTCCCCTCCTCCAGCCCTGCTCACTTTGTTTCTTAATTTGACATTCCTTTAACAGGAGCTGTTTAATTAGCATTAGATTTTCTATTAATGTAAATCTGAAAAATGTGGTGTTTTGGCTTCTGTTGTTATTTAATTGATTTTTCTTTTGTTTTTCAGAGCCTCTCTTTTAGTATAGCTAGTGTACCCTTAATCAGGTGCATTTTCAGGCCTAAATTTGAAGAATAAATACTCATAACATCCTATGAAGCTTAAAATAGTAGGTGTGATTTAAAAAAAAATAATTAATGCTCAGCTTTTGAGAGAGCATTTTTATGAAGGAAGCAGTGTTTTTTGCATGTGGCTGTACTTCTGTAGCCTTTTTGGGTTGTGCTTAAATACTGGCAATGATGGAAGCTGTTAGCTGCCTGTCCGTACAGCATCCGACTCTGCGGCAGCTGTCCCAAAGGCGTTCTGAACAGGGTCTTTTCTGGGGGTGCCTCCGCAGTTTGATATTCCCTCTAGTGTTTGAGGATTGGAAATGCTGAGTCTAATCGTCAGGTCGCTGCAAAATGACCAAACATGCTCTCTAGCAACTCCTTGAAAGCCAAGGACAGGGTTTTACGTCGGGAAAGTCAAAGGGAGGGAATGTGGGGGTTTGGCTTCAGTTTCAGTGGATGTAATTGCTGCGTTATCAGCTGACTTTGTCTGTGTGCTCTGCTCTGGATGACCTTTGGAATGTAGGACCTGAGTCTGAACAGCTTCTGTGTTATCACATCACATTTCTACTTACCTCTATGGGCAGACCAAATGTGGAGCCGTTCTAAGCAGAATTTGATTTTGGTGCTGCTTAGATGACTATCTCCCAAGCTATTTATTGGTTTCATCAACACAGTAAATTGTCTCAAGTCTCCTAAAGAAGTATTTACAGAGATTTCTATGGCTGATTAATTGCAACAGTTTGCTAGATAAGAATAAAGACAAATGATTATTTAAACCTGCTTATGTACCATGACTCTTTCTTCCTTGATTGTGGTAGAGTGCCAGCTGATGAAGACAGAACGACCTAAACCAAACACATTTATCATTAGATGCCTCCAGTGGACCACAGTAATTGAAAGAACATTTCATGTGGAGACTCCAGAGGAGCGGTATGTTTCATTCATATTTAATACATAAACTACTTGCAAAAGCAGATGCAAGCGTTCAGCATTAATAGCGAGTCCTTTGCTCAAGCTCTTATTTATCGGATGATGTACGTCTAGACTGAAAAGCGACACATAATTTTTGAGCGCCTCAGTTTTAGTGCGTGTTCCAGTATAAAAGGTACCTTAAAGGGTGTTTCAGAGAGTGGATTTTGAGTAGTACTTATAAATGAAGTGTTGCTAGGTTGGGTATCCAAAACGGACAGGTGCAGGTGTGTACCAGCACACAGGTAGTTATTTCTGGAAACTTAAGGTTCATTTCTCACTGGAAATGTTGTGGTATGTGAAATGAAGGGTTTCTGACCTGGGAATTTCTGGAAGGGTGAGCACCAGTGAAACAAAGATTCAGGCAAAGTTGAGTTGTATCAGAATACTGACCCTTTAAAGTCTTTTTAGACACCTTGTTTTTAAAGGAAAAAAATTAGTTGTATCATTGCTGATTGCTAATGTTTTATGCAAATTAGATAATAAAAGTGATAGTTATCTACTGCAGGTGCAGATTTCTGTTTCAGCTGTTCGGAAACAAAGCTAAGAGCATGCATCCTGTGCTCTCATCATTGGAGAATTGATCTCTTACCTCCTGAGAGAACAGTTTTCCAGCACAGCTATTCTACAACTACAGAGTATTTAAATATTTACTTGCTCTTCAGGAACTGGACTTAAATTATTCCAGTACCATTGCCCTAGGGGAAGGGGTATTTTAAAACCCTTGTCCTCCCTAGATATGATACTGGCACATGTTTATTTTTAAGATCAGCAAATTCTACATAATAATCTTTGCTTTTTTCTTCCATAGCCTTTGCATGCCCTGATTTAAAGAAGGTTCCTGTTTATTAGTTTTGATTCTGTTACAATGATCAGAGGAAGGTGAAATCAAATTAAAAGCAAAGAAAAAGAAACTGGTCCTTGTTTCTTTTAGTAGCTTTGTGGTCAGTGACCCTAAAGGGAGTGAATAACAGTTTCCACTGGGGGGAAGATTCTGTTTCAGTCTTGTTTTGTTCCCTCCTAGCCAATTAAGTCAGCTTTGTGACACTTCAGGGCTTGGAGTGTTAGTCACCTTTGTTGTGTATGCTTGAGACATAAAAGCCGAGGGTGAGGTTCTGGTCTCCCAGAAATCAAAGATACTCATTTCAGGAGGGCCGAGATCTCAATCAAGTCAGTAACAAATCTTAAAAAAGATGTGAAGGTAGATATGCCTTTAGCTTTCTCTGTGCCTTTAAAACCAACATTTCTTTTTTGAGAGAGATGGAGAGATAAAAACACAGAAGAAAAAGTTCTTTTTGTAATCGTTCTGAATATGAAAAATGACTAGTAAATAAAGGAATGTGTTTATGATGGTAAATGAAGTAGTCTGTGCTGGGAGTATAGGGAGAATGTTCAGAACGTTTAGCATTACCTTGCTGCCCCAGACAGGGCTGGATAGTGCACGTTCAGACAAAATCCAAAATAAAAAATGCACAGGGTGGGAAAGACCTTATGTGTAATTGGTGCAGGTTTTATTAGAATCTTATGTTGGGTACTTTTTCCCATGGACTTTGCTTCCTCTGGGAAATGATCTGCCTCTTCCATCTGTCACAAACTGAAATTCACGTGTTCAGATACTTCCCCCCCCCCCCCTTAACAATTTCATAGAACCAGTGAAAAATTTGACATTGATTAGGATGGCATGGCTTCACTGCGGGTTGTACATAGAGTTGTTCAGCATTGGCTACTTCTGTTCCTGCCGTAGCAGTGAAGTATTTTACCTGGGGTGTCCTTGGGAGAAGAGTTTAGCCAGTGCCCAGAAAATACCAACTAAACCACTACATCCCATTCCCCACAGATACAAAAGATAGTAAAACATGGTAAATTCACATAGTCCACTGAACATGTCTTCAGCCCCTGTTTGTCTTAAAGCCTGTCCCAAAACCCCGTAAGCCCTTACAAGTTGTATGCTTTACGTTCAATAAATTTGCAGTGAAATGAAGGCCAAGAACTTTCACTTCACTAGTTTCCAAAGGTGTGAAATTTCCCAAAGGACACTGGAGTGGAAGTGGTCTCCATGGGAGTCGAAGGGGTCAGTATTAGAGCACCCATTGCTGAAACAGCTGTGGAAACTTGTATCGTAACCAAGACCTGTGCCCAAGATAAAATGTCACTGCTTTTGCTGACATTCTGCGAAAATATACACAGGAATTGCTGTACTTCTGTCATCCTCTTTACAACAGAGGAATAACCTAAGTATACTGGGCTTTAATACCTTCTAGAACACCTCTTGCCATTAAAATTCAGGATATGTGTGCGAAGAGGTGGCATAGTGCCCCCAGCAGTTGGATATATGTGTTTCAATGCACCATAAGAATGGAGAAGCTGTGTTTAATTGCTTTGTGCTGCATGGGAGCCTTTTGCTTTTTGGTTTTGGCAAGTCTGTTTTTGTTATGTAAATCTCTGTATTACCAGGTCATATCTTGAGCTGCTGACTGAATGCCTGTTAGAAATTCTGTTGTCTGAAAAGCCTTATACTGTATCCAGACTGGGAGGACTTCAGTTGTCTCTTGTTTCTAGTACGATTAATAAAGATGTATGTTAAAAGTGCTCTTAAAAATGCATTTTTATAGTGCTTGAAAATGCACATAATTCATTGTATGTTGCATTGATTCATCAAAGAACATTAGTTACTCTGTATTCTTTGGTGACTCTTGCCACGGCAGACAGTAATCCAAAGTCACAAGTAATGAATGTCTTTGCTTATATTTTGCCAGGGAAGAATGGACAAAAGCCATCCAAACAGTAGCAGACAGCCTCAAGAAACAAGAGGAAGAGATGATGGATTTTAGATCTGGCTCTCCCAGTGATAATTCAGGTGCTGAAGAAATGGAAGTTTCTATGACAAAGCCAAAACACAAAGTGGTAAGTCAGCGTAGCAGGAATAACAGTATTCTTTAGGTCTTCTCGAATGTAGACAAATAGCCATCAACACGCATCTGTTCCCATAACAGTTCACAGTTGGTTGTAGATGCAGCTTCTGGAGGAAACGATTGTCTGAGCTGAGCAGGTACCAGCTGAGCTCTGTGCTGAGCAAAGCCTGTCTGGGTCCACTGGAGTTCTGAGTTCAGATGTCCTTACTGGATAGCTTTCAAGGCCAACTCACTTCTGGGTTTGGTTTGCCTATTTTTTCTGTGGTACAGAGCCTGAAATCATAGCTCCTGCTGGACCGTGTGACTGTGTAAACTCTTTGCAGGCTGGTGCAAAGATATTCCAGTGGATTTGCAGGATCTAGGGTGGGTCCAGTGGATTTAATTGCTCCGGATTAAGGGTTTAGGCTAACTCCCAGACAGCTGCTGTGTGTCTGTCCATAGTGTTCCTAGACTTTGGGTTTTTGCGTCAGTCACAGCATTGTCTAAATGCACAGGGTCAGCTCAGCAACGACCTTCCATGAAAGGAGTATGTGCCAGAGGAGATCTTTGCCCTGTGGAGCCCCTTTAGGTATCTGTCTTCAGCCTCCCTTCACTTCTTTCTATCTCCTTGTGGTCTCTTGTTTGTGTTTCCATTTTCCAAAGCGTTCCCACCTGCTCTTGTAAGAAAGAATTGATAGAACCTTTTCCCATGCGAATGCTATGTGTGTGGATTGTACCAAGGCACTTCTTTGTGTCCTTATCTCACCACTGTCATCCCCACTTCCTTTCATAAGTTTCAGTTTTGGGAAAACCAATGAAGTTTAAAAAAAAAAAAAAGATAGCCATCTACTAGTGTCATCACCAAGTATGTGTGCCAGCCTTGTGTCATGTCAGTGGTTTTACACTCATGGGGCTGGCTACTTACGTGTCACTCTGAGTTGTAGCTGCCGTTAGGCTTCTGTGTCCTTGATTGAATTCTACTAAGCAAAAGGATTTAAAAAAACACATATGCAACATATGCAGTGTATTCTCACGTGAATGAGAAATTCTAGTCTGAGAATGATACACTTATTGTTAGTTCATGTAATTCAGTTCTTGTTTATCTGTATCGTTAACAGACCATGAATGAGTTCGAATACCTTAAACTACTGGGAAAAGGCACTTTTGGAAAGGTCATTTTAGTTAAAGAAAAAGCAACTGGACGGTATTATGCTATGAAAATTCTGAAGAAGGAAGTTATTGTAGCAAAGGTGGGTAGATGGGAAACTTGGGAATGTGGTTGACCCTTGATACAGCCTTTGGGAAAGTCATACCAAGGATTCTCTGAGTACTTGTAAAGAATTGCTCCATTGGTGTTTGAAATGGACCCCTGATCTGAGGAATCACTTTGCTGATTTCCTTCTGCTTGTGTTTCAGGATGAAGTAGCGCACACGCTGACAGAAAACCGTGTTTTACAGAACTCGCGGCATCCATTCTTAACAGTAAGCATTTCTCTCTCTGCTGAGTGTAACTTAACATCGTGACAACCAAGACTTTCCTTATTTTTTTATTATTTATATAATACATCAGAGATCTGTGTTTTCAGAGTGGCTGTGTATTTTTGTACCCTTCCATTTTTGGGAAGCACAAATTAAAATGCTTTTTTAAGTCTTCTGATTCTTGCAGAGCAGGTCCTCAGTGCCTCTTGAAGACAGTGTTTTAGGGTGTGGTTTGACTTTATGGCTCACCCATTTAATGGCTTGCTATCTCTGAGAGAAGTATCTGCTTTCGTTGTCCTCCAAATGCTTAGTCTCCTCTTTGTATCAGAGATCAGGGTGACCCTGATCTTGTGACAAAAAAGTTCAAGAAGATAGAGTGGGGGAAAAACCCTTTAATTTTGACTGCCTTTGTTGTTTTTTTAAGCTCCCAGAAGCAGCTTACTATGGAATCAGAGCACTGGTAGTGCCAGCCAAAGGGTAGTGGTGGGAGCATGTGGGATGGGACAGGGAAGAGCAAGACCATGTTTTATCTGCTGCTTTCCTTTTGGATTGGCTTAGCTGTAAAATCAAACCATAGTCTCAGTTTAGACCTCCAACACCAGCAGTCTCTCTGGGTTGAGTTTAGATACCAAAGTTCCACCTCAAGATTTTGTTTCTAGTATTTATTACAAGTCAGCTCTGAATTGTTTCCAACCGCTTAAGCCCTCTAAGAGACCTCTGTAGGATCCCGGTTGTTTCTTTCATCCAGGTACACAAGGGCTTAACTGGAATTTAGACCTTTTAAGCGTGGCCTCTGGAAGTAAATATTGGCTGTATTGGGTATAATCAGTAAATGTTTGTTGACATGTCTAAAACCCGATCCTCCCTTTCTCTGCAAAAATATGACTGGTTTAAAAATGCCACCCCTAGTAATGAAGACGATGATATCATATGCGGTATTTTCTTTTTAATGCTTTCATAAACCCAAATATCCAAAACAAGGGCTGTCTTGAGAAGTCAGCTAGGAGACTGGGTTATGACCAAAAAACTTAAGACTGTAGCAAACAAGTTGTTACTTTTGCCACAGGAATACATGTGACAGGACTGTACAAAGGCACCTTGTGACGCTCCATCACACCCTCCATCCGGTCTGTTTTTGTGAATTGCTCACAAATTGATGGCAGCATTGCTCAATCCTCTGGCAGGCTGTCAATGGGGAGCAGTTGGAAGCAGCAGGGCAGAGGCCAGGGTGCTGGTGTGTGTAAATATATGTGTTTCATGTAAGAGAGCTTATAGCCAGTGCAGTAAAACCTTGTGCTCTGGGGTTTGGTTGTGGCCTCTTGTCTGTGGGATGAAACTGCGGGAGCTTGTGGCCTGGGGAGGAAACTTCAGAGCTATTATTGGTACATTTTGTATCACTGTTAATGGGCCAGGACTTTGTTTCCCGGCATTATAGGTGTTACTGATAGCTTCTGCAGGGGATTGCTTAATGTTTAAATTTATTTAATGAAATAAGTTGGCAGTGGATCAGTCCTCAGCTGCAACAGGAAAGTGTAAGTATTATATAAGATCCAAGGACAAAACGTCCACTACAATAGAAAATTTCATGTGTGTCTATGTTTCTGAAATTCTATTTAAAATGCTTTTATAACTGTCAGTGTGATCTGTCTTCTAAGTCTTGGTTTAAATCTGTTTCAGGCTTTAAAGTATTCCTTTCAGACACATGATCGCTTGTGTTTTGTTATGGAGTATGCTAATGGAGGGGAGGTAAGGGAAATGTAATAATGTTTAATACTTTAGGATTTTCCTGTACTACTACTAATTCTGTTTGACATTATTTAGCTAAGGTCCATGTTTGCAATTCTAATTAATCCGAGTTGTCCCAGTTAAACAGCTGTTTGCAGGTTTAACTAATATTAAGAATTAAGACTCTTAATTTTCTTAACTCCATTTTTAGAGAATAGAGTTTTTGGGTGTAGGTTCATATTTTACATGACAGCAACATATTGTAATCTGACAGTTAGTAATTCAAGAAGGCAAGGTTGCTTTCTAGTTGCTCTTCAGACAACTTTTTAACACTTTTTAATGAATATTGTGAGCATGCATTACTTTGGAGGGAACTAGAAACAGCAAACTACTGTTAGTCAAGAATGGAAAGTTGGAATATTAACATGTCTCTAAATCATGCATTAAGCTGTAGTTTTAATATGCAATTGTAGTTCAATCAATGAGTTTTTATAATTTTCTGTACATACAAGAATGTGTAGCACACAAACTGGTTTTAAGTGTGCATCTGTGAGTATGAGATATAATTGTCTAATCATTTAATTTATGATGCTTTTTAACACATTTGGGAACACAGCTGGGTGAGGATGGGAAGGGATTTTCTCTTAGGCGGTATCACATTCCAAGCAGGATGGGCTGCAAAGTGCGAGACATAGCTCAGAAATGTGCAATCTAAAGGTAACAAATTATTGTTCTTGTAGTTGTTTTTCCATCTGTCAAGAGAGCGTGTCTTTTCTGAAGACCGGGCTCGGTTTTATGGAGCTGAGATTGTTTCAGCGCTGGATTACCTGCATTCAGAGAAGAATGTGGTTTATAGAGATTTGAAGGTACGTAGAAAAATAATTTGATAGGCTTTTTGGGTTTGTGCTTTTTGTTTCTTAGTCACAAAAGCAAATGAGCCTGAACTACAAGAAAGCCTTTCCTGACTGAACTTCAGCATAACAGTTATTGCAGCTGTTGGACTTGACTTTACAGGATATCTAAACACTTTTATAGTCTAAGAGGTTGTATAATGCATTTATCAAGACCCTGGCAGCTTTTCAGAGAATATGAAGGGTTACGGAGCTACTTGGGTTGCATTTTCACTTGCCTGCTTATGTTCTCTTACGTTAAGAGAAACGTGGCTGGCTCTTCTGCGTGGTGTAACATAATCCTGGGCTCTTCATCCCAGGTCTTATCAGATAGATGCAAATTCATACTGTATGGATGTTGTCCTTCCTTGCGATATGCTGCGCAGCACTATCTTCATAGTACCTGTTTGCAGTTAGAAAATTGGATAAGCTTCAAGTTGCTTGCTTGTTTGGTGAGCACAGAAGGGGGGAAAAAAAAAAACCCCAAACCCAACAAAACAAGAAATCTCAGAGCAAACAAACTTGGGAAATTCTTGAGGAAAATGCAGCAATAGCTTTTTTTTGTTGTTTTTGTTTTTTTTTTTGTTCCTGAGGAGTATTTTCAGGAGAGGATGGGGGATACTGGTAGTTCATTTAGGAGCAATTTGAAATGAAGCATGCTGTGTAATGTTTTTAGGCTATGTCAAAGTCATTTTGGGATTCCTGCTGGGATTTCGTCTCCCATACCGCCATGATTCCTTTGACACTGTGCTTTATTTCATACACAGTAGAAACTCTGTCCTGAAATCTGGATGGCTTTCTTACAAATTAGTGGCACAGGCTAGGTGCTGAGTAAATGTAAAAAGTGATTCTCATGTAAAGGGTCTCTTTGGAAGTGGTTCCTTAGCCTTGCATTTGATTGTTTGTTTCACTTGCTATCCTTTACTGGTGCAGAATATTTCACAAAATCACTTAGAGTAAAAGCAGGGATGAAGTTGTATGAGGGGGAATACTTAATATATTTTTAAAAGAACTGGTGTTCTGTTGGTGATAATATTGTAGAAGTATAAATACAACGTCTACATTCTGCATTCTTTCTGTCTATGTGGTCGGTTACCCAAAGACTGCAAATTAGTTACCTAACATTCCCTAAAGAACTTAGGAAAGTGATATAAATGTATATTTACATCATATGTGCTTTGGCAGTTACTATGGTTCTGACCCCAGTGAGAACAAGGTTGAAAAATAATCTGCAGAAATTCATGTCTTTCATTGACTTGCTCAGGAGCAGTGTATGTTACACGTAATGTCTTTCATTTGGATTTTCTTCTCAGTTGGAAAATCTTATGCTGGATAAAGATGGACACATAAAAATAACAGACTTTGGACTGTGCAAAGAAGGCATCAAGGATGGAGCAACAATGAAGACTTTCTGTGGCACTCCAGAGTATCTTGCACCAGAGGTACGTTTATGTTGGCTATTGTACTAAATTATCGTCTTAAATGCCATCTGTGATAGCAGTAGTGATACAGAATAGTTCCTGTGCTATAATGTGTTCATACAGTAACTACTGTTATATAACAACACATAGTGAAAATCTTTTATTCATCATGTTCTGGGACCTATCTTAGCATAACGATATGTGATAATTTTGGGGCGGGGTAGTATCTTCCTTCCACTTTAGGGAATATTTACATTTTACTGGAACAGTGCTTGCTTCTTGTGTCAGAAATCTAGTTTTAAAAAACCCTTTAAAATCACTTCAAATACTGCGTGATGGATTGGTGACTGTTCTGCAGTTTGTTTGCTGTGTGTTGGCCTATTTGAAAGCTATTAACAGGACTTCGATTAAGAAGTAAAAGTATTGTCCAATTCTTTTACTCTTTGAAGACAGTATAAGGTGACATGTTTTCACAAACAGGACAGACTAAGCTTTTTTTTTTTGCAGTATTTAGCATGGTATGCATTAAAAGTGCCAACTGTTTTGTGACTGTAAGTGCACAAGATGTTTCTCAATGTTAATTTGAACTTTTCAGTTTCAGAGGAAATAAATCCAAGCAGGGGATCTCAGTCCCCAAACTGTATGTTTTGGGGATTTTTTTGGAGTGATTTTTTGTTGTTGTTGTTTTTTAAGTATAAAGCAAAGGTGTCCTTGCAACTTTCATCCTGGAAATACTCCTTCCAAGAGTTGTGCAACACAGGTGGTGTTATAGCTGTTGAGTTAGTTACAGGCAGATCAAAAGTGAAATTGTGTGATAGAGAATATATGTATACATGGTATTTTGCAGGCAGACGCTAGTTTTCTCTGCCCACGCTCTGAGCTGTCTGGAAGCAGACTCGCTGTATTAGTAGGGCACCAAGCCTGAGCTAATGCAGTGTGCCTCGCAGAAGGGCTGGTTGCCTTGTAGTAGGTGGCCTTTGCTACCCGTGGCATTAAGACTTCCACCCAGCTCGGAGCACAGGCAGAAGATAGCCTTGGACTGCCAGCAGATTACATATTGTTGGCACAGCCAGGATGTAGCCTTTCTCCGAGATGGGAGACTTGAGCATTGCAAACTTTTCTGGAGTTGAAGTATGCAGAAGTACAAAGTATGGCAAACCAAAGTGGAGGAGGAATATTTCTAATGAGAGCTGATGGCTTTGCTCATCAGCACTTTTTGCTTGCATAGCGGTGGCATTGTGCTCTTGTTTTTTGTTTGTTTTTTTTCTTTCTTTCTTTTTAACTCCCAGCTGCTTTCAAGGGCCTCCAGTCTCTTCGTAATAATGAAGAACGTGGGCACCTGTCGAAGTAGCTTGCAGCAAGGAGGTGGAGCCAGTCTCATGATAGCTGCCAGCTCTCCACAGATCACCAGAAGTCTTCAGTGAATCTAAATTGGGGTCTATGCACCACAATTTGAGATTTACTGATGCAGGGAGTAATTAGCAGCACGACAGAGTGTTTATTATTCATAAACATGGCTTTTATTTTAGCTTCCCTCTTAAAATCAATTGTTGAACTTCAGTTTCTCATGAAGGATTTTGAGGAGACTAAAAATATTTATTGTTTTGGTTTTGTTTTTTCCTAACTTGGAATGTGGGGATTCCCTGTGCAGGTGTTATGTTGTTCTTTCTGTTACATTATTTGCTGTTATTTTTCTTTTTAATATTTATGGTGAGTTGGCTCATCCAAAACCCTGAAGGACAAATCCTTTTGATTAACCCCACTCTCTCCCTTACTTGCAAATCCCATCTGTGAGTTGGAGTGTTAAATTCCGGAGGCTTTTGTCATCTGGTCGATAGCATGCAAAAAATCTGGAAATTGTGCATGAGCAATATTCCGTGCATTTAAGGTCATACATCCTTAAAAGCAGGGGTCTTGATCTTCTTGTCTGCATTTGTAACTTGAATCCGACATAGCGGCATGTTTGTACAGTTGTTGCATCGTTGTTTTTAGGTTCATACTGGAATCTTGTGCATGGATGACAGTGACTGAACCATGTCAACTTTGATGTGTCAAATGCATTGATGGCTGTGATGTTTACAGCTGTTCTGCCTTCTCTTTCAAATTCCATCTCACAGCAGTCTGGAGCTGCTCGTTAGGAAATGATGATCCTTTGATTTAAGTGAAATGACCTTGTTACTTTACTACTCCCCAGCTATCCTGTGTGTTGCAATAAATCAGGGATGAGTGCAATACCTTTTTTGTTGCAGTATATTTTTGATACTAACACCATTGCTCTGTTTTGTGCAATCACTAATAAGAGTGTATGCTCGTTGTGATAAAGAACTTTGACGAAATAAGCATTTTATTTTCTGTTTAGAATTAATGGAGGTGAAGGAAAGAGTTGTAGTTAGTAATCTAGATTGTAATACAGACTATTAATAAGCTTACTAAAGTAACATTTGAAGTATTTGCTGCATTTCGAAAGCACCTGTAGCATTTATTATGTACACAATAAAGGCCTTTGTGGTTTTCTTTTTCTTTCAGTCTCTCCTATTGCATCTCTTGCAGCAGTTTAAAAAATAAAAATCGGAGGCCCCATGACTGTTTTATTTTAGGTAACCCAAGTGTAGGGGAGTGTGAACAGGAAGCGCTTATTGAACGGGGTGACTCAGAGAGTGGTAACTGCATTGTCACACAATATCTCCTGTGAGCTGAAGGGCCACGATGCCTTGGGAAGGACAGGGCCGGCTCCTGGAATCCTGTCCGGCCAGCAGCTGTGTCGGCCGTATACATATACGGGGCAGCTGCACAGCCAGCTGTCGTTTGGTGTGAATCATACGGCAGGGGATGCTGTAAATAGACCAACGTGGGGTAATCTAATACCTGGCAGCCTTTTGATTTTTACTGCAGGCCCTTTCCCCTCGTTCAGATAATTAAGGGGAATAATTAGTGAATAAAGAGAGACAGAGTGCAAACAGTTGTTATGTGGAGTGTCTCGATGCTTCTTTTTTGTGTGCAAAACCTTTATCGAGGTTTGTAAGAGGTTCAGATTCTGCTTTTGTTAAATTTGGGTCAACTTTGTTTGGCTCTTTCACCCTTTTAATTCTGAGTGTAAAGTATTCTGAATTGTAGCAATTTAAAGCTCACACAGACACCATGCAGTGAGAAAACACGATGGTGGTGCGGTCGTGGTTTGTGCTCTTAGCAAGAGTAAGCAGTTGAGTGCAGACCCGTGAAAAGAGTAAAGATGGCAACTAAAACCTGAGGACAGGGTCTGGAACATGAGACTGTTGGTGTCAGCTACAGACAACTGCGCAGGAGACACAAAGTCTAGAGAAGTCCTCGTAACATCCACTCCACAAGCCACAAAACACTCCCCACTCCCTTCAGCAACCTTCAGTGCAGAAGATCAGAAATGCACTATGACAGGGCTTCTCCAGAACAAGCAGGAGAGGTGGAGGGCACTGCTGGAGTCCCAAGTCCCTGCACCAGCTGGGGCTTTGTTAGGTAGAAGTGCCCAGGGGAAGGGAAAAATGAACTGTGCTGGACTCCTTCTGCTGTGAGACCTGGCAGAAGTCCACTCCACTGACAATTCCTGGGTTTGCAGCCCTCTAAGCAGAGGCAGGAGTGTTAGAGCTAGTAAGCAAGTGCCTTTGGAGAGGGAGGAGGGGAAACATTTCCAGACAATTTGGCTGCTGTTTTATGGCCTTACAGCCAGTCAAATGTTAGGAGTGGCGTTCTGGCTCTTAGTGTTTTAATGTAGATTAGTCATTTAGTATATGTGGGTGGTCCTTCAGGATGTGCAGAGCCACCCTTTGAGGGGTGTAGGTTGATATGAAGATGATGGGGATGTTTGGCTTGTTGCTTGTGACATAACAGGTTGACCGTCTTTTCCGCTCTCTCTGTACTGGCTCCTTGGTGGTTTTTCTAAAAAATTAGATCCCATTTGGAACAGTTTGTGATGAATAAGTGAGAATTTAACAGCTGGCTTTGTAACATGAGAACAGTTCTCAGCCTTTGGGCTTTCGAAGGTTGTGCTTATGACCATAATGTGAGGGAGGGTGGGAGGAAGAAGAGAAGGAAGCTGCCGTAACGTACCCGCTGCTTCCTTTTCCCCCTTCTGCTCACGTCGTGCGGTGAACGTGGATGCCAGTTCTTTTCAAATGGATCCTCTGCAAATACTCTGCTGGTAGATACGGCTGTGATGTGTGAAAAGATGAGCTTGCTGGGGTAGATTTTGCCTTTCAAGTTCTGTGTTTATGCCTGGTTTGGGAATGTCTTCTAAAGCCTTTTCCTTACGTTTCTGCAGGTGCTGGAAGACAATGACTATGGTCGTGCAGTGGACTGGTGGGGTTTAGGAGTTGTGATGTATGAAATGATGTGTGGCCGCCTCCCTTTCTACAATCAGGACCATGAAAAGCTCTTTGAACTCATCCTTATGGAGGAGATCAGATTTCCACGCACTTTGTCACCTGAAGCAAAATCTCTCTTGTCAGGTTTGCTGAAGAAAGATCCCAAGCAAAGGTGAGACTGTTGCTTAATAGTTGTGCTTTTAAGCACTCATGCCCTCAGAAATACAAAAGAAACTTCACAAAGAAGTTAATAATTGTGCTATGCAGAGGCATGTCTATGAAAGGGAACTATCTTCAAGACAGGTGACTTAAAAGTGACTGTTTCTATGCTGCCTTATGAAATGCCCATATCGCCACCATTGAAAAACAATTGAAAATGGTACTGCACAAAGAGCTATTGCATGTATGCATGCCAGCTGTTTTTCTTTATTTAAAGTTGAGGAAGGTATTTCAGACAAAACGGTAGTTTTGTTTCTAATCCATTCAAAATGATCATCCACCAAGATGCAGCAAGTGGACCTACTCATTTTTGTTTTAACTTTTGACATGTGCTGACACTGCAAATAGTGACATGAAGCAGCTTTGGTGATCAGAAGGCTGAACTTCAGAGTATGATGGCTGCCATTAATGCAGAACTACAGCCTGGGACAAAGCAAGTTAACCCTGCCTTCGGTCATAACGAATCCAATGGCTGCTGTGGGTTATAAGCTGCTCTATGCTGAATGCTTTCACCTTCTGTCCCAGTTCAGGCTGCTGTCCATTTTCTGAATTTTTGCTTAAATCCGTGAGAGTGATTTAACATCCTGCTTTAGACAGTAGGTGGTGGTGTTTGTGCCATGTTTGTGGTGGAGTTCATACCATGCTTAATCTACTTTTCCTACTTTCTCCTTTTTTTTCTTTTCTTGCTATGCGGTATTATTTAAAAAGTAACCCTTGATTTAAAATCAGAAAAAACTAAACAAAAAAACCCCAAGCTCTTAATGGCTAACAAACAGAAAATAGAACAAGATCCAAAAAGGATGTTGACCTTTGCACAAAGAAAAACATCAGTTTAAAAACCTGCCATCTTGTCAACCCAGACATTTTAAAAACAATATTGTGACTCTGCCCCTGATCTCCTGTCCTGAACCTTCCACCGTAAATGGGCCCCAAATAGGAAATCTTTCCTGTGAGGTGCAAGCAGAGTATTCCGGTTTGGTTTCTGATGTTTGTTTAGTCTCCCTGTGTGTGTGCGCATGCATGCACATAGCAGGAAAATGGTTTTTGCCAGTATGTAGATACTTGTAGCAAGGATTTTTGTCATCACTGTAGGCTATTTCCATCGCTGGTTTTGATGGAAAATCCTGTTGAGAGGTCTTCTAATGCAAATACACAATTTGTACTGCCAGAGGATTCAACTTAGCAGTGACATGGGGAACCACGAACAGTTGTAGTCAGGAGCATGGCCAGCCTTGTACTAGGTGGCAACAGCTGCACGCGCCTCCTGAACCCAGTGCCTGCAAGGGGACCTCCAGGAGAAGGTTGTGTAATTGATTAGCAGCCCCCCCAGGTACTGTGCTCTGCGAGTGTGGTTGCAGCCCCTGCCAACAGGATTCCTATCCAGGAAAGCACAGGTTAAATACAATTGTGACCCTTTTGTAGCTTATTCAGGTGGGGCCTTTCAATCACTGGAAACAAGCAGCATCTGCTGTAATTTGTTCTTAAAGGAGCATCTCTGATGAACCAAAATGTAATTTGTTTACAAACAAAGAATGCCACTTGTTTCTAATTACAAGGTTTTCCCAATGCCAATAATTACTCCACAATATGCTCATTTTATACAAATAGCCACTTCTTCACATGTATCTTCTGCAGGCTTTGAACCAGTGATGCTCTGATCTGTTGGACAGATGATTTTCATGCTGCTGATAGAAATAACTATAGACTAGACAAGGCTGCACACAGGCCCGCAGCTTGCTAATTACACTGGTGCTTCCCAAGCTTTTTGGATCATGGACCATTCTTAAATACTGGTTTCTCACCAATCACCGTTCACCCAACTTTTTAATTGAAGTTGTGATTCTGCAAATCCCCTGCACTTCAGAGCGTTTCAGACAGTACGGAGAACTGAGCTGGAAGCACTAGGGGTAGAAGTCCTGAGTCCTAGCCTTGTAGTTTTATGTTCTTTTTATTGTGTGGTCTATGTGCTGGGGTGGGTGATTGGCATACTTGGTAGTTGACTCATAGTGAGTTCATGGAGCCATATTGAAGAAAAACAGCCAGATAGCTACGAAATGCACTCAGTGAAAAGTTAAATAATGTGCAGTGGTCTGGTTGACATTAGCCTGTTGATGATGCTTTGGGGAACCACTGTGTAATTCAACAGAAATCCCCTCTTCCACAAAGCCCAGTGGTGGACAGAAGTTGGTGTCATCATAATGTTGTCTGTGGCAGAAAACATCAGAATTGGCAGCATTTAGTAACTGCTGATGAACTTCAGAGTGAGACGGAGGAGACGGCCAAAACCATGAGAAAAATGAAACTGGGAGATGTTGTTCCTTCCCGTAAAATCCTCAGAAAAACCCAACAATAAAAAAGGTTGATATAATGAAGCTCAGTGATGAGGATATTTTAAGTTAAATATCAAGGAGCTAGGGAATTGTGACCTCTGTCAGTGAATTAAATCTTAAAAATTACCTGTTGTACCTGAGCTGGATATGTAGAAGCAGTCTTAGCACTCTGCGTTCAGTAATACCAGTTCAGTCTCAAATTCACAGGCATATGGGGAAAATGTGAAGACCAATAAATTGCATTCTGCTTTTAATCATGGCTGTTTTCTAAATTTGGTTATATAAAATCCATTTTGTAAGAGAAAAGGAATTTTGAAGTTTCTTTTGGGATTGATATAAGTTTATTAATCTTGTAATGTGAGCCCTAATTTTCCTAAGAAGGAAAAAAATCTATTCTGTAAGTATTTCCTTTTAATGTGACCCGAAATTCTCTTTCACTGCTTTGTGGCATGTATCAAATGGAAGGAGGTAATCAGAGCATTTTTTCACACATAAAACAGCCAAGTTTTTAACTTTTATTGTTCTTTCTCTGGCTGTGGAGACTGCAACCTGTGAAAGTGGGCAGGGATCAGAGTGATCCCTGTAAACGGGCTGAGTTTAGATGAGTGGGTGGGTTTGTAATCAGCAGAGTGTCTCGCAAGCTCTTAATCTTGGCAGGTTTTAAACTTGAGAGAACTTCAGGATAGTTTCATCTGAATTTTGATCATGTGTTTTCACTACATGCCTTAGTGCTCCCTGCCATAGGTCAGGGTTGTTCAGCCTCTTTCAATGGGGTTTGTCACAAGCTGCTTCATCTACTTCTATCTTCTGTGGTGCTGTTGGACCTTGCCATTCAGGAAGAACGAGAGGAAGAAGATGCAGCATTTCACAAATGCCTGTTAAAAGATTTAATAATTTCACAGAGTTGTAGTTGTGGCTTTGGAGTGCTGAAGATGGTTGCTGGGAACTGGTGATCAGTCCTTGCAGCCACACAGAGATCTGGCACTTTGTTCTTTCTAGTGATGGTCATTCTTTCCAAGTCTGGAGTGCAACTTTGGCTGCAGATGCTCAGGAATATCAGGGTCAATCAAGCCTTTATCTGCATGAAAATCAAACTCCTTGGGTTTTTTCCTCATGAAAGGAGGCGATTTGTAGTTAAGGTGTATGTCTGTGTCCTCTGTTTGTGGTGCTCTGCTACAGGAAGGGTAGATGGCTTGAGCAAACTTGCTCTCAGACACAGCTAGGTCTGCAGCCCATGCAGCTGTTGCTGGACTTGGAAGAGGTAGAGGTGACAGTCATGGGGACTGCAGCTAGCTGGTGGCAGGCAGGAGGACGTAACCTTGAATAGCTGGTCCTCTTAGGCAGCAGGCTTCATTTGCTGTGGGCATCCAGAGTTTTAAAACCACACGACAAGTGTCTTATGTTTGCTCCGAAATAGGCGTGTCTTCAGTACAAAAGTGTTTCTATCTCCAGACAGCTCCAGTGTCCTGGGTATCACTTGAACTGTGGAGTGCTCATCAAGTCTTCATACATGTTTCACCAGGTGCTTTGAAGTAGACTGAGATTTAGCTGTTCTATATGATAATTTTAGTGTAAATCGGTTCAGTCCAAAGCTATTCAGAACAAGTTTGGACAAACTCAAACAGTTCACCCATAAGAGATCTAAATTGAAGCTGAGGAAAACATAAAAGGCAAATTTAAAGAGATTTTTTTTTTCCCCAGCTTTCTAGAAATCAGTAGTTTAGAGACTTCCCAAGCCTCAGTATCCTCAAACATGACTGTGGTTACTAATGTTGGGGAGTGGGAGTTTTTCCAGTGTTACTGGATCCACTACTTTTGTGTTGCACGCAGGTAGTTAATGAAGAAATGGGGAAGTAAAGCTCAGCACGGACCAAGGAGTTGCATTAGGCTTTCCAAAGTCTTAATCTCTAAGCAGGAAAGCCCCCAAAGTATGTGTACAGGGCTTTGGGAAGAATGTGGCCTTTTCCTTCCAAATCTGGAGTCATCAAATCATGCTGTTCCCAAAGCCAGGCAGAGCTTCTCTGTGCTGATAGTGCTGGTCACAGGAAAGCGATGTAGATGCAGTTCCTAAATTTTTCCCTGTGGCTATTAGAGGCCTCTGAAGGTAAGGGTCATGGTAGAATAAGTTACTAGTATCCTTCCTGACTGTATCAGGGAGGGAGAAATAGGTGTCTGTGTGCTCTGAGCTGGTGAACACCAACAGCTTTTGCTGCACCGATTTTTCTCGAGCCTGGTGGGTACATTTGCACTGCTGTAGAACCAGGTTTGGGGGCAGGGGAGAGTCGGAGAAATCATGTGAAAAGAGAACGGCAGCAGAAGTGGTGTCTAAAACTGTGGCCGTTTTCTCAGACGAGGGTGGTGCATGTGCAAATCTGTAAACAACAGAAATCTGTCACCTGAAAGTATGACAGTTTTCAGATGAGGATTCGCCCACAGTCAGAATCTGCATTGTGGCTCCTAATATGGTGAAGCACGAGCTTATGAATGGGATTATTTGCCAGGGCAGAGTGAAGGCGGTTGCTGCCCACTTTCCTGTGTTGGACCCTGGCTGTCCTTACTATAGAAACTTTTTAACTATAAAACTAGAAGTTTGTGGGTTTCTTCTTAAAGAGCTGGGAATGGACCTGGGTGCTGAGCACTGCTTACTTTTGCATGGACAAGTAGAGAAACAGCATTTTTCCTGTGATCCACTAATTGCAATCTTCTGGCCTGTGATAATACTACTTTCACTGTTGACTGTGTGTTTATACAGTATATTTATATTTTTTTATATATATAAAAATTACATAAATTTTTAAAAATATTTGCACATGATTTATCTGTGGAGTGATAGCTGATTGCCCTTGATTTGCGGAGCACAGACATTTGTCATTAAATGATTAAAGGAACTTGCAAGCAATACACAGTTTCATGAAAAATTAAAAATGTGGAAATTGTTTCAGTTTAATATTGATGTTGCACTTTATTAATAATTTTCTCCTTGGGATTTAGCTGAAATACAGAAACAAAGGCTCTCAAATATAGATGGAAGTTAAATGAATAACGAGAATTGTTTGGCAGGTATTTTTTAAGGAGACCAATTTAGACAGAAGTTTAGGCTTTGAGGATTTTGGGGGGTGTTTTGGTGTTTTGTTTTTTTTAATTGCTTTTTGGCCTCTACACTTTCTGTTATATTTCCTTGTATACTGTAAATCTCAGTAGCTTTTTCTCTTGAAGTCCTATTAAAACTGGTTTTGGTTCTGTCTGCAGACTTAAATGTACAGAATTTAACTTTATTGTACAAAAAGCTTTTCAAGACTTTTATTCCTGCTGTATTTTTCTGCAGTTGTTGCATGTCCCTACAAAAGACAAACCTGCTGCTCTTTCAGTTCTCAGTGGTGCTTAACCATGATTTTTGCATTAGGTGCTGATATAATTTTGTTCTCCTTGAGAGGGTCCTTTCATAATAATTCTGAGAAACAAGAGTGTATTTTGGAATAAGCCCATATCCAAAATATGAGGTTTCTATCGTTTCCCCATTTGCTTTGAATGGATTTGTGTAATAGTATAGATTTTTAAAAGGTAAGTAAAACATCTGGGGTTTTTCTTGGCATTTCCCCGAGTATGTGTTTGCCCTTCATGGAACAAAGGCTCGTATTAGATAACGTATTCTCCAAAACACTCCTATGTGGGTGCAGCCAGCCAGCCTTCCTGCATGCTTCTGCAAAACGCGATTCAGGTTCTTCTTAGCTCATAGTCACTCCTGGACTTCTGTGCAGAAGTGCAGTCTGTTGTCCTCTGTGGATAAAGAGGATCGACTCCACCCTCCTCTTCACTGGCCATCATCATCTGTGCTGGGGAAGCAACAAGGAGCCTGGTAGAGACTTGGCAAAGCCTCTAGACCTGTGGGAAACCAGCCGAGAGATGATTACTCACAGAGTTTGTCTCTGTTCCCAGGCTGCCCTGGAGTTTGTCTCTGTTCCAGGCTGCTCTGCAGCTGTATAAGGTGCTGCCAGGCAGATGGGAGAGCCATTGGTTTGGCCTGTGGAACTCAAGGGTGAACTTAGGCTTGGTCTTAGAGCTTACCTGGGGAAGGAGAGCATCACCCAACACTTTGGTACTGGAAGACTGGGGACCCGTTCCCTGTTCCACTGCACATTTCCTGAAGGAACGTGAAGGAGCAGACCCTTTAGGTTGCTGTGCTGCTAAATGGAAGAGAGCCAGGAAGCAAGCATGGACTCTGAACTCTCAGGCACCTCTGCTGCTTGGTCTGTCTGGTACAGCTGGCCTCTGCCAGCTTGTGTTCTCTGAAGACAGTGCTCGGGCATGGCCGAGAGGGTTGCATGCACCGGGATCACTTCCCAGTCGGCAGTATGGACAAAGCGCCGCAGTATTTGTCTCCTCCGCACTAAACGATTGTCCAACACTGTCCCAGTAGCACTGTGCCTTCAAGCTACATCCCACACCATGCAGTGCAGTCTCAAGCTGTAAAAATACCACTTCAGTGGGCTTTAGCACAGCCTTCACATTATCTCTGATATTTTGAACCAAAACCCTCCCCTCTATCCCCAAATAATCATGTATTAGGGCTGCAACATTACCGCAGGTGGCCTGGAGGAGATTCAGGGCCAACTGCTGTGCAGCAAGGGTGGAGGCCTGACCGGACAGCTTGGCTTCAGGTTCAAAGAACAGTCTTTGGCCCTTTTTTCTGTAGCAGTATAGCTCTAGCCTTGGTCACGTAGAGGCATTGTTCCAAGCTCTTAAAATGGGGATAATATCTCAGTTTGCCAGTGGCACCAAGACTCGGAGAACAGGCAGATACTAGAGGTCAGCCTGGATGAATGTGGTGGCACCTCTTGTACTTAGAATCCTGGGCGTCTTCTTAACCTTGTTACCTGAAAGTAAGTCTCCTGCTGATTACTCAGTATGTGTTTTGTTTTCTCAGTGCATGCCTTTGCTTGCAGATGTGGTTCAGTCTTTCAGAGAACATTTTAACCTCCACAGCAAAATTTAAGCATCTATTAGCTCAAGACTGCAACTAAACTGATTGCATCTATAAGCTGTGCGGACAGTTTTATTTTGGAATAAAAGTGCTTTATCTTGATATACCTTAAGTCAATAAAACACCCTTTGTGCTTTCGTGAAGCCGAGGAGGAGGAAAGATTTGCATACAACACGATACTATCACTGCAGTTGTCAACTGTTTTCTTTAATGGAAATTTAAATCAGGTTGCATAAATCAGTTTGTCTTAAAAATCCTTGCCTCTCTTACACTTCAAAATCAAATTCAGTTTTAGTGCTGGCATCACTCTGCTCTAGAAAATTCTAAGTGGTAGTCACTTGTTAATTTAGAAAGAGAGAAGGGTGTGTGGCTCAGACCTTTTACTTGCAGGATCTGCTATGGTCCCTAGGACAGCATCTTTCCTGAAGGGCAGGTCTTTTGAATTGTGATTATTATTTCTTTTTTCTTTGTTTGTTTAAGAGAGACCTTTATTCTAATTCTATTTGTTAGTATGTTTTCAGATCTTTTAGTGGAACTATGTTGAAGCCTAAAATAGACTATCCTGCAGCCCTTGCACAAAAAACCAAATATGAAGCAAATGCTAGAACTGCTCCCAACTGTATTATATAAACTCAGAATTTCTTCACTATGGTTTAATAAAAATTGCATGAGAAAAAATAACTCTAGTCAAACATTTAATTACTTATTTTGCCCCAAACAGGTTAGGTGGCGGTCCTGATGATGCCAAGGAGATTATGCAGCACAAATTCTTTGCTGGCATTGTTTGGCAAGATGTATACGAGAAAAAGGTACTTGTGCAACTGTTTTCCCAAGGTGAATTGTAGCTGTGGATATACTGAATGTTTCAAATTTTGTTGCCCTCTGTAAGGTACACAGAAGCCCTCCACGGAAGAGGTTTGCAGTTGTTTTAGCAAGGCTAAATTGCTTCATGTTTCTTAAAATACTGTAATCAGATTACTTCTGAACCAAAGCTTTTTTTCACAATGAGAGGAGTATCTCTGAGATACTTGTTTCTGTGACTGAATAAATAGGATGTAACCAAAATTGCTTCCAAATTTAGACCGAACATAAGCTTTTAAAGTGACTTTTCCTGTGAATTCTTGTTGCTGTTCCTTGCTATCAACTAACATATCTCTTGCAAGCCCAGGAGTTACTGCTGGTTCCTGAGCACCTGAAGCAAAACTTCCTAGAAGCAGTAGTGGAAGATGGGCTGTTTGTTCCCTTTTGCCTTTTTCCTGTCTTGAATGATGAAATTAGACTGAATAGGCAAGTGCAGAGAAGTGTAGGCTTTTACATCAAACCAAGCCTAATACTTAGGTTTTTTTGGTGACAGAGGGCTGATGTGAAGTGTCTGCACTTTATGGTGTTTCTCACTGGTTTTCATTGAGACCCACTGAGTTTGTAGGCTTTCCAGTGGGAGCCACTGAAGTCAAAGAGCCCAGCCCTTGCTGTATGAGTGTGTTTTATCAGTTGTCTACGCCTCATTGTCCCTTCATTCACAGATAACATTCCATTCCTCCAAGATGCCCTGCTTTGTGCTCTCAGGGCGATCTGCTGTTGTCCTCTCCCATTTGATTCTCACCAGCCACATTTTCTGTAATACTCATGTGAAATGCAGCTAACTAAAACATGGATATGGTGATTCAGGGCTCCCATCTATTGGTGCTACATAATCTCATTCAATCCCAGCCTTTCTTGATTTCCTTCCTTCCCCCTGCAGCCCCTCACGATACCAGATCTTGTTTGATCTCTAAATACAGTTTAGCTTTCCCTCCTGTTGGTGGGAGCAGGTAAGACATTTAGCAGAAACTGAGTTTTAATTCCTTGGATTCTTTTGGTAAAACTAATATGGTGATCTGTGAGCAATGTTTGTATTCTTAAAAAAACAGAGCATAACACCACTGGTTTCTATACCGTAGTGGGAGAATTGTCCAGTGCCTGTATACAACTACAAAGAGTGCTCTGTTTCCTTCTCTTCTTTCACTTCCTCACAGATTTGTGTGGCTAAAGGGAATTGGAAAATCATAAAATAAGTTTTTGTGCCTTGAAAGTGTAGATAGAGTTTAGACCTCTGTCCTTTCAAAGCATCCCTTGAGAGAGAGGTGCGTGCAGTCATGAGGGCAGGAGGGAGTTGCGTGGAGTTTATTCAGTATAATGTAAAAGTATATCTGAATTATTGTGCTAAACAGGGGGTTATCCCCATTTTCACCCAGCTGACAAGCTGAATACTTGGGGTTTTGCTTTTTTTTTTTGTAGTTTAAGGTAAAAAGTTGATAATGGGGCTCAAATGTACTCAGTGAAGTTATTTGTTATTTGGTGGTAGTCCTGGTTTCCTGAATGGAGGAGAAATCACACAAGCTAGAGGCAATTTATTTATCTGTGAGACTGAGAAAGCCTTCAGAAATTGTCCCATAGTAGTACTGACTCAGATTCTTGTGGAAATTACCAGGAAATTCCAAATGTTACATATTTTGGAGAAAACTGTGTGCTAATTGAGACTATTTCTGACCTTGGCATATCCAGGGAGGCTAGATTCTGGTTTTGCTCCTGTCCCATTAGCACGTGCATCTGAAATAGCCATGCTGTGCAAATGAAGAGATTTCAAAAAGCCTGTGAGTAATTGCTGCCTATGTTCTGGGTGGTCCAGAGAGGATCTTGCAGCATTTACCTGAAATGCAGTCTCATGGATAAAAGCTGAATTTTGTGAGCTGCCTAGAGGTGTTTATGTGCTAAGCTTGGTTACCCACTATCTCCAGATAATGGTGAATATGTTGATGAATATAGATTTGGGGTAATCGAGAACACGTACTTTGTAATTAAGCTTTTTGGAAACATAGCTTTGCTTTGAATTATAAGGAGTTTTGAATAACTGGGGTTGTCCCAAGAATTTAAAATATTTATTAGGCTCTCCTGGAAGAGTGTTGTTGTTTGTCTCTGGTGCAAAGAAAGGTGCAATTTAATTTGCAGTATTTTGCCCACCCACAAGCGAAACATACACAATGATATTTTAATCACATGGTTTTTTCTGGTCTTTTTTGTCTCTTAAACCAACATAAGCCTGCGGGTATCGCGCTGGTCTGCAGCAGTGGGAGGCTACAGGTGGCACCTCTCTGCCAGTTGAACTGCAGAGCTATTGCAATGACAGCTTTTCAGTAAAGCAACATATTTGCTTGGTAAAGCCAGCGTTAGAGCTTTCTGCGGCTTCCCCTCTGTTTCCAGCTTAATGTTCTGAATTTGACAGCTAGGGGAAGAAAAAATTGTCTTGTGGGTGCATCATAGTCTGTCTCAAATTGCTTTTAACAGATACTAAAACGAAAGGGAAAATTATACAGGCAGCACTAGCCCATTACACGTGTGTTCTGACTTAGGATTGCTGCTTCGAGTCGTTCCGATGTTCATAGTTCAGGTGTCTGCTGCAGTGCCCAAGTCCTAAATCACTCTGTGCTGCGCACAGCGAGCTAGAGCAACTTGGGAGCATTGCAAGTGCCAAAACCACCATTAGCTTAGAAGGACAGATAGAACTTCACACATGCGAGCACACACAGCTTGTCAAAACCAAGCCAAGGTTCACTTCTAAGGAGTAGGCAGAAAACTGGTATAAGGAGAAAGAGAACAGAGTTAAAATGTGAAAGAAAGAATGCTCATCCTCAGCAGGGTTTTTACATATAATAGGTTGGTGTGACTTGATTGAGAGTAGTATTATTAACATTATAATGTGAAGCATTCCCTCTTCAATAGCTTCAGGAGGACTGTAAGGCTCAGAGTGACTTGTGACTTTGGGATATCCTGTTTCCTTTTGCTTTTTAAATTCGGGACATAAAGACCACTTCGAAGGACCTAATTTTTTTTGACAGGAACATTTGCCAGGCTCCTTTAAGCTGTCCTTAGGCACAGAGGATCATTAGTAATTAAAAAATGATGAATGTATATTATAATTGTACTCTTTTGTAATCAACAGAATATTTATGCCCCTGAATTTTTATAGATTGATTTTAAACAGTAAATGTTTCTTTGTATTTGGAAATATGACAATATGTGTAGATTCCATTTCTTAAAGTCTTTACATTGAAAATGAAGGAGCTTCATTGGATTGTTGTTTGTAAGACAGGACAACACTCTGTTAGTTGCTCTCAAAACAGATCAGAAAGGTGATCCTGACGATAGGGAGCTTGAAGCTAGTGCTTTTCTTATTTACCAACTTGCCAAGCAAATGATTATTCAGATCGAAGGTGGGAAAGAGGTGTTTTGTACATTCAAGATTTGCTGATGTTTTCCAGGTAGTGATTTCTGTTGGTATCATTCTTATTTCTGGAAGAGCAGAAGTGCAAGTCTCGGGGTCACTGCTTAATTCCAGTTGGAGCAATTTACCATTTGCCTTGACAAACCTTTCCCTGCAGTTTCAGATTGGAAGCCGTATACTTCCTCAATCACGCTCCTAAATTGTTGCCTGGTGTGGCTCTGTGCTATTAAAAGATGCCCATGCTTAACCCCAGTGGTGGGCGAACTGAAGCCCAGCGCCGAGAGCTATTACATGTCCTCTGTGGGAGGGCTAAGAACAGTGTTTACATTCTTGTTTCTACCGCACCGTGCAGCAGGGAGGTGAGCGAGGTCTGAATCCCAGCTCCGTTGCCCTCCAAAATTGTACGTGTTCCAACTCTGTGCATCTGTATGCAACCAGCTCCACCACTCCGCTTCCCAGGCGGGCTCCTCCTCCAGCCCCAGTCAAGCAGCTCTGCTCCATCTGGAGTTCCTCTTGCCAGAGCTTGCCTAGGTACACATGGATGATTTCTAGCTTGTCTGCCCAAGCGAGTGTCAAGAATAAAACCCAAATAGTGCGACTCGTGGTGTAACAAGAGGAGGATGTTCACTGCTAAGTGTGCTTGGCTTTTTTGGAAGCGCTCCAGATTTTCTAAGTTCAGAGTTGATATCAAACTGCTTTTGGGAACTGGGAGTATAAAAGCTTAATGTTGCTGCTGCCTTGTCCTAAATTCTCCTGGGTTGGTTGGACCGACAGCACAGTTGCAGTCAGAGCTGCATGGGCATGGTAGCTCTGTAGCTGACTTTTTTTTGTGAACGTTACAACCCTTGTGGTGATACGCAAGTCTAGGTAATCAGTTTGGTATCACTAAGCATCTTTTTTACTCATTTTCATTCTCCTTATGCATAAATCTGACTAGATGCAGTTGACAATTGCCTTATAATTAGGTGGGGAACCAGTATATACTATTATTTTTAAGTATTTGTAAGCATGTTATTTATTACTTGAAGGAATGTTAGGATTCTAGGTTTTTCTTTGTGCAATTAAATCCTAGGGACAAAATGCCTTAAATGCCCCATCAATAGGAAGGGCCCACCTAAATAAATACTTTTTACTGTACATGGTTCCTTCTTTATGAACTGTCATTTTTTAAACTTATTTTAGGAATGTAGGAAAAGGCACTGTAGCTTATAACTCTATTTCAAATTCTACCTGTTTCAAACAGTACTGCAAGAACCTGTAAGTGGACAGTATTTTTTTTTTCTTTTCATAGCTTGTACCTCTGTTTAAGCCACAAGTTACATCTGAAACAGATACGAGATACTTTGATGAAGAATTTACAGCACAGATGATAACAATCACTCCTCCTGACCAAGGTAAAGTTTTCGCAAATGCTTCCCACTGTGTTCTCCAGACCACCAGAAATAATCTGCTGTAATGTTACCTGGTCTCTTTAGACCATGTGAAAAAGCATCAGTTTAAACTCGCTGGTTTTCCATATATGTATTTGACCAAGAAGTTGGTAAATTGAAGTGAAACTTTCCACCTGTCTTTACAGTTTGGGAAATGAAAAGCCTGTTTTAGAAGACTGAAATTATTTGTACTGTTGTCTTTTCCAAATCTGCACATTCCCACTGGAGAATAATTCTGTTCGTGAGTTTTGCATGTGTACATCTGCACACACACTGTGTGTATGCAAGCAGTCAATTGAGTGTGGACTAATGTCCATATTCAATCAAAGTATATTTTATTTTCATGGTAACTGAGCATGCTTGATGCTCTGAAATAGCAATTGCCAGAAATTCAGAACACTGAATAGGGATTTAAGCAATGCAGCTCTTAGCAATTTTAAATGGACATCCGAACAACTGTTTACATACAACAATCGGGATCTTCTGTGATGCCCATTTAATGGGGTGAGATTTAAGACTTCCTGTTTCTTTGTCCCTTCAAGTTGTGGAAGAAAAAGGCGAAAGTGAAATTTTCTGAAATAACTTTACTATGCATTATCTTGCTGTTTGTTTACTTAAAATCAAAAAGGAAGCAAATGTTGTCTACTTTTTTTTTTCTCCATTTTTCAGATGACAGCATGGATTGTGTAGATAACGAGAGAAGACCTCATTTTCCTCAGTTCTCCTATTCAGCCAGTGGAACTGCTTAATGTTTTGCAATGTTTTCCCATTCAGAAACAAAACAGACTGCATTTTGGGGACCTTACTTCAATGGACACTAGAGAACTTTCTATATTATCTGAATTACAAACTGTGTTTGTATTACAATTTAGATGAATTTGTAGGAAGCCTCACAGATTCTGTATTTAAAACAATTCTTTGATGCATTTTTGAGAAGGAAAACAAATCCATTCTTAAAGTATTAAGTCAAGGCTTTTATGCTGAATGACCATAGGTTTTTAAGAATATACACCAAAACTGTTTACTTTAGAAATAATTAAGGTATTCAACATATCAGCAACTCTGACCAGAAAATCCCCTTATTTTATTTATTTCATACAGTTCATTATCTAAATATAGAATCTGCACTCTGAACAATTAGATTTATATAGGAAAATATAAGACTTTAGTAGCTAGTGCAATAATATAAGCAACAAAGTGAACAAACTCTGGAGGGTTAAGGTTCAAACTCATTTTGGACAGCAGTGAAGTGTCATCCAACTCCAGAAAACCAACTATAGGAACAGCATTAATGGCCTCAGTGAGGTAAATCAAAAAGCAAAAGTTATTTTTGTTATAACATCTGCTACAAGACATTACATATCAAACTGAATCCAGTGGAATTGCCACGTCGTACAGATGAGTATTCCATTCTAGACAGTGCATTTAATTATTCCATTTGCATAGAGTGTAGGAATACTTCATAGGATTGGCTTCTCAGAACCTAGAAAACGCCTGATTTACCAATCTAATATGAAATGCAACAACACAAAATCACCCACTTTCACCACTGTATAAAAATACCATGCAGGTCTAAGTGAGAAATCATCTTAATGAGTGAGTCAGCCAGACAAAAGTACATTTTGGCACTGAAGTAATGACTTGTTGCCGCTGTTTTTTTATGAAAAGATAAATGAATATATATAAACACTTAATGATTTTTTGCATCATGCCAGATCATTTCTTCTTTCTTGAGTGTGCATTAAAGGTATCAGCCAACAGTTCATGGTGCCTTCTCACTCTTGAAGATTCACTTTAACAGTGTTTCCCATGTATAAGAAAAAAACTAGGTTGAAACTTCATATGTGTTTGAATAATAATGGTGTTCAAAAAGTGAATATTTTTTTTTGTTTTTCATTTTTAATCTTAGTGGAAAATTCCCCACACCCGATTTTTGTTGTATCATGTTTCTTTGTAATTTTCATAAAAGCAGTCTTATTCTGTCTCTGCTGCGAATGAATTTATTCCATTGTAGGTTGCGTTCTCTTAAATAGCTTTTTTTTGTTTTTCATTCTCTTGACTGTATAAAAAAAAGATGACATGTACTGCAGTTAACTAGCATTTTTTTTATTTGAAAGGGAGTATGTTATGAAAACCCTCGCTTCCCCTTTCCATCAGAAACTGCTGTGTTTGCACAGAGAGCCCATCATCTATCTTGACTTTTTTTTTTTAACAACATTCAACTCTAGTATTTTTACTCATGATATGAAAGTTTCCCTCCAAATACTTAAATAAAAATTGCTTTAACAAGTTAGGTTCTTATTTCTTGTGGTAGGAGCTTTCTGAATTTGTAGAGGTGCAACAACTGCTCCAGTTTCTTGAGTTTTGATGTGTGTATTACTGAGGGATTTAGGCTTTTCAGCCCCTCCTCAGTTGTTTCATCTCTGTGCTGATCATTATGCAAAGATAATTTTGGAAAATGTTTGTTAAAAGAAATACACCCTGTGCCAGAAATAGTTTGTCTTGAGGTAAATGAGGACAGGCCTCATTTTGCTGTCCTCCTGATGCCAGTGAGATTGTGTTACTGAGGCCCTAATCTTAAAAGTTATTTCTATTCCAGTCACTTGGGCCAGTGTACAATATATAATACTGCATTTCCTTCCTAGGGACTAATATTAATTGCTTCTAGGAGGTAGTTATACAAGGCTGGAATGTCATTTTTCAAACAAGAATACAGAGAAAAATAAAAGAACCTCTAAGAACAACTGCAGTATGCTTCAAACTAAGCACAGAAGTTGCAACTGTAGTAAGCCATTAAACATGCAAAACATTTTTTGGTTCAAGGAATAAGCTGTAATTCCCAGTACAATTTACTGCACTTTTATGCAAGGAGGGAAGGTGAAAGAAGGGATGTGTGTTTCTGTAGAGACTGATGCTGGACAGCCTGTCCTATTCTGCAAGTATCATCTCCTAACTGCTCTCCTTCCTTTGCTTCCAAGCCTTCATCTGAGTTTCCAGGCAGCCCAGGGACGAAGTCCAAAGAACTTCTCTGCAAGTCTACAAGCCCTGACAAGTTCTGAACTAACACACTACGTGCATCCAAATATAGGCAACACGAATGAGCAAAGGTTACCATAATCTGCCCCAGGAAAATCTGGTCTTTTAAATGCAGGAACAGACATGGATCTGGTGGTTCTGCTGAGGCTGATCATGTCTCAGAACAGTATTTTTCTGCCAGTTGTTGCTAATGGATTTTTGGTTTAATTCCCATCTATAAAATGGAACTTAAAAAAAAAAAATGCCAAAAAAGTCTGGGAATCTTAGTATTGTTAGCAACAGTGAGCCATGAGTGCCACACCTGAATGCAGGGTCTTCTGGATATTTTCCCTCATTTTGCCTGTGATTATTAAAACGCCTTGCCTGTTGCCTATAACTGAATGATTACTGGCATTGCAGCTGTCTACCTGCAAACATAAAATGTGTCCTCTAAATTTTGGTTTAGCACAGAAAATCCTATCACAAAAGTCTGTATAACATGTCATTCACCTTGGATTGCTTTTGTACCATATATGTGGAGACTGCTTAAATCTTGCATGTTCCTTTAGCTTTTTTTATTTGAAAACCCAAAACTTTTCTACCTGTACAGCCAAAACCTCCTCATTCTTCCTTCTGGCATTGACAAATGTCATCTTGCTCTGGTGTTGTACGTTGCAGCAAAGATGGTGTGCATCCCAAGTCCAGAACACTGGTAGTGTATGTATGTTACAGCCCAGGAACTTGGTTGTAAACTCGGATTGGAAGAAAAATAGGAAAAAACCTTTGCAAGAGCGAGTAAGTAACATGCAGTTCTCTGTGTGCCTCTGACTGCAGTCAGAAGATAAGGTCGGCTGAGCACTGGTCAAAAGAGATACACTGCTGCTCCTGCTATTTGGGGTTAAGAGACATTGGCAGAAGCCAGGTAATTCTGCAAATTCCATTTTATGTTCTCTTGTGTAACTAAAACATCCAGTACAATCCCATTAGGATATAGCAGGCTGTTCTCCCTTTAAACTGGGTGAAGATCACTGTACTTTATAGCATTCCCAACTCTGCACAAATTATGACCTCCACCCCCCACAATAAAACAAACTGCTTGCTTCATTTTTCTTTCTCCACCATCACCCCTCCAGCAGGTAACCTCCACATGCTCTCCAGCTGCTGCACTGCTCTCATGCAGGCCTTGAGTATCTCAGCTGCTATTTGAATTTGTTCCCTGTTTTCCACCTGAGAAAAAAATTATGATAGTTTTTGGATATCTGAGGGTAAAAACTTTCCCTTGATTGTTTGAATTGGATGATCTTTGCTTTAACTGAGAGTGAATTTTCTTGTCTGCTACTTTGGATTGCTTATGTGCATTTAAATGCTCAGTACAAAAGTACTGTGTTCTTCATACTCCTAAGTGTTTGTGGGATTTTTAAATCTTTATCAGAGAAAATAACCCTTTGCTTTTTAGAGCATATGCTAAGTCAGATTTTTATCTCCAGGAGCAGGATTTAGGACGGTGGTCCCAAATTGGAGGTCACAACCTGTAGTGGGAATGCAGACTCCAAGTTGGAGACGGAGTTGCGGAAGAGAAGCACACACATGTAAAGCACCTGTGACTGTTGCATGGGTTTTCTGCCTGAGAAGTTTCAGAAATGGTAATTCAGGAGGAAAGTTTGATTTATTTCACTGTGTCTAAAAGAGCTTCAGAGATAAAAACATATTTGAAGAAATGGGTGAACGTAAAAGGATCTTGTTTCTTCAGTGTTGCAAACAAGTGTGTTTGTCTTCCACTTTTAGCTCAATTTTCTTAATAACAGGGAGGTTAATTGCCACTAGAAGTAAAACGAAAGAACACACAGTGCCTACAGCAAATGGGAGCTTATTATCCCCAATGCAGCTGAGTTTACAGACGTTTGGTAGCTGTCTAATGGAACATATGTTGCATTCTAATCAGGTGATGACTAGTTGCTCTGTGTCTGAAATAATTTTAAACAAAACCATTTTGTTACAGTAGTCCCTGCATGCCACTTTTTTTTTTTTTTTTTTTTTTTTGCCCCAATTTTAATTTTTGTAACTGCTGGTCACCATCCTGGTTTTGTAAGCATGGTGGGTTCTTTCTTGAGCATCAGATCAAAGACTTTGTATGTGAAAACACTTCTTCCCTCTGTGGTTTTTCAGCGTCCTGGCAGCTTGGTTCTCAGTTTCTCCTTCGCTGAAGCGCTGCTTCATGTCGTTGGTTGCTAGTTACTGCTCACTACCTGTTTCTCTAGAGATGGACTTTAGGAACTTCCTCTTGTGTTAAATGTAACCCCGGTCTAACCTAAGATTCTATTTGCAGGAATTTTTCCACACAGTTTCTTCATTGTCTTCTGTCATATTACTGTCACTGCTTGTATTCTGCATCTTCATCAGGTCTTTGAGTTTCTTTCAAGAAGATAATGACAACACAGATGGCGGTTGCTGTCTTTCTGAGGGTCTCAAATTCTGCACATTTTTATAATAATACATAACTTTCATCCCACAGAAGATACTGTAATTATTCTGAGTACAGGAGTGAAAATTCTTCACAGAAACAGAGGAGGCACAATCCCTACCCCAAATGCTGTGATCTTTAGTTATTTGTAAACTCCACCATATCTATTTCCTTGCACTATTGTATTCTTACAGTACTGATGCTGTTAGCCAGAAAACTGTTGTGTAGTACTGAGAAAACCTGTATCAGAACAAAAAAATAGCGATTGTGATTTTCAGCACAGTGCCTGGGAATTCATAGAAATTGGATTAAAGTGATCATAAAATACATTTTTAAACTTTATATTGTTTTGGAAAAAAAGAAAAAACAGTAGTGCTGTTCTTCCTTCATCTTATTGAAGTACAGTGATTGGAACAAATTGGACTCCTTTGGGGAAGTCTTGCTGACCATGCTTGGAGCAGGGGCACTGGACTAGACAATCTCCAGAAATCCCTGCAAGCCTCAACGAGTCTGTGAGTCTATTCCGTGATTTAGGTCCTGGATTTGAGATCATGTGCTTTAGTGAAGGAGGTTCTTCATGGTTTTTTTTTTTTACTATCATCTCTGGTATGTATTTATACTTCCAGACTGACACAACCTCTCTACTACTGTCATACAATCTATGTGACTCGGCACCAGCCTTGCTTTGAGATGCTTCCAAGTAGTACAAATCCTGCATTTTTCTCATTTTCTTTTATGTCATTGGCCCTGGTCATCCCAAGTTCACTGCACTTACTGTTTTAAGCAAAGTATGTATCTTTGTTGAATTGATATGCATTTTATTGCATTACAGTTTTGCAAGTAATTTTCTCAGGGATATGAAGAGTACATTCTATTCTAGTATATTGTCACTTTGCCCTTGCATTGCTTGAGATGGTTGCAGGCAGGCTGGATATTCTAGGTTTCCTCCTGGCATGACTAGGAGAGAAAACCCTGAGTGATTACTCTTTCAGGTGAAGGATGATGTCTGCTTTGCATTAGCATTTGCACTCTAACAGGGTCCTTTGGCTGTTTCTGAGAGGCTGCGTTAACAGCATCACCACCAGGCACTTCCATCTCTGCTTGGTTTTGGTGGTTGCAGCTTTTCCTTTCCACAGTGTCATGCCCAGAATAGATTCCTTTTAATGTTCTTTTCACCCGTCTGACACAAGTCACTCAGAATTTTTTCTAGTGCAGGCTGGAGCTGCCAGCTCCCTTAAGGTAGCTTGCACCTGGAGCTGCACAGCTGTACCCTGTGGATTTATATATGCTTCCAGTTTGCTGACTGCTGTTGAAAATGCCAGTTTGGCTTTGGTCTCCTGACAGAACTGAACCAGCAGCTCACCACATGTCAGCAGTGCCTCAGTCAATCAGGAGCACCGGCATGGCTGAGGGCAAGGTCTGTGCTGTAGGGGCTCCTTACGCTGAAATTGGCTTTTTATTTTTAATTTAGTGAAGTGCAGATGTGACTTACTTTGGAGAACAATTGCACCATCTTTTCCCCCACACAGGCCTGGAGATGATACAGTGTTTGAGTGATTTTAAATAGCTAATGAACTTATAAAATGTATTTGATAAATTGCTCCAATGATTTTTGAAGGCTTTATGGATGTGCAGAAAGATCAAAACATAAGCCCTTTAATGAACTTCAGTAATGAAAAAGGGAGTGATACTATTCTTAAGCTGGTTGCAGCATATAGTAAGCTTTCCATATGATACATTCAGCTGCTGCAATTGTTCCTTATTCCGATATTACTGGGGGAAATGAAACTAAACAGGAAGACAGGAATACCTGCTGACAGTCCAGTAATGAGCATAAACTGAAACTGAGGGAAAGGAAAAAAAAAAAAAAAAAGGTCACTTGGTTCAACTGCAGACTGGAAAGTTGAAGAGGAAGGGAAGTACAAGAAAGCAGAACAAAATGTACTTATTTACACAGGTGAGGTTGTCATAAATTTAATGTGTAACTAAGATAAAGGGATTAAACTTATTATCTCCCTTTACTTGATTGTAAAACTTGAAATCACATTACCTTTCCAAAGTTTTACTTTCTGTGCTCATTTGCTCATCTGTTAAGGAAGTGAGGTCAAAGGTAGCTGCTTGTTACTTAAAATGGATTTTTTTTTTTTTTTTTTTTTTTAATTCTAGTAAGCAACTCACTGAGTTGTGAGGAGGGTGATGCTTCCTGGGCTGCCCAGTGGTTTTTCCAGGTAACTTTGAGAAACTTGTCACACCTGTGCTTTGTCAGAGGTACAAGAGGTACCCTAACAATATAGGAAGGCATTGAGATTGACTGATGAAGTCAGTGTGTGAGTGATGCAGTGTTGTCTGAAGTTCCTCTCTGCAAAACAGTCGTGTCAACTTTCTTTTCAGATCACTGCTGGTAACTCGGTTTTTATTAGCAATCTCTCGAGAATGTAAAAACACAGGTGCATGTTACAAGAAAGGAAAAGTCAACACAGATACTTTTCAAATATGAAGAAAACCCTAGATATAAATACAGCTATTTTTCTAACAGGTTCAGCTGAAATTTTCACAGTACTGAGATGCATGTGCGCACATGTCTGGGTAGCATATGATACGGGTACGCAGACTGGTGGAGGCCCCGAGCACTCGAGGGCTGCTGGAGAGGAAGGCTGTAGCAGCACAAAGAAGCTTCCAACTCCCCATCTGGAAAAATCCCCCACAGGAGCACAGGCAATGGCAATGCCATCTGTCTGTCTTCTGCAGAGCAGACCTCCTCTCCTGGGAGCAGAAAAAAAGCTGGCACATGGAGGTGGGCTTTCACTTCCCTGCTGCACGGAGGTTGGATGCAGATTGCTGGGCGTTACCTGTAGAGACCAGGCTGCTCTGTTCTGTCCCCACTCCCTTATTTTAGTCAGTTCTGTCTGAATTCCAGTTCTCTTTATTTTGCCTTTTTCCTTATGACACCTTCTTCCTTCCCTTCTCTTCCCAGCAGACAACAATGGATTCCTTCCTCCTCCTCTCATTCTTTTTTATGCCGACTTGGCCTGTTTCTGATCTTCTGCAGTCCTTTCTAGAGGTGTGTTATGAACTGACATAGTATCTCTTTAAATAATTACTTTATCTTGGGCAGTGTCCTGATGCTGGATGTTCCTTGGGTCACTGTGGAGACTTCAGAGACTCAATATATAGTTAAGCTCCCTTTTAAATAATGAAAGGAAGCTGCAAGACCCTCTTAACCTTGGTGTCTCAGACAAGTGCAGATTTAATGAGCAAAAGGAGGTATGGTAGTTAAAGCCTGTAGTGTAGTCCTTCCTCTTCCCATCAGCACTATCTGGTGTGGCACAGGGCCTGGGAGAAAGTCCTGGCCATAGGCACCAGCATGGGTCAGGACTGGTCTGGGTGTGGGTGACTTTACTAGAAGATACAAAATACTGAAGACAACCAAATATTTGACTTTAGGGATGGGTGTATTAGCTTGTTTTGGATACTACAGTTCCTTAATGTAGCAAAGCTGGGCGAGTTGAATTTTGTCATCTGACCCAAACCTGTAGGACCACTTTACATTACATTGTCTATATGAACCTAAATCCCTAAGTTTCCTGTAGAATCTTGATTGGTGTATTTTGGCATGAAATACTGGCCTAACCAAAATAAAGAGAATGTCTCCCATTGAATTTTAAAGTGATTCCCTATTCCCATTGGTATTTTTCATATCAATTCTGCTCCAGAAGCACAAGTAGAAATTACTAGGGTATGAAGAGGAGGTAACTGCCCAGTGCCTTTCATCCTTCTAACTCTACTAAAGAAATAAGAATGTGTGGAGTCAGTTGCTTTCCAAAAAAATAATCTGGTCATCCCTTACTGAGTGGCAGCCATTTCTGTTCCAGGGCATCCCTAAATTTGTGTCATTTTCCAGCTGATAAATGTCAGAAAGCTGGGGAAAGCAAAATAGACCATTTCTCTGCCCTTTATCTAGCTTATCTTTTCATTGTGGGATGAACTATCAAGTTTAACTTACCCAGAGGTCTCTATAAAAATAGAGTTAAATCCCTGATAAGACATTAACTGAAAATTGCTGATGGAAGACATTTACATATTATTTTAAAAACTCTTATAAACTCTTAAGAACTCTTTAAAATGTGGGAAACTTAACACCAACCTTCTTCAGCATCCTCAAGTTCACTGCCTCAGTCTGCAGACTGTACATCCCAAGACCACTTTTCTAGTGGTGTGAAAGGCTTGCAGTCCAACTCAACAAAACTGGTTAAACTCTTAGAACACAAGAATTAATCATGTCCTTTCCCATCCTCCTGCAGAACCACTGAGGCTTTCCATCTCTGGCACCCATCCCTCATTATCCCCTGGGTACCCACTGATCTAATTTTCTACAAGGAGCTGGGGGGGGGAAGTCCTGCCAGGCAGCTCTGTGAAAGTTGCCCAAGAAGTTTCAACACTCTATTCCTGGATGATACTGTCCCATCCTATAGTTACCCTGCTTGGCTCCAGCTAGTTTGCAGATGCAGCTTCAAAATAAAAATCAAGACAATATAACCTCCATAGTGCTTCCCCCCCACCCCTTATTAAGGCAGTTAAGTGAAATAAAAACATATGGACGCCATAAATTCTTTTGTGAACGGCCTTGGTTTAAATACTCAGCCAAAGCAATGGTTATCATTAAACAAATAATAACACTAGAGCGTAACACAAGTTATACACAGGACAAGATCCTCAGCTGCATAGCTCAGTTTGCCCAATGACACTAGGCTGATGTACACCAGTCCTTTGGGCTTGGTGTTGGTGCAGTCAGCTAAGTGCTACGAAAGCAACAAGGAACCTACACTATCCTCTTGAAAACCTTAAAGTGCTCTTGCAGCTTGCTAAACTGTGAATGAAATGATGTTTTGTAGTGTTTGCAGAAGAACAGTACATGAACATTGGAACAGGCTGCCCGGGGAAGTGGTTGAGTCACCATCCCTGGAGGTATTTAAAAGACATATAGATGTGTCACTTAGAGAGATGGTTCAGTGGTGGACTTGGCAGTGCTAGGTTAACGGTTGGACTCGATCATCTTAAAAGGTCTTTTCCAACCTAAATGATTCTATGATACCAAATCTTTCAATAAACATACAGCATAATCAAGAATGTATCCACAGCTAAGCAAACCAGACTAAAACAACAGAAATAAAATACTGCTGGAGACAGTTTTAAATATAGACTGACCCAAAAGCACGTGAAGAGCAGTTCTACTGCTGGGGCAAACTGTCTCTCAGTAATATGAAATGCCATAAGCAACGTGTCAGAATAGTTTGCTGTAACAAACGCACACATCCCCCCTCCAGCCTACTGAATTTTTGGGGAAATTAATGGTAAATTCTTATGTGCAATCTAGGTGTTCCCAAAGCTTTCTGAAGAGTAATGAAACTTTAGAGCACATTACATTAAAATAAGTATCAAAATAATGATCTTAAATTTATGTCACACCTTCCAAGGAGCTCAGTTCATAGCACTTTTGCTTGTGTGGTATCTGACCAGATTGTCAAAACCCATTCTTACAGGGTGCTGCAGGGTACTATAACTTAAGTGATTCATGCATGCAGCTGTTGGAACTGCTTGTTGGGTTGTGAAAAAGCTCACAGTGCCAAGTGCTGATCTAAGAGAACTCAGATCTCCATCAGCCGTCTTGGCTCTGAGTAGTTACTGAACAACAGATGGTAGCATGAGTTAAGCAAACTAAGAAAACATTCTGAGTGGAGGAATAAAGTTAAAAGCCTCACAAGAACTGAAATTCTTGAGAAAATACAGAGAACAAGTGTTGAGGTTTGAACTAGTTTTCATGTCCAAGTGATGTATACCACTAAACTTTAAAGAGTAGTCTTGTTTCTGAAGCCCTCATTATTATGAAAGTTTTCATTCAACTTGGGCAGAAGAGACTATGTGTGAAATTAATATTACAGACATTTCAGATACAGCTCAAAGCCACAACTCTTGCATATTAAGCTACACTTGCACTATAAAACACAACCAAAGACAATACCTGGCACTAAGGAAAAAACAAAAGAACCCCAAATCATGTCATTTTGCAGCAGATTACAAGCACCAGCAGCAATGAAGCATCATGAGCTTTGATGAACTCTTCAGCAGAGCAAGGACAGCACAATTTCCACAAATGGAAAACTTACTAGTGTTAAAGTGAACAGAAGTGCGCAAGCTCTTGCTGTATCCGTATCAGTAGCATCAGCACAGAAAGGACAAAGTCAGTAAAAGATGTAAGGAAAAAAGGTTATAGCAATGATCCTAAACACAAATACATAGATACATGAAAGTGCATGAAGTAAACAAAGAATGGACAACTTGTACCAGTAAAGAGGGAAAGTTCCTCTAACCTGGTTTACAATAACTTCTAGTTCTTGGTCTCACTAAGACAGTGCACTCCAATATTGGATAGGTGAGGAACACAGGATATTTTCCAGACTTACAGATGCTTGTGTTCAACAGTGCTCATGAGAATTCACATGAATGAAGCAGTTTTCTACAGAACTTCTTTACTCCATGCAATGGCTGAGTAAGAAAGCTCTTGCATTCATGTGAAAATCTGACCTGTCTAAATACACAGGTATCCTAAACCAGCTCTGTAAAGTAGCAATACATGTGACTATATCCAACTGAGACTAAGTTCTCTCATTTTCAAAGTGAGGACTTCCAGAACAACCTGGAGTTAAACCACTCATCTTCTGATGAAACAAGGTACAAAGGAAGTATTTCAGCTGGGTTTCTTCTAACCTTTGTGAGGAGACCATGAAAACTTGCACATTGACTATATATTTTCAGCCTTACATTTCACTATACTTTAATTCCTTATACTGTTCGTCCAAACTGACTACAGTCCCAGGTCTCTAAGCTTGTTTTCACTGGGTTTAAAAATATTTTAAAATCTAGTTTGGGGCAGTAAATAATCTTGCTATCATGGAAAGAGGAATCAGAACAATCAGACTACTCATTTAGCAAGGTATTACTCAGTGCAAGAAAGCGTGGGAGAATCAAGCTCCTAAAACGTAAATCAGTGGGACTAAGATACATAAAAGTGCATTAATTTTTGTATGTAAGCTACTTGGTTGAAATTTTAATTATTTATTTCTTTAGGGTCAGGAATCTATATTCTGCGAAGTGCTGCACTCTACAGCACAGCCCACCAAAACACTTAAGGATATGAGTAAGTTTCATCATATCAGTAGTTCTAGCAGAGTAAACAGGATGTAAGAGTGGACACACTCAGACCACATATCCTTTTACCAGTTCCTCATTTCTGACTAGCAGTAATCAATGCTCAGGAGAACAGAAGAAGAATGTAGCAGGTCTAAGGCCGCTGAAGGGTTTCAACAGTACTATCAATTCCCAAGTGTATTCAAAAGCACCATACATGAATACAGAGCCTTGCAATCCCAAGAAAAATCATAAAATACTTGTGCTTTTGATACTCTGAAGGCCACAGACATGCCCCATCTGTGAAGTGGAAGTCTCCAGGCTTCCTGTCCCTTAGCGTTGTCTCTCTGCACTGTATGGGTCTTCAGGACAACTAAAGCCTCCGTGTGCAACAGTAACAGCTCTGGATCTCATGCACAAGGGGAACCCTGCTGCCTCTGCTCTTGCTAATGCAGCCCAGCAGTTTGCCTTTACCATAGCAAGGACACACTGACTCAGGTGCAACCCAGGACACCCTGGTCCTTTTCTGCAAAGCCGTTTTCTAGTCCATCAGCACCCAGCCTGGGCTATGGATGGCATGACTCTGTCCCCAGAGCAGGGCTTTGCACTTACCCTCACCAAATCCAGGAGGCCCCTGCCAGCCCACTGCTATGGCTTGCTGAGGCTCCTGTCCACCACCCTTCAGGTACTGACCACTGCCGCCAACCCAGCATCATCCAGGGACTGCCCAAGGGTCTGCTCTATCTCATCGTCCAGGTCACTAGCAAAGACATCAAACAGCATCAGCTCCAGTAACAACCCCTGAGCAATACTACTAGTAATCTGCTGCTGGTTGGGTTTGCCCTGCCTGTCACAGCCCTTTGTATGACAGTCTAGCAAAGCTTCTACCCCTTACAGTTCACCTCTCCAATAGAGCTTCTACAACGGTACTTTCAGGGACCGCGTTGAAAGCCTTGCTAATGTCAAGGTGAATGACATCCATTTCTCTCCTCTCATCTGGTGCTGCTCATCTCATCAGAAAAGGCAGTTAGCTTGGTCAGACATAATTTGCCCTTTCTAAATTGTGTTGACTGTTCCCAGTTATGTTCTTGCCCTTCATGTGTCTGGATATAGTCCTAGACACAGCTTTTGTGAGGATTCACACTATAATCTTCCTGTGGACTGAGGTCAGACTGACCAGCCCATAATTCCCAAAATTTTTGTCTTCAAAGAATGGCATAACCCTCACCTTTTCTCAGTCATCAGGACCATCCACCAGTTGCCACTGCCATTCAAAGGTGATGGACAGCAGCCTTCTAGTGACGTTAGCTGGCTTGCTCAGCACCCTCCAGTAGATTTCAAAGTCCAGCATTACAGTCCTACTATTGGCATAGCTATCACCATACTTTCACATCTTTATGAGAAGCAACTTGCGTGTGATACGTTAATTTACTGCAACAAGATGTGGAATGTGGGTGTTTGGGGGGTCTTTTGTTGTTGTTGGCATTTGGGTTTTTTAAGAAAAGAGTGATATAACTTACATATTGTCTGGCATATAAATATCCTTGTTTATGATACTGATACCTTAAAATTCAAAAGAAAAAATGTGATCAATTTATGTTTATGCATATGATTTACATTTTGCTTTTGTCTTTGTAGACAGCAAAATGGTCCATTTTGAATTTCAGGCTATCTTTTATGAATGGTACAAAGTATTTTGGATAAAAAAATTCTGTTTTGGAAACATTTGTTTTGGACCTACAGATCTATGAGGGGGATATTTTAAGACACCAGCCCTCCCTACCCCTCCCAACAGTCCAATTATAATAGTATCAATCAAGCTGTGAGGACTTGAGAAAAAAACTAAGAACTTGGGTAACAATCTACACAAAACTAACATAGTGATGCCACCCTGTGGCTACAACATGAAACTTCTGCTGAAAAGGTAGGATGAATGGTTATGTTTTATCTTCCAATCAGAATAAAGTGGACTTCTGCACAAGAAGCTGCTGGCAGTTTTCAGAACTTCAGTGCAAGTTTAAGAGCATATGTATGTAGAACAGATCGAGATAGTACCTGGTGATACTATGTTGATTTTGATATTGCTGTGCAGGTTATCAAGTGGACATCTGGCCCCACTACCTACAACTGTATTTGTCAGGGAAAGAACAGAAAAACATCCATATCTTACAGAGAAAGTGACAACAGAACAAATGAGAAGGGCAGAACTATTACATTTGAGTAAAACAATTTAAGCAAATACAATTAAATAAATCCTAAAGTTTAAAGTAAATCCTACAATGACAAAATGTTTAAGCAATAATAACCTCTGCAAGAGATAAGTAATATAACATCTATCACTAGGTTTTAATGGAAATCACAACCACAAGAACTAAAAACTTGTAATTAAAGTGTAAGCTATAATCATTTGATTCCAGCTGCAGCTTTTCCTAAGGGAAAAAAACAAAACAACAAAAGCCCAGAATACACAACACTAGCAAATATCATTAAAACTTGTATTACAATGGTAGCAGTTCAAAATGCAATCAACTATAAGAACTATGGTATTTCAGTATCTTTAGAAATAAAGTATCTATACAAAAGAAATAAGAGTTATATACATAACTGTGATAGTCATTAAAATATTATAAAATATACAGTGTCTGATCACTTTCACTCTATTGCAATTTTATTAATGTAAAATAGAAAGTAAGATTTAGAATCATTTTCTTCCAATTTTCTATCCACAAGCACTGTTGGTCTTTGAATTACATAGCTCCTATTTATTTTTAAAGAAGCATTAACATTTTCTAAAGCCTCTTGGCTACTTTTAATAGGTTAACCAATTTGCTTCAAAATGAACAAAACACAATGTTCAAAGCTTTGCTACCTTCCCCTGTAAGATTCAGTAATGAAAAACCCTAAAGACAGTGGAAGAAACAGCACAAGGAAACTCAACATCACAGTACACGTGGTCTTTCTTAACCTTACCTGTCCTCATGCAAAAGCCTGCTGGAAGAAAGACAGTCTCTTGGAAGAGCCTCCCACCAATCCTCTCATTTCACATTTGCAAAGCTGTAATACCCAATGTTATGCTACAAAGTTTGGCTATACAATCTTAGTGCTGCTGTAGCAGTTTTGTTCTGCACATCAGTAGAGTGCTTCTGTTGGGTGGTTTGAAGTTTCCCCCCCCCCCCGCTTGGACAACCCCACACATTTCTACAGTAGCTTGGGATCTAAGCTTAGTCTAACAATCGATGGTAAACTACTCCATAGAACAGAGGACAAGCTTGATGTGTACAGAATAAACTGTGGAGATATACTGCCACACTCTATACTAACTGGAGTTTCCCCAAGCACTGAGTGAGGACTTCACACCTAGGTAGTCAGCACTATCAGAATCTGGATGGAAGGTAAAGGTGGCACAAATAGCTAATAGTTGCATCACCTGCCATGATGAAACAATATTACAACTAACCAAAAATTACAGAGGAGTAGTATATGTAAGTTTGTACACATACAGCATAGGTAGGAGTTTAATGGTAGTTAAGTTTTGGTAGGATTCAATTTTTTAATACAGTCTGATCTTGTCAAAACACAAAACCATCATGCAACTACTACAAGGGTCCTGCATGGAGAAAGACAGAAGTATGTATTACTTGCATAGTGCTGGCATTTGTTGTTGTCTAACCAATTCACCTTGACGCTAGTTGTGTGTTTTCAGAAGAATCAGACCTAACAAACATAGGGACAAAGATAAAGTTTCCATTTCTACTTCTTGGTTGTGCCTGTTCAGAAAAGATTCAGAAGACTTAAACCATTTGTAGACTGCTGCCACATCTTAGTATCTCACAGCCGATGGTAGCAAATATAGCACAGAAGCAAAGCATAAATATCTTGCCCATATTCATAAACAAAAAAAGGACATAATCTTTCGCTTACACCCAAATAACTTGGTTTTTGTGCCCTGTCCTGAGATAAAATACAACTGCATCTAGTTATCACCTGCCCAGAAAGAAGAAAAAATTTTTTAAAAGGCTATGAATTGGCTACAAGTCAAGGTCCAAATGTGTAGGACACTAAAACAAAAGGAGCAGCAGAGGCTTAGGTGCTGGCTGTATTAAACAAAAGATGTACCGATCACACAATGGCAGTGGTTAGATTTGTGTCCTGAGCTAAGATTTTTGGGTTTTAATTTTTTTTTTTTTTAGGTTGTCTGGATCATCTGTAGAATGGCTCACTTTTCTCTTGGAAAGCAAACAGGCTTCTGACCTGATCTGCAAAGCATCCAGGAATTACTGTGCACACAGGACTAAGGTTATTTGTGTAACCACTAAATCTGATCTACACACCAAGAACACAACATTACTATGAGGGATGCATGTAATGGATAAATGCTATTGAAGGAGGTAACTCAAGTGTATTTGATCTTTTTACTGAAGTTCTTCAAAATATTGTGTGGTTTTGTTCTAATGCAGATTGTAGATACTGGAGACTACTGAAGTCATTTACCACCTTAGACTGTCTTTAAAGGAATATCTGGTGTCTCTGAAACCATACATTTCTAGTATTTACTCACATACTAGGCTTAAAAGAAATTGTTTTACCCTGATCAGATCAGCTGACTTCCTTTTAGACATAAAACTGTGCTCTTGGAGACTTATTTCACCAGTAATGATATACAGGCCTCAGAAGAAGTTTCTCATCCGTCTGTAAAATCATTACCGTAGGATATTTTCACCCAACATTATGCTGGCTCCTCGGAGGATCTCCTTCCCTCTGAACACCAGGCAAACTTTGAATTTTGACACTTTGCACAGAATAGGAGGGGAAGAACATATGATAACAACAACAAAGCTCAGTATAAAAAATAATTTCCTGCTCAATTAATAAACCAGTTTCTCTGGCTCTCCTATGCAGTCCTAGGAGTACCCAACGTACAGCTCCTTGACCAGTGGCAACATACAAAGCCTTGTGAGTAGGAGTAAATTAGACAAAGAGGAAAATCTTTGGACCTCTCACCCAAAGATTCTTCCCTTCCCATAGTTTTTTCCTGTAGGCAATATAAAGATTTAAAAACAGTCCCCAATCCTACCTCCCATTGTTCATCTAAGAACTGCAGGACTAGAGCAGGAACTTTCCTCAATAATATTTGAATCTTTTGGGAGATACAAGCACATGAGAAGCAGTTTTTAACACCTTCTGAAGCCAGAGAAGCAAGTCAGCTGGCAACCCACTAAAGAACATTTCTTACATGTGTGATGCACCATCCCTGTGCAAGAGTTGACTACGCTGTTCTGTGCTCCTCCTGCCCTGCTCCTCCCAGCCACTAACCCCTCTTTACCAGCCCTCCCCTCCTGCTTTTTCCTTCTCCCAGCTCTTCACTCCGCATCAGGTATCTGTCCTAATGAACAACCATCTTTCAAGGAGCAGGCTAGAGGATAACAAATAAGAACTTTAAGCCATGAAATCCATGTCATTGTTTACAGAGGACATCTTTCTATGAAATACAGCAGTGAATAAATGAGCCAAAACCCCACATTTATCAACTACTTTGAAACACAAATCATTTGTAAACAACATGTCTCATCTCTCCAGGAGCCTAGAAGTAAAACAGTATTTTCAGTCTCTCACCGTCAGGAGAGAATGAGAAAAAGCAGACACATACTTGAAGGTTTCAGTTTGAAAAATATGCTTGACTGAAAAACATTTCTGTTCACTGCTTAAGGCTTCATATGAAATGAAGCCAAGTTTTAAAATTCTTTCCTAAAACTAACATTTAAATGCAATAACCCACAGATTCTTCCCATTCATAAAACTCATCTCTGTGTTTTAAGATGATTACCACAGCAACATTTTCATCTACCCTATGATACCTGACAGCTGGGAACTGCACCAGAGATCTGGCATCAATCTGCCTTAATCTACTACAGTTTTGAAAAGATAGATAATACTGTGGAATTACTGCACACTGACTAATACTTCCACTACTAGCTCACCTGACTGACTTACGACTTTTTCTGTTTGTTTTGGGGGTGAGGACAAGATACATTTTACAGTTGCTCATAATCAAGACTGGAGTAAGAACTAGCAAACTCCCATTTTAATTGGCTACAAAGCATGCAGAACAGGGAAAAAAACCAGATCCATCAGGCACACTAGGCTAGCACACAGATGGTTGATTTAGTAGTGAGGTGACACCTGCCCCTCCCACCAGGATACCCTAAAGGCCACGAATGCTTTTGAAGTGTCTCTGTGTAGTTATACAAAGTATTACACAGGGGCTAGAAAAAAAATGTCATCTTGTACCTCAGTGTGGCTCATATATCCAAAGCCGTCCAATGTGCAGCTATGAAAAAGTACTGCTCTTCAGCAATAGCTATCACCCCACCCTTTGCATCTACTGTTCCATTTTGGTTAGTTGCAGTATTCTGAAATGTAAAAATACCCAGTATGCTTTCAAAAGTGTGTCAAATAAAGATGTCCCTCAACTTGCATTGCAAGGGCCTTTCAGTGTCTTCAAATAGAAATGGCTAGAGTGGAGGGGAATAGGTAAAAAAATGTTACCTCACGCAAAACACACTAATCACAGTTGAGAAGGCTGGGAAGCATGAGTGGCAGACTTTGTTTGGGAATTCAGGGCAAATAATTTGGGAAACTGAGTATTAGCTATGAGTGCCATGATAATTTCTTTTTTCTCTCAGCTCTATTCCTTTTCTCCTATAGTCTGAAATCAGCCACTTAAGTCATCGTTTTCCTGAGATGAAGACCACTGTAGTTTTGTCTTACGTATAGTTGGCTTGCAAAACGAGAAGTCTGGTGTTTTCAAAAATAGTAAAAGCAAATTACTTTGAGGGGCTTTGCAGTAGTACTTAATGATAGTCTCACTCCTACAGCACAAACAATACTCAGCAAACTGGTCTCTGCAGTGATATGAAAGGAAAATGAAGAATGAGCTAGTTTATGGAGATGTACACTTCAGTGCTGACCATCTTTCAGACCACTTCATGAGCTATTTTTGAGTGGGTATTCAGGACAATATGAAGTTTACAGTGGAGATGATAAACTTATACAAACAAGCCGCTTTCCAAGAAAGACCTTGCAAGGAGGGTACAGGAAAATTAGTCTTTGACACTTAACTATTGAGAAGTTAAGCCTGGTGTACCATTGTTCTTTTTATCAAAGTTACCATGGAAAGAACAATTAAAACCATCCAAGCTGTCAGTAATCATAAGAAGTTTGTGACGGTTTAAAAAAATTTGACCAGAAATCAGCAAACTCTCTGCTTGGAAAAACCTTCAGGCCTGGCTGATTTTCCTAGTTAGCTCACAAAGAAAACATTGTGTGTCCAGAATAGATTTACACTCACCTGAAAGCACATGAGGAGCAACCGATTTCTATTCTGATCCCACAAAAGTGTGTCCTAACATGAGCAACAAGTGGAGAGACACTGGATGAATATTCTGAATTCTGTATCACATAAGGAACACCAGGTAAGAGCACAAAGTGGCCCCCTTCCAGATAGGCATATCACAACTAGGGAAAAGGAGAAAGTTGACCCGAAATAATCTAGAAAGCCTCAAAATATAAAAGTTTATTTAGCTACAATATTAAAAAGTACAATATAAAGATATAAAACATAGAAATTCCATAATTAATTCACATGCTAAAAGGATTAATTGACCAGCCGTAAGGAGGAGACTTCATGAAATTTATGGACATCCTAGCCATAAAGGCCATTTCATCAAGTTTCAGACTTGAAATATTGAACAACCATTGCAGAGAACTTGCTCTCCCACATCACCATAACTGGGGGGGGGGGGGGAGAAAACCAAAAGAAACAATGTCAGTGTGTCTACTGTTTCTGGAACATAACAAAAAGAATGCCATCCTATTCCATTATCAACTGTAACCACGGGACTCCCACGCAGCACACTCATATCATAGATTTGTTAACAATGATGGCAAAAACTTAAGATTATTCCTTGGGAGTGCATTCATTCATCACTGGCCAGCATACTCTATTGCTGGTGGGAAAGCAAGTGGAATTTTTGCCTCCTAGAACACTTAAATGAAAAGCTAAACGAGACTTGCACTAAGATTGATTAGACTACTTCATGCAGACATTTTATTTTCCATGTTTCAGACAGTTTGAGCTAGATATCTGCTGGGTCTTTATAGGCTACAGCCAATTTTCAGGGCATATATAATTAAAATAAGCTTAAAAATTCAAAAGGCACTTACTCAATAGTGGAGCACAAAGAACAGGTAACTGTGTTACAGCAGCTGCAGAGCCTGCTGCAGTTCTGGCAGACGAACTGGTCGCACTGTGTACATGCTTCCTTGACATCAGCAGTTCTTACACACGATGAACAGGCTTTGGAAACTCCCACGGGTGGAACTGCTTTGAAAAGATGCAGTTAAGAAGAGAGATACTTTACAGCAAAACAGAGAAAGCACCTGGAAGTTCCAAGAACTGCAGAGCGTGGTTATCTCCGCTCAGCGTTACAGCCACAGGCGGCAGCAGGCCCCAAGCACAGGGCCCGCTGCTTGTAACTTTGTTGGTACTTTTTCTGCTCAATGGCAGAGACCACCGAGAGATTCTCCAGCAGACCATACGTGCAACAGTTTCTAAATCCGCCAGCGAAGCTCAAATCTAACACTTCCTTTAAAAAAAATACAACAAAGAAGAACTAGGGAGGGGGGGGACAGCCCCCGCAGCCTGGCTCCAGGCAACACCGCAGGGCAGCGCCGGACGCCCCGCCCGCGGCGGGCCCACTCACCCTTCTCCGTGGCGGCGGGGCCCCTCAGCAGTCTCCCGTCGTGGCCGATGAGGAGCTGTCCGCTCCACCGCCGCCCCGCGCTGCCGTCCTGGGCCTCCCCGCCGGGCTCCGGCGAGCGGCTGACCACCCGGGCGGCGGCGGGGCTGGCGGGCCAGGCGCCCTCCATGTACGCCTGGGCGCCCCTGAAGAGCAGCCGCCGGGTCCGCTCTGCCGGCGGGACGAGAGGGGAGAGGAGGGTTAGGGGCGGCTTCCCGCCCCTCACACCCCGCCGCCAGGCCCGGGAGGTTGGGAGACAGCGGCGGCGGGGGAGGCCTGCGGGCACAGGCCAGGCCCGGCCCGGCCCGGCGGGGCGACGGCTCGCGGCGCTTCCCGCCACCCCTCCCCGCCCGCCCGCCCTCCGCCTCACCGAAGACCTCCCGCCGGTACTCCTCGCCCCGCACGCCGCGGCTCAGCTCACGCAGCCCCACGCGGGTTTTCAGCTGGAGCGGGGCCGCCTCCCCGAAGGGGCAGGAGCGTTTCGGCATGGCGGGACCGGCCCGCCGCCGCCTCCCACGGACGGCCGCTCTCCGCGGCGTCATCGGCGCGCAGGGCCAATGGCGGGGCGGCAAGGGGAAGCGCGAGGGCATGGGCGGGGCGGGCTGTGGCGGCGTCGCCTCAGGGGAGCCCGCCCCGCCCCTCCGCAGCCTCCCTCCTCAGCCTGAGGTACTTCGGAGCCGGGAGCGCCCGGCTCTGCCCGCCGGGAGCCCAGCGCTTCGGCCGCAGGAAAAATTTCGCTTTTCGCCGCTCCCCGAGCGCCCGCTGCCGCCCGCCGGGGCCGTCTGCGGCGCCCGGCCGGCCCTGCCGCTCCTCACGCGTCTCGGCGGCCGGAGGTCGTCCGCTCCTCCGTGCGTCTGGTCCTTGGTGTGAAGAACCCGGCAGGACAAAGCGAAACGAGGTTTTGAAACTCGGGTTTGCCAATAAATCCTCTTTCCCCGTTAGTGGTTTCGGACTCGCCTTCCTTTCCACAAGTCCTGCGGGTTACGTCTGGGTTCGGGCCCACCCAGTTCTTCCTAAAACTTAAACCACCTGCCAAAGCTCTAGCTGTCTCAATGCTGTAGAACCAACGAGAACGTGCGCAAGTGCAAGAATTCACTTTTTTTAAAAAACCAGCCGGGAGGCTGGAGAACCTCCGGCCGGCCAGGGCCTGCTAACAGGGAGGGCGGGTTCACCACTCGCAGTGCTCAGTGAGGCTGCGGGGACTGATGCTCGGTTTCAGCTCAATCACCCGAGTTCCCTGAGACTTTCTGCTGTCATTGTGTGACCGGGAATTACTACAATTAATTTGCTATTTATAGGTAAACTGTCTACAGCAGTCTCGGTATCATTTCACAGATCAAAAGTGTCGTGTTCAATTCCAAGTAGCAGTCAGTCTGGTTGCTATGTATATTTTGAAAACACATTGTTTTCCACAGGGCAAACAAGACCTTTAAAACTGGTGGTGGTGTCCCTGGTGCAATGCTTTGTGTCATTTGAAGAAGGTAATCAGTCAGGACAGTTGTATTTCTTCCAGAGAGGTTTTTGAATTCAAACCTTCACCTGTATGTACACTAGGATTCTGGGCAAAATCACGACCAAGTATAAGGGTGATTTTTCCATCAGTGAACACCAAAACCATACTTCCACTAGCTGCTGAACTGCTGCTAGTTTGCAGGCACAACCATACTGATTTCATACAGGTTAATGTGGGGGTTTTGTTTTCTTTGTTTTGGTTTTTTGGTTTTTTTTTTCTGTAGAGCTGATCAGCCCAGGCTTGTGGTCTGTGGAGTGGAAGCTACGGTTGTCATGCACAGTAATTCACAAAAATCCCTTCTGAGCACCAAAGTCTGACTCCTGTCATGCTTTCTTTACCTGTGAAGATTTCTACTTTGGCTTTTTCTGCATGCACTTGCAAAGGCATGCTTAAAGATGTTCGACAGACAATTTTCCACTGCACATTGAAAACTTATGGTCTTCTCTTTCTCTTTAAGGAAATTTCTCTGTAAATATTCATTAGATATACATTCTGATGTCCCTGAAGCTCTCTGGGGAATATGGGTGAATGAGAATGTAATCCCAGTCAGATGGAGCCCTGTCAGGATAGAGGGCAGCAGATCACACGTTTCATGAACACGGCATAGGATAAGCGTGGATGGAACTCGACTGTCTGAGAATGGTGTGAAATACAAAGAAAAAAGTTAAAAGTGCTGTTCTGTTTGTGAAGAAGGAGTGCTCTGAAACACTCATGTCAGAATATGAAGTAGATTTGAAAGTAAGCAGCATGTGCTGCAGCAGTGCTTCTGGTGCTGTCACTGAAGGGTAAATTTAAGGGCACTTTCCCTGAGGGCTGATTAGGTTTGACATGTGCCACCACCACCCCACTGCAGGGCAGATGCAGAAATCTTCTGTTGCAGCTGAGTCAGCCTCAGGTAGTGACATCTCTTAATTGCTTTGCAAGCCCCAAACTTAACAACATCTGTTACTGACCAGCTATTCCCTATTTGTAAGCTATGAAGGCAAAATAATTCTGTCTGGTCTGTACCAACATACCTTAGCATCCTACAGGGAGGGAAGTGGTTCATCTGCCAGTCTGTTGACTTGTTACCCAACAGAATGATTCTGAGTATTTTATTAGTTTCATAGCAGTAAGCCTTGAGGAAGGTCCACTGGTGATTTGGAATTAGAAGAAAGGCTGAGATCTGATCTGGCAAAGCTTGCTGGCATTGAGCACTCATGAAAATTAATGCTAACAACTTCCCAAGTTAGTTAATGAGATCATGTGTTACATTACGCAGCTTCTGAATGTGAAAAAGCAACCCAAACAAATCCCAGACCACTAATGGTAATTGTGAAATACGATGATTTTGGTTTATCCTTGAAAACGTGTTTGTGAAAAAAAAAAGCAGAGAATAAAAATGACAGTCTTTTTCTTGCTCCTTTGCTTCTCCTGTGCCTATGTGAATATTACAGACAAATTGCCTGGTTGACAGCTTTGTCACTTACAGAACAAAGAAAAATTTAATTTCATTTTTTTTCAATAGTTTCCATTTCCAGTAAGCAAATTTAAAGAGCAAAATGGACTGTGCTCGCTAAGTCTGTCTTTCCTAATATTCTGTTTCTACCAGTGCTCTAAGAAAGTCAGGGCAGCCACAGAAGGACTCTGGCCATAGTTCACCTTCTTTGCTTCTAGCAGTTTAAAGTTCAGAAATTTTCTGAGCCAAAATTTCCATCTGGATCTTAATGTTTAATTGCTGTCAGTAGGCCCACTCTTCACGAATTTGTCCAGTCCCCTTCTCAAAACTGGTAACATTTTGTTTATCTTGTCTAGCAAGGTCTATAACTTAGTAATGTATTATTTAAAAAAAATGCTTCATCAGGTTTGTTTTCAGTTTGCTGCCTGTTAATTTCCCTGGGTGTCTCCTATGTCTGGTTTTATAAAAAGTAATGAATAACCATTCCCTGTTGACTCTCTGCATAACATCCATGACTACAAAGACGTCTGCTATATCGTCCTCCTCCATCTTTTATTCAAGATGAAATATTTTGCCATGTTGAAGCACTCCTTTGCAGTGTGTCCCGATCCACATCACCTGTGCCACATCCCAGTTCACGGCACAGGAAAATTCTCTAACGTGCACTGTTGCTCTGGAGAGCGACTGGGGTGCATGGGAAGGGAGGGAGGGAGGGAGCCCCGGGTGCCCCAAGAGCTCTGGGCAGCGGAGGACTAGGTGACCAAGTGCACCCAGCATACCTAAGCTACAGGGTACAGACAGCCTCAGATATCATTTTCCATACCTCTCATAGTCTCTAACGTCCTTCCTGAAGCTGGGTGGCCAGTGCACCAGCTGCGGGCATGCTATGCACCCAGACAGCACAAATCTAAAGGTGTTTTCTTCTTGGGCCCTTCCCTGATAATTCCTAACATCTGATTTGTCATTTCGATTACTACTAAAGTACCAAACTGATGCTTTCAGGGAACTATTCATAAATGGTTTACAGCATCACTCCCCTGAGTGCTACTCACTTAATTCAGAACCCATCACTCTATGTATATAACTGAGGCTATTTTTCCCCCACGTGTACTGCATACTTACTGACACTGCCAATTTATTGCCCGTTTGGTATTGTGAGAGCCTGGAAAATACACAGCTGCAGCTCTTCCCAGCTGGCTTTTGGATTTGACTTTTAACAATAATGCAGCAAATACGTATACCGCACTGCTCATCTCCTTTCCTCAGAGTACTTATAAATACATTGAATTGCCAGAAGCTTCCTCAGGTTTACTGATATACAGTCCTCAGGATTACACCGATCCCTTTGTAAGAACTGGCATTGCGTTCCTTTTGCACTGAGACTAATTTAAATAAATATATCACATTCAGACCTGAACTACGATAGGCTTTGCCTACAAAATGTGTAGATTTAGATTTTAAATACTCCAGTAAGCAATTACAGATTTTAAGATTTTTTTGTTTCTGATCCATCTGTAAGAAAATCACAATAAATGTTTGCCTGTGAGCCAATGTTTCCAACTACTCCAAAACATAATTAGAAATAAACAGGTAGACTGGAATAAAAATCATAGACTGTAAGTCACAGACATTGCAAATCAAGACTGGAGGTTTTCTTAAAAGGAAAAGAACTTATAAACTTGAAAAAGAGCAAATTGAGGAAAATTCTGCCTTCTGTTTTAGGCAGGGTCAGACAAAATATCCACAATGGCTGATTTGGCTTTGTGAATCTAAATATTCATCAGTTTTACTTCTTCCCCTCTATGCCTTGTTTTGTAAGCAACCTTTATCCATTTACTGTAACAAGTTAAAGTGTTCCATTCTAGGAACAGGTGGCAGGTAAATAGCAATCCAGATTATATTAGCTTTTAAACTGTTCCAAATGCCTAACAGTAGGTTCCCATGAGCATTGGAAGGGCCTTAAAAATACTTTATCTTTCTCTCCAGCTTCACTTATACCAAAGCCCTCCTCTCCACGTGCTTGTAGTAAAAATTCCCCATTTATTCTATTCTTTCCTTATTAGGCCATTTAGAAAGAAATCAAAACACAATACCTAGAGGCAGGACTCTCTCTTACACCACTTTAAATAAGGAGTTCCCTTAATGACTGCTCTCAATTTGTATTGATACAAAAAGAGTGGATTTTGGCCAACTCACTGGTTCTTTTCTAATGTTTTCATGCTAAAATGGTGAAAGGAATATTCTGGAAAATCTTTTAAGTGGAATACATGTTATAGTAGCTGATGTAATTGGCCGCGGGTCAGCATGCAATCTATGTTATGTCCGCTGGAGTATCAGGATGCACACACATCCTCTGTTAGGACTGAAGTAAAGCACTGCACCCTATGCACTCAGTCCCACTGTACTCTTCTTTCTGTGCTCTGCAATGCAGATTCGAAGGTTTAAAAAAACCTCCTTGAATAAACCTGCTTTTACTAGAATGGCTCAGGGCCGATTCCTTTCTTTTGTACCCTTTGCTTTTCCTATACTACCGTAGCACATCAGCCTTAGCAGACAACATGTTTACAACTCGGATCAAAGCACTACACCCAGTTCAGACATTATCTGTTCGCAAGTGCACGTCGTTTTACTATGACTTGTTAGCAACGGAGTTCGTGCCCTCATCTTGATGAGTTGGTTCGTGCATCAAAAAACATTTGATAAACCAGTAATGTGCAGGATTAAGGGCTGGCTCCTGAAGTATGCTGCTGTTAAGCCAAGGTTCTGCCATCTTGGCACGGCAGACAGTACTGGTTCTTAAATTAGCATGGCGTGGTTAAATTTCATAGCATGTTACTATTCTGCCAGCCATGAGATAGACCAGTTCTGCCCAGCAGACCAACGGTCGAAGGTCCCACTTACACTAGAGGGCACTCTCAAGACAATAAATTGGTTTTGCTGTTGCAAGGCTGTTACTGTTCTGCTGACAGCAATGTGCAGGGTTTACAAAGGGTCTGCTTTCTCCAGGTTTTTTTTTTCATGGTTGTTGTTCCTGGCCTTTCCAGTTGTGTGCTTTCATTTCTGTTGCACACAATTTCCTTTTATTTTGCCTCTTTCCTGATTATTTTAATCTATCAAGAAAAAAGAAAACTGAGCTCTGACAGTGATTACTGCCATTCCTGACCTAACGTGGTGCCACGGTGTTCTGGTTTCTTTCTCTGCAGGAGACAATGTTTTTCATTTAATACTAGGTGGTTGTCCTAAGAATTCTTTAAATGTGTGTCCAAATGGTGCTGTTCCACTATTCAATGTGGATTGACTTGGGAGAGGCTACAGGTACCTCTGCCCTTTCACTAGCCCCACACAGTACAAAACATCCTCTCCCTCACATGGCATGGAAAGGGCTGGGCAAAATCTTCCTCCCTCCACACTGAGGCTGCATCCAGCCCTGGTCTTGTTATTTTGTTGTGGAAAGGAATACTTCCTTCGAGACAGCTTTGTATGTTGTGCCTCGCATGCTGACGTTTATCCACTGCCTGAAGCAGCCATTTAGCTGGAATAACTCAGGGTCCATCCGTTCAGCTCAAAGGGACTATGTCAGCGCACGCTGGCAAAGAACCTGGCTCTCTGCACTCACTATGTCTAACAAATGATTCCCCAGCAGCAGCCCACAAAGTGTGTTTACTTTAAATATGTGTGGCTGTATCGTCAATCCTGGATAGAGAAGATCTCTGTCTAGAAAACAGAAGCTGCACAGAGTCAATGCGAGTCCCTGAACGTTGCCAGGATAACATGCCACAGCTACAGGGACCATCACTAGGGCTAATGTGGAAATTTTCTTAGTACAGCCTTTTCAGTTGAAATCTGTTTACACTGGGAAGTCTTGAAGGCACTCATTTTCTTTGCTCTCTGCTGAGCAGTTCGCATGGGTGGTGTGACATAAGCTATAAAAGTAATGTTCAGTCCTAGGCCTACCATCCAGGGTGCCAATTAAGTGAATGAGACTTTTTTGTGCTGCTGGGCATGTTTCCTCTGGGTAGAAATCATCAATACATTCTGCATAGGGCTCAGACTTCCATCAGTACCAGCTTTGGCATTTTAATTATGTAGTCTGGTGCAAATCAATCTCTAACAGACAAAATGTCTTACCCATTTGTAATACCTTAACTAGCTAACATCTTTTATTTCTTCCACTTGACCTCTTTTTCATGTATATTAAAATGCGTTATTCTATATATTTATGCTCAGTACGTTCCTGCCATGTATATGCATTCATCTTTTTTCTTTTTTCTTTTTTTTTTTTTCTGCATGAGAATTTCAGAAAAGATATTGGTGTGACACATTTTTATCTTCTTTTCTTCTTCTTTCCTGTCTGCAAGATTTGGAAGATCTCCAGATTGATGGTGAAGGTGTTCAGTATTGCCTGTTTCTAATATTGATTTTTTATCACAAGCTAAACTCTAGGAAGGACTACCTATATATACATCACCACTGAAACTGGTGCAAATATAAAACTGTAATACTGGCATTGAAAACTGACTAAATAATGGAGGGGAGTAGCCTGACATTCCTCCTAGCTCTTCAGAATTCACAGCCCTTCAGTACTCATCCCAGACACCTGTCATTCTTTTGGCCAAGTTCAGCACCCAGCACCTGAGCTTGCTGCTGTTTTAGTCCAACTTCAGTTCTTCTGGCAAGGTTGGAGATGCTTCTTTGTCCAGCCCCCTATTTATTTCAGTACCCAGAGTAGACAAGTGGAGATCACTGAACGTATATTCTTATTTTTTTCTGCAGAATGTATATACTTAAAATCAGTGGACCAAATCCTCAGAAAATGGGTTTGATGTCTTAGTTACCTTTTCCAGGTAACTTAGTTACCTTTTCTTCTTTAGAAGCTACAGATAGAAACTTAATGCTGTTTCAGAATGGCAAGGCAAACCTTCTGTGAACTTACTCAGTGTCTTCAAACTTTATCTCACATAGACACGATTACGGCCCCATTGGTACAGGTACAAACTGCATTCCTGAATTCTGAAAGAATGACTTTATGCAATTGCAGGGCTGGAAGAAATGCTTCTAATAATCTTTCTAGTTGAGAGCGGTATTGTATTATCGGAGAACTGAAAATGTAATACTTTTAAAGGACGCAGTGAAAAAATTATGCTGACAAACAGAGGGTTAATAGTCTAGACTCAGTCGTTTGCAAGACTTCAGCGATGTTTTCAAGGAAAGGCTCACTAAGAACATAGAGGTAAATGCAAAATGGGATAAAATGCGAGATGGACTTAAAAATAGATGACTCCTGAGTAGCTTGGGTAACAGCTGATTTTATGGACAAAGGAAATGCAGTGGTTATAATCTATTTAGACTTCATTAAGCATTTGATATAGAACCATACAGGGAATAATTAGTTAGGGATTAGTATAAAGTGAACAAAGAACTGGATAAGGGAAGATGGAATGGCTGATGTTCAAAAGGTGTGTCTATATTAGCAAGCAGTGCAGCACTACAGGAATAAATACGCAAAGTAGTTGGTGCTCAGGAGCCAATATCCACACTGTAGGTAGAGGGTTGCTTCTGACCAGCTCTTGTCTGGTCCCATGGACTGAACTCTGATTAGCATCTGGAGCATAGCGGGGGCACTGCTGGAAAGCATCTCTTGTTCACTTTCATCTGAAAGGAACCCATTTTCCGTACTGGGTGCACTACTTCGTAGTGCAAACTGAAGTGTGGAACAGTGATAACAGTCGTTGCAGAGCAGGATGAAGCCACCACAAGGGCACAGCCTCAGTGGCTGGAACAACTGAAGCAGAAGAAAATTGGAGTACAAAATGCAAATTTCAAAATTTGAACTGCATTGCCTATTTTTGATGCTATAGGATGCTAACTAAGCAGTAAAGTTTTAACTGTAGTATTGACGTACACATGACTGTGCACTGGGGCCATAGCTAGTCTTACCTGTAGCAAGGCAGATTCTTGAAACAACAATGTCACATCATCTCCCCAATTCTCCTTTTCTTCTTCACCCATTTACTAAGGACACAAACCATGCCATTACAATGGATGCCAGTAGGTATTTAGCATGAAGCAGTGGTACTACTCACCAACATGAGTAATGGGAAACACCTTCCCTCCATCTCCTGGTCATTATCCTCCTGGTACAGCCCCGTAGGCCATCTGCTTTATTCAAGATGCAAGTGCATCACTGGCTCATATTCACCCTGGCATCTGCTGTAAACCTCAGGTCCTTTTTAGCACAGCTGCTCCTCAGCCAGGTGCTTCCCAGTCTGTACTGAGACATGGGGAACCCTGTGCTTCTTCATGAGCTTTCTGTTGCCCAGCCCTCAAGCTTATCAAGGTCTTTGCCATTTGTTGTCAGCCACTCCGCAATTCAGAACTCAAAGGACAGGTTTCCATTCATGGCAGAGTGCTGCACTATTTTAAGAACTTCAGTGGAAACATAAGTCTAAATACAATAGGTTTGTAACTGAGAGTTTTCTCTTCAGAAGCAAAGAACACCATGAAACACCTTTTTATAATAGTGACTGGTAATACACTGTATTTACCAAGTTTGTAATTTTTTCAGACTCACCAAAGGTTGACTCCAGCACCCCTTGCATGGGACCATCTCCATTTACAGGCCAGACGGGCTCCACAAACCTCAGCGGCAAACACCGTTTCCACGCATTTGAAGAATTAGGCCCAGATAGCATTGGAAGTTTTGTCTCATATAGGGGAAGATGAAGATGGATACTGCCACCTCTGCTGTAAGGGCACGTATAGTTGATTGTATTCTGCAGTCCTTAAGAAAATATGTCTCCCGTGCTTCTGCCCAGGGTATTTTAAGGATTTCAGCAGCTACCTAAAGTGTCTGAAGTGCTCCGCCACTTACCAAGCACTGTAAAGGTATCTCCTGAAACCTAATGCTGTTGTTTGAGGCACTATTTACAGGCCTGTAATGTAAACTCTGGTGTATGTACTTAACTTGTAAAAGGTAACGCCTGTCAAAGGAAGAGTACATTATCTCAAGACTGCGAAAACATTCAAATACACGAGTGTTATTTTTTTCCTGACAAAGACATTTCCTTGCCAAAGACATTTCCTTGCCAAAGACATTTTTGTAGACAGTGTTAGAATTTGTACTGTTTGCAACCACTGCAAAATGCAGCTGCTGGCCAAAATTTTCTGCATTAAAGGAAGCTATAAAGTGTATGTGCTCATAGAAGATCTTCTTTCCTGTTTTTTGGTTGTTTTTTTTTCTTACAGTCAGTCTCACAGGGCTGATGGGCAAATATTTAATGCACAGTCTCTATTCCAGAAATGTACAGATATTAATAACACATGAAGGTATTTTAGAACAACTAATTTCCTGTAAGTATATAAGAGATTAAAAGGCAAAATCTTGAAACCCTTATTTACTTTACTTCTTTAATGCCTCACTCTATGGCTGACATCTACATGGATAATCTTTTACTTTAAATTTGAGCAATATGTAAAGGTTCAGCCAGCCCCATCTGAGAGTAAAAGGTGTTCCTTACCAAAGCTCCTTTGTGATGGACCTGTGTCGTGGTTTAACCCCAGCCAGCAACTAAGCACCATGCAGTCACTTGCTCACTCACTCCTCCTCCTCCACTGGGAAGAGAATTGGAAAAAACCCTAAAACTCGTGGGTTGAGATAAGAACAGTTTAATAATTGAAATATAATAACAATAACTACTGTAATGAAAAGGAAGATAACAAAAAGAGAGAGAAATAAAACCCAAGAAAAGACAAGTGATGCACAATGCAGTTGCTCGCCGCCCACAGACAGATGCCCAAGCAGCAATCTGCCCCTCCTGGCCAACTCCACCCAGTTGATACACTGAGCATGACATCCTATGGTATGGAATATCCCTTTGGCTAGTTCAGGTCAGCTGTCCTGGCTGTGCTCCCTCCCAGGTTCTTGTGCACCTCCTTGCTGGCAGAGCATGGGAAACCGAAAAATCCTTGCCTTAGGGTAAGCACTACTTAGCAACAACTAAAACATCAGTGTGTTATCAACAGTATTCTCATACTAAATCCAAAATACAGCACTGTACCAGCTACGAGGAAGAAAACTAACTCTGTCCCAGCCGAAACCAGGACAACCTGTGATTTGGGAAGGAAGGAACCCAGTTTCCTACCTCTCTGAAGCAGGCTGTACAATACCACTTCTCACACACTATGAATCCCATGTAGCACTGTGACAGGCGAGCAGGCTCTAAGCCTCAGGCACCTTCTTTTTCATTGGCAACATGGATCTAATAGAGAGACGATACCATCACTAACAAACAAACTCACTTAAATTAGTAGCCAACAAATCTACAGGCTACTCCCCTGATAGAGTGCCTATACCACAAACAGGGACTTCTTCTAAAGATAAGACGGTTGGAGCTGGATTTTCTTTCTTGCCTGATGGCTAGTTAAAAGGGTAATGTCAGCTCATACTTCTTGCACACAGCCAGCTCTTGAAACCAGCTCTCTGGTGGATATGAAACGTTACTGTAGAGGAAGCTGGGCCACTTTCACGAGGAGTAAGGAGTGGGCTACAGCTTGACCCCATGTAAAGTATTACTTACTAGAAGAGGGTAGGGGCGGGAAAGTCATCTATTAATTGCAACTCTCCAAAGGCAAGATGGTCACATTGTTCCCATTTTTACCAGGCTGCCTATCTTCTTTCCTTCCTCCCAGTCATAAGACCCAGCTCTCCAGGTGACAGACAACAGACAGACCAGTAACAAACCAGAGTGTTTTCCTGGTGGGTAATTTCAGCAAAGAGAGACTCCCTCAGTTTTGGTTTTGCTATTTTTTGGTCTTGGGCATTGCCAGCATCACGTGGAGTTAGATGAAACTGCTTCAGATATTTGGCTACCAAAGACGATTCTACGTGAATTTATATATATATAACTCATGGCACGGAAATGAAGAAACACTAGTTAATTAGCAGACCAGTTCTCATACGGCTCTCAGACATTGCCCTGAAGTGTGTGTTAACCTGCTGTCATTTACTGAACAGGTCACTCCCCTGTTGTTCCAGGCTCCTTCTAAAATGGATGAGAAAGAGAGTGATTTCTACAAAGGCTTCTGAAAGCCCTAACAGTACTTGTCTGAAGCCCACTCTTATTTTAGAGGTGATGATTACTTATCTGAGCCAGTATCTATCTTTCCTTTCTAGCACAGTTCTGTTGATAAAGAGCTATATAGAGTTCACATCAGTTGTTCTGAGCCAGCTGGTATGGCAAGAACATTTTTGCATCAATTAGAAAGTGCTTTTTTTCTTCGTAAAACGATTGTTCACTCAGGTGAGCTAATTAAAGATGACTAACCATAAATCCCCGGTGGTAAACATGGATCCCTGCTCAGTTTGTAAATGTGAAAGTGTGACAAAAGTTTGTGGAATATGTTAAAAAAAGGCCAAACACTGAGAATCTGTAGATTAAAAGAAAATACCTATTCATTCAGTGATGCTGCTAGTTATTGTTTAAAATCTATGAAATATTGAATCAGATTTTTGTATGAAGTGTTTGTATGGTGTTAAAAAGAAGAGAGAAATAGAGACCAAGCACTGTTACTTTAAATTGGTTTTAATATGTCTTTCAGGACAAAATAAACAGGTGTGGATCCAAAATTCATCTGAAAAAATCTGCATAAGGTGTTAAGTATAGTTTGCACATTACTATGGAAATGCTTAATTTTCTTTCCTTTTATAAAGTGCATTATGCCAGAACTGTAAGACCATATACAGCCAAATTAAAAATTAAAAAAGCTTGAAAATTCTATACTGCATGTGTTAGGAAGCATACACCTGACTATGAAGGCCATATTGTAAGGGTAAATGTGAGAAAATACATCAAATACATTAATGTGCATGAGTGAATCAGTAATTGCTACTTTTAGAAAACTATAATCTTTACCACAAATTATGCCATTTTGGTAGACGTTCACCCTTATTCTTCCATCCAGATATCTAACAGGATGATGCATCAACCAGTTTTAGTCATTATTATTGCATTTGGCTGGGGAGAAAAAAGAAATTAAATTCATCACAGTGATTGTTATTAAAATGAAATTCCAAACAATACAAAATAATACACAAGGGAAACAGCCAAAATGAAAGAAAATTTACATAAAAATGTTCTTATTAAGTATTGTGTCACTCAGTAGTTTAAAGAGCTTTTTGATAAAAGCCTGAACTTATTCACATTTAACTCAGTGACAACACATATGAAATTCAATAGGAGTAGAACTTTAATTTAAAAAATCCACGCTATGAAATGAAATCAAATGCATGATATTATTTTTACGGTACCAGTGTAAGTCAGGGGATAATTGCCTATTACATCATGCCCATTGACAACATCACTGGGTTTTTGATGAATCCTTGAATGCAAAGACAGGCAATGTGGATTTAACGGACACTTAATGGAAAAATTACTTAACGGAAAATAAAAAGATTAGGTGAACAAGAGAAAGTAATCCTGTGAAAATTAAGCTATAAAACCTAATTTTTTCAATATGCCAAATACTTCATTTAGAGCTGATCATTAAATCCAGTTATTCAGTACATGGAGTGGCTTGTTAGTCATTGTGGACTTTACCTATAAATCAACCAAAGCTTAAATATAGCGGCAACCTCCTAGCACAAATGCACTGATGAATATGGGGCCAAGAAAAGGAACAGGTCTAGATCATCCAGTAGGCAAATGTCACAAGGTTAAGCCATGGGAAAACAAAACTTAATTACTGTACCTACAAGCATCTTTATGCTTAAATTACGTCATATAAATGAGGCACATTTCACGGTGCTTGTAATAATTAGCACTTACCAAGCACCTTTCAGAAATGGCTTGCAAACATTAAATAAGGTCAGAAATCTCATTGCTCTTTCATTAGAATACCCATAAATACTACAGGGAGAGCTTCCTCATCAATGTCAGAGCAAGGCTGCAGGACCCATGGACCTCCAAAACAGTGTAAAAGAGGTGAGGATGTATGCCTAATTGCCATTTTACAGATTGAAAAAACAGTAGCAGGAAGATTAAACAACTTGTCAAAGATCAACAAAGCAATTGTAGCTGAATTAAGGATTCACGGCTTTGGGCTCTTTTTTTTTTTTCCAAGAGATAAAGGGTATTTGCTTGTGGCATAAAGCCACAGTCTGTTATGAACTGGGGTATGAAGAGACTGCACTGCAGCTGGAGGGTGTAAGAATTCTGCCTTACAAGCAGCAATACATCCGTAAACAGTTAAATTTAGTGCTTGCTTTGTGCTTGTATCGGTACTTTTGTAATTGCTTCTTGACACAAATGGGTTTGAACTGTTATTTAATATTGAGTGAGAAATGACAAAGGGGATGAGTATGACACAGAATACTCCAGACAGGTTTTTCTTTTTCCCCATCTCTGATGCAAAGATTCTCATGGGTTCATATCCTTGGAGTTATCATCTCAGAAAAGGGATATTTTCACACACTAGATAATGGCATTACTGGGGTTTTGATGCCATTTCCACAGCCCCTGGGAATGATACAAAAATACTGTTATAGCTTTCTGAGACATCAATAGAAAAGGAACATTTACTCGGAAAATTCCGCAGTTACGGAATAACTCCGTTTCTACTGTATTCTTTCTCCTCTACAAGAGGTAGGCCTTTTTTTGAGAGCTCTTGAAGTATAGCCATTATAAATTAGAAGATCCACAAAGAAATCCAAGTGTATTCTTAAAGATTCTGGGACCTCTCCACGGCTTCTACATGTCCCAACCCTGGCTGCCACATGTCATCCCCTTCTATAAATAGGCATTACATTTTGCTGAGGAAGGTCAAAATGTGTGAGGGGTGTAAATACTGCAGCAGTCATCGTTAAGTCATGCATTGATTTATTCTTGGAAACCTAGAGCTGTGGAAGCAAGTGTGCCTTACAGAGCTGCAAGTCCCAAGTTCCTCAACAGATATCTACAGTAAAACTTTGGAAATTACAATCACTGCATGAGCAGGAAGAAATGTTTCAGGTTCACTGAGAAAACACAGCGTGCTGCCTCGGCTCCGCTCTCCCCGTGTGTTTTGTACCCTGAGGACTCTCTTCCTTCCACCTTTGCTCACTCCTTCCCTACTGCATAAAATAAAGACTGCACATCTGACAGTCTCCACAGGGATTGTCTGCTAGTACACAGGATATTTGAACTTTCTCCAGTTTGGCCCCTCTACAGATGTTAGTTACTAGAACAGGCTCTGTGACAAAAATATTTTAGATGCTCCCCATTCATTTTAGTGGGCTATTAAAAAATCATTATATAAAAATTATAGATAATTGTGTTTGCTTTGCTTTGTGCAGTCAAAAATACCTACCTAACTTCACCATATTTCAGAAACTGAAAATCTATATAATCCAACCAATTTAAGTACATGGTATCTGTCTTATTACTGCCAACCCAAATACATAAACATTGTAGCATTTGAAGTTGAAGAGCAAATCCAAGCTTCACAATTCTAAAGTTACCCAGTAACTACCGGAAAAGGTTTAATACTGGTTTCAGCAAGAAGAAATAACTCTGTATGGGTGTAAAATACTTTTAAATAGTTAACATGGCTCAAATTTAAAAAAATATTTTTCCTTATTTTGTTAAGAATACGTTTTTGATTTTTCTTTGATAGTGGCCACCAAGGAGATTTTACACTGAATTTACTGAGAACTTAAATAAAATGTTACAATACAGAATATATGTTTTCTTTCTATTCAATTCCTAGAAGAACATGTTGGTTTTAAATAGCATCTCCATTTAAAGAGGAAGCAGTAAGGAACAGATGAATGCTAAATTGTGCTTCTCATCACTGAAGTTCTTCATTCGTTTAGAATAGCTGGATCATCGACTCTCTTGATTTTCCAACTCCGACCCATTTAACTAGGGAGGAAAACACATCTATTAGAACAATTACTGAGAGTAAATATTACAATCAATGAATTTGAATAATTTTCACCTTTCATCACGCTTCACTACGAACTGGCCAACTTTGTCCTGAAACACAACGCTAGGAAGTTTTACTGTCAAAAATCACTTTACACCTGCTGCATTACCACACTAGAAGCGCAATATACTGAAGTTTGAAACCATGAAATAATTATACCATAAACACAAAGCATTGCAGATGGAAGGCCTAACAGAAGGTCGAGTATGTTTGTTGCAGGTTTAACTGTCATTGTCTTGAGTGACAGGATGTCTAGCTAACTCCCTGCAGAGAGGAAGTGAGAGCTCTGCCAGACTGTGAAGTTTTCTTGATGTGGACCAGGGGATAGTGATGCACACATGCTATAATATTGTTAAATATAAAGCTGCAATTAAAAACATTATCCAGTGTGAGTAGCCACCCCAAACAGCATACTACAATTGTTCCACTACAGTTTTTATTGCCCATGCATACTACAGAACTGACTGTAGGTAGGTCTCCTATAGCCATCAAACCCACCAAGGCACCCTGCCTTCACACCGAGAACCAGAGAAATAAAGTGAGGGAAGCTTTATTTACATATCCCGTCGCCCACATCTGTGTCCGTGACCACACACAGACCACCCACTGAGTTTCAGGGTCTGCTATCAGATGCTTCCTAATCCACGAACTTAATACTGGAATTGCCACAGCTGCAACTAGCTTACACTCCCCAGATGTGACCTTTGAGGTGCTTTATGGAAAACAAAAGCACACATGTCAGCTTTCCACGTTTGCTACTGTGGAAATTGCCTTTCAAACTCCACCATTCATGCCACATCTAGCTCTTGGCACCTCTAGAGCTCTAGCAATTAGATTTGAAAAAAAATGGATGGCTTGATCATGTTAAGATTCTCATTTTTCCTAAGAGGCAGAATTGGGCTAAACAATCTTGTATCCATTGTGCAACCCATCTCCTTATATGGGTAAGTATGGAAGAGATAAACAAAAAAAAAAAGAGAAGTCTACATCCAAACAGGGATGCAGCGCAGGAAGTAAAGTGAAAGGAAGAGATTAGTAAAGGGAGGACATTAGACTAACTATGCACTGAAGCACGGTGGTGTGAGAGATCCCTAAGTTTTCACTGACAGAAAGCAGTAGTTTGCCAAGAAGAACACACATTTATCTTTCCTCTGGTTAAGTCCTTGTCAGCAGCAGCTTGGAGCTCTCTGCAACACTGCAGACCTGCCCGCAGAACACCACCCCTTGCTGCTTCTTGACAACCTTTACCATCATCAGCCCAACCACAGGTACCTCCATTGCCTCCTGCCCAAATCAAGCCACTCCCTGGCTAACGAACTGAGCACTTTTACAGAGCTGTTCCTGTCTGCTGTGGCATCCTCATATGTAGATCTACAGAAAGATTTACCTGGCACTCCAACATGGTTCTCCACACAGCGAATGTAATTCTGGGCCTTGGGTGGGAGGTCCTCCCATTTTCGTGCACCAGTTGTGTCAGTCTTCCACCCAGGCATTGTTTCATACTCTACTTCCACCTTCTGTAGTATCTCCTGATTAGCTGTGGGAGAACAATTTTTATCACAGTTGATTTTAGCTGCTCCACCTTAAAAGAACACGTCTATGGTTCTTGACCAACAAAGTCTTTTGACAACATTTAAAATCTGATAAATAAAAAAACCCCCAGTATTTCTACTGGTTGGTTAATTAATTTATTCTTAATTTAGATTAATTTCTATTACTTAGGAAGATAACTCTGATTCAAGAGGATCTAGTAATCCAGTTTCCTCTTGCCAAAACCTTAGGATGCACTCTATGTTGTCAGAAGACTACTGAAGTATTTTTAAGGAAACAAATTATTTGAAGTTTACAGTACACTTTTTGGTTCAGATTTGCACATAATAAAATAGAAGTCCTCCTGTAGACAAGGCACGACTTCCTCAAAAATTTTTACTTTCATGGAACAGGGTTGAATCAGGCTTGCTAAAAACTTAGGTGCCTTCAAGCCTTTCCCCACTGGAATTCTCATTGTGCTACTCTCCACAGTCAGAAACTACCATCAGTGGTGGGAAAGCTGGTGGCTGCTGCCAGCCCTCCCTGTGCCTCCAGAATCCCCCATCTCAACAGAACAACCCCCTCATCTTGGCATAGACTGTTACAGGTATCTTGAAAACATCATTAATGTATCAAAATTACATATTATTACATCTTAAAAGTTTTAACATGAAGCATATTCAGGAGGCAATGTATATTTTTATTAACCACAATGTTGTTGCTGTTAATTACAGTTACATGATGGTAGCCGATAAGCAGTTTTATTCTGCTTGTATCCATCTCATTTTTTCACAGCTTAAGCACTGATTTTATTTTTACTTTACTTCATTAAAGGCTATTGCCAAAGATACACACTGACTTGACTCTTGCTGACTTTCAGACCCCTTGTGTTGTCAATAAAAAAAATCTAATGGGACAAGACATAGAGGCCCTAACACAAGATTTTATTTGCTCTGAACTTCTTGTCATCATACATACAGACGCAAGGTGACTAGAAATGCTAACATACTGATACAGTAGTCTTTATACTGGTATCACAGTTCTGCAAATTTCTACAGAAGGTCTAGCGAAAAAGAAATCAAGCCTGATTTTAAAAAGCAAACAGTCTTTCCCAACAGGCATGACTTAACAGAAAGAGGAAAATGAACATAGATATTTAACAACATACCTGGAAAATATGGAATTCTTTTTCCACCCAATTTGTAAGCAACACCAATTTTAATCTCATCAAGGACATCAAGAATATCCAGTTTTGTTAATGCCAAACTGTACAGAAAAACATCAGAGTTACACACATGATGAATCTCCTCTTTAATACTTTCCACCTGTCTTTTCTTTTTTCTTTCTAGTTTTGTATTCACAAATCCAGCTCAGGCAACCCAGCAAGCAGAAATACACAAATATATTAAACTATAAACTTTGTTAAATGAATTCATGCCTCTCAGATGAATACATGACTGAGTTACTAAGACACATTTCCAAATGCTTGGCTGCTCATACAGGTGCACAGTGTTCAGTTCAGCACATGAAAATGCAAGCTGACTACGTAAAGTGAGCCTTACTGGACTTGGTTTGGGTGTGTATGATGGCACGTCACTTTACATCACTACTAGCAATTGTTTCTGCTACTCCTACTGATTCACAACAACTGTAAGACAGACTTATTTACTAAATTACGCTTTTAAAACAGACTTCACAAGCATAATCTAGCTACTAAAATCACGTATACAGTTCAGTAGGAAGGATCCCAGCCTGACTTTCAGTGCCCAGGCTGTGCTACCAGGGTTGTCAGTTTAATGAACCTTTTTCTTCTTGTGAATGAACACACTGGAACACAAAAATGGAACCTCAAAAAGACACTGTAGTATTCACTGATCAGAATAAAACTGCATTTTAAAACTAGTAAAATTCTCTAGAAACAATATGCCAGACCTTGCTGGTAAAAATATGAGTAGCTAAGGATTTAGACATACATTTAGGTATGTACATAACAGTCCATGCTATATGTGCTCAGTAAGTATATGATGAATGCAATGATTAAATGAAAAGGCCTTTTGGGAAAGAAGCAGCACGGAGCCAGTTCTTCAACTTTTTGGAAGTTTTTATCTCCCCATGTGTTTTTAAGTGTCACAGTTACCAGAAATGACATAGTTTTGTTGATAGAAGCGCAGTAATTGTATAGAACTGAGATGGAAGGAAACATAATGCCTTCCTAATACTATTTCCACATAAACTAGAGCTATGTAAGTTAAAGCAAAATATAAATCCAAGTAAAAAAAAAATTTGAAAAACCTTCTGATAAATTAATGAACAAAGATCATTGTTCCTTTGTAACATTAGTAGCATAAACAATATTAAGCCTCAGTTTGTAAGATATTAAAATGCCCAAGGTCATGTGTTTGCATATATGAACAAGTTTGCCTGAATGCATGAGTAAGTCTACACTTTACATGAACAAAACTGTAATGAAACTTCTGCAACTTCTTCTGAAAATACAGATTGGTAATTAGTATAAATTAATGGCTTGTGATAGTTACTAGCATTTTAGCATTAGACATAATCTAGCTTGATGGTATTATGGTCTTGAACAGTTTCTTTAGACAGTCACTTTTCCTTTAAAATGTCAATTTAGTATATATTTTTAATTATAAAATAATTTATCAACCAAGTAAGTCACTCAGTCCCAAAGAAAATAAAACTCAGCCCATTAAAAGCAGAATTTATAACATAATAATAATCCACATCTTTGTAAATAAATGAACCTGTAGGGACTGGAATGGAAGCTGTGCCAGTTGCTGTGCACTTTGTGTCATCCCACTTAATTCACTTAAAGAGACAGTGGTTCCAAATGATGCAGAATTGGTCCTACAAGTACGATCCACTAGAGCCAACCAAAGCTCAAACCCAGCAGGTTTTAGATCGCGACGTAAGTCAGTATGAAAGCACTGCGCCAAGAACTGTAAACTCTTAAAAAACTGATACATTGGTCCAATCTACATTTGCCATCTGATGTAAGCAAAGTGAAAACATGTATGAAAAAAAATCACTACTATGATGTTGTAAAATCACTTGATTTGAAAAAAAAGTCAAAGGAATTAGATTATTATTAGCATTAAGACAATTCTCAGTTGCCCATTGTGAATTATTTTATTGCTTAAAATGTAACACTTTACTGGACTTATATTAATGTTACCTACATATTTATTCTGCGAAGCACAAAATTATCACTTCCAAATGTAGCGCAAAATCTGTGATGCTTACGCAGTGAATCCGTTGATCATATGAGCATATTTCAAAATGACAAGATCTAACCAGCCACAACGTCTCTTTCTGCCTGTAGTTACTCCCCATTCATGGCCACGGGACTGTAAAAGATCTCCAATTTCCTAAAAGAAGACAGAAAAGAATGCTCATGGTATTTCACTGAAAAATAGCAGGAAAACGAATATAAACAAATATAGACAAATAGCAAAAAAAATATAGTTGCTCAATTCCAAGGCCTTTTTGTAGGAAAAAAAGAAAAAAATAATTAAGTTTTATTACGAGGGGACTAAGGCAGAGAATAAAGCCCCTCATATGTACAGGATTTTTGTATTTCAATCACTAGTATTTCCAAAATACTTATTTAATATCAGTATTTCATGTTCCAAGGAGACACTTTTCTTCCTTCTTCATCTGATAGGAAGATTTCCTTGACAATTCAGCCCTGGTTTTGATTTTGTTTGTGTTTACTTTCTTCACCTGGTCTTTTGGCATCTACTGTTTTGGGGGGCCAAGACTGTAAATGCCTGGGACAAAATCAATGCTTGTACAATGTCGAGGTCAACAGACTCCTTGACCATGCCTAGGGCTCCTAGGTTCTACCACAGAATGAGACTGCCAAGTGTTCCCTTCAGGCAGGCAGCATCTATAATGCATTAAAAATGAAGAAGAAAGAAACTTTACGCTCATGATTCATGTAACTAAAGGATATCACCAATTCATTTGAGCCATTAGAAAAAGGATTTTAGTGACTAAATCCTTACATTAGACCTGGATCACTGACCTAGAGATTGCTGTGTGCATAGTTCATAATCAATACCCTGAGCTTTCTAGTTTCTTGATAATGAAAATACAACAGACAGTTTAAAAGAATCAGAATCTCTCCCCTTCTTTTTATTGATCAATTTGTGCATGACTGGCTGATGCGCACACCACATTTATTCTATAAATCACACAGAACACAGGCTGTGTTAAGCACAGGTTAAGCACAGAAGTTGTATCTTGTAATTTAAGTTTTCCTGTGATGCACTGACGGTTCCAGCCTACAACAAACTCTCGCCACTGAAACGCACCTAATGTTATTACATAAAATGATGAAATCTATTTTCACATCATTCATTACAACAGAAGTGTGGTCACCATGATATAACATCATCACACTTGTGTTTCTCTCCTCTGAAGAAAAATACCTTAAGTTTATAATGTACTTCTCTCTTCATGAGTGCAATTGCTTGGCATTATTATTAAGGTGCTTATTTATCATTTGTATACCCTTACCCCATTCCATTGACCTTGTTTTTTGGCAACTGTATATATTGCATTTTGTAACATTAAACCTACATTAATCTGCTCAGTGGGGAAGGCTCCAATTCCCACCCGAGTAGTATACGCCTTCACCACACCGTACACATCACCGACATGCTGGGGAGGAACACCAAGTCCAGTGCATACACCACCTACGGTGCAGTTCGATGAAGTCACAAAAGGATAGGTGCCTGTCAGAAAAACAACAGCACAACCCTGTTTCAGCAATGATAAGAAACAAAGACTGATTTTCCTTTATGAGTTGAAAGGAGATTTTCACCTGTATATTTGGCTTTAAAGCTAAACTGAAACAGCAGCCAAAGAGCAGGGCAAATTCTTCTTACTACATATCCCCATTTTGTTTTTAAGAGAACAAATTAAGCTGTTCTTCCCCAAATTGCTTCCTCCTGTAGTGAATAATATGTATTTAGATTGCTAAAGCTACACAGAAACCCCTCAAAATGAAGGATTTTTTCCACTCAAATAGCTGACTCACCCTGGCAATTTGTATAAGCATATTATTAGTGAGCAAGAAGTTCAGACAGACAAATAAGAAAATATCCTGCTTTCTTATACTTAAGGAGGTATCAAGTATGTGCTATCTGTTCCAATGCGTAAGCTTTTTTGCATTCATCCTTTGAAACTTTCACTGAGAATTGCCCACAAGGGAGAAATTTAAAAGGATCTCAATACTACTTCCATTAGGCACTGGATCTATTCTAGGATGCTGCTGCTGTGTAAATGTTTTTTCACTGTCCTGTGTATCACAGAAAGTATTTCCGCTACATCCACGGAGAGCCTGGTGTAAAGGTCACGGTCTGACATTGCCAGTCCTCTACACAAGTAGCTCTGAGTATCTGCACCAAATTTTCTAAGTCTTAAAAGGTTATTCATGAACTCTACACTGTGACTCTGGATTGGAGAATCTCTTCAGTTCTTCATTTCATCTTCATGGAGACCTAAGTGGTTTAATTAACCTTTGGTAAGAGGGCAGAGCAGAGATCAACTGAGGAGGCTAGACTTACGGGTTATCCGTACCAGTTTAATCCTCCCTCCACTGCAGAGGAATTACCTCAGCAGCACTGCAATGGGTGCCTGGAATGTATGGCAATGTGCACACACATTTAGAAGTAATAAAGACAAGAACATCTGCAGTGAAATTGCAACTCCACTGGAATAAACTTCAGTAAAAATCAATATTTAAACCCTAAGCACTTAATCCTGTTAATGATACAATCTCTGGCTTACTGTGCTTTACTTTTGGGAGATCTGTTCCTATTAAAGGAAAGACTATTTTGTTTCTCTATTTTTCTGAGGTTTTCAAAGCTGATATAAACACAAATCAAAATAAAAGTAATCTCTTAGGAGTTAAATTGAGTTTGAAATTTAACTTACCAAAGTCAATATCAAGTAATGCTGCATTGGCTCCTTCAACAAGGATCTTCTTTGGGGAGCCATGAAGAGCTTCATACATAAAATACACACCATCTCGAACCATGGGCCTTATTTTTTCAGCATATCCCTGCAAATTTGAGTAGAAATGTCAGCTTCCCCAGATAATAGCTGGAAGTAGGGAACACTGTGTTCACTTTTGAAACACGAAACATACAGATAACCCTAACACGCCAGCCTCAATAGCTGTATTTTACCTGAAAAATACAACCATTAGCTTATATTCTATTGAAAACAAATCAATGACTGATTCACATAAGAAAACATGACTTGTTATGGCATCAGAATGCCACAATTTCTGTACCATTTCTATTCACAGAGATGTTGTATACCTACCTCATTTTGTTGATACAGTCTCTCTATAGTGTGTCTATAGTCTAGACACACTGAGAGTGGGACTTCAAAATAGCGCAAGCTCCGAAAGAAAAAAAAAATCACTACCCACGAACATTAAAAAATATCTTTAAAGGTAGCGTGTCAGCTCTGAACAAGTACCAGACAAAACTTGGGAAAGGTAAGAGATTTTTTTAGCATCCTCTTTTCTTACATATTCATCAAAGAACATGTTTTACCAGCAGCTCTTCTGAATTTATTTATGAAAAGACATTTTTCTTGTAATACCAGCATCTTGAAACACAGCTTCCACAAACAATTCTTCAGTAAGCATGGAAGTCTCTCAGACAAACTAGATCAGTTATGGCTGGAGACTGCTAACTGCAAGTGTCACCCTGTGTCCTCTTGGCTACTTTAATACAACAGTTATTTTATGTCAAAAATGTTATAGGAGAATTAAATCATCCACAAAATTTATTTTAATGCCCACAAGAAGAGAACATTCTATTAAGAAGCATAGCTACTGCTTATTGAAAGGTTTTATAATAATGAAGATATGCATTTTTAATTTAAATTAATTAATTAGTTTAATAAGTAGTAGTTCTGGTACACTTCATTTTTACTTTTTTAATTAAATATTACTGTTTTCTTCTATACTTTCCCTGAAACTGAACAAAAAGTACAACTGTTAAATCCTTACCTTTAGCTTTTTCAATTGTCCTTCTACATCTATTTCCAATGTGGGAAACATTGACTTGTATTGTTGTGCCAGATTTTTAAATCTGTAAAATATTGAAATAGTATCTATGAAGAACATACTCTGTTGATAGAACCTTTGGCAAGAACTCAGTTTATGTTATACACAGTATATACTGAGAGCTACAGGGAGAAAATACCCAGAACTTTGATACCCCAACCAGTGCATTTCCCAATGTACAAAATTACATTTTAAATTATGAGAAACTCTGTGAGGTGCAGGAAATATACACACACATTCTTTCCAGTTTTCTTCTCCTTCTAGACAATTTATATACAAAATTCAGACACATATTTAAAAACGTCTCCTTAAAAGCAAATCTGTCAGCCAAAATGTATCGCTCTTTAACATAATATTTAGAAATGGAAATAGTTGTACCTGGAAGAAAATTCATCAAAGTCAGAAAGGAGGTCACAAATTCGAAGGCCTGTTCGTGCAGCTTTGGAAGAATATGTTGGTCCAATCCCCTTCTTTGTTGTGCCAATACTAATTAAAAATAACCCCCCCAAACATGTATAAATATATGCAAAAATATGCTTTATGCTAAGTAATATTATTAAAGCTCTTCAATACACCATATACTGGGCAGGAGGTCTGAGACATAAAAAAATGACTAAAGTTCTATAATAGTGAATATATAGCAACTCTCATGGTTCAGTGGATTTGCATAAATATTGGTAATATTCATGGTGTGCAGTAAAGCATTAAGCCTTGGGTCTGGCTGACACAAGCTTAGTTGAAACAATGTGCATATATACATATATTATACAGTAATAAAGGTTACTATACTATCCTGTGGTACTACTACATCCCTTACCATAAACAATAGGAAACAAATGTCATTTTCACATTTTCACAGTTGCAGCACTGTCTATAGTTGTAAACAACCACCAGTTCTGTGAGTGATCAAACTGGTTTCCTATGGCTTTGGCATTATTCATACCACCTCTCTCCCTATGAACTGTTGTAGTCTTTACCCTGATGAGGATAAAAATGAAACTGTTTCCCTACCTGCATGCCTATTTTCATATGCATTTTAGAAATTTTGAGATCTCTATTTGTGTGTTAAGTTTGGCTGAAATTGTCCAATGGGATCAAAAACTAATAGACTAACAGAGAGAAAAATACAGTGTGTTCACATAAACCTTTGTTCTTTCAGAAGCCAAAATAACGAAGTATGAATAGTTACATACTGTGCTAAAGTCTAAGATTAAATTAAAATAGAAACTAATATCTCCATGAAGTATAAGTGAATACACTATAAACGATTACAAGTGTGGAACCTAATTGCGCCAACACTTCAGACTTGATTCAAAAGAGCATCACTAGTCTGATATTAAACTGGATTGGAAGCATCATTTTACTGGAAATGAGTTTGGGGGATTTGGTAGGTATTTCAAAATGTTTCTATATGTTGCAGAGAACTGGAAAACGGAAATAGGTAGGAATTCATATCCTGCCTTTTCAGTAATACCTCAGAGTTTGTTCACTAACATAAGTAGGAGCAGAACAGAGTCACAGAATTAGTAACACCAGCAAGGCTCATTAGAGATACATTGCATTTCTGTTTTCCAAAATTACACCAATTTTTCAAATTTGCATAATTATTAATGAAATGAAGGTGCTGAAAACACTTACTTTTTTCCTTCTTGTGCTTGACGTTGCACTTCCTGGAGCCCATCTACTGCCTGGTGAAAGTCAAACACTGCAATGGAAAAACAAATGGACATAGTGCGAGACCAAAGGAGAAAAACATTCTTTAAATCAGGGACATCTATAATTTCAAGACAAAGTTCCTTTGTTATAACTGATAGTGCACAGGCCGCCTCATGTGAAAACAGAGCGAGTATTCCTTAAACATTGTGAAAACATGTAAAACATCACTCTTTAGTGGATACAAATACCATTATTATGCTTCAGATACACAACATATAAAGAAGCTGTACTAGATCAAATACATGACTGCTCTGTGGAGTAATAAGGTAGTTTAGTACCATGAGCTAAGCAGTCATTTTGATTTTTTTCCCCCTTCAATCATCACTTACCTATATGTGCTCTATCTGATATAATCAGTCTTTTCTCCCAGTCTTTTAAACCTGTCAGAAGATATAAAGGAAAGTAGGATTTCAGCTGTGCTGATTGGTCAAACTTTGAGATTTGCTTTTAGTTTTTCTATGTCTTTCTTCTAGTTTATATAGCTTTTTGTTAAGAAGACTGCAGACAAAATGGGTAAACCATAAGTGAATATCAAATAACAGCAATATTTTTGTTAACAAACTTTTCTCATTTTTTACTTTTTCAGCTTTCTCATTTTGATATGGACAAAGATACTCACCACTTCTTCCTAGCCCAGAATGCTGTGGCTTACACACAATTCTTATTTTAAGGAAAGATTCATGTTTAACTCGCTCTACGATAAATCACTTGAACTCCATTTGTGCCTCAGAAAATAAAGAATTTATATATATAGAATCATAAAAGAATTTAAGAAGTAAGGGACCTTAGAAGGTCATCTGGTCCAAAGCCTCGCTGAGAGCAGAACCAACTGAGTTTATACTTGGGCACAGAAATGGGGACACAGAAACTCTGGGTTAAATTATCTCAGTCTGAGGTCAAAGGCAGCTTTGCCACACACCTTAGGATTTTATTTTCTATCTAATGTGGCATCAAATGCCATAAAACTCCCTGAAAACCCAGGAAAAGATTGCTTTCGAAAATCTGTCTGAAGACTACAACACAATTCAACATTTTAAATACTGTCTTCCTCATTATTTAAAATCCAGAATGTTATTGTGCTGAATATTTATGGTCAGAAACAAAGGCTTAAAAAACCCTTCAACCTGGCTGCCAAAATAAGGAAAAGTTAAAAATTATTCGATACAAACCTTTCTTTTCATTCTTTTCAGCTTCTTCAAACAGGCCTGGTAAATGTATAACCACTCCATTACCTTCGGGAACATAAATGATTTATTTTAAAGCAAGAAATAAAATACGCCTTCTTAGGATGTAAGGCATGCAAACACTTGCTGTCTGAAATTTTATTTCAAAAGTAAGACTAATCTTCTCACATTTCTCACAAAGTGATCTCGAGAACTTTTTGGATAAATCCTCATTTTGGGTAAGCAGCTACAAGCCTGCTAAAATCAGAAAAACAAAGAGCTTTCTTGTTTTAGATGTGAATGCCGGGCCTGCTCTGAAGCCAGCTGAGGTAAGCGGATTCTTGTCTTTGTTTGTGGTGGACTTTGTACCACGACTTCAGCCTCGATTGTTCACTGGTAAAAGCTCAAAGAAGTCCACGGCCTTACAACACTGACAAGTCTGTGTGACAATATTTAAATTTTCTTCAATATTCACATATTTGTTTTAAACTCAGTTCAGACTAGTGCTGAAATACATTAGCAATGCCTTCTCCCTGCTTTTGAGCTACAATATAGAATCCACAAGCAATACAGAGCATTACTGACGAGGCGTGGAGGATTAGTGATGTAGTGGGCTGGAAACAGCTGCTGCTTCCTTCTTGAGAACATCAGAAATGCATGCAAGAGCCTGTCTCAGCCTAGTTTTAGGATAACTTAAGTTATAGTCTTTACTAACTGGCAAGGGAGTAAATCGGAAAGCAAAACGATACACCATATTTTGCAGAGAGAAAAAAATGTTTCATGTATTTCAATCATCCATTTGGAAATTATCAAATGAAACAAAACTGAAACTCCATGACTCACTAAAACTTACACTCATGTCTTGCACATTCTGTATACATTTTTTCTGTCAGAAAGAATCATCATTTTGGACAAGTAAAAGTCTTAAATTTGCCTGTCACTTAAATATGAGTTTAATGTCCAGTAAGCAATGCAAACTTTTTAGTGATGCCATCTACTTCGAATATCTTTACAGTGAAATACAACATCACCTTAAACAGCTGGTAATGTGAACAAAAAGGAGACTGGATGGTAACCTTCCAAGCGGAGCCCTGTATCTTAGGGTCTATTTCTGGAAAGTCAATAAAGAGATGCCAGAGATAAATTATATTATTTATTTAGCCTAAGTGCCAGGTTTTGTGTCCTCAAAGAATAGCATATATATTTCTGAAAGTATAAAAGGAGTGTACAAGTAGAGGGTGGGATCCAAACTGTACCATAAAGCACAAGAAAGAGCAATGTGATGGAAAGAGGGGGCTCTTGCTTTCAGTTTTCTAGTAGCAGAAACTAAACTAACACTGAAAGTAGAATAACTCTTCATGTTAACATGCAACAGTGAAATAAAAGTCAAACAGCTGAAGCTAAAGCAAATCTGACTCTCACCTATATGTTTTTCTTCGCTTGCTACTATAAAATATGGTTGCAGCTACACATCATACAATGTTATTTTATTTAATAAGTTCCAAAATTGTCTTACCAATAAAAGAAATTGCCTTTGGATTAATGATGCCACTAGGAAATAGGTGAAAATCATATTCTTTCCCATCAACAACCACAGTATGGCCTGCGTTATTCCCACCCTGCAACAGAAAGAAACACCTGAAGATTAATGGTCTCATACCACCACTCTAAACTCTCAGCAGATGATTTGACATGATCATCTTTTTTTATTTATACATTCATGTCCTAGGTCACTAATTTCTCCACCTTATGGTTTCTTCAGACACTGTAGTATTGTAAAAAGGGCTCAGACAGGACAATTAGGGGGCTGATGGATTTCAGCAGGACTGTGTAGAATTACAAAGCAGAATGATACCACGGGGTCAAGCCAGGACTGGGGCAGAGCAATGTGGGAGCAGTAGCAGAAGCTAGAAGAGAACTGAAGCTTTCGGGGAACAAAACTGGATTGAACTACCACCCACAGAGTCCTGTCTCTGACATGCCTACACAAGCCCATCCTTTTTGGGCATCTTCTGTGCATGGTCATTTCTTTTGAATGGAAGCTCTTCCTGCCTGCCCACCCACAAACAGCTACTGCTTCTCTAGGTGTCCAAGATGGAAGGCATATATAAAGTTGGGAGCACGTGTAGTCTGCAACTCCACAGAATCTCCCTGTCAAGGGATGATCTTCCTAGTTTCCACCACCATCACTTTATGGAGCAATTCATACCTTACACAACCATCTACCAGACCTGAGAATGGGAGGTGGTGTTTTCCTCAAGAAACTGATTTTTCACGAACAGCTTCAAAAGAGAATGATGAGACAACACACAAACTTGGGAAGAGGTGAGTAAATGAAGGTCATGAGTCGACTTGAACCAAAAGAGTTTTAAAAATTAAAGGCCCAGTTTTCTCCACAAGCTTAATGTTTGTTGCTGTTCTGTCATGATGTAACTTTTTCTCCTATTGATAAGGTTGGGAAATCTGACTGCTTGTCTGCTCTGGTGCTACAGGCCTTCCAATTTCCAAAATGATTACAAATCTTCGTGGATTTGATATGAGGTCTGAATGATGTAGAATTGTCTAGAATGAGGGCATCTACTGGAAAGGAGAACTGAGACTGTCACCAGTAATTTGCAAATAACAAAGAGTGTCGGCTGAATGAGTGGAGTTGTTACATGAAAACTTTGAGAAAGAACAGTCACTTACAAAAATTAATAATATAACACAGGTTCTTCCAGAGTTTTATTTACTCTTCATTTACTCATTTGCCCATTTGATAGCATGTAATATACAGGAAAATGGCAAATGACATTCCTTTCAAAATATGGATATATGCTGAAACCCAACATTAAGAAAGTAAAAGCTACAGGTTATAAAAAAAAATCAAGTTTTTTTAAGCAGTGGGATGGAGGAAAATATTAAGAAATATGCTTTTAAATACGACAAAAGTAATTCTCATGTTTTGGAAGATCTGAGCTCAACAATGAAATGTAAAGAGATAACCTGTTAAGGGAGAGCTGAGTAGGAGTTGTAACACAGAAACTGGTGCACACACATATTTAATTTGATTTGGCAAACTGCTGGGTAGCTCATCCTTGGGCTGGAAAGGACTCCCAAGCATCTTGCTAATGCAGTTATAACTTGTCCGGAGAATCCTGAAGAAAGCAGGACCGTCCTGGGTATTCAACTTGCCTCCCAGATATAAGAAGCCAGTTGTAGGAACCTGGATCTAGTTAAAAGTACTGAATTATCTAGCAGGCTAATAAATCATGTAGGAGACTCCTTTACATGACATTTAAGAGGTCTGAGACTGGATGGATTGCACTGGTTGAAACACTAGTTTATTTTTTTATAGCAGTATCAGGCTTGAGAAAGAGGCTAGTAACTTCTGAGACAATCAGCTTTCCTCTTCTGCTTGCGTATAGACGATGACAAAATGGAAACTTTAAAAGAATGAACTCCATCATTTAACACTGATTTAATCTCTACTACAAACAACTTTCACGTTTCCTGAGAAAATGGGGAACCAGGCTCCTTCAAAAGTATTTGTTATCACTAACACTATAGTTATATTCTGCTTTTCTTAATCAACATGAACAAATGAAATCAAGCTTGAGGACTCACAATCTGAGATAAAAGCACTCCTAAATTATAGTCAGAAGTGTTTTCTTGTATCCTAAAAGTCTAGAAGGTGGGATATACCAGTATGAGAATGTTTATGAAAGGTAGCTTATGCTTTTGGAAATTTTCCTGAACAAGTGATACCCAGACAAATGCTCTCTTTCTTTAGCAAATGCTTGAAAAGGGACATTAATCAATCAGCTGTGAAAGCTGGCATACATAAAAAAATGCTGAAGTACAGAAATATCAGCACATATGATACAACCTTTAATTGCCAAAATCTCTGAATCCACTTTCAGTTCCTCTGGACAGACAATATAAATCAAGAATTCAGTGACAGACCTTATAAAACAGCACTTCCCTAATTTAAAGCTAGTGCTGACAGCTCTGGAACTGGTTTTGTGCATTGCTCATGTTGGTCTGCATTTCCTAAACAAGTGTCTTCTGAGTATATTTTTACAGCTCAATTAATTAAATTTTTACAATTATAATTAAAGTGGTAGCAGAACATTGAATTGCCCAGCAGACATGACCAAACTTGCAAAACATACTGCTGGTCTGATGAGATACTTTGTTTATTATCTGGTCATCTCAGTAATTTCTCACATTCAGTTTCATAGATATTCTAACAGCATATTGGCAGTCTAATAGCTCAGATATTAAAGATACCTAGTCCTTTTCTAATTTTACTTGAGTTCTGAAAGTCAATATGGGGTCTATATGAGCCACTTCTTTTTCTAATGAAGTATAAGGGGAACCTAAAACCTTGTATGGGCTTAATCTGAAGATAACATGATTGAAGGTGCAGAGAACTACCCGCTACACTGCAACCATGTAAGCTCCCTTCTTTTCCTCAAATGGTATTTTATTAAAGTGGTGTCAACACTAACACACCTAGTGACAGTATTCTCTGGGCCCTCAGGATGCTTCCACTTGGACCAAGAGACCTCTGGTGTCTCTGCTTGGCCCTTGCTTCAAGTGCAGCTCTGCATAATGAGCTTCCATTTAATATCCAGACCCAGCTCACAGAATCTCTGCTGTGCACCACTGATCTCACCTGAATTTTATTTACCTTTCATCTCTAGAGTTGGTATCTGCCACCTTCTGTGCTTCTTCAAAAACTTCTCTAACAAAGGGAATGGTAAGGCAACAACTTCTGACAGATTAACCACCAGTGCCACTCTGGCATTATCTGCATTGCAAAATGATGGTATGACCAGAAATAACAATTAGCATTCACTTCCAAAATCTGGGAAGCCTGGGCACTCCCATTAAACTAGTCCGGTGTGGGAAGTTCTGTTCCCAAGAAGGAACCACTAGGGCAGCTGTTGAAGCTCCAAAAGGCTAAGAGTGCAACCAGGATGACAGCAGCGTCTTGAACATTAGCATCCACTTCAACCTAAAACCTTCCTTACTGCTCCTGCAGTGATTCCAACATGTTCAGTAGCACTTGCATCCCTCCTGTTAAGCCACTTTAATCTCTAGTGACTCTATTAAAACTGCAACAAATGCAGGAAACCTACCAGGTGCAGGTGATGGGAGCATCAATTACAGCAAACTGCAGGAATGAAGTGGGACTTGAGAACTAGAAAGTATTAAGCATGCCGAAGACAACAGGATAGGTATCTTACTATAGTAATAAAGAGACCTTAAAATCATTTAGGAAGCTCATCTTCAGAGAGCACACAAAAATCCTTCCTTTGAGGCACTGCCTAGATACAGCAATACTTTTTGATTGGGCACCCATAACTGTTGTTCTTCGTATCAGCTATATTAAAGTTTCAGAGCAGATAAATGCTTGTTTCTAACAGTATTTGGTAGGTGTTAAAGTTCTTCACATTTAAATCAGGCACCTAAGACAAAATAACTTTCATTGAAGTCATTCATAGCCTGCAGTGGAAAATTAGTATTCAGCCTTTTGAAAGTACCTACACTGCTTAGCATATCAGTTTTTATTAACTTCAAAAGTGCTAGAAGTTGAGGCTCTAGTAACAGCATTGAATATGTATAATTTCAATATATTTTGCCTAAGGAATGCTCTATTACCTTGTGGTGCTGCAAGCTATGCCTCCTTTCTTCTAAAATCCAGCAGACCACCAGCCATGTGGTTTAAATTCAACAACCTAAAATGCCTGTCATTCCAGGTTGGAAAACAGACTTTAAGTTAATAGAAAGAGCTGCAACATGTTGTTTTAAAGAGTTAAACAACAGGAAACATACCAGGCATTATTTTCAGAGGACAGTAATCCTATATGTTGAGGTTTTGGGGCGGGGGGGGGGGGGGGGTGTCTGGGGGGGTGTGGTGTGTTAATTATTTTTGAAGAATGTTTAAGTTGGACTCAGATAAAAATTGGATTATTTTCTGGAATATTTTAGTCTATATTTTCAGACTTCTAATAATCAAAGTGTAAAGTTACATACTGTCCCAGTACCAGAATGAGCTAGAGGAACTTAAGCTACCTCATAAAACATCCTAATGTTTTTTTCAGCACATTAGTTTATCTAAAAAGATGCATTTCCAAGCTTTTTATGTGCTGATCTGCTTGTGATATGGGATTCTTGCACTGAAGTGACGTACTTTGATTACTATTCCATAGTATGTGAACACAAGAACTGCATCAATACACTAAATTGAGAAGCTATTACATCTTACTAGCGTTAACAACTGTATGCTGGTATAAACACTACCTTTTAGGGAATTAATAATTATTATGAACAGGCTGGCAAAGGAGAACACATAGTCTTTACCTTTTTAGAACTTACAAAAAAGATGAAGAAACAAATCCACCTCCCAAAGTGCTCAGCCATTTAAAGGCTGGTGGTTTGTTTTGTATTGTTTTTAAAATAATCTCTTTATTCTCTGCAGTCGAAACATCCCAAGCTAGAAACAGAATTTCTATTCAGAGCAGCAGTGAGGCTGTTCAGTACCTGCAGCAGGAACTCCTTCCTCCCAGCTAGCCTTATGATACATGTTTGAATAGGAATGAAATGTGTCCTGATGCTGATGTGTTTCTGCCTGCTCTTGCCAGGCAGGTTGTGTGCAGGAGACTGCATTCTGCATATGTGGGAGGGGTGTTTCCAGATGGTCTGCTGGTTTCCACTGGTTAGCACACCTTTCAATTGCTCAGTGCCTAAACGTAACTTGATTAACTAGATTGATATGAGAAATCATCAGAGCACATATAAAATGCCTTAAAACTTGATGATAGTTTCAAACTATAACTAGAGGATGAACACAAAACAGGTATGTTTCTGAGGGGTCCCACACTGATCTGTCCTCACCCTCCTCCAGTTAGCAACATTAATCAATGCAATGGGGAAAAAACAGAAACTTGTTATTGAAGATCTGCAGCCGACACAACTGTCATTTGAGAGGTTTAACAGCAGTACGCAGCAGTCTGAGCTCCTTAGCCAACTGGTATATGCAGTGAATCTACAAAATGTCATGACTAGGTTTAGACTAAATGAATTAGAATCAAAAAGGTAGGCCAAACTTTGGATGGGAGATATCTATGCTAGGAAGCATGTGGAGGTGTCTGAACAGTTTCAGTATTGGCCGATATGCCTAAAGCGAACCTCGCATATATAAATGGGAATATCAAGTAGGAGTAGAGAGATTGTATTACCTCCCCTTTTGGCAGTGGTGCAACTGCTTCTAGAATACTGTGTCCTGGGTGCTTGGACACAATTACAAGATGATCTCCTCCGGCATTATAATCTATGAATTTATAATCTATGAATTGGAATACCAGCTACAAACCAGCAGTTTGGGAAGTCTGCATCTGAAAACAAATGCTGATTCCTGTCTATCTCTTTTCACAGTAAGTGTCCCAGCTCTACTAATTCCATCCATCGATGAAGCAAAATATTTTCTGAAATTCAACTGCATCTGCAGGCCAAATACCTCTCATCATACTGTGAAACAGACTACAAAATACTTCAGTTTTCTTATCTGGATTCAGTAATTTTCTTCCATTTATAGGATTTCATATGTGATTCTGAATAAACAAGAAGGAGCACTGTTACATAAATTGTTTCTTCTTCCTCTTTAAAATTTAATTAACGATGGCTATTTCTAACTTACATTAGCAACTGCCTGGAACTAACTTGAATAAATGTAGCTAATAAGTGTTACCAGCATAACTGGCTTTGACATGAACTTTATAATAATATGAATCTATTGCCTTTCACGGTATTCCTCGTGATTTACACCATTGTGAATGAGTTCAGAACATCATTGGTTTAAAACAAAAAAAATCCAACACACAGACAAATGCAATGCATTAAGTGCTTTGAACGCTCAGACCCTTAGACACAATGTCACAAAATCACCTGTGTGTGAAAACTTTTGTCAGGTAACTGAAAGTGCTGTACATTCCGGTTGGGAGGTTGCTGCCACAGATGCTCATTATAATTTCCTTTACTGGAAGTTTTTTCTTGCTAATTTTTCCAGTTAAACTATCACCTGATAGCACCCAACTCACCCCAACTCAGTTCCAAGAAGTGGGTCATAACTTTTTTTTTTCAAACCCAAGCCATTTGAAAGAGCTGGGTTAGGGAATAATCAGAAGTATACTTAGACCAGAAGAGCTGAGGGAGCAGTGAATTTTAAAGCTACGGTAGTGACAAAGGGCTGGAGTGAGTTCCAGGTATTTATCTCCTGACATCAGTTTGCATCAAATCTAGTTTGCCTTGCTCTTCTTCCCAAAGAATATATTTGCAATAATGGTTTCAAGTACGAACAACTCTGCACAAAACTGCTATGTCTGATTCCTGCATCTGTTCAAGTGTGCTCCTGCTGTGTCCCTTCTCACTGTCTCATAGAACGAACAAAATCCACAGGATCCCACCTTCCCAATCAAAATAGTGATCTCTTCAAAAACTCCTGAATTCCCACGGAAGGAGACCTTCTAAAGCCTAATGAGATAATTAGTATGATTATAAACACAAACACTCTTGAGAAGAACTGAGCGAAACTTTTGACCTTTTAAAGAAATATATAAAATTATTTCTAGCACAAGTATCAAAAACTGAAGCTTATATCATATTTTCATTTGTAGTAAAGGAAAAATACTACATTAGTGCAAAAGTGACCCTAACTTATATGGATACCTTGGTCTTCCTAAGTATCTGAAAAATGCAACTGGAAAAGCCAGGTCTAATTCAACTCAGGTTTTAAACAGCAGTCATTGTAGGCAAACTAGACACTCTTAAAGTGCAGTTATTTTCTCTCAAACTGGATTTAATGTTTTGTCAAACCACATAAAAACAATATACTACAACAGACCACTACAACAAAACACACATTTAACTCCAGCAGAAGATGTAAAAAAAGTAATGAATTCAAGGTATATTGATAGAAAATGCTAAAGTGGAAAAAGCATTCTGACTAATGTTAGCAGAATCCCAAAACAAAGGAAATCAAACATGAAAAACCTAGACATGTCTGCTCATCTTTAGTCCTCTGTTCTGAAGAAGTGTAGTCATGTCCCTTTGGGAAGTAATATGATCCAAGGATATGAACATAACTTTTCTTATATCTGTAAACCAGTTAACAACAGCTAGTGAGTTACAACAGGAATGAAATAGAACAGATGTCATTTCAGCTTAATTTTCAGCTGCTTTCTTTTGATGCTTGTAGAGGATAATAAATTCATCAAGCTTTATAAAGGGGATTGAAAATTAAGCTTGCTTTCTTATGGAGATTTGGAAACTTTAAACCTGACCTTCTCATACAGTATTTATAATCCTGGTGGTCCTGACATGATCTCGCTGATGCCCAAAGGAGAGGCTAGTTTAAAATAGCAATGTCACCATGTTGTTCTAAAGCCTAAAATGATATAGTGTAGCATGTAAGTATGTATAAGCAAAGTGAAAAATAAAACTTGGATAAAATAGCTTATAAGTGACAGATAGCTACAAAAAAAAATTTCCAATTTTGAAAGAGTGAAATTCTTTATTGTAGCTAAGGAAACCACTCACACTTAATGAACCCTCTCCTTTGTCGAATAGCAAAATAAAACCTACTTGCTCTTTTGCAGGGAAACTTGCAAAAAAATTACTTAGAAAGAAATATGCCTGTATGAATGTACATGTATGTGCAAATGGGATTATCAACCTTCCCAAACATTAGAGAAATCAAAACCAACAGTGTTGCAGTCACTGCACACTCATGACTCCAAGGTCATCAATCTCTTCACTGAAGATCATCACGCAGTAAATCATTAGGAGATTAAAGTCTTTACATACTACTTTATCTTGTAGGGAGAAATTATACTAAATATCAGGGTTAAATCTCACTTAAAGGAGAGCAACATATGATACATACACCCAGAGAAAAATAGTAGCCATCAAGCCCCTGTAACTCCACGTAATCATCACGTAAAACTGCCCTAATTTAATCCCCGTTGCAAACAGTTCCAGCAGCCCATGATCAATAGGGACAGTCACAACAACGTGTGGCTGCTTTGCCCTGCCATGTCAGCAGCAAAACAGAGGAACAAAGGAAACCACCCTGTCTCGCACCTAAACCACTGAGAAAAACTTCTCGTCTGACATTTCTGCCACGTTTGGTTTTTGTTATTCGATCACTTGCCCACAGTATATTCCTTTGCATTCTTCAAAGCACCATTTCTAACATATATGGTATTTACTTTGCATTCATCAAAACACTAGAACAAGGAAATAAGGAAACTGGCAATAATATGCAAGTTATTTGTATCGTAAGTATTGGGCACACCCCTTCACCCTTTCCTAGGTTGTTCTTTAATGTCGCAATGGTATCTCAAACCCAAAATGTTGCTAGGCTTTTCTTACTGGTTAGTCCCTCTCAATCTTATTTGTTAACATCCACTACATCAAGAAAACTTGCCACTCAATGTCCTTGGTGTATGACCTGGTTAAATCTCTTCGGTCTAAACGACTGCGAACTACTCAACCACAGAAGACCTTAACAGCAAGTTTTTCTGGTACCTTTTTTCAACCTCCTCAGCTTTTCTTCAGTATTAACATCAACTATAATTTTTGTCCATCTGTCTCAAAAGATCAGATGAGCCCTTTTTAAAACCAAAGCAATTCTTAATTTGAAAGCATACTGACTTGGGTAGAGGAAATGTTTTTAAAAGTGACTGCATATTTAGTGAAAAATAAAAGCACATTAATATGAGAAACTTAAGGAATCTAATAACAACTCTTCTTATTGCAGTCACATTCTTACAATTTGGTGTTGTTTCTTCAATGCCAGTTCTTAAGGGAACGCTGCTAACATCAGGCAGATTGTTTCCAGACTTCCAGAAGGCAGAAGTGTCACAGATCTGACACATCCAGCACTGCATTGGGCAACACTGTAACAGCAGTGCCAAATGAAGGCTTGAAAAATCTTAAAAACTGTCTTGGACTAGTCCCTTCTGCTGAATCATTGTCACAGGTTTTGGTATGAAGCGAAGGAAAGACACGCATTTATGCCGCAACTGTTTTCCCAATCTATTCAGTAACCAAGATCAAACCCACTGCAGGTAATGATTATTATCACAGGGGCTCTACTAATTTACTAGCAATATTTTTTGTATCTTTCACACTATGCTTTTGGAAAATCTTTTTCTCTTTCCTCCCCTTCAAATTTTTTATCAAATTGTTTATGGGGTATTTTCCTATAGTGCTTTTGGATGTTTTGTTGAAAAACAATATATTGCACAAGAAAACTTCATCAGGAAAGGCAGAATTGTTTACTCTCCATTACAATAGGAATTCCTAGACATTCTTGGCACACACCTAAATTATAAAAGAGGAAGTGTTTCATGAGTAATTTACCATTATTGGCAAAGATGCATGGTAATTCTCCTGCCATATATGACAATACACGCTATTTACATTCATACCCATACAGAACTGTTCAGTAAACATGTTCAGTGAAAAGTTATCATTACAAGTGTACCTTACGTGGTCTTTGCTTAAGGAAACAGCTAGAACTGTATAACCACCAGCTGCCCTCAGGTAACTGTGAACTTACTACAGCAGTTCTATGTATGACTTTTTAGGAACAGATCTAGTTTAAGTGGTGCCTCTGGAGGTACATCACCTCGGCAGTTGTGACAGTTGACTATTTGTTTGATCATGCTCCAAAGCAGATCTGAGAAATTATCTAATTAAAAACCAGGTAGATAAAACCAGTCACAAGATCTAGTTTTGAAGGCAGCCACACAACAACGTATGCGGTGATGTGAGAAATGTACAGCTGGAATGAGAGCTGCCACTGAAGAAATCACGATCCAAAGCCATGTTTTGAACAATGCCAAACCTCTCTTCATCAATATGATTACACATATCCAAATTACTTAAGCTTACGTTAGGAATTCTTGTTCTATGACAACATGCTAAGGGGCTAGGTAAAAAGTGAACTTCCCTCTATATATCTGATATTCTATCAGTTAAAAGCTTTTAACAAATGCACAAACTCTGTTTTTAAAGGAAACATCAAAATGAAACATCTGCAGGCTAAGTCTTTGATTGTACCCTTCCCTGAAAATATACCAGGGATTAAAAGTATTGCACAGCATAATGTGACGGTTCTATGCCCCAGGAGGCCACAGTAAGAAAGAAGTATTAGCCTCTATCGTTCTGCTTCTGAATGACTTTGCTTGCTGAAAGAGCAATTTAGAGGAAAAACATTCTTGATGTTCTCCATTAATAACCCGAACTTAGACAAACCTACTTAGTTCTTTAACAGCCTTAAACTTCCTGTTGTTATTCATTTATTTAGAAATACCTTTTCCGCTCATTTATATGGGTGTGTGCGCGCCGGTGTATCTAGTATTTTAATGAAAGCAGTCTGTGAAAAGTTTTGTTCAGCATCATCTGTGAGAATATCCAGGTATCTTTTACCCTTATTGAAACATCCCCTTTAACAAAGAATGTTTCAAGTATACAGATGAAATGAAATCAATTACTTTGGGTGAACTAAGATTTCATATTTAAATTGTCACATATTTCAGTGTTGCTAACGTGAAAAATGAAGTGAATTATGGAGTGTACCGTCATTCGTTTGGATTTAGACTGTGTATAATTTAAGTACTGAGAAAGACTGAAACAACATGATCAACAAATTGAGACTCTTCAATTCATGTGAAATTAAATTCTGAAAGCTCAGGAAAATTAAGCAGGCTGGGGTTTTAATGCAGAATTTTCTTTATTTAACATATTCTGAAGCTTCCCCTGTGCCTGTGAAGGACTTCCTATTCCCATTTGCCTGCTTGCCTTTCTTTCCAGTATCCCAGGAAATACCATTTCATTTCCTCTGTAGCAATCCAGCTGTCACAGATTTTTCTCACGAAATCAACAGACTAAAAATACTTGAGAAACATTTAATGAAATTTATTTCCTTTCACAGAAATATTAGGGAACTACTATTTTGAGAAAGCTCTTCAAACTCAAATTTGGCCCTGAATTGAAATTCTTATTCAGATGGGGGGGGGGGGACGACACACCCCACCTTTTTAAAAACGTTAGCTCAAAGAGTATCCTGCCACAATGAAGAATTAACCTAGCTGAGACATTGTTTCAAAAGATTATAAACATCCCCCTTTCAGACGTTAATTTTCTAGCTTTCCCTACATACATTGTGCTGAGGAATAAAACAAGCTGTTGAACACAGTTTCCATCAATGTCTCAGAAAATGGAGTGGACAGGAAATAACATTGTCAATCATCATATTCTAAAACATAAAAAATTCCCTGTGGAAATTTTTCTGATATTTTTGCCAAAGTCTCGTCTCTAATAAGGGAGACCTTCAGTGTTTCTTGTTTAAGCAATCTCTTCTAGTTTTTCTTAGTTTCTAGGAGGAATGTGAAACAAGCAAGATTCTGGACCAAACACTGATGTTTTCCGCAGCAATACGCAGCATTAATGAAGTCCCTCTCAAACTGATTATGCCTATAAGTTAATGACCTACTATTATCACACTGAGAGAACTCATCAGTACTGTCCACATGCTTAGATATGTGAATATCTTTACTAACTAAACCTTAACAGTCCCATCTGAGTTCTAACAGAGGCAAAAATCATACACCGTTATCTGCTTGCATGATTGGCTTTGAAAGTATGAAATATTAAATTATTAAAAATGGCATCTTTTTAAAAAGCATCCTCAAAATTGCCAAACACACAAAACCCCCCACTTAAGTATTAAAAAACCCCCACTTAAGTCGTATAATTTTTGCTACTCAAAAGTAAATGTTTACACATATTTTACCTTTCAAAGGTTTTATATTCTTCCCTAAACTCTAATCCTGAAGATGCTTCCATTAAATCAGTGTATTAGTAATCCTATTGTAGTCTCATACACGGTGTGTGTGCATGTGTATCAGTGAACACTGTTCTGAAAAGAGCCCAGAGCTCTTCTAGATCCACATGCCTTCCATCCGTCCTGCTCTCATCATCAGGCTACAGAAAGATGATCTAGATGTGCCCACCAGCACATTAAACCATCTAAGCCATCTACCCTGTTCTTAACACACTAACCCTTCTGGCATGCTCACACACACAGAGTCCTGTATCCTTCAAAGGGTATTCTGAGGCTACACCTGGGGGCCATGCTTGCAAATTAGTTCTCTGGATGGACAGCAAATTCGTCCTGGAAGCAGCCTCAGGGCACCCCTCAAAAGCAGGTCTAAAAAGAACCAATATGACCTATTGCAGTAATAACAGTAAACCCATGAGAAAGCACTGTTTGACTGGGGCCTATATGAAATGCTCCTCCTCAGCTAAAACTTTTGATTTTTTTTTTTCCTCACCAAAGCAATTATGAGACCTGTGTTTAAATTCCTAGCAACACGTTATTAGGGGGGAAGGAGGAAATAAAGATAGAAAAGTAGCTATAGTCCTGATAATACATATTCATTAGCTAACTTTTGCAGGGAAACTTCTCCCCAAGGTGATTCAAGATCTTGGGAGTTTAATGTCCCAATTGAAAAAACTTCCTCCACCTTCTAAATAGTTAACTTGCATGACAACATTTATTTACATAATATACTTAATTACACAAACGTCCTTGGATTTATCATCTCGGATTCAAGGATATCTGTAGCTTTTCAGTAGCTATCATGCATTTTAAGGCAGGAGAAATTTCATGGTACGTACCAGCTGAGCCGGACTAAGCTAACTACTTACTACTGTGGTCACACAGTTTACAGGGACAACCGAACAGAGTATTAGCTGTATTGGTCTAATATGTTCATAAATAATGTTTGAAAACAGTTCTTTTAAAAGTTATTACTGTGATTACTATTATTTGGGATCACCTTTGTGCCTAATTTGGTTTCTACTAGGCAAATAGATCGTTTTAAGAATCCCTGCATTATATTCAATTCAAAAATACATATAAGCAAAGGCATGTAAGATGCTCCCTTTTTTCATCAAACTGTTTCAATCTTGTACTTTTACGTAACTTGTTTTCTCCATTTTACTCACGCTCCATTTAAAAAGTATTTTTAGAATAAACTTCCATGCGTTTTACAGGGAACACAACCTGCCTCTCAAAAAAAAAAAAAAAAAAAAAAGCCCCTGCACTAAAACTTTGGAAAACTCATTATGTTTATTAGCAGCTGGACTTCAAGCCGGCTCATACCGTTTTTCTCCCGGAGGAGCAACAAGCCCGGGGACACCAACCCCCTTACAGGCAGCCTTACAGCCAGCTGACCCCACCCCAGGCCCCGGGGCTTTGCTTCCCAACACAACCCAGGGCCGGGAAGGAAGGGCCGGGAAGCGCCCGGAGCGCGGCCCTCCGCCGGCCGGCCCACCCTCCCTCCCCGGGCGGCGGCAGGGGGCAGCGGCGGGCTCCGGCCCCCGGCAGCGCTGCCCGCCCCGCCCCGGGCAGACGGCCCCCGTTCCTCCTCCCCCCCCGCCTGCCGGCACCTCGGGATCTTGTGTCGCTTATCGTGAAGGGTCAGCTATTTATATTTATAGTTCGGGGCTTTTTCTTTCCGAGTGGCATTTCGAGGCGCAGCCGGTGAGGGTTGGGGGGGTATGGGGAGCCCAGCGGGGCGCGTTCGCGTCCCACCGCTCGCCGCGGGAGAGGGGACGGGGGGGAGGAGTACGGAGCGGGGAGGGGAGGAAGAACACCGACAGGAGAGAGGAGCGGCAGAAGGTGAAGGCAGGCAGGCGGCGGGGGAGAAAAGGGAGAGCAGCACGGGAGAGAGAGGGGACCCGCAAGGGAAGGAGGGCGCCGGGCTGAAGGGAGCGGGGGTAAAGCGGGGGCCGAGGAGAGCACGAAACGCAGGGCGGGGAAGCGCCAAGGGGGAGCGGCGGGCAGAGCCGGCCCGGCCCGGCACCCACCTGGCACCGGCACACAATGTCCGACTCGGTGGCCAGCAGGTCGACCACCTTGCCCTTGCCTTCGTCCCCCCACTGCGCCCCCAGCACCACCGTCACTTTGTTACCGCCCGGCTCGCTGCGCGCCCGCTTGAGCCCGCCGCCGGGGTGGCTGCTGCGGTCGTTGGACGCCCGGGTGCCCGACATGGTGGGAGGGTGGCTGGAGCCGCCGCCTCGCTCTGCCTCGCTCCCCCGCCGGCGACGAGCCCAGCCCCTGCGCGCTGCCCGCGCTGCGCCGCCGCCGCCGGCCTTTAACGGCGCCGCCGCCGCCCGCCCCGCGCGGCGCGCTGACGTGCGGGTCCGGCTGCCCCGCCGGCCTCGGCCGCCCCGCGCGGGCGTACGCACACACGCACGGTCTCCACACGTACGGTCTCACACACGCACACGCGCGGTCTCCACACACACGGTCTCCACACACACGGTCTCACACACACACACGCGCGGTCTCCACACGCGCGGTCTCCACACACACGGTCTCACACACACACACACACGCGGTCTCCACACACACACGCACGGTCTCCGCACACACACACATGCAGTCTCCTCACACGCACACCGACCTCCGAGGCACGGGGGCTGTGGCACTGTGAGGCAAGCGCAGCCCTGAGGCAGGCGTGTGACAGGGGCAGCTCGGAGGGACGTGGGCCTGTGTCACATGCTTGTCTGAGGCAGCCGGGCCTGTGGCAGGGACAGGCAGACAGACGTTGGGCTGAGTCACGCGGGGCTGTGTCACTGCGAGGCACGCTTATGCAAGGGTCTGCGGCCTGCGTCTGTCTCACTCTGACGTGGGTCTGAGGCGCGTGGCTGTGTGACGGAGAGACACAACACACGGGTCCGAGGCGCGTGGCTGTCACGGCGGTCTGAGGGCCGTGGGGCTGTGTCACGGGGACGTACGGACACGTGCCGTCCTGAGGTGCGTGACTGTCACTGTGAGACGCACGAGCAGTGCTGAGGGGTGTGTGACAGTGACACCACGAGACAGACCCACGCGCTGGTCTTAGGCGCAGGGGCTGTGTCACTGAGACACACGCAGAATCCTGAGGCACCTGAGCCTGTGTCGCTGCCAGACAGACGCTGGCCTGAGGAACATGGGCCTGTGTCACTGCCAGACAGAGGTTTCTCTGAGGCATTTGGGGCTGTCGCTGTCAGACACACTGAGAATTGCACACGCAGAGTAGCTTGACACGCGCACAGGTACACTCAGAGTACCCCGTGATACCTAACAGTCAAAGGGAGAAGGACGGGCACACAAGCAACTCCAGCATACACGGGTCATGAGACGCAGACATCTACCCGCTGGCCCGAGAAACATGGGCAGGCGCACTTTGAGTTTGACAGACACACACGCTAGCCTAAAATACATACGACTGTTGTCCTGAACTGGCACAAACCCCGTTGACAGGCACATACATACCCTGTCCCGGTGGCCTGAGACACCCGAGACCGTTCCAGCAAGGCACACATGCACACCCACACATACGCTCACACACTGACCTGGAAAAACACAGGACCGTCACCGTGAGACAAATAAACAAGCGAGGCACGTGGAGCTGTGTCACAGGGACAGATTTATGTGCCCGCTTCCCTGGTGTGACAGGCGAACAGGCAGCGCCTGGCATCCATAACCCTTTCCCCATGCACGAGCCATATGCTAGGCTTGACTTTTTCTATAACGTGTGTCTAGCTGGCACCACGTCCTTAAAAAAAGCAACTTGAAAAGTGTAAGCTTATGGACCAGTCTGAGGCACATGCAACTGTGTTAGTATGAGGCATATATATGCACGTACATGCCTGCACACACATGCATGCACAGAAGCAAAACACCAGCAGAACATACCAGGCTGCAGCTTCAGACAGGAAGAACTGTACCAGCCGCTGCTTGCGTGCTCCTCCTGGCAAATGCACGCGTGTGATTCCTACCAAGAGAGCAAGTGACAGAAATTCAGCATTTTCAAGTAACACATTCCTTCTCTTACACTGTGGCTCAGATAAGATGCCATGATATATGTGAGATGACATGAGCACTTTGTGTATGCAGTGGTCAAAATGCAGAAGGGTACTTATACAATCCATTACTCTGGTATAAGGATGAAAAGAAAGTGCTGGAATACTCAAATGAACTCCTTAGAAATAAATATATAGCAGCATGTACAGCACATTTCAAATGTGCGTATGTGGGCTCCGTATGTGGGCTCCATATGTGTGCATGTATGCATATACACAAGCATCTACCCATGTACATACACATACAGGTATGCATTTACATATGTGCGTATATAGAAATAGTATAGAACATATTCCAGACTCCAGCACCTTGTAAGCATTCATGGTGGCAAACAGAGCAGAGATTTGCTCTACTTCATTTCTAGCATTTGCAATATTTCCTCTAGGAAAAGGAGGTAGGGAAGATTTAACACTCTGTATGCTCCAGCTGAGTATTTAGCATCGATCGATGAAGGTGATAAATATGGAAGAGAAGACTTGGAAGGGAGCTCCTGATGTTTGAGTCTAGTTTCCCCTGCTACTGCAGTTAACTAAATTATACAACACCTCGCTGTTCCTAGTGAATAACTGTTCCAGAGCTGTTCTGGTTAGAAGCCTCTGCTAATTTCCATCCTTCTGGCCAATTTATATCCATATGTTCTGTGCTGACATTGCCATTTAGTTTAAATACTTCTTCCTCTCCCTTTCCTTTCTATGTATTTATAGAAGGAATTACATCCAGTCACTGGCTTTGTTTTGCTTGACAGAAGAAGACAAGGTTTTTCACTCTTTTCCTCTAAAGACCAGCTCTCAATTTGCTGGTCATTCTCATCTGCCTGCCCTGCACCTGTTCTGGATTTGGTTCATGTGTCTTGAATAAGGGTGGCTAGAATTGTATGCTATAGTCCATGTCAAGTTCCCTGGTGCCCTCTACACAGGAATTAACGTCTTCTCATTTCAGCTGGAAAGGTCTCACCTAAGACATTCCTGGACTTGTCAAGTTCCACATATGTGACAAAAGTCAGCTCCTCTCCCACACTTCTGCTGGTATCTCACACACTGAAATGCTGCTACTTCTTTCTGCCATTGGCATGTCACATGCACAATACAGCTACTTGGCATTTCATGTATATATTCACAGCCAGATGCCACGTCCGATCTAACGTGACCTGAAAGACAAGACTCCAGCTTCTGTTTCAGAATTTTACATTATAGAATTTTAACCTTTACTTTTATTTTGACCATTATTTCAGTTGTAAGGATGGAAGGCTACTGTGCAGTCTTTTAAGATGTTTGGTTCCTGTGGTCTACTATGCACCAAATGTCTGGCCACAACTCCTCAAGCATAGGCTTTATGCCAAACTCTCTGGGCTTCTTGCCCTGGTACCAGCCAGTCTAGAGCTGCCCAGCATCCCAGACCAGTTGAGCTTGAACTTGTTCCACCTGACATGGGAACAGCCAGCACTGGCCATGTTTCTCTTCACAGCCATGCACTGACAACTCGTGGACCTCATCTGAGAAACTTCTGCACTGGTCTATCCTCAATCATTTGCAGCCAGCCTGGTCCTGCCATGCAACAGAAATTCTTGTTAATGACTTACTTAAACTTCTCTTTACCTGATATCTTAGCCTCCTTTGTAATTGTACTCACCCCATACTCTGCACCACATTGAGTGTCTTAATGAAGTCCATGTCTACTGCATTTGGTCTACCTTGATAGTTGGCAAAGGAAGCCGGTGCCAGAGTGATCTGTTTCTACTTTTGCTCCTCCCTTTTGTACTTTATCCCAGTTTCATTCCCCTCCAGGCTTTTATTTTCTTTCAAAATTTCCTCTAAAGCTTTCTTTACTGTTCATCAAATCTTTCAGATTTTTTTGCCGCTTAATAATAAAATCATTTTGTCCATTAAATAATAAAAATTGTTTCATCTCATTGTGGAATAAATACTTGTCGGGCATTACATTTACGGTTATTTTTACAATTTGAAAACATGAGCACCAAGGAGGGCAAAATGTAGCAGTGGTGTCACTCAGTTCCCTCACACACACACTAATTCTCCTCAAAACTGACAGCTTGTGAGTCAGCGCCACACAGCTAGAATATAAAAATACCCTGCAAGAAATACCTATTCCTGGCCCTGTTCCTCTGCAGGAGAAGCTGTATACAGCTACATTTCGAAGTCAGAGAGGATCCCAGAGTTATATTTATTATTATTTTTATGGTATTTAACATTGCCATTCTTGCATGTTTTTTTTTTCTCTCTGTACGATACTCTACACCTGTTAGTGTAGGAACTCAAATCTTTTGCCAGAGTAATGTTATTGCTGTTCTTTTGTTTGGTTGGTTGGTTTGGTTATGCTCTATCTGGTTTTTTAAAAGCAAATCATCCTGGCATGACTATATGTAAATTGCCCTGCTTAAGGACAGAATGTAACCTTTTTAACAGGAGATGACAGTGTTTTCAGTTGTTTGTTCTTTGTGGCTCTCAGCCAGTTATACATTAATAATTTTCATATATCTTCAAAGTGACTGGCTTGGTGGAAATTGCTGCATTTTTTTGTGCAAAGAAAGGTACAGTTTCTCTCTTCTTAATAGCCAGAAAGTATTCTAAAGTATTCTGGGGTTTTCTTTTTACGTTATTTCAGATGTAGCAAACTTGAAATTTTTTTAATGTTCTCTTCAGGATTTCTGTAATCAGATCCACTGTCATTCTGAGATGGTCAGAAACTCCAGTCATATTTTCTTTCCAGTGCCAACAATGTCAAACCTTCCATTTCTGTAAACTGTTTTATATGAAGAAATTACTGAACACTTTGCAGGCAAACTAATCAACCGGGGGAACACTTCTCTTATAAAAATTCAAACCATGTAACTCAGCATAGAAATAATATGAAGCAGTTCATTACTTGAAGTGATTTGTTATTCTTCTTACACCAATTTAAAAACAAACTCAAGTCCACCAAAATCAATGGATTTAAGTCCATTTTGATGTGTGAGATGGAAAAAAAAATCAACTCTTCAAGATAGATTTTGCTCAGTTAAAAGCAAATGTTTGACTTTTAGATTGAGTAATACATGAAATTAACAGTGAGGTCATGCAGAGTGACACGCGACTTGTAAGGGCTGCAGGTATGCAGTGTCCCCGTCCCCTGTGAGTCACCTGGTGCCGGGTACTGACAAAGAAGGGAATGCACCATTAGCTCCGTGATCAGTATCAGTGTCTCAGAGGAGCTCCCTGTTCCTCAGAGCTCTACGGTTAAAACCAATTCACCTGACAACGTTTGACCTTCGCAATTTCACAGAAAAAACTTTCAAGCATTTGCCTTCTCAGGTAAAAAAATGCAGTGCTTTTTACTTCAGCGCAACTAATAGGAGCAAAGTACGTCCACATGATTAAAGCAGTTCACTTTAGATTTACGGCAGAATAAATTAACCAAAGCTATACTCTTTCTTTTCAGAACATTTTTACCAAACATTTGTTTGTTCACAGCCCTGATAAAAGTAGTAAATTGGTGCAAAAGCACATGAAGAACTATACTCGGAGAGTAGTAAAGAATGATTTATTTGGAAAAAGCCCACATCAAATTGCAAAGGCTCGGTTTGTGGTTCAAAATTTTTTTCTGTTTCCAACCGTGAAAGGCTTGGAGCGTGCAATAGAGTGCGTTTATTGAATGTGCAGATGGGACAACCCTTGAAGTGACAAGTATGCTGGAGACCAGGATGCTTCTCTGAATAGGAGTCAAAATATTACATGGTTGTAAAAGAAGTCAAACATCATGCTGAGATGGAAGAGCAACCTGTAAAATGCAGGAAGATATCCTTTCACTCTCCTCAGCCCTCCTGAATTGCCCAGCTGGAAATCCAGCACTACTGTGAGGAAAATGAGATCCAGTTGAAGAAAATCTAGAAGAATGCCACAAGTGCATGAACACGGATGGAAAACCCTAGGATGAAAAAACTAGGAAAGCCCCAGAAGGAAAAACTGGAAGGGCTGGGGTGGTTTAGTCTAGGTGGAAACAGACCAGAAGTAACATGATAACAGCCACCAAATATGTAAAAGGCTGCTGCAAATTAAAACGGAGTGGTATCGTGTTTTCTCTGTGGTGGTTAGCATGAAATGAAAAGAGTTTGCATCTTTGCTTAGGCTAAACCAACTGATGTGATAAATGTGGACAAACTTGAAAGCATATAAAGCTTTATTAAACTTGAAACAGAAGCTGTGAATAAGACCAGCTTTGCTCCAACACTGCTGCTAAGGATGGCATTTTAGCACAGCAGCATTTTAGCACCATGTTAGCACAGCAGCAGCTTGTCCAGGCTGCAGGATTCCTGTGTGCTTGGGCATTTTTTGAGAAGAGATTAGGCAAAAATGATTCAGCATTAACTGCTTTGAGTTAGATCAGCTTTACTAACTGTGTAAGTCCCAGCACTGTGGGTCTTTTCTGAAGACTTTGGCCCAAACCCTCAAAAAGCACATATCCATCTGTTTAGATGCCCAAGTTGAATACTTAAGCAACGCTTAAAAAGCTGCTCAGCTGCCACCCAATTCTGTGATCACCTACACGTCTGTGGGTGGGCACAGGCAATTTATCCCACAGTTCAGCTTGTTGTGTCATGAGAGAGGTCTCACATCTGCTTTGCTACCAGGTCCCTCCCTCAGGAACAGTGAATGTATAAACCAGAGCAAATGCCCCCCCAAATTGTATTTGGACTATCACCACAGACTGGCGGAGGAGTTAAGGGTCTCAGCTGTGATGTGACAGACACTGACTGGTTCAAATCTGTGACTAGAGACATGGACAGGAACTTGAGTCTCTGGCATCCTAGGGTGAGCCCTATAATAGGTGAATTATGTAGCATCTTTCTCTGCCTAACAAATAATCAAGCTGGTACCAAAACTGGAGGCCTCTTCACATTATTTCAGCTGGTTGGGTAAATAATACACACTGAAATAAGATTTCATAAAACCTATGGAAAGATTTGAAAACACGTTTTAATGAAATTAGTTCAATTTGAGTCACCTATCCAGTCAATTCAATGAGTTGAAGATTCTGCAGGGTGATTTATATTTTAAAAAAAGAGATTAAAGGAGCACTGCAATATGGTTATGCTCCTTTATGCCTGTGAGAGCATGGCCTGAAGTCTGCCAGACTCCCAGTAAAAGAACTGTGGCAAACTCATTGAACTCTGGGGTGCAGGGTCAGGCTTTAACAAAAAAAAATCTTTGCAGTTTTCTAGAATTCATGTGGAATTAATTTAACTGCTTAACGGTTTTATATTGCCAGATGCAATTAAGAAGCTTTTTCTCATTTATTCACCTTCTTATTTAGGAGATTAAGATCCAGATAGTCTATCCTTGCAGCTGCACTTAAAAATAAATAAAATAAAAATACCATGACAGTTTTCACAATTAGCACAGGAAAAGCAGTTGCTTGGGATCTTATTTGCTACTACGTGATGTAAAACCACAACTAAAAAGCCTCACAGATTTAGGTACATTTGTTTAGCTCTGTTTACTGAAGTGAACATATACAGAAGTGAAATACATCCTAGATTACAAATACATACTAGAGTACAATGCAGTTGTAAATGAACTCTGCATTGAAGGTTGGACTTGTCCTTAATACACAGTTTTTAAACCATTATTACATGCTTTGAAAAAGCAAACACAAGCAATACAACAGTAACCCAGTAAGCAATAAGCTTTTAGCAGCAGAACATTTGCTTTTTTCCCCAGCTCTTGAAGACTTGATGCTTTTATTATTGCAAGGCCAATTTATGCTGATGACATTTTATCATATATCGGTTTGTTACAGCCACATGAATAAGTCCTCTGTAAGTAGAGACAATAAGAAATTTGCCAGCGAAAAGCTCTTGTATTTGACGCTGAATATGTCAACATAAGAAATTGGGCTGGGGCGTCTGCTTTTGCAGTTGGTTTCTATATGTAATGATTGTAGTTATGCTGTGGAACTCCCGTACTGTTCATCAAATTTTACTTTCTCTTCATCTTCTAATAGCATTTCATTTTCTGCTGCAGTTACAGTATTACAGCTACATACATAAATCCTCACCAGATATTTAACTGCACATTTTCACTTTTTTGTTCTTAAGTGGTGGTGTTCAGTTGCTTACTCTGGTCATTAGCTGTGTCCTCAAATTAGCATTAGAAGCAGCTCATTTTTCCACCTGGTTAGGTAAAGAAACCTCTATGTGTTATTTCTCTTGAAATAACATATAGAATTGGTCTTTGCAGGTGTTTGATACAATTCTGAAGAATTTAAATGCTCAGTAACAGAAGCTGCTGCAAGCAAGCTGAAGTGCATCCGTAACAAAAATAAAGCAGGATAGTTGCTTAATCCATTATCAAGCATGGAAAAAAATTTTCTTAATTATAAAAACATATGTAAACATGTTCAGCGATGTTAAAAATACCCCTAGATGTCTGAGTCTCTGGAATCAGCAGAAGCCTGTCACTGAACTTTTTAGGAAATTTTGTCTTAATTTTTATTCACCCACCCAATTTATTGAATTTTGGTAACAATTTCTGACTCGGCTTGGTTCTCAGCAGTTTTCAGTAGCTGCAAGCCCTCCCTTGTAATCTGTTAATAGTACATCAGTGATGGGTGCTTCTGCCTTCACCTCTTCTGTTTGAACTCAGGAGAGCAAAGATTATTGCCTGCCCTAAGAGACTTTGCTGTTCTGTGCTGTCCATGGCAGATCTGTCAACTGCAGAGAAATGATCCTCAGACAACTGGATAAACCAGATATTGACACTGACAAGAGCATGTGACTGGAGTTAAAGGTCAGAGATTCAAAGACTGTAGGACTGGGGCCTTAAAGATTTATGCACAGGATTACCCCGTGTGCTGTAAATCGCTGGCTTCACAGGAGATACCTGCAAAGTTAAAGGTGTACTTAATTCTTTGCGGAACCAGGCCTTGATAATCCTGTAAACACATGCTAATAGGGTTTCACCAGATTTACTGTCTTTTCATTCCCTCCTTCAGAAAATAAATACAGAAAATAATTACTTAACTTGCTAATTATATGATAAAAAAAAAAGAAAAAAGGTTTTATGTAGACTGAAGAATGTTAAGATGAGCTCCAACATCCTGCCATGCCAGATCTGATACCCTCTATAGTTTATGTCACCATATCCTGATGGAGATTAAAATAGATTAAAAAACCACCTGATTTTCATTGTCGCCAGTGCTACGCACAGTTTTCTAAAATAAGTAATAAAAAATAATTCAGAGTCTAAATACCCTCTCACATTTAAGTTTATACCCCAAGAATTAAATCCACCTTCTCACAAAGGACCAAAAATAACGACAGTTCCATCTAAACTGCGTGTTGGAAGTGCAGAAGGTTCTCCTGGTCTGGTGCTCCTTCTCTTTACAGGGTTGAAGGACACCTTTAATCCTTACAGCTGCTGAATGTCACTTTATAATTTTATTTTACCATATACTAAGTTACTTTTCTGTATTTACAGGAAAAAGGTTTATTGTTTTAATCTGCAGCTTTACATTAAGCATGTTACGATTGCAAAGTATGTAGAACTTTTGCAGTACAGCTTGTCAAGACAATATTGAAAACTTCGCTTTGGTCAGTTTTCAGTGAATCTTACGTATTTTTAAAATGTATTTCTAAGGATGAGTAACTGTGAAAGAGGAGCTAAAAGAATGCCATTTATTTAGACACCAGATACAAGGAAAAAAAGTCTTCCAAGGGATAAGCATCTAGTGTAATATTTACACGAACTCAGATTTACTAATGCCATTTTTGCAGTGGTTCTCTGAAGAATCAAGAATCATAACCAAATGTTATTGGCAGAAATCTTCAAGAAAAGTCGATGTCAAGTATTTGCCAAAATAAAATTTTAAAATACACACATGCCAGTGTTACCACTAGAAACGCTTCACAGCCAGGTAGGCCAGCACAACAAACGCTTTTCTACATTTATGTCAATCAGCTGTTCTTCAGCAAAGCACAGACGCTCCTTTAAGCACACTCATAACTGCTTGAAGGAATCAGACGTCTAATCAGAAAAAAGCAAACGTTCTGGTAACAGTAACACGTGACACAACTTGCCTACTACAGTGACACAGCGCAGCTTGAAGTTCAAGTATGTGTAACTTTCTATGCCCCTAAAAGTCTTCAAACAACTATTCAGAGCAATAGCAGGGTATCACCCACCTCTAAGCAAAATGGTAGCAACTTGCTCGTTGGGAGTGACTTTTTTTATAACATCCCTATCATGATTTCTTCCAAGCATTCACATGCACTTGAAAATTGATGTCTTACTATACTATCTGCTTGACAACTACATCATCCATGGCTAAGTCACTCTCATTGTATTAGATTAGCTGCAACTAAACAGATATTTTCATCCTAATTAACAAAAGACTGGCTAATAAAACCAGAATTAATTTTTGTTTAATGTACCGCTCTTTCCATACTCTCCTTTTAGCCTCTTTGCATCTTCTCCTTTAAGCTGTTTCTTCCTTTTCTCAGACTTTGCAGCTTGCTCCTTCCTGTCTTGATTTTCCTGCATTCAGACAGAACAACAAATAGAAAAAATAAATAAGAAGAGCTACTGAAGGAAAAGCTGATTAATAAACTCTCAATTTGCAATGAGTAGCTATTCTGAATATGCCCTATGCACACTTAAAACTCTCAGCTGCTGGGGTTTGAGGGTAAATAGCAGAACAGAGCTTCCTGGTCAATCCCTTTGGACTTTTCCATATGATGATGTCACCAGCAAACTATTTCATTAGCTTTAACTGCCACGTTGGACTATGGACTGAAATGCATTCTTCTTAATTAGTCCCTTTGTCCACAAAACAGAACATTAGTTTAACTTAATTAGCATTCTAGAGATTTATCCCATAGCAACCTTGATTTTACATTGTTTGTATTCAGGGATTTCTACCAGAAATTTCAGGAACTCTTCAACTGTGTTAAACAGCAATTCACACTTTCTCTTTAGGCACCCATTAAATTTGCCAGCTGTATTTCTGCACTAGTGTTCAGTGGCAGAGTCCAAGCTGGATGTCTGTTGGTACCAGTCGTACAACTGCCAGGATGGCATAAATCCTGCTGGGATTTACGCAGGCAGGCAGGACTCTGGTTTCTGCAGAGCTGCTGGTACCGGGATGATATGATTAATGGAGGAAGAGAAAGAAATTGAGCAATTGCTCCTAGTAAAGGAAGGAAGACCTTTACTCAGTGGAAGAGTATTTCTGGGTTTTGATAAGTGGCACAATGACAGGAGAGGGTAGTTCTCAACAACTGGGATAACTGTAGCAGAACATCAAGATGACAAAAGCCATTTTCTTAAAAGCTTATGCAGTCCTTGTTCCAGAGTTGCAATCATCATCAGAACGTTGCCATCACCACCTGGAAGCTTGCTTGCTTTTGATTGCAACCAGTCGGTAGCTAATCTTCATGTCGTAGGTAGATCAGTAGTTACTGGGCCTGCTGTCATAGAGATTTGTGATGTTAAGAGAAGGGCGCTGCTGTGTCATATTACAAAATTTAATAATGTCCAGGAAGATGTTGATGATTTGGTGCAGATAGGATTCTTGATGAGGCACGTCTGCTCTCCTTTGCAGAGAGTTTGGCAGCAGAAAAGACATTTTCCCATTATAGGGATAGATTTGGTTGATTGCTATGGATAGGCTGAAGAAGTCCCAGGAAACACGCACAGGTTTCTTAGAGCCTTTATGGAAAGTAAAAGCATAGGATCCTTTTGTCCAAAGAAATTTCCAGCCAAATAAAGAAAACTTGAGAACATTACTAGAGTTAGTCTCTCTGAAATACAGGAGCATTATAGGCTCAAGGTTATGGGGACCTTCACTGAATATCTAGAAAAGGAGAGAAAAACGGTGTAGTGTTGACAAAGAAAGAAAAAGAGGGTGCTTCTGAAAGAACATGGTACAGGCAGTGAAGTCTTATGTAGAGGCTAAAAGCCTTTCATCACTGTATGCCTCCTACACACTTGCCTGATAAATTCCTGCTGTGTTTTAGCATAATGTCTTTGAGATATTATCGCTGTTGAGATACTTGCAGATCTGTGGGCCCTGGGAGAATGTCTCTGTGTAACATGCCACAAGAAGTAAAGGAGGTGAATTCAGGGATACATTGTCCTGCTACTTGAGCAGCACACACAGAGTACTGAGAACAAACCAAAACACATTAGGAATAAATTTATGGATTGAGCAAGCCTGAACTAAATTGTTCAGAGAAATTAAAACAAAAAATATACATAACGATGCGACATAAACATACTTAACAGAGTTTCTTCAACACAAGAAGGCTAGACAAGGCAAAGTGGTAGCAAGGCAGAGTAATGAATATTCACAATCCCTTCTCCATCTCCTGGATTACTGAACACAGCTGTATGGATGAGATTAAATGATAGAGGGGTGTCACTTTAGATTTGCACTTTGTGAGACGTTAGATACTTGCTTGATCTTTGAATTAAAAGATGCTCCATGACAACTGTTTATCCCCACACTATCTAAAGTACATCCTGTTCCAACGCCACATGCACCCTACTGAGGAGCAGCTGCTCCAGCTCGGTTATCCTAGGGGAGCACTCGGAGGAACTATCCCTGTGCAAAGCTGTCTGTGTATAACCTCTGTCATCAACCGAGTACTTCCTAGAGCAGAATTTGTTTAACTTTTTTTTTCCTTTTCCTGAGATTAGACAGCCTCTTTGTTGGGAGCTCCTCTCTTGGAACAGCTGCAAGTGCTAAGAGAAATCAAATGTTTCTCCCAATCCCCTATAATCACACAGTATTCCTTTTCCCCGCAACTTTACAACTCAGTTCTCAGTGTATCTCCAATTTTGTTTTTTTTTTATCTTTGAGCTGGGAAGCTATTTTCTCCCTGTCTCCTTCCTCCTGCCATCTGCTCCTTTTACTTTTGAGAATTGGTAAAACAGTCATCAACCCTGGGTGACAAACCTTCTCCTTTTCACTGTGTCAGTTTTGGGGATCATTTGGGTGTTTGTAAAGCTTCCCCCCCACCTCTTCAAGTAGATGGAGAGGAAGAATGCAGATTCTTATTATAGTAATTTGATTTGTGTAGCTCAGTTTTTGTTACCTGAAGGCTACGAGTCCAGAAAGAACCCTCAGGGAATGAAGGAAGATTTTGTTTAAACAAAGAAGTAACAAACTCAAAATCTTTCTAGGTAAGCTTAGGAGCCATAAAGGATCACTATTTATCAAAATTATTTCCCTTCTTATTTGATGTGAGATTGGAAAGATAGCACTAACGATTTTGGTAGAGCTAAGAGACCTGCTTTACAGAGAAGGCTCATCTCAAAGTAAAAGTTACACCTTAGCCTTAAAGCTTCCATCAAATGGCACTGGAAAGAGATGATGCATGTAGCTGATTCTAGTGTAAAAATCAAAATCACAGAACAAAAAGATGCTTTAAAAATTAAACCCTTCAACTTTTCAGCATGTTGCCGTTTCAAGCACAAACAGTATCTTTACTACAGTGATAGGGAGAGAAAGCAAGGCAAGAGGGGAGAGGAGATTACATTACAAGTCTGCAATGGAGGTAACAGAGATGCATACAATGTGGCTAACAGCTGTGGTACCTCTGAGGTGAGGTGCTGCTGAGAAATGGAACCAAAAATAGGATGAAAGGGAGTTTACATGTTGGGTAGATAAAAAGAAGTTCCTTTCTAGTTGCTCCAACCTGGCTGTGAACAAGCAGCACCCAAAAAAGTAGTTTAAAACTTCTGCAGCTGTACTAGGATACTACATAACTTTTATTGGGACTGTTTCTCAAAAGAACTGCAGTTGCTGGATTTACCCCTCACAGCAATTTTCTCATATAGCTCTCCACAGATGCTGAGCCACTATGTTCTCAACCCTCTTAATGCTTTCCTTCCTGCCTAGAGTTTTAGGAACTCTAAGGATCAAGTGTTTTGCCATAGGATCTGTGGCTTGTAGGGTTTATTTTCCAGACTGTCTGTGGCGCTGTCGCATCGTTTTGGAGCCTGGGTAGCTGTATTGCTTGCAAAATTGAAGCCCAGTGCCTCACAGGATAAGCAGATAGTGGGATTATTACAGGATATATTTTTCATCTTTCATCTTCTAACACTTCCTCAGAAGCTCCTTTGTTTTCATCTGAAACTATGATGTGCCCTAAAGCACTCCTTCAGCCTCCCTTGCCTTGACGTTGCCCAGCATAGTTGTCTGTATTCTTGCAATACTTCTTGTCATGTGGACGGTCCCCTTTGTAGAAGGCAAATGCAGTCTGGGGCTCTCCTGGAGTCAGCACAGGAGTGGGGGATTATTGCTGTTCAAATATATAAAAGTGAAGCCACTCTCACCTGGCATTAAGAAAACCCTAGAGGAAGTACATTAGTTCAGGTGTGAAGTATGTAGTAAGGGATGTGAAATGGAGGTTTACTGGAGGCTTACTAATTGGAAGGTGCTGTACACAACTTTCATGGTGAAATTGCTGTTTTCTTACTCCTTATTGCAATGAGTGAAGTCTTATAAATTAATAAAATGCCAAATATAATCTCTTGGCAGATTCATAGTTTTGTAGGGGACACAAAACATACTGTTTTGAACTAACTAGTACAATGAAATACCTACATGTAAACATATCTCACAATTAGGCTTTGCCTATTGGAAAATTTACCTTTGGTCTATTGGCAAAGCCTATAAAGCATGTCACGTTGCTCATTCTTTCACACATCACTAAGCTCCTATTGCATTGAGGCCTGATTAGTAATTTTACAGTGGGAACAACAACGTGGAGGGTTCTTAGTTCTCCATAGCAAAAAAAAAAAAAAAAAAAATCACATTTTATATTTGCCCACATGCTCATTTCTTGCTGCAGGTTGCAAGCAAATAAACAGTTACTTTCATTTACTTCTGCAGCCAAGGTTTAGGTAGGCCAGCTTGGAGTATAAGAAAAAAAGGAATTCTTGCTTGCTTAAAAAAAAAAAAAAGTTCTCAATCTATTTCTAAACAGTCACAAATGCAAACCACCTGTAAGGCCTTGAGGAAGAGCTCTCTGAAGGTTGTCATTGTGCTAAATAAATCTTCCAAAGACAATTTTTTTCGGTCTTCACAAAGATAATCAGCAAGTTCTTCCTTTTTCTTTTCAATGGTGGCAAACTCCTTCTGCAGGTCCTTTGAAGCATCGAGACTGCCCTGAGACACAGGTTGCAACACAATTTATGCATATTAACAAGTAGCGCATATTAACAAGTAGCATATTCTGAGCTGCCCAGAACACTCAAGCCAGTTAACACAGAGCAGTCAGTTTTTAAAAAACTGACAGTTAAGATTTGTTCACAATGTGTGGTATTTTCTTCTTAATTGAACCATCTGCATTTCCCTGGTTTTTCTTTTGGCCCAAAGCAGCTCATCGTATGTTGCCACTTTCACCATACAACCACATGGAAATTTGGCACAACCTGGCATGACTGATGAAGGGAGATACAGCACCAGGATTTCTGCCTTTTAGCTTTAGTTAAGTGACCCTGTTTTGAGAACAGGAAAAGCTAGGATGTTTGGAAATATGCAAATTGGAAATGTGAAAAAAAAAAAAGCATATTGCAAATCTGTTCACTTTTTCTCCCCAAAGAGCACTGAGACAAAACACGTTTTTGTACACATTTATAGTTGCATCCTACATTTCATTTTTAGGGCCTCCCTTTCTTTTGCCCACACACAAAGCTGACTGGTCCTCAGCTGTTTCCTTATCACAATACCACATTACAGAAGTGGAGGAACATCTTGGATGCTCCTTCCACCAGGGCGCAGGGGGAGTGCAGTCCTGACCCTTTCCCATAGAGCTCTATGTCCATTTGCAACCTGAATTACAGTGCCTTTGAGGAGAGATTTAAAGTGTTTAGGAAGAAGGATGGGAAATGTGTCACACCCACATTACCTACTTGAAGAGATTTTGCATGCTGTGTTTTTAAATCGTCTGTTGACAAAAATAAACGCTTCTCTATTTCCAACAGTTTCTTCAAATTGGCACTTGCCTCAGCCCGCATAACATCAAAGTGGATTCTGAAAGGCCCACAAAAGGGACAGTACATTGAAGGCGTGAGTCTTTTGTTTTCATTAAGTTAAAAGATTATTATAAACAGTATCATCTTTGTAAATGAATGTGGAATTAATTGTCTAACCCAGACCCTGCTTTTGCAGGTAGTTCTCTATATAAATCCTTTTCTACGTGCTCAAACCCTCATCTAAGAAAGAATCTGTGCTTTTGCCCTCACTACCTCCCTGGGTAGATTGTGGAAGAACCTCACTGTTCTAGTATTCAAAAAACTCCTCCAAAATTTCCAGCCTATTTTTATTCATAGGCAACACACACTCATCTCTCTTGTGCCAATACTGTCCTTACTTAGCTGGTTCTTTTCCCTCCTTACCTTTTCTCCCTAATCTATTTGTAGTCCAAAATTGTATCTCTTCTCAGAGTTCATTTAGCTCACGTGGATACCCAAACACGTTACACTGCCAAAACAACATCTTCTATGGTTCTGACCTACTCTTTGTGCCAGACAAGAAGTACTGAATCAGCAAAACCTGGTGTGGTGTTTCACAGTGTATCCAGATGTGAGCAGCATTAGAAGAGTCCCTTGCAGGATTTGCATTGTAAACAGCTCTCCACAGGTTGATTAGCAAATCAATTCTCTAAGTTTGAAAGTTTGACTAAACTAAAGGGCAATTACTTTATAAAAAAGAGCACATTTATATCATTGACCAGCAAGATTTAGTTTCAGGTAACAGAAGTATTTCTATTATGACGCAACCCAAAAAGAAATTAATGTTTCAAAACAACATCCAACTTAAATTCTGCACAGATATAACTTGCAAAAGCCATAATATTTTCTGTGGCATTACTGAATAAAAAATACTTTCTTTTAATTATTTAGCAGCTACTTAAATGTCAATCCATCTCCAGATTTAAAAGTTACCCCTGCTTGTAGCTACAAGGAAATGTAAAACACTACAAGGTTCCTCTTAATTCATAACAGGATTAAAAAATGTTAATGCCGGTGCTATAAATGTGGATTCAGATTAGTGTAATTTAACATATCTCCATGTGATTCTTCTCAGCTAAACAGAAAGTGCTGGTGTTAGACTCATGAGGCTTTCAGGCACATGTGGGAAAGTCTGCAGAAACAGATTTTTTTTTTTTCTACCCACATACGTTAGAAACTTGTGCTGATACTCAACTCAGGGACTCCTGAGGTCCCTCGATTGCCAGTAAATCACTCCAATCATTCCCTCCTTACACCAGCTCTGCACATGTACCTCCTGATGGGCTTGTACATGAATATCACAGAAATTTCAGGGAAGATATGTTTCTATTGCAATAGAATAGAAGAATTCTATTGGAATAGAAAGAAGTAGTGGTGGAAGAAGAATCCAGTCCTTGAAAATGAAGGAGTTCACTATTTACACAGTTTTACTGGATCATCCGAAAGAAAAATCACACTGAGCTCCACATAAAAAGTCTTAACCAGGTTGATTTATAAATCTTAACAATGTTTGGTGTTAGAAGGGAACCTCTCTCTCCCACAGCAGAGAAGTCCTGTGACCTTATTACACCACCATAAAATGACTCAGCTCCTTGTTGGCTTTAAAGAGGTTGGCAATTCATACATGACAAAAACAAACAATAATGTCCTACCCTGCTGCCTTGGAAACAAAGTCAAGATCGCTGGGAAGCTGCAGCAGATCTGTGTGGGTTTTTTCGACCTCCTAAAATTGAAGTGAAAAATGGTTACCTTGCACAGTCAGTCAAAGAGTATGAAAATTTTTCAGCTGGACAACATCAGGACTGAAAAATTAGCACTTCAGTTTTCATTCTTATAAGTGTAGGGGTAAATTTAGTCTCGTTCATTCTTTGTCTCATGTTGGTACCCATAGGGAGTTAAAAAGAAAGCAAAAGGCTCTTTCAACTGCTCAGGCTTACATCCCACGTGCTGCCACAGTGCACAAGCTGACCAGAGATTTTGTCTTCATACCACTAAAATTAATTTCATTTGACAGATGCATTTGGGAGACGTGTCAACACAAGAGAGCAGTTGGAGAAGAAGAGAAAGAAAACAGCAAGCAGATATGTTAAACAAACTTGAGAAAGGAAACCTAGTGTTAAATCTCTAAACATTACTGCACATGGATTTGATCCCGTCTGCACAGAGAGCGGTGGAAAAGTTTTCATCGTATTTCAGGCACAGAGGCTTACTCTCCAGACACCTACAGTGGGGTGCTACTGAGGTCAAAGCCCCTTAGTTTCTGGGGAATGAATATTTGAGAATAACGCATGCAGAAATAATTTCACAGTTTTGTTGTACCTCCAAAATATGGTGAAGCAGAGTAATGTGGTTTTGGTTTGCTTTTGTTTCTGTTAGTCTGAGCAAGGCACTAATTTTAAAACCTCCAGCATCTCCAGTGTGACGCCCCTAGAAGACACAGAAAAAAGTTCCTTCCTTCAGTTTCCAAGTCTTGCATTTGTATTTTCTGTTATCTTTAGAAATATAGCAATTAAAGAAATCAGTTTACTTACATAGTTCAGAAAGTTTCCAACTTTAAGAATCAATTGGCAGAAAACTGGCAGTCGGTGACTGGTAAGAAGTGCTGAAGAATAAAAAGAGAGAGATTTTCAATAAACTAAATTAAATGATCTGAAATAGGATTTTCCTTAGGTTTGACAGCGGGGGGTAATAAAATTCTCATCCAAGATCATGTCAAGCCATTGTTACAGATTTGGAAATATACAAGTACAGAAATAAATCAGCTGAATGGAAGTGGAATGAGTAAGTTTCTGTTGTGGTGTCTTCTCTACAAATAGATGGAAAACTAGTTTTGCCATCAAGTTGGGAGTATAGATGTGTCATCCCTGCAGCCGCTTATGAAGGAGAACCACATATGAGAAAGTGTATAAACTTGTGAAAGTCTATAGCCCCCATTTCTAGCACATTATTATTCTAGGTTAAGAAAAGCAAAGGGCTTTTTGCCTTGTTATCATCGTTAGTGGGAGTGATAACCAAAAGCTGTGCATTTTAGCAGAAGAATCTGGGGTAAGAATAAAGTTTTTGGCAGAACTAGAACAGAAATGCTGACCCACGCAACGGGATGGAGGGTAGATGGGTGGGACTGCAGAGCTGTTGATTGCAACGCAGTAAAGAGTAACGATAGCACTGACATCAGCCAGCCAGGTATAGCCAAGTTTTATGTGCAAACATAAACAAAAGTTTTGCAGTTTAACTCTTCAACAGGAGGTCAATGACTCTCTAAAACTATTGAACTAATTGGTAGAATCCAAGATCAACTTCAAGAAAGAGCTAAAACTAAAACCAAGGCTAATTTTGTGTGAAGGGGGTTGCTGAAACACTGGTGAACATCATCTGGGACATCTGTTTTGGAAGCCAAACCAGATTCTGGTATGTCACTGTGGCCTGCTCCACCACAGAGCTAAGCTGGACTGCAACCAGTGTGCACTAGATGAAAAACTAGAACTGATTCATTGTTATGGACAAAAATCTCCACTGTGCACAAAAATTTAACCTGTATTCAAACAGAATCTGGCACTGACATAAAGGAAATTTTCTTCTTCTCTGCAGAACTGCTGACAGGAGAGAGGTTTGTGTTATTAATGTCAACAGAAGCTCCACTTCAGAGCAAGACAGCACAAAACGTAGTTCTGCTGAATGAATTCTGGAAGCAGGAATCTACAGAATCGTTTTGCCATTTGCTACATATTCAGCAATTAAAAGGTTAATTTTGATTAGATTATAGCATATGTTACCACTGATGCTATTCAAGTAGAAGAGAGGCTTCCTATGACTGGGCCTGGGCATAGACACAGCACTGATGTACTTACTTTCACAGGCTGTCCTGATAGCTCGTGCTTTTGGCCACAGACACTCCAGCAGAACCGTTGTTTCCTCACAAATCAGCATACATTCAATCCGCAACTGGTAGCTAAAAGAAGTCAGTGGAAAAAAACCCCAACAAATACCACAAAAACAATCCCCACAGGCCTGATTAATTGACTTGTGTTCAGCAAGAGAATCACCCATTTTAGGCAAAGTGCAGTACCAGCATTGTTACATGCTCTTTAATGCTCTGACATGAGAACTGGATTATAAATAAATCAAACACTTAGATATTTCCAAAGATGCCCTAGAAACAATTATCTTCTCTTCTTTCAGAATGCAATGTTGCACTGACATCTGGCAGTGACTTCCTTGCGTGAGGCCATAATTTTTTATAATTCCTGGGCAACACTAGCCAGGACTTTTGTTCTTCCTTTCAACTTCCCAAACAGAAATTAGAAATATTTTTGCATTGATGTCCTTTAATGATATTTATGCCTCACCATGGATTAATATTGTGGAAGAGCCATGAAAACATTTTCTAAAGTACTTTTAAAGCTAGCTGTAAGTTTGAGAAAATGAAAAGGCATATTTTCACCACGACATTTTCAGAAAAGTGTTTCTGTTTGTGGCATGGCAACTGATCAGATTTATGGAGAGTTGTTGCTATGAATTACAACATATCACCATATTTTTATGAACAGCATAAAGATTTCTCTGCGTGCACCTCATTTGACTTCGTAAAAGTGAGGGAGGTGGTGAAAGCACAGGCACTGCTGTGATTCATTCACGGTTTTGTGGGCACTCTTTGGTAGACTGGAATCTCTAAACCAGGGGTGGAGTGAATCAGCAGCCTGGTGGCAGGATTCATTCTGCAACTTCATGCCATGCAGATAGTAGCTGTACAACAGTCAGGAGTTTTCTCATACCAAGGTTAATTTAACTGTAGTTTGCCAAAGGTGTCTGAAAGCCTCTTCAGCCTTTGGGAAGGAAAAGTTTCTCAAACCAGCTCTACAAATAGTAGTCAGATGATTTATCCTGAAGACTGAATATGAGGAACATTGCTTTAGCATAGGAAACAGAGACCTTAATTCTTATGGACAAATCTTATAAGAACCACACGAATGGGTTGAAGACAAGGAGAATTTTGCTTACCTAGGAACTTCGAAGAGATGGAGATAAAACTGATCTGCATTTGCTAGTTCTGATTTTTCTTCTTTGAAAGATTTCAGGCTATTTATCTAACAGGGAATAAAACAGTAAAATAACCACACAGATATTGTGGGTGCCCATTGCTTCTTACAGGTATGAAACGGGCTTTTCTGAACTTGCTGGGGGCACAGGCAATGGGACTGAGGCAGATGAACAATAAATTCCATATATGAACTTGTTTGTAAGGGCAGATGCATAGGTTTTGTTTTGGCTGGAAGGTCATCTGCATTTGTATAGCATCTTGTAGGATGAATCCCTGATCCATAGGCAAGGATTCAGCAAGCTATAGTGCATAGAAATCCCGCAACCCCTTTAAAAACATGGGTCCTTTCCCTTTCTCCTCATTGAAACCTGCTCTGAAAGGCTCTTTATTCACCTAAGTCCACAAATGCTAATGTACTTCATCCATCTAATTAAAATAATGGGAACAGAGAGCAGCACTTAGTCTACACCTGTGCTGAGTCTCCCAGTGTGCTGTTGCCTAATCTCTGTGTGAAGAGGCCAGGCCGTTGCTGGGGCAGACTTCCCACCACTCTACCTTGGAAGTTCATTGACTGAGATGGTGCAGGAGGATATGGGATCCAGTCATAACTTCTTGCTTTAGCAGTGCAAGTGTTTTAAGCTAAGCACAAAACACGCTGAACTCCGTCAGAATAACACACTTAATACCTCATGGTCTTCAGGCAGCAGTTTAAGTAGCTGCTTCAGTATCTCAGCATCCAGCTTGGATCTATCCCCTTTCTGAATCATGTTAACAATCTCTTCATTGGAGCTGCAGGAAAGAGAGAAGTGCTGTGGAGCAATGGCACAGGGAAGAGTGACATGACAAACAGAAGAGACCCCAACCTCTCAGCTAGCACTATAGGAGTAAATGAAGTAACTTACTATGCTTGCCTGCCATTACATTTTGGATCTTAGTCCTCAGAAGTACAGTGGAGATATGAAAAAGCAAAGCATTTTTTTTTAAGCCTAAAGCAATATTCCTCATAATTTAGATGTGCTTTCTGGGCTTTGTTCATCTTTATGCAACAAACCATGAAGGCCCTCCTTTTTCTGTGGCTGTCCAGTGTCACTAGGAAGAGATTTACTTTTGGATTCCTCCACTGCTTGCAGCAAAGCCAGTGCTAAAACCAATGGCTCTCCTCCTGCTGAGAAGTATTTATAAAGATCCCAGAAGGTTTTGCCCAAAATCCTTGCCTGAAACTTTGGCAGACAACATGTCTTTGAAATGAGTCCAGACTGCTCTGGTTTGGGCTCTGGAGAGCTCGGCTCCCTGCAGCCACCGGTGCTAATAGAGGCAGCACCCAGCTGCAGAGCAGCCTCATCCCTCATGAGTGCAAGCAGGGCTCAACTCTTTGATCCCCTGGTCACTAGCTGCTCTCAGGAGAGCTTCACCACTGCCCCGGGGAATCATGCAGAGAGAGGAAATAGCAACTGGATTAGGCTATGCACAGCTCTTCCCCACTGAGAAGCAGTTTGCAATGGAAAAAGAATAAAACAATCGTAAAAAAAAATCCCTCTGACTGATTCTGATTTATTCTTAACACAAAGGAACTTCTAGGCTGAGTTTCTTTTTGAAGCCCTTGTAACATGGGCCATTGCACAAAAGGCAGGGAGACATCAGAACATCCATCTTCATCCTGCAATAGTTTCAGGAAATCTAAGAGTAAAGATATTTTGCCAAAAACTAATACAGATCCCTTTCTTTTGTTTTTTTCCCCTCCCTGTGAGGACTGTGACTTGGTAAATTTCCTGTTGTTTAATTATAGAAACTGTTTCCTATTTATAGAAAAACTGCAAATAAAATCTATATACAATTTTGGATCTGAACCCTTGGAGATGTGTCTTTAAAATCAATTAAGTAACTTGAGACTTTCAATCAGGAATCTTCACTGATGGTTGCTGCCAGCAGTTGATATTTATGTCAATAATACCAAACAAAAATATGTTTCCACATGATTTTGCTGTTATTTATGAATATTGTCTCTTTAGGAATTAGTGGTCCATTTTAGGTTTAATACCAGTGTGAGACATGATATTAATTTTCTGGAAAGAGACTGCCACATCTCATTAGTTTTTAAAAAAAAAAAAAAAAAGAAGTTGACTCCTTTCTAAAGACAGATACTGGTTGTAAAGTATTTCTGCTAGATTTATTTCATTTAATGTCTGAATAAACACATAGACACATCAAATAAGTAATTCAGACAGTACCCTCCAAATCTTACCACTTAAATTGCTTCAGAACTATACTCAGAAGGAGGCTTTTCTTTGGATCTATGAATGTGATCTGTGAAAAGAAAAAAAAGCAGTCAGCTAGAAATACATTTACCTTGATTTTAATGGAAATTTTAGAGCTTTTGTTTGTTTGTTGGGTGAGATTCATTCTTCTCTGGTAATAACATTATCAACAATCTTCATCAAACTTAGAGCAATTACAATGGTACAGGTCATTAGTTCTATTTTAAAAAGAGAGAAGCAAAGGCATAGAGAAGGGAATTGATTTGTCTAGAATATTCCAATTTATAAGAATTAATACTGAAATGCCCATGTCTTCCCCTCTCAGATGAAGACATCTCCCTCAGCAGTTACTTCAACATGTTTAATTCTACACTTCTCCCGTGCTTTTTTTAGGTAATCTTAGGCAATGGTTATAAAAATATTTCAAACTTTCTTATTATAAATGATTGACAACAATAAAGAGTGAATAAGCTTTTCTCTTCCAAGAATTTTGCCGGGCTGTACAAAAAGCAAGCAGTCCAAGTACCTCTTTTGTTTTCTTTATTTTTGGCCCCATTTTCTCCTTAGGTGCTGTTGGCGGGACAGAGAAAAGTAGCTCCAAGCTTGCGTAGTCAGGCTCTACAAGCTCCCTGCTGCTGTTTGGCATCATGGCCCACATGGAGCGACTGTCTGGAAGAGGAAAAACACTTCAAGATAGACCACAAAGGTAGAGGAGCACTTTCAAGGCAGTGTGATTTGTGGAAGGGAAAACACTTTAGAGGATGAATGAAATACAACACTCATTAGTCCTGGACAAATGTTAATTATTTAAGAGTGGCAGCTCCCACAGACAGCATCCTGAAGGTTTGAAGGCTAATTAAACCTGGAAAACTACCACCACATTTGATTCACTGAACTGAAGGCAGCAGATGAACTTAATGGGCTGCTCCAAATTCTTTTGGCTATTGCTGACTGGCTACACATTGCAGAATTGTGGGACCAAACAGGGGATGTTGCATCCAATTAGGTAATCATCTCTCTTTGCAAGAGATAAGGACTCCCAAGCCCAGCATGATTACCAGAATCATCAGGAGCCATCTGAATAACACATAGCACTTTGAAACATGAACTTGTCTACAACACTGGAATCTTTAATGAAGGATCTCACCTTTTTCTTTAGGAGAGATTGCAACAGTGGCACTGAAGACATTGTGGATGAATCTGAATTTGTATCTCTGCCCAGGAAAGCAGACTGTGGCTCAAACTGTTTTTTTACATGCTTGTTTATGTATTTTATCATAGCAGCAAGTTCTTACCCCCTGCTGTCCACTTTTCTTGGTGATAAGCACAATGGAGAACAACTACAAGATCTGTGTTGTGTGAACCGAGTATTAAAAGCTGCAGCAAAAATGGAAATGTATTCATAGTCTCCTTGCTGAAGGTTGAACAGGACTTGCAAACCATTTTGGCAGGCCACATGTTAACCATAGACCTTAGTGTTATTTTGTGTGAGGGGAAAAAAACCCCACACAAATCACATGGCTGTGGTCACTATGAAATGAAGTTGGAGGCTACACCCTACCCAGCCATATTGACAAGAGTTTTCAGCCTCAGATCTTGGCTGATGCATCTTCTGGCTGTGCAAGAAAAAAAAAAAAAAAAAAAAAAGTAAAAGCTTCAGCTGAGAAGACACTTACTGGTGATGTGTCAGGAGTTCATTAGGAAGAACCACAGAGCATGACCGTTCAACAGATCTTTCCACTCAACACACTCGGAGCATTTTGCAAACCTTAATTAATACAGACTCACAACATCACTTCACCAAGTAATGAATAGAGACTAAGAGATTAAGAGAAGAAAATTTTAGCAGCCACAGAGCCTCAGTTCAGTGCTTTTCCCAAACTACTATTTCCTCCATTTATTGGTGAAGGCCTGGCTTTCCATATTTATTTGTGATTACTAATTTTTTGTAGGATGAGAGCGGACAATGGGACCACCTGTGTAACCTGACTTACTGAGTCAAGGCCTAGCCCCCTGACATTAGCGTTTTTGTTTGGATGTGAAGTAAACGAACCGATTACCCCGGTGTCACAAACATGCACGTACGTCTTGCTACGTCGAAGGGGAGCTTCTGCCAGTGAAACACCTTCATCTTCAATGTCGGCATCTTCTTAGGGTGGGGCTGCCACCCGTATCCACAGGTAAGATGACTGCACTCAGGATTACTGCATGGCTGGGAAGGTGGGAGTGACGGGGCATTTATGCCAGGCACGGGAAGGGGTGGAGGAGGCACCTTACACCCAGAGGGTAGCGGTGCAGGGGTTGGCAATAGTGGTAGCAGAGATGGCATGGCAGACTGTCCTTGGGAGGATGAGGAAACACCTCGCTGGGAAGGCGACATGTTCCCTGGAGATTGCTGTGCCTTCCCGGAAAGGCCAGTTGTTGGAGAAAGGCTCAGGTCTGCACCGGCGCTCTCCTCTTCCAATTCCATATCAACTTGAATGCATTTGTTCACCTTTTGAACAGATCTTCTGGACACTGTTTTGTGGTGATTTGGGCACTGCATGCTTGATAGCAGGTTCTCTGTGGCTTGCCCCGGTCCCATTTTCCTGCTCTACAAGACAAGGAGGAGGCGCATGGATTAGCAAAATTCCTCACAACTGCCGGCTACTGCTAACTCCCAGAAAAACAGAAATAACAGTGACTTTCTGTCATGGTTTAAGCCCAGCTGGCAACAAAGCGCCATGAAGCCGCTCGCTCACTCCCCCGCCCCCCCCCCCCCCCCCCGGTGGGATGAGGAGGAGAAAATACAATTAAAACCTTGTGGGTCAAGACAAGGACAGGGAGGGATCACTCACCACTTATGGTCAGGGGCAAAAGACACTCAACTTGGGGAAAAAACAAAATCAATTTAATTTACTACCAATCAAATCAAAACAAGGATAATGAGAAGTAAAACCACATCTTAAAACACCTTCCTCCACCCCTCCCTCCTTCCCAGCTAAACTCCACTCGCAGTTTTCTCTACCTCCTCTCCCTCTCAGCGGTGCAGCGGGGCAGGGAATGGGGGTCAGTTCGTCAGACATTGTCTCTGCTGCTCCTCCTCAGGGGGAGGGCTCCTCACTCTTCCCCTGCTCCAGCACGGGGTCCCTCCCACAGGAGATAGTCCTTCACAAACTGCTCCAGCGTGGGTCCCTTCCACGGGCTGCAGTCCTTCAGGCACAGACTGCTCCAGCATGGCCTTTCCCATGGAGTCACGGCCATCTTCGGGGGCATCCCCCTGCTCCGGCGTGGGGTATTCCACGGGCTGCAGGTGGGCATCTGCTCCCCCGCTCCCCTCCATGGGCTGGGGGAGGACAGCCTGCCGTCTCACCACGGGCTGCAGGGGCATCCCCTCCTCCGGCGCACCTCCTCCCCTCCTCCTTCACCGACCTCAGTATCTGCACAGGGGTTTCTCTCACATTCCACTCTCCTCCCACCGCTGCAGGTTTCCCCTTCTCAAATCTCTTCTCCCAGAGGCACTACCACCCTCGCTGATGGGCTTGGCCTTGGCCAGAGGTACGTCCAACTCGGAGCCGGGGAAGCTTCTAGCAGCTTCTCATAGGAGCCACCCCTGCAGCCCCTCTGCTGCTACCAAAACCCTGCCACACAAACCCAAACCAGTTTCCCATTAAGGTAAATGGCAGAAATATTTCTATCTATCTGCTTTACAAGTGACATTTCATGGTGGTTTAAGCGGTGTAAGTCAGGAGCAAAGAAGTACTGCTGGCCATAAGGCTCCTTTTTGACTTCCCTTGATCCTTCTACCTTCTTGTTGTGACAGAGAAAGGAAAAGTAAATGCTATCAGCATAATAGATCTCTACCTGGTTGCTTTTTCCCCCTTGTTGCTCAGCCATTCAGTAGGATTTTTCTTTTGATGGGTAAATAGATGCGTCCTACAGAAGTTGCTACAGGTGCTCTGCAGAGGGGACTTCTCAAACAGGAGGGACACAGACACTTGTTCCTAAGAAACCATGTTACCACAACTTACCTTGAGTGCAGAAGGGTAGGGGTTTTGAGAGAAACTCTCAAAATAGCCTAATAAATTAAACAAGCTACAGCTGAGGAGAACTCAGGCTGAGCTGCTTAGGGACCTGTGACCACACAGGGAAATGACTGATAAGCATTAAAATGAGTAAGATGGTCTTATTTTGCCCTTCAACCAAATTTTCACCTAGGACGAATCTTTACATTTGTCCAGAGACTATACAGTTCTCCCAGAGCCTCTTGCAAAAGGCTATGTGGAAGTGCCCATCTTGTATGTATGCCCAATTTTAAACGTGGAAGTGGGCCTACCTAAGTTAGTAGCACGCTTGCTGGCTCAGGACTTGGTTTTGTTTGCTTGACTGAGAAAACCTTTCTTTTGCAAACACTTACAACTCCTGTGGATGAACAGTGTCCTGGGACACTTAATCTCAGTAGCTGTAGTTGCTTTGTGATTTCTCTCTTTAGCTAACTTCTATAGCAATGGTCATCAACAACTGTAGAAACACCACATGTTAAATCAGGAGCAATGAGCAAACTATCACCCTCCAGAAATGACACAGTAGGTGCGGCCTTTTTAGGGACTGTGTGTAGAGAGAAACAAAGACCCCCCTCATCCTAGCCCTTACACAAGTCTTTAACAAAACACGCATTAGTAGCATCAGCAGCTTTAATGGAGTTAACTGGCTGGGTACTTTCATTTTTATTTTTAGTGCAGGATCAGAGTCTTATTTGGTATATAAACTATGTTTATGTTCCCAAAGGACTAGATTAATACTTATGAATGACTGTTTTTCTCCTGACACAGCAATTTTAAGTAATGACTCACACAGACAAAACTCTTTAAGGGAGCTGCGTTAAAATCTACAATTGATGCATCTCTAGTCCATAGTACAGCTCTAAAGCATATCCTATAATTTGAAACAGTTTGTCTTTGAAACCTAGCAGTCCATACTGATGATAGTGTCCAGCTCTTACAACAGCCTCAGTAAAATCGTGAACCAATGGATCCAAGGCAAAAGAAAGCAATAAAACTTTTGATCTGTGTTTTTAATCTTAATCTAGTAGGAATGACTTACGTTAAAAACATTAAATGTTAAATCAACCAGAAAATAACACTTGATTTACATACAAAATGGAAACAGTTAAAATAGCTAAGGCAAAGGCCTGTAACAGAAAATGAGTATTAACTGTATTTGCTGTTTACTTAAATTAATTTGTTGTTGGTTTCCATAAATTTTTTTTTGCACAAATAAGCACTAACACTTCCCCAAAGGTAAAGCAGGCTTACATTTAATTTATGTAAACAACTTAATGTATCCCCTTTAGGACTTTACAGTCTTTGTGCTAAACTTGTACAGATGTCTGTAATTACCCTAGCAGGACAAGTGAGGGATTCAGCACTATGAAAGAGCCTAATGAGAAATAAGCCACTTTCTGCTAGAAATATTAGGAGTAAAATGAGCTGATTAAAAAAAAAAATCTTATTAGAAATAATCATGTTAAAATTCTGCTACTTGTTTATTTTAATTAAGCTATTGGAGGAATCAGTAGAAGGCGATTAATTAGGAAGCTCATTTTTTTTTAATCAGAGTGCTCATCTAAATTGCTACGGGGTTTGTGTAAAGGAAAGTCTTGTTTTTGAAAATCCTAATAAACAAGCAATACTACACAAGAAACAGCTAATATGCTTTGAATGATAAATAGGCTTATAATAATGTACCTCCAAAGATTATACTTTTGAGACTATGTAGAGAAATCCATGCTCTTAGGAAGATTAAAGCTTTGGTATAACTTCAAGGCAGCTGTAACTTACATTGCTGATACTGTTCAAATGAGCTTGTGGGTATATTTAAAAAAAAAATCTCTGCATGAAATTTCTCCTCGCACAGTGCAAAAATCCACCTCTAGTAAATATATACACATATACATACACATCTGAACGCAACCAGATAAGGACTAACATACTGCAGAAAGCTCCAAAAGCTCAGTAATTGGCTGGCACCATTTAGGCAGGGCAGGAAACGGAGATTGACTCAATACACCGGTCCAACTCTGATGATCCAGTTGAAATCAATTAACTTGCAATTAACTGTGAAGCTGTTTTCAGTGCTCTGCTGCTCTACCTTTTGTTTTATCGGGAAAGCTGCTGATGTTTGAGGACTGCCACAATACAGGCTTTCATTTCTGTCTGCTTACTGACACGCTAAAAATAGGCATACTTCTCATTAGCTTAGAAAGAGAAGTTGTATTTTGATGGCATAGGGTGTAGATTTTTAAGTTAGATCCAAAAAACAGCTTACCTCTGTGTCTTGGGCTATGTAAGCACTCTCATTTTTTCATTTCTAGTGTTGCTGATGGGCTGATGTAGGGCTATGTTATTTTTATAAACTTGATTTTCTTTGTAGCTGGAAGTTCATTTATTGGTCATTATAATGCTGGAAACAGGGATTTCAATGAATGCTTCAGAAAACCTGGTATTTCCCCTTGTGTGCTATTCCTAAAGTGTTTTTTGGAGGGGGGGAAGTTGTTTAAAAACTGTGCCTCATACACTCTCAAGGTAACCATCAAAAGCGTAAGCACAAGAGTCAATATCTGCAATGCAAGATATTTTTGAGGGTAAGATGTTCTGCTTACCAGATGGCTGGAAGTGAGCTACAGGATGTATAACCCAACCAGGGACAGGGTTAGTCACTTGATTATGCAGATAGATGGTCCCTAACTAGTACAAAGCTATTGATCGTTACCTCTGAATGGGCTACACTTGCTATGGTTTGGATTCAGGGACCTGCTTGCATTAAGAGGCTCCCAGTGTGATATTCTTTGCTGCTGACTTTTCAACAGGTGTAATTAATTCTTGATGTTTATGATTCTTACAAGGATAAGAATAAGAAGTAGAAGAAATTAGAGATCTTAATCCTTTCTTGCACAAATAATCTTGTTGCTATAAGGGTCACCCTCTTCCTTTCAGACACATTCCTAGGGGTCCCCAAGGGTTTTTTGCAATCTGGGTTCAGAGAGGTCTTAGGGGAACAGCAGTTCTTTGGAAGTTACCCTCCTCCTTTTGTTTTGACTCTAATATGGCTGCAAACATGTGTTACAATGTCAGAAAAAAGAGAAGAATTTTTTTTCTTTTTTTGCTTATTACTAACAATATTTGTTGTTGTCAAAGTGTTTCAAAGGATACCATTATCCCCATTTTACAGATGTGGGAACTGAGGCACAGAGAACTGGCTTGCCCACAGCCACTCAGGAAGCCAGTGGCAGAAAATAAGTAGCCCACGTCCCTGGCATTTCATTTCAGTTCTCCAGCAGTCAAAAATCTGTTTAGTCTTTGCAATCTAGCAAGTTACCCACCTCTCCCTCATTAAGATCCAGCTAATGCTGTGCCTCCATTTTCTCATATCAAAAAGCTGGAAACAGTTGGAAACAAAGCAAAAATGCTCACTTTTCACTCTGGAACTGCCTCTGCTGTTGGCTGGAGTGTGCCTGGGAAGCCTATGTGCTTAAGGTCTGTGGGCTCAGTCCTAGTGATGGAGTTAATGAAAAAGCCCTCTAAGGGAACTGGGTGCACTTTTTGGCAGCTGGTGGGAGGGCAGGAGCCTTGGGATCTGCTGCAGGTGGAGCCTGGACCAGCAGCTGTGGGTGGCAGATGTTGGGGGAGACTGCTGCTAAGACCCCTTCGCTGGCCTGTGTGCCCTGCGGCAGGGCGGTGAGGCAGTTCAACCAAGGAACCGTGTGAAGGTGTATGTAGAGTACGGCGGTGGGCTGTGAAAGGTAGGAGGCTGGGAGAAGGTGGCTTGCAGGACTAACTGAGGGCTTTGTAGAGAGTAGGGATGAACTCTTCAAAATGGAAAGGAATTTTGACAGTTACTTTAATTGGGGCTTGTATAGCTGAAGGGATTAATGACAGGATATAATAGCTTTAATCTTTGGATGTTTGCTAGGTTTGGGATAGGTCATGGTTTGGAAGAGATTACCATGTTGGCTGTCATTTGATCTACATGCGGTTATGCTGTGGTCTGCACCCAGACCTCTGCAGGCAGCTGTGTGTGTCACAGAACATGCTTTGTGGAGGTCAGGGTCTCTCCTCTGTCCTCTAGAACTCTACAAGCGAAGTAGAGCAGTTGAAAGTACCTGGAAGGAGAAAAACCCTTCTGTCCTCCTGTTGTCCCTGGGGTCTCTCCAATTAAGGAGGTATTTTAGAAAAGCAAACCATTTGTCTGTGATTCAGGATGGGTTTGTAGACTGCTACTATGGTGAATGCAGTCACTACTCTTGGGGCATATTCTTCTGTGTGTATGGTACTGGCTCACCAAAGAGGATTAACATATAGACCTGAAAGCGTTTCTGGACTCCTACTACTCCTATCTTTTCTGAACTACTCTGCTTCTCTTATATCTGGTTCTTGCTGAACAGAGAATCATAGAAATGTTGGTTGAGAGCGACCCTGGAAATGGTCTTGTCCAAGCTCCCCTTCAGGGGACTATCACCACCACTATAGATCAGATCAGCTATGGTTTTGTCTAATTGAGCTGTGAAAACCTTAAAGAATGGAGATTACAAAATATGGCAAAGTGTATAGAAAAAGTCTGTTGGCCTCCAAGGATCAGTCCTGGAAATTGTGTGCTATTAGGGGTTTCATTTAGATTACAATATCAAGTTGTGGGTTTCAAAGGATCACAGCAGCACACATCATAGATCTGTTACCCTTTTTGCCTATGCTGCTTCTTCTTTGGGCAAACCTTATCTCTCTGTGGTAGCTCTGACTTTCTGCATCTATTCTGACTGATGGATTTGGTAATTAATTGTCACCAATTCATGACTAAACTCATTGCAGATTATGTTGTATGAAGCTGCATAAGTACTAAACAAACACATCAGGTTCTGCATGCCCAGAGCAGGGCAAACCAACCGTAACCATAATGTAGGTGTCATCAGCAAAGACTGCTGATTCTAGAAAAAACCTACTTTGACAGGCTGGGAGTGTATCTAAACTGACTTGATAGGAGCTGACTGTCACAGTGTGATTCTTGTCTTCTGACTTTGAGTAATGTAAGCGGAATCTGCTTAAAGTCTCCATTAGGGAAGAGCAGAACTCCTGCTAATTCCTACTGACACCTGGCTCTCTATGAATTGTCACACACAATTCTTGCAAGAGTTGTTCATGCTGCAGCAAAGACAGCGTTAGAGAGTCCCTAATGTGAATTAAGTACTAGCATAGCATGGATGAAAGAGTGAGTTACACTTACAGTGCTGAATATGCTCATTAATTTGCAGTGATCAAATTCTCCACTGGTATTTAAGGTCTGGTACCTGCTCTACACAAAGGAATCAGAAACCTTTTTCTGTATTATGGACCTGCATTTCCATTGCAAGTCCTGCAAACAAGGTGGTTATTCTGCAAGATTGTCACCGTGTAGTAATTGCAAACACCTAGAGAGGTCCTGTCACTATCACTGCCCCATTTTAAACCCTCTGTAGTCATGCTTCTAGACATGGCAAAGCTGTTTTTCATATCCTGCCCACAGCTTGATGGTAAGGTGACCAAACAAAACGTTGGTTCTGGTGGAGTTTGTTCATGACTGTATTTGCTTTCAGATATGTTAGGTGAATATAACCCCATGACTAACATGTTCACCCATATTTCATGGCTGGGACTACTACCACATAGAGCAAGCTAGGATTGGTACAATACTGATTTTTAGTATTGGTAAGCTTGTATGTTGTACTCAGTTGACCACTGTGTACAAAAAACCCAGAAATATGAAGCTGTAGGTCCAGGCTTTATGTTTAGACAGACTGAAAACTGGTTAATTTTGCTGAAATGGGCTCATGCATTTTTCTTTTATTTCAATTTATCCCCTCTCTTTCTAACCAGAACAGAAGGTATTTCTCAGCCACCTCTGCTCTACTGAATGTAGGAGAGGACCAAATGGTACACTCAAACCGAAAGATATTGGCATAATTTTGGACACAGAGATTTCAGCCATGCTCTAAGTACGGTGCAACGCTGTGGTGGTGCTCATGTACTAGATATAGCTCCATTTATACATCTCTGTTTCTTTGAGAGAAAACAATGGGTAGTTATTACTAAGCATATACAACAATTACATGCTTAGGTGCTTTATAAACTATGTAGAAAATACAGGAAGTTGATGAACAAATTCTGGTGAATCATAGGTCTTCCCCATCCCCACAAGAGAAAGAAAACTTGTCAAGTACTTATTTTATTCTAAACTTTGAAATATTTTCAGTATTGAAATAAAAAAAAAAAAAACCAACCAAACAAAAAAACTCCCAAAACAAACACTGAAAATCCATCCCATTAAACATATCTAAATTCTGATGTGAAATACTTGGAAAAGACTTCTGCTGATTTCTTCCATAGCTTCCTTTTATCATATAGCCAATGCTTAATTAAGGAATATGCAGTGATTTGGCAGCTAGAAACTTGTGGTGTTCACAGCCTGGTTTACATACTAGACTCCATTTGCAGTCACTGTAATATACCACATGAATTCTTTTTTGAGGTCCAAACTCACTGTTGGCTTAAATGACCACAGACCTTTTGAAATAGCTGCAAGTGACGTTGTTTTTACCAGCAGTTAATTTGGCCTTGCAACCACCGAAAAATCTTCAGGATCACGAGCTTTATTTCAAGGTCACAAATGGAACAAAACTGCACATCCCAGTTGAACATCATTCTATGACCTGCTCTGATTCTGTCCCACTGTTCTTCTTAGAAAATCACTGTAATGGAAACAGAGCTGCTCTGGAATAATAAATTACAAATGCTATGCTTCAGCCTGCTTATTGGGATGTAATTGTATAGATAATTTAATATAGTTTTCACAGATGACTATGGAACGAAGAACCGGCAGTGGCTCAAAACGACCCATTTCTCCGTAAAGTCTTGAGGGCAGTGGGAAGATAATGCCAAACACCCTCTCTTTGAAGGCCAAGGTAAGAACGCAGAGCAATAGAACCTCTGGCTGTGTGAAGAGAGCTGCTCTCTCTAGGTGGACACGGGGGTAGCTGAAAGACTCAGGTGGACAAGTGGACAACTGCTGCAGCATCTGAAGACAGCAGCTTGCAGGGCATCAGCAGGTAAGGTTCCCTACGTAACACCCAGAAAGCCTGTTTGTTCATGAGTCCTGAATCTCCAAATGATGTTGTTCCTATTGATAAAACAGTGGGGTGGGGAGCAGGAGGCTAACTGCTCACTCCTAGCCTGGGCTGCAGGCTTTTGCTGGAAACACGGAGGTCGAAAAACTGCTGGGAAAACATGTTTGATACTCAGATTTTTGTAGCCTGGGGTCTAATCTGAGAGCAGAGAAGCTAGATTAAAGAGCAAAAGGATGATGCTTGGGTGATGTGCTCTGAGACTGGAAAAGAGGAAAAAAAAAAAGGGGAAACCTGTAAATGTTATAGAGACCGTCCTGCAGGTCAAACCTGGGGCGGGTTACATGGTTCTGCAGGAAACGGTGGGTCTCTGCCTGCTTCTGCCAGCCAGGAATGGGACTTCAGCTGCAATGGGGCTGTGCTGCTCTGCGGGGTCTGCTGAACTGAAGCTGCCCACGCGTCTGCTCTCTAGTCATCTTTGCTTTTTTTAACTGATTCTCAATATGCTCATAGCAATGCTTTGGTTAAAATAAACCAGTGATTTAATTCTTGGTTTAACTTCTAACTTAGTCCAGCAAAGTTTTCAGTATTACAAGGACATTACAAGTCCTATTAAGCAAAGCAAAATAAGCTTCAGCCTGAACATTAGTCTAGCCACAGTGAATTACCATATAAAGGCAAAGTTCTTAAATGTACCCAGCTCTTTCACTTGATTCATGTTTCAGCACAGTATCACACTATAGATTCAACAAACATAGATCATTTTAAATGGACAGCTATGTACAAAACTATGATACAATGTTATTACAAAACTTGAGAAATAAAGTTCTGAATTTTGAAAACACAATACTGCACATTCCCAGTTTTAAAGCAAAAGTAACATGAATCTACACATTCTGCAGCTTGAACACAAAGACTTTTGAGTGCAAGCAGCTGACAACAGCATTCAGACCCAGAGACTTACTAAAGGATGAGCTGAAAATGTGTCCGATAGAGCATTCTGGAAAACCTCTTTCTGTTGCTTTAATAAGAGGAACTGGGGCCCTGGTTCTCCAAAAGTCAATGGATGCATCTGTGCATGTGAGAAGATTACTGCAAGACTACTGACGTGCTTCAACTTAATTGCACATAAGCGTCATGTAAGAACCAGACACTGTTTATATGGCCATATGCTTACTAAAATACATACTTTTTTTTTCTTTTTACTTTTTTTTCCCTGTAACCGATTTCCCTTGCTTTAAATGATTGAGAGTAAAAATACATTTGTCTGATCTGGGTCTTGGACCTGGTCCAATATAAATTGTCAGTGGGCGATGAGAAGAGGGAGTTAACACGCTTCCACCTGTAATGGTACAGCCACTGCTTAATTTATACCCTTAATTTAGTTGAGGCACTGCTATTTTTAAAATTTCTCTGAGGGCTAAACACTGCAGTCCTTTCTTGGGCCACACTCAGCTGTCGTTTCAAGAAGAGTTTGGCCTAAGAGCAGGCTGAAAGACTTGGCTTCCCGGACAGCAGACGAGAGGTCTGACCCTTTCAGGCCGCCACGCACAGAACCGGCCCCCGGCCCCACGGGCACCCAGCGTAAGGCACGGCCGAGGGGGCTGAAGTCTCTGGGGAGACTCTTTGGGTCTTGGGGAGGGGAGTGAAAGGCTGTGCAAGGAGAAGCGGTGCGTTCTGGTGGGGCAGAGGTGACCACGGTGGTGTTTTGGCGATGCAGAACCCGGCTTCTGAGAAGCTGGCAGCACTCCGGGGACATGTGAGCAGTTCGCTGGGTCTCTTATTTCTTCTGCCTTGCTGTGACACCTGCAGGAGGAGGGGGAAATGCAAATTATTTGCAGCTATAAATTGAAAGTGGTGTGGTTTTGCATGTGCGTGTATCTAATGGTCGGGGTGCTACTAGGGAAACCAGTTTCAGATAATCTAAAAACAGGTAGACCTAAATCTTTATGTACTTCATTGCTTGTAAGCTGGATGCTAGTTCAGTCCAACAACATGAGTCTTGTATTTTCGAAGCAGAATATTGGAATATGCTTCTAGATATTGCTGAACTTACTAAATCTAGAGGATTTAGCAGAACTGTCAGAAGGATGGGGCAGCACACTGTCATTTTTAAGAGCCTGTCTCACTCCATAACCAAAGCAAATACCGCTTCTAATGGTATTAAGCCCATACAGGAAGATGAGCATTAGCTTGATTATATTCTCGTGGTACATTAGAAAACTGCCCACAGACAATACTGAGTCTGCAGAAGGGAAGGTGAAGCATCTGTTCCTCTAGAATTAAAGGAAGACAATTGAAAAAAAACAAAGGAAGAGGAAAACCTTGACTCTCAAACCCTGCTGTCTCTTTGCAGGGGGAGGCTGATGTCCCACTCTGCCATGTGCCTGCTGTAGCTGGTGGCAGGCAGCGCTGCGTCCCCCTCCTGCCCCTTCCCTCCCTCCTCACCAGGCTGTGGTCTTTGAGCACTGGCCTATGCTCCCGGGTTGGTTTGTTCTTTTATTTTCTAGGGAATAAATCCAGTGGATTTGTGAGCAGGGAAATTGCCAAAGCCCGGTTGCTTATGGACTTGTGCTTTCAAGACTTTTGTTTCCCCTAACCTTTCCAAGTGACATAAAGATGGGAGGAGAGGAAAAAGGTTGCTGCACAAACAGACGTGAACATTTGTCTGTAGCAATTCTCTAGGGTCTAAGGCAGGGGAACTCAAAGAGCACCCCCGCTGAGTTCAGGCATTTGTACAGTCCCTCCTCTGTTTGACTGTCAGCTTTTGTTAAATGGTCCTTCTTCAAGCTCTTTTCAGATTTGGTTGGAAATGAGTTCAGATGTTACCAGAGTGCACACAAACACAGTGTGACTACCAGTGCCTTGATTCCACAGGAAAACCAGCTAAACCATTTTTTTCAGGAATATGGAGATAACGTGGGATACCACTCTTTGGGCGTAAAAGCTGACATTTAAAGAACATTAACATTAATACAGAAATTGCTGCATAACAAGATATAGTCAAGGTGAGGCAAGAGCTCAGTAGCTGATTACAACAGTCTTTTATTGCTCTGAATATTATTTTATAGAGTCACGGGCTGTTCCTGCCCTTACTCTGCTGCTGTTACAAAAGCTCTAAAAACTGATAAGGGGATCGATTCTTGATCCCTGCAGCTGGATCTGCACAAGAAGGAAGAAGATTCCTGCGACTTCACTGAGACCCAGTAACTCCCACATCCAGCAAATCCACCAGAGAAAGAAATATCCTGTACCAAAAGAGAACTGGTGCTGTGACCTGCACAGACCATGTGCACTTGGGACAATAAATGACAGGAAAAAAAATGAGGTGGAACATCCTAGGAAAAAATATTGATGGGGAGCACTCTAGGCTTGCTGAGTCTGTCATATCATGAGGGACAGACTTGAGCTGCATTTGGGTGAGGAAGCCCTGTGGCTGGACACTAAGAGAATCAAATGGATTTTTGTTTCCTCTAACCTTTCCAAGTGACATAAAGATGGGAGCAGAGGAAAAAGGGAATTGCAGGTTTCAAGGTGCAGCTTGTCTCTACCCTCCTGGCACTGAAGCATAGCTGAGTGCTGCCGGCACGATGCGGCTGTGCCGGGTGCTGCATTTCAAGGATGCGCTGAAACTCCTGCCTGACTTGGTCACTTCATAAAGGTACTATTTGTTCATGCATTCCTTTATATTGCTTTCCCATGTCTTCTAAGGGGAATTCAAAACTGTCTGTGTCTCTATTTTTCTAAAATATGACTTTTTTTAAGCCTGCATGCTGGAATCCCTGTGCTTAAAACATACATAATCCGAGTTACGCTTAACTCACGGTTTCAGCTGCCCTCCCTGTGCAGCATGACTACTGGTCCTGACATATTTCTTACCTGTGCCTTGCTGCTACTATTTTCTGCTCTTGCTGAAAATCTTCCTTAGGATTCTTAAACCAACAGAGCTACTTCCCTTTTCCACTTGATGTAATCCTGTGTTACGGCACAGAAAGCGCCAAGAGGAGGGCAGGAGTAGTCAGGACTGTAACTACCCAATTTATATCTCATTTTCTCTTGCTAGCAATGATGCTCCAGGTGCAGAAACTAAAGCAACCCTGTGTGGAAATCCTGCAGAGATTGCTCTGTTCTACCACCCCAGAGGCAGGGGCCGCCAGGCTGTGTGGGAGCAGGGCTCCCAGCTGGGCTCCCAGCCCTGGGCACTGGGGATGCTGGAGAATAAATACATTCCTTTCAGGAAGTGAGACAGACAGAGATTTGACATTATTGATTCAGTTCATAAATGATGCTCATCAGCATGGAAAGGACAACGCGTAACTATGCAATTTCAGTACAGTGGGTGTTTTGATTGTTTTTCTCTTGCTTTTCTTTCCATTTGCCAAAAAAACAGGCAAAGGTTTGCAAATGAAAGTCTCATCCTGAAACTCCTGAAGTTTTCTTTTGAGGGGCAACCGTATATTGCCAGCACCAGTGAAGGATGCAGGGAATTTGGTACACAGTTTCACTAGAAATTGGGTTTACCTGTATTATTTTTTTTGGTGACAAAAGCCAAATGACCTACCCCCCCACCATCCCAGAAAGCTGCATGAATGCACATACAAAATATTCATGGTCTGTTTGCTCCAATGGACTAGTTAGTGTGCAACTCTGGAATTGAATTTGGCTTCAAGCTGGAATCTTGCCCCAACTAGTATTTCTCCCCAGGTCCAGTGTTTTATTCTCCTTTCTAGATACCTATATCTAAACGATGCTATAGGAAGTGGCTACCCACAAGCAAAGCAAACATTGTTCTTCACAGGAGGTAGATACTGAAATTGCATTTTTACAGTTTTTGAGAAAATAACGGGATCAAAGCAAGGACTTTGTTTATCACATGAAGCTGGATTCACTTGGTTAGAATAATGACTTTTAATTATCTGCAGAGAAAGGAGGTTTGGCTGCTGCTGACACAGAGGACAGACACGTGGGCTGCGACCCTGTGTCAAGGGGAGATCAGCACTGACTCCACTCAACGCAAGATCAACACCCTGGAGAGTAAAAATCAGAGTAACAAATTTATTTTACATGTATTTGTGATTAGACACAAAGACAAAAAGCTTAGCTGATATGCTGAATACTGATTAGGTCTGTAAAGTCCCAATGCTGCGGTTAGTTCACATAGAAACACCTTTGTGAGTTTACATACCTCATTGTGCCACACAACCTTTTTTTGTTTTATTATCTCCAGTATCAGTCTCAACCTCTGCTTTTAAACAAAAGAGAAACACTAAATATAGCTGATCATGGCAAGGCAAATGTAACAACAGGGAACTTCTTGCGATGAAAACATTGTCTAGTAGCAGAGAGGTTCCCAAGGTGCCATCCCTGGATGCCCAGGCAGCCCCATGGCTTTCGGGGGTTCAGTTCCTTAAGCCAGAAATACTAATACATGTCAGGAAAGCATCGCCACGGCTGGGAGCGTGGGTGCTCCCGTTGCTGCAGCTCCTCCTGCTGCCGTCTGGGAAGCAAGTTTGGGAACCACTGCTCTGGGAAACCACTTTTGCTTTGTGGCTTGTTTTTCAACTATGGGAAAGTGGCACGTTTAGAAATGTAAATAACTACAGCCCCAGGGCATGCCGGCATTATAAGGGTAAGTCCCTCTGTGGTAGATGCTCAACCCATGCCATCTTTCTCAGCAGTGGGTATTCAAAACCTCCTTTCCTTTCTCCTCCACCTTCCTTGGAAGGAAAAACATTAAACATTGATAAAAAGAGACTTCCACCACTTTCATGCCCATTTGTTTGACCCCAGGATCTCGCAGAAAACAGGCTTTGGACAGTATATTGCATCTTTCTAAAGGCTGGCAGACCCATGTGTCTTCCCTATGAGGCACCTCACCTCATAGGTGACAAACCCAAGGGTGGCTTCAGCTCGGTAGAGTCTCAGGGACTTGGATGCACTTCCCAGGTTTGGGACTGGCTGTGGACATTCACCGTGAAGCAGAGACCTGGGTGGCTCCATGCCCCAGGCGGCCGAGCTCTCTCCTGGCCCCAGCAGGGCAGCCCAGCGCGAGGGACCCATTCGACCAGCCAAATACGATCCTTCCCAGAAGCAGCAGCAAGGTGCTCTTTTTTAACTGTTGATGTTCTCCCCTTACCCTGCAGCGATGGCTTGAGGGCCTGATGTTCAGGAGCCACCTAAAGTACCCCTGGGACAGGTTGTCAAGTCACTGCAGGCAAAGTGCTCTTGCAATGAGGCTTAGGAGAGGAAAAACCAAACAACCCCACAGCAGCACTCGTGTTGCTGCCTTTATGTGTTTATAAGTAGTTGAGAGGGGGTGATCGCTGATTAAGTACCCGGTATTAACTGCTCTTAATCACTGCTCTGGAGTCTAATGGAGCTCTTGTTTGCACATAACCGTGCCTTGTAGCTGTCTTTAGCACACTTGACAGATGTGCTTATTGCCATCTTTACTGCGTATGTGTAATGGGCTTTTTAATTATTGATTCATCATTACCCCTTTATAAACTACTTATAAGTGTCAAGAGAATGAACTATGCTTGTATTTTTCTTTTTAAATCTCTTTCAGGTTAAAAAAAAATAACAAAATAACAGCTCCATGAAACAGCGTGGCTCTAGGGGCAGGGGGCAATGGACCTCAAAGTGGGGAGGAACAGATATATACAAATACACAAAGAAGCCTCCCCAGTTTAACTCAGTCCCCGGGAGCTATATATGAAATAGGCTACCTGAGTAGCTTTTGCTGTGCCTCTTCTTCTTCCTCCGTTTCCCGGATGGCCTCTGCTTTTCCCTGTCGCTGTGAGTTTGCCCTGGGGGGAGCGTTGCCGAACAAGAGGAGTCAGTGGCTGGCTCCTCTGAGAAGGACTTCTCTTGAGAGGTGTCCAACAGTGAGTCTGTACCAGGGTCTTCATTTTCCTTCGCCATCTCTTTTGACTCTGCCTGATGAGCCCCATCGCAGGGAGCGGACTGAGCGCTGCCAGGGTCGACCCTGCTCTCACTCAGCCAGGTTTCTGGCTCCTGCGCCAGCCTGTAGCTCTCTGATCCATCAGCCAGGCATTCTTTGTCCTGGCCTTCTGAGATGGACCCGTTGAGTTGGTCTCTCAGAGCAGTGCCCGAACTGCTGCTCACAAACCTTATCCCCGTGCCTATGTTAGCAGCAGAGAAGGCAATGGAGCCGCTCTTTGTGCTTGGCTGGAGGCTTGCCCAGCTGTCTGCCTGCTCCATCTTGGTGCCCGGCATGGGCTGACTGGCCCCGTCAGCTTCCACCAAGCTTACTGAGGGGCTTTCCGTCCGGGACTCTGGTGGCAAATCTCCTCCAGCATTGTTTTTAATTAAAGCCTGGTTTGAAGCTGAGGCATTTGTAACATCTCCACCCATCTCCATCAGGGCAGTGGTTGAGGGGGGAGTGCTTTCTGAGGGATGACCATCGTTGTTCTGCTTCGTCTCATCATCGATCTGCTTTCCTGCTGCTTGTGGATCCTTAAAGCTCTTTCCTTTAAACAAAAAACATGCAATCAGCCACAGCTGCAGAGCTGCACCTGGGATCAACCAAGGTGTTTCTGCCACTGGGAGAGGTTACAAGCTAGCAGCTGCCTGTGGAGGGTGCACTGACCCTAAAGCAGCTACGCAGAAACAGCACCATTTTATCCCCCCTATACCTCCCCTCCTTATACCCCTTGTGGTCAGCCGATTTGGACCCCAGACCCCAGTTCAGCAAAGCCCCTGCTCTATTTTCAGTTGGAGTTCATGTGTCTTTGCTGCCAACTGGCTGATTTCCATGGAAGCCCCTGGACTCACAAGGGTGCCTGAAAGCCTACAGCAGCAGGAAGGAACCCACCTGCGAGGTCCTGAACCAGGTGGGACTGCTGGCTTGTGTGCATGAGCACTTCAAAACTGCCCATCAGCCAGCCTAATTCTGCCCTTGCAGAGCATGTTTAGGAGAGCCACAGCGCACAAAAGTCAGGCTCTATGGTAGGCCAATGTCCTTGAACTTACCTAATGTGCACTGACACCAAGGTCAAGAGATCAAAGAAAAGCTAAACACACGGGCTGTCTTCTAACAGGCACCTAAAGGACTTGGGTCCTTCTGCAACTAGCATTTTCTAATCTTTTTTTAAGGGCTTCTTTAGACTTCCAAATGTAGACTAAGACAGGGTGCAGCACTCTCCAAAGCAGTGGCAAGCTGTGCTACTGAGACTTGATAGCATGGAGGGGACTCATGTGAGGATGACACCAGCACCCCATTAGCACGGTTCTATGGCTGACCCGTGGGCCATGCCTCTCAGGGGGTTTATCAGCACAAGTACAAGGCCATGCTGCTCCAAATTGCTGCTAATTCTGGGACAGACCTGGCTGGCAATAGCTCAGGGCCCTCTGCTCCTCTTCTCCACGGCACTGGCTGCAAAGCCTCCTTAAATAAAATGCCCCAAATGCAAAGGCGAAGGCTTCTTGCTTCTGTGCTTGGCTCAGGCTCAGAGGCAGAGGGGAATGAATAGCTGTAGGTAGAGTCGGGTCTGTGTCCTTACCAGACTGGCTCTGCTCCGGGCTCTCTGCAGGCAAGGTTTTAGGAATTGCGTCCAACTCGTGTCTGTTCTTTGTCTTTCTCAGCGTGAACCCTTTCCTTATGTCGGCTAGCAGCGCATCGATGACGCACACCTCCTCCTGCTTCACCACCCCCTTCTTAACTGGGATAGAGAGAGAGATGGGTGTTAAATCTGCCCATGAGATGGGGCAGAAGGAGACTTTGCAGCGATGCTATTGCTTGGGGTGGGTACTGCTGTCCTGGTACAAGCAACCACTGGGCAAAAGCAAGACCCTGATGCCAGGCCGCAGCAGCATGTCCTGGCTGAAGTCAAAGGGTTTACCCCAAAGTCTGGGTGCTACAGGCTGGCACCAGTGGCACCTGCTCTGCCCGGACTTGTGCCTGGTTGTACCATGACCTTGAAATGCCTCCTGTTTGCTATCTGTGTTGGTGGGGGTCTTCTTTTTTTTGGGGGGGGGGGGGGGCAGGATGGAAGGAAAATAATCTTGATTCTTCTTTTCTCTCAGCTTCTTCCAATTGTGCTTTTCAGTTGTGCCTTTCATTTTCATCCAGAGAAAGGCAGATTTAAGTTATCTGCAAGATTTTGGGGTGTCAGTAGTCTCTGGTAAAGAGAGACTATTCAAGTGTATATGGGGATTTTGGAGGGGGGGAGAAGTCAAATGTTTCTTGTTAGATTTGGGATTCAAAAGCTATGTTTAGAAACAGAAAAAGTTAACTGAAATGTTTCAATTTGGTTTTTTTTTTTTCTCTGCTGTTCAGTCAGCAAACCTAAAATTAACTTCTCTGCCCAGCTGCAATTGTGAAAAGTCAACTCTTAGCTGTGGCTGTAAGACACCTAAAAGCCTTTAGTCAGCCAGCACCCGGAAACCCACAAAATAAATTGCCACTACTGGTCCATTAAAGCAGGACCAGCAAAGAGCTCCTATCATCAGCTCCATCTATCTTTTTTGAAGCCCTTTCAGATACTCACTGACTTTTCCATTTTCTCCTTTCTGTCTCTTCCCCTCTTCCTCTTCCAGCTGTTTCTTCCTCTTTTCTGCTTTGGCAGCTTGCTCCTTTCTGTCCTTGTTTTCCTGCAGTGAGGTAACAGGGGCATGAGAAGCTTGGCTAAACGTCTGCTAGAAAAGCCAATGAAGAGAAAGAAGGTCTGCAGATGGTTGCAAAGGAGAAGGAGAAATTCTGGCCTTATCCTGTGCAATAAATAAAATGGGCATGGGGAATAAAGACTGTCTTGCCAAGAGGGTGAGAGGGAGACCGCTGGCTTGGTCGGGGCTCTGCCACATCCCAGGACGAGGTGGCAGCAGTGATCTGCCCAACACAGCTACTTACCAGTGTGCAGATCTTCTGCCTGACTTTAAAGCTGCATCTTTAACTGAGGCAAAAGTGGAAGGTACTGAAGCCACAATTTCGTCCAAACTGGTGGCTTTTTTACTACACATCCCCTTTCTGAGTCTGTTTGCTCATGCTGGAGCAAAGCATTCAGTTTAATAAGTCCCTTCCTCTAAAACTTACACACTTGATTCCAAAGCATCTTTGTGACTCTGCAGCTGAAGTTGTACCAAAATTGCAAATCGCCAGGGTCTGGGCCAGGCCAGGAGCACCAGCATTGCATGAGGATGCAGTGGAGTAGGGATCAGACACCTCTTCACTGAGTGACCTCATGCCAAGCGCCGAAAGGAGGAGGCTGTAACCAGCATCTTCCCCCCACCAGATTTGGGTGCCCATCCCACCCCTGTCTGTCGGAGCAGAGGCATGCACCAGTACTAAGGATGCTCAGCATCATGTGTGCAGACGCCAACCTTCAGGGCTCGGATGAAGAGATCTCTGAAGGTCTTCATGGTGCTAAATATGTCCTCTAAGGACAACTTGCTTGGGTCTTCACAGAGATAATTTGCAAGTTCTTCTCTCTTCCTTTCAATGGTTTCAAATTCTTCTTCCAGCTTTCTGGAGGCATCAATGCTATCCTGAAATACATTTAATATACACAGTAAAACACCATCCAGAGGACAATGAGTGAAGTGCACTTAAAGAAAAAAGGATGTCAACATAAGAGCTTGGAGCAGGACTCTGGGCCCTGGCTTTTAACTGCAGCAGAGCTTATAAGGTGGGAGGAAACTAAGATTTGCAGATGATCTTTGCACCTGGTGACTGTGCTGTGCCAGTTTACAGGGGTGACTTGACCAGGACATGGAAAACTCAACGCAAAGCTTAATCCCAAGAGAAGGGTTTTACTCTGGTGATCCACACAGAGGGCGAATGCCTTCACTCAAAGTGAGGAGTCACACAACAGAGTAGAGAGTGCAGTTGGGGCAGGGGCTTTAAGAAATGGCCTCACCAAGGGTATCCAGGTTTGTGGCGGAACTGGCAAGTAGCCACCGATGGGTTGTGTGGCATTGCAGCCTGTTTCCAAATTTGAGAGCATGTCTCGTGGAAGTATTTTCCACCCTCTCATGAGCCTCCTCAGCTGCATATGTACCGCACACTGCCTCTGTGTGTGTAATGGGGGAGTGTGCTGGTTTTGGCTGGGATAGAGTTAATTTTCTTCAGAGTAGCTAATATGAGGCTATGTTTTGGATTTGTGCTGGAAACAGTGTTGATAATACCGAGATGTTTTCATTATTGTTGAGCAGTGCTTACACAGAGCCAAGGCCTTTTCTGCTTCTCACCCCACCCCACCAGCGAGTAGGCTGGGGGTGCACAAGAAGTTGGGAGGGGACACAGCTGGGACAGCTGACCCCAGCTGACCAAAGGGATATTCCAGACCATATGATGTCATGCTCAGCATATAAATCGGGGGGAAGAAGGAGGGGACATTCAGAGTGATGGCATTTGTCTTCCCAAGTCACCCTTGTGCATGATGGAGCCCTGCTTTCCTGGAGATGGCTGAACACCTGCCTGCCGATGGGAAGTGGTGAATGAATTCCTTGTTTTGCTTTGCTTGTGTGCGCGGCTTTTGTTTTACCTGTCTTTATCTCAGCCCATGAATTTTCTCACTTTTACCCTTCTGATTCTCTCCCCCATCCCACTGTGAGGGAGATGAGTGAGCGGCTGTGTGGTGCTTAGCTGCCAGTTGGGGTTAAACCGTGACAGAAAGGTATAAGGGAGCTCCGTTACTAACCTGGATAGGTTTCTCATACTGTTGTTTCACATCGTCGCTCGATGATAAGACTTTTCGCTGAAGCTCTAGCAATTTCTTTAAATTGGTACTGGACTCCGTGCGTATAATATCAAGATTAATTCTGAAATCACACAGAACCCCGCCATTAGTTGACACTCCACCATCTTGTGCTGACCAAAGAGTGGGCAAATCTGAGCTGGTGGTTTGGTTGTCCCTGTGTTTCCCACCACTTCACTGAACTGACACCTGAGCTCTGAACTCTCTCCAGTCCAAGCTCATGGAAAACAGCTTCCCTCGATAGCACTTATGAAAAGGCTGCCAGGTCTGCCTACAGTTTTGTGTACTGAGTAGATGAATGCCCCCAAAAGTTCACCCATTCAAAGGGCTGTTCTCCACCCTCAGAGCTCAGCATTAGCTCACTTTCTTTGGTTGAAGGCACTTCAGAAATGCTTCTGGGTAGCTGGCCTTCACGAGGTCCTGCTACCACAAAGGCAGTGCAGAGTTAGGAAGGGCCTGGAAGGCAGCATTAACTGAATGCTCTGCAAATTTCAGCCCTAAGTGTTGCCAGCTGTAGTAGAACTATTATATATTAAAGGGTTTTCAACATTCATCAACCAAATCTTTTGGCTGAAACTAAATAAGATGCCATCTTGTTAATGTGCTATACCAGCTGTGTGTGTCCCAATTTCTGGTACATTGTTGATGTGTATGGGATTTATTTTTGTTTTTAATTCAAAGGAAGCGACACGCAATTTTACCCTGCTGCTTTTGAAACATATTCAAGATCCTTTGGCAGTTCCAGTAGGTCCGTGTGGCTGTTTTCTACTTCCTGAAGCGGAAGAGAGAAAGAAGTGTTATTTGCTGTGTGGCAGGAGCTGAGAGAGGAAGGTGGGGGGAAGAGGCACGTGCAGAAGTGCCCAGGAAGGACGACTGTGCCACGTCCTGCTGCTGCCCCCCCCCGCAGTTTGCTTTCCCTTGCAGAGCCGAGGCATGTTCAAAACAGGACAGCACGTTCAGGGTGGAAAGGCATTGCTCCTGGGCTATAAAAACATACAAGAGGGCTGAATGCTGAGAAATACTTACAGTTCAAAGCAAGGCTGACCTGTCGCTGAGCTATTCTACCCTCTTCTGAAACACCTACTTGTGACCATGGGAGGAGGCAGGACTGTGGTTTGATGCAGTCTGACACTCCCTACGGTCCCAAGAGAGTGTCAAAAGGGCTTGAATCTTATTTGCATAATTTAATTTCATGGCTGTGCTTGCTGAAGCTACTGCCAGTTAAAGCAGGGCTTGAACATGCATAACTGGAATGGAGGGACCTTGAGGAGTGAAGGTGGCAGAGCAGAGCACGGAGAAAAAAGAAAAAACAGCATTATAGGGAATAAGAAAGCCATGGGGGCTTGGAGAGGAGTATGAAAAGCTCGAGCATAGTCTGGTGGAAAAGGGAGAGGCAGTGGAAAGACAGAAGGGCTGAATGGGTACAGGCCAGCCAGGATAGCTTTGGTAGTCATGTGCTCTGTGGTTTGCCGCTGATGATGTGCAGATTGCACAAATATGAAAAAGGAAGTTCCAGCCCGTGTGGGGAAAGATGCTGGAAGAAAGTAGAACAAGTCTTAAACTAAGGAGCTGCCTGAGTAGTGCCTACAAGCAGCCTCCACCAGCCTAAGTGATTCAAACGCTCCCAACTTGTGACACTCTGCAGCTAGCCAGGGAGGATACGGATACAAGTGTGTGGCATTAACTACGAAAGTAGAGTAGGAGAAATGGTTCATCTGTGATAAAATCCTCCCCTTCCCTATTGCCCAGGACTTGGCAGTGGTACCTCCAGAATATGGTGGAGCAGAGTAATGCGGGTTTGGTTTGCTTTGGTTTCTGTTAGTTTGAGTAAAGTGCTGATTTTAAACCCATCGGCATCGCCCGTGTGACTTCCCTACAAGATAGAAAGAAAGCAGATGTAACTCCTGTGTCCGCCCAAATTACAACCCTAAAGGAGATCATCCACATACTGTAATGTGGGGAGGACAAGACAAAAGAAGTCCTTACGTAGTTCAGAAAGTTTCCAACTTTGAGAATGAGTTGACAAAAGAGCGGCAGGCGATGACTGTTCAGAAGATCTGAAAGACATAAAGGACTTTTAAACAAAAGCCTCTGTTACACCAGAACATTTCCTAAACTGCATTGAAATTGGGATTCTGAATTCCACCAAACCAAATCTGGTATTTCAGCTTTGCAGCCCAATGGCCCAACCTGCAGAGAAACTGACTCTACATAGATTCAGTTCCATGAGTTGTAAAAGTTTTTGTTGACATATGTTTCTTTCTTTCATTACATCTGGTCTCTCATTCCTAATGGAAAACCTGAAGTTGGACCCTCCTCAGTAACAGCCATCAACTCGCTGCCTTCCTTGGAAGTACCCTGATTTACCCTGGTGCAGGCGAGGGTAACTGGGCTGCAATTTTAATCTTGCAGACTCTGCAGTGAAGCCAGTTCTGACAGCCATGCAATTATCTGCCAGCTGCTAAAACCAGACACGCTCACCCTGTTCTTGGTCTCACGTGGTGGAGGTGATTATCAGGGCATGAAGGGTACAGTCCCTATCCTTGCTCTTACAACAGGGTGCCGCAGTGTTGTGCTTTCTGAAGCACTCAACTTTGAGACAGGAACAGCTCCAAAAGGACAACTGGGCTGCCAGGAAGATACTTTTTGGGGGAAGATTCAATTTATGCCAGCAGGCAGCTGTAATACCAGCTGGAGAAACCTCCGGCAGGAGTTGGGGGAACTGCCTCTGTAGGACGGGCAGCACTTCACAATGCCAAGAAGACCATCCTGCTCTCAGCGGAGCGGGACCTGAGTTTTCTGCCACAGGAAGGCAAAACCTATTGCGTAATATCTCCATGTACTCACAAAACTGGAGCATCAGCAATTTATAGCCCAAAATAACAAACTTTTTCTTCTGGTTCCATTTGTAGGCAACGAAAAAGTAAAGCATCACTACTTTCTGGGGAAAGTTTGGGGTGTGCTTTTCTGGCAGCAAATTGCTGTGTGAAGGTCTTAACGTGGCAAATAATGCTGGATGAATTAGCTGTAATGGGGCCAGCTCCACTGTCTGAATTCAGCTCCTTTGAAAGGGCTGACGAGCTTCCAACACTTCACCATTGAAAGTGTTTCAGAGGAACACATCTGCTGCAGAAAAAGAGGGCTGAGGGTGAGGGAAAGTGATCTCCAGTCCTATTAAGGGCTTTGACCATCGGTGGAAATACCTAAAGCTGTATTCTGCAGTGAACCAGTGAATGGACCGCAAGGGAGTTTTTTGGGCGCTGGGTAGTATCATTGCAGAGCTCCAGGGGAGTTTTGGGGGGTTTCAAGCTTCCTGTCATAAATAAGATCCACAAATAAAGTCAGGTCATTTACCTTCGCAGGCTCTCCGGATGGCTTCAGCTTTTGGCTGAATCATGTCCAGCACAACAGTGGTCTCTTCACAGATCAGCATACATTCAATGCGCAGCTGGTAGCTAAGGATGGAGATTGACTCAAAGCTTAAAGGCACTGTGATTGTGGCCGGCACAGCGGCCCTCTTCCCACATCACTGGTAAGTCTGGCAACCCCACAACATCGCTGTCAACCACATCCACATCAAACCAGTATCTATGGCTTGTGGAGGGAGGTGAGGGGCTGCTGCTTGCCTTGGGGTCCAGTGGGGATGTAGTTTCTGCTGACGCACTGTGATCAGCAAAGAGAAGACTGACCACTGTGTGAGATATGGGTTCCCCCTTCTTGGCATTGCATTTGGCACTGCCTTTCAGTAAGTTATGGGGCCTCTTTGGGCAGGTCTGACCCTGGGTCTGGGCCAGCTTCTGCTGCTTCAGAGGGAAAGGAGGTGCTGGAGCAGCAACAGCCCTTCATCTGAGGGTAAGGGGAAAGGGATGGCTCTAAGGTAGAAGGGGGAATCCACCAGCTATATCCATCAGTGTCTGCCTGTGAGGCTCCTATAAAGAAACTTAAACTTCCCAGAGGTAAACCAAGAAAAAGATTGGGCTGAAGTTCACCCTTACCTGGGAATCTGAAGGAGGAGAAGATAAAACTGATCTGCGTTTGCTAGCTTTGATTTCTCTTCTTTGAAGGACTTCAGGTTTTCTATCTAATGAGAAATAAAAAATCAAGACTGCAGGACTGCACTGTGTGTTCAGCTCTGTGAACTAAGGGTACCGTTTTTCCTCCTACCTCATGCTTTTCAGGCAGCAGCTTCAGCAACTGCTTCAGAACCTCAACGTCGAACTTGGTCCGGTCCCCATTCTGGACCATGGCAGCCACCTCTTCGTTGGAGCTGCAGGGAGGAGCAGAGTCAGCTGTCACCCAAAGACCCCTCTTCCACAATCACATGCTACTGAGACATGTACCTGCGCAAGCGCTCCGTGCTTTCCCTAGGGAGAGCCATGATAATCCAAAAGAAAAGATATGTCCCCATGATTAACTTAGAATCAGGACCTGGATCCCTGCTATGCCCCAAATTTTGTTTCTGGCCCTGGTCAAATGACTCAAGGCCAGAGATCAATCCTGCAATTCAGATCTTTGTCTCTGGGCATTTGACTACCTTAAAAGAAAATTTAATTCTTAACGTCTCCATTGGCCCTGTTTTGAGGAGGAATTTGACCTACAGAGGTGTCTCACAGCCTAAGTCACCCCGAGTCTGTGCCACAACTTTATCTGTGACATGAAGATGTAACACCTTTGCCAACATATGGGGATGTTGTATGTGAAAACATAATTAAATCCCTAAACTCAGTATTTTAGAGACAGTGTAGGACAAACTGGAAAATGTTCAGATGTTTCAGTAACACAGACCACCAAAGCGCATTGGCTAGAGTACCTTCCAGATACTATGCAAAACCTGCTCAGTTTTGTCAACTGTCAGGAAAATTGGCTATATCTTACCATTTAAATTGCTTCAAAAATATGTTCAAATTGAGACTTTTCTTGGAGTCCAAAAATGTGATCTTCATTAAAGAAAAAGAAGATATCTCATATTAGATGAGCTGTCTGCAGTGATCTTTATTCAAAAGAATGAGAGGGAACCTCCTCACCTCCTTCGGTTCTGCCTTCACTGGTGTGGCCGTTTTCTCCTTGGGGGTTGGTTGTGGAAAGCAAAACAGCTGCTCTATGCTTGTGTAATTGGGCTCTATAGTTTCCTCGCTGCTGCTGCTCACTGAAGCCCACATTGAGTGACTTTCTGAAAAAAGACAAGGTGTTCAGACTGGCTACAGGGAGAGCTGAAAACTCCTGGCTTCTGGGGCAATGCGAGTTGCTGGAAGGGACACTTCTCAGAAGATGAATGAAATAAGGAGAGACATATGAGTCCTGAAAAATGCTAATTATTGAGGAGGGGCAAGTCCCACAGGCAGGATCCAAAGGGCCTGAAGGGTAATTAAACCTGGTGCTTTACCCCAAGATGTGCTGGTAAGGGGATGAAGCACTGGGCACACAGAGGCCATACAGCCCCATCCCTCCCTATACAACTGCATTCTCCTCCATGGTAGGCAAACTGGATCAGCATGAGAAGGACCTCGGCCATTTGTTTTCTAGTCCCATGGCTGATGTTCTTTTTGCTTCCTGGCCACAACCTGGACATTTTCTGACTGTGGCCTTCCTCCATTTTTCATTTTATGATAGAGCCTCCTTGTATAATGCTGGCTATAGGACTGCTTGAATTAATTCCCACTGCACTTCCTTAAAAATCTTAAAAAAAAAAAAAAATCACCCAAACATGCCTGTAGAAGTCTCTACTGAAAGAATATCAACAATTAACTGCTCCTGTGATTGAAAACATGCCTTATTTAGATTTCACCTATGCCAGCTTCCATGCAGTGGATGCCTTGCTTGTCTAGGGCAAAGCTGACGTTGCCTGTCCTGGCTTCTTCTCACATTTCGTGCTCCTCTTTGGATCCACTAGGAGAGGGAAATGTAACCCAAAAATCAAGAAACAAGTCAATGATTCTCATGGCTCTCCAATTCTTTCAATGTCCTTCTCAAACTGTGATATGATCCTTACCTGCACTCTTACTCATGACTTTAATATACCCAGATACAAGTCTAGATGAACTGGAGAACAAAAGTCTGGGGAACCCAGATCAGAGCCTGTTGAAAACTCAAACCTAAGGCATGTCATGGTGGATTACAGAAATATTCCCATCTCTCCTCCTTCTTTTAATTTCAAAGTATTTTAGTTATAAACAAACTATTCCAAACTACTGATTTAGTTGGAATGGTTATTATATTATATTAGTGGTTTCATGCCACTTTTATTTATTTAAGCTCTGCAGGTCAGATGTGATGGAAATGAGGGAAGTTCTATATCTAAATGGAGTCAACTACATTTGACAAACTCAAAGATAGTGTTCCTTCCCCTGGGTGACCCCTGAAGCAGCAGTGACTTTATGCCAGAAGCACCCACCTCTCACCACGTTGGAGGGCAGCTTCTGCCAGTTCAGCTTCTTCATTCTCAACGTTGGCGTCTTCATCGTCTTGTGGGGAGGCCTGCCCGAGCCAAGAGGACAGCTGAACTGGGAGGCCACCACGGCTTCTACATGATCTCCTGCCATGCCGGGCAGAAGGGGTGGAGGGGGAGGGATGCCACCCATGCCGGGCAATGGGGGTGGGGGTGGAGGGATGCCCATCATGCTGGGCAATAGGGGTGGGGGTGGAGGGATGCCACCCATGCCGGGCAATGGGGGTGGGGGTGGAGGGATGCCACCCATGCTGGGCAATGGGGGTGGGGGTGGAGGGATGCCCACCATTCCAGGCAGCGGGGGTGGAGGGGGAGGGATGCTCCCCATGCCGGGCAATGGGGGTGGAGGGGGAGGGATGCCCACCATGCCGGGCAATGGGGGTGGAGCGGGGGGGATACCCTCCATGCCAGGCAATGGGGGTGGGGGTGGAGGGATGCCAGGGAGTGGAGAGGCTGGAGGTGCATTCATCATGGGGGACGTGGGGGTCACAGCTGCTGTGCCAGAGGGTTGGGGCAGAGGTGGTGGGGGTGGAGGTGCCGGCGCGGGAGCAGTGTTGGGTGGAGGGTTAGATGTGTCCGGCAAAGCAGAGCAGGCTGTGAGCTGGGAGGATGAGATCTTTTCGTTGGCAGGTGGCCCTGAGGGAGTTGCTGGTGCCTTGGAGGGGTTTGATGATCCTGCTGGGCTCTGAGCTGCATGTGCACATGGTTCTAGCTCAGCCTGGATGCCTCCATTCGCACTCCCGGACAGCCGGTTTTCAGCTCGTTTTTGCTTGTTTGGATGTTTCTTGATAGATAGCAGCCTCTCAATGACTTCTTCAACTGTGTTCCCTTGGACTAGAGACATGAGTTGGGGTCAGAGAAGTGGATGGGGCCGAAAGGTTGGTTCATGCTATTCAACCTTCACCAAGCAGCAGATCTGGAGCCACAGAGCCCACTCCCTGGTGTCACTGAGCCCACTCCCTGGTGTCACTTTGCCCACTCCCTAATGTCACTTTACACAACTGCACTTTTAGCTTCCGGGCAATTTCCTTCCCATGGTCCTGGCCCACAAACACTGTTTTGAGCATGCCTGCCAGTAAGACTAGCCAGCACCAGCGGCAAGATGCCAATGAGGACAGATTCTCACTGAGTCCCATGACCCAAAGCTCAGGGCTTAAGGATCAAAGCAAGACCGTGAATCCCAAGCCCACTGCTAAACATGGCCAGCTCTCACTGGCATCCGTATGGCTGGGGCTTCGCATCAAGACTTGACCCTATGCAGGAGGTGTAGCTTTGTCCCAGCTTCTGTTCAGCTCTTAGCAAGTCCCATAGATTATTTTCTGTGCATTTGGGAAGGACTTCTGGGGGCAGTGGATGGGACAAGGGAAAACAAGAGGAGAGTGCAAGGCTGGATGGATACGTCATTCTTACTGTCATTTGCAAGCAAAAGGGCTCTGTTCACTACCGCGTCCAAGGACTCCCACAGCAGGAGGCTGGAGTGATGAGATGGTTCCAAGTGCAGCAGACTCTGGAGGATGGACAGCAGCTGGATGGAGACCGGAGAGCGGCTCACCTGGAAGACAGGGCAGCTTTCCATCACAGCAAGACCGGTTCCAAGCAAAGTGTGTTAACTTTGCCATTGCATGACTTTGCATCCCATGTGAGGGCCTACTTACTTTATTGAAGAGAGATGAAAAGACCTCATGATGATCATTCATGTTTATCCCATCACATATCTTTAATAATTCCTCATCATCTTCTATCTTGAACTCCTCAAATGTATCACACTGGATAAGCAGATCCTCCTCCTCTATGTCTCTGCAATATTACAGCATTCATTTTCACTGGAGAGCCCTTCACTGATTTTCAGATGATTGTTTTTGTTTAAATGGCTTTTATCTCTTTGCCTCTCAGACTCGGCCAGTCGGTGTTGAAAGTACCCAACTCTACCTTATTTATAAAGGATCAAATGCCATCAGTGCGTCCTTTCTTGAACTGAATGTACCTCTTTCTACAGTCAAGACATGCAAATGAATGAGACTTTTCATGGCATAGCCTGGGCCAGTGTATGCTTTGTATGGGCTTCTTGGAGCTGTAACAACAGAGTGGCATTTCCACCTTTTTGAAACTGGGCCACCTTCTTTTTTTTTTTTAAAGTCAGGACAAATTGAAAATATTCCAGTGATGTTTCTGTTCGAAAAACTTCCTTCTCTGTTACTCAAAACTGGATTAAAAAACCCCCAAATACTCTAAAGCCAACTTTTTCAGCATTCTTGAGACCACTCAGTGCAGGAACTCCCCCCTTGCTAGTTGGCACTATTGAAAGATCTTCTCTAATTTTTATGGGGTTGGACAGAGCAATTCCAGTTATGTGGATAACTGCAACTCACATATCATGCATTCTAGAATTCATCATGGGTGTTTCTGACACAACATCATTTTTAAATTGAGAAACTGTAAAGATAGGTATGTCCAGATATGCATTAGTAAATTGTTTTAGCTGGATGCTTCTGGGACCAACACCAGCAGTGAAGGCGTTTTGAATATAGCAACCTGCTCAGTGAGCCCACAGCATCACTTCAGGTTCAGTCTGAAACGCAGCCTCAATGAGGACGTCGCTGAGCCTTGCTCCATCTGTGCCCAGAGCCTTTGTCAATGCCATCTGTGCCAACAGCTGTCCCTGTGACACCGTGGTTGGCAAGAGCATCTTAACACTGGCCTAATGCCTCCGGTTCCTGTGTAATGGGTGCACAAAAGCATGGTCCACTCCACCCGGGCACGCTTCACTTCGCACAACTGAAGGCTGATTAAGTATTAAGTTTCCATAGCTGCGTTACTGTGAATCTCATTTATAAAAGAAAATTGAAACAGTGATCCTTACCTTAGCTTGTCTAAAATATCCAATAGCTGAAGCCCTGGGAGAACAAAAAATAGATATATTGGCATTATGACCCACTTGGTACTGATCTGTTATGATCTTTATATAATGTTATGCTCATAAACACTTTTTGCAGAGAGAAAAAGTGAAAATATCTTCAGATGGGTCAGTCAGATGAACAGTGTGGTCAAACGTCCCTTGCTCTCCACGGAGAGAAATGGAGCCCAGGCTCACCAGCTCAGATGCGCACATTATGTGAGGTGAATCCTAACAACGGTACCTAGGATCCCAGTATTCAAGTAGTTGGAAAGTATTTCTGACTCACAGGGCAGCTTCAGTGGCTCAGCTGAGTACACACAGGGTGAAGAAACCTTATGTATTCTTATGAGAAGTTGTAACATATGGAAATGGGGCTACATAAGATGGTTGGTTATAGAAATGTGTCGAAGAAGCTCAAGTGATACAGTGCTGCTGGGATTCCAGAAAAGATCGAAGCTATTGGAAAGCAGCAAGGTTTAAAAAATACGTTTACAGAAAGGTTGTTGAAGAAAATAGAGACCAAAAGACAAAAAAAAAAAAAGGAGTCTGCCTTTAATATTTGCAGTTTTGCTCCCCAGCCCTCTTTAGTCACCTTATGGATACATCTGAAAATACACCTGCTTGGCAACTGATTTTCTCCAGAGAAAGTTAGGTGCAACAAACATCCTTACCTATGAACTCATTTCTGATTTGCGTCCTCGTTCTTAGGTCTTCTTTACCCAGTATGATGGCATTGATAGCACTCAGCAGTGTCACCATGTATGGCACATTATCTGTGTTGGAGAGCTCGTTCATTATGACGCTGAATCGATACTGCTGGTTCTTCACACTCTGTTAATAACACAAGTGAAATTTCTGTTCAGACAGTTCAGAAACATCTACCACTTTGGTGCAGGCTCTCAGACGGAATTAGCATCTTAAAACCTCTCAGTTTATCCCACTGTGCACATGACAGGAAGATACAGATAAAAGCAGCACTCCTCCATCATGGAGCGGGGTCTGGTCAGCAGAGAAAGTCAGTGAAACTCCTCTTGGACCCCTTTATGCTTTCTGATAACTGATGCACCTACCTGGGCTTGTGGCCAATGAAACCCATGGATGTGATTATCTATTTTGCTAATCTGGTAGTGCTTTTCCTGCCAAAAGGGATCTTGTGGTTGGCAGTCATCTGTCCAGACAAGTCACAGAGCAGCACCATGGACTTATGCTGACCAGGCCAAATTTCCTCCAGTTTTCACCTTATAAATCCCTGCCTCTCTTACCAAAATGATGCAAAATGGCCTTAATTCCCACCCCTTTTCTGTGGTACATAGATCTACCTGCATGGATCAGAGCAGAGCTGTACCCCTGCTGCAGCCCAACACTTGCCTTGTAATGGTCCAGGGCATCCAAAGCCAAAGCATGGCCATCTGATGAGTAAATGCACAGTGCAGCCAGGAGCTCAAACACTTGCTTTTTGACCATGACATTAGTTGTGTCAAGTGCTGGAGGGAAAACAAAACAAAACAAAAAAGAATTTATAATGACATTAATGTTCTGAATCTCAGTGTCTTCTGCTACATGGCTTATGACCAGTGGTAGAAAAACAGATTGAAGGAGTGGAGCCAGAATGTGGAAGATGGGAAGAAAAATATCTCAATTTATAGATATTCCATCCCAATAGCAATATCTGGTAGTAACTTCTATTGGGAACAGTAAATGCTAGTTCAGGTACCCTATTGGCATTTTGGTGCTGCTTGTAGGTGTTCATTTCTTCCATGTACCAGTGGTGCACTGCAACAGCAGCCAAGATCTCAGCACTCGCAATCACACATTTTATTTCCCGTTTTCACATATGGGTATTTTCTAGAACAGCAGATGAACCATTTTCTTCAATTAATGAGTCTTATTTTTAGTGCAGCAACACCCCATATGCATATCAAGTAGGCCAATTGTTCTAACCAGTCCCCATGTATTCCCTTTTTTCCACTACTCTTTCTCTGTGAGCCCCGGGAGTTGGGAGGAGTGGATTAGACCATCTTATTTTTCCTTTATTAGTGCACAAAGAAGCTTGACCACTGAAAAGCCCAGGGTACCGGCCTGTTTTTCACAGCACAAAAATGCCAGCTCTGTATTTCACACTAGTTAAGAAAATACAGGGTGGAGAGGAAGAAAGAGGACTTCAAAACTGAAGAGGGGGGCAAGCTAGCTTTCAGACTAAATGCATTTTAAAGAACTATTAATAAGGGTTTCTGGGCACAGCGGTGATCTCAGCTCTGTGAAGCAGCACAGAAGTTATCCTCCCAGCACCATGATCACTAAGTGCTGTACAATAAGTCCTAGGAGATGCCCTGACGAGTTTCATACCTAATGACAAGCGAAGTGAATGGCAGCAGAAAGTGAGTGATATTACCTACCATCTTCTAGAAGGAACAGACTGAGCAGCGCAGAGAACGTGCTCTCTTGAGTCTAAACCATGCCACCTTCCCTCCCCTTTACAGGCTACAAGTCTCCACGCCCTTTCAATCCCTCTTCCTCTGCCCTTGGGGCTCCCAAAGACTAAATAGCAAATGTCTGCTGACAGCTGAAGGGTCGAGGACTTCTCATGCCTGCGTACAGCTAAGGCTGGGTTTATCCCTGGCTTCTCAGTAAACTATGAAGATATTTGTGTGGAAATAGCATTGGGTGGTAAAGGCAATGTCATTTCAAAGCAGTATTATTTTAAAGAAGAAAACAACCTCATTAATCAGTTGCGACCAACAATTTACAAGAAGCCTGGTGCGAGGCAGGAGGATACGCAACAGGAAAGTTCCCCACCGTGCCACATGTGATGGATGAAACAGGAAGATGTCTTCTCACCTTGGAAGAGTTTTCTAACGTAGCCCTCATTGCTCACAATGTATTCGATGCCTTTGTGGGAGTTCATGACCGCTCGCACACAGTTAATGCAAGTGAGCTGAAGCAAGGCATCAGAAATCCTGGCCACTCCTCGCCCGGACAGCCTGTCCAGGGCCTCCAGCAGGAGGTCCAGCCCACACAGCTCCAGGAACTGGACCATCCAGACATCATCGCTGTTCTCCAGCCTCTTCTTCAGCCCAGAGTAGTTTACCACTGACGGCATTTGCAGGAGACGGATGCACAGCTCTGGCTCTGCATTTTCCAGGTTGGCCTCTGACTGGTCAGTCTCCTGGGGTCCGAGTTTCTCCTTCAGGGCAGCCCACTTCTTGTGGGCACCTTCCTTTTTGATTGACATTGTGAACAGTTTGTCCTGAAAGAAAATGAAAAGACAAAGTGAGAAGCTTGCCTGGACTGACGAACAACTGTCCAGCAGCCCTGGTTTTTCTCTTAGTGACTGGGATGTAAAGCTCAACTGCAGCAGGTCCCCAGCTCTCCAGCATGTAGGGCACACACTGGAACCAGTCTTCTGCTGAAGAAACTCAATATATCCCCTCCTTAACCACACACATTACATTCAGGCCCTGAAAACTGTAGAGAGACTCTTAGCACATCTAAGCCAGCAAATACAGCTTTAAAAGTAGCCAATTTACACCAGTCAATAGCGACTACCTATTTTCATGCAGTGAAAGGATAAGGTTGGAAGCGGCATTATCAGCTCTGAGCTTCTTATGCCCATTATCCAGTCTAAAATCTCACTGCACTGGAGAGGCTGTGCAGTTTCTAAGCATTTGTAATGAGATGGAGAAGTAATTTTGAGCATATCCTGCTCATAAGAGCATCTGATTACCGTGTTATTTTTTGCTTTTGTTTCTTTTGACTGATGCAGAGGTTAGTTTTATAACACTCACTTAATCTTTTCCTGTCTGCTGTAATAGCAAATATGTTTGCAAAACGTGCTGCTTGCGTGTGATAATGTGAGAGCCTGACAGGTTGCAAGCAAAGGGACAGCAGCGGGAGGCTATGGAAACAGCAGTGCACCTTTTTGGAGATGCAGAGCATCTCTTCAAGGCCCATCTCCCTGGAGGACATGGCCTGTCTCTGCCATGCTGTTAGCAGCAAGGAGAGTGAGGAGCTGATTCAGCACAGAGAAATAGCAAAGCCAAATTTTCTGGTTTTAGGCAGGATTATTATTTTTCAGTCCCACAGTGATTATTGTACAATGCAAGGCCTTTACAAAGCTGAATGCAATCGGTTTAAAGCTGAATTGCTCCCAGAGAGGACAGTTTGTCCCACAAAAGGGGAATAAACCTGCTGGACCCAAAGCCAGCCACTAACACTAGCTCCCCTCCCTGCCACACCACTGGGACCTCTGCTTCCCTGGGCCCACACAGGGCTCAAAATAACCTGGGGGCCAGTTGGGTCCCAAACCCCAGCTCCTGCAGGACTGAAGGGATTATAGGAGAGTCTCTCTTTCCCTTACCAGCTACAGCACAAGTGTTTCTAGCCCTGCAGCGTGTCAGGAAAAGGCTTGAAAAATCTAAACTGAGACATCTCTGAAAGGTTTTATTTGCCAGAAAGCCAAGATAAAAGATGGACCATTTACAATGGTTGAAAATAATCTCATTATTTTAAAGCCTGCCTTATGATTTTTCCTGGGGACTGCACTGTTGTGAAAGGTCCTGGCTGCTTCGCCGCAGCAGAGCCACATGGCTTCTGGTTTACCCAAAAGTTTCATTTTGGCAGTCACCCCTTGGCAAATACACAGCCAAAAAGTTTGCTCACCAATTTGTGGCAGGCATGATATTATAGGCCTAAACATGCCTCTTGGAAAGATGCAAAGTGTGATGGGATGGGATATTTGAGAGATCTCGAACAATTCTCATGGGAAAAGGTGATGGTGGGACTCTCTGGCAGGGGCATTCAGCTCACAGCTCACAGCATCAACGGCTATGTTGAGTAAGGGTCAGAAGGTGGGGGATTAGCGGGATACAGTCACAGAAAATTCTTTTAGAAAGCTCTGGAGAAACCCTCTTGCAGAGTTTCCCTTTGCTTCAGTGGGGAAAGAGCTGGCCAAGCGCCCAGTTGTTCACTGTTCTGTTATCTGAAAAAATGATGGTCACGATCAAAAACCATGAAGTTGCAAATATACCATCTGAGAACACAATGTACAGCTGAAAAAATAATAAAAAGGACCATATAAAAAACCCCAAAACCCAAACGGCAATCCCTCCTGCCAAAGTACAGGCTTGAATTTCTGAGATTTGTCATCACTGTCTGCAGCCCAGAGCCCTGACTCATTCTTGGTAAAATTCTTGTTGCAGTTAGTCACCCCCAGTCACTCCTCTGTACCCAAGCCCAGGAATTTGGGTTAGGCTCAATGCAAAGAAAAGAAATCCTCCCTCCCCGGAGGGAGAGAAGCAATAGTGTCCTGCCCCCAGGGTCACAGCCCTGGCTAAGGGTCCGTGTCCTACACCTCTCCCCGCAGCAAATTTACAGTCATGGGGCTGGAGAGGTGCTCCTAAGGAGCTGCGGTCAAATCCTTCCCCGTGCTGTGCATCGAGCCCAGCAGTCCTCTTCCAGCGCCCGGGGTCAAGGCCAGACTTTCAGCGCGGGGCAGTGCTGAGGACCATGCGTCCAGGGTGCAGCACAGCTCATCCTGCCCAGCCCCGTCCTTCGGTGGCTTCCGCAAAGACCCAAGGTCCCTCAGCCTCCCGCCTGGGAGGAGGAACCGACTGTCCTGGATTTTCTACTTCTGCACAGGGGATGGGCACAAACCCCAGCGCTGGCAGCGGTGGCCAAGCCCTGGCTCACTGGCTAGGACTCGTCCCTCCTCTTGGCGCTGCTGTAACCCAGACTCTTTCCTCTCCCCAAAGTGAAAGGGTGCCCCAAGCAGAAGAATCTGGTTTTGGGCCTTGCGTGCATGGAAGAGCCTCATGGTCCCGCTGCAGGAGCAGCCGTTGGAGGAGGACGGTCCTCCCGGCTCATGCCCGGGCTCTGCCCTGCCCGGAGCTGTGCCGGGGCTCGTGCTGCTCAGCCGAGGGGCTGCAGAAGTGGCTGCCGACCACAAGCTTCCCTTTCTCTCAGTGTGACTTCTTTTTATACTCAGCGAATCACTTTTTTTATTTGTGTATGACTAAAGGTTTCTTATCAAACCAGATAACAAAGCAGGCTGGCTTTTTGCTCCCAGTTGTAGAAATACTTCATTATATATTGTATCGGCTACAGAAGGTCAGAGAGATTATAATAGCATTATTGACCTTAGGCTTAGCTGATTTCTGAAAATTACACTCAACCAGTGCAACAGCAGACAGGAAATACTGATGGAGCATCCTGTTTACCCGTGGATTTGTTCTGAATTATCCTTTCCTCCCCACCTGCTCTGCACAGATGTGAAGAGATGAGAAACAAACCCAGGCAGGTACCTCTCCAAACAGTACTGGCTTGTGTTTTTATGGACTAAGCTGAACAAATTGGATTGATTAAATACTCTTCCCCACAGAGAGTGCACTCTTTTTGTAGGGAAGAAAAGAAGATGGCTAATGTATCTAACTGTAAAAAGGGAATAAAATAAATAGGAGCTGTACTATATAAATGGAAAGGAAATAAATATGGAGGAGACTGCAGTACAATTCTGCAGATGGTGTGATAAATCTGTTTACAAACACAGATATGTGATATATTATGAAAGCAACATCTTTCCATATTTTCCATGAAGCACAGTGTTGCAAAGCATCATCCTTAAAGGGCTGGTAGTTTCGCCTTTTATCTCTGACCGCAGGAGCTTATTAGCAGGTAAATGATCTCAGCAGAGTGAGACAGATAAGGGATTAAAATGGAATGCATCTATCTGGCTGTCTCACAGAGGCCATTTAGACTGTGCTGGCTGAGGGAAGGAAAGTCCCCTGACAAAAAGAGACAAGGCGCTAGACTTGAAAGGCTGAATACATCTCGCCCCCTGCCAGTAGAAGGGCATGGGGAGCTTTGCTTTTTGCTGCCCAGGCCATAGAGGAGGATGCGATGGTGGAAGCAATGTCCCCAGCCTCTGCGTCCGACTATGCCTGCAGCACCCATGGTCTGCCCTCCCATCACGCTCGGCATCGGTGCTGGGTGCTGCTCCCTAGGGTACATCCTGATGGAGCATCTTGTGCTTGCTGCCGTGGGGACACCCACAGCCCACAACATTCACCGTGATACGTGCAACCCTCCCCTCATCTTGCTTCTCACCCTCAGAGGTTGGTTAGGCCTGACAGGTAATGACAACTAAAGAAGCATCAATGCAAAAATACTCTTAATTTGAAGAGATTCCTTTGGGAAACATAAAGGCATCATAGAGGCTTGTCCTCTTGCACCCGGCTACAGCAACGTTGTGGTTTGTGGTGCTGTCTTTCCAGATCATTGGATTTTCAAAGCTGTGGTGTTCCCTGCATCCATCCAACCCAGTTCATAAAATTTCCTACTCCTTTCTTTTTGAATCAGGTGCTTCCCAGATTCAGTTTTCTGTGCCCCTCTGTCCTTCAAGTCAGCTCCTAGGGAGATGACATCTGTGGGAGATAAATCAGGGCACATCAATACTTTCTCCATCCTGTGATGCTGTGGAGAACAGAGCTGCACAGCACAGCTTTCAGTCTAAATTATTACATGCCTCCAGGATGACATGGATCACAGCAAGGACCTGGGAGGACATGTCAGAAGAGCTTTCTCAGGGCAACTAAATATGATTGAGTGAAAACAAAAGGGAGAAAAATTACAGGTCAAAACCATTCTGATTTTTTGGGAGCAGACCCACTGCCCATGCCGCAGGACAGGGGGGCATGAGGGGGAACAGCAGCTCCTTGCTGCCCTTTGAAGAAGTCTGAGAGCATCCCGACCCAAACTGCTGCCCTCACAGCCGACCGCTTCCCTCCACAAGGCTGCTTGGGCACACTGCTGGCCCTTAAGAAAAGCTCTTTTTTGCTGCTCAGCCCCTCCTCCCTTCCATGCCAGTTCCTGGCACTCAGGAGCCCGTTCTACCTGGCTGACTGCTAATGATAGGTTTTGCTTCTGGATAGTTCCAGTTTCCACTCTGCTGCTGGGAATATGCCAAGCCTTTGTATTTTGCAACATGTCAGACTACTCAGTCACTAAAAAGAAACAACATCCTGGCTTTGTGCTTTCCAAAAGCACTTCAGGAAGCATGATGGGTTTGTTCCTCCTCTCCTCTTGCTTTCATTTGTACTATTGTGTTTTCCTGTGCAGCCTCTGAACAGCTGGCGTACATACAGGCTAATGAAATCATCTTCCCATGCACCAAAAGAAGTGTTGGGGGGGACTCGCAAATCTCTATTTTAGAAACCAACCTGACCCCTTGGTGTGGGCCCATTAGCGTTGGTAGGAACCAGCAGCATACTCAGTCTCCCAGGGGAGCTGATGGTAAGGGTACGGTGGGAAATTGAGGCATGCACACAAAAAGCACGGTTTGCTCACCAGACCCTGCCTCAGCACGCAAACCAGCTGCTGCTCCATCCTTTTTCCGCCACAGCCAGTAGCCTCAGTCACCTTCAGATCTATGTATCCTTGATCTCACCAGTATCAGAGGCCAGAATGAGTCATTCATGCTTAAAAAATTAAAAGGTCTTGGAATGAGGCCTAATCTTGCTCTGCATTACTGAAGAAGTTCATGAAATCTCTGGCACACTATGCTTTGCTTTGGCACAGCCCACGTGTGAGGCAAATAGGAGCTCTCGCAAAGCAGCCCGGGTCGGCTGTGTCCTCAGAGGCACCGCACCGTTACGGGGAGTGTTTTGTCTTTAGCAAATGAGGGAGCACGGACACGCAGCCCGCTGCGGCCAGCGGGCAGGAGCTGTGCCATCCACGTGCTGGCTGGGGGTGGCACGGGGCTGGCAAGGGCTTCTTCTGGCAGTGAACTCCTAGAAAAGGACTTCAGTGCATAGACAAAAAGGACCATACTGGTATAAATGTACATGTATTTTGCCAGTATAGCTTATTCTTTTACAAAGAAAGGAAAAACACATTGTCCTGATTCAGTCCCATCATCTAACACTATTAGGATGCTGTGCGCCAGCACAGCTCCTCTCTGCTGGGCATATACAAGCTATGATATCCTGTGATGCCTTGCACAAGGGGTAAATGTGTCCATTCAACATGTAGTGGCAGTGGTGGGGTTATACCAGGATTAACCATGCTGGTAAATATAATCACTGGTGCCTTCTTCCTTGCCAGTAAATAAACAAGTAAATAAATCATCAGGCTGCTATAGGTACCACATGCAAATCAAGCTCAAGTTTGATGCTCAAGGATGTTTATGTTAGGATCTTCAGTGGCACCTAAAGCCTTATTTGTATTTAAAGGTTGCACTAGCTTAGCTTTAAATGGGTTTAAAACCACTCTTTGTTACAACAGTAACACTGTCTGAAGATAGTCAATAACCAATTTACCTTAACCTGGGAAGCCAGGTTTAAATCAGGCTGGTGTAGCTGTCAGACCTTTGCTTTGGGAACAGCCACTGCCACTGGGGAGACCTGGCCAGAAGCAAGGTGCCAGCCTTTCCTAACTGTTTGAGTGCCAAATCAGCTGAACCAATTTTAAAAGCTTTCCACAGTGGGTACGAGCCCTGTGGCATCCTCGTATGCTACCACCGGCCTTCGGAGGCATGGCGGATTTCGGGTTGGAGGGATGCCGGGTGGTAGCCAGTACTTGCCCCGTGCAGAGGGTGCCGGGTCCCAGCTGCACTGCAGCAAATGGGGCTGCAAATGCTTCACTCTGATCTCACCAGAGCTTCATCCCCGCTGTCGTTAGCAGACCCATGGGAGCCAGCGAGGTGCCCTGACCCAGCTGGAAAGGAACGGGACTCGGGTCTGGATCCCACGAATATCCTGACGGGGTGTAAGGCGGGTCTGGAGGGCCCTCCGCTCCCTGCTCCAGCGCCTGCACGCTCGGGCGGAGGCAGCATGTCCACCCACCAGCGATCCCAGCATCATTCAGCATTTTGGGATGCAATTATTATGATTATTATGATTTGGGGGGTCACGTGAGAAGCAGAAACTGTTACCCAGCAACATGGACAGTGTGGTGGTAACTTTCTAAGACTCTCCCAGCTCCCGCTCAGCGGGAAGCTGTCACACAAACAGATATTATGAGAACCAAAAACCTTTTATTGCTTTTTTTGTTTGTTTTTAAACACCTCCACAGGATGCCAAGAGGACAGAGAAAACAGGTAGAGGGAAGAATTCCTACCTCAGAGCTGAAGCCAAATTATTCCCTTGTCTCTCTCGCACAGAAGGGTCCTTCTCGACCAGCTGTGTGAGCCTTCACTTCCCCAGCCAGCTCATTTTCTTCTTCTCTGCCAAGCAACCTTCAGTCAATAAAGTCTAAATCCCCAAATGAGCGTGTCTGCAAATCACACGCTCTAAGAAAGTGCAACAGGATGTCGGCGTCTAATAGTATGTAAATACCAGTCTTCAGAAAGGTGCAAGGAAGTGAATTTTCTGTAGCCTCCAGGGAAGGCATTTGCATGTCATTTCTTACCCCCTTCATTCACTCTTCGGAAGGTGACACTTCCCCATGGGCTGGGAAGGAGGGAGGCTTGCACGGCACCTCCATCCGCCAGCACGAGAAAGCAGTCCTGGCATGGAGTGACTCAGAGCAGGGAAATGATCAAAGCAGGGAAATGATCTGGCAAAGGAAAGGAAAAAAAAAAAAAACCAAAACCCAAAGAAGGATGGCTGGGGTGGGTGGGATGGAGAGTGTGGGGGTGGCAGGCAGCAGGGACAGCCCCTTGCACCTTGCATCAGCTGTGCGGGGTTTTCTGGCTTTGTGGCACCGAGGTTTTAAACACTGCAAGATCTCAGAAGTCTTTGAAATGCTGGGAGAGCCAGGACAGCTTAAAATAATGAGGATGTCCGACTGAAGGCCGCCCAGCCCAGGATCGGCAGCGAGGAGAAGGGTGGCAAAGCAAGGGTCAGAGGGTCAGGCAGTGTCCCCCGGGCAGGGGCTCGATGACGGGAATCCTGCTCTCACTGGGGCACCCCTAAGGTCCCACTGAGCTTCAGTCCAGCCCAGCTTTTATGGGCTGAGCAGGCTCTGAAGACTTTAAAAGCTCTTTTTCCCAGAAAATGTCTCTGTGCCTTTCTGATCGAGATTTCACGTGGAAACTAGTTTGTGAGCCACAGCTGTAAAATGCATCCATTCAGCCTCTCGGGAGGTGTTAAGTGAAAGCCAGTTATTATTAAACTGTGAATATTTCAACATGGCCTATTTTAGCAGAGACCTCCTGCCTGGCTCAGGGTAGCTGTTAGGCTTCAAATGTTGTTTTTTTCTTACTCTGTGAGGTCTCTACCCTGAATTGAACTCCCTAGATCAAAAGTTGGAGCCCACAGCAAGAGCTTTCCCGCCTTAGTGGGGAAACTCAACCCTTGTGTACATGACCACAGCTCCGCCAATATTAGAAATACACTGATCTGTCTGCCCTTTGGTCCAAATTCAGCTAGCCTTTAAGAGACGAACTTGCTTTCTAATTAAGGAAGTTTCACTGTAAAAATTCAACACCCAGGGAAATGACTCTGCACAGCTCCCTGTCCTGCTGTAGGAAGCACTCTGAGGGTGTGTTTATACAATCCAAGACAAACGTTAATTCATGATGGGTTTTACAACAGCAAATGAATGTCACTTGACGTTACATGCACTCCTTAAGCGTAATCCGCAAGTCCTCAAAAGGTCAGTCACTAATCTAGTTCTTGGGAGCAGGATGGGGCTCACACCAGGTTTTAGGGAAAAAATAAAAGATTAAGAGAAGAAAAATTCCTGCAAAGAAAGGATTGTTGATGTTGCAAATTCCTGTCCTCGCAACCATGGAAGAAATTTAAAGGGCTATCAGATCCCATCAGGTTTCATCTGAAGCCTGGACCTGTGAGATATGCCAGAAAGGTTTGTGTTCTTAGAAAGGCTGCATCATCTTCCACATAAAAAATAAACAGAAGCAGAGAAATTGGGCTAAAAAGCAGAAAAACCAGCTCTGGGGCTGCAGCGTCCCTCTGCGGGCCCCACGGCACATGAACAGCAGCAGCAATGGGCCGTAGCTGAGAAAAACGAGGGGGTTTGGATCCCAGCTCCTGCTCCCAGCGTGTGCATCACTTGTGCTTCTTCCAGGCGTTTGCAGCCCTGCCTGGCTGCTGCAGGCAGCTGCCCGCGCCCTCGCCACTCTCTAATGCCAGCCCGCGCGGGAGCAGCTCGTGGACACATAGATGCTTCTGCAGCCTGCCGAGCTCAGCCCCCAGCCGAGGTCCATCGACCCGACCGTCTGTCACTCGGCCCTAGCAAAGGCGTTTGCTTTTCACGGCACGACCAGAAAGAGTCCACGCATGGTGTTGTGTCTCTGACTGAATGCTTTGGGCACTGCCTGGGGAGGGAGGGTTTCCTCAGCTCCCCTGGCCTCCTCTTCCTCTGGAGGAAGCAGTGGCAGCCCCATGCTGATGTGCTTGGAGAGGAGGGGTGCTGGTGGGGAGTCCGAATGATTATCTCCCAGGAGAGCTGAGTGCTATCCTGGGGAGCAAAGCTTGCCCCCACACCACCAGAATGTAGGGTGTTAAATCCTTTGATGGATCCATCCCCTCACATCTGAGCTTCTGTCCCAGCAACTTTGCTTTCAGAGAGGACTAATGGTTTTCCCCCAGCAAATCAGCCCAATTTCACCCTGATTTTCTAGCAGATGATTTGGTGGTCCTCCAAACAGTAATTACATCAAAGTCAGGCAGATTAAATCAAGAACTAACAGTTTAGTCCCACATTAGGTAAACAAGAGCTGAGACCCTCTACAGCTCCAGTATTGCTCTGCTGCCTCCGGATCGCAGCATGGTGGCTCCCCTGCCCACGTGGTGGGTCCACAAAATGCAGGAGTCCAATTAAACAGAAATAAATACACCCAATTTGCCCTTAGGAATTAGATTATTCCTGATTACAGCAATCAGTGTCTTCTTGCTGCTCTACATTTATGCGACAAATCGGCTCCTGTGCCAGTGGCTTTTCTTGTAAGTTGTGTCAAGGATTTTGGAAAGGAGACACTCGGCTCATTTCTGGCTGGCAGAGAGAGATGCGAGCCAGAGGTCTGCTGCGATGGCTCTTTTTAGGTGATCCTGCCTAAAATGCCTGGTATCATCCGCTACTAAATTACAAAACATCAGCACAGCCAGTATTTGAGAATTACAGGTGTAATATTCGCCTCCGCATCTCTGCAACCGCCTTGTTGGGTACTGCGGCTTCTATAGAGCCAGTGAAGACAACCACATGTTTATAGGGGAAAAATTAGGGTACGGGAAAAAAATCTGGATAATTAACAAGACTCCTTCATTCATCTGAGAACTGAATTCCACGTTAGAAGGACCAGTGTCAAAGAAAGTGCTGAAAGGGCACTGAAAGGGGGTTTGGCCAGGTGAAGACATACAAATTTAGGGGGAGAGCCCAATCCTCCCCCTGCCCACAAGGAAGGGAAGGTGTCTGGCCTTTGCAGCATGACCCTGTGCCACAGGGACAGCAGCAGACACCAGAAGAGCTGCTGGGGAGCAGATGGGGTGGGCCAGCGATGACCTTCCCAAGCATTGGGAGAGCACAGTGAAAGCAGCGGGTTTGCTCCCTCCTTGAGGAGCAGAGACATCTGAGCATCCTCAGGAAGTCGTGGGAGCAAGACGGGAGCTACAAAGCTGACTGCTGGCTCTTCTGCTTACTGAATTTCTCTGCCCTCCTTGGAGATGGACACCCGTCCAGCCCTCTTGTCACAGACCAGCTCTCTGACTGCTTTTCTGCTGAATATGTTCACTTTAGATGATGCTATGAGGAGAAAAAAAAAAAAAAAGCGTTCTGAAGTAGTCTTTCTCTGATGGATACTTCAGATAATGAAAATAAAGGACTCTGCTACTGCCAGCACATGCATATTTCCGGGAACTTTGTATTTAATGGGGTCGATGTGCTATAAACATCCAAAACATTTGCTCCGCAGCTCTTTCAGTAGGAAGCTTCTGCAACAAAAAAACATCCTGTTTTGGGGAGGGTGCTTCCAGCCGGGGAGATTAAACCATTAACCATGGGGATCTCGGTGCTTTCTTTGGACAGGCGAGGACAAAGTTTTTTGCCAAAACCCCAGACTGCACCGGCAGTTCTACCCAAAGCAAAGGGCACAGACCCATGCACAGGTTTCTAAAGGACGTACGTGCTCCTAAGCACAGGCTGAGTAAAGAGCCTGATATTTATTCAGTTTATTTATCCTGCATACATATATTACACCTGTGCTAAGGCTGCAGGGGAACGCTTAGGAATTGCCAGGATGAAGGCTGCTGAAGCAGCTGAACTCTGCTCCCTTGCGCACACGCTGGTGCTGCAACAGTGAGAAGCTGTAATTACAGAAAAAAGACCGTTTGAGCCCTGCCCCAGAGGGAGAGAGGCAGGCAGGTCCTGTGCAGGTTTTAGCCATACTTCTCTGGCACAGGCACAAACCCGCCTCACTTGCACAAGGATGATCTTCAGGCAGGGAATAGCTCTTCCCTAAAAACCGGTATGATGCAGGAGCTCCACAGGGGAAAGGGTTGTAGGCACCACTAAGCCAAAGAGCTACTTGGATCCATATTAATGTTTACAGATGTCTCTGCTGAAAAAAGCTACTGAGACACCAGAATAGTACATAAGGAAGCAGCATTTTCCCAGCTCTTCTCCAAACAGGCTGCAAACACGACTCCCTCCTATTGAGATCAGCTTTTCCATTCAACCGCTGATGAATCATGGTGGCTGGTATCTCACCTGGTGAACAGCCCAAGAGCAAACGTCCTGAACATTTGTGTTCAGATAAGGCTGACCATAGGCAGGATTCCTCACGTTAGGGAGAACAGACCCAGATAGTGCCAGGTACTTTCCTGTGAGCTTGTCTGAATATGAAAGTTACTAAGAGTAACCAGAGAACATGCTCAGCTGCCAATTCAAGAAGTTAAGCATTTGAGCCGTTTAAAATAAATTCTTGCAGAAGAGTGGCTTAGCATGATTTCAAAACTAATCCAGTCCAAAGATGCCTTCAGACTATTTTCTCTACTGCTGGGTGAAAAAGTTTGAAGTCCCTATGTTACAATGCAGTAATCTTAGAACATTGACTAGCTTAACCTTTCACTTTGCTACAGTACTTGGTCCAGCTGTTTCGAGAAGACCTAAAGTTGTCCTCCTAGATATTATCTTTCCAGTTTTAACTCAGCCTTGGAATGAATGTGAAGGGATTTTAATATGGCCCAACCAGCTGGAGGTTTATGATGGGAAATTCTCATGCTGGGGCGAAATGACCTTACTATACATAGCTCTAACTTAAAAGCAGGATATCTTATACCAACATTTTGATGTCTTTTATTTTTTCCTGCATAATAATTTAAATCACTTTAGAAACAAGTAGTCGATACTGGTTTTTTTCTTTACAAAGAAATCAGTTGTTCAGTCATATCCTCAGGTTTGCGTAGTCCAAAGAGCTGCAGTGCTTTATGCCAGCTGAGCATGTGGCTGTCATTGATCTTCAAGTGGAAAATCACTATATTTATCTGATAAATAAATATACAACTAATATTAGGATATCATTTTATAAGTGATTCATCCCTATACATATGGCTTGCTCCAACACTTGCTTTCAAGTGCTATCAGAACAGGGGTTTGGGAATTACAGATTTGTAAATCAATTCAGCTTTGTGACAGTCCTTTTCCCTACCTTCCTTCTAGATAAATAGAGGCTGGACTTAGGGCTTGGTAATGGTTATGGAGGTTCAGTCCATTTCCAGTAATGGAAATAACAAAAAACAGAATTTATCCCCAGGCTTACAAAAGAAGCCTCAGGACTGGGTAAATACAAAATAACTCATGAATATTGGACAGCTTGTTCTGAAATGTGGAACTACAGCCCATCAGTGCATAAACAAGAGAGCAGAGCCAAGCAGGCTGGAAAGCAGTGTTCCGAGGAAGAGATGGAGCAGCTCAGCCAGGCTTCGGATGCAAGCTACTCGGGGAGCCGGGTGCCACATCAGCATGATGAAAACCAGAAGGGAAACAAGTTATAAAACATATCAGGGAATAAAAATATTTGTTCCCCTGTTCACCTTCATGGCGGGCTCAAATTTGCACCACTTGTCATGTAAGTCAAGAACAAGACACGTTCACAAAGACTTCCTAAATTGCAAAGCCCACTGCTGAAGTGCCAGGTAAATGTCGCAACCCACAGTTTCTTTTTCCATGCAAACTTTTTTGCTCTGGCTCAGAGCGCATTTGCTTTACTGCATTGTACACGCAGCTGAAACTTAAGCCGACCAACTCTAAAGGAGTTCTTTTTTTTTTTTTAAAATAGCAGAAGTAATTAATCTGCTTCAGAGAATGAATCAGCCTTTTCTGAGCTAGAAACACACAAAGGAGGAGATTGTGGTTGTTTCTGGGGCGGGAGGGAGGCTTACTCACACAACCGACGCAGCAGAGGCAGCTGCCCAAGGTCCACAGCTGTGGGCAGCAAAGGGGGGGCAAAACCCCAAAGCCGGACCCCAGAACCCCCCGGTGCCACCCCGTGCACCTGGGGGACCCGCTGCACCGGAGGGAGCGAGCTCGGCGTTGGGCAGCAGCGCGGCTGGAAGAGACGGGCCAGCGCACAACTAACGGTACGGGGAGGGCTGTGCGGCTTCGCCTCTCCTGCCGCAGCCCCCTGGGCTGCACACCCAGCCCGTGAGGGGCTGCGCCCGCTCCTCGCAGTAAAGTCTTCGGCAGCAGGGACCAGCCTTTTATTTAGGTGAAGTACCTCGATCTGGGCCAGGCGGTGGAAAGAGCTGGTTTGCCGTGGCTTAGTTTCTTGGCAGGCTGTGGGAAGAAAAGCATTGCTCATAAAGCTGCTACCTTGTACCACGGGAACTTCTGTTTGCACCGGGGCCCTCTGTCAGAAAAGAACACTAACGCTTAGCTCGCTGCTTTCGGCAAACGCCAGGCAACGACTTAACAGAAGAGTGGGACAGACGAGGAGTAGACAGTTCCCAGATAGGGGAAACCAGCACAACAGAAGCAGGACGGAGATAGCTGTCTTATTAAAAATAATGCAATTTAACTGACAGAGCGGAGGGTAACAAAGTTATTCCTTAGCTACGCTGACACAGAGCCACTCACCAAAGTAACAAATAAATAGAAATGATGCCGTCCTCATTCATCGATTTGGAGAGAGGAAACAGGCTCTGCTGCTGCCCGGGGGCTGCTGCCGCTTCCCTCCTTTCGTCCCCTCCGCCTGCCAGGGCAGGTTGGGGAGAGGCTGTGTCTCCAGCAAGGGACGCGCTCGCCGTGCAGCCCCGGGGACAGCGGCGGGGCTGGCACGTCTCCCCGTGTGGCAGCGGCCCTGCCGGAGGCGAGGTGGGGCAGGCGGCCACGACTTCCCGGCCAGACGGGAGCGGAGCAGACCTGCGGGTCTCCAAATTCACCTGACCTCTGCAAGGGCAAAATCACCAACATTTTCCATTTTAAACTACAACTAAATTTAGAGGTTTTATGGTTGCAGGGTGCCTCCTTTCCCACACTTTCCTGGAGTGATTTCCAAGTTCCTCCACTGTCCTCGCTCGTTAAAACGTGACTCAGCTCTCCCAGCTGGAAAAGCAGAGCCCCACGCAGTCCCGAGGTGGCCTGCTGCCATTAGTGATGTCCTGCGTCGGCATTAACCATCAGCTTGGGAGCAGCAGAGGCAACAGAAGACTTTGCAAGTCAGATTTGGGGAGAAATCAGTGTTACTGAACCTATGGGTACTCTGCGAGCAGCTACGCAACCTATCAACGGGAGTTTCTCTCATGTCCCTTTTGGGAAAGTCCTCCCAGCACCAAGGACTGACTGAGGAGACCTGCACAACAGACTCTAATGGAGCAGCAATGCAAAGAGAAAATTCCTCCTCTGCCCTTAAACACTCCCCCTAATTAATACCATACACACCTCAGCCGAGGCAAAATAATGGTCATGGTAAGAAAAACAAACGGGAAGTCAATGCAAAATAGCACCACCTGGTGACACCTACTATAACCATGCCAAGTTCAACATTGCGCCCTACCAACTACAAAATTTGCCAGTTCTTCATTTGCCTTTACCTTTTTTACTGGACATAGTGCTGGAGCAATGTCCCTTCTGAAGTGAGCTGCTGCTTTTAAGGTATTTAAACATCTTGGAATCGGCTGAGTGACTCCAATGCTGGGATGAGGACTTCATCCACTGGCTTTCAGTCATCCTTCTGGCTTTGCCTGGTCTCTTTTATCAGCTCAGTAGCTTTCTCAGAGCACCTTGAAATACACCATCAAATTCTACAGAGCTTTTTGCAAACACTATTGCTTGCTTAAGATTTTCATTGATCTGTGGCTTCAGCATTCCCAGCACTTTGAAACGTCAGCTCAGGTATCAAAGTAGTAGAAACAGCTGAATCTGTGAACAATACCTGTTCATTACATCAAACAGAAAAACCATCACGCTAGTAGACCCTCTCCTGATGCTTTCCGCAGATGTGAAAGGCTAGGTTGACAAAACAGCAACAAATGTTCACCTGCCACATCGTACAACCACTTACTTTTAAGTGCAACAACCGTTGTAGATGCCAGGCTATGACTCGGGGGCTCATGAGCTCCACACACCCTCTTCCTATTTGTTTCCACATTCAGTTCCATACCATCGGCTCGTCGTCTACCACCTATGACATCTGGTAACAATCATAAGGCTTGGCCGTTGCTCACTAGCTGGTTTTTTTTTAGGAAAAAGGAACCAGACAATACTTGCCCTTCACGAGGATCCTGGGTGGCACTGAGAAGTCACACAAACGTAGCGAACCCTTTTTTGAAGCATTCCCATCTAGCGCTTCACTCCAGTTTGTACAGCACGCCTGCAGAACTGGAACAACCGGAATGCCATGACAACCCCACACCAGACCTACCAGCACGATGCCACCTTCCATTAGAAGGAGAAAGCCAAGGCTCAAAATTCGATGTAACTTTTTTCCTTCTCCCAATTTGGTCTTAGCATCTTGGTTGACAGCATGGGACCCAAGAGCTCTCGATATAATTAAAATACAGATTGTTTGCCCGCTCTGTTGCAGCACTTGGTGCTCTCAGTGCTTTTTCTGGCCACTGGGAGATGAAGGCAGCCTCTGCAGCACAACACTCACAAACATTGTATGATAAACTGCTGCACATGCAATGATGAGAAACACTGGAATAAACTTGAGTTTGGTGGATAATGCCAAAGGGATTATAATATATTAGGTCAGAAGCATGAAGTCATTCTCCAGCCTCCCTCCTGCACTGAACACCAGCGGTATCACGCTGCAGGGCTGTATCTAGCTTCTGCAAAATATTTAGCTATATTTCACCTAGTTAGATAAAAAGCAATGTACAATGTTAACGAATGGAACAGGGATAACTCCTTGTGATGTGTTTGCACCTACCAACTGCGGTATTTTGCACTGAGCAGAGCTGGATTTGTTCAGTGCCACTGTGTGATCCTATGAGTTGACTTTGTTGATTCAGTGGGTGGTATTTCCTCTGAATCATTATTGATAGACCTTATTGCAAATATTAATAGCAAGGATATTCAACTGGGAGTTAAATCTGAGCTCAGATATGAGCACTGAGTTTGTCTGAAGTTCCTCCAACTTTTGCAGCTCTATGAATATTGTTCACTGCCTAATCTATGGCATTGTGTTGCTACCCACTGCCGAATTACGCCCATCTTCTACTCATGACTGGTTATGGTACAATGGTGGGATTAAAAATCCCTCATCCACAGAATAATCGTTGCAGAAAAAAAAAGAATAATTGAAGACATGGAAGTAAATGGCAGGGGAAAGAAGGACAAAATGCAACTAAGTTTGCTTTGATAAGAGCAATTTTTCTACTCAGTTGCTCTGGGAAACCTATCTGGCATACCTGGCACACAAGAAAGGGGTAGAGTTCAGCTTCCAACACATTTGAAGTTCAGCCGCTTGCTACACAGCTCAGTGAAACCAGGAGTTAAGACACAAAAGATGAAAATTTGTAATAAATAGGGTACAGACCTAAAAGGATAGGACAGCCAGTCCCATAGAAGGGGTCAGTCTGAGTTTGGCAGGGGTCACTACCGAAAGCGAGGGAGACCCCATCCTACTTAACATCTGCCTTCACGACAGAGCGAGTGAGAGAAAGCTGGGAGAATACTGCACAGAGCACAGAGCATCGGGATATGCGATAAAAATGGGATTAATAAGAGGGCTGGAATAAGATCAGAGCTGACAGCAGAAAACAAAAGTCGGACGGACACCTGGGGATGAAAATCCCAGTCTCCCACCCCCATCACAGGACAGGAGGAGCCTGGGGAGGAGGTTAATTGCAGTACCTACCAGGTGAGGTATTTATTTCTAGGTGAGGTGTCAAAGCACGAGAGGCACCAGATGGACCTCTAAGCCTTGCAGCTCTGCTCATCCACGGGGAAGTCAGAGAGCGAGAAGCCCACTGCAGGACTGCCAGGGATCAGCAGAAGCTGGAGCCTGCTTCATGAAAGCAGACAGCAAGTTCTAGCTTGTTTGGCATTGCACAGCAAAGAGAAGAGCATGCAACTCCTATTTCTATACTGGTAAGAGAGAAAAGCATCAGACTGGGAGAATGAAGCAATCATAGTGCAAATACAAATAAGAGAAAGCCATATATTGGAAAAAAAAGATTCTAACAGTTCAGTAAAGTTCTGAAACTTCCCCTTCCCGGGAGATGAGGAACAAATGAATTACAGTGGCATGCAATAAGGCGTAATATCATTCAGTGCTTAGATTTGCTGACCTGCCAGGTCCCTTCCAGTCCTACATTTAGATTATTTTTTACACAATGGGTCTTGTACACTGCTTGCATTTTTGAAGCAAAATTCTTGGATGACAGCCAAGAATGGGATTATTAACTTATAACAGGACAAAAAAAATCACATACCCTCATAGGTTCCTGCAATCCACCCCCCACCCTCCAGTTTTGGCAGCCACCGCTCCTCTGTATAGTGGAAAAACAAGCTTAAGTGGATGGAAGAGAAACGAGGCTAGTGGCCAGACAGCCCAAATTCTGAGCAAGTTCAGTAGGTCGATTGCAATCTTACTGTAACTCTGCTGACTCCCACTTTTCTTTTTAACTGACTTAGGCCAGAAGTTTCCTTGCAGTCTGCAGGCAGGCAGGGAGCCTGATTTGTTTTGCAGCCTGAAGCGTGTTTATTCAGAGAAATTCCTCAGTCTTAGGAATCCAAGAAAAACCATGTGCAGTTCACAATGCCGATCTGGTACGGGGAGGGAGGACCGTGAAGACCATTTTGGGGTATTTCGCCTAAGATCAGTGTATCCGAGCACTCCTTCCCCGCCCCCAAGCTCTGGAATTCAGCTCCCGGTGCTGATGTTGCAAGAAGCCACTTCATCGTTGCAGAGCTATTGAGCGAAAGGGAGGATGAGGCACGAGAGAAGTATGTGAGTAAACCCGGGGCAGGACTTGGGAGACCTTGCCTAAAAACTACTGGATAACAGAATCTTTCAAAACAAAAGCCTGAAACCGGCCCAGCCCCGGGAGCAGACACGGCACCCGTACGCTATATGCTAGTAGATGGACTGTCACACATAGGCACAGCAGGACCACATCCCGCCTGCACATCACACTGTCACACCTGCAATCTGGACCACATCGCACCTACACGTCATAGCGTCGTACTGGCGATCCGGACCATGTCGCACCTATACATTGCGTAGTTGCACCTGTGAGCCGAACCTCATCCAGCCCGCACGCGGGCTGTTCGCAACTGCAATCCGGACCAACTCCCACCTGTATGTTTCACCGCTGCACTTGCAATCTGGACCTCGTCCCACCTATACCTCGCACTGTTGCATCTGCAATCTGGACCGCCTCCCACCTCTCCGATGCACTGTCAAACCGGCAGTCGGGACCACGTCCCGGCGCTGCGATCTACTATCACACCTGCAGCCCAGCCCAGGTCCCACCTCCAATCCCCCCTACCCTCGCACCTCCAATCCCCCCTGCCCGCTCGGCCAGCACCTCTCCGCAGCGCCGAGCAACACCTCCGAGCAGCCTGCGGTGCTGGCGGGGGTCTTTCCTCCCTTGACACCGACCCCTTCTCACCGCCTGGGACCGGGGGAGAGCCGGGAGGGAGGATGCCCAGCCGGGCTGCAACCCCGGCGCCGGAGGTGGAGGAGGGGAGGGGAATTCAGCCCAACTTCTCCCGACCCAAAGGACCCCGCTCCCGCGATCGTCCCCGGCGGGGCTCGGCCTTACCGCGGCGGCCTCCTGCGGGCGGCGCGGTGCGGTGCGGTGCGGTGCGGTGCGGCGCGGTGCGGCGCGGTGCGGCGGGCAGCGACCCTCCGCCGGCGCCCGCAGCCGCCGGGCTCTGCCCGCCCGCGGCAGCCGCGCCCGGTTCCGGGGCGGAGCGCGGGCGGGGCGGCGGGGCGGGGGGGTCCGGACCGGCCCCGGCGGGGAAGTTTCTCCCTGCCCGGCCAGGGGTCCTGCCGCGCCCCCCCTTCCCGGACCCCCCCCCGGAGCCCCGCCGGCGGTATCCCCGCCGGCAGCCCCGGCCCCCTCCCCCGGGGTCGACCTGGCAGAGGTGCGAGGTGCGGGCAGAGCCCCCCCCCGGAGGAAGGGCCCTCCCCGGAGCCAACATGCTGCGACCCCCCTCGCCGCAGAGGGGTCCTGACACCCCCCCCCCCCCGGGAGGGATTCCCCTTCCTCCTGTCGCCCGTGGGCATCCTGGGGGCCAGCGCTGCCCCCGGCCCGGGCAACAGGCGTCTTACAGCCCGAGCGGCTCACTGCCCCGGCGTGTGCAGCCCGTGGTCGGCGTGGGGTCTCTTGCTGTCCAGCCACGGGGGTTTGAATCCACGGCCCGGGGCTGGGAGGTGAGTGGGGAATCACGAAAGCTGGGGACAGGCTACCCAGGCGGTCAGAGACCCAAGGGACCCTTCTTTAGGGACCCCACGCCCCATCTCTGCAACTGAAGCGCTTCACTTTGAACGTCTGTGAAAAGAGGGGAGGGATGCCGTCACCTGTAGTAAAATGCATCGGCTCCACCGATGAGCAGTGCAACAGTGGAGTTAAGCTAAAGATTGTCAGTCAGGTGGGGGGAGTTTGGTGGAAAAGTTTGTTTCCCTTCGTGGGTCAGGAGCGCTGTCTCCTGTAGGTATTAGGGGCCAGACTCGGTTCTGATTTCAGGCAAAGCCGCTCGGCTTCGCCATCCAGACAGAAAACCTGGCAGGGAAAATCATGGGTGGGGGAGAGGGGGGACAGCTGACGTAAAAATCATGATAAAGTATTTTGCAAAGGGCTGCTGCAAGCCAGTGAGAGCCGAGCTTAGACCACTGAGTGTGATTACAGGAGACTGGAGGATAGTTACAGGGTAAGAACACAGTGCTGAGTATCTCTGAGACTTCAAATTGGAAAATGAGATCTGAGGTTTTACCGTTTGCTCGTAAAACACTCCTCTGTTTTTAGTGGAAGAGGAGAGAAATGGAAGAAGACTGCATCTCTCAGGGATAGCAGCTAACCATTGTGGCTCATCAGTTTTTCTTTTACTCAAAATAAATGTTTCTAATTGGTATCTCATGCAATACCCAGGTGGTTACGTAATTTGTTTTACAAATCGACACAGCAGGAAAAATGGTTGTGCCCCTTGGAATCTTTCTTTGAGGGTATAAACCTGATTTTGAAAGAGCTATTTGTTATTTAGGAAATAGCAATTCTCTTTTGCTGCTGCTGCTGATTTTGCTTTAGCTTTTTCCCTTCTCTGCAAGTTTTTGCTGCTTTGGTGTGTGAAGAGGAATAGGGAACCCAAATCTTTCCTACTCGAGTGCATTTTTATTCTTCTTTGCCTTTGTCTGTTCCCTTTTCATCCCGGGGCAGCCGTGGCACGTGAGCAGGGTTGGCCAAGCGGAAGGCAGGCAGGACATCTTGCTCCTGGCCGTGATGGGACGTGTGGGGCTTCCCCTCATGCTGCCTCATGTATAAGCCCATTTCAGGCATTTTTAGGTTTGTGGCCTCTCTCCCACATGGTGACTGTGTGTGCTGGAACAGTTGGCCAGTGCATTCTTTAATCCACTTATCAGCTGTGGCCATAGGACCATGTGGTAGCAGGGAGGCTGGGGAGCTGTGTTATGTGCAGGAGAACTGCAGTTCACCATGACCTTGTACTCAGGGCAGATAAAAGACAGCAAGGGAGCCCTTCCCCTTCCTCCGTGTGTCATTCCTTTACTCATCCTTACCCTAATGCTTCACACTTGTCAGTCATGCTTTCTGACCTGGACATGAGGGGGACAGTACACATGGCCCTAAAAACTGCTTATGGAAGATAAATTATAACTGCTGGGCTATAAAGGCTCTCACCATCATGTAAGAGTGAGGAACATAGCTCAGCAAAGGCAAGGCAAGGAGAGAAAATTAAATTCTGTGTAAATGCCCCTCATTTTCACCCAAATCCCTTTTGACCGAAGCAGATATGAGTGCGGGGGTGAACAGTGAACACACAAATGCTCCTTTGTTGGGATAAAGCCACATTGTGCATGTGTGTCCAGAGCTGGATGCACACGTGATGTGGCTGAGGGGATGCAGGAGCTGATTTGCTTCTCCAGACCTGTATCTGCAGTGTGCTTTGCACCTTGAAACCTTGCATCCTTGAAAAGCAGGCTGAATTCTCCCTGGGCTCTTCATCTGCCTGCCTGGAGGGGGTGTGAATGCTGAAGATGCTGTTGAATGTCTATCTGAATTGCCATTTCTGTTTGGTGCTATCGCTGCCAATTATATCAGAAATGTGTAAATAGAAGTAAAAAGAAGACATGGATCAAATTCTTCTTTGGTTACACCATGAGCCACTTTTTCTCTTCTAATCCACAGCTGGCTGCTTTTTTTTGCTTTGGTTCAGGCAAAAGAGCTGATGGCAAGTCTGGTTTTGTTCAACAGCACCCTCATGCTGGTTCTTGGTTGCTCGGTCCCACAGTAAAAGGGATGGAAAGAAACAACACTGCAGCTGGAAGATGGGCCTTTGAAGCTTGGGGGGATTGTTGCCCTGGCTGGATTGAGATCTTGAAAAGTAACTTTTTCAGTGGAACAAGCTACTTCCAAATCACTCTTAGATTGTATTGCTCTGTGTTCTCACTACCTACACTAACATAGAATAGAATAGAATAGAATAGAATAGGAATAGAATATTTCAGTTGGAAGGGACCTACAGTGATCATCTAGTCCAGATGCCAAATATTTGGGTCAAAGTTTTTTCCGTCTGATCTCTTTTTTCTTGCTGTCCTGGGATCCATGTTAGGTTCCTGATATTTTACCTACAGTTATGCCCTGCCCCTCAGGAGGAGCAAAACATTTATTTGGGGCTTATGACATGAAGGCAGGGCTGCAGCAGAGCTCAGGAATGTCTGAGAGACACAAATGTTTGTGCAGACATTCCTCTTCCTACCAATTATCTGAGTTTTAGATAGAGATCTGCCATGCCGAGAATGTCATTACTGCACAGCTGCAGGAATTGTTGTCCCAAGGTCTGATGACGAGAGCTGGTTTTGTGTTTGTCCCTGCTTGGAATAAAGCGGGACTCGTTTCCAGCAGTGGTGGAGGTTAAGAGCATGTACTGCACAGAAGGATTCCCGATCTTTTGTTTCTTTGCTTCAGCCCTTGCAATGCTAACAGCGAAGGTCAGAACATAGAAGAAAAGTTCCTTTTGGTTTTGAGTCACAAAGCAGTAGCAGTGGTTGAGGGAGGGGCCCCGGGAGAGTTATGAGCCTCAAAGACGAAGATATTATCTGTAATATCAAGTGCACAATAATCTTTGTGTTTTAGTGTTCCCTGAACCACAGGAGATTAAGTAAGAACACTGGGAAGCCATTTAGTATACATACACAAGGATTTAGACACACATTTTCAGTTGTTGTAATGGGAGGAAGATTAAAAAAACCACCACATTTATGAAGCCTAGAGACATAGAATGGGTGAAATGCCTCAGATTGTGTAATTTAGATAAAGACTTGCTGATGTCCTATTATATAATGTAGCTAAGCACAGTCAATTTTTCTAAGATGTTTTCAGTCACTCTGCCTCATATTTTGTTTTGTTAGAGACGACACTTGGAGAGCAAGAGAGTCCTTTTTGTTTCATAAGGGCTCATCTGCTCCCCTTGCCTACTCCCCACTTGAGAAGGGTTTTTTTCTTCATGTGCCATCACGTTTATTTCCCCAGCAACAGCGATTGCATCTCAAACATGATTTCAAAGAGGTTAAAAGCTGCCAAACAAACATCCACAGCAGTTAAATAAGAGGTTAAAGTCTCCTTCCCCTCACTCCCAGATTTCTACAGAATTGCAGTTTTGGATTAATGGCTGTGTTTCCTGTGTAATGGATTTTTAAAGCACTGTAGTTCTGGTGCTGATTATTCAGGCACACGCAAAGCATGGACTAACGAGACATAATTTTGTACTGGTTCAGTGCTCTGGCTTGCCTATAAATCTCTTACTTCTTGGTCTGCCTGGTACTCTTCCAGATGCACAGCAAAGCCACGCTTGCTGTCACTTGCCATGGATAAGGGAACCAGTTACAAACTCAGGGAGAATGTTCATCTAGGTATCCCGTTCACTGGTGGGATACACATCTGTCAGCCAAACTGGGGGTACAGATGATGTGTGGCTCCCTGCCCCTATCTCTTATCCAGACGGCATAAAGATTTCTAAGCCTGCCAGAGCCTGGAAATGTTTCCAGCTCTGGCAGGAAAGCCTTCTGCTTTTATGTCCGGCTTGCTGGAGTTCAGGTCCCCACTGCTAATAACTCAGCTAGGAGCATCCTTTGAAATGCTGTGTGTAATTCTCAATAATTCCCAGAATGGTGAATTTAAAGTGGAACAGATGCTGAGAAGGGGAATGCTAGTGGTGCTTTACAGCATGAGATTAAAAGTCTTTGGCTGATATAGCATAACAAAATGAAGGTTGAGAGGGGATGTGATCATCTCTGAGTATTTCAGGAAAGGTGTCAGTGCCACGCAGGAGCAAAATCCTCCCAGCTATTCAAGCGTGTGAACAAGAACAAATGGGTGTTAATGAGAAATGAACACATTTACACTGGAGAAGAGAACAGGGGTTTTAACGGTCAGGAAAGTGATACCTCTGTCAGGAGATGAAAGGCCAAAAATCCTAGGCTGAGTTAAAAGGGAGCTTCATTGCTTTACGAAAAGTGATTGAAGAGGGGTTTGCCTGCAATAGCAGACGCCAGTTTCGGTGGCCACAAAGGGGTTTGGTCCTAAATTCTCCTTTCCTTTTACTTAAGGATCTTCCTGTAGCCTGAAGGAAAGAAGAAACGCTGTGATGTACGGTTTTGTCCTCCCATTTTGGGTAGTAATCAAGGACAGCCGCTCTCGCAACGTAGGGTGGGGTGCTTTTGGATAGGTCACCCCTCCTTTGGTTCCCTCCTCATTCCTCAGATACTCCTGTCAGGCTCAGCCTACATCTCATGCCTTGGTTGTGGTTCACTGGTGGCTTCCTTTCTCCCTTCGCATCCTGTATGCCTGGTGTGTTTCATACACTTTGAGACAGAAGGTGAAGGTTTATGGGCTATGTAGGTTTGACTGTCTCTTGTAACCGAAACTCCCTCCATCAACATTTGGAAGACCAATCCACAGCCACAGGAAGAAAGAGCAACCAGCTTAAGATGTGTGTTACAGGGACTAGTTATAGCCAAATTACTACATTAATGACACAACTCCTACCTCTTCTCCCTCCCCAGAATACTGGAGGTGTGGATACGGCAAAAATAATGTTGCATTTCTGGTAAAGGATTTTTACAAATGCTTGGGCCCTACAAGTTGTTGGGCACTGTGGTTCAATCTGGCAAAACACAATACAGCTATTTAGTGTCTTCTCCAGCAAAAGAATCAGAACCTCAGAAAAAACTAGTAGAAGAAAAGTTCAAGGCAAGTGACAAGAGATGATTCCTCACACAACATAAGTTGTGAAACTCCCTGCTGCAGGATGTTGTGGACATTAAAAATCATTGAAGACCAGTTCATGGAAGAAAAATAGACTGAGGGCTATTAAGACAATAATTCTGGCTCTGGAAGTTCCTAAGCTGCAAAATGCTGGAGGCTGAGGAGGTGGTATGGGTACGTATCATTATATGCTGTACTTAGACAGGACTAGCAACTGCGAGGCATCTGGTTTGGCCACTTACAGAGACCAAACATGGGGCTAGTTGAATGGAGACTTTGGTGTTGCCCAGTACAGCTGGTCTTGTGTTTTTGGGCTTTCTTCCAGCCTGCTCCTCATAGGTGGAGGGGTAGCCCTCCAACATCTGCAGAGCCTGGTTCACTATCTATTCTTTGAAATAATGACTGCAAAAGTCTTAGCTAAGTGACTTAGCAAAAGACTGATTAAAAAGATATGAAGTCTGCAAAAGGCTGTCTCACTTCTTCCCCAGAAGGTCTTTGTTCTGGTTTTAAGCAAGGCATGGGATTTTTTGTTTCCAGAGACAGCTTGGTGCTAAGGTAGCACTGACTCAGCCAGGTTGCATGAGCTGGTGGAAGGATGGAAGTACCACGGCAGGCAAGGCATGGTTCCTTCTCCTTTATGATCAGTATTTCCACTGTCCTAGCTTGCTGAGAAGCAGCATGTTCTGCATGTTAAGTATCAACATGGCACCGAATTTCATGCGCAGTTTTGATAAATAAAATCTGTGTTCTAAGTGAAGGCACCCAGACAGAGCCCCTTTGTGAGAGCAAGAATTAGACCTAGTGTGTGTCTTTGGGAGAAATGCAGAATTCATTTTGGGGAGGGAAACTGATACAAACAGCAGGCCATTTTCCTTTACAAAGACTCTCTTTCAAAGCTGGTGCATGCAGCAGAACAAAGGCTGACCCCATAATCTGTACTCAACAATAGCTTGGAATATTTGATAATTTGGCTATTGTACATGCATACATCATGCTTGGCTGTAAATAAATAGGGCCATGGTTGGATCCACTGTGAGGATATAGTCAGCCTGTTTCCCATTACCATTCTGGTTTCAAGGAGATGCTTATTTTGTGTCTCTGCTTTCTCCTGGCCAAGCTCAGTCCATCTTGCCATCAAGGCCAAAGGGTCTCAATTTCAAGCCCAGTAACAAACACACAAAAGATTTTGCCACCATTTTAGAGAAAAATTCTTTATTGATGCCTAACTGCCTCATCACTTCTCTCTCCTATCCCTGTAACATCTGTTTCTCTTAAGGACCTTTTCTTGGCTGAATTCATGGCCAACAAACAAGTAGCCCAAGAATAACTTGGGCCTTACAGGTAACTTAAGGCCCGTGCTATGGTAAATGTGTAGACTAACTCTCTGCACTTCTGTTCCTCATGTGTAAAAGGAAGAAGGTACGACTTCTAAAGCCTATCCTTAGATGCCTGAGATACCCCAACAATTGAATAGTGGCAACAGCTGAAGCACGTAAAGCAGTGGTAGTATGTAGATTAGTGACAGTTTTTATAAGTTGTCCGCAAAGTTCTGTGGGGATGTAACATACTTGCTCAGTTCATTTTGTGGTTATGCTCATAATGCAAGGAAAATTTGGGTTGCTGTACTGGAAACATAGCAAATCACTGGCTTAAGACACAGTGTGTTTGCAATGTAAACATTTGAGCCTTTGTTAATATAATTGGCTGTAACTGGAGAACAAAGCAACCAGAGTGAGGCTCTTGCAAAATCATCAGTTGTTTTACTGGGTGAAACGATTTTTACTTGGACATTTTGATCACATTCAGTTCATTGATTAGCATTAGGCAAGAGTTTTTGCAGTGGCAGTTGTCAAAGCTTGGCATGAATGACTTGTCTCCTATGGCATAACGTCACATGGCAGAACACATAAACATTTTCTAATAACATCAAGATCTTTGTGTAAGTTTCAGTATTCAAGCCAAGAACAAAGAGATCTGTTCCAGCAGAAGAGCTGATGACATGTATGACTCAGTACATGGCATTGCCTCTAAATACATAAACACTTGACTACCATCAGTATTTATTCTAAGGCTTTGTGACATTCCTATAAATTGACTTTTTTTTTTTTTTTACTATTCACATTCCTCAAACATTGTGAAGGCACATGGTGATGAAGGGGCAGATTTTCTGGAGAACTCAACAGCCAGGTCCCTTAGGATGGGGGTCTAGAAAAGTATAGGAAAACTACATAGGAAACTTCGGACTGCCTTTGGAAAATTGGTAGGAAAGAATAACAGAGCATTAAATTAGTGGTCAAAGGGCTAAATACAAAAGAAACAATCAATCTACCTATAAAAGGAAGATGCTTCCATGGATTAATGACCGGTTAAAGCATATGAAGCAAAAAGGTTTCACAACTGAGAAGGAATGGACTAATAGACTGCTATAGTGATTTATCTTGGGTTGCTTTTCTGTGTATTCAAAAGTGATCTGGAAGAGAAGTAAATAAGGAAGTGACAGAAGTTCCTGATGATACAGAGTTTACTGAGAATAATAAAAATTAAAACTGACAGTAAAGATTAACAGAAGGATCTCATAATGGTTATTGGCTGAATGGTAGAATAGCAGATGCAATTAATGTACTTAAGGAAAACAAAAGAATCCTAACCGTGCACAGCGGTGAGGTCTAAAATTAGCTATTGCCGCTCAGAAAGAAGAGCTTAGACTCATCATGTATAACCCTATGAAAATGTCAACTCAACGCTCAGCAGAGAGAAAATGGCAAATCAGATGTTAGGTATTGTTCAAACAGGAAAAGAGCAGAAAAGAGAAAACATAACAAGCTACTCTAGAAGTGATTTGCACTCATGGCTGCGATGCTGCACACCCAGAGCAGTGCATGCAGTTTTTAACTCCCTTGCTGAAAAAAGAAAATAAGCGGAAGTAGAAAAGATGTGGAGGAAGGCAACAGGAATGGCAAAAGGAATAGGACCACTTCTCATAAGAAGACTTTTACTGACTAGGAAGAGGGATGATTGAAAGGGTCTGTAGTAGAGGCTGCAGTGTCATAAGTGCAATGGAGAAGGTGAATAGAGAACAAAATCATTCCCTTTTTTTCCCCCAAATGAGAACCTGGGGTCATAAAATGAACTCATTTTTTCAGTAATGCAGTTTTTTAAACAAACAAAAGAAAGTACTTCTTTACACATTGGCATTAAACTCTAGAGCTCACTGTTCTGGTGTAGATGCTGAATAATAAAGGCCTTAAAAAAGTGGTTAGAGAAATTCAAGGGAGAAAAGTCCATTGAGGCTATTAATCGTAAAGATCCAATACAAACTGTGGATCAGAAAGCCTGTAAGCTGCACAATAGAAAAGTATTGAGATTAGCATGCCATGTCCTTATTGCCTAAGTGTTCACTGCTATCAGACAGGATATCATCCCATACTGTACATGGGGCAGGTGCCAGGCTTTTAAAAACTGACCTTCAGATTGGTGCTAGACCTTGAAACTGACTTTTCCAAGTTTTCAGAAGAAGATGGCAAAAGAGTCTGCAAGAGCACTCAGATCTCCTGTGTCCGTGTCGTGGTTTAATCCCAGCCAGCAACTAAGCACCACGCAACTGCTCACTCACTTCCCCCCCACCCAGTGGGCTGGGACAGAGAATCGGAAAAAAAAAGGTAAAACTCATGAGTTGAGATAAGAATAGTTTAATAGAACAGAAAGGAAGAAACTAATAATGATAATAATAACAATAATAAAATTATAATAATAGTAAAAGGATTGGAATATACAAAACAAGTGATGCACAATGCAATTGCTCACCACTTGTTGACCGATGCCCAGTTAGTTCCCGAGCAGCGATCCCCCCAGGCCAACTCCCCCCAGTTTATATACTGGGCTGGGCATGACGTCACATGGTATGGAATAGCCGTTTGGCCAGTTTGGGTCAGCTGTCCTGGCTGTGTCCCCTCCCAACTTCTTGTGCCCCTCCAGCCTTCTTGCTGGCTGGGCATGAGAAGCTGCAAAATCCTTGACGTAGTATAAACACGACTTAGCAACAACTGAAAACATCAGTGTGTTATCAACATTCTTCTCATACTGAATCCAAAACATAACACTATACCAGCTACTAGAATGAAAATTAACTCTATGCCAGCCGAAACCAGGACAGTCCCCATGGGATTACGTACCATGGGACAAGGCAAACCAGTCCTCCTCCCCATGTGCAGTTCTGCTTCTGTTCTTTGCAATTAAGGTACCATTTAATCATTTGCTAACATTTTCAAAACATTTATCCCCTGCCACTGACAGATTTTGAGCTAATTGTGGTACAGAGAAGCTGCCTTTTTGAAAACATCTGAAGATGGCAGTCACAAAGCTGATGTGACAGGGAGTTTCCATAGCTTGCTCTCGCTGCACAAAGGTTTGCTTCTTATGACTCAGCCACTGATCTAACTTGGTTACTCATCAGAAAACTGCTTGAAGAAAAGACTAATTTTGAGTTGAATTTGATTAAGATTTGAACGGTCGAGCTGGGGCAGAGGCTTAGAGCTGGGGTTAGCGGTAGGATGGGGTAAGGCGGACCGACAGCTTTCCGCATGTCACTGGCGCGAGCTTCTGCTTTCATAATAAACCCTTTCCTCCTTCCAGCTGCACAACAGCTGCACTGAGCCCCAGGCATTTGCGTTAACCTCAGAAAGCAGTGTATTTAGCCCTGAGGCCTGCTCAAGGGACCTGCCTGCCTGTGTTCTTGGCCACGTATGGACTGACGTGTCCCCTCCTGCAGCTAGGTGGGCTGTGTGGGGAATATACCACGTCTCCACCCTGTGTTTATGGGACCAAGCAGCCGAGGCAGCATGAGAAAGGCTGTTATTTAACATTGCCGTGGGCCAGAAGTAAATGCTTCTTTCGGTTGCAGGAGGAAACCAGAAAGGGAGTGGTGATTCATGGTGAACCTCTGAGTCATAAGGCTTGCAAGGGTTGTACTGGGGTAGGGCAGGATATACCCTACCCCTTACTTGATGGCAAGCCTTCAAGTCACTTTCTAGCTCTTGTTTCCCTGCTATTAGCAGCCTGTGCTGCCTCATGCTTGTTTCGTTTGTACTATATTGCCTTGCCCTTCATCTGACTGTTGTGATAAAGAGTGAAAATCATGTCCGTGGCCTTGGTGTTGTGCAGTGAGTTGCTTCAGGCTGGACAAATCAGTCCTCTCCCTGCAAGGTCAGGCTCAGAAAGAAGGATGGGTCATTGCAGGGGGCTTTTATCAGCAGCTGCAAAGCCAAAGCAGCGCTGGCGCTTGTGTGCCCAGAGAAACTCATGGCAGATGCAATGAAGATCTATGGGTCTGGCCCACCTGATCCCTTGTTCGTAAAATTTTAAATGGTCCCTGTCTCCTGAGTGTCTGGAAGACAGGGACCAGAGGGGACCTGAAGCTGGTGAAAAAGGAATAGAGAAGTGTGGCTGAAGAGGTTGGGGGAGCTTTGCCCCTTCCCTCATCGGCAGCAGAAGCTGGCCTGAGAGGGAAAGCTGGAAAGGTATTTCCAGTGTCGCCTTTCTGTGCTTGGATCTCACACAGGTTTCAGGGGAATCATGCCTGCTGAAGGATTGCAGGTGGGCTGGCAGCACTGGGGCCTGCTTTCCCCAACAGGGCTTCTTGGTGTGGCTGGAATAGATACTAAAGATGGCTCATTTCGGGCTGCCAAATCTTAAAGATGAGCAGTCCGTGTCGTGGCTCCCGGTTGCACAGTGCAGATCCTGCAAACCACACCGGTACTGGCTGTTCTTGGCTGCAGACCCAGAAGTCTTCCCCAGAGCAGAGGAAGACCTGAGTCCCAAAGGCCATCCTCTAGGAAGTCAGACCAGATCCTGCAGATGCTGCTGAAAGCTGCTGTGGACTCCCCGAATATTCATGTAGCCAAGTATTGCTGTAGCTGTGATGCTTTAAGGATGTAAGCAGTGAGAGGCATGCAGGGAGAGCAATCTTTTGTTATACTCACTTCAGTTTTCTTTTATTTATTAAGAAATCTGTGTAGAGCGTAGGAAAACTGGTCTTTAAATCTGTCATCAGCTTTTAAAAAGACTAGCCCAAAAGCTTCAGCTTGGCATTATCTGACAAATTTGTAATACAAAAGCTGGGAAGGTGCGTAGGTGCTGAGCTCTATTTTCCAACTCCATGAATGGAGCCGTAGATGAATGGGGAACGGATAGCTCACATCTCCTACCAGCATCAACAGCTCTGCCAGAAAAGGGCTTGTTTCTCCACTGAGCTAACCCTACTAGAGGTAGTTATGCTAGTGTAAGACACTACCAAGTCAGAACAGCAGATTTGTCCCTTCTCACATGCTGGGCATGGGATTCACTCATTTGACTTCCTCTTTCCATTCCCTCCCTGCAGATGCAGTGTGTTCAGGAGCAGTGTTGTACCATGGTAGCTCCTCTGCGTTGGGTTCCCATGTGTCTAGTGCAGCTGCTCTGCTTGGTCTGTCCATTCCCCATCAAACGTGTAGAGGAGATCCTAGATGGGAGCATGGAGGCAGGGTCCCTTACAAATGCCTTGCACTCATGTTCACTCCAGAAATTCCAGATGAGTAAATATCAGCCTTGAAGTAGTTTCTTATAGAAATAGCATGTTGTTTGCCCTGAAAATGAAGAAGCCTTTTCTCATTTCCAGAAGCAGTATGATAAATATTTTCATTTCAATATGTTTTTTGTTGGGAATCACTTTCATTTAGCTTCTTCTCACAGTGACTTGGGGGCTAAGAATAACTAGAGTCTAGCAGCTCCTAGCTGGCGAGACATATATTTTGAGAACTGAGTTCAAACTTGCATTACGCATGAGAAGCAAAAGCTCCTCCTGCACTGGGCTCAGCTTCCTGTGGGCCTGAGAGCAAGAAGAGAAAGATCAGTTTTCTTTCACCTCATCAAAATGAAGACCATTAGGAACACACAACTACTCCAGTCTCTTTGCACTGAAGGAGCTTGCTAACAAGCCTCTATGTGTTCAAGTGCAGAGAAGCCCTTTGCAGCTGGCAGGTTTGCAGTTCACTGGGGGCATGGCCTGATCCCCTGCTCAAGCGAGGCAGCTGGAGCCTTCCCCCAGCAAGGGGGCTGCCTTGGACCCTTGCAGAGCCACCGTACACCAATGCAGCAGTGTGCAAATGCGCCTGTCTACACTGGCCAGCTTTTATCATCTAGCAGTGGTCAACTGAGTTATGAAGACACAGTGGGGCACTGCCCACGGAGCACAAGCCAGGTGAAGTGTGTGATCTGTTGGCTTGGCTGTGGGGTGAGCTGCTTCCTCAGATAGCTGGATTAAAGCTGGTGCAGGTCCCTGGGTTGATGTCTCACCTCTGTTCTACAAGGATCATCTCAAAATTGGTAGCCTTGATTGGTCTTGGAGGTTTTTTTGGGGGATCTTCTGATGGTCTGAGGAGGGGTAAGGGAGATGATAAGGCAAACGCTTTTCAATTAGAAGAGCTCATCAGGGCTCTGCGGTCTATGGCTGCTCTGAGTACCCAGAGTGGGAACAACGGGCTTTCAACTGGGCAGTGTTATGCGTGCCCTAGAGCTCCACGGCTCAGACATTTGCAAAGCCTCAGGACCGCAGGTGGAAGCTGTGCATTCTGGAGGGGAGAGTCTCGCCTTTTCCCCAGAAGCAGATGAGGACAGCATGGAAAGGTCTGGGTTGCCTGTAACGTGGGAGGTGAGCAGAAATGCCGGAGGAGTCAGGCACTTGGAATGGGAGGGGGCAGATAAAGCCCGCGGGACTGCCCGGGAGGAGCAGGAGGCAGCGTGGGAGGCTTCGCTGCCATGCCAGGGGCAGGGGAATTGTGGAGGGCTCCAGTTTTCGGCTTGGAGGTGGGATTGTGAACCTCAATCCTTTTTGCCTGCTCCAAGCCAAAAAAAGTTTCTTTTTAATTTTTTTTGCTGAAACCCACATTTTAGTGTGAACAGGACATAGAAAAGAGATTAATTTGTGTCAAATGAAAAAAAGGAAGCAGAAGCAAATATGTATGCTGAAGTGTCTGAAACATGGTATGAAATGAATGGCCAGCTGCTGTTTGGAGTTACAGCTGGGCAAAGGCAGTCTCATTGCACTGAGGTTGATGAGGTTCATTAGACTTCTCTCCCGTGGATGAGATTACACACCGGAGAAGCCAAAAAGGAAGCTGTGAATCTTGGCCACTTTTAGAATCACAAATCAGTATAGGGGGGAGGAAATTTGGGCTCTGATTAAAAACAGAGAATCGCAGAGCCTCTGGGAGCAGAGACTCATGCAAAGCAACACTCAGCTACACAACATGCTGGTGACCCAGAGATACGGGTATGACAGGGTGCTCTTGAAATAGGAGCGCTGCCGGCAAGCTGCGGTGCTTTCCGAGAAGGTGCAGGAAGATGCTGATAGTGATCAAAAGCAGAGAAGTCTAAGAAAGTTTTCAAGGTTTTCACCTTGCATGGAGGAAGTGCTATCACACTTCCTTGTGTAGTAGGTATTAGTGTGGTGCAGCCACTGAAGAAATGACAGGGGCAACCAGGAGACAACGAGGAGAGCCAACATCTGGCCATACTTCTGTACCTGGATGGCGTGACTCTGGTTTCAGAGTCCATTAGGTGCCTGAAGGCCTTTGGAGATGTGTACCTTTGTTCCCATGCCCTTCCGTTAAACAGAGACATCCTGTTTGCCTGTGTTAAGATCTGCTGGGCTGTTAAGCTCTGGGTTATGATCCCTGCCAATTTCCCTATGAGATGTGAAAGGGGCTTGTTCACAGACTGTGTGATCACTCCAATCCAGACATCACTGTCCCTGGGAGGGTCTGGGCATCCATAACTGCCAAACCAGGCACCAGGCACAGATGTAAAGATCACAGAGGGTGATGCACTTTGTCTGGACAAATGACTGACTATTGTTTCTGGGAAGATATAAAATGGTTGATGGCAGTTACAAAATAAACCAGCTATGAGTTGTGGTATCAGGAAGCCTGAGAGAATACCTGCACAATTTTTTTCTCTTTTTTTTTTTTCCTCACATTTAGTAAATACTAGCTAGGAAGAGCTTAAGCAACGCCTTCAGCCTCTGCACTGTGCAGGTCAGGTATGGGGTTGGTGGAATCAGCAGACTCCACTAAATTCCCCTCTGAGGATCAATCTGAAAGCAGCAGTAACTCCAGCCGTGCTGGTTAGCCACAGGCCAGGTGGGAATTTCTTGCCACGGATGGAAAAGTGAGCTTGGGAAGAGCTGCACCATTGTTTCTAGCTGAGATGCAAGCAACGTGCTTATTGTGCCTGTAACTGGATGTGAACTCCCTTCCTGAATTCATGCTGATTTAGAGGAAAAAAGTCCCTCTTCTAGCTGTTCTCTATGAACAAGGTGAAAACATGCCTTGCCAGCTGACTTAGCATGGGATTGGAGGTGAGCAGGCAGCCGTGTCCTCTCTGCTTTCAGGTCTTGATGCTGCTCTGCGAAGCCCCACAAGTACCACGGGCAGCTGGGGAGCCAGGGGAACCGCAGGGCAGCCCCAAGGGCTGGGGAACGGAGCCCAGCACCGTGTCTGCAGGAGAGGCAGGCAGGAGAAAAATCAATAGCACTAAAATCGGGAGAGGACGGCTTGTGCCAGGCTTGTTGGGAGAGCAGCGGGACTGGCTGCCAGGCTCCTTCCTTCTCATCACGGTCATGGTGCAGGAGCCAGTAATGCTGCAAATGGACACTGAAGTGGTGAGACCTGGTCTGTGGTGAGTGTGTCCAGGTGCGCAAGGAACAGGTATGGTCAAACCCTGCAGAATGTTGCTGTGCCAGAGCAAAGAGGCTAAAGCAGAGACCTGAGGACTGGTGACCTGCCTCAGCTACTGACTCATGCTGTGAAGCCAAGTAGCTCCTGTTCACACCTACCTTGTGTGTGTGTGTGTACGAGCATATGTGCATGCACTCAGTGATGGCAAAGGCAGAGCAACTTTACTTTGAAGCACACTATTCACGCACAGGCTTGGGTGCTTTGCTGAAAGGGACCATGGCTGTGCCTGTCTTGGGGGTGCTCATGGTTCAGAGGCCAGATCCAGCGCGTATGCTGTTTAGGAAGGGCATCTGGAGCCAGAGCTGCAGGAGGAGGCCATGCTTACGTAGCTGGCGAGAAGCGGTTTGAGCCCTGTCTCTCACTCTTGGGTGAAAACTCTTCCTCCCCTGAGGATGGGGATGAAGAATGGGGTATGTTAAGCCTGAACGGGAATGACTGAACACTTGCCTGTGGTGCTGGCAGCGTGACAGACCCTTTTCCTTGGCCTGGATAGAACCGTGCGTTAGCTTTCTCATCAATATTATGTTGCATGGGGCAATTAATCTGCATGGTGAGGGAGAGGCTCAGGCATTCAACTGGGTAAGAGGAAAGCCTGGGCCTTCAGGGCCCTCGATACTGCTTTATGCTCGGGGTCAGCACTGTAACCCCGGAGCAATACGTGACACACCAGCCATAGCCCTATTTCATTTCTCCATTTTCTGAGAAAGTACCAAGTGAAGTCCCTAACCCTGGGGCAATGGCTGAAAAAGCACTCCTTTTCTCTGCCTCTGGCCTGCTGGGGTAGCTCTCTGCAGGGCAGGCTGGGTTTCGGTTTGACTGTCTTCCCTAATGTCTGTAGCGATGTGGCTGCGCAGGTGTGAGGAGACCAGGACAGTGCCCAGAGGGACAGGAGCCCAGACCCCGCTCACCAGCGAGCTGCCCAAACGCCTGCACCGAGGGAGAGGAGGATGGCCCTTGCAGCAGTGGTCAGGGTGAATGCTGGACTAAAGGGGTCATGAAATCACTGTCTAAATCCCCCCACTTGCCATTTAGGGCACACATAGGTCTCCATGAGGAAGCCGGAGCCAGGACATTGGGTGCTGCATAGAGAGACATGGTGCTCGAGGGGTTTCAGGATTGCACCTTCAGCTTTTTTTCTGTCATCAAGAAACAGCCCCACTTCCAAAATACTCATCCCGATCCTGGAAATCATCTAAGTCCCCTTGTGGTCCCTGAGTCAGTAAAACCCCTTGGCCTCAGCTTAACTTCAACTTCATGGCTAATTGACATACCTGTAAGTTGGAGTGTTTTGCTGAAGATAAGTGGCAACCGATTAAGCCTCCTTCTAAAATATGGCAGTTTGGCACAAATCGTGACCTCTGGTAAATACCCCTTCCAGAGACTTTACTAAGTAGAGTTGTCAAACGAGGACCTGCCTATATTAAGCGTGCCTCAACTTGTCCATCCCTTCTCTGTGTCAACAAGTGAGTGCCCACATCATTTTCCATACTGCCAGTGTCCCTGTTGAAGTAGTGCAGCTCTCTCACTGGGTACCACGCTGAGGTAGATCTTCCTCTCTCTCATTTGCAAAGGAGTTATTTATTGCCCCCAGACTGCAAGATGTGAAGTGGCTCGGGGCAGCCATGTAAAATGTCTTACAGATCATTGATTGCCACAGATGAGAAGACAGCAATTACACTATTTACACCACAGTTGTTTTGTTTTACAGCCTAATTCGCATTCATTCCCCTGTAACAAACTCGCAAAGAAAAAGCACCCGTTCATTGGCGTTACTCATCTGTATAATTAAACAGTAAGTGCCTGATCTGTCAAATAGATAGAGGCTCATTCAGGTTTTGTTTGCAATGTGTTTGCTCAGTGGAAGGGGTGGAGCCCCTCAGAATTGGCACAGCTCCATTAAAATCAGCTGTGTTAAAGTGATGAATGGAGGTCTAGATAGTTACCCAGGCTGTTCTTAAAACGGGCAAGAGTGCCGATTTCAGACAGCTAGGTGCTTGCTTAGATTTTTGGGCATTATTAGCATCTCAAAGCTTCCCAGGTTGAGTGGGCTGAGCATTCAAACCACTTCAGGAAAAAAACCCAAGCATGTCCTCCATCTCTAAACCCTCTCTGTCCCTTTCCCAGGGTACTGGAGAGCATGAGGATGACCTCTTCCCTTCTTAAATCCTAACTTGATAGTTTCAAAATGGGGATATTGTTTAACAGCTCTTTACCATCTATATCCTTTGCACTTGGATTGTGCATGGGGAGTGAATGAAACTGATCACACCAGACGGCACTGCTATTTGATTTTCTGGTTTATAATTGACTTGCATTTCCTAGCTGCCGTGTGCTCGTTGCTCTTTACAGGGAAATGACACAGTGGAGCCATGCGGGCACAGCTCTGTCCCAGATTACTCTCTGTGAAACAACCCTGTGGGAGACTGCATTGTTCTGCTTTGACCACGTCTTTGTGGCTTCATTTAAATCCCAAGGAGATGCAGCTGTGAGGCTCTAAGCTTTGCTAGCCTGGCTTGCAGGGGCTGATTTATTAGTGTTGGACAAGCTTTGCTTGCCTATGTTGCATTCTTTTAGGTTGTCTGCAAGGCTCAGTATCTGCATCCCCAACTGAGACTGAAATCCCTTTTAAGCAAGGCTTGTAACTCTTATTTTGCCTTGTCTCAGGTCATTTGTGTGCCAGTGAATTCACCACAACCATGCAAGACCATATAAACTCCCTATAATGACTGGAGCAGTGCTCCTTTACACTGCTTTGTCCAATCACTGCTGTCTCTGTCTACCTTTTCTGCACTTCATCCTCTTGCTGGATTTCACCAGACCAAATCCTCTGAAGGGACACAAATCAGGCTACATTGAAGAAGGTTTGCACTGGCAGAAGACCAAGCTTTCAGTGGAGGATGCTTCATACGAGCCTTTCAAGGGAGGCTTACGGAACAGGCAATGTCTATTAGATGCAAGGGATGTGCCTTTTCCGGACAACCTGAGCAGGAGCTGCGAGTACTGCATTTGTCATTTTGCATTTTTCCAGAAATACTAAATGAATATGCACTGAATATGTGGGCCTTTGGAAAAGAAGGTTTCCCTCCTAGAATATGAGGACAGGCATATTCCAGATTTTTCCAAAGAGTCCTCACTTTTTGCAGCTCAAGCTTCAGACTTTTTTATGCTTAGGTAGTGACAGTGCATGAGCCCTTGACACAGGTGAAGGAGAAGCTTTCACTGTGAGTCAGCATGGTGACTACATGCCACCTTCCTATCACGTGGTTCTGGTTCCATGCGTTTGGATTTTTTAATCTTTTTTTTTTTTTTTTTTGAAATTCATGTATCTAGTTCTGTGTTCTTTTATGGTTTTTAGAGAAGTGATACCTTCAGACTGAGCGCTCTTCCTGTGCAGGCAGCCCTGGGGGTAACGGGGAGTGACTTGAAATAGGTATGAATCATATCTGCGCTGCACTCCTGGGAACTCAGAAAGAGGAAGTGGAGCCATCTGACACGGATCAGTCCTCCCTACGTTACCCACACACATCCTCCAAACTTCTGGCACCTCGGCATATGCTGCTTACCATGGGTACTGCTGGTGAGTCAGGCAGAGAAATGCGCTGCTCTCCCCCATTTAGGTGCATGTACTCTTAGCGCAACAAATATACGTACTTCAGTAAGGAGGTATTTTACATGTGCATATCTCTTTACATTTCTGTCATTTCTACCAGAACTGGATTGGCAGCAACAAGACATGTGCTCAGCTTTTAGATTAGATTCCTAAGAAAACATTGGCTCGAGTGCCCGGCTTGGGAAAACTAAGCTTTCAGTTGCTTGGGGAGATATTTTTCTACTCAGAAATGTGGATTAGTTGGGTAAATAAACTGTATTTTGCTGAAGGGAGAAAAGAAAAAAATCTGGTAGCTCACTCTGTTCTTGCTAATGGCACCCACTTTGCAGACTTCCCCATCTCTCTGCTTCTTTGGCACCCCAAACCTCCCAGAGCTGCTTTAGGTGAGGGTGACAGCTCACCATGAGTGCCTGGACAATTCATTCAGATTCTCCCCTCTGCTGCAGTAATAACATTTCCCCAGCTTTCTGCTATGTCTCCTCTTTGAACAGAAATACCTCCTACATGTATGGAGATTGCAGAAGTTTCAGGTCTTTAATCTCCTTTCTTTCTTCCAGATAGATGCCCATAGAGCCTCCTGCGAATTTGCATCTTTTTTTTGCCAGGAACTTAGGTTTCATCCAACCAGCAGTGTCTGCAACTTCAATTAAGGTTTAAGAAGCTCTAAGGGTAAGCAAAGAATGGTGCTGGGATAAGGCCAGTGACCTTGAGGCTTTCCCCAGGGAAGCAAGAAACCCACTGAGAGGCAGGGCAAGACTTCACTGGCATTACACTGCAAGGTCAGCCTAGTGCTCCTTCTCTTGCCGATTTTCCCTTAATAGCCTAGGCCACTCCGTGAGTCTGGGAGCTTAATTTAGGCTGAAATTCCCTCACCTCCTGCAGTCTCCTTGTCCCTCTTCAAGCAGCGGCAAAGTCAGGAGGTAACTTGTGAACTGGCTAGTCTGGACAGGTTTTCATGGGCCTGGGAAAATCCATGTTCATGACCCAGAAGTGACTTCACTGTTTAGTTCCACATCTTGTCCCTAAACCACGTGAGAAAGGAAATTTTGGGTTTTGCATGGGCAAAGCAATGTTTCCTCCAGCTTAGCCCTGTTGTTGGAAAGAGATAAATTCCTTTCTGCATGTTTCTGAAAGCCAGACTAACTCCCCAGATATTCAGCCTGAAAAGTGTACACAGTGGATAAAAATGCAGCCCAAACAACAGAAATTTGAAAAGTTATAGGGAAGAAAACCAAGGTAAGCACAGAGTAACCTTCCTTGAACCAGTCCTACCAAGCTCATCAGTCCATAGCAAAGTGTTGCTCAATGTTCTTCTGTCTGTTGCTCTTGCGGGTAGGCACCACTCCACTTACAAGATTAGATAGTCTATATCTGCAAATCCTACCAAGCACACATTGAACCAGCAGGTATCTTAAGAGGAGGAGGTTTATCTCGGTTCTCAGGAAATCTCTTTCTTTGGGTTCTTATGCCCTTTGATTTAAGACGTGACAGCAGGAAAATTAGCCACCAGAATTGTGAAATTCAAATATAAGTATCACTTCTCTGCTGTGATTCTTGAGTAGAGGAAACTTGAAAAGATGGGTATGTCCCTAAGAAAACACTTCTTTAAAAATGAAAACTAAGGAAGTAGAAATTAGGATCTTCATGAAATACACCATCTCTCTGATGATTTCAGTATTTCTACTGCTGACAAAGTTTACTGAAGTTGACTTAGTTCCCACTGAAATCTCCAAAAAGATTTCTGTTGATCTGAGGGGGATTTGATCCGGGCCCTGCACAGAAAATCAAGCAAAATAGTCCAAGAGTCAGCTGGTCATACACAGTATTTTGTGTCTCACCCTCTGAGAAGCGTCTAAGGCTGCACATACTCTGACTGTTTCATTGCTCCAGGGTCTTGGGCCACTTGTCCACACTTGCCCCCTCTTGCAGCTTGTTCTGTTCTACGCACTGGCATATTTTTCATGTGGAAGCAGAGTGTGTTGGTAAAGGGAGGGAAGAGCTGGCACACACCCACGCCCCACTCTGATAGCAAACTGGGAAGTGGCTGCAATCTGGGAGCTCCCAGATACCTTAGCTTAGATTTATCGTAAAAGAACATATACAAGTCAGTTTAGGGACTGCACTGCTGCTCCTGCCCTGGAAATTAGCCAATGCAGCCATGCTGATTTGTACACCTTAAAAACCAGAGAAAGCAAACAGAGAACTCAACCAGAAACTCACCTTGCAGTAGCTCTGGAAAGGGGCAGGTTATTACACTTGGTACTGCCAAAACAGGAGAATATCTTAACTTGGAGGTGTGACAGATAGACCATCCCTTGGGCTCCTTAAGCCATGGGAAGAACACTTTGGGGAAGACCTGCTACAGCTCAGACAGCAGCAACAGATATTTTGAGGTGATGTTAGCTGTAACAGTCCAGAAATTTATGCAAATAACTAAGTCTTCTTCTCTGAAGGAACTTCAGGCAGGTGTGATGTTGTTCAGACTATTCCCAAAGTGCATCTTGCAGGCACGCCTGAGCAAAAGGGCTTTTTGGTGACCACATCCTTCCCTGTGAACTGCTCGTGCCTCAACCAAGACCCAAGCCTGTCTGTGTCACAGCCTCCAGGAGACCCCCGTCCCAAGGAGCTAGTATGAAGGGGACAGAGACTGTCAGGGGAACGTGGCAGGGGGATGCCCTGCCAGAAGCAGCAGAGCAGTGCCCTGCTTTTGTGTCTCCACTCACCATGTCCTCCCAAGTGGACATGCCTCTTGGCTTCTCCAGCAGAGAAGCAGCATTTCAGGGCAGGGAGCTGGACTGGACCAGCACGATGGCCAGGTCATGCTGGCGATAAGATGTGAGGAGGAGGTTCACTTTGCTTCCTTGGCTGCACGCTGTGAGTGCTAGGTTGTTGTAAATACTCAAACCTCCTCCGTGACCACTGTCAGGCAGCTGTGCCTGCAGTCTGGGAAGGCGGGCGCTCTGCCTGGTTGGGCACACGAGCCAACAGCTCTGCTGCTGAGCCTGCTCTGGCAGAGCTGAGTGAAACGCCGGCTTGCTCAATCCTGGCAAGCCCGGGCGCTGAGGCTGAGTGCTGGTGCCTTAGCAGTGCCAAAGAAGAAAGTCTGGGTGTTTCTGTGGTCAGGTAATAACCAAATTAAGACTTTCTTGAGCTGAGACCTTGGCTTTGCACCAAAAATTAGTTTAAATCCTTTGTTGCATCCAGTCCTCATTTTTGGTCACAGTTCAGCTCCCTGTCGTTGCTACACATTAATATTTTTTACTCTTCTTACAAGTGCTGTTTTTTTTTTTCCATTATTTATCTAGTCTGACTAATTGCCTGGGCATTATTTCTGTTCCCTGTTTGGGACCTCCCCCCTTGTCCTCTCCTATTATAGTGTGATGTCAGCATGAGTACTTCTGGCATGAATGTTTCTGTTAATACAAATTCTCACCAGCTTTTGCAACGCTTCATGTGTGCCAACATCCAGGGCTAGTGTAAAGCTGAGGGAGCAAATGCTGCCATACAGTCTTCCTTCGAATGAAATCTCATGAAGAAGGTTGTGGGAGATGTCTGTATCTGCCTCTAGTTTATCCAAACATCTGTTAGGAGAATGGGACTCTCCAAAAGCATACATGATTATTAATGAAACTCAGGATTTGGATGTGTTAGCTCAATTTCACAGCTCCCTCCAAGTAGGGGGGAAGAATATTTAGGCCTGATAATAAGAAATGAATCCAGATGTTTTTAAGAAGATGAATCCATAGCCATAGGCTGTAAATCAATCCCCTTTGTCAAAAAAAGTGTTTTAAAGAAGGGTACAAACTATTTCAGTAGTTTAGGACTACTGGTCAGAAGATGCTGTCTGAAATTCCAGTTCATCTGTGCTCCAGCAAGGCTTTTGCTTAGAGGATGCAAGCAGCAGCATCCAATGTTTGTTTTCTCTCTAACCTACTGCTGAGTAATTGAATCATTCCAAGCACCAGGCTAATGTTTTTCCTCCCTAGGAGAACATAATGTTACCAGGAAAAGGGGAGAAGGAAAAAAATAAAAAAGGCAGCTGCAGGTGTTTAGTCCAAATGCCATACAGTGTGTATCTGAGACCAGGAAAGAGCATTTTTGTAGCTGAAGAAAGTATTCAAAAAGCCAAGTGAGTGAGCATGGTGCTGAGTGGTGCTGAGCCCCTGCCACCAGTGGGGTCTGGGAGGGTACAGCAGACCTGGCTGATGGCATGTAAATGCAGATAGGCAAAGACAAAAATGTAGGACCTGACTTCTGGTGTATTTTTCAACACTGTCAGTGTAGATACCTGAATTATAGATGCTCAGAGCTGCCAGAGCACCAGCTCAACAGACTGGCTGTTTCCATATAGCAAACAAAATGCTGACAGAGGATAAGTAAATAAGATGCTGAGAGAGGACAACCTGGGCTCATTTTGACTCTTAGCAAATACCCAAACACATATCCATCTTCCAGTAGTGTAGGTGGGCTAACTACTTTGCACCAGGACCTGTTGTGAGTTTTTAATTCACTCTCCTGTGGGCAGGCAGAGAATTTGGGCAGAGTCTGCTGCTCCACTGTTCTGGACAGAGGCTGATAAACTCATCACAGCTATTGCTGCTATCACCTAGTTGATGCCAAAGTATCAAAAAGCATCTCTTTGTCATTCTGTGTTTTGGCCTGCCTGCCTTCAGAAGGATATGGGCACTTACCGAAAGGAAATAATTGTTTCCTAGTAGCGTTGTCACATAAGAGGAATAACTTTTGGGAGAAGGATGGAGAGGAAGCTACCAAACCGTGTTGGGCTGCATTAGCAAGAGCAGAGGCAGCACGGTTTGGCTTGTACGTGAGATCCAGAGATGTTACTGTTACACACAGAGACGTTAGTTGTCCAGAAGACCATACAGTGCAGAGAGACAACACTAACAAACAGGAAGCCTGACAACTTCCAATTCAGAGATAGGGCATGTCTGTGGCTTTTGGAGTCTATCACAAGCACATTCTCCCTTGGAGAATATAGAAGGAAGAGGAAAGAAATGAAATTATTTAAATAAAGCGTTTCCTGCATGTCTGCTGTTTGCTGCTTCCATGGACAAGGTGCTGGGGCTGCCCGAAAACATCTAGCAAAGCATTTTTTATTTTACAAATGGAAACTGGGTTTTGCACGAAATGGGTGTCTTTTGAATGTCTGGTTTCTACAAAGAGATTCAATTTGGGGTTTTTAGTTGATGAAATGTGTCCATGGGGTTTTATTGAAGTGCTGCTTTTAGTTTTCTTTTTTTTTTTTAGCTCTATAAAAGCTTCTTTTTTCCAGAAGAAAAAGAAATTTTATCTGTGTTCAACCTGCTCTCCAGAGCACTAAGACAGGTAGATCAATGGCTGCATTTCACCTGTCCATTACAAGCTGTATCTCTATTATCAGTGGTCACGCCGGTGATGACTGGAACGTGTCCCTGTTCAAAGCCCCATCCAGGAGAAGCCACCCCGGTGGGTGCTGGCCGGCGGCGGTGCTGTGCTCCCGGAGGTCCCATGGCACTCAGCTCCTCCACCCTGAGCAGTGTTTGCAGGTGATCCACGTGGGCATGTGTTTGCCCTGCTCTGCTGTGCCTGCTTCGCAAAGGGAGGATTTCAGCTCTCAGATGTGTCATTTCTGCCTTGTTCGTGAGCACTTGGCTCAGCTAAAAATATTACAATGTCATCTCAGAAGTTGTATTGCTGTGGCCACCTGTGATTTCAGCTCAGCTGCAGCATCCCAAGAAAGCAGACTCGTCTGGGTTTCCAGTCATATTAGAGCACCAGCATAGAGTGCATACGGGGGAGTGCAGATTACTGTCTCCATTATGTGGGTGTGGAGCAGAAGGAACTCAGCTGAGGCTGGTGCAATTATACATGCACAGCTTGGATCAGAATCCAACCCTTGACATCAAAGAGCCCTCAGTGATTTCCCCCCCCCCCCAAACCCAAGGTTTATTTTAGAATAATGAGATCAGCATCCTAAATAAAGAGTTTCAATGGAAAAACGTTTCAAAGGTGCAATTTCCTGCTACGAGTTTGGCAGTTGCAGATACAGTTCGGAAGCGTCTCTGCTTTATCAAGGGTCTATCCGTAACCTGTTCACTGGGTTGACAACCTACCAGCATTCCTGGCAAAGGCATGGGGACTTCCCCATTCTTCAGACCTCTTGCGTACTGTGATTTGATGATACAGTAAATGCAGCTTTAGGGTTCCTGGTACCAGAACAAAAATACCAGAATCCTATGCCACAAAGCGCTGACGTTGCATAAACTCCCTCTGCCCGTCCAAGCGTGTGCTGAAGGCACTGCTGCCGCAGCGCTGCACGGACGAGCTTTGTGCCACACGGGCTGTCGCCTGCCTTCCTGCAGCTGGAGAAACACCAGCCCAGACTCTGACTTGGGCTTTCTGGCTAGCTGGAGAGCTCAGGTGCCTGATGCACATCCGATTTACACTGCTGAGTGCCGGGATGCAGCCCGGCTGCCTGGGGAGCTGCATCCAGAGCTGCAGAGCTGGCCCCGGCTGTGACTTGCCTAAAAACAGGCAGCGCAGCTCCACTCTGCGGGGAAGGAGGGGAAGCAGACGAGGAGCTGGCACGGGGGATTTCTCTGTTCACTGGCGCCCAGTGGCTTCATCCTCTGCTGGGACGGTGAGAAGGATCCGCCGGCTTCCCCCACCCCCAGGTCTTGTCCCTTCTGCGGTGCGGGGCTGGGAGCCCCAGCCTTCCTCAGGCTGCGTTGGAAATCTCCCCTGGGATGCGCTGCGACTCCTTCCACTTAACATTTTTTTTTCCACTTACAGGCTTGGAAAACAACAGCAGGTGACTTCGGGAGGATGTTGGACATGGGACCAACAAAGCTCCGTGAAGGACTTTGCTTTCCATCTTTGAAGGTGTGTTTCTGCCTGTAGGGGATGTCCGTGGCAAAATTCCCTGTGCCTCCCTGGGGAGCGGCCCTGGGCAGGGGTTAATCTTCAACTGCTTCACCCACTGCTGCCAAAACCTCCACTTCCAGGTGACAGGCCCAGACCTTACGAAGGGGTGCCCCTTTGCCCATGTGGCACCTAGGAAGAAATCTCTAGTACCATGCTGCTGGGGCTGGCTCTACACTGATTAAAACTCACTAGGTTTAAAAGGTCCTGAGCATCCCTGGTCCTGAGTATTGCTGGCCCTGGCAGAGGGTCAGCTGATTGGGGAATGAACCCTTTTCTTAGGGACTAACTGCTGGTGGCAAGGTGTCGTGGTTTAGCACCACACAGCTGCTCACTCACTTCCTCCCCACCCAGTGGGATGGGGGAGAGAATCAGGAATAAAAGGTAAAATTCATGGGTTGAGATAAGAATAGTTTAATAGAACAGAAAGGAAGAAACTAATAATGATAATAGTAACAATAATAAAATTATAATACTATTAAAAGGATTGGAATATACAAAACAAGTGATGCACAATGCAATTGCTCACCACCTGTCGACTGATGCCCAGTTAGTTCCCGAGCAGCGATCTCCCCAGGCCAACTCCCCCCAGTTTATATACTGGGCATGACAGCGCATGGTATGGAATACCCGTTTGGCCAGTTTGGGTCAGCTGTCCTGGCTGTGTCCCCTCCCAACTTCTTGTGCCCCTCCAGCCTTCTTGCTGGCTGGGCATGAGAAGCTGCAAAATCCTTGATGTAGTATAAACACGACTTAGCAACAACTGAAAACGTCAGTGTGTTATCAACATTCTTCTCAAACTGAATCCAAAACATAACACTATACCAGCTGCTAGAAAGAAAATTAACTCTATCCCAGTCAAAACCAGGACACAAGGCCAGTCCGTGGTGCAGCAAGAAAGGCTAGTGATGAAACCAGGCTGCCTCTGCCAGGGCTGCCAGCTCTCCATTATGGGGGGTGAGAGGGCTGAGTACTGCCAAAAGACCTGTCTGATGCAATATTCCAGGTGAGCTGGGGAGTGTGGCAAAGGCACACTTGTGAGATCAGCCAGGCTTGGCTCCAGCAGGGATAACTCGCAAGGCTGATCTGAACAAGTCACTGCTCCATGTGCCCCCTTGAGTAGCAAGTGCTGAGGGTGTTTTGGGGCATCCAGCAATGGTTAGTGAATGACCTTTGGCAGCTGATTTCTCCTTGAGTAGTTTTGCGCTGGGTTGAACTTCTCCCAGGCTGCCCTTGGAAGATCACCAAGTGAATAGTGCAGCAACATACAGTTTCAGCTTGGTATTATTGAACAGGTCCAATTGCTTCCCTATTATTTTGGCTGACAAAGCCAGTTGTACCCTTTAACTGTCACAGCTTCCAGCAAGCTGTCTGCTCATCTCTACCCCTAAATGTCATCAGCAGTGACATGGATCCCTGAGAGTCTTGTTAGTGTGTCTTGCTGGCGGCACCTCTACTTTTGATCCCAAATGACAGTCTCAGCCATCTGTACTTCAATCCTGGTGCTCAAAACGAGGCAAGGAGGCTGCTTTCCTTGCCTAGTAGCTCATGCCAATCTCCAGCATTGGCATCCAACACTGGGGATATCTTTTTTTCCTTTTGCCAAGTCAGGTAAGGTTTCTTTGGTGGTAGGCACTTGGATGGATGTGTGTTCAATGCACTATTTAGCTTGTCTGGATCTGTTCAAATGCACAGCTTGTTTGCTGCCTTGATAACTGTGCCGTGGCTGGAGACTCTGCCTTGAGCTGCCTTTTGCCATTCCTTGTGTTGCTCTCATTATATTTTCTCTTAACACGCCAGGTAGTCAGGGAGGTACCTGCCGACTGCTCGTGTGCTTGAAGACTGGAGTCTTTTAGCAGCTTGGATGTGAGGAGATTGGGGATGTAGTCTGCTTCAGTTGCCTGTTTTTATTCTGCTCATGTTTTTATCATATGAATATTTCATCCCAGCTTTGGCCTCACTTGGATTACAAAATTACACAACTTTATTGAAGCTGCTGTATCCAATACCAATGGCAGCCCTATTGCTTATTCCTCCCTTCTCAGGCTTGTCATGTCCCAAACCTGGGCCTTGGTCATTCAGCTTCTGCTTGGTGCCATGTGACAGCTGTCTCTCAGGCAGCTATACAGCGTGTTGTGACACCTCTCCAGGCACCTCTGACCCATGATGATATATCCAGTTCTCATGTGCTGCCAGAGAAGGTACTTGAGTGTCTGAACATCTTGTGTGTAATCTAGAATCTCCTCAGGGGTGTTTGGATCCTGCCAAGCTTTAATTTTGCTTTGTTTAATTGCAGGTTTGGTTTCTTTTCTGTGTGATGCTGAGAAATGCCTGGGAACCCAACCTGCCTACCCTCAGTCTCTTTGCCTGCTTACCTTCTGCTTTCTCCTTAATCCCTATCACTTCAAATCAGTAATACTTTTTTCCTCCTCTTTCCTGAAGCTCTGACATAATGATTTCTCTTGCAGTAATTACTGTTGATGACCTTGTGTGGCATCTGCTGATATACCCTGCCCTTCACCATTCAGAAGTAAAGCACTTGCAGTGCATTTTTTTGCACCAGATTTTCCTCCTCTGCTTTGTCCTTTGTCCTCCTCTGCATTTCCTTGTAAATAGCTTCTGGTGCTGTTTTTCCATGTGTTTCTGGGCTTTTCCAGGCCTGCTTAGCAAACTTAGCTTAGCTCTGTATCTGCTTCATGCAGGCTGCCTTTGGAGGGAGTCTTCTTAATTATGTCTGTGCACATCTCCAGCTCTTGGGTGGCAAATAGAGTTTCTCTGAGCATTTCTGAGCATTGCCCTGGCATCTCGGTATTGACTCTGCTGCCTGTCAAGGACAGGCTCTTTCCCCTCTGCTGTGAGCCCACAGACCCTACAAGTCTCTCTCAAACAAGTGACTGAATTTGTCCTGGCTGTGGCTTGTGCCCCTGCCTTACCCGGGAGCACGTTTTCTTGGTGCTCTCGTGCAGGCGCTGCTTGCGTGCGTGGAGCAGAGGAGCTGCAGCATGTCCCTCTGCACGTAGCCACGCACAGCTGGCAGCTGCTCCCCCTTCTCCTAGATGTGACTCCAAGCAGAGGCTTTGGTCACTGGCCTCAGGAGAGAGCACAGCTGGCTGGAGAGGGGCACGAAGCTCTTCACAGCACCAGGATGCTGTTGGGATCAGGCGTTGCAGTGCTGGAAAGGGACTGTGAACATGATAGTGGTTGCGGTGCTCCTGAGATGTACAGATGAGAGCTACGGGTGAGCCAGACCCAAATGCTACTGGTCACTCTTGGAGGTGTTGGGAGCCTGCGTTATGTTGCGGGAAGAAGAGTGTGATGGGACTTGGGCTCAGCTCTGCTACCACCTTGCTGAGTGCCCTTAGTCTTGTCACTCTGCTCTCCAGACCGGGATTTCTCTGTCCGTTACATGGGGGTTTTGTGGCTTTGTGGTTCATTTTAAGATCAGCAGATTGACACCTGCACAAAAGATAAGCCTTATTCTTGTATCAACATGTTTCCTTCAGCAGGACTAACCCTAAGCTGACCGCTGATCCAGATGCTCTTGGAATCAGCTGGGGGTTTGTACATCAGTTCTTTGCTGATAAGCCATCATGTCCAAATTGTGATTTATGATGCTAATGCTCTCTCAACAACTTTCTAATTTTTTAATAAAGATACTTTCATGAAATATTCATCTTCAGGCCCAGCCTTATTAATGTGTTTAAGGTATAAACAGAGTAATTGGTGGAGCAACAACTTCATTCAGTTTAGCAGATTGGCATGGCTGGGAAAGAAAACCTGCCTCCTCTGCAGCTCCCTTCAGGTGGGGGAGTTGGGAAGGCAGAACAGCAGATTAGTAACCGCTCCGCTGATGTCTTCTTACTACATCAACATTATATTGGCAGTGAAATTGCAGGCTTCCCACTTTGACATAGTTATGGTGATAAATTAGGTATACAGAAGAGCTAATGATGAAATTAAATGGAGTTATGAATATATATTAGATCTCTTTCCCAAGGTCAACTCTGGATGACACAGCAAAGATATTATAATAACAGGTAAGTGTCAGTCAGTGACGGGCAGCATGTTGCTGAAGCCCGGACACTAATGTTTGTTAAGGGTGTACAAAGAGAAGGAAGAAGTTAAGAGCTTTCAAGTTCATGGTATCTCCCTCTGCTCTTGGTGGAGCCCTGCTTTTAATAGGCAATTTTACCTGTTGCCACCCTGATGACTAACTAATGCCAGCACCCTTCACACTAGTGTGCTTCGTTAGGAAGTTGTGCAAGTGCAGGACTCGAGAGCTGAGCTCTGGGTGCTTGGTGCCACAGACACACATCCTCTGGGGATGTCCAGTGTCCCAAAGGATGGAGAGCTGGGCTTTTCAGATGCTACTCAGCAACTCAGGAGGCAGTTCAGTTTACTCAGCCCCATCCCAGTCTCCCATGTATGACAGGGCAAGTTATTTAGGTTGACATTTCAACAGTGGCTGGAGATTTTTTATTCTTTTTTTAAGCACCTTCATATTTGATTGTTAAGCTAGGGGCAACTAAACTGAATGCAAGCCAAAGCTGCTAGCCTCATCTCTGCAAGTAGGGCTCTCTCAAGTAGCATATCCCAAATACGGGACTCAGAATTGCCAGTCACTTCTGAAAAGCCTGTCCTTACATCCTCTGTCTCCCGGTTCCCTGTGGTGCACACAGAGATAACAGCGCTTCCTTTGCCTCCAGGAATGCTGAAGGCATGGACACAGTAAAAGCAGAAGGGCACTCTCAGACTCAAGGGGATCAAAAAAGTGTCTTAAATAATTTTTTTGGCTTTTTTTTTTATTTGATTCTATTTCCAAAGTCATTGTAATTACTACCATACAGAAGTCATACCGCTCTGCAGGCTTTGCCCCACAAGTGGCTGCTGCGTCATTCCGGAGGAGCTGCACACCCTGCAGGGAAACGCTTTGTGAAGCAGTTCTTGAGAGACGTTCCTGTGCTTTCTGAGTGATACGAGAAGTTTTATTCACATTTCACCAAATGACCTTGCCCAGAGCTGCCACTCTGAAGTAAAGTCTCTACAACTCTGGGAGTTGTGTGTATGCAGCAGATTTTTGTCTCTACTATTTTTTGGGGTGAGGATGTCCTTTTCTAACATGAGGGTATTAAGCTGATCAGTTTTCCTTCCACTTTTGTTTGCAGTTTGTAGAACAAATGGAAATGAGCTGGATTTGCTTTTAATTGGTGTGCAAGTGCGTCTGGCTTCTACCCCAGTAGCAGGGAGAAGGGATGTCTGCTCCCAGAGGAGTGCCTGGGCTGTCCCAGCTCTGCAGGAGCTGGGAGCTGCTGCTTCTCACGAAGGAAACATTACAAGCCAGTGTCATCTCGTGTCAGGGCACCGCGGTCCAACCTTGGGGGAGAGAGGGGTGGGGAGTGCTGTAGCGGTATATGGGCCCTTGCAGACGAGCTCTGCTTCTCCGGGCTGAGACCGAGCTGGCAAAACACTCTGGGCAAGCATGAGTGGGTCATGCAGCCACGCAGCAAAGTGGGTGGGATGGGGACCTTGCAGGTCAGTATGCCAGACCAGACCCTGACCCCTAGTTCTCGCCTCCTCATTCTCCCGAGTACTTTCTGGCAAATAATCTAATGTATGGGGGTTTTATCCTCCTTAATTTCCAGCCCTTGGAAAGGTGCGTGGAAAACCCTTCCCGGTGGGAATGCGGCTCTCCCCGTCCCTTCTGTCGCCTGAAGCTGCGTGTACCGAAACACCTCTCGTCCCCCGGCAAAACCGCGCTTGCGGTAGTAGCCGGCTTGTGACAGCAGAGGGAGACGAAAGCCCGGCGACCGGCCGGCCACGGCGGGGCCGGGGCGCCGGGTCCTGCGGGAGCCCCCGGCTGCGGGAGCTGCTGCTGCCGCCGCCCGGGGGAGCCGCTCGGCAGCTCCCACTCGAGCCCCGGCTGGGTCCCCGGCTCGCCTTCGGGGACGCTGAGGCACCGGGCGGCTGGGATTGCCCGGGGCATGGGGCAGGGCAGGCGTAGTGTCCCGCTGGGACTTCGATGACTCGGTCGTCAGGGTGGTTTTCACTCCTCCCTGGGATGCCCAGCTCTCCCAACAGCGCACCGCAGGTCGGGGACTCGTCTCGGGTTGTGTGAGCCCTCTTCTAGGTGCTGGCTCTACACGGGCACGGTACATGCCTGCTCGGTTCCCTATCTCCGCTGGCCACACCGGGGGGGTGGGGGTGGTCCCCACCGCTAAACGCAGGCATCGAAGTATTCACCTGTTAGGGTGGCACATGTTGCCCTAACGGTCATTTCTGCCTCCTATCAAGCACTGGTGATGAGCCAGAGACATAATCTGCCAGGTCAAATCTGACCCACAAACTGTCAGCTGGAAGTGGGGAGGTGGATGAAGATGTACGTAATTTTTTCAGACATGAACTGCCTTCAGGTTGTCTCTAGTGCCAAGCATTATCTACCTGGTAATTTTATCAGGTAGGGAAATATCATGTTTACAATCTTATATGTAATATTGAAATTCCCAGCCCAGTGGGAGCCAAATTCTGAGACAGAACAGATTTCCAACTTGCTGTTTCTAGGAGGCAGCATCCCCAGGGAAAAAAAAAAAAAAAAGGAAGAAAACAGAAAAAAAAAAAAAAAGGAAAAAAGAAAGAAGAAAAAGGAAAGAAGAAGAAAAAAGAAAAAAAAAGAAGAAAAAAGAAAAAAAGAAAAAAGAAGAAAAGAAAGAAGAAAGTAGGAGTAAGAAGCCAGTAGCTGCTGATTAAGGATCACAGCACAGCCAGCGAAACTGAGGAAGCGCAGCCTTGTAGGGCTGGCTTTGGACTCAAGATGGGAAGGGGTGCCTTGATGATCTTTGCATACTCTTCCATTCCCTAGAAAGAGTTTTGCAGCCCCTCCAAAACTCCAGCTAGCAGGTGCATGCTGCTGCAGGCTGGTGCATTCACATCCCTTGTCTTTGGAACATGCTGCTCGTGTGAGGTGGAGTGAAGCAGGAACTGTCGTCAGCCCGCGTGATGAATGTGGGCTCTCTGCAGTAATGGGGGATATTACTTTAAATGGCTCAATAACGCTATAGCTTTGCTATCTCCTACTCTGTAATACATAAACTCTTTTACAGACCTAGATGGAATTTCTTTGACATCTCCTCGAATTGCATTGTTTTAAGGTACTTTTGCATTTTTATTGGCAACCCAGTTGTAATAGAGAGAATCCATATAGCATCAATGCTGCTTTCCAGGAGATGCCTGGTAGCTGTGAAATATAAACCAATAAGGTCTTGCACTACAGCTTAATCTTATCAGCAGAATTCAGGTAGTATGAGGCAGAAATTGTGCCACTAACAAGTGTTTCCAGCCATCACTGCCTTGATGAAATGGAATGGAAAAATCAGAAAATAGAGCTGTGTCTGGATCCACACAGCTCCTGAATACAGCAGCACAGAGAGAGGAGCTGGCTGTGCCAGGCTGCAGCCTCGTGATTAAAATAAACAGTTCTGTGCTCCTCGTACACTGTAATGCTAACACTATTCTGGGGAGCCTCCCAAGCCAGGAAACATCAATTCTCTTCAACTACAGAGACAAAAGGCAAGTAATCACAAGAAAATGTGGATAGTTCGCTGATATTTTTAGGGGCTCCACTCCTTCTAGGTTAAGAAAGAAGTGAGGGCTGACAGTGCCTTGGGGATTGCTGTGGGTGTAAGCCAGAACCTCGATTTATTTCCATTCCCTTAGGAGAAGAGATATAGGCGAGGCATCATTTCAGCTGCTGGGATTTTGATCTCTGCAAGCTTTTTGAATGACTGACTGTGGGTTTTAATATCCACTTCAGAAGATGTGCAAAATCCACCCTAAAAGCTTGCCAATACCATCTTTTAATGCCCCCCATGTCTCCTGTCTAATGTCCTACCCTGTGGTGCTGTGTGATTATTAGACAGCTTACACAGCGTAGTTTAAACTGGAAGAGTCTCTCTTTCTTAACAATTTATAGCCCCCAATTATTAGGGTCTTAAAGTCGCACAAGCCTATGTTCATAAGGTAGCTCTCTGGAGAGCAGGAGGTGACTACTCAGAAATTACTGTATTTAGCTCAGACATTTATCTCAGAAAGAACAGCAGAGAGATGCTTAAAGGGGCCAGTCATTGGTGTGGGACAGCTGCAGAAATTTAAGATGTGTGTAGCCTCTTGGCTTCCTGTGATCTTAAAAGGGCTGATTTGCTTCTTTGGCTGCAAAGTGTTGCCTTAATGGTCATGGTCCATGGGCAGATATCCATGCTAAGGGAAGCCAAATCTGCTAGTTTTCAGTACCCAGAGGGTTTCTCCTCCCCACCTAACTTTGGTGCACCTCGGACCCTAAGGTTTCCTCACATCCCAGTCCCATAGAGCCAGGCTACAGCAGTCTTTCAACCCCAAATCCATGAATTAATGCAGGCAATGCACACACACATGCAAACAGACTCATGGTCTCTTAGGTATCTGGCCCCAGACCTCTTGTCCAAGTCTTTCTGTGCTGCATCACTGTTAAGCAGACATCCCTGCCATCCAGATGTACGTGCCGCAGCACCGTTCCACTCCTCCTCTGCTCCTCACATGGTCCTGGAGCTGTGAGATGAGCCCAAGAGTGTCAGTGGGGCACTTGTACATCCCTTGCACATCCCTTGCACCAGTCTTTGTTCCCAAGGACTGTTCTCTAACTGTTTAATTAGTCCCTGCAGTAATTAACCATGTACCATTTGTTGTTCTCTTTCAGTTGATATTTACCCTATGGGAATCGGGGGCTCCTGAGAGCTATCATGCATCAGAGCATTACGGGAACCCCAGAGGAGAGGAGTCACGTGTGAATTGGGCTTTGGTAATGGGCCAGGCAAGGGGGGGGGGGGAGAAACCAGTCCCAACCCCCTGCTTTTAAAAACTGAGTCAGGGATGCTGGAGCTGGTCTATAATGGTGCTTTTCAGCTGGTGATCCTCTCTTCACGGGACCTGTGCACACACTTCCCCTCAGCCATCCCGGTTGCAGGGAGCCAGGCAAAGCATATCAAGAGTTGTTTGCCAAAACGTGTCTAGCCAGAGACAGCAGGATGATGGAGAGGTGGTTCCCAGGGCCCCTCAACCAGCAGCAGTCCTTCCCTGCGTGTGGTGGCCGAGGCTGGGCTGCAAGCACATGTGTGGCACTGGGGATGGTGCACAGCACTGGCCATCTGCGTGCCCAGGGCGATGGTGTGCTCTTGCCAGCCTGAATTTCCCAGTCAGGTGTTTCTGGGATGAGAAGCCCTGGAAATTTTCAATGGCGTGCTAAAAATTAAGAGCAAAATAACTCCCCTAAAGGTGCTCCTCTGACATTTTCATTGCTCAAAATTCATAACCTTGCTGCAGCCTCAGTCCTTGATTTTTCTTCTAACCCATACATTGGAGCAGGTGAAGCACCAACTGACCTTGGTGGGAGTTTGGATGCAGGGGCTCCTTCACAGGCCCAAAGCATGATATAAAAGGTGGCCTTTCTGCTCAGGTGCTGCGTATTGCTCTCAACTTGTACTATTACATACCTAAAGAAATGGCAGTTCTCGCAGACTGATGGATTTGAACATGTCAGCATGGCTAAACACTCTGTTTAGAATTTTTCAATGTTTAATTTGTAGTGAAGGAGACTAAATTGAGAATTAAAACCATGCACATCAGTCCCAAGGGAGTTGCCCCTTCCCTCCCACTCCATCTGGAATGAAGAGGAGTTGGAATTATACATGAATTAATGAATAAGTAATGGAGAGTCACACAAATAAATTTCAGATGCAAGGATTTTTTTAAAAAATCATCCACAAGTTAATATTTATTTATGTAACTTGCAGAATTCCAGCCAATGGCTGCATAAATACTAATTAAACTTTAATAGCAAAGCAAAACCCTTGCATTTGCTAAATGTATGTATTAGAGTTGTCATTATTTGTTTGGAGAATTGGGTTTGTTTGGGCCTTTGTTTAAGCAGTGACGAGAATACAATTTTAGAGCAGGAGACAACCTGGGTTAATCTTGCTTTTTGCTTTGATTGCAATTGCTCAAAGAGAAGATGAATTAATTTCTTTTTATTTTCCTCCCTTGAGGAGATGATAACAGACTTAAAAAGAGCCCTCGGCAAAACCGGTGCATCGCTGTACTCCCAATTGTGCATCCCCGCTACATTTTTAACTGATTTTCAATACAAAGGGGAGGAGGATGGCTTCTCAGCTAGTCAGCACAGCTCTGCTGGCTGCAGTACCTGTACTCATTTAGACCAACTGATTATCTGGCCTGGGGTGGTAGTTTCGCATTTACGTGCCTTTCGGCAGCTTGAAGGCTCACCTGCAATCGCCATTTTTGCAGGCTACCGCGAGTCATTTTATATTAACGTCTTGGGTCCGTAAGTCCGTAACGTCCCTGTGTATCGCTTTTTGGTGTGTGTTGCTAAACTCACCTGGGAAGGAGGTTTACAGAGATGAGCTTTCCTCTTCCGCAAAGAGAGTGAGGGTGAAAAGCTGGTGAGTCCCTGCAGAGCCGTGGCTCAGCTCCGAGTCTTCCCTGCGGTGTCTCGCACTGCTTCGGTGGCTGCTCCGCTTGCTGCCTGTCATCTTACTGCTCTGGGGTGCTTGCGAGGGTTTCTCAATGCTGTGGTTAAACCAGGCATTGTCCCCTGTGATCCAGGCTGGCTGCTGTTCTCCTGGTTCCCATGCAGCGCTTGCCAGAGCCTTGCCGTGATTTGGGGCCCCTGGGCTGCAGCTCCCTTGGGCTCGGGAGAGGGAAGCAGGCGAAGCAGCTCTCACCATCAGGGACCTGTGACTAAAGGACGTGGCCGGTGGTACAGCTGGGAAGGGGTAATCTTGCTGAGCTGTGGCTTCAGCAGCACTCGAGCTCGGGTGGTGTATCATGAGGTGAAATTGCCAAGTGGTGCAGCAAACATCTAAGGGGTAAATAGACCTAAGATGCTCTAAGAATCATAGAATCGTTTAGGTTGGAAAAGACCTTTAAGATCATTGAGTCCAACCGTCAACCCAACACCACCATGCCCACTAAACTATGTCCTAAAGTGCCACATCATGGTGACTTCGCCACTTCCCTGGGCAGCCTGTTCCAATGCCTGACAACCCTTTCGGTGAAGAAATTTTTTCTAATATCCGATCTAAGAACTGAAGGCACCTTTAGGGAGAATGTAGTTTCTCCCCAAAAAGGTATTTATGAGTTTTTAAAGGGGGAAAAAAAATTCAAGCCAAAAAGAGAGCTCTGGCATTCTGTGTAATCCCATGGAAAGAGTTGGTGGTACTGCCTGTGGTGCATCTCTGCTCTGGGGGAGTCAGGGAGGTCCAGTTGTGCTGTGGTTTGGGTTTGGATTTGTGCTTTGCAGCTTGCTTCTTTTAAGCCCGTAACTATGGGCTTAAGCTGGTGAGACAAACCCTGAGTAAAGCACATCAGGCCATTCCATCCTTGAGGGGAGTCAGGGTCTGCCTCCAGGTACGGTCCCACTGTGATCCCCTGACCCCATGGTCTGTTGCAACTACAGTCTTGGAAGTCAATGAGGTGATGCCCAGTGCTCACGGGGACGTGCCTGTGTAAGGTTTTGAAGGCTCAGGGCTTTAGTAAGGATGGGGACCAGGTAAAACATTTATTGCAGTACTTTTTTCTTGGGCCTCATTTAATTACAGGGACACTACTGGTCAAAGAATTTAATAAGCAATTTTTTTGCCTGTTTTGAGATTGATGGAGCATACAGAGACATGAGTTGATTAAAACCAGCCAGGCTTCACTGAAAATTCAGAGATTAGTAATCTGTAAGGTCTGAAAAGACAAGTACATGACTTAGGCTTCTATGCAATAGCCCCAGATACCTCCCCAATGAACTCCCCTGGATGATGTGTGCTCTTTGGGTCAATAACAGTGGATGGTCTTTGAGTGTGTCCGTTTTAACCAGAAGGAAGAATCAGAGACAGAAAATAAATTAAGATGGTTACAAGCACACTAAAACGAAGTGTACAAATTTAAATGAAAACATTGAAAATGTACCAGAAGTAATAAGGACAAACCAGTGATAGGACTCGGAGCGGGAGCCCTGGCTAATTCTGTACTGCAAAGATATAAAAGAAAATAAATATTAAAAACACCGGGACCTTTAACACAGAACATGTTAAATGGCGTATGCAACAATTTAAAAGAAATAACATAGAAGTTAGAAGTGCAGCATAGAATCATCTGAATAATTGACATTTAAAGAATTAGCATAAAATTATTCCAAGATAGCGATGAGAGTAGTCAAGCACTATTCTAATGCCCATGTAAAACCAGGCAGCTTTTACAGTGCACCCTCAACCTTGAATGCATGTGCTTAACGATTAGCCCTGTGTCCCAGCTCTCTGTAGGCAATATAAGCATTCAGTAATGTGTGGACCAGCCTGTTTAGATCAGATTTTTTTTTCCTTGTCCTTGGCCTCACTATTAGATCATGAAATGGCAGGCCAGCATGGGGCTTGTTCTATCTCTGCTCCTCCTAATATCACGGTACAAAACTCTGGATGGACAGAGAATTAAATCAGCATCCCCTGAGTAAGCCATCCCTCCTTTGGAGAAGGGCTTTCTCTGTCAATGGTTGACATAAACAAATAGAAAATGCTATGGTATTGCCATGCATCCCTCACTGATCCAAATCTTTATTTCACTACGGTGCTCTCCTTTTAATGTGATGTCACAGGTCTTAATTAAACAAATACTCATTATTTAAGCAAAGGCAAAGTTAAAGTCTGTCCTTAATTTCTTTTCAGTTAATTCTTCCTTCTGCATCTACAGCAGGTAAAAATCAGGAAACAATACCAATAATAGTGTGCAAAGTTCAAAAGATTTCTGTATTTTAATAACTGTGTGGTAATCTTGAGTTGCTTTTTGGACTCCCCGGGCAGTTTTGGACTGGCACAGCCCAACACCAGACTGAGCAGCAAGCATCTTTAAATATGCAATAAAATGAATGTACTCCGGTGCAATGAAACGCTAATGCCCAGGCTGATGCCTGTGCAGCCAGGCCAGCTGTGAGCTGGTGTTCGCAGACCCAAGGCCCTCCGTCCTTCAGGTGGTGAGATTAAGGCTCGCTCTCTACCGTGTGACTCCCAACAAGGCTCAGAGCAGTGAGCCACTGCACTGCCAACTTCTGCTGTCTCCTTTCCTGCGCACACAAGGAGCAGTTGGCTCTGGCTGACGCAGGCAGTCCAGGGAGCAGAGGATGGGAACATCTTTTAAGTGCTTTGATCAGTGCAAGAGAGGTTTTGTCCTTCACTCAGATAAAGACTCCCAAGTGGCTGAGGCTTAGCATCCATTGGATCTTCTCTCTCTTTAATAAAATATACACCATACGCCTAAATCCTGTCCCATAACTGCTGAGCTGGCTTTTTGTTGTGTAGCGGTGCAGGCAGCATAACATCTGAGCAAAGATGTGTTCTGGTTTGGCTGGGATGATAGAGTTAATTTTCTTCATAGTAGCTAGTATGAGGCTATGCTTTGGATTTGTGCTGGAAACAGCCTTGATAATTCAGGGATGTTTTAGTTATTGCTGTGCAGTGCTTACACAGAGCCAAGGCCTTTTCTGCTTCTCACCCCACCCCACCAGCGAGGAGGCTGGGGGTGCACAAGAAGTTGGGGGAGGACACTGGGACAGCTGACCCCGACTGAACAAAGGGATATTCCAGACCATATGATGTCATGCTCAGCATATAAAGCTGGGGAAGAAGGAGGAAGGTGGAGACACTTGGAATGATGGCATTTGTCTTCCCAAGTAACAGTTACATGTGATGGAGCCCTGCTTTCCTGGAGATGGCTGAACACCTGCCTGCCCATGGGAAGTGGTGAATGAATTCCTTGTTTTGCTTTGTCTGCATGTGTGGCTTTTGCTTTACCTATTAAACTGTCTTCATCTCAGCCCGTGAATTTTCTCACTTTTACCCTTCTGATTCTCTCCCCAACTCCACCGGGGCGGGGAGTGAGTGAGCAGCTGCATGGGGCTTAGCTGCCGCCTGGGGTTAAACCGCAACAGGAGGATACCAAAGAGCTGCGTCCTGATGTTTGGGATTCAGGCTATTTGCAAACTCTGGCATGCCTCCAAGGAGTCCTTTGCACAGGCTTCACATTCTCAGGGTTATCTTCAGAACTAGTGGGATGTTGCTAGCCAGGAGATGGGTTTTTTATTACAGATTTGTGGAACAAGGCTGACAGCTGATGCGCTTGATACCTGATATGAGCCCAGCACCAAGTCATGCCTAAACCAGAGTCCCTCTCTCACATGGACTATCTGGCTCCGTGGGCTCAGACTTTAGCCTTTGCATTTAGGACACATTGCTTCTCTTGCCTTTGCTTGACCTCTTATTTTTCATGAAACTTGCATATTTTTGAGATCTTACCATTCTATGAAATGTAGACTTGGCTGCTGGGTTTAGAGGCTGCCAAAAGACAACCTATACACAGTGGCAGGATTGCAGCCTTCTTGTTTCTGTGAGAAATCAGCCTAAAAAGGAAGCCAAGAGCACCGTGATGCCTGGAGGAGTCAGGAACAGTCCCACCGCTTTGCATATGTGGGGAAGAGAGTTAAAGCCAGGAAAGAGCAGGATGCCTGGAGCCTGGGTGCGTGCCGCTGCTGTAAGCTTGGGCTGCACTGCAAAGCCCTTGCAAAGCCCAGGTACAGCCCTGTTGCAATAGATGGAGCTGGGAAGTCCCAAACCATGAGCGTTGTACTGCATTTTCCATTTCTTAGAACTCAGATAACATATTCAGAGAGGTTTATACCAATATTTTTGTCTGCTTCCATTTCCCTTTTTTCCCATTTGCAACTACTATACACATCCAGGTCTATTTTTTACCAGACATGAGATTTTTCTCCCCTTTTTTTCCTTTTCATAAGCACAGTTTTTCTAATTACCTTTTTACAAATAAGATGGATTTCTCTAAGTCTTAAGTTTTACTGTCTTTTACTTGAAGTTTTGTGAGTGCTAGCTCTCCATTTCACAGTTTAGCTGACGGGGGCTGGGATGTGTTAATTATTCAATGATTTAAATGAAATATCAAAGGAGTTTTTATTGATTTGCATATAAAAGTTATGGAACCCAATATATGGCACAACAGACAAATTAGTAGGCCATAAAAAGCATGAGTGAATTACTGTTTTATTAAAGCTTTAAGATAACATGCTGTAGTATCTGAGAAGAAAGGTCAAAAGGAAAAAAAAAAGGAAAATTTAAATGTGTGCACATTAATGGACTGGGGAATGTGGCTTTGCTAATAACTTCTGTGCATAAAAATTTATATTTTTCAACACAGCAATCATTTCTTTTATCCTGTTGGGTATTTTAAATGTGCTCCTGTGTATATAATATTAATTTAGTCATAAAATAAAAGGCAGTAATTCAGACAGTAGCCCATGTGAGCTATTAAATTCAAAGTACCGTGTGAAGTATTTGTGGTTATAGTTCCTCGCAGTTCTGGATAAGACACAAACAAACCACTCCTGACAAGATGAAAGTGTTTGCTTTCAGACTACCTGTCTGTGCTCAGCTCTGGGTTTCTGCATTTCCTTCTCCAGAGCTGACACCACCTCTGATTAGGTTGTTTGGGTATAAATTATGAGAATGTTCCTTGAAAAAAAGCACAAAATGAGGATTTGTGCAATAGCCAAGCTTTTAAAGAGAGATTGTATGCTCTCCGAGTCTATCTAAACTGGCTAATGTTATAGTTCACTTCTTTTTATGCTAGATCAGCGAGCTTTGCTGCCTTAGGAAGTGAAAAGATGTTTTCGCTTGTCCTGTTCATTCACTAACGCGGGGCTGAGAGTTAACCAACAGCAAATGGGCTTGACTGTGAAGCCAGTCAGCTGTGTAAAACATTTTCATGTTGTCTCTCTGAAAAGCTTGAAGCAAATATTCCATCCGCTGCAGCGGCAAATTAATACACAGCAATTAATCAAAATTCTTCTCACTTGCTTTCTCTGTGCATGTACTCTTGCATTAAGTCTTGGAGTGCCTGGTTGTTCCTGTGTTAAATGCGTCTATGCTAAGACTCAACACAAGCACTTCTCAGCAAGAAGAAATTAAGCCCAGACTCAGGCTGAATCCTTCAGAGACTTGGCTCAGTGCCTGCAGCTCATATCTGTCAGCATCCAGCCCTTAATGGTACCGGTGCGAAGACTCAGAGACTCCTGGTAAAACCTTCTCTACGGATTCTCTCTATGTTAGGATATATCATCACGTAGCATTTCAGAGCCCTCTCTCACCTTTTAATACGAGTGCCTTGGAGGGAGATCTTCTTCTTGCCCCCCGGTACAGAGAATCCAGGCTCAAGTCTGCTGCTGGGAATAGCCCCTGGTACAGGGGAGTTTGCAAGGAAAATAGGATTTCCATGGATCCTCCTTCCTGCAACACACACAGCTCAGAGGCCACATGGCAGAGTCTCCTCGAAAGCCATGTCTAGACAGAGTACACTCATGCAGGGCAGAAGATAGCTGAGACACAGCAGCGGTTACTTACACAGCTCCTCAGTTTCATAGTTCCCAAAATAACTGTGTGGCACAAATCAAAGACAGCCGATAATGCGGTAAAATTTATTTCCTTCCTCCAACACTTCCTCTTGCCAGCTAGGGGCATTTTAAAAGCAGTTGGTGAGTTCAGTGCATGCTTTGCATGCTTGATCCTTGGTCAAGGCACAGCTGTGGCAAGAAGTTGATAGCAACTCTTTGCTTGCTGCTGCCTCTGTCTGCTGGCTGTAAAAGAGGGGATGAGTGGGTTCCTGTAAGTGTCACAACAGGATGGATAATCATGACCCTTCTGAGGCACACTTCAGAAAAGCCCCAGCCATGTGCGCAGCTCGGTCTTTCACAGCCATACAGCAGGGCTGGTGGCTTGGCCCAGAATCCTTCTAGCAGTGCCAGCCCAGCTCGAGCTCCTCCGCAATGTCCCAGGCTCAGCCTGGGAGCCTCTGCTCTATGCTGCCTGGGGTCCTTGTGGTCAGAGCCGCTTGGATCAGCCTGCATCTGCCATCGTAGCTGTCTTCAGTGTCCCCTGCACCTCGTTCCACCTTCCAGGACACCAAAAGGTCTTGCAGGATATGAGAAATGTCTCTATCCAAATTCAGCCCTCCCGTCAACCGGAGAGGGGAAGGATGGATGGATGTCCATGCCAATACCCCAGGAACTCCTCAGCCAGCAGTCTTCCCAGACAACGGGTCCTGTTTGCCCTGAGACTCCCATCCCACAGAGAAACATGGGAGAGCCATTGCCAGCATGCTGGAGGTGGTCTGAGGGCAGGTGTTTTTGGTATATGTTGGCTTCAGCGAGGAAGATATCACAGCTGGGCTGGGGAAATCAGTGCAGGCCACCCCCATACCTAAAATGAAGGGTTAATTCGCAGCCAGGAGAGGAGAGATGTGTGTGGGCAGGCACAGCATCCCCACATCTGTGGTGAGTCAGACACCCCAGAGATTCAGCCGGCAGATGATGAAAGGGAGAAGTAGGTCAGAGCAGACAAAGACACCAAGGGATCCATCTGCCGGATCAGACGAACTGGGAGATGGCAGCGGAGGGGGTATCTGACCTCCTGCATGGTTGATATGCAGAGCAGTCGGGAGAGCATTCATCATCCCGCGGCCTGGTAGAGGGGTGACATTTAATGACTGGCAGCTGGAAAAGCAGGTAGCAGGCTGAGAGGAAGGTGCACGATAGGGCTCCACCTGGTCAAATAGCCGGATAAGATTGCAAAGCGATGGGGAGTCCTTTAATTATGTGCTTGCTGCATCAATTAGTAAAGGCAAAAGCATTGGCCTGTCTAGTTTAATTGGCAGAGCCAGTGAGGAGGTCATCTGACATGGGCACCCTCAGCCTCCCCGGGGGCAAGGCAAGCCCAAATGACTCCGAAGTTGCAGGAGACGAGCTGCAGCACAGCCTGCTGCCTTCACACGGATGTGTTACTGCACTTAAAAGCAGGTCCTGTGGTGGCAGCAGCTGAGCTTCACGCAGTCCTTGGCCATGAGATCTGGAAAGGCTCACTTGAATCTGGTGAATATGCACAGAGTGAAATATGTGTTTTAGAAATCAAGGCTTCAGAAGGGAAAGGTCAGCCTTTTGAACAAAAGGCATTTCCCTTTCCTTGGCAATGCTAATGCAAGATATAAGTTGTTGTATCACTGATTTATTCACTTTCTTTGCCTCACTGGCAGGCTTGGGGTGTTCCAAGCCTCAAAGGGAAGCAGGCAGTTCTCTGTGGAGGATGCAGCCTCTGGGGTTTGTCAGTGCTCAGCAAAGTGAAGATGAGTCAGGTCTGAAACAAGCTGACATCATTTCAGGCCAGTTAAATTCCTGCAGGGTTGTTCTCAGTCAGGCTTCAAGTGACATATTTTCTTGCCACTTCATTTTCTTCACAGGATTAAAGTCATTCCTGCTGACGATTTTTCTTGATTTCTTCTGGCTGTCCCCAGACCCATTGCCTTAAGCTGCAGGAGGAAGGTCTTGTTGCTCCAGGTGTGTCTAAGCATGTACCTTCACCAAACTCCCAGACAACATGGGAGTGATGGGTAATTATATCCTCTTCTCTCTGGTAAGCAAAAAACCAGCGCAGATATTTGAAGATGGTCCCAATGGCAGGACGAGTGGGAACTTGATGCAGGAGTCAGGGTGACTGGAAGAGCCAGGAGGAAAGCAGGGGCTGGGTGAGGGACTGCTCATCAGACAGAGCTGGCCTGGACATGGCAGTGGGGTCAAGCTGCAAGCCTGGCATCAAGATGTAAATAACCATCAGGACATCATACCAGAAAAGTGACAAGTAGGGGCATACATCTTTCAGGAGCCCCTGACTACATGGAAAGGGAATTAAATCAGTGAGCAAGAAGTTACTAGCCATGCCTTGTGTCCAGCGGGGATGGGGAGATGTGCATGAGCCTGGGAGGTTAGGAAGGAGACTGAGATACTCCCTTCATCCCAGGATCATGAAGTTTAACTAGAAGACCTTCCAAAACATTTTGCAGAGTTCAAGTCCACTGGTGGTTTCTAACTCTTTTGTGAAACTCTGACTCTGCTACTTTGGATAAATTACCATCAAAAGATTATGTCAGTGGAAATTTTTGACCTCTGTAGCAATACTCACTGGTGAAGAGCAATGAGAAAACTGCTTGGCTGTATTGATTGGTGTGCACCTAAAATTATGCAGATCCCTAAACGATCTGTCCAGCCATAATCTCACCTGACAGTGGCGTTTTGGGAACAATAACACTTTGTCTCAACTCTGGGACTTTATTCTTAGCTGCGTTGCATATGTTATATTTGATAGTACCAGAGCAAAAGGAGTAAAATGCAGCTTTTCCCTCTTGAGAAGGGCTAGTTGCTCATTTCATGTAGATTTAAAATGATGGTATGCAATGCGGCACAGTGAAGGATGCTCTGGAAATCCATCACCCCAAGAAGTAGATCTCTTTAAGCAAGAGAGTGAAAATAAAGGTGTATTTTCTAAGTGCTGAGACTTCTCAGGAGAGCAAACAGTAAGAGCAGTGGATGGGAGGCAGCTCACTTCAGTGGGAGCGGAGCAAGGCTGATGCTAGCTGCTCTGAAAAATGCTGACCAAAGAAAATGGGAACCTCAGCATACCCCCTGCAGCAGGAACCAGGGTTTCTCCTATATACATGCTCCTGCAAACTAGAGAAAACAACAGGTTTGATGAGGGATGCTGTATTTAGAGCTCCAGAAGTGGACATTCATGTGCTTGGGGCTGGGTTGTTATGACCCTCCATTCAGCCTGTCTGCTCTGTATGCCCCAGTGCAGGATGTTACTAGGACAGTGGCACCCGACTGGGACTAAGGGAAGCCATAGTGACTTCTCAACATCTCCATGCACAAAAAGAGGAATGCTGTCCTGCAGGGTGCCACAGAAACCTGGTAGATGAAATGTCCATTTCCTATCCCTCCCCTAGGTACTGAGCTTGCTGGTTTGTATACCCCCCCCCCCCCGCAAAAAAAAGCCAAAAAAAAAAAAAAAAGCCAAAATTTGCCAGTGGTTTTGTTTGCATAAAATTTCCAGCTCTGCCTGGAGCCAACTCAGTCCAATCCATTGTGTTATGTGGCTTTTCCTGAGGTGCTCAGCTGCTGGGTGACAAGCATCCTCTCTGGGGTAGGCTGGAGATGGTGGAGAGGGCTGCTGTGGGCTGGGAACAGCAGAAAGGCCCGTCATGCAGCTTGCAGCTCTTAGATAACCACATCACACAGTCCCCATCTCGCATCTGCATAATCCATCACTTTTAAAGACATTTCCTTATATGGGTTAATATAAAATGTTGTTCATTGTGTCAGCCAGCAGGAGGTTTCATAGGTCCTTTAGGCAACTTAAACAGTGATTAATCAAAAAAAGCCTCCACCTTCTTCGTGCTGTTAATGCTGTTGTTAGGTTGCAGGCAGCATAATTTATGGCATTTCCTGATCCTGTTAGCTAGGATGTCTGATTAATTTTGGCTCTGGGATTAAGTCAGCAAAAGAAATTTGACTTCCACAAGCAAGTGATATATATCATCCACCCAAGTGCAGGAGGGACAGAACACTATCTTTCTGCCAACGTTTTTATTGTGTCCTCGACTATAGCCAGAAGGTGGCATTATGTACTCATTTTATTACTGCTGCTGGCTGGGGACTGAATTGATTTTAAAGCCCAGGACATGGTCAGCTTCTTGATCTTGACATGGAAGGGAGAGCACTAGCATGTGAAGTTGGAGATCCTGCCCCTGCTTCCTGACATGGATCACAGTGTGCAAGTTGGCACATTTCTCATTCTTTTTGCTCCCAGATAATTCAGAAAATGACATATCAATGACTTAATTATTATCCAGGATTTCACTTTTTACACATTTTTCATTCTTGATACTCAGGTGGCTTTTTGATGCTGTTGTTTCATTTTGTCCTGCTGCTTATATCTTGTCTGTGTTTCTTGGAGCTAGAGAGCAAAGTTTGGGGATATTACTGATTTTTCAGTTCTTCCCTGCCTTTCTTTCATATATAGAGTTCTTTCATTTTTCTTTTTTCATTATTATGGAACCTTTTATCAAGCAGGCAAAAGATCCTTTAGTAGCTCAGGGAATTTGTCAGCTGATGAAATAATCTTGTCTAAGTGGAATTCTATGAGGTAATTTGAGCCACTTTCAAGTACACAGATACAACATGAGTGTCTTCATCTAGTAGCATTTGGTCTTGTTATGTGGGATCCTTACTCTGGGAGGCCTGGCAATAGCCATGCTGCTCTCCATGGGTGCAAACAAGGCACGGCCTTGCAAAACACCATGCTGCTTTCCCTTTCTGAGCCAGTCACCTCCATTCCTTCATTTTGAGTAGCAATGTGCAGTTTGCAGTCCAAAGAGCTCTGTTTGCTCCATTTCTGCAGGATGATAGGAAAGGGGGAAAGTCATGCAGACCTCAGGGCTGCTGCAGCTGATTGAGCCTTTTGATTGAAAGTTCAACAAGAAATCTCTGTCCCATTGTGGCCCTGCAGGCCATAAGGGAGAAGCATTTCCACATTGCAGCTGGAGGTGTGACTGCAGCCTGGACAAACGCAGCAGAGATCTGGATCTGAAACTGTCAGGAGGATGCTATCGAGAGGTGACTGTAACCCTAAGATGCTGCAGTTTATATTCTTGCTCCATTAACTCTGACAACAGACTTCTGAGACCAGAGTTTTCTAAACCTGGCTTATAAATCATGCTGGTAAAAATGCACTGGGATTTACTTGTGCATAGCATGGAGCTCTGCAAATAAAATTAACCCTTTGTGCAAGGACTGCAGCTACTGTGAAGCACATGCTGGGCACTTAGTGTTAGACTGCTCAAATTCTGGGCTGGGTTTGTGGAAACCTGACAGCTGATACTGCACGCCTTGAGCTTTGGATATTCAGCTTCTTCCCAGCTGGACTCAGACAGCTGAGAGGTCAGAGCTGGTGGGATGAGACCAGTCCCAGCCTGGAAGCTGTTATAGGCACATCAGTGCTGGACTATGACTGAACCATCCACTTTGCTTCCCAGTGACAAATGATGCTCAAGAGCTTCCAGCCTCAGGCTGGGTTTACACCTGCCTGCTCAGCATGGTGAAACTCAGTAGTGTTTGCACCCAAAGGTTTACTCTGCCCTTGAAAAGATCTGTTTTCCAGAAGCTACCTAATACTCTTCAGTTCTTTGCGAAAATATGAACCTTTAAAAAGAACTCAATTGGTCATCCAGAAAGAGACCCGCTTTAAAATCATGAACTGTTTTTCAAAAACTTGACCTGAATCTCTGAAAAGATGCTACCTTCTGCAGAACTCAGGCAATCCTACCAGACATATATAACTTGAAGCCATGGCTGTGCAGGTCTCTGATGCGTACAGGCTTTTTGTAGTACCTGCGTGGCAGAGCCACAGCGGCTCTGCAAGAGTGAACCAGGTCACCTCCCGCCTTGTGCATCAGCAGCAAAATTGGGAGCTCAGTTCTGGTGGCAGGACCTTTATCAGTGGTGATGAATGGCAGAGAGGATTTTCATCTCTTTGATTAATTTTGCAGGGCTGACAGTTAGAAAGATCACATCTTGACTGCCGGGCCAGGAGGTTTGAGTAAGGGAGTCCTTGGGAGGTCTGGGTGAAGTAACTTTACTTTTGCAATCCCCAAACCTCGAGCTCTTGCAGCTCCTGCATGCCCAAGGGTGGGAAGTGGGCACGCAGCTAAGCTGGCAGGCTTGGGGAGACCACACTTGTGCTGTCAGGCTGGAAAGAGAAACACTGATGGACCTGAAGTCATTGCCTTTGTAAAGGAAATACTGAGGCAAGAACAGCCCATTTTGCTCACAGGAAGAATCTCCTTTCCTTCTGTGGGATGTTTGGGAAAAAAAAGAAAGGCAGGATGAATTTGACCTCTCTTTTGCCAGGTATTTACTGATTTGAGAGATGGAGGTTTGTGACCCAGGGACCGCTGTGGCTGTGCCATGGCTGGGGAGGAGGGAGGCAGACTGCAGCAGCTGGAGGGTGCCACGAGTGCCGCAGGGGGCATGAACCTGGCATGAAGTGGAGAAATGGCTAGACAAAGCCTCAGGGTGAGAGTTTTAAGCAGACATGTGGGCTTTTCTTTTGCTCCTCACCTCCTCCTTGCTGCTGTAGGTCACCCATTCTCCCTGCCTGTATTGGCTTTGTGTGGCAAGGTTTTGGTAGCGGGGGGGGTTACAGGGGTGGCTTCTGTAAGAAGCTGCTGGAAGCTTCCCCTGTGTTCGACAGAGCCCATACCAGCCGGCTCTAAGACGGACCCGCCACCGGCCAAGGCCGAGCCCATCAGCGATAGTGGTAACGCCTCTGGGATAACATTTTTAAGAAGGAAAAAAAGTTGGGACAGACAAAAACGGCAGCTGGAGAGAGGAGTGAGAACATGTGAGAGAAACAACCCTGCGGACACCAAGGTCAGTGCAGAAGGAGGGGGAGGAGGTGCTCCAGGCGCCGGAGCAGAGATTCCCCTGCAGCCCGTGGTGAAGACCATGGTGAGGCAGGCTGTCCCCCTGCAGTCCATGGAGGTCCACGGTGGAGCAGATATCCACCTGCAGCCCGGGGCAGACCCCACGCCGGAGCAGGTGGGTGCCCAAAGGAGGCTGTGACCCCGTGGGAACCCCGCGCTGGAGCAGGCTCCTGGCAGGACCTTGCGGATCTGTGGAGAGAGGAGCCCACGCTGGAGCAGGTTTTCTGGCAGGACTTGTGACCCCGTGGGGGACCCACGCTGGAGCAGTGTGCTCCTGAAGGACTGCACGCTGTGGATAGGACCCATGCTGGAGCAGTTCGTGAAGAACTGCAGCCCGTGGGAAGGACCCACGTTGGAGAAGTTCATGGAGGACTGTCTCCTGTGGGAGGGACCCCACGCTGGAGCAGGGGAAGAGTGTGATGAGTCCTCCCCCTGAGGAGGATGAAGCGGCAGAAAATAAAGTGTGATGAACTGACCATAAACCGCATTCCCCGTCGCCCTGTGCCGCTGGGGGGGGTTGGTAGAGAATCTGGGAGTGAAGTTGTGCCCGGGAAGAAGGGAGGGGTGGAGGAAAGGTGTTCTGAGATTTGGTTTTATTTCTCATTACCCTACTCTGGTTGATTTGTAATAAATTGAGTTAATTTTCCCCAAGCTGAGTCTGTTTTGCCCGTGACGGTAATTGGTGAGTGATCTCTCCTGTCCTTATCTCGACCCACAAGCCCTTTGTTATATTTTCTCTCCCCTGTCCAGCTGAGGAGAGGGAGTGATAGAACGGCTTTGGTGGGCGCCTGGAGTCCAGCCAGGGTTAACCCACCACACTGCCTTTCCCCCAACACCCACTCCTGAGCATCTCTGTCCTCAGTGACCCAGGTTGCCCATGTAGGGCCTTTCCTTGCTTTTTCTTCTGCCAAAACCAGTTATTCTTCACTCAGCTCATTCCTCTCTCACCCTCTTGCCCTCCTCTACAGCCTCAATAAGGAGCTGACTATCTCCTCTTGAGATATCTACCTACGGTCTGTGTCCGAACATTTTTTATTAGGGCAATGCGAATCTAATGTTGCTCTGCTGCTCAAGAGAAACTAGTTCCTGCCTCCCCTTAGGGCACTGGGATCTTCTTCCTTGTGCTCCAAGGGCATAATATGTGAATAATATGTGATATTTCATCTGGGACCATGAACTCAACAGATGAAGGAGCCTCCCGTACTTCCACAAGCACAGAATATTTTTCTCCCCTTTATGGAAAAAAAATCATCCTAACTAGGTTACAAACAGTGTAGCACAATGAGCAAAAGGAAGGAATATGCCAATTTGTTTCCCAGTCCTATGGGTTGCTGTCAGCTCCCTACAGGACTTCTGACAGCGAGTGATCTTGCACTTCATTTCTTATTAGACTGGGGAGTCCCAGGCACAAATCCTAAAGAGGGCAGCAGAATCAAACCCAGACCTCTTGCCTATGGCCAGCTGAAGCAATGCTGGTGCTGCTAATTGAATGTGCTTTATGTACGAGTGCAGTTCAGTACATACATTCAGAACATGCTGCATATCGTTTGGTGATATACAAACCGACTGGGACAATTTACAATGGTGATTTTTCCACTGACGGGAAAATTAATGCTCTCTATTATAGGCATTTAATCAATGCCAGCTCCCTAAGTCTCTAAACAGGCCACCAAGATAGAAGATTGATTGGTCTGAATGCATCATATATAAAACAGGAATACTTCATAAGAACGTAAATGACGTGTTTGTTTCCCAAAGCCACAAAGACAGCTCTGTGGTAAGGAGGAGTGTTGACAGCCTCCTACTGAGACACAGCAAAGGGAAAAGACTTGTGTTTGTTGTGGGGTTTTTGTCTTGGTTTCTGTTTGGTTTTTTTCAAGGCAAGAAGACTGAAATGACCTAGAGATGGGGAGGAAGATCCTTCTAGCTCTGCACACAGGCATGGTTATTTGTCTGGAGGGGATCCTGGTGATCCCTGCACTGTCTGTGTGGCTTATGAAGATGCTGCTCCCACACTGTGCTTCACAGCAAAATTAATAGATCATCACAGAGCTCTGAAATTTGGCTTTGTAATTACACAGGTGGGCAAAACTCCAAAGATGCCAATTGCGCACCCCATCCCCTTTATTAATGTTATTTCTCTTTTTATTTAGAACAATATAATGATTTACTGCTTTGCTCAGCCGGGAGGTTAACCTCATTTCCAAGCTGTGGTTTGGGCACCAAGGAGCTGTTGGTGGAAAAGATTTGCTGGGGCCGTGGGAAGCCAGGGTCTCCCTGTGTGTGTGTGTGCGTGCACTCTTAACTCGGACAAATGCAAAGTAAAACATTCTAACACAAATACCCCTGAAAGAGGTATAAACTGGCTCACTTTATCTCATGTAAGCAATGGGTTAAAGCACACAAGGGGCTCAATTCGCATTGGTTCCTGATCTTCGCAGTCATTAAGCTGAAGTACTGAGCACTGATTTGATTTTGAAACTGAGACACATCTTCCTAAATCAATGGGTTAAAGTATACCTTTTATTATTATGGCTAAACACACCTCTAGTTGCATAAATAGAAGGGGAACACATAAAGTGATGGTCACTCTGTCAGGATCCTGAATGCAAAATGCCTGCGAAAGCCAGTGAGGCCAGGGAGGCTCAGGCACTTAAACCTTAATCATGCTTAAAATGGGATTTAAGTGTCCATGTGCCTCAGAAGTTTATTTCCTTTGGCTTCTTTCAGGCCTGTAAGATTTTCATTAGGAAATCAGACTAAATTCACAGCTGGGAAAATCGTCGCCATATTTCTCCCAACTGGATGGTTAGAGCCACTCTTGGTTTCTGCTGATGGAAAGCCACAGAGCTCAATAAATAAGAGCTGTTGTCTTCAAACTTCATTACTTTACACCCACAGAGTATCTTGTGTCTGCGACTGAAATTAAGGAGAAAACAGGGGTTTGTGGTAGTGTTTTGGGGGTAGCAGGGAAGTAGTAGCATCCTTTTAATATATTCTGACTTTGTTCATGCAGTGCTCCTGAGTTCAGTCAGGGATCAGTGCAGATTTTTATCCTTAGCCCTGAAATCCTCTGTTTTGTGAGCCGGTTTATCTTCTCAATAAGGCACATGAGGGTATCATTTACAGCCCAGTAAATTCATACCTTGCATTTAGTGGCATGCGGCCTTTAGGCTCTTGGTTAACAACACACAAGCGTGACTGTAACTCACAGTCTGTCACAGCTCCTGGCTTAATTACAAAGCAGTAAAATGTGAAATAACAAAATAATTACTGTAATAGTCTAATGAAATAAAATATGTTTTGCTGAAATTAAAAAAGTCTCTGTCCGGGCTGAAAGGTCCAAACATTAACCTGTATGTAGGGACTAATTACGGTCTGAGGTACGTGACAGTAATGATGACTTCTGTTGGACTGCTCTGCTTCCAAGGTCAGATCTTAGTTGAAAGGGGAATATGTCCTTACGTTTGCATAACACTTCCAACAGATCTATTTGTCACTGTGAAAAACTGAAGTGTACTCCCCAGTTCCACACTGCTGTGGGATATTTGCCCAGTTTACAGTGAGCTAGACCTGGGAAAGAGCAGATACTGCATGCAAACTCTCTTGTTGCGTGGGTATCACGACTCCAGTACCTTCAGGGTTGATTCATCCTCTTCTGTTGTCTTGTCAAAATGAGCTGTGTGATGAGATATTTGGAGCCGAGCTCTGTCATGCTGGTGACCACGGGGCACCATATAGGACCACTTCTCCAAGTCACTTGTAGCACATGTTGTCACTGTCACTGTAAGGCCATAGGAGGAGGCCTGTGCAGAGAACGGTATCATTCACCTCAGGATAAGGACCTTCTCTTGTAGCATCCACATGGAGCTTGTGAGTTGGTCTGTGCTGCCATTGCTATAGCATGAACGTGAATGGGAGGTATTCAGGTGTGTTTGGGGATGGTGATAATTTCTGTATGCAAATACTGAAGTGCAGTTCCCTTCTATTTCTTAGTTCCCTGCTTTTTGAAGGAGACACCTATGTGAGTTGCTTTGTTCCATGCCCCACAACCTCCCTCAAAGGCTGGAGAGCTAGCAAAAGGAGGGAGTGAGGAATATGCCTGTGTATGCAAAGATAACATGGACACCCAGGCACCTGAAAAGGGTAATGTTTTAATTCACTTACTTTTTTCGGCTGTGAAATGCAGACTTTAATACATCAGCCACATGCATTTGACTTCAAAAATCAGAATCTAGGCTTCTGAAATTGGCACCTGTTTTTTTATTGGAGCAACAAAATACGTGGTTTGGTGTCTCTTTTGCATCAGTTGGATGTATATTAAATGTCATGAGGACAGCAGTTTTCATTGACAATGCAGTCAGGCAGGGCCAAATTTGTCTTTCTGACAGGAGCTAAGATGTTTGCGGAAACAAAGCCACCAGTTGTCAGGGCACTGGCAGTCTCTGTCCAAGAGGTGCGTAATGAAGAAGCATAAATTGGATCTGTAATATACAAATCATGTCTTTAAAAGAAAACTTAGAAGTGACTGAAGCATCAACCTGTTTGCTAAAGTTGTATTTGGAGCAATAGCCCCATGACTCACCAGTGGCAAATCCAAAATCTAAAGCAGTGTTGGAATAGGCAGCACCTCAGAACTGTGTCTTCAACTGGCAAAACACCAAGAGCAGAGATATTCCTGTTGTCTGCTCATCTGGCAGACCCACTACAACAGTGCTTGGTAATTTTTAATACTGCTTTTCACAGACATTAAATCTTTTTCTTTAGGATTTTTGTGTTTTAAAGAATTACACATGATCCCAATTGTCAGACAGGACCCAGTTCACCCATGACAGAAAGAACTTCTGCTTCTCCCTCCGTGTTATCTGGCCATGAAATGGCATCTGGGCATAGCAGCTACTCACTAATCTGTGAAACCAAGAATGAGAATTGTGTTTAATGGGCCTCTTAAGTAATGCATGTACTTGGGACTTCACATGTTTCTGGCGTTACCACTGATTGCGGGCTGCCATGCAGATAACTGCGATTTGCAAAACCGCACAATTGTTATTAGGATTGACTCTGCTGTTATCTGTGTTTGTGTGTCATTTATGGTAAGAGCAGGTTTTAAAAGGTAATGAAGGGAAAAGCTTCACGGTTTTGGCCTGCTCTCATTCTTAACCATTGAAGGTAAAAAAAGTTATAGCCACCAGATGTTATGCCCAGGTCTCAGCATAGGACTGGGCTCATTAGAAAATGAGTGTTTGACAGCACTACTGTCTTGATAAACTCTACCAGCATATCTCTGCTAAACCTAGACAGGGGGCAGCAGAATTCAGTCTTCTTCACACAGCCCTGTGCCTGGTTTCCAGTCCTGCTCCCATGCATCCTCTGAGTGCCGGCAACTGTAGGTCTTCATTGCAAAATAAACCCAGCTGTAGGTTTGTGCTAAACACCACTGCTCCTCACAGGCCGAGGGGACACTGGTTCATTAAGCAGACAGCACAGGAGTGCAGTGGCTCATTTTCCACCCAGGCTAACCAGGACCAGTGAAGGGAAAGTTTTTATACTTACTCCTTTTTTGGAGTCTCCACACCAGTCACGCGTCCTTCCTGGGTTCACTCCGGCAGAGGTGTTCAGCCTGGGCTCTCCCTGAAGCTGCCAATAGAATTAAACCACGGAGTATGAAAAAAACCCCTTGGGGACGAGAAGTGCCTCCTCGCGTGTCACCTGGTGGGAGGCAGCCCTGGTGCAGCTGTGTCCAGCTGTGTGTTCTCAGAGGAGGTGCTGAAGGAGGTGTCCAGGTGTAGCTGGCAGCATTTACTCAAAGCTGCAGATCGTCCTTTAGGGTCATATTAGAGACTGGCACTTGCCTTTGCACAGATAACAAGAAATTTCATGTTTAGGATTATCAGATTTTCCAGCTACTCTGCAGAAACAGCTGTCAGCAAATCTGTGACAGCAGATGTTGGGATGTTATTCAGTGTACTGTGTGCTAATCTGCTGCTCTGCCCTCCCCAATTAGACAGTCATTTTTTGCTATCACAGGAGGAAGCTTGGACAAATACTGTTACAAGAATGTGCAGCAAAGTAGTCTGGGTCCTTCCAGAGTAGGGAGCATTAGGCAGGTGCTCACTTTTCCAGTCAATTGACCTTATTTAAAGAGTCCTGTCAAGACAATCATCTTGTGCTTTGCTTTCCCACTACTCCATGGGCATTGTCAGGATGGATTGTCGCAAAAGAGCAGGGAAGAAACCTGTGGGGACAGGGACTATTTGGAGGTGACAGCAAAAGCAACACACTGCCTGAGCAGCACTCCAGTAATCTCCAGCTACCTGGGCCTGATCCAGCTTGCAGGCAGATTGGTGTAAATTGTGGCATACCTCGCAAATACCGTCATTACGTTAAGCCTTTGGGTATATGTGAAAGGATCTGCCAGCCAATCCACAGGGCTAGCTGCTAATGAAATCCGGACTTGTGCCGTCCTTTGACATCCCAGCTGGAGCTCTGGAGACAGCATTTTCTAGTGCTCTGCCACTAAAACTCAAACTCAGAAGAAACATCTAATGTAGTCCAGTTTCATCTGCCTCTTTCTCAGCAGCACTGCTGGTTTGAGCAGATCTCCCAACTCAGTCTTTAAAACTTAAAAACTCTGCAGTCCCCACCTTGAACAGCATCTTCCCTCTTTATGATCTGGAAACACAGAGAGCTGGTCTTGCTAAGAGAAACTCGCTGGCAGAACTCCTGCTGGTGATCTTTGGACTCTGTCATGATGTCCCCTTGTTTCTCTGTTAGATGAATGTAACTCTTGAGTGAATTTGTACATGTATAAATCCAAAACACGAGTTTTGCGTGCTCACTTGTAACCACGTCATTGGATAGTCTGAATTTCAAAATGTCGTAGTTTGTGCAGTCTGGCAAACCTCCCTAGAAATCTCAGATTATTTTTTATCCCTGCAATTTTTGAATAAAATCCAACACTAGCAGAAAGAAAAATAATTATGTATTTTTACCCAAATTAATGTGCTGTGTTATGGGAAACCCAACCACTACGGAACTGAGATTGCAGATGCAAAGTTAGAAGCAAGAGTGAGGCTGGTTTCCTGGATTTTCCCTGTCCAATAAAGACTTATAGAAAAAACTGCCTGCTACCTGGCTTGTAACTTTATGTCTACCTCAGAGCTGGTCATGCAAGGCCCCTGCTACAGTGAATGGAAAGAAGGTATTTAAGTCCATGGTTCATGTCATCTATTTTAGAATGAGAGAAATGATGCCTTGGAAGTGCTTCTGTGCCTGTAGATGGAGTCAAGGTGACTTGCTTAGATACGGAAGTCACATTGCTGACTTCTTCGGTAAGAAAAATCCCGCCTGTGGTGTTGATGATGTAACTGAGTTTAGAAAAATACTGTAGAAAAACACAAAACAGAGAAGGAAAGGCTGTATTTATATTGCACTGCATTTTGTACTCAGTTATTACTAAAGGCAAATGCACATTTTTAAAAGCAACCCAGGTCTCTCAATAGAATCATCTGTGTGAGCTGACAGGAAAGGTCTACAAAGCAGTATTTCATAATGTCTGGTGAGAATGCTGTGCAAACTCATTGTTTGCCTTGATCTGGAAAGAACTGCCCCTGGAGAGGAAGAGGAGGAAGCAATGTACAATAACTATGGTTTCTGGGAAACTTTGCAAGGAAATGAAACAATAACAGAGTAGATCAACAGTTCCAGGTAAACAACATGCCAATATGTTGATTTTACATGTATGGGAATTTTCATCTTTATGTTATTAAACTCCCATGACTAATGCTGTGATTAGTGTTCTCCTTCCAAAGCAAGTTAAAGATTAGCTGCAGTGTCTGTGGAAGGGATTGATAAGAATTCCTATATTACATACAAAAAAATAATGATTTCCATGGTGACATTCTGGATAGAAAGTTCACTTCTTGTCAGTTTCCATGTGAAAACGTACCAACATGTCTTTTCTGTTTCAGCGACACCTGGGATAAGTCTATACCACAGAGCAAGGCTGTTGCTATCCCAAGATGAACTCCTTTGCACATGCTCATCATGGTAACTACTGCACTTCTGCTGACTTTTGCAGTTTTATCCCACATTCACATTTGCATTGATTCAAAAAGTTTTCAACTCCAGTGAAAAAACCCTCTAGTTTCAGCTTCCATCCCCTTCCTTCCTAGTGATCATTGTGACCAAACTGGGGATTTCCTGCTTGGTTTCTACCCTGGTAGAATTTAGGTTTTGCTGAGGCCATAACCAGATGTTGTTCTGCTCAAGCATGACTGCTCACTGTTTATGGTCCTGACAACCTCCTATTTCAGAGATGGTCATCTGAGTTGCAATCCCATCTCTCTTTAACATAAGCTGTGAGCCTACAACAAATGATGATCACAACTCATAAATGCACAGAGAGCTCATAAAATCACAGCTGGAATTCATAAGTTGACCATAGGTGGTCCCCAAACTCTCGCGAAGTGCTGGTCTCTCTGCCTTCACGGATGTGCTCCCTAGCCCTCTCTCTCCCTTGACCAAATGCTGGCCAGACAATCACTTCTTTCAGGATCCACAGTGCTGTACTTACACTGAGATTTGTTTTATTTCATTCTGTTAAGCTCACTTGCTGTTCTCTCTTGCACAGAATACAAGATTACCCTGAAGAATAAAATAAAGGAATTAATTGACATTTTAATTAATTACAACTTTTAATTAATATTCACCAGGGTGACAAGTGTTCTGGAATGCAAAACAGGAGTAATTCCTGAGGAAAAAAAGGGAAAGGCCCTGGCAGTTTGTGTTCAGGTTAAATGAAGACCTTGTAGCTGAATATATGATTATATCAGGTATCTGCTGACTCCGTTCAGTGCCTGAAAATTTCTCTCGTTTTGAAACAGCATGGACAGTTCTTTATCAACAATATCAGGGGCTGTGAGCACGGCTCAGAGGCAGAGTACACTGACTGAGTAGAAAGTATGGTTTATAACCTAAACAACTCAATGTCTAAAAACCTTGATTGAGCTCAGGCACCGTACCACAGAGAGAGAGGTCAAGGGATGGACATGACAGGTACCATCTCCTTCTCCTGCTGTTTGCAGCCTGTCTTCTTCCATGTGCTGAAGAAACCCGTGTAGGAACACACAGGAGATCTGCAGCCTGTTGATGGCTCTGCAGGAGCTAAAGGGCTCCCCACAGCCACCCACCGGCCATCCTTGCTGTGAAATACTGAGCAAGGCTGTCAGGTATTGTTGCATGGATGCACTGTATTTTATTTGCATAGTGGGGATCCCTTGCCTGAACTGCTGTAAAAACTGTGCTGTAATTTTCTCCCAGGCATGAACTATAGCTCTTTGACATGCCTATGAAAGGTGGGCTCCTTTTACTCACTGGTGGTAAAGAGGGGAAAGGGGAAATTCTCCCTCTATATAATTTATTATTCAGTTTGTAATGCAGTTTGTATGTTAGTAATACTCCACTGATTGCAAGGAATAGTTGGTGCTTACAGGCTCTGATCCTGAAGGATGGGGCAGGGCTGTACTACAGGTGGGATCGGGATTTTGGCAAAAGAAAGAAACCATTGGGGTTTCTTCTGAGCTTAAACAACTGTAGCTGTTTGCAGAAAGAGATTAACTAAGAGCAGTGGAGAGCTCCCTGTCTTTCCTTTCCAGCATGAATATCTATATTTTCTGCAGAGATAACTACTAAAATGGAGTAGTGCCAAAAATTATCTTACTGCCCAGAAATAGTTCTTAGCTCATTTGACTTTGCAGTGGGTTTGAAAGGATGAAGGTAGAAGAGACTTTGCATCCCTTGGTCATCTTCTGAAACGTAGACATTTCCCTTCACCAATGGAGGGCATGATCACAGAACACAGTCAAGCTGACCCAGTGATTGATTTTCACTGAAAAAAGAGCTCTGCCTTCCTCCCCTCTCTTCCTTTCCTCCTCGCCCTCACCTGCACTCCAGCAGCAGCCCTGTCCTGACCCTTACATGAGCTGACTCAACTTTTCTGCTGGGTTAGTTTTCTGCCAGGTTAGTGAGTTCAGTCAGTTCAGCAAGGACCAGGAAAAACACCCCAGTCACAAAGAGAGAAGCAGAAACACACAGCTGGGAGCAGGGGAAAAAGAAAGCAGGGAAGCAGGAGGGACAAAGGCTGCTCACTCTCACCAGCAGTGACCATTAGACTGGTTCAACTATGTGATCCAAAGGTCTTTGAGAATGTTTCACTTCTCAGATAACTTTATGATAGCACAGCAGTTGAGATACTCCTTTACCAGTTCAGAGAAAGTATTATCAGCTTGGACAGTGTTTTCGTCTGCTGGGGTGCCACACAAAAGTTAGACTGTGATCCTGTAGTCATTTCTCAGACAAAACTCCCCTGCGCTGCAAATGAGCTGTTGCAACACCAGAGCAGTCCATGGCAGAGGCTGAACCTGCTCCTTTGGAGACTGTAGTTTGGTTATGCTCTTTTATTGATGGCAGTGATAGGTTCCAAGCTGCCTTAGATGTCAGCCCATTACTTGTCCCAATCCTTTGGTGACCTCCAGGTGGTAAGAACCATTTTTGACAAAAGTTAGGTTTACACTCACATGCTTTAGAAGTGATTTGAAGGAAGCTGGGGACCCTTCTTGGGCCTCTTTGCTGACACTGCTTGCGTGATGTTGCCACAGTGGAGAAGGAATAGATGGAGTTGAACTTACCTGTCTATCTGGCAAGTAAGCTGCAGGTTATGGTCTGAGGCACAGATGACTTGTTGACTCCTACACCAGGAGGAAAAGATAAAGCTGAAATCACTCAGGAGGTGAACAGGGAAAAGAATCACCACACCTGGTCTTGTGGCCAGTCCAGCACTCCAGAAGTCAAGAAAGCCGACTGACTTCAGGATGAAAATACAGACCCTTCTGTGCATCAGTTCTGCAGAATCAGGCCCTAAATAGCAAAGGAATTTACTGCAATCCCATTTTTGCCAATTAAGTGTCTTCTGCTTCTAAATCGAAGGAAACTTCAATGTTAATTTTAAAATATTGCTGGCATTTATCACAGTAATTACTTTAGTCACGTAAAACTCCAGACGCCATAAATAGTGTTGATACTATAGATTAAATGCTCCCAAGGTACGTATTACTGATGCTACAAAACACACATGCAGACAAGGATATTCTTCTCCAAGCTCAGCATTTGTTGGGCTCATGCAAAACTGTTTGAGCACACAGTTGCTTCATCAGATTTCTGAAATGACTGATGTTCCTTGTCAAAAGCCATCCATCTTTATCAGTGACAATATTTTGGAGGAGCAAAAGAAGTATACCTGGGCAAACACACTCACAAGCTGTAATATGAAAACATGCTTCATTGCAATTATCTTTTTTCAATTACTAACTTTTAAAGGTGGGAAAGGTTTATCTTGGGGACTTTGAATTTCCACGGTCTTCAGTTTCCAAATTCTCAGTCTCTGCAAATAAGATCTCTTTGATCTCTTAAAGGTATTGAGGGTATATAACCCATAAATGAATCAGTCCAAATTACTAATCAGCTTAGAAAATGTTAATGTTAATCTTAATCTACTGCTGTGCACCTCTGCACCCAAAAGCAATGAAAGGTGTCTGTGTAGGTAGGCAAAACCAGAGTCTTTATCAGACACCCTTCCCTAGTACGGACAGGCTTGTACAGACAGGTATGAAAAGGTGGATAGGGAAAGCATTTAGGGACATCAGGCATAAGCTAGAAACTGATAAGATAGCTAACTGTGAGGTACTTGAAACCAGAAATTACACATCGGCCAAGTTTACACATGTAAAGTATGACCATTAGTGTAATCAGCTGATATCAATATTATCTATAATATTATTGATTATTGGCATGCCTGACAGGGAAATATATGTTGCACTTCTGTGAACATTAGTAAAGGGCATTGTCACCGAAGAAGGTGAAGAGATTTCTCTTTAGATTTGGCTCTGGGTGCTCCCTGTAGACAGCCTGTCCCATCACCTAGCCAATGGTGCTGATGAAAGGCTCCCCGGGCTTATGCTTTCTGTAGGTTTGTGATGGGTTAACCCTGGCTGGATGCCAGGTGCCCACCAGAGCTGTTCTATCACTCCCCCTCCTTCTCAACTGGACAGGGGAGAGAAAATATAACAAAGAGCTTGTGGGTCGAGATAAGGATAGGAGAGATCACTCACCAATTACCGTCACGGGCAAAACAGACTCAGTTTGGGGAAAAATTAACTTGATTTATTACAAATCAACCGGAGTAGGATAATGAGAAATAAAACCAAATCTCAGAACACCTTCCCTCCACCCCTCCCTTCTTCCCGGGCACAACTTCACTCCCGGATTCTCTACCACCCCCCCAGTGGCACAGGGCGACGGGGATGGGGTTTACGGTCAGTTCATCACACGTTATTTTCTGCTGCTTCATCCTCCTCAGGGGGAGGACTCATCACACTCTTCCCCTGCTCCAGCGTGGGGTCCCACCCATGGGAGACAGTCCTCCACGAACTTCTCCAACGTGGGTCCTTCCCACGGGCTGCAGTTCTTCACGAACTGCTCCAGCATGGGTCCTTTCCACGGTGTGCAGTCCTTCAGGCACAGACTGCTCCAGCGTGAGCCCCCCACGGGGTCACAAGTCCTGCCAGAAAACCTGCTCCGTGGGCTCCTCTCTCCACAGATCCGCAAGGTCCTGCCAGGAGCCTGCTCCAGCGCGGGGTTCCCACGGGGTCACAGCCTCCTTCGGGAACCCACCTGCTCCAGCGTGGGGTCCTCCACGGGCTGCAGGTGGATATTTGCTCCACCGTGGACCTCCATGGACTGCAGGGGGACAGCCTGCCTCACCATGGTCTTCACCACGGGCTGCAGGGGAATCTCTGCTCCGGCGCCTGGAGCATCTCCTCCCCCTCCTTCTTCACTGACCTTGGTGTCCGCAGGGTTGTTTCTCTTACATGTTCTCACTCCTCTCTCCGGCTGCCGAATACCGCCGTCCCAACTTTTTTTCCTTCTTAAAAATGTTATCACAGAGGCGTTACCACTATCGCTGATTGGCTCGGCCTTGGCCGGTGGCGGGTCTGTCTTAGAGCCGGCTGGTATGGGCTCTGTCGAACACAGGGGAAGCTTCCAGCAGCTTCTTACAGAAGCCACCCCTGTAACCCCACCCGCTACCAAAACCTTGCCACACAAAACCAATACAAGGTTTGCCTGTTTACAGGAGGAGGCTGCATACAGCAGGAGGTGGCGGCACCATTGGAAGCAGCAATATACATATATAGTGATGTGTATTGCGTAAAATACACATTTATCACTCCATTGCTCTTTATTAATAGGAGGAAAGATACTAAAAAATAACTCAACCCCAAGACACAGAATGGAGATAAAGCTGTTTTATAGCATTTGAAAGCATGTGGAAAAATTGTTGCATAGCTGGAACTTATTTGGCACTAGGGAAACTATTTGCTGAGCTGCCAGTAAAACTGTAGAAGAGGAAATACTTATAAGAAGACATCCAGACAAGCACTGAGCTTCCTTCCCATGAAAATCAAGGTCAAATAGAGCACTTGAAATCATTAGGAACATGTGAAAAATGAGCCCATATTGTCACTAGGAATGACTCAGACAACGGTTGGAAATACAACGTGTTTGTAAGGACCCAATAGCTTCCTACCACCCAGGGAACTGCTCAGAATTTATTTCTTGAGCATACTGACTGGCATAGTTTGGGCAGAGTTCCCAAAATTCAGCTTGTGTGGCCTGAAGGGTTAGCTCTGTCTGTAATACCATCGCTCTTGCTCATGTTTAACCCAAGGGGAGATTTCATTGCTTGTTAATTTCCATCCAGGAGACATGGCTGCATGCTCTTGCACAAACTTGATCAGCTTCTGCAATGCTGTGCTTTGAAAAGCAGTGTGGGTAATCTGACTTCTTAAAAGGATACATATTTTGCTGTGGAAAACTGGATCCAATTTTCTTTCACATGGAAACATTGGCTTAACATTAATATTTTGTGTCCTGCGGCTGCAGTGGCATTGTCCTAAATATATGTACAAGTATTGTTGCTTATAATCGTTATATAGAAAATATGCAGTAGCAGTAAGAAATCACAGGCAGCCAGCGCACTAAAAAGTTTATTGTTATAGGCTTTTTTTGATTTTCACTGAAGCTACACTGGCTTTTTCCAGATGATGAACTGACTTCAGAAACAGAAATAAAACTGTATATTTTTACATTATTTAAAAACTTCTTTTACTTTATATTGCATTTCACACAAGAGAAAGAAGGGCTTTTTTTTTCTTTGCAAAATGAAATATATCAATATACATTTTTCTGTTTCCGTTCGCTGTAACTAAGAGTCTTCTGTGATCATCTTTTGCAGCCAGTATGTTGCTGGTTGTTTAAGAACTTGTGGTCATTATGGAAGATAAATGACAGTCCTTGGAGCCCATGGCTGAAGCACACATTAGTCACTAGTAAATGATGTATAAAAAATATTCAGCTTGCAAAAAGATAATGGTGGTTCCTATTTGAAAATGCAGAAAAATGCACATATCTGGAGCACAAAAGTGTCTCATCAATATCTCTGTGGGTAGAAAACTAACCTGTCAAGAAGAAAATGTTGAAGAGATGGAGATATTTATGCACTCACAGCACTGATCATAATGATGTAAAGGACTATTAAAGCAAACTTAAAATATTAGATACTGCAAGTATACCACTTAATTGTTTTTTTCCATGCAACCTAGGAATGCTCTAAAAAAATTCAGTAAGGAATTGCTCATTCCACATCTTTGACCTTCAGTGATCCTCCCTTCCCCATTTCACTGTTATCCATAAATTTAATAGCCATTCCTGGTTTGACCTTTTACTAATGGCAAAGTCCTTCACTCCCTCCAGTGCTGGAGCTGAGGACTGGGACTCACAGGGAAGGAAGCCCAGAGGACAGAAATCTGTCTTGGTGACCCTGGCATTGCCAGGGCTGTAGCAGCATCTGCAATGTGGGGATGTGGTGATCTCATGGCTGCACTCTTCTCTGGCCCTCTTCTCCCAGATGATGACTCCCAGATGATGACTCCCAGATGAGACATCACCCCCGCATTACACAGAAAATCTCATTGCCCTCCCAGAAGAGGGCAATTCTGCCGTTTCCTTGGTATGGAAATTGGGTGCAATTATCCTATGTCAGGGCTCCAGCCCCCAGGTTCTTGTTAGCACCAGACTTTGCTGAGTGAGCCACATCGCAGGACCAAGCTGTTGGTGTGCAATAGTTGAAGACCTGTGGTGGAGAAGGCAGCTGCCTGCCAAGAAAGAGGCATCTATTTCTAGCCAGTGGCTTAGGTCCTTATGGACCTCTTTTCTTTGCCTTTCATTGCTGGTTCCCTTAGCCTACCTAAGGAAGGACCTTTTCTGTATGGATTGCCAGTAGGGCTGAACTGACCTGTTGCTGCTGGCAGAGCCAGTCCTACTCCGCTTCCCCTACCCCCAGGCTTAGTGCTGTGGCCTTGCCTCCTCCCTTGTGCTAGCTCTAGTGCTCCTCTGACTCTTCACTGAGCCAATTCGACTCACTCATCTGGAAGAAAACAAATATAAAGATTTTATTTTTATATATATTATTTTATATATATAAATATATACATAAATTGACTGGCTTTTTAACCACCTTAATTTTCTGCCAGTTGTGTGAGATCAGCAAGAGGTCCTCTGAGGACCAAGGCAAGTGAAGGAAAACAGCAGCAGAATGGAAAGAACGGGGGAAAAGAAGTGATGGAAAGGAGAGAGCAGGACCACACTTTCCCAAGGTAGTGAACCATTGAAGCATCCCAGCTGTGCCTTTGAACAGTCATTTAAGTATACAGGTACAATACAGGAAAATGTAACATGAAGCTGGGAGAGCCAGCAGGAGGGCGGAGAGCAGTTTGCGGTTGCTGTAATGGGCAATTCAGTACCCACCTGGAGGGTTGGTACTTAGACCTAGAGGGCAAAATCAATTAATCAGGCTAATTTTAGTTTTCTTTTTCATTAATAACTACAAATTCTGCTGGAAAGGAGAAAAGTGGCAGAGTGACACCTGTTGAGAAAGGTACTTGTACTTATTCCCTACCAACACATAGAGGCAATACAAACTCCTTCACAGAAAGTCTTTCTGTGTGTGCAATGCTCTCTGTCACTCTGTGCAGCTACTGAATGATCTCATAGATAAATATTCACCTTTAGTTCCTTCCTGGCACTCATTTCTTTGGAGAGGGTGGTATAACACCACAACCTGAAGGATTACATACTCCTTCTTCTACAGGAAAAGCCTGTAAGATGCAAAAGGAAAAATTGTTCTTTAGATCTGGACATCAGTAAATGACTTATGTTGGTCAGCCAGATGCTGCCCAGCTGCTTGAAACAGGACCTGGGGGCTTCAGCTGCTCTCAGCTACACTTGAACAGGCCGTTGAAACTGTCCTGTTGTAGCAGAGATAATTTTGGCTCTAAGTGCTTTTCTTCATCCTGTAAAGATGCAAAGGCTTGTAGCATTCTGAAAGTTTGATGTTCAGTCCCTTCTCCAACTTCTATAACCCATGAAAATAGGGAGATATTTTGCAGAAAGGGAAGCCTGGAGAATTTGCCTGCCTTCTGCTAAACCTTGCCTGTGTGGTCTGCACTTACGGAGATCGAAGGTTAGTTTAACTCCCTCAGCATAACAGAAATCTGTGTGGCACTCATACACTGAAACAACAAATTGAACCTGCCCACTCTCTGACCTGTTCAGCTCTTCTATAATGAAAAGCAGTCAAATTCAGCATGTCGCAACTTTATTATCAGAAAAGAGAGAGAAATTTCTTTAGTAACACTTTATTTACTTCAGAAGTAACCTTGGGTTGTCAGCTGGAGAGGAATACGTTCCCTCTGTGTATCCACTTCACATTTCTCTTGCTTCCAAGGTTCAAATTTGAGGCAGTTTCTGCTGCTGTAGGAGGACCAATAGCGTGTTGCTGAGTGCCTGGTTAAGATATTTATAGGTGCACATTTAGAGCTAAAGAATGCACTGTAGCATTATGTTTTCTAGACACAAAGAACAGTTACATGTTTTCAGCTAAGACGTTTTTTATTTGAAATGAAGACACTCAGTGCCGTGAAAAGTACAAAATCAAACTCACCCAGAGGCAGCTTGCTGAGCATTTTTTTATATGAACTCTGCTGCAGGAACAATGAGAGTGAAATTGCTGCTTTTCCAGGAGTACAAGAAGGGACTTTAGGAAGTCAGTCCCCCACTAGCAAAGGTAGTTATCTCACAGCTGCTTATTAGAGCAGGTTGGGAAAGGGTACTCAGTCTCATTCACAACTTTTCTATTCTGAAACAGCGTGTAACCAAAGTCTCTGAAGTTTTCACTGAAAATGGGGAAGGTGAGGGAGATTCTGGAAATGCAAAGCTCTGTCTCCTGGCTGGGGGTTTTTGCTGCCACACTGCTGGGGAATCTGGGGTGGAAAGGAGCTTTGAGGCTGTCTTAGTCTGCATGGAAGCTTTTTATATTTGTGCCCTGTATCCTATGGAACAAGGAAGATAGATACAAAAAAAGACAAATAAAGGAACAATTAAATAGACTGGAACTCTTTAGCACAGAAAACAGATGACTGATTGACGTCTGCCTACCTGGATTACCTTATATAAAACAAACAAACAAAACCCCCAGATGTGTCAATAGGGAGGTATTTTTAATTGAGTTCATCATTGCGGTTTGAGTAATGTGGTCTCTTCCACAAGCAGTTGACTAAGGAAATCAAAAAACTTATTCAACATAAAGCTCAGCCAACAGAAATCATTGCTGAAATTGTTTTAAATGTTCCATATGTGGGGGTGAAGTGCAGCTATCTACTGTTTTGGGGAAAATAAAAACACACAGTCAGGCAGGATGCTAAGAGAAAGAGAAGTCCAGTAAGTTTTTCAAGTTTCAGTCTATGCCCAATACGATTTTATGAAGAAAATTATCTATTGCACATGTCTACAAGTTGGCCTTTAGCCATTGAGAGTCCTTTTTTCTTATGTATTGTTCCTCCTTCCGCTTTCTTCCCCTCTAAGGAAGAGAAAAAGTGACGTCTGAAAAGTTTGGTTGAGGAGATGCTGGAAGACAGTCCTGTGGTGGAGTTGATTTGATGGCCATGGAACCACTCTGGGAAGAGAAGGTCTATTAAGGTTTCTGGCCCTTGCCAGTCACAGCGAACCTTTCCCGAAGGTGTGTTGCGAAATGGAGTGGTTTGGACCACTTAAAGAATCACCTCCAATGGTATTAGTAAAAAATTATGTAATAGGAATTTATATAAAAGCGCTACTTCACAGAATTCAATGGCAAGGTTCACTCTATTACTTAATACATGGATGAAATGCACAAAGGAAAATTAAGTCAGAATCAAACTAAGATCTTTTATACAGAGACCAAAGACGCAATAGGGTAAAAGAGAAACACACAAAGAAAAATCGAGTTAGAATTGATTTCTCATGATTTGTACAGAGACCGGGAATGTAAAAAAGTAGGGGAGACCCTCCCATTGAGTCATGAGGTTCATAGAAGACCCACTTGCTTTCTAAACTCCTGTTGGAGTCTATGTGTGGCTGGATCAACTCCTAGTCTCAGACTTAAGCAACAGTTTATATCTAAAGAGATTATAAGTATAATAACAGCCTGAGATTCATTCACAGTCAAATAAAGTTCATGGCAGTAATTTCAGTATAGATTTGAAAAGCAATATTTGTAATATACTTGCTATAGAATATTCAGGTTAGTACACACACATGCATAAAGATACTAAGAGATATACATAAGCGAGTAAAAGAGGTATACCTTTAAAAAATTCCCCTCAAGTTCAGTGAAAATATTCACATCAAATGCTTTGGCATCTTTCCCAACAGGCAAAGGGTTGAGCCTCAATGAGCGAAGAGTATCAGCCCAAGTCTTGTTGGCTTTCAGTGACAGACCTCCGATCTTCACAAACTGAAAAGTTCGCAAGCTCTGAGAGGCGTCCCACTCAGAGGGAGATGCTGGTTGCAGCCCACTGCGGTCCAGGAGAGCTCAAAGGGTCTCACTGAGTACCGCTGTTTATAGGTTCAGGAGATGATTGGCTTTAGTCATCAGCAAATTACTGGGATTCCAGTTGCCGTGGTAGCATTTCGCACAAGTTACGATTGAGATAAGGAAGGCTCCAGGGCTGTCAGAGAATGACTTAAGATTCAGATACGGGATGCTCCAAGGCTATCAGGAGAGGACTGAGATATGTTTCAAGGCTGCCAGGATATGACTAATTATCTCTACTCCCATCCCCTGCCTCTGCTGGGCAACAGGAGTCCTTGGTACGGTCAGTGCAGCTCCCTGTCTTAGCCCTGCAAGAGTTCTTGGTACAGTCAAGGGATGCTTAACCACCCAACTCATTACACAAATGCTAAGGTCTAGTGAGACTTCTGAGTTCATAGATCAGCCCAGAGAGAGGGAAGAAATGCACCACCACAAGGTGCTTGGAAGGGAAGGACAAACTCTCCTCTAAAGGAACAATATGGGACCCTGCCCAAGCTTCACTAAATACACTGGGGAAATGACAAAGTTTATGAGCTTAGGCAAATGGTTTAGCCTATGATCATTGGCTGGAAATTAAACTTAAAAGGTTACAAGAGAGACAGTGGCTTTTGGAAAATGATGTCTTGTAAAATGTTAGAAGTTGAGGCTAATTAAAGCTACGCTTTCCTTTGGAAATGGGTCATTTGTATGTTTGCTCTAGGACTAAAACCAAGGCTAACTTTGGCTTGTGGATGTTTGTGAACAGTGGTGAATAGGTTATATATTTGTTTTAAAACATCTCCAGGATTACAGCTTAGAAATGGAAATGGAGAAAAGAGGCAGACTTCACTGGAATAAATAAAACCCTGCAGTCTAATTTGTCATTTGAATAAATTATATTAATTATACAATGTCTGGGAATTTTGTGTGTTGGGTTTTGACAAGGTTGGCCTCCAAATTATATCCTACACTGGACAAGTTATCACTAGATTGAAGACCCTGAGTCACATCAGCAAAGCAGCACTACTCGCAACACATTTTTGTTAATAACTTCTGTTGCAAAGTCAAACAAAGCAATACAATTGCAGCCTGACAGGGGAAAGAAAGGCAATGCAAACAGCCTCTGCAGTACTCACACTATCCATCAAGGACAAACTCGACCAGGGAGACAGGAGGTTTTTTACTAGTGCCAGGTAATTCTTCTCCCACTTGTCAGGAATTAACACAACAGCAACGAAATGCAGGAGGTTTTCTTTTCATTCATTCAGACAGCTTCTCACTCAACACTCTCAGCTTTCAGGAATCCCATTCCTCCCTGCTTAATTATCCTCTGGCACTGAGCACGGGCTCTTCTGTGAAGTAGGTAATCCCACTGCTGTCTGGGCATCTAACACCTCCCTTGCAATGCCTGGGTCACTAGGGGACTGCTTCTTTATAACTAGTTCCTTCTCTTGATTTCTTTTTTAAAAAATACTGATAACCTGAAAGCCAGAATCACTTTAAGAAAATAAGAAAGAACATGAGGCTGCTTTGGTTTGAAGTTGCTCTTTTGGTGCACTGGAGGGAACAGATGGTGATTCAGGCAAGGGAGAGCTTGCTTGCCCAGGTAGCCCTCAGAGAGCAAAGAGAGTGAATTTGGGAATCCTAATTGTGAAGCACCATCAAATATCCTCTTGGGTGGACCTGCTTTATGCTCCCCCATCTCTGAGAGCTTTTCTGTCTCCATACCAGAGGTTTGCAGCAGCGGGGTGATGATGCTGAGAGCTGGCATATGCTCGGAGACTGAAAGCCAGCTCTGTGAGTGGAGCTGGCAGCATCCCCCCCTGCTCCAGGGTGATGAGAGCGGAGGCCTTCTCATGGGATAATAAAATATTCATGTGTTTGGGAAGCATGTATTTCCCTTGTAATGGGGTACTGTGGGTCAGAGCTTGTTCTCAGTGACTGCGGTGCAAATCCCAAGTAGCTGCTTTGACATCGGGTTGTGTCTGTGTATGTGTGCGTGAGACTGTTTTTACACCAGTGTGAGAGGTACTAGGGAATCTGACGCCTTCTACTAAAACTATTTGGAAGCTGTTGGTTCAGGAGCAGACTGGCATTAGCATGGTCTAGGGATTGCTATTTATACATATATTTTAAACTGTAGTTGTGCTCAGAAAATCCGCTTTAAAAATAGCAAAATGCCTTTGCATTCCCCTGGTTGCCATATGAGATGCCATGTGTTCCCAAGGATATGTTTGGGTTTTTTCCTCCCTAACTGCCAGCACTAGAAATTCAATCTCAGGTCTGAGAGCAAACAACATCCTTGTCTTCTCACATATCATCACCAGTAATAAAAACCTGAAGGTCAAAGTGTGCCCTTGGTGATGCCTCTACAACCACTTTATCTGCAAGTGATCAGCCCTTGGTAGGAATCCTGCCAGCACTTCTGTCCTGGGTGCCCGAGAAAGGGCTGAACCCAAATTGCTCTTTGTGTTGTGTCTTCCCTGATGGCAAAAGAAAAACAAAAGTAAAACAAATACTTTCAAAGTGGAAGGGATGGGGATGTGATTATGTGTAGTATTACCTCACTGTTATTAGATGTAATTTTGCATCAATGTTATTCATATGTTGAGAAGGTGCTGATTTTGCCTTTGCAGACAAGATATGCACTTCAGTGCACCTGGACTGACAAATGTCAAAGTCTGCTGTTGCTGTTACTGTCCCTGACAAGTCTCTTTTGGGTAGGGGGAGTAGAGGAAGCTAGCTCTGAATCCTCTAAGCCATGGCTTTAAACCCGAGGACTTTAAATTCCAGTGACTCTCCCTGAGGCTGCAACTTGTTCTCTGCTTCTCACGCCACTTTCCTGGCCCAAAGAGGAGATACCCATGCAGAAAACAGGCTAAAACACCCCAGTTATACAGAGTGCTTAAGCAGCTGGCGAGTGTTTGACACGACATGCTCAAATTTAAGGATTTATTGAAACAGGTCCTACGGGCACACAGGGCTGTGCTTGCTACACCAGGGCTTGCAGACCTGGCTCATGGTGCCCTGCAGCTCTGATCTGTGCTCGGAGAGCCATGCAGCTTGAAGGGATGCACATGCTGTGCTGGCTGCGGGTCCCAGCCTTCATCTTGTTGGCACCAAAGCTGTGCCCAGCCTTGGATGTAAATTTAATCTTGTTGGGAGTTAATGGAGTGAGGAGTTTGACACACCTTTTCCCTCTCTGTAGATGGGAGCCATATGGCTCCCGACTCTTACAATGTTCCTCGATCTGAAAATGAATGAGTGTTAACATATGTTCTCTGGAGTAATTAAAAATGTGATCACAAACATAGCCTGACTCACTGAAGGTAGAATGTGTTATCAGGAGACCCACATCCAGCAGCAGGCCAGGATCTTTGGAGAAAATTAAGGAAATGGGAACTGGAAAACTCTTTGGGGGTTGCCAAGCCCATTCCAAGTGTGAGTTAAACTGCAGCATTTTAACTCTTTTTTTTCATATTCATGCAAGACATGTTTGATGAAATGCAGGGAAGTCTGTTTACACTTTGTCACTATGAAGAACCTGTGCAGATTGGTTTTGCTGGTGGCAGCTACTGAAAATTGAAGTCAAGCAGTACTAAAGAGGCAAGCATCCACCTGTGGTCCCAAATGCATATAAAAGTGCAGTAGTTTGCATTCAGCATAGGAAAAGAGGGCACCAGGAAGAAGCAAGACTTGTTTTGTGTAAACCGTATTAGCTTAAAACTCTCTCAAGAAAGTTTGAATTCAGACATTTTATGGTGTGGACAGAAGTGGCTGCTGCAGCTCAGCTGGAGTGAAGTAACTCAGTAAGCTAGAGGAACTCAGTTATGTATCCAAGGCCTAAGAAGTTCCGATTGCCAAGCTAGAGCTAAACTTGAGGGATGTTTGAGAATTTCCCTGGAAAGTACCTGAGGACTGGATAGCCCTGGAGACAGAGAAGCAACCTTTAAGGCTGGAGAAAGAGGTTTTATGCATCTCTTGCAAGAGCTGTATTTCACAGACTCCCTCTACCAGCAATATAGAAAAAGATGCAATGTTTCCTTAGAGAAGTTCAAGTAACCCATCCTGGAAAGCTCTGAACAGAAAGGAAGAAGATTGCTGTTTCCCATCTCTCCTGAGAGAAAGAAGTGACTGGGTGTGAAAGCACTCGGAGAGGGAGAGCTTTTCAAAGCGAGAAACCTTCAGAGACGCTCCGAAATGAAAAGCCTGGAGCCCCGCCACTTGCGTTGGGTTGTGCCTGACACATCCTCTCTGTTTCAAAGAACTGTCCCCAAATTAAAAGCAGACTGAAGGCTGGCTTTGGCATTTTGCACTGTTTTTTCTGTTTCTTTGTTTTCCTTCTGCCCTGTGAGAGGGTTTCATGACGTGCTACCGCTTTGCCCTGCCCTCGGCACAGGAAGGTGACTCTCTCTGAAACCCCATTGCCGGGAGAGCGGCTCCCCGAGGACTGGCTGGGCTGCGGTGAACCCAAGATGCAGCACAACCTGTCTGTGCTACCAAAGGAGGAAGGATTTGGCATTTTATCCTGTGGATATGAGTGATATGGTTGCTTTCAGAGTCAGGAATGGCCGTGGAGCTAGAAAGGGTAACCCAGGCCACCGAGCAGTGCCCGGGGAAGGCAGCTCACCCGCTTCCGGAGATCAATAAAAGCTAATTCCAATCATTTGTGAGAGTCCTGGCCAGCTCACCCAGGCATATTTGTTCCCTCCCTCCAGCAGTATTTATTTTAAAATTGCATTGTGTCTGACTCCTCAGTGCTATGGTGGCGTGTCCCATCTGTTCAACCTGAAAAGAAGTAAACCCAACCCCTTCCACTGAATTTTTGCGTCGTGTTTTTTGGGAGCAAGTTGCCAGCAGCCTTGAGATCTTGAAGTTCTCCAAGGTAGCCATTGAAGGTAGCCAATAAAAAGCACCATAAAAAGAAAAATATCGTGTTTTATATCAGAGAATACATTTTAGGAAACTTAACTATGAAAGGCTAATTTGAACACCACTGAAGTTGGTGGGAAAGCTAATAATAACAAGTGTAGAAGGATTTCACCTCAGAAAATAAAATATTGAGAAGTGTACAGGGAATTTTCAAGGTTTCAAGATGAAAATTTCCAGTCCACGCTCATGAATATCACCAAACAGATATTCTTTAAGTGATTAAAGACTCTTCTTGCTTGTGACTGGGAAATTCTAGAGAAGGTGTGTTGACTTCTCCAAATTAATGATACATTAATGGGGAAAAAAAAAAGAAGGGAACAAACTCTTGAAACTAGGTAAACATCAGTAAAAAAAGCCCCAAACCCAAAGTTCAAACATATCCATTTGAATTCAATGTTTGGTCTGATGGTGTCTGCTACTTTAAGTTATTTTCTGTATATTTTGGAAAGCAGAGGGCTTTTTTAAATGGCTTTTCTAGAGAATTTCCCAACATATCATGGGTCAAAAGGCAAACAGAATAAAAGGCAAATTTGATATAAATAATTTATTGCAAATACTTTGCTTAGTGAATCATGAACCAGAATAACAGAACAGATTTAGATCTTCTGCCCCTCTAGGTCATGATATATTACTGTCTGCAGGTCCTTTCCCATTCTTCACCCATTCACGTCTCCATAAAATGTCTTGAAAAGAAAGCGAGTAATAGCCCAAGTCCTGATGTCCAGGCACTGTCAAATGGATGGAGAAAAAAATGCGACAAATGTAAATGTAAACTCCACACTGCTATGTAATAGTAGGGCAAAATTTGCATAAATATTGTTTGCAAAGAGCAATTAGCACTTCATTTACATTCAGTGAAGTAGCAATTTGCACATTTTCAGGAAACAATTTCTTTACCCATATGTGCAAATTTTGTGCACTGCAATTGACACGCTAATAAAAAGATGTTAATAGACCAATTTTTTTTTACTTTATATCACAGTGTACTGAAATATTGATTCACTCTCCTGAAATATTGATTTGGTGGGCTATTTGTAAAACAGAAAAATGCAGATTTGAATTTTTAAAACTTGCTTTTTTAAAAAAAAAGAGAATTAATTTCAGATGTCTGCAGTCCTCATGCTCTTTAAGTGGTATTTTAATGGTTATTTTTGTCAGAGAAATATAATAAACATTATTAAAAAACATTAGCAAATTCAGTCTCCTAATCTGCAATAACAATGAGTATATTTGCATATCACAGTATAAAAATAATACAGTCCATTTTCTAGTGTCAATATAGCATTCAATTCTCCATTAAATGTTAATAAAAATATTTCACATTTATATAGATTTTTTTTCAGAATACAGAAACTTCCTAATTAAGAGACAAATTTTATACTTATTGGGGTTACAGAGCATTTTCTTAAACAACAAGAATTTACATGGGAATTGGTCAGGAAAAGAGTAGCCCAGTGAGTTCAGCCAGCTATTGTCAATGGGCATTTCTGGCCTTTGCAGCAGGAGAAATTGATGTTAAGTGAATATTTTAGACCTCCTTCAGCTCTGTCACTAACAGCTGTTCTCTTTGTTGTGTTTCCTTCACTGTTTTGTCATTTCTACCATGACATTTGCATTTGCGGGGAAGTAGGGATCAGAGACCCCACAGAAGTTAGGTTGCACAGTGGTTGGTAGCTACTGAAGGAGTGGAGAAAAATCTTTTGGGAAAGATTATTGATTTTTGGAGGGTTGCATTTTTCCATTCTCAATCAGAGTTTCCTAGAAGGGATTATTTTTGGAGATGGTTCAGTTGCCCATTCTGAAGAGGGGTAGGCATTAGGATGTAGGAGCAGAGGAGGATGTAGACAGACATGAATTGCCCTGCCAAGCAGGCTGGACACAGTCCGCCTCTGCTCTGCAAGCAACATAACAACGTGTCCTGGCTAGCAGGTCCTGCGTCTGTTAGCAGAAGACTCTCAAATGCATGTATTAGCTAAATTTGTCCTAGTTATGGCAAGCTCAGAGTACAGACAGAGTCGAATGGGTCTGTCTGTTACTGTCTGTGTAGAGACAGTGTCAGTGGGACATCCAAACATCACAAGGCACCTCTGAAAATGTTGCTCATACTGTGCATTTTAATAAAAGGCATTATTTATCAATTGCTGATCAATCACAAGGAAAATGAATGCCAAATATGACAAGAAACAGCAAACCCCCACTAAATCCCCTTTTTACATGCTTATTAAAGTAATTGTTACAATAATGAGCTTGTATTCCCTGTCTTTTCATCTCTGCCACAAGATAAGGTATCACTATGGTTGCACCCAGGAGTGTGACATTCAGATCTATTTTGATGTCTCATTATTGCTGTTGTTGTCTTTTTACTTTGCAAATCACAAATCTATATTTCAACTCCTATGTCAAGTAGTCAAAGCTCTGTTTGATCAATGTAAAATGCATGTGCCCCTGACACAAGGTGGGGCCTCTGTTTGAACCTCAAATGTAGTTAATTTTGAGCTCACATGTGAATCTTTGATTTGGTAATCATTATTTTACTCTGGTTTTATTTACCATTTTTTCTTCTTTTTTTCCTTTATTTTTTCTAGCATCTTACAGAAGCTTTGAGGCCCTTGGCAATAATGATGTATAATACAGCTGCATCTCAGCTACACAGTAACTTCTGGAGACCTCAGGATTTACCCAACCAGTGGGCATTATCCTTCCTGTACAGACCTTTAAATACAAAGTCTACCACATCATTTTATAACTGACCCTTGTACATTACTAACAAATAATACCCTAATGAGAAGCAGAATAAATAGTTGAACCTTTAATGTTTCTCAAGCCTCAGCAGGACTACATTTTGGAAACACCTTGTAACATTACAAGAAAGCCTAATGATAAGAAAGCAATAATGACATGAGATATTTGGGAGTCCTCTGACCTTCAGAAAGCCCATGGATTTATTGTTTTCAAAACCAAATAGATCTAGCCAATTTTCTGTTGATTACCAATAATGAAATCCAGAGACAGCAACTGATGCATACCTGACATCCGTGCACAGGATAAGCTGAGGCCAGCCAGTGTGGGTCAGCTGGCAGGTACTTTTGGCTTGGACTGAAATATGGAAAGGGAGCTCTGTAAAACCACCTGGTTTATGTGGTTTCATGTGCTGAGCTGAAAATTGCACCAAGCCAGGAATATGATGATCTGGGGCTCTTTTGTTTTTTTTTATTTATTTCCACTTCTTTCTCAGTAGCCTTGAGAGATGATGTGCCAGGTCAGACCTCCTGCTGGCTGGAATTAGGTTAGTACCAGCACCTTCAGCTGAGGAGCTGACCTGAGGAACATTTGTCTCACATATGAGCAATGTGACTAATGAGGCCACAATACACTCCAGAGCTATTTGAGGGCCATAAGCACCTCATTTCCCTCTAAGTCTTTGTGTCTTGTGTTTTATTGGGGCTGGCTCTCAGCTTTCACAGCTACCTGCCCAATGTGCATTTTGGTGGTGGGACTTTACTCCTGTTGACAGTCTTTAGGATGCTGAGTGAGGACTGTGACATGATTGTGTGGTGGAGAAGCCACAAGACCCTTGTACTTTTAATGTGTGGCTCCAGAATCAGTTTTAGTCCACTTTCTCCAATTACATCTGCATTGACCCATTGACAGGCAGTAGCAAAGTCCCGTCTCAATGTTTTGGGTTCTTCTTTGCTCACTGCCTCATCAGAGGTAAACAGTCACCGTGAAGTTCCTCCTGTCTCCAGGAACTAAGGATGTGCCTCTCTGTCCTGATTTATTCTCTTTTGAGACAGAGTTTAATTTTGCAAACCGGTTCTCTCCTCAGTCTTTGCATTTGTTTTTGGCAGGAGCAGTTGCCTGCGGCACGAGCACTGAAGACTAGCTCAGTGTTAATAGTTGTCAGGGAAAATGAAGAGGCTATTTCTCACATCAGACTTTCGCCCTGCATGACAAATGCTAGTTTGAGCAGATTAAAAATCAATGCATGGTACAATATGTCACACATAAAGCAACTACATGCTATTAATTGACGTGCTACCCATTAGCTGCTCTTAGTGTACATGTCTATGTGAGTGGAATAGAAATTGGTGAAGACAGATGGGTCAGAACCTCCTTTGGTATAAAATAATGCAGCAGCATTGGAACTAATGGAGATATGCTGATTTGTAGCAGGCAGTTACTTGGACAAGGGTTTGAGATGCTCTTTTTTCCTAAAATATGGTTCAACTTGTGTTTAATTAGAATGAACAGCAGAGATACTCTGTGATACGTCTCCCTCTGCAACCTAAAACCTTTTTAATCACAATGATAACTCATTTAAAAGCCTGATGTGGTTTACAGAGGGATTTTTTTTTTTTTTTGCTTCTTTTCATCTACCTTTGTGGTGGATCATTGATAACTGACCTTGAGGATTTCCCAGGGAAGTGACTTGATCTTAAGATACAAATTAGTTAGTGGCTGCACGTAAAAATGGTTTTACAAAGAAAATGGGAAAAAAAAAAGCAAAGGCTGAAGTTTTTTTTCAAAGCCATATTAGGGCTGGGAAACACTTGGGTGATCTTCAGGAAAAAAACCTGAGCATGATTTTCAGAAAGCTCAGAGTTGGAGCGGCAGCGTTTTGAGTGCTGGGCATCCCCTACCTCAGACTCTGGGCACCAGGCACGTTTCTGCAAGGTGTCAATCACCAGTAAAGGCAGTTTTGTCCTGGGGTTCAGAGGTCTTCCCCAAGACTGCCGCTAGATTTCTGCATGAATTACCCCTGTTAAACACACCTTCCTGCAAGGCGTAGGAACAGAGAATGGGATGTGGACAGCAGAAGGGACTTTACTGCTGCGTGGCTAGTGAGGCCACAACCTTGCCTGCAGGTTCTGCTTGGTGCCTCTCATGCTACAGAGCAGGCAGGGGCATTACAAAGAGGCACAGGATAGTCGTTTTATCAAGGGAAATAGTGTTTCTCAGTAACTGTCCAGGTAGAAAAAAGCAGTTGAAATAGAGCGGAACACTGCGACAAACTGTTATATGCACGCAAGGGGCTTTTGTATGCTGAATGTCTGTAAGTACAGAAAGCACAAGCTCTGAAGTGCAGTTTTGAGCAGATCCAGCGCTGTTCAGATGCACAAGACCTCAGTGACTGCTTGACTTCTGGATCTGACGATATTGCAGTCTTGGGCAGTCACAGGTTAAGCTGCAGATGTAAGAAGTTGATGTAATATGTAATGCCCCTATTTAATCTAAAGCGAGGCACAGTTACATTTATCCTCAGGCTGGGTTTTGATTGCTCGGACTCCATGGGTTCCTAATTTGCTGATCTCTCTTCTGTCATCTTTTTTCCTCCCTTTCATTTCTTTTATTCTTTTAAGCAGTCTCCAACTCTCTCATGCTTTTCTAACATCTTTTTGGCAGCAGAAGAAAATATACATTCGCTCCTGAAGCTTGTTTTTTCAATACACCCTTTACCTGTGCAGAACCTGGGATCGGAGCCTTGCTAGAGTTTGTCCTACCCTTGTCATTACCTCTGTCTTCCTTAAAAGAGGACAGGAGAGGCAGGTGAGCAAATAATGTGCCATTTTGGACTGTGCCCTTGCTCGCTGTTATAACTCTCCCAGGCTATAAGGTGTTGTGCGGATTCTGAATTGCACTAGGGTAAATGATGCTCTGAAAAGCTCAGGCATCCTTTTTTTTTTTTTTTTTTTAATTTATATTTTAGCCACAGCCTGGCCTCATTCAGTTCAGAATGTGAATAGGTTTGAATGTATTTGCTTTTCTTTGGGTATCAAAATACAGAGGTTATTCTATCCGGACACGTTAATGACATTCAGTTGCTTTCTGATAACTGCTCCATTAATGTCTGTCAGCATGGCACCTCCTCTGCCTATAACCTCCTTGCAGACAAGACAGCTTTCCTAGCAGAATGGAGATACTTTAAAAAAATGGTTGCACAACAACAACAACAAAAAAGCAAAATGTCAAGGTGTTCCTAGATGAGATGCCCTGAAAGATTCATGACACAGTAGTAACTGTGAAGAAATGCAGATGTGACAGGTGGCTGACAGTTAGGTACTTTGTCTATAATCCCTCTGAACCAGTGGCAGGCACCTTCTTAAAGACAGTGATTACCATGAGAAACCTCTCCCAAAAAATGGTACTTGCAGTAACTACCATAAGATGATATGCAGAATGTCTGGATGCTTTCTATAAGTTTCAGAGGACAAATACCATAGGTCAAGACTTATGGAGTAATAATAATGGATTAATATAATAATAAAACAGATCAGAGAGGCTGAATAAAATAGACTCCAGAGCCTGGAGCTGGTTTGCTGCATTAAATGGGCAAACTCCATTTGCTAAACCATTTGGTAAAATGGGCTGAGGCAGCCATGTGAGCTCAAGCAAATCAGGGACAAGTTGCCTTTGGATGACTGAAGGGCTGGCTGAAAAGCAGCCATTTGGACTGGTTTTCTCTGCCTAGAATACTGACATATTGCTCCCTGGGCATCTTTCTGCAGAGATACCGCTGTGACTCTATGTCTCCTCTCCAGAAATAAACAGCACATTACTGGTATCAAGATGGTAGCCACCTTCTAGACATGCAGCCATTATTTTTCTTGGACCACAGAAATGATATATCCAAGGTAAGATAAATATATAAATAAATAAAGTTGTTCACAAAAATGTTTTTGCCTGAATAATTAATTCCTCAGCAAATTTTCCCGTAATAAAACATGTCCTAATGAGCTATCAGGAGAAGAGGAAATTCATCACTTACCTCAAAAATATCAACTTGAGAGCACTGCTCATGTCAGATGGCATAATTAATGACTTGAGAGGGAGCGTGGAGCAGCAGAGCCAAAACCACAGTCCCCATCAGTCATTCCACATCAGTCCAACTCATACAGTGTTACTTGATCTACAGAGGATTAGCCAGGCGACTAGAAGGAGATATGAGGCTGAAGGGAATACAGGCAAATATGGTACATCTAATCTTGATTTATCCAGGTAGGTTTTCCGCTTATCACTGAGGTGGCAGTTGCAGTTGATCCTGCAGCCCGTTTTGTTTTTTTGTGACTTTTTTTCAGACAAATAGAATTTACAACTTTGGACTTCACCCTCCCTGATGCTAAGCAAGTCATCTTTGATCCCATGTCAGCACATGATCGTCTTGGGGTTTCTTCCCTACAGGAGGTGGGAGTTCAATTCCTGTGCAGAAAGCCCAGGTGGGTGCCCTGGAGCGGGCAAGCCCCCTCTGACCTGCGGGCAGGAGGTCTGGGATGTTGTGTTCAAGGTGCTGTTGGTAGTGGCGGGGCTGCCGTAGGAAAACATCTGTACTGTGCTCCTTGTGCTGGCACCACCAGAGCTGAGGAAATATGCAGCCTTTGCTTGCCATGTGTCCATCTCTTCTCTCTGTCCTGGGCAATTGCAAGCACTACCCCACTGCCTTCCTCCATAGTGCAAAAGGGACCAAATGCTGGCCACATGTCTGCTCCAGTGGTAACCCCCTCCTAAAGACATTTACAGAAGCCAAGGTACGGGGGGATGCTTTGGAGGAGCTGCCCTCCCTACTTCGATGGCAAAGCTGAGACAGCAGGCTAATAATGTCAGCTGTTGTAATGAGAACCTGAAATGGCCATAATGGGCCAGACCAAAGGACCATCTTGCCTGGGATCCCATCTCTGAGGACAGCAGCACCACCATGTAGCAGATACTTGGTTTAGGGAAGAATGGAAGATTCTGGCAAATGCAGAGTGATCATTTTATGGCTCTACTTTCTCAGCAAACTGCTGTGCAGGGGCTTCGGAGGTGCAGGTTACTTCCCCAGCTCTGTGTTTAGCAGCCCTTGATGTTTTTTTTTCCATTAGTTTCTCTAGTCTCTTTCTGAAACGGTATTTATTTTTGGCCTCTGCAGTGTTCTATGATGAGTGCCACAGAATAATTATGTGCTGTGTGCAATATGGGCATCTTTTCCTCTGTTTTAAAATTTTTGCCTAACCTGTATATTTGATGTCTTCCACTTCCTGTGATATGAGAAAGAATGAATAATCATTCACCTTGCCTTGTGCCTTTCACCCCAGTTTCACCATTTGAAGGAAACTAAGCTTATAAAAGTCTTCTTTGTAAAACACCATCAAATTTACTCCACTAAACCAGCTGTATATTTCAGAAACCAAGTTCCACCCTAGAGTAATTTTTTTTTTTTTTAGGATTTACATGAGAGAAGAGTATGAGAAATCCAGGCAGCTGCCAAACGAGTGACAGCTGACAGGTTTGATTTCTACTTCTTTGCTCACTCCAGTGTGTGGTCACTTCATCTGACCAAGCCCTGTGCTTCAGTAGCTGTTAGCCTCTTGAGTGCAGCTGTTTTACATGTCTGTTAACATTTGCAATTGGCTAACTGTATTTTCTTAAACTCTCCGATAAATGCTCGCTTGAGTTTGTTCATCAGCAAAGACAACTTTATATGTTCTACAAGTGACCCTCATATTTCACCTCTGCAATAACCCTCCCGCAACAGAGCCCTGAGGTTGCTGGTGGTAAGATCTGAGCGTTGGGCTTGCCGGAAGCAAAGCGCCCTTGGCATCTGCCGGCCCCTTCTGTGGGCTCCAGTGTAAGCAATAACTGAGCTTTTATGTCAGTGTTGACCTCCCAAGTTAACTTCAGAAAACATTATCTGGGAAATCTGATGTGTCAGGTTTCAAAGAAAAGAGTTTTCCAGCTCAATCCGGGTCTGATTTCCTTCCAGATAAAGGAAAAACCCTGTGGGAACCCAGCACTTCTTGGAAGCGAGGTTAAGAGCAATAAACTTTCCTCCTTACTACGAGACTGAAATATCAGCGAAACCTTTTCTGTTAGGAGTGCACGTCTATCCCCACAGGGTCAGGTCAGTGCTCTATAACTCATCTTGCAAAATTGAAATACAATTTTTGATGATCAGAGTTGGTAAGGATCAGAAAAATGGCCTGACACATTTCATATATGCTGACAAAAGTTTTTATTCAAGAAGCAGCATCTGCACAAAAAATATTTTCCCTGTACAGATAGAGTAAGATTTCAAGATAATATGCATTACAAATGATTTACAATAAAGCTGAATTAATGTCTTCTCTGAGAATCCCCCCAGCACCTGCCTCAGGACCGTACCTGTAACGTCTTAACAGCACTGAAAAATAATTGTTTTGCTGCCCAATGGAAACACAAGCCTGAAATCCCATGGGCAGTATATTTGGTGTCCCAGTCCCTCATCTGCTCCTCTAAACACTAGCTGGGAAATGGCATGGTGCCTGAAATGAGCAGAAACAGCCCTGGGATTACAAAGTGATCTGAGACCTGCAGTTGATCTCAGAGTGGATATGGCTAGGAAATTGGATTAGGAAATTACTTTACCTGGAAGTGGAAATGAATTACGGTGTCTTGTGTTGCAAAGAGGATTCATGTTTAGATGGAAAAATGAAACTGGGATTGAGGGGAAGCTCTAATTTAGGGTCAGTTTAATTTGGATTTTTGTGCTGGGGGGGCAACTGAGCACAAGTCACATGCCTCTCTCTGATGCCTTTTGCTTTCTTGCATCCTGGCCATGCAGTTTTGGGATGCTCTGATGTCTTTTCAAGAGTGGTGCAGGGCAGGGGACTGGTTCCTGGCAGTGCAGAGCAGGGTGGATGCTCACCCCTGGGAGTCGAGTGAGTGACAAGTGTTCCTGCCATAGACATACCTTTGCTGTGCTGGTCTATTCTCAGCTTGATGTCCAGCTGGAGCTCAGGGTTATTTTTTTTCACCCCTTCTCTGTCTGCCAGCTAAGGGACAATGCAGGTTATGCCAACACTGGGCAGCCCCTAACTGACACCAAGGCTCAACAAAAGGTTGTCCACTTCTGGTGAGCCCTTGCTGCCACCTGCAATATCTTTTTAGGGGGTGACCAGCTGGGCTAAGAACAAAACCACTCAGTCTGCAGCTCCCAGGGTGGCTGTGCACCCTGTCCCTTATTGCCACCATCTGAGGTTGGTAGCCAGATTTTTAGAAACTAGGGCCAAAACTTGCTGAGATCCATCAGCCAGGATGAAGCTGTGGGTTTGCGTTTTGGGTTTTTTTTGTTTGCTTTTTTTTTTTTGTAGTGGAGGGGTGCATGTCACCACCACCAACACAGGTGACATCAGTGTCCTATGTCATTAGGGGGATACCCTACTGAGAGCCAGTGGTACCTAGCCCTGCTGGGGAGGCACGGACTGATTTAACTCCCTGGGCGCCAGGGTGTATCAGCGACCAGATTTTCCCGAAGAAGAAGGATCCCCCACAACAGCTCTTCTTCTCCGCTCCCCCCACAAGCCCTGAAGCCATCAGTAGGGGCAGCTCGGGCCGCGGGAGAGGCAGCAGCCATGTCCAGAGGAGGCATTGCATTGCATTGCATTGCACTGCGCATCCTCCCCCCGCCGCCCCCTCCCCCAGCTGCAGTCTTCCTCCCTTCATCCCTCCATCCTCCCCCCCGCATCCCTCCCTCCTGCATCCTTCCCTCCTGCATCCTTCCCTCCTGCATCCCTCCCTCCTGCATCCCTCCCTCCTCCCTCCCTCCCTCCCTCCATCCCTCCCTCCTTCCCTCCCTCTGCCTGCGCAGAGCCGCGGACATGGCGCTCAGCAATTTCCTCTTCGCTCAGTGCATCTGCTATTTCCTGGCCTTCCTCTTCAGCTTCATCGTGGTGGTGCCGCTCTCCGAGAATGGTAACGACTTCCACGGCCGCTGCCTGCTCTTCACCGAGGGCATGTGGCTCAACGCCAACCTGACAGTGGAGAGGCAGCGCTTCACTGTGCAGGAGTGGGGGCCTGAGGCTGCCTGCCGCTTCAGCATCTTCACCGGGCTCCTCTCCCTGCTGCTGGCCACAGTGCAGGCCTGGAGGACCCTCTTCTTCCTCTGCAAAGGGCACGAGGAGTAAGTATCCCTGGGGAGGGCAGGGGGTGCCCATCCCTCCTGCAGGCTGGGGCAAGTGGGAGAAGCCTGGGGGCGAAGCATTGGGCTTTGCACCATCCAGATCATCCTGCTCCCTAGAGGGGTTTGGAGGGAAGCGGCGTATTGCCTGCGTCTGTCTGCCCACACACCACGTAAACCCCCACCTGTGTTCAGGGCCCTCTCCGGAGGATGCTCCCCTGCAGGGCTTTGGGGTGGGCAGCCAGATTCATCGCTATGCACCCGCTGTCCTTTGGCAGTCTGGGAGAATTGTCTGCCCAGCTCAGCTGCGGTGGGCATGGAGTGTGCTGGGGGCCGTGGGGCGATGCTGGAGGCTGGGGCTCGCAGGTGCCTCCTGACCATGGTCCCACTCCATGTCCCTGCAGAGGGGAGCCTTCCCAGGATGTACACTGGGCGCCTGAAAAACCCTGAAACAACACGGTTATGCGTGAGGGGGCAGAAGGGAGCAGTTGGTAGTCCCCCTCTATTTTTATCCTGCTTTTGTGGTGGACATGGCAACTATTGCAGAGAACAACTATTGTGTGGTTATGACATGAGAGCAATGCTGAGCGCTCCCTGCAGCAGCCGCAGGGCTGCACTGGCAGCCGGTTACTGTGTTCAGACAAACCAAGGGGCATCAGACCCCAGCAGGAATAGTGAGAGGCTTGGTGGACCAGGCAGCAGCTCGGGAGCGCTGTGCTCTGTGCTCTCCAGTGGCCTGTCCTGCCACCTTGGGTAGAGCCCCTGGCACAGGTAACCCAGCCTGTGGGTGCTATGGGACCAGGGCCCTCCAAGCATCCAGCTACACAGAGGTAGGAAGACAGGAGCATGCACTGGTGGCTGGCTAGACTAGGAAAGTTATTTTCCTGGGGTTTAGGGACCACACCAAGGGTTAATCACTTGTGTCCAGGTCTATTTGGACTAGAAGTTTCTTGAGTCAGTGGCTGTTGCATCTGGCCTTGTACAACACCCTGGTGTGGGTAATATTGGGGACTGGCTAGCAGTGTTGCCCCTCTTGCACTTTCTGACCACCCTCAAGCTGCCTAATATTAAAACATGCTTTAGTAAGTATAGACTAGAAACTTATTTCTATATTAAAACTTACCTTACAAGTTCTAAATATAACCATGTGCTTCTTAATAAATTTAAATTCAGCTTCCTCAGGGGATCAGATACCTATAGAGGATTAGTTGAATCTAGATGCTTTTTTCAGTTTTGCAGTTCAGAACTAGTTAATTTTTGGAAGAAACCAGCAGTAAAAACCTTGTAATAGTGAAATTTGGATCAGATGTTTGGCCTGCTTCCAAATGTGGCTATTTAGTTCAAAACTGTTGGGCAGGCCTCTGAAAATTGTCACTTTAGGAGTTGCTCTCAGGCTCCTTCGGGCTGAGCGTTAGCAGTTGTATAACACTGTTCACAACTGTTCCAGGCAAGAAAGGAGGCAAAAGGCTGTGGGGTGGTGGGGAGCAAAGATGGAGCAAGTCGGCATGATGAGATAACTGTAGAGCATGACAGAAATGTAAAACAGGATGAGAAGGAAGCTGCTTGAAAACAGCAGTTTCCTAGTAAGAAAGAAGGTCTGTCCTGTACCAGATCTGCTGCTGTCTGTCTGAAAAGCAGGTAGGACACACACTGTTCTGATTTTAGATGGTAATTTGTTAACACTTCAAATGGGCATGAAAACAGGTCTGTTTGGATGGAGAGAAATGTGAGCTCCTCATCATAAATGATAATTACCATTTCTGATTAGAGGCAGTTGAGGAAGAACCAGAATGACATCACAGCTGATTCTATTGAGCAGGACCACTGCTACTGGGCCAGCCCCAGGGTCAGACAGGGTTAGCACCCTATGCATCCTACCAAGGTGGTCAGTCTTCATGTGCAATGGCTTTTAATGGTTGCTGTCAGATAGGTAAGACTGCTAAAACCCCTTTTTAAAAGGGTCTGAGCACCCCTTGCCTCAGGGACAGACTGAGCTCGAGTTGCCTGCAGGAGTAGGAGAAGCAAATGCTGGCTGCCAGCCATGCTCTGGGCCTGGGACTATTCAGCTCAGCTGAAAGGTAGAGGTACAACTCAGATACTTCAGGTCTAGGACTGCAAAGCGACTTCTACTTTGAGTGTAAGCATTATCAATACAGGGCATCCACTCAATCTGGAATGTGTAGCTTGAAATTCTGATCTAAGCAAAAAAATAGGTGAGGTAGAGAGCCAAATTAGCGCAGTTCTCTTCCAGGATGCCCTGGCCTGAGGAACCTCCAGCACATATGGAGATGGTTACTGCTTGCTCAATGCACATCAAGTGCAACACTCAGTCCTGCTTTGTCAGTGGAAGGTCCCATTCTGGACCTTGGCACCTCTCCTGTGCAGCAGGGTAGGAAGTAGAGGGAGGACTAGAGGTCCCGGGCTGGCAATGATCCACTGAGTACTCCCTGGAACTGTTCCTTTTCTAGAGCTCTTACTAAGTCTGGTGTCAACTCTACTGAGTGGACAGCTCAAGTCTTTTCTGCCTCTCAGGCCAGCATACCATGCTAAGGTGCACCCAGTGGATATGGCTTTAGTGACACTTGGAATGAAGTCTAGGCTAGGTGTGAAATCAGGGCAGGGACAGTGAACGTACAAAACCGTGGCCTGCTTGTACCAGCTTCCTCTGCTACTATATGGGTGACCCTGGCACTCTGTGGAGGTGAGCTGGTCTAGTCCACCAAGTCCAGTGAAGCCAACGGATAAGAGTAGGATTCATCTCAAAGTCAGAAGTCCTGACATCCAGCTCCTGCTACAGTCTGTAAGGGCACTTCTGGAAGGTGGTTTATTTCACTTCTTTTCTATCAGTGTTGGGATGGAATGACTGCCACTTTGGAGAGAGCCTAGACAGCCCCTCTAAAGCCACATCAACCCAGAAACAAACATCCTAACCTCACTAATGATTGTTTCTTCATCTCATTTTAAAGTAGTCCTCCTGAGGTCACATATGTCTCACCATGTATAACCTGTACAAATTAGGATTGACCAGCCCAGAACCTTCCCAGTATTCAAACACTGACTCAAAAAGCCTCTCGCCTTTTCATTTAATGAGCCACCAGGGAAAACAAATGACTGTTTTTTTGTTCTCTGGGGTGAGTAGACTCCTTCTATCCTCAGCATAATGAGAGTGGCACTGGTGGGAAATTTGTCATTTTCATCCTTACCACCTAACCTGAATAAGATGACCTGCCACCTGGAGTTGCCAGTCTTCTCCAACCTAGAGTAGATGTCCAGTTTTTAGATAATGAGACTTTCCAAGTGCTACCTAGACCAGTTTCAAGTAGTGAAGGACTTGGATGAATGAGAAAAGGATTAGAAAGTTTTCACTGACAAGAAGTAAGGGGCAGAGTTAAGCAGTGAGGTTGGAAGATGAGTGGACGATTTCTTGGCCTTATGCAGTGTAAGCATCCCACCCCTTACCACTCCAAACACAGCGCATGCCTGGGGCTGGCCCTGGTTGGGCAGACCTAAGAGGGCTGAAGTAAATTGACATTCAGCTGGCAGAAATAACATACTGACACCAAAGCCAGAGAAGTCCCAGGAGAAGCTGGCCTGCTCTGCAAATTGCCCATAAAACAGAGATTCGTGTCCTATGATGGCAGTACCTTGTGTTACATTGCTTAAAATGATTATAGCTATCAGTACTGTGTTGTTTTATTTTTAGTTTCCCACTCCTAGGCAATTTTTGTCCCAATTATCACTTTAGTCATGAAATAATTTTAGCTCTGGTTACTATATAATTTGAGCTAATGACATTTATTTTAACAATGGTGATTTTCATCATTACAGTTAATGAAAACCATGCTTTGTATGAACAATCGCCACTTAGTATTTATGATTTAAAGCCCTATCCTCTTATGGTGAAAAAAAAAAATAAAAATCAAAAGTACTCACAAATGAAGATAATGTGACTCAAAATCATAATCCATAGTTTTCAATGTATAAGGTGTTCTTAATTAAAGCAGATGTGTTTCAAATGGAAACCGGTATCTTTGTGCCCGGTGTATGCTGCTTAGAGAGACTGCTGATGTTGTGTTTCAGCTGTTTATGAGTTACATTTTTCTTCCTTTTTATTGCAGCTCTTTCTTTTATGCCTTCCTGAATCTGCTGATCAGCGCCTTTGTGGTGTTTATCACATTTATTGCTAGCACTATAGTGAGTGTAGGATTTAACATGTGGTGTGATGCAATTACCGAAAAAGGAAGCATGCCAAATAGGTTAGTATTGAAGAATACATTTTCTTCCCTTTTTTTTCCATATATGCACAAATGAACAGTGGTGTTACAAACTGTAGTTATTACACGGAAGGTGAGCAGGGGGGAGAAGGCATCTGTAATGTGGAAATCCAGATTTTTTCATCTGGAACAAAAAAAGCAGATCAAACTTTTTTTTGCATTTAGTACCCCACAAAGAAAAGTACGTTTCCGTCGTATTTCATGGTCTCTTTAAGAGTCACGGTCATATGCAAAAGAAATCCATTAGTTTAAAAATTTTTATTTCCGAAGGAGAGCTAGATTTGGAAATGCTCCAAGAAGGGGGGGAGTGTGGTCTTGTGGGCAGGGCAGGGGACTGGGAGTTAGGGCTCCTGGCTTGCTGTCCTGGCTCTGCCACCGACCCACTGTGTGACAATGGGCAAGTCACTCATCCTGCCTGTGCCACAAGGCACCATCATCCAAAATTTGATGTAGGGATGCTGGCCTCCTAGCGGTGCTGTGGATGCCCTGAGAGACGCAGAATGGAAAGTACTTAGTGCACAAAATGTACAGCTCCTAAAATGCTCTACTGTATCCCACAATGTTTATGCTCCCTATAGGAAAAAAGTTAAGTTGAGCTAGGTTTTTTCCTATCAAACAAGCAACAAGAGAGAGGAAAAGGTGACATTTTATGTCATATGATATTGAATAAACGTACTATTTAAAGCATACATTTATGTTGCACATTGTCATATGTTGTAAAATGCCATAGTAAATGTTCTGTTTAGGGCTGCAACGATTAATCGAATTATTCGAATATTCGGTTAAAAATTCAATTACAAAAAACGTCTAATCGAATATTCGGATAAGAACCCAAGATGACCGACAGCACTGAAAAGGAGAGAGAAGAGGCTGCAGAAATCAACCAAGAGATAGAAAGACAACCTCAAAATCCTGGGATTTTTTTCACACCAGTAAAAGTCCAAGTTATTTGTAAAATCTGTAGGCAGCCTCTATCTTACCATCAGAGTATCGTCTCCTTGCTGGAGCATCCGAAACAAAAACACCCACACAATCCCTTCTTCTGAGGCTTTTCCTGGTGAAGTCAAAAGGTAACGGAGGCTCATACACTTTGTTTCATTGAGGGGTGAAGCAAACGACCTGGGGTGATGCCAGATATGCATATGTGGGAGGCTTGGGGGTAGTGGGAAAAGAGGGTTTTAAGTATACTGTTTTTATAATAACTATTACAATTCCACTTAAGGAAGATTGGTGTTATCACTTACATAATTATACATTGGGTTTTTTTAAAGAAACTAATTACATGCCTCTTTTACCTTAGTTTTAGAGAAGATTGGCAAGCAACCTGGTTACTACAATAACTTAAATATCTTTTGATAAAACATGCTGTTGTGACTGTTTGAAACACATTTAAGATGTTGCTTCATTTTATATTTGGTTTGCCTGTTTGGACTCTCTGAAATAATTTTCTTCTTTCCCCTCCAAATGCCTTCCTTGGGTAGCTGTGAAGAATTACAGGATATAGATCTTGAACTGAACTTAGAAAACTCTGCTTTCTACGACCAGTTTGCTATTGCGCAGGTAGGTCAGAGTAGGTCATGGTTCTGTTTCAGTTCATTTGCCATTTGCTCATTGATCTGGGATTGCTGGAGCTGAATTACTATTCCTCTGATATTGATGGGAATGTTTCCACTGACTTCAGTAAGTGCTGAATCAGGATGATAGTGATGGGCACATTTGCATTTTAAATGCAAAATAGTTTTGAATGCAGACATGTCAAAACCTGACTCTGCCACTGATCTTGTTACTCATGATGGAAAATTTATTGTTACTCCAAAGGATGAGCTCTGCAAAAGTTGCAACACTCTGGTGTCCTGGAGCTCTTCATTGCTGTTCAGAATAATGTCTGACCTGCACCAGATCATGGGGCTATTAGCTTTGCCTTCCATGAGTTTGTCTGATATCACCTGAGCTATATAAATATCAGATCATTGAAAATAATTAAACATTCCTGCCATTTAGATAGGGATGCTTTCTGATGAATCTTTGAGAATTAGACCTCTAAGGCTGTCAGACCTTTCTATTGAATATGCTAGCTCTAAGTCAACAATCAAAGTCAGTGAACATTGGGACTTGAGCACTCGTACATGTAAGCACGTACTAGTTCTGCAAGGAGGATAGCCCCATCCATGCAGGGCTGCACCCGTACACATGCTTCTTATGTTGTCCCACACAGGAAGAGGCATTAACTTGCCTGGGGCACTTCTTGAGGTAACCGTACCTCTTGGACACAAGCTAGTTTTGTGTCTTTGTTGCCAGCACTGGCATCTAGACACCCAGCTCAGACATATCTGCATGTAGGACAGAAATATGCCTTAGAAGTGACCTCTTTATAAGATGCTAGCCAAAGGCCGAGCTGTATTTTGCAGTAGATTTTGCCATTAGCTCCTAATCTGCCAGCTAGTGGGAGGTTAGCAGAAGTAAACCTGTTACCAGTCTATAGCTTTGAGTTCATGGGAACTAAATGTCCATGTCCACACTGTGATCTCAGGGCGGACAGTTGGTAATCTATATGCAAGAGAAGACACTTCTCTAACAGGGAGCCATGCCTAAAAAGTCAAGGTCCATGCACACAGCACTTCAGTTGGAGGACAGTTAACAAATCACAGCGTAGATAGATCAGCCCAAGCCGTCAGAGGCAGCTCCCCACACCAATCCACGTCCCTCCAGATGTCCCTGGGTAGAGCTAGCCTGCAAGGTGCAGCCACTAAGCTCTGCAAACACCCAAGTATGAAGACCCTGGGAGCATAACAGCTCCAGGGGAACACCGTTTGGCTTCAAAAGCTGAACGTGGCAGTGTCAAAGTGAATCCTGATTGTGACTGTTTGAAGAAAGGACCAAGCAGGGAACAAAATCATGCATCATTGTCTTCTGATATCCAGGGTGTGGTAAGCAGACTTGGATGAAGGTACGAGAATGGGCAAATAAGTTTCTTTGAAACAGTAGAAAGAAAAACCCAAGAAAGACTAGACTTACCAGCTAAAGCAAACATTTCCTTATAAGTGCAATAATTTCTGACAGCAGGCTTTACTTAGAAGCAGTCTCTGTTCCTGTCTCTGTCTGCTTTCTTCCATTCAGATGCTTCCAACACATCAGAATGGCTCTGGGACTTTCACTGAATTTGGCTATATCCAAGTAGATTCTTTCATATCAAATATGCTGAGAAGACCACAGCAGTAGCAGATATCTGAATGCCTTTAGGATATTTCATTAATGAAGTGGCGCTTAAGAAATGAATGCAAAGCTTCCAATTCTCTAGATATAGTCATATAAAGCCAAATTAATATCTCCTTATTTCCAAGGTTTGTAGAATAACTCAAAAATATTTTTTACTGGTGAACCGAGATAATTGTAAGTATGGGCAGTAATACTTAAGAGAATTTCCAAAGTGCGTAAGATATATAGGAACATAAACTCTCTTTAAAAAATAGTGGCCCTTTCTTATCTAAATTGGCTATTAGAATACACAGCTGTATTACTGTCTGGAAGTGTTTAAATTGTAGTATTTTTTTAATTAAAAATTCAGTATGTCAAAACTGAAATACAGGGATTCAATTAATGTTTCGTTGCTAAAGGCATCATAGAATTAAAATGGAATTTCTACCAGAAAGCCTTACTACAAATGAGCCTCCTCTGAGGCAGGGAAGCCAACATTCAAGTACCTGAACCAATCAAAGTATAATTATTTCTACAAAGTTAAGCAAGAGAGACTAAGTTAGTGGTGGGTCTTACTGCATATCTAAGGCTTTAAGCCCAGGTCTCTCATGCCAGGTATAAATAAGCCCCCAGGCACTTCGATGCATTGTAGTGGGTTTCTCTTGCTCTCTGAGTTCATGCTAATGTGAACCAGTTACCCCAGAATGTAAAGGTTCAATTTGTAAGATTTTCTCAACAATATTTTGAATAAAAATACCTTGAAATTAGCACTTCTGCAGGTGTAGTGGAAGGCCTGAATGACTTGGGAAGAAAGTTTTGGAAAATGTCTTAAAACGTATTGCAATTCCAAAGCAACAAAAGTGAAATAATCCCAAGAATTTTGGGCCAGCCAGAATGTCAGATATGGGAAGTTCAACAGATGCACCTAGATTATACAGATTTCTTTTTTTCCTCATTGTACTTAGCACATTTTTGCTTCAGTATTTCTGGTACATAAAAAGTTTTTCCTTCTAAGCTAGGAATAACTTGACAGAGTTGAGGAACAGAGGGGCCAGGACATTACTGGGTGTAACTTGGTGTGACTCCATGGGTTTTGGTCCAGCTGAGATTTTGATGTTCACCTGGACAGTTGACTTTGTTTTTACAATATGGTATTGACCTCTTTATTATTTGTTTTCTTCTCTAGTTTGGTCTCTGGGCTGCCTGGCTGACTTGGCTGGGAATTACCATTCTGGCTTTCCTGAAGGTTTATCACAACTACAGACAGGAGGACCTGCTAGATAGCCTGATCCATGAGAAGGAGCTATTGCTAGGAAGATCCTCTTCACGAACCTCTTTGCAAGATGAGAAAAGTGGCATGATCTAAAGTGTAAGCAAATTTCCAGGGCAGGATCTAGATTTTATTATTCAATAGTGTGAGCTGAAGCTGAGTCAGGGTACTGAGCGTGTGAGATCTTTTCTTTCCTGAAAAGAGATGTACTTGCGAATCACCCACTTCCTCCATGAGAAATTGTTGGCAGAAATACTTACATTAGGCTACAGAGAATGAACGACCCCATATGCCATTGGCACAGCAAACTTTCTGTCCCGCACAGGCACAATCTGTAACCTGCTCTTGCTAGTAGAGCGCCTACGTGCCATCACTGGCTTTCGGGGCAGGGGCCATTTTTGAGGACTGAGCTGGCAAGACCAGGCTACAGAGTCCAGGCTATTCCTTCAAACTATACTCCAACAACAGTTGTAACTGGGACTGTGTCCAGTCCCTCTTCTCTCCCTCTCCTCCCTTTTACCAGTAAAGCTGTCCCAGTTCTCACTTTATTCTGGGTAACTGCAGCTGTGGGCCAGGTATAGACTCTCACTGTCTCTGCTTTTGCTATGTATGGATGCTGTGCTGACAAACCTGTTTCTTCTGCTCTGATTTTGAGTTTATTTAGAACATAGAGAACTGTGTTCCAGACTTGATATTTAATATTGGACAGTGTTAATGAAACCACTATATTATTACTGTATCTGTCAAAACCTGTGTATCATTTGGAAGGATGGTGGAGAATTTTTTTGGTTTTGTTTCTTCTTATGTTTTGGCATGACCAACATTTATTATGACTCCTGAAGTGTAGTGTAGCTAGCAATTGCTGATGCTTGCATACTAAGAAATTAGGCTGAATAGATAGTATTAATGCTTGTGCATTTATAAATATAACTTGGTCCCTACCATTGTATACTATTCGGTTTTGAGTATTAGAATTTACTTGTGATATTTATTTCATATAGGGTATGCAAAATTACTGTAAACTTTTGCGTTGTAGGTATCTCTATATATCTATACACATAGCAAGGAGCTCAAACAGCTGAGTTATTTTATAGGTAGTTCAGTGTTGAATGGGTCTGTTCTCCCCACTCATGGGCAGGAGTTGCAGGGCTGATGAATTTTGCTGCGAAAAGGGAGAAGAACTGTTATTTTCACAAAGCTTACTAGTGACTTTGTTGTTGCTTTCAGTTTTGCTTGGCCAGTGCTTCAACAAATAAGGTGGATGGTTGAGACGAGAAGTAGATCTGATAATAAACAAGAGTCACTCAGATGAGTGTGGGATTTGCATGACAGTGAAGTTGTGCTAGAATTAGACAGTTATCCCCAGGTACACATTATGCAGAAGAACCCCGATTCAGCAGAAAACTTAAGCAAGCAGTTAAGTTTAGGCTGAAGAAGATGTTTTGAGAGTACACTGACACTGCCTGTGGCAGCTGTGTTTGAGTTGAGACTGAATTTATTGCACCACGAGTGCAAACCATGCACAACTATATTGCCTGGTAAATAGGAAGGAGGGGAGAGAAGAGCTCAAGCCTGGGGCTAGCACCATGCAGATTTACTGTTGTCTTCTGGGGACTATCTGATGCTTAAAGTTAAGTACTGGCTTAAGCATTTGGTTGAAACAGAATTTGAAGTCATAACAAATCCCTGAATTAGTAAGCATTTTAGGGCATAAAATCTAACATTATATTTAATAGCCAAATTGTTCTCACAAGTTTAGGGAAAAAACCTTCTATGGGCTCTAAGCAGTGAGCCAGCCCTGTGAACATCACTTATAGCCCCAGCTGGCCACAGCTATCTGTAGAGAGGTCTTGTTTTTCAGCATGATTTCTGCCCACAAGGGAATGCAATTCCTTTGAAAGATTTACAGTGGTAGCTTATTTGTGGTTGTGAATTGACATCAGAGGAGGAGTTCCTGAAAAGGGAATCAGAGATCAAGTTAGTTAATACCAGTTTAAAATTCAGACATCAGGACTGTTGGAGTGCCTTTTTTTTATTCATTTGGTCTAATAAGAGGTACACTCTTGCAGGTACCTAAGCCCTTTGCCAGGGCATGACCTTCCCCTTCATATCCTGAAGAAGAGCCTGGGTCCTGAAAGTTAGCCTGTTTCATATGTTTCCCCAGATGTTTCTCTAACTGTAAAAGACACTACTTCTCCTTCCAGTCTCACTTTGTATTTAAGATTCAGCAGTGATGTCTCTTCTCACAAATTACTTCAGTCCATGCCTTACTCCTCACGCGGAACCGTGCTGCTGCTTTGTATAATATATTTTATGTATGTGCCAAATCAGGCTTAGGCTGAAGTAACATGTGGGTTGGGACCACTGTTCCTGGTCTTGCCTGGGGGTTTGAAGAACCAGGAGGCAGAAGATAGCAAGTGTCTCCTCCTCATCCTTGCTCTGAGCTATGAGGGCTCAAGCCTTGCCTCTGGTTCTGAGACGGAAGAAGAAGATGCTGCTCATTGGTGAGGTTGTCCAGAGCTCATGCTCTCTTCTACCTCTCTTTCTCCTGTCTCGGGGTCTTTTCCTCCTTTCCACTTCCACGAGAAGCAGCAAACTCTGATCCTGGGGTTTCTACTCTTGTTGACTTTTGTGGTTAGCAATTTCGCCAGCATTTGTCACCCTGACACTATCTATCTTCATTGTTCTGCAGCTCAATAGACAAAAAGTGGGATCTTTAAAGCACCTGATGCAACCAGGATCCCACCTTGAAGTAAAAGTCAATAGCAACAAAATACTTCGCTTCAGCCTTTGGAAAGTCCAGCCCAACACATGTACATGTACAGACTCACTGTTAAGTTCGGCATCAAAGCTTAGCATCTCTAATTCATTTACCTGTGTGAATTCTTCTAACCCCAGTTGCATTACAGTGCCCATGAACACAAGCATCTTGGCTGTTGGAGTTGGCATGTAAACTGAAAGGAGGCTGAGGCTCTTCTTTAAGTCCCACATGCATCCCAGTCTGTTTTCCCCTTCTTCCCTCACTTGACTAGGTAGGCTGAGTCTGGCACCCAGCTTGCACGCATCAGTGATGCTTAAAAGCAAAGCTAGTTTTGAAGGAAGCCCCTGCGCAGGTGAGAAGGGAGAATGTGTAGTGAGAAGCTCTCTGGCTGACTCAAGGGGAGGAAGGGTACCATGCAGCACCCAGTTATTGGACCTGCTTGGGCTTTTTTGTTTGCATTCAGCTTTCTGCAAGCTCTTCTCCTAAAGCTTGGAGACTCAGGCCAACCTAGTGATGCCAGGCTGAAAATGTGTTAGAATAGCAGTATTATTTATACACACATACATACATACCTATGCTTTCTCTCACACACCTCTCTCTTGTACATTTATGACCTCTGCTTTTAGTCATCCATTGCCAACCAGCACAGAGTGTGGCTGCAGTAGGAGTTTCTCTGAGTCAAATGTTGCATTTCTGTGATATTTCAATGCCTTCTTTAATTTGACACCTCCAAAAGCAGGCCTCTGAGAACACTCTGGCAAGAAGTGTATTCAAAGAACTAGAACCCTGTGTGGGATTTATACTTGTATTTATTTACTGTCACGTGGTGGAAGGGGAAAAAGCTTTGTGGCCCTTGCCCATGCAGGCCCTCCCGCTGGTGCCCACCGTAAAGCTGTGAGCCATTCTGGTGGAGAATGGGGGATGCAGTTGTTTAGTCAATGTGTTCCCTCTGATGCTAAAACCACAGTCAAAAGGTCTTCTTTTTGGCCTGTGAAAATTGCTAGTAACACAGGGAGAGCCTTACTTGGTTGGGTGCAACTGGATGCTACTTTCTGAGGCACCGGGGTGTTGCCACACAATTATTCTGTTATATCGAATATATTCCCCACATCCTGCCTACCACCTGTGGTTAATTTTCCTGCCAATTCCCTGCCAGCAATCTACATTGGGTTAGAAAAATCCGAGCTAACAAGTGTCATCTGAGCTTTTCAATCGATGCTGTTTATTATTATTTTTATAATGGAGAAACAATTGAAGCCATTTTTTGGAATAGAATTTCTCATGAGGGCACAAATGCAAGTAACTTCTTATCCCACTAATTCAGGAGGCATCTTTCAGCTGTGAACTTTCAATAGGAATCACAAAAATAAGAGCATAATGATTACTTTAAAAACTGAAGGACACATGCATGCTATGGCAATGTTTCTATGGTCCCTTAGAAAACTGGTTGTTATAATAACCAGTGATGGATGCCTGAGTATCTGGACCTTGTCATGAAAACATTCAGTGTCAGGGAGGTGGTGTATGTGTGTGCGTACAATGTGCACAGATATATGCCAAAAATAAATCCACTGCTCTTCTGTGATACGGATATAGGCTCTTCTCTTAACAGGCATCTTAGGTCGGAGTAGTTGTTAGGTTGCCTTAACTTTCTACACTGCCTTTTTCTTACTTAGTATTAGGATCTGTGCAATGACACATAGGTTATGATACCCAGAGGTGGATGTGATGTAAGTGGAGTAGGAAAGCACTGGCCAGTGCACAGCCTCCAAAGGGCTGAGATGGGTTTCTAATATGAGTTTGCAAATGTTTTAATTCCTCCTCTATCTCTGGGTAATACCCTGATGTTAACCTGTATTAGTCCTGACAGTCACATTTCCCTTCGAGGCCTTCTCTCAGCAACATGAAACACTGTTGATTTAACCTATGTAGTACTCAGGATGGAAGCAAGGCTGCAAGGAACAGGAGCACACACTTTACAGTTATATTGCATGAGCAAGGGATACTTTTCCCCTGATTCAGGAATTCTGCACCACGGACTCCTAAATGACAAATGACCTTGGCATGAACATGGTGCTGTTATTAATTCATTTAAAATACAGACTTGCAGGTGACAAACAGAACATATTTTGATAGGAGTGTCAATCCTTTGGTTGCCAAACCATACTCTTCTGCAACACAGTACAATATTCTGGCTCAAAACAGCCAGCATGTCTTTTTGTAAACAGTCATTTATTTGCTCTTAGAAAAGATAAGGTGACAAAGGGGAAAAAAGATGTATTTATAAAACAGTTATTTAGTAGCGGGATTTTAGATGGGAGAATTCATTTGAAAACTTATTTATTGTCTTAATGGTTGAAGAAACTCAAGCAGATCTTTGGTGTAGCAAGTTAGTGGGTAGTTCTTGAGGGACAGAAGGGCTAAGCTGATTTATGGTGTCTGAGAATCTAACCAATCTAACCCTCTGTATTTAATGTAACCTGAAAACTCACCTTGAGAAAACATGTGCACTTGCCCTGTTTCTTCTAAATCCCCAATGTAAACTGCGGGTTAGAATGCCCTAGGCTGTGTTATTCGCTGAAATGGAAGGCTAGACTGGACAAACAGATTCCTGGCTGGAGGGCTTTGGGGTTTCTAAGTGCAATGGCTGTTGCATGTGAAATGCATGACTGGTTGAGAGAGGACACTCAGGATTCCCCTGGACACCTGAAGGCTCTCATCAGTGAGATACGAAGCCATGCTTCACCTTCATTTGTCATCCAGAATCTTTTAGCCTTTGTTGCATATTAGTCCAATGTCAATTGTTAGTACCTCATGCAGCTTAGCCCTTAGGGTGATGGTTGGAAACCATCTTCTGAGAAAGAGGGGCTGTGCATAGGAGTCTCTTCAGGCTGATCTGGGTGCAGAACGTGGGGTCCCCTTGCTAGGGAAGTGTGAGCCACAGGCCATTGTATAGGCTTTATGCAGGAAACAGGGTTTCTGCACAACCTCAAATCTCACATCGATCTACGTGATGGGTCTCAGAAAATGCAATATCAAATGTCCAAATTCAGAATGGATGCCAGCTGCGAAATATTCAGAGCAAGAAAGTACATAAAACCTGGTGTTTGGGTGAATGTGGCTTTTATCAGTTCCCTTGCCCAAAGACCCCCACCTCAAGCAAATTGCATGTAAAATCACTTTTACTATCTAAATGTTAACTTTAACAAAAGTCCAGACAGTCATTCATACTGGCAAGACTAACAGTATTTTGTGACAAACCGATCTGGATTTTGACAAAACTTTTGTCTTTTCTTCTAAATCAATGGTCTGGGTGTGAACATCCGTGAGCTAATGGGAATCCTGTCTGTATCCAGATCCTAAATTTGTACCTCAGACCATTTCCTTTGCTGATGGAAATAGCCCATTTTTATCTCATTGGAATGTTTGCTTTGGAGACCACAAATGTCCTTTCCTCGTGCTTAGGCAATCTGGGAAGAGAGGCGGGTTTTGCCTGGCTAGTTTCCACACCTGCATGCAGTGAGAAAATGCTCATATAGCTTCATTAAATTGTTTTCAAATTATTTCTGTTCATGGTCCTAATGCCTTGAAGTCTATGTTTCTATTTTTGTCCTCCATAAGAAAGAGGAAAACTAACCTGAGCTGTACTTTAGCATTCACAGATACAGACCTAAAAGTTTTTTAAATTTTTTTGAAATGACAAAATTCCACTCAATAATTTATGAAGCTAACAACTGCATAGAAGACAGAACTTTGATGTACTCCTGACGTAGAAGGGAAAAACACAACTACACTCTCTCAGAAAACTTAACATTTGTTTCTGAGACGTTAGACGGCAATTTACTTAGTATATAACAAGTACTGCTTATTTCAGTGCAGGCATGTACTTGACAGTGTCTTTCCATTCTGTTGTTGGGAAGAGTATTTACAGAGCAATGCTTTCTCTTCAGTTTGTCCATGCCAAAGAGTGTAATTGAACTGCTATTGCAAACATAGATTAACGTGAATGTATTCACCTGAGTGCTTAAACTTTTCTACCTCTCATAGCTACTATAACTGCTGTAACTGTTATTGCACACAATAGTCAAAAGAATTGAATCCATGTGAGAGTCTAAGTCCCGTTTTCATAGATAGGTAAAGGATTTAGGATTTAATGCTTATTAGTGTCCTGTCAGATCCTCATTCCTAAAAAAATGGGCACAGGCACCCAAGAAGGGCTGTGTGAATAGCCCTTTTGATTGGTCAAATAATGATTTTGTTTTGCTTTGTTTTAATATTTTTTTTTCTCACCAAAACAAAAAGCCAGCAACTGTGATTTGTTAGACATGGAAGGTCATATGTTACCTGAAAGTTGCATTTCATAGGGGTGGCAGAAATTGATGAGCTACTAGTTAAAATGCCTGTATGGTCCTTCCCGAGCCCTCCCCACTGGCAGGTAACTGCAAGGCACAGGTTTAGTCTCGCCCTCTGCCTTGGGGGACACAAGCCTCTGACATGGCAAATGCTGCTACCATGGTGCTATCCTGGATCCCCCTCAAATCCTCCTGTTGGAGCTCTTCTACTTGGCTTGAAATTCCTAAATAACAATGTTTTAGCTTGGTGGTTCTGGTGTTTATCAGGGAGATAAAGCACTTGGCAGCAAGGGCTGCTCGCTGAAATAGCTTGAATTATTTGTATATGGTGGAAACCCAGTTTGAGAAGTTTTTGTTCCCCCTTTCTGCTTGACTATGTTGTAAAGTGAAGGTTGAGACAACCTGCCAGGAGGTGGGAATGAAGATTCATTGTTACTGTTGACGTCTTGGATGATTTCTCACACAAGTGAGTACAGTCCTGTGACAAAACTACTCTTTATCTCCTCCTTACTTTCCCCTCGTTTCGATTTGGGCAAGTTTGACTCCAGTTTGTATACAGGTTCTGAAGAGTATTTATGAATGCGAGAAAAATTGCAGCTCCTATGACAAACTTTACCTTTTGTCAAAAAATAAGAAAAAGTGTCACAGATTTTCCCTGTTCTCACTTGGGGTCTCTGGGGTATGATGTCAAACCCTTCCCTTGACATAAGCCAGGCCTGATTCGGGTGACATGTTGCTCTAGGAGGTTCCCAAGGTTGGTGCCAGCAGTCCCTTGAGAAACCTGGCAGAGTTAGATGAATGCTACGTTAAACAATAGCTTTTAAGGCAAGGAAATGTTTGAAAATCACCTGTCAAGGTATCCCACATAACACAGTCCAGAGCTCTTCACCCCCTCACTCCTGCAGCAGAAGGAATTATTTTTCCCTGTTAACAAGGTGAAGTCCAATAATTTGTGTCTGAAATACAGCACATCTTCCTGCAGCACACTGGATCTTGAATGCATCAGTTAACCCATTCCACTTTCTAGGTCGCTGCAACAGTTTTAACTGTCATTGTTAAACAGTGTTCAACATTTGACTTCAAAAGGTACTAACGGTCTCCTTATTAAACCACAGTCTCCTGGAGTTGCAGTCAGTCCTTTTGCTAAATGATGCTGAGAAGCTCTGTGCTGAACAGCATCCTCCCAGGAGGATGACCACTGCATTGGGGTCCACAGCTAGTACAGACTGATGGTATCAGAGCAATTCTGGTCAAATACTCTCTGAATAAAACTATTGCTGTTTTTCAGCCCAAGCTACACAATTGAGAAATCAATATACTGTGATGTGAAGTACACTTCCGAGAGGTTTTTGAAGGTTTATGAACAAAACAAAACAACAACAAAAAACCCCAACAGTTCCACTGACATCTCCTTCCCCTGGATCCTTTCATCTTCAGAAACATTCCTGCAAACTTCACAGAGGGTTTTATTGCCATCAAGCTGATGATCAGGCCTTATTTCACACATCTCTTCCTAGTGGGCACAGGGACTGCTGAGGGGGACAGGAGAGTGCCATAAATCAGAACAGAAATAGGTAGTGAGGAGAACTGTTAGTGCATTACCTGTGAGAGATTTCGGCTTTCAGACTGCGATGTGAGGGATCCAGCATGGCAGTGCCTGTGCTGGCAGCACTGACACCAGTTTCAGACTTCGCTTGGCCCCCTCAGCCACTGCCTGCTCATGTGGCTTCACAAACTGCTGAGCATCTCCTTGAAGCATGTGTTGGCCTAAACTCAGCTTCTGGAGAGGGCCACCTGTGACAGCTGTGCAGATATCTAGTGTAAAGGTGCTGGCATTGCTGCCAGGTTTGGCAAGGTTGCTTTGGAAACCTTCTTCCCATGTTGGCAGATCCAGATACCCTACAGCTGGCCCTTTGCCCTGTGCAGTTCGTGGCTGTATGGGCGAGGAAAGACTGTTCCCAAACCTCTGTAGACTTGCCATTTTTGAAAGTAGCTCATTAACACCCATGGCTTTAGAAGGTTTGGGTTTTTTGTGTGGTACCACCTGCAAAGATCTGAAGCAGATCTTTCTTGCTTATAAGTCAGCGCAGAGCCTGAAAGCGTTACAGCCTCTCTGAAATGTATGTCCTATGACTTATGTATTCATGAGCCACTGCCTCTTCTTATAGCCACGTGGGAAAAGCTTTTAAGAATCTAGATTAACTATTGTGTTATGCTGCTAAAGAGGTCCCCACATAATGGGTATTTGGGGATGAAACTGAACACTTTTTCATAATTTGTTTAACTGTTGAAAGCTGTAGAGGGGCAGATCCTTCGCTGATGTATATAGCTTAGCTTTGTGAGCCGTGCTGGAGCCCACACCAGTCCACACAAGCTAAGAACGGAGCCTGGTCTGTTTTGAATATTCTCTCTCTCGATTTTTATGGTCTTTTGCAGTGTAATGACTGCTGATTTGGAGCTTTAATTGCATGCATTTGACAGAAACAGAATTGGAGTAAGGTTTATTATTGTTTTGATACAGTCTCAAAAGGAAAGCTTTTTACTAGCATTTTAATATAGCCCTTTGTAAACACCTAGCAAATAAAAATTGAGTCCAGTGCTTCTGCTAATGGAGTCAATGACAAAGTTTCCTTTGGCTTTAGTAGAAGCTGGACTGGGTTCAGTATAAGTGATACACTCTATCGTTACTGACAATGAGTTACTGTGTTTTATATATTGATGCTTTTTGCTGGACAGTGCATTGGCTTTTTATGATTTGGTGATATATACAAATAAATTATTTGAAAAGTCAGTATTTCTGTGCCTGTTTTTTGAAGGTGAATTTAAATTGTTACAGTGTAAGATAAAAAATTGTTCTCAAAGTCAGTGGTAGCATCTTAGTTCATATACTCATTCCCCAGCACCTCCATGCCACAGCTTGTATAGTCAAGGATATGGCCAGCCATCCTAAGCTGTCTGAGCCCTTTTGGTACCATCTTCCAGCAGTGAACCCTAATGCCATAGGAGACAAGGAGAAGATGCTCCCATGTCAGCATGCAGCTGAAAGGCAGCTTGTTACCAAATGTAAAGGGGGACCACAGGCTGCATGGGCATGTTCATTTTCTAAATGCCAGCTGGTTAATTTTCTTCATGTAGCATCAGCCTTCCTCTTCAGAGGTGGGCCTAAAGGTTCCCAACAGCTACCCTGGAGCGAGGAATTAATAAGAAACAAGTCCACACTATTATCTTAGCGGTTCCGGAGTTACTCCTTGAGGGTAGCTGGTAATACCCTTTTTCTAGTCACATGCTGCCAGCCCTTCTGCTTGCTTCAAAGTGGCAAAAGGCAGAAATGACAATTAAAATTGCTGCTATGGGCTTCTCCTGCTCCATTAACCTGTTTCCAGACTAGCAGAGCTGGAGAGATGAAGGGAGGGAGTGGGACTAGAAGCAGTTTTTGGGGCTGCCTTTTACCAGCACAAATGCTGAGTGCATTAAAAGGTTAATGTAAAAAAATCTTGCGTCATCTCACTGTGTCCTTTTCTATCTCCTCTAACTGTATGGGTACGGATAATCCTGCTAGTGCAATCAGGTGTCACTGATGTGGTGAGCCTGCCTGAAGAGGGTGTTGGCAGCTGCCCTCCGTTCATGCTGCAGGAATGTACTGAATACTGTCAAAACAACACTTACCCCATACTCTTGTGGTCTGTTGATTTCTGCTGTGCATTAATTTCATACTCATTGCATAAGGGATATTAGGCAGCACTTCTACCCTTAGACCCTGTCACTAGCCCATTTTCATGCACAGACCTCTTCTACTCTCTTCTGGCCCTTTGACTCCTGCCACCCTAGACACTGCTCCTGGGAAGTCCACCTACTCGCTGTCTGCTTCAAAAATTGCTGCAAGAGTACTGTCCTTCACCACTCCCTCTTTCAGCCCTTTAAAGCTAAAACATGACCATTGCCAAGCTAGATTAAATAATTGCTCAGAGCTGGTTGGCTGCAGGATTCTTGACTTCTAAAGCGATTCACCACGCTGGCACCAGCGTGAATTCAGGTGAGCATCTCGACCATTTACAACAGATTAGGTACTCCTCCTTTTTTACCTCTTTATGGGCAATTCTCAGGAGTTGTGCTGAAGGGAAATATTACTCAGCATGGCCAGCAAGGGAATTATTACCCAACATGACTGATTTTGTGTAACTTTAGAGCTCCTATTAGCTCTTCCAAACTGACAAAGGTGTCACACCTAGAAAAACAGCATTGAACAAGAGTAAGGAGAAATCCCATCCAGCTCACAGTGCTGAGGATAGATCTGTGATGGATAAAGAACAGAAAGAAGGGGCAGAGTGGGAAAAGGGTGTGGGTGTGTGTAAGCAGGATGGATGAATGGGAAAAGAGCTTCAGTGTGAGAAGGAAATAAAGCAGGTAAGTCCACAGTGAAGCTGCGCAGCTGTAAATAAATGCTGGCCCAGGAGTTGGGATTTTTTCTCCTGTTCCCAGCCTTGTTATTGACCTGCTTCATTCACTTGCACAGATGCATTGGCTTTCTTAGCTTCAGTTTCTTCACCTGCAAAATGCCACCACTCTCCCAGGAATGGGGTTTAACTTTTATTTATTTCAAACATTCTGGCTTTGTAGCGAATTTATTTTGGCTTTCTGCAGCCTGCCATGTATTTGTCTCACCACAGCAAACAATCCTGACCTGGGAGGCCTTGCAAGGCCATGGCAAGACAGACAACTCAAGTGCTGCCTTTGTCCATGTCCAAAACTGTCCCAACCAGAGCCTAGGCAGAAGCCAAGAATAGCCATTACTCTGCTTAATTTCCCTGACAGCCCAGATGTGATAGCCGTTCTCACTCACACTGATAAAGTTGGACCCCAGCAGGGAGAATGTGGCCATTTTCCATTTAAAGCAGACCCGGTGGAAAGGTGGTCCCATGCCCATCTCCTGGGGAGCTGTGCTGGGAGGTGAGCACACATATGGACTTCACAGTGCCTCTGCATTTTCCTTCACAGTCCTAAGAGGAGTTCCTATTTTACCTTAACCCTTTGGCTTGTTTTAAATTTACTGAAACTGGGTTGCTAACATACTAGAAGGGTTCACTCTACTGCTCTTGCTCTTAAGATTGCTCGGTTCTTGTCAGTTCAGGCTTTGCTTTCTTGTTGCAATGTGCCATGGCTTGCAGTGAGGGAACTGTCCCTTCAGAAAAGGCTCCTGTTTTGAAGGGGCTAGTTGCTATGTGCTGGGAGGACATGTCAGTCCAGACCTAAAAAAGGAACGCCACTGATTTGCCAGAGTTTCAACATGAACATTAAAAAGACCATAAACTTTAACAAATGCAAACAGAAGTTGCAATGAGCCCCTTGCCCCATGCAGGTACCAGTTCAAACCTTTTTATCAGAGATTCACCAGCACACAAGTTTAAAACCTTTCTTCTTTATTACCTAAACAGCAGGGCTGAGATGGGGGAGAGGGAAGGGAAGCAGCAGTGAAACTTACCCTCAGAGCTGGGGTACCCAAGCGTTTTGCACAAATAGCCCCTGAGCTAAACACTCCTCCTGCAGCAAGCTCTGCTTCCCAGACCAGCAGCGTGTCGAATGCAATTGCTGTGGCCTTTGACATCTTAGAAGGAGCATGAGAATAACCACTGAAATCACTTCTTTCTGTCTTGAACTGCATTTATTTTTGACTTGTTCTCAATCAACTTGCTGCCCACTCTCCTTTTGTGAGAAGGCTGCATATGCTTCTGCTTATCCTCTGCCTGGTTAAAGTCTTTGGGCTGCTTGGAAGAAGGTTGGAGGGGCAGAGAGGTATGCCCCTCTTTAAAAAAAAAAAAAAAAATTTAAAAATAAAGCACCATTTTTTCTTTTTGGTGAGTTGCAATGGCAGGGGAATTTGAGCCAAGGTCTTGCAGGCATCTCTTCCACCTTCTTTGCAGAGTTTTCTTTCTCTTTTTTTTCTTTTTCCTTTTCTTCAGCTCTTACAGGTGATGTCAACCTTATCATACCAAATAAACCCAAGCACACAGCAGGTGCTACTTGACAAGAATCTAAGGCCTAAAAAGCTGGTTGTGTTGGTTTTGTCTAGGGAAAAAACATAGCTGAAGCTCATAAGCTTGCACTCACTTGCTCTCCTCTCAGACACCCAGAGAACCATTCCACATTTACTGCATGATCTCCATTAAAAGGATTCCCTTCAGAGACGTGTATACTGTGGTGGGACAATGCAGGGATAAAGGGCCTTTGCCTCCCACACCTTCATAAACAGTCCATATTACCTTTATATAAGGCCTTGAACACCCAGGCTTAAAAGCATAACCTCTGACTGAATACAAGCACTATCATAAATCTTGTAAGCTCAGCTAGTGGGGTTTATGGACTGGATCAAACCCAGAGGATTAAACTACTGATTTGATAATTAGATTGGGATTCAATGCTGCTATTTATTATGTTAGGCAAATAAACTATTTACTGTTTAAATGAGTTTTCATGTTCTTTTTCACACCTGGGAGTCAAGTGAAACATTAAGAAACAGCTTTTGCCCATGGAGGAAAGAAATGCATGAAGGGAAACAAGAAAGCCGTTTGCTGGGTTTTTACTAATAATCATTTCAGGTGTATAAATATAGCAGCTTCCCAAGCCTTTGGCCACCAGAGCAGTGTTTGTGCAATAGCTCAGCTTTAATTTAACTTTTGCAGAATAGCTCTTAGGAGACTTGAGGAGAAAGATGGTTGGGTATTTAAAGCCTTGACCTGAGACTCAGGAGACTTTTATTCAGAGCTTGCTGCCGCTTGCACAGATCAATGTATTTCTCTCTCTGCTTCTGCTCCTCATATCAGCAGTTGGTAAGCTCTTTGGGAGACAAAATTCAGATACTTCTTTGGTGTTCAGGATGATGGAGCATGAATTTGGTGGGACCTCTAGGTGCTAGTATGACCACCCACTAATATGAAAAGAACAAAGAAGAAAAAAGAGAACAAGTGGCTGCTGGACAGTGCACAACAGGGGTGGTTTTCTTGCTGTTTGGGGTGGATGCTCACGTGCTCCCCGCACGCGGCTGGAGTAGACTGGGAGCTTTGTGCTGCTGCGTGCTGGTTAGCAGTGCTCTGAGATGTCTGTCAGGCCAGAGGACATTGCTACTGTCTCATAAACCAAGTCCAGCATTTCTGAGCAATGTGTCTTATCTGAAGAAAGAAGATAACAAGTTGGGATTGAAATTCCTCCAGGACTTTGACATCTTTCTTCATGCTGGTGTAGTACAGACTCACAGCAAGGATCAGCACTGCGCAAAATGAGAGCCACAGGAGCACAGGCAACCCAGATGATGACCTGTCATCTACTGAACGGTGATGAGGAGAAAAAAGAAAGCAACATTAATTTAGTGTCATCTTAAACACTTCCCAAATTTGACCCCCTGCTGATGCCTTTGTCCCACTTTTCTGGGAACAGCAGGGTACACAGGGCTCTGGTTGTGAGTACTTCGGTAGGCATCAGTTAAATGATCGTGAGTCACACCTCCTGATGGAGGCTGGTGAGTACAAAAGATCTCATCTAATGGAACATTTAAAGAGTTTAATTATATACAATAAGAACAGGATTACCATAGCTAATGCATGATCTCAAGTTTTCCTCCAGCAATTATTTTTTATACCTTTATGCTAAATGTTAAGTTAAATACTAGGAGAATATTAAGCTACCTTGTCTAATTATTTAATGCTCATAAATGTTCCGTAAAAGAGGGAAGATCTAGATTTCTGTCCTTTTCCCTGGTAACTCAGCTTGTTTGGGGCTCCTAGTAATTACAGTAAGAGCCAAAACGTGGCTTCATTAACCGAGAGGCATATTTAGAAAGCTCTGGCAGGTTTAACCTCTCTGTAAGCGCTAGGTGTGCTAATAACAGTGGAACATCCTCTGCACTTGCTATTAAGCAAGGGCACTGTAAACATTTTTCTTGCCTTTAAAATATAGTTCAAGTATGTTTAAAGTGCCATAGGTCAGGCACAGTACATATGTGGAAATCAATGGGCTACATTTAGCTTGCCAACATCTGTGCCTCAGCCCTTGCATGTGTGTATCCACTCATGGGCCTTGGGGATTCAGTTTGATTCAAGTCTGGCTGTTCTGTTTGACTGCATGACCATTGCACAATCAGTATTATTTTATAAAGCACTTTGAGTATTAAACATGCAGTATAAAGCCAAATTCATGCCTGAATAAAAACCCATAGTGTGCAGCTATTTGCCTGCCATATGCACACAATCAATAAGAAGATAAAAATGTGGTGTGTATTATTATGGGTAAAGGGCCAACATTAGCTGTAACATATTTAAATTAGCTTCTAGTACGAGCCCTGGAATACACACCAGTCAATTAAACTGTCATACAGATGTACAGAGAGGAAGGTAAAAGTCATAAAACCAAGCGAGAAACACATAATAATGTATCAAAAAGTGTATGGGGAAAAGGTAAAATGTTAATAGGCAGTCATTTTATAGCTAACCAGAAACCAAATCAATGTCCCATAATAGACCTGAGTGAATTATTTGCAGCAAATAATTTATTCATTTGAATTTAGCCTTTTTTTTCTGTTTGTAAATTATCCATGAGCAGACTTCAATTTTTATAAATTTGTTTATTTGGCATTATTCTATGAATGGTTTATATGAAGGTATTTAGCCAGGGAATTATTCACCACTTTCTGCTTTTGCAGAGATTTGTGATTTGGAAGTTGGTATTTCCCTTGTGTGATCTCCCACACCACACAACACAGTTCTCGGTTGGGTGACCACCTGCCTTTCAAAGCATGGGGCCTGGCTGACAAGCATACCTGGTAGCAGTGAAACTTTTCTGTGAAAGCTAAACAGCTTTTCACATCAGCCCTTTTCTATGATGAAGTACTTATAACCTTTTTCATTCTTGCGAAAGTTACTTTCCATGTGAAATTTCTGGGTGATCTCAAGTGCAAACTTGGCGTTTCCTTACATCCTCTCAATTAGGGAGCATGTTCAGTGCAGGAACAGAAAAAAAATAATGTGGAAGAATAATCCCACCCACAAAATAGTGATGAGCTGTGCTCACAACAGCTTCAGCACATTAGTACAATTATGCGCTTAAATGCAAGCTTGCTTTTTTTCTAGATTACAAATAGAAAATTAATGCTTAAATTTGTTGGTTAAATTGCTTGTTGGAACAATACACTCAGCCCTAGACATGTGCCCAGTCTAAGAAAAAAGCAACTCATCCGAGAAAAGTACTGGACTGGGATACAGGAGATTTTGGTTCAGTTCCTGCCTTGGACATACATTTCCACTGTACCTGAGGGATATTTGGTCTTTTCTTTTTCACCTGGATCTTTCCTGCCTATAGTACCTTGTTCCTAGCCCTATAACTGCTTTAGCTGATGCTGCCATTGGCATAAGCATACAACCCCTCTTTCCTGGGCAATAGCGACAGCTAGGGGATATGGGGACATTTGCTTGGGAGGCCTTTTGGCATCCCAACACTACAGCTCTGTGTATGTGTGTATAAATGCATATATATAAGTACCCCTCTCCCTTTACTGCATTGCGTACAGCAGGGGCTGGATGTCGGCCAGAGCCTCTAGAAATGATCACCATCATAAGAACATCCAGATACACACATTTGCTTGAGCGGCTGTGAGGCTGGCTGGCCTCAAACATCCTTGCAAACAAAAAAGAAAAAACAGATTATTTTTATTATTTCTACCCTGCTGCCAGCATATAAATGAATTGTCTCTTCCCCACATATGAAAGTCAGCAGGGAGAACTATTGTTTTGCTTGGGGTGCTTTCCCTGCATATCTTAGTGAAAAACCTGTACCTATTCTATTGCCATAAAATATATTAATTATATTTAAATTAAAAATAGCTTCAGGGATTTCATTTTTTTCCACTATTTGTCTTACTAGATGTCTTGTTTAAAATACTGCACCAGACCTTATCAACACCTTGTGCTTCATATGCTGAGAAGAAAAAGCAACAACCACTGACAGTACAAAATGCTTTGTATACAGAGGACATATTTGCACAGTGCATCCCAGCAGCCACAGAGCAAACTCAATTTAGTGCCATGGATGGCTCACAGTTATAATGTGAAACTTCAACTTACCCACTACGTAGTCATAGCAGGAAATGGCTAGAAAACAGAATGAAAATGTTCTTACATGCCTGGAAAGCCTCTTTGCAGCAGATGAATAAAAAAGCAAGCGCCAAGCAGTGTCTCTGAAATTGCCTGTTGCCTTATAGATGCTGGGCCACCTCTTACACCACTTTTGGCTGCACAGAGTTATGTCAGATGAGGATCTACCCACTCCATGCAAACATGCAGATGTAGGTGCACTTCAGGAAAGTGAGAAAAAATTATTGTATGGGGAAATTAACTCTATCTAACCGGGACAGGGGGTTCAGAGACAGAGATTGCTGCTGTTGCAGGGAGGTCAGGAGTCAGCTCTTGCAAAAAAGACCTCCCTATTCCACATCATTTCTAGAAAGGAAAGGAGATAGACCAGCAGGCTGAGAGAAGAACGAAAGTTAAAAAAACAAAGCCCACTGTCAGATACAATTTTCATCCAACAATATCCTGGAACTGCCTCTGTTTGGCAGCCGGGGCCCAGACACAATCCTCATGAAAAGTCCAGAGAATGGAAAAATTTCAGTCGTGCCAGCAGCCTTCATCTTACCAGCCTCTATGTTAATAACATTGTGTGGACAAACACCAAATCATCTAAATCACAGGCTGTTTGCAAGACAGAGTACTAACTATGGGTTGTGACATTTCTCATGCCTTCATGTAAAAGAGTCAGTCTTCTCCATCCTTGCAGCTCCCTGGAACTCAAGCATGGCTGTGCTGAATTCAGAGCCGGTGGGAGATGAACCCGGTCCCCTCGGGCTGGATTTGACTGCAGGATTACCAGTGCTGATGTGAGGGCATGGACTCTGGCAGGGAGCTGAAAGAGGTATTAGCTCTCATCAAAATCCTGCTCTTGAGCAGTCAGATGAGCTTTAAATAATTTAGCGCTGACTCACTGAGTCTTCCCAGGAGTTCAGTTTTGATGGGAAAGCCCAGGCCATGTCAACAACCTTATCAAGAAACAGCTTTTCCCTCCTGCATTAGGAGGCACCACAAACAACGTATTGCAAAACCAATGAGAAGTCTGTTTAGACACATCAGCAGATGCCAAGTCTTGTTTTCAGAAGCTGAGTAGCAGTCCAAACAGGTGGCTGACACAGAAATTTTACCATTCTGTCACCTGTGTTCTTACTGACTGACGTATCAAAACCACACAATTTTAGTTCCCTAACAATAAATACAATTTTTCTTAGTTGGGTCCATTTGTGGAACTCAGAATGAAACAACAGTTCTTATTTGGTTATAAATTGTATATAGCACGTGCAGAAGTGCAAACTGGATCCTTGTGCTAGCCCTCTGCTTAAGGTCACTCCCAGTTCACTACACTGATCAAACTGTTACTTTGGCTCATGAATGAAAGACCAGAGGTTATGCTAGCTGTATCATTGCTTGGATGCCCTCCTTGGCAAAAATGGTTACATCCTGGCTACTTTTAATCCCAGTGGATCAGCTAGGCTCAGACCTTTGCTGTTGTATCCCATGGCATGCATGCTACTCAGAAACATGAAAGGGCTGGCTCCTTCCCCGCCATTACATTCTGGTTACCTAGAATGACATAAGCATGTTTAAATTTGGTCTGAGATCCTTTTCTGTGAGTGGAAGCATTGTTCTGGGGTAGACCTGGGGCTCAGCCAAAGCCATGGTCTATGCTGATGCCTGCGGGGGCTGACTCAGGAGTTCACCGAGAGAACAGCCCTGAGGCTGCTCCAATGCGATGCAGGAGCCTGTCTTCTCCCAGGGCAGGCACGTAAATGGACCAGATGCAATTCTGCAGAGCACAGAGCAAAAATTGTCTGTCGTCTGTTCCATGCTGAGCTCAAAATCACAAATAACATTATCAGAGGGAGAAGCTGATGTGGACAGACAGGGTGGATGTTAGAAGCTAGAAAGTTCATGCCAAAAGGCTTAATAGCTTGAGCATACCATATTCAATGACTTCTGGCTCACGGAATCGAACCTTTCTCTCTGCTTTCCGCTTTTGCCCCACAGCTTGGTCCACAGGTGGCCTTTTCCTCAATATTGAAGGAGGATAGCTACTGTCATCTGTCTAAAGAGTTGATGAAAACACAAAACACGTCACCATTCAAACTGGAGTAATGCATCTGGGTGAAGCTTTGAGCTTTTGTGGCTATGTTACCATGTCCCTCGAAGGACATGATATGAAACACATCTGTTTTGACATTTATAGTCAGACCACTGTAATATTTATAACAAGACAATATGGATATTCCTTCATTGTTATAGGTCTTCAGTACTCCACAACTGTTTTCTCAGGAAAAAGGTTGGTTAAAGTAACAGGCAGTAAAGTGTTCAGAAAGGATTTCTCTGAACTGGAGTGAACACTTACTGAAGGTGGGTGCTTAACAGCCCTGGGGTAGATGGACATAAATGTGATATGAAATATATGAACCATATCATTGGGAGCACCTTTTAAATGTTCTTCTGAGCTAAGCAGCTCCATTCTGAATGTAGTGTTGCCATTTCAACAACTGAGACTATGCAGCAGTTTTGGGTTAGGACACTATCCTGATGGGTATGAGAAGGTAATTTGTTTGCACTTTGATATCACAATTACATTGTTGCTCTGGTTTTTGCTTGGAAGCCACACTCAGTCTTTGATAACGGAATCAGATTGCTGTGGATTCTGCCAAATGACAAGACACAGAGCTGCAATAATAGTAGTAAGTCCCTTTTCTGCCTAGGAATGCTCCCACAGTCAATTCCCCAAAGTGAATCCCAAGCATCTCAGTTCAGAGACACCCACTGTCCTCTGGAAGTGGAAAGCAGATGGCAAACTTTCTACTTTTCAAAGACCTAAGTGGGTGACAGAGATTATCCACATTTTATTTTTACTTTAAAATCAAAGTCATCTTCCCTACCCCTTTCTCCTCCTTCCCTCTGTTCCTCTGCTAGGTAAAGAGTATTATTTCTTAGATGGTTTGTTTGCTCCTTCTGGTCACTGTCCCTGCTCCTTATTTTTCCCTTGTGTGTCATTTCCCCACTCAGTGATTGCACGCTCCTTCCTCTATGTTTTTCTTCCTGCTTTAATCTTTCTACTCCTTAATCCCTGCTACTTTTGCCCATTTTTAGACTCAAATACCCTTGCCATACACCTTTTATCTTTGGATGCTTTCCCCACATTCACCATTTCACACACCTGCTCCTTGGGCTGCAGAAGCAGGATTAAGTCCCATTAACTACAGTCTGGGGGTGTCAGACCCCAGACTACAGAGGAGAAGTAGGTTTTCTTACACATCACACTCTGGATAATCTCAGAAAGGCACATAACATAGCCAGCAGGAACTGCCATGGAGTGAGGAATGTCTTCAGCTTTGATACCTTCTCCTGAGGGATTTATAAACCAGATTTCAGCTTAATTTATTACTGATAAGGATGCTTTCTCTGACCTTGGCGTCATACAAGCATCCATACCACCTCTGTCTCATGACCGGGGACATTGTATGTTGGAGCTCTGTGGTTTTTATTCAGCAGCTCAGAAGCTGGAAGACCCATTCAGGGTATGGGAAACCTGGATTCAACTTCTTTCTAAGTCCAAAGGAATAGGAACCCACATCTCTTATATGCACGCCCTCATCATCAGAGCTATGGTGCACACATGGGAGCAGGGAATCTCAGTCTCTGTCACTGAAGCTCTCTTACTTGGCCTTGAATAATTAAATATTCATTGAGCTAAAGAAAGAAAGAATGAAAGAATGACTTTACAGCCTGGTGTCTGGGTGCTCCCTTGGGGGTGGGAGAAGCCTGCTTCTATCCTTGCTCCAATGTACACTTAATATGAAATACTTAAATATTCATTGGAGCAGTCACTGGGAACAGGGTCTCTCATCTACCAGGTGAGTACCCTAATCACTCTGCTATAGCCACACACACACACTTTCTGGCACAATGAATATTTAATTAGTCTGTGTAAACTGAAACAGGTTCAGGGAGACACAGCCCAGCTCAGAGTAGCGGTGGTTGTAGCTTTAGCTAAGAGGGCTCCTCCCGTGGCACAGCCAAGGAAACTGAACCTTATATTTGAAGAGATTTATAACTCCAAGTGTGGCTTTCATCAGTAGGAGCTTTTCCAAACACAATAGCAACATCACACCAGAAGAGAAAAACATTAAACAACTAGCTGGTTGGGTAGCACCTAGCCAAGGAAGAACTTAAAAAGGAAGTGGTATTTACAATATTTACTAGACTTTAATAACTTATGGAAATCAAAGCTACACAGTGTAAGAAGAAATGATGCATTCTCCCCTCAGACAGAAACTTAGTGTTGCCATACTGTGACAAGAGCTGGAAACCTACCAAAGTGCTAGCCGGGAAATTATTTGCCCTTAAAAACAACCCATTTGTGAAAAGCTCCGGGTGTTGGACACAAGGACTCTATTGCCCATCGAGAGATTACTTACCGGCAGCTCCTCTGCACTAGAAGGTGGGGCTGGACATATCTGGGACATGTACTCTGGATGGCAACATGAAGCCTCCCACACGAAGCTTCGGTTGGAAAGCCACTTGCTCAAGAAAATGAGAAGGAGCAGGGGAAAGCGTCTGGAGATCCCTCTGCAGCGAGGACTGCGCAGACAGTGACACCAAGCAGATGGGAGCAGCAGCAAATGACAGAGGAGTGGAAAGAAGAGTTTCCGCCCTTCATACCAGTGTTGGCTTGGGAAGGATGACGTTGCTTGAAATGTACTCAGTCACCAAAAATAGCACATAGTGATAATACTGATTGTGCAGCTGGAAAGCAGGGCTTTCCTGGCAACTGGAAAGGGCCTGAATGGAGCAAATCACAAATAAACACCTACGTATTTACGTGCGTAAACATGAAGTTGAGGCTGTTCTTTTTATAACGATTGCTGCATTTCCATGATCATGTTGATCTCCTTTCCAGAAGCCATTCCCAATCTCAAAAATCTTGCAAGTGGGATTGCTTTTAATCCTTCTCCCATTCAAAATATATGGGTAAGGCCATCAGGAAATGATATAGTTGTAGTGGGATCACATATATCTCCCTCCAGTACAGTTATGGCCTCACTTTATATGTTTTACAAATTAGATCCATTACTATAGTAATAAAGTGGGATTTTAATATTAGACATTTCTGCAGATATTATAATAAGATTATTGATAGGAAGACAGGTGATTTACTGTGCAAGAGGCTTTAACAGCCCCTTGTCAAATGCTGAAGGCTGGTCATCATCAAATATACAATTTCCGGTCAGAAATACTTGCCGTGACTGCTGAAATATGGTGGTTTACTGTCTCTACAAGCACAAGCTTGAGCTTTTTTGCTGCTCTTTTCCTGGAGCTATTTATTTGCTGTGACATGTCTAAAGTACTCCAGTTTTGTGTTATTTTCCAGGTGGTTGGATGGATTCTTCCATGGCATGCTCAGACTGGCCCTCGTTTTGCACCTACCCAGTGGAGCGAGGGTTGCAAGATGCTTGCATTGGCACCAGGAACCAGAGGGCACAGCAGCTCTGTGGGCTTCACGGTCTTAATCTTCCTTTCAGGGATTTGGGGAGCGGGTGAGTAGATGGGAAGGATTGGGATCCTCCCCCAGAGAAAAGTGGGCCAGCACAGCAGGGGAGGCATCTGTGGCTGATGTGGGGTCAGCAGCCCCCTCGAGCCTTGCTGCCCTCCCGCAGCTCAGCCTCTGCACGGGTCTGCAGTGCTTGCAGGGGCTGCTGTCCTCAAGCCCTTCCCTTTCCAGTGGTGAAAGCAGTGTCAACACAGAGAAGAACTGATTTTGCTGGCCTGGGGCTCTTCACTGAACGCACCATATCTAAAAGCCACCTGGAAAGAGTTACCTTACCTTCTCTTTCCTGTACATTGGGGTGATGGAGGGCTTTTCCTCATGCTGCAACCGGCTCACAGCTGCAGGACTTGTGAAACGCTCTCAAAATCCCCTCTCTGGTGTATCCTGCAAGTGTTTCACAGCAGTTATTTTGGGATACCTAAGCTGAGCTTTTGGTCGGGAAAAGTCATTCTTCAAAATTTTGTTCATAGTAGATCCTAGAGAGAAAGGTGACAAAGCTTTCCAAACCATGGTCCCTAGCTTCTCCTCTGGTTCCTCCTTCCTCCTATTGTGATAATCACTTGCTATTAATTAATATAAGAAGGAATTCACCTGCCTACTTTGACCAGCAAAACTGGTGGAGGTGGGAAGAGGGAAGTCATCATCCAGCTTTGACTTTCTCCATGTGAATTTTCTCATTTATTTTTACTAGCGTCATCCAGCAAGGCATATAAGAAGGGCTTGTGCAGCCTCTTACTCCTGCAGAGAGTGGCAGTGGGCTTGTGAGCTTTTAGACCTGAATGAAAAACCTCGTTCCTGTCTTTTTCACTGAATCTGGTTTTGTTGAAGGAAAGGTCTCACATTTTTCTAACACTTTGTTGGAAACTTTTTGGTATTTTCTTTAAAAAAACCCTGCAGAAAAGTCCAGGGGGGTGGTTGTTTTCAAGAAATGGACATATGGAGACAACATTTGTCATTTTCAATGCCAGAAACCATTTCTTTTCAGTTCTAGATTCCCCTTAGATGTAAATAATTTTTCTGTTAATTTTATTGAAAAAGAATTGGGCAGCTTAGAAATGTTTTCATGAAAGATTGCTATCCAAATGTTAGGAATGATCATTTCATAGTGTCATTCTCACTTTTATCCCACAATGTGTTAATTATATTGACAGAAATGTTGTAAATGCTTGAGTAGTTAGTAGTTACCTGGGCACTCCAGTTCCAGTGGATAAAAATGTCAGGAGTCCAAATCTCATAGCAGGGACAGATCCATTCCTACTAAGTGCTTTTGATTGCAGTTTAACAACCTAATATTGGATATACATGAGGAATAAAACACAGTTTAATGCATGAAGTGAAAGATTCCAGGAAAATAATTTCACTAGCCTCTGAAATCACTGGTAATAAATAATAGTTAAAATAGTGGGATAATTTCTGCTTTGGAAGATGGAAGAATTTCCTTTAACATTGCCCTTCTTTTAAAGTAATTTTTCTTCTAAGCTTTGATGTCATTTCATGCAACATATGTCAGAAGCAAAGCTGGACAAAGAATTAGTAAATTAATTATTTAGCTGATGAGCGTCACCTCTATTTCTTTCAGCTAATTGTTCACAAATAGATAGTGACTTTTGTGAATGTATTCATTATTCAGATTTATTCAGTGGATAATTGCTGGGAGTAATTCTTTGTCTGTAGATTGCTTGGAAGCATTTTGCTGTGAACATTTAATAGTAAAAATCTATCCAGGCTTTCAGTACAAGACAAACTAAAAATATCTGTAACTGCTGATGGAGTCCTTAGACACGAACAATATACTGCAGTCTTAATGAGCAATGCCAGTGTTTTCAGGAAGAACTCCACTACTTCCCATGGTACATAGGAGGGAAAGCAAAGACATCTCAACTGTCTGTGTAGTGCCGACTTTGAATGGTGCACATTGTATATGCAAATAAGTTTTTACAAGAAAAGGGCTGCTTAAGTGTTTGCTCAGCAGAAAAACAAAACAAGCCTGAACAGAACATGATTGACTTCCCAGTGAATAAATATGAACAGTCCACACAAAGAAACTAACTGCACAGCCAGTATTTCCCTGCAATACCCCAATGGAAGATGTCTAGGAAATAAACATAACATGATAAAACAATTTTACACTCAGAGGATAGCTGTGTAACCATATGAACTCTTTTTCCATTTCCTTCTGCAGGAATAAATATTCTAGACAAGCAAAGTACTTTGTAAATGATGCCTTTGTGGGGATTCGTCTGGCCTGGTTCAATTATTTTGAAACCTAGCAATTTTCTCATATCATTGAATCTGGTTTTATTGCAAATAGGGTCATAGAAATAGTCACTCATTGCAATAATGGACTTAGTTTATCTTAACTATTAACACTTCCAGTAGGTTTACACACACGTATATATTCAATATTTATGGATATGCACAGTGCATATATATTAATAATGAAGCAACTTTATCTCCAACAATCTGAAAACAAAATCACGTAATACCATACAGTGCAGGGTGCAGTGGTAACTGGAAGCAGCATATCAGGATAACAGAACAGAAAAGGAATAAATAAATTAGAAGGGAGTCTTCCATATCTTCTTCAACTTCCAGAGTGTCAGTTGAGCCTTTGATCAATATTCCACCTTTTGTGGTTCTGTGTGCTCTTGATTAATAATTTACAGATGCACCTTTTGGCAGTAAGGTAAGTTTTGTGTTTGCCAAGAGTGATTTTCCACCAGTCAGGGAATACATCAGGAAATAAAAAGGCAAATTGCCCCACAGAGTATAATTAGCTGTGTGCCTTCTTCCTTTTTCTGCCTCTGGAGAAACAGATTTACTGCTGAAAGGTGTGGGACACCCATGAGGTGTCATACGGCACTGTTTCTGCTCCTCAGACCTCCCAGGGAGGAAAGCACTGTATAAATCCCAACCTCAAGACAAAAATCAGCCCTTTGGACTGCGTGTTTCCATGTGTATTCCACAACCAGAAGGGTCATGGTTAATGTCTCATCTGATGGTCACTCCAAAATGGGGCATTTTTGTGGAGTTGGGGAAAAAAAGATCAACAACAAAGCATGATGGAGACAGAGCAATGAAGGGGAATATGGCCTGATAACACTTGGTGTGTGTAGCCAGCTAGGCTGAAAGCAATCAATTTTCCTTTCCGTGTATTCATTGATTCCTATGAAGCCCAGAGATCTGTGTACCCAGGTGTATTTGTCCCTAAGGAAGGGCAGTGTGGTCAGTAGAAAGCACAACATTGACAGTCCCTATGGTGCTCCATGAAGGACCCACAAGGGTCCTATCCTCCCAGTGAGACCTTCTCTTCGCCCTTTAGGTATTACTACCCTGTGCTGGAAATTTTCATGATCACACAGATCTGCAAGCTCCCTTTTGATGCAGGTAGGCAGACCTGAGGCCATTCATCTGGGAACTGCAGGTCTGGATTGTTACTCTTTGCAAAAATTAGATTAGGCATGGTAATACCACATGCAGCCATCTGATCCAGCACTACAGAATTCATTTCTGAAGGCAGAGCCCTGGCTTCATTTGTGGATTTAGCAGGTCCTTCTGAGTGATGATTGCCTTCCTGGAGCTGTGGCACCAGTTTCAAATCCACAGCATGCAGGAGTTTGTACTGGTTTTGAACTGAGCTCTTTTCTAAGGGAAAGACACAAGCATTGATCAGAACGTGTAGTAGGGTTTTGCATTATGGTGAGAATGTCCCTGCTGCTGGGCACAGTGATTTGTGCTCTACTGGGACTGGCTAGAAATGATTTAACTCTGTTGAGGAACCTGGTCTCAATTCATCTCTGGCATGAATCCATTGACATATAAAAGGCATGGATCTGTCTCCATTTCTTAAAATTGCCTCTCTTAGTCATGCGTCTTTCCGGGTAGATGTTACAAATAACCACAGAGTACTTGTGATGATATATAGTAAACATAGAGAGAATTTCTGGCTGCTGAAATGAATTTTCTAAATAATTACAGAATGATTCCACATCCTTTTCATAATTAGACTCCTGAGATTACAGCCAAGATATTATTTGTGATTCAACATGCATTTTTATTTTGGAAATGTCCCATAAGCCATTAGGTTTATTCCACCTGAGGTTTTCTAATTCATTCTGTTCATCCTGCCACTGGGATCTTAAATGTAAAGCATGTATTGATTGAATAAGAGTTACCAAGTAACCATATGCTAATAACTGTTGTTGGCTCACTGATTCCACATCAGCCAGTCCTGTTGATGTGGGATGTAGGAGGTGGACAGGGCTGGAGTGAGTAAAGTCATTCTGAGTCAGCTTTTGTCACACGTTTATCGTATTTTAGGAACAAAAAGGAGCAGAACTGGAACCTCTGCTTAAAGCACCTGGGCTGCCATTGATGGCAGGGCCGCCACCAGCCATGAGATGAATGAGAAAGATGAACCCACTGCAGCAGGAGGATGGCTGAGCTGGCATAAAACACAAAGGGAGGCAAAAAAAGACATGAAAAGAAAACCCCTTAGAAACAGCAAAAGGAGAATTATCTTCAGGAGTTCCGTTTTAGCAGTAATCATTTTGTGCTCTCTGTTGTGTCGATTGGGGCTTTCTGTAACAATTCCCCATTTTCCCAGGGGAGTTTTGGCCCGAGGAGAATTCAGGCTAGGATGACTGCAGGGTATAGCCTAAAAAGGGGATTAGTGGTCTTGTCTAAATCCCAGATATCAAAAGGCTTCTGTTGACTTCTGCAAGCCACTGTCTGTCCTTAATGGATTTTAGAAACCTGGTAGCCATTAATGCCAAACTGGTGCTGAGAAGGGTGTCAAGTGGGACTGACAGCAATGGGAAGGGAAGAAGCCAAGGGAATCGTAAAGCACCTAGGTGCAGGCATCGCTACATACGATGCTTTGAAGGTACTGATGTAAATGCTCTTGAGCTCCATTTACAATGTCACCTTAGAAGGGGATTAGATTAGATTAATGACATGAAAGAACAGAAAAATGGAGAAAAGAGCAGATCGAAGCATAAGAAAAGCCCAAATGAGTACAATATGCATGAATTGGAAAGAGTTTGGATGGTGATATTGGATGACGAAGAATATAAAAAGCAAGTGGCAAATCCCTCTGTCATTGGCAGTCATTTTACATCAATGATAAGTCTATTAATGCCGATATTTGTTCTGGATTTAATTTCTTGTAATTAATATGTAAGTCTTTCTCCTCCACCTCTCCAAGCCCTGGAGGCTGGTGTTTTCAGAGTAAAACAAGTAGGTTTAACAAAGAGTAATTGGTACAATTTCCAAAACTGGCCAAGTGCTTCTGGAGCCTATATTCAATTGCATCTCAATTTAAGCTGAGGCAAGGAAGCTAAGCAAGGGAAAATTCAGGCAGCACATCAAAGAATGCTTCTGGACATCAGGGCATACAGATAAGTCAGGTTGAAAGCCAGTTATGTTTTGCCCAGGCAAGCTAAAGATTTAAGTTGTGGTTTTATTCCAAAGCAGAGCATCCTTTGGCATGCCTGCAGGAGTGTTGGAAGGTCCTGCTCATGCCAAGACAATTTGTGTCTTACAATGGGGTAGCGGAGAGCAGGATGGACTTTTACTGGAGAGTGTGGAACCAGGGTCCAACTCTGATCCCTGGCAGGTTTGGATCAGATCCTTAAAATGCTGCCTAGGAGGCAGCTTGTTACTAGCTGCCTTGTAACAGTTACAGACGTCTTTCTTTTCCCCCCCTTCTCTCTCCTTCATTCTTATCAGAAATTTGGTCCCAGACCAGGAAACCTCTCAGCTTAAATTAATATGTTGGTCAGAATCATCTCTGCTTAAACAAATGCACTTTTTCTGATGTGGAGCATTTTCATCATCTCAAATGTATGAGCCTTTCAATCAGTTTCCTCAATGAAACAACGGAAATTACTTTGCCTTTTCTTTTAAAGCTAGACAAATGCAAAGGCAAGAAATAAGTTTCACAGGACAGCTATGGAGATGTTGAATTAATAGTGTCTGAAGGGAGGAAAACTGAAACTGAGCTTTCGGTCTATCATACGATTCTGGTTATGTGGCTGTTCCCTGACAGAGGCAAAACTTCTCGGTACAGAGAGCTGGTTCAGTGTCTTGCATTCTCTCTTTCATGCATTATATCTTCTCTAGCAAGCATTTCTGGGAGAAGTATCAAGACTGGAGTGCTCTTATGCTCTCTACCTAGTGTTAGCATTTCTCCCTGTGGATTGGAGAGCTGGAAAAAATTAGATCCCTTTTGGAGCATCCTGGGCCAAAAGGCTCTTTCCAACTCTATAGTGAAGATGATGGAAAAGCAAGGCCACCACTCGCCCTTCAGACAAGAAGACCTCTCCTGCTTCTGTGACTCCCTTGAGGCTGTAGAACTGAAACACCAATTCCTGACACTCCTGGTTTTGGCAAGCTTTGTCACTTGCTGCATGGATAGTGCCAGAGCTGGGAAATAGTGTCAACTTCTTTGATGGACATATTTGACAGTCCAAATCAAAACGTTATTAGCAAGGGATGCTATAAGACTTCTTTACAGAAAAGTTGCCTTCTGTTTGACTGACATTTTCTTTACAAGTCTTTTTTTGTGCAACATTTCTAAAAGAAAGTAAAAGGACACCTGTTTTTTCCCCACTCCACAATCAGGGATGCCACTGACTCCAATGAAGAGTTCCACATGTGGAACCCCTGCAGGATTTCACCTCTGTTACTCACATCTATAGAACTGATAGATCTCCACTAAAAGAGCAAAACTTATCTCTGTTAGGGCACTTTGGGTCAAGCTGCCTTTCTACTTACACCCCTGAAAGAATATTGCAGTGAATGGAAATTTGTTAGGGCATGTGTAATGGCATTTGCTCTTTGGTTAAGTGAAGTAATATGAAATACAAAGACTGGGGCAAAGTACTGTTGATCCCAAAACACAAATGTCAAGTTTCTTGTCTGACCAGAGCAATAATTTCTATTTTTCTCTGGTTAAAGTAATGTTACTATGAGGGGCACAGTCTGTCTGTGAGGTTGGCGCTCTGCTCTCTTGCGCTATGGCTCTACTGGCTTCTGCCAAAAGGCCAAGTAATTTCATCTGTCACATTCCCACTGCCTGGTCTGCTATCACTAGCTTGTTATAACTGGTGAATTTCCAACATTTTGGCACTTCCAATGCACTGGCACACAGCGTAAACTTCTGAATAATATACTCTGCTTGCAGTACATGAGTGAAGAAAGTATCTGTCTGCTTCACACTTCCTTCTCTTTAAATGAATTTTTCTCACAAGCATTCATCTCTGCACAACGACACCTGCTTCCCATTTCTAAGACTGGTAGCCAGCCTACTCCTCACCTGCTCCTCCAGCCTGGGTTCGTCTGGGCTGTGCTGGGTGACTTTACCTGGCATTCGTCATGGTGGCAGCAAACGCTGCAGCCTGCTACCAGAGAGTGATGGGTGATCCAGGTGTTGGGTGCCTCTCCTGTTTCAGATAGGTGGGCGTATTGAGAAACACACGCTTTCCTGAAGCCTGCAATTTTTCCTTGGATGCAAAATATGTCCCTCCACTAAAGCATGTACAAAAAGCATATCTGAGACTAGAAGAGGAGAGAATTTCCTCAAACTAACCCACAGGAAGGTGCATACTGGAGCCACCACTCTGTCATGTCTTTCAGGAGGATCTGGTGTGAACCCGCATCCTGTGTTGGAGAAGGAGACCAAGTAAGTGCCAGGCTAATCAAGGCTGGTGGGTTTGCGTGGCCATGATACACTCTCTGTTCCGTGTTCCCCATTACTATTTCAGAAAGGACACCTTCAGCTCCTTTGCCTTTACCAAACAGAAATCAAACACCTACAAGGCAGCAAAATGGCACTGCTTCCTTTTTTTCTGGGGATGTGCAACATAAATAAACAATACAGAGAAGGAAAAAGAAAGGGAATGTGGAGAATTTGGAGCAGGTGGCACTGGTGGTTGTCACCTTTACTTGTTGGTTCAGAGTTGGATTTTGGGGCAGCGTGTAGTGGAAATGGGCTGGCCCTGGACAGGAGAAGCTAGCACTCCAGTGTACCAAGCAGCTCTCAGTCCATTAAGCCATCTGTTTACACAGGAATCTCTTTTACAAAACCAAGGCTGGAGGTATTTTGGGGATGAATTCCTCAAACCTTGGCTCTGTCCAACAGTCCATGCAATAGTAGCTCTGGCCCTAGGCATGTGCAACTAAACCCCTCCTATCTGAAATCTTTGCTTTATTTGCTCCCCAAAAAGTAAAGTAGCTGCTCCAGGATGCATATCTAGAACTTTGTAAATTCAGATACTTGCCAAAACCTTTTATTGCAAAACAGTCCTGTCTGAATAATGACCCGTTCACTCTAGGTGCTTTATATGAGCAAAATGGACGTTAATTCCTGGGTTTGGGAATGGCACTAGGAAGGGAACATAGAGCTTTCGTGATCCACACAACGTTAGGCAGGTCAGACCTCCTTTCTGGAGGTAGATTGGGTTGTTTGGGATCTGAAATGTTTCCTACCTTGTTTTCAACATTAATGGCAAAACAGGCTCTAGAGGAACAGATCGCCATATTGCTTTTATACTGATTCAATTCTAAAAAGTCTGCTAAGAGATTTTATTGCAGCTCCTAATAATGGTTATTATTGATCATAAATAATAGGCTCATTTTCATAAGTCTCTTTAAGACCAGGGCTGTATAAGAGCCATAGATACTGGTAAAGAGACTGCTCCTGCCCTGAAGCCTGTATAAACTGAAGGAGCAATGCCAGTTTACACCAGACTAAAGATTTGGCCCACAGTTTCCAGAGAGGCTGAATATACAACATAAGGGAAAAGAAGCCAAGAAGCTGCAGTGTTTTGACAGAAGCAGGTTAAGCAGTTTTATGATAGAGGCTCTCTCCACACTGGCCTATACAGGCAAAACCACAAAACATTTTTAGACGTACCTGTTGGTCACGATGAAAAACGTAGGCAGCATCTCAGACTGACATATCTAGCTTGGGAGGCCTGCTCAGAAAAATCCTTCATCAGAGCAGCAGCTGTCTCCTTCCCCCGAGCAAATTCCTTTAAAGCTGTCAAAGATGCTGTAATCAGACTAGGTCATCAAAACCAGTCCTCCTGAGGACTGGAAATAAGATCCAGAGATGAGCATTCAGCTACATGGGCAAGGTCTAAAACACTAAAGTTTCCATTGAAATTAAATGAAGGGACTGTAATTGCTGTGAAAGAAAAGCTAAGCAATCATTGGGAGAGCCCGAAAGCTTTCAAACTACCTCCTGAATTGATGCTGGCTGTAAAGCAGGGATCTATGTACTGCATAACAGAATCTGATAACAGAGCAAAGCTTTTACCGGGAAACCAACTTAGATAACTACTGGAGCATTTGCCTGTGTGGCTCCTGGAGCTAAGGCAAATTTTAATCGAGTTTTCACCACACAGTTGAGTAGTTTTATTACCAGGTTAAATAAAAAAGGTTAATAAAGTAATAAAAATGGATTCTTTGTCTTCTTGATTTCAAAACATGAAGCTGTGGTCAATATGTTTAATAATTTGTAAATAGAGTGGAACAAAGCACAATAGCCATGGTGACTACTGAGGGGATTGCTGTGCATTTGCACCCTCTCTTGTACTTGTGCTTGCATCAGCAGTTTTGCAGTTTCCATAAATCATTTGTCAGAAAGGAAGAGAAAATGGACCAAGCTCCTCTCTGGTGCAATGTCTACTGCTGTTACTGGAGTTACATCTGGGATAAATTTGGCCGGGATTTGACTAAATCCATTCTTGGATAAAATTAAAAGGTATCAGTGTATTTGATTTTAGCTGTATTTACAGTATATTGTTTACAGTGTCTCTGATTTTAGGTGATTGATCCCTGCTTGAGGAATAGTATTGGAGTAAATAAATCAAAATTTGTCCTTAATGCTTCTCCAGTGCTCTGGCATTACACCAGATACTGGTTCCCAGATCTTTCCTATTGCTCAATTTTTTTGAGAAAAGAAATCATCGCAGTGCATGGTGCAAATGTTTGCATAACTACGGAAAAAATGAGGAATAAACACCCTCTCTCCTAGGTGAGAATAGCTGGGGAAAATCACTGACTGATCAGACACTTGATGCGCTAATGGTCTAGCCAGCCCTTTGGTACCACTGGGCTTACAGCTGCCCAGGATGCTGCTGCAATGGGCACAGGCAAGGGGAGGACAAAGCGTGCTGGGCTGCCTGAACTGCAAACAGCAGCCAGTATTTAAGGGGAGGAATCTCTGGGCGGGGAGAAAGAAAGAAAATGAAGGTAATAGGCTCCACTGAGCTTCTGAAAAAAGATAGTTGGAGGAGAGGTTGCTGAAGCACAGGAGAGGTGGAGGTGTGTTGTGGGGGCATGGGGATCTCTAAAGCAGTAAGGGAGACCCCAGAGCAGTAAGGCATGGGGAAAGCTGGTGCAGGCAAGGAGCGGGCAGCAGTCCCAGGAGGTGGATCATTAGTGATATCGAGGAATCCATTTCCCATTTCTGATTGCTGTGTTCATCAAAGTCTCTGAGGGTGTTTCACCCAACTGGCTCTGTGCTGCTTTTCCCATCTGTCGGAAGGGGAAACTGAGGTACCGGGTTGCAAAGTGATTCGCCCAAGGCCACTCAGCAAGCCAGCAGCAGAGCTGAGTGCTGGGGTCAACTGATTGCTCAACCCACCTTCTACAAAATCCCCTGCTACCAGGGGCAGGTGACTGCTCTGAGATGCTTCAACCAAAGGCTTCTGCAGGCTGTGAAGCTCACAACTATCCAGGGAGAGTACATCAAGAATAATCAGAACATAAAAACTGTGGGAAATGTTGCTATAAATCCTGTAACACTGAAGATCAACCCTGTGAAAGTTTTGCAGTGAGGCAGAGTATGGAGCAGGTAGCAGAGAGGAATATCACACTATATATAAAGCCATATACTTGCCTGAACCCTCTTGAAGAGCAACACCCACCAAAGGGACTGTGCTTGAGTGAGCTGCAGGGCTTCCTCAGCTGTTTATCCTGGTGAAGGATATTTAACAGCCCAGTCAACTGGCTGAAGCTCAGCTGAAAAACCACAGTGCCAAAAGCACAGGAGACGGAGCCAGTGCAATAAACACAAGGCTGCTTTGACTTTTTTCTGTGTCTAATTATATATATGTTCAGAATTCCTGGGAATTATAACCTTAAAGTTGCTTTTCCTTCCTCAAAGGCTTTGACCCTGAGTTAAGCAACCAAGAACAAAAAACCAAGTGCCTTTACTCTGCAGCTCCTGTGCCACATTATTCCTGTATCGAATCTGGCAGCTTCCAGTCTTCCCAATACTATAATTAGAGCATCTCGCAGCCATCGAAATAGCACTGACCCTCGCCACAGTGCTGACCTGCCTGCTTTGCAGCTTTCATCTGTCACGCACAACAGCTCCTCGCCCACACAGAGCAAGTGCACGGAGGGGACGGGGGTTTTGCATTTCGGCTGTCCCTGGCCTGCAGCCTGGGTCCACACATCACCCTGGCTCCTGCACACCCTGCCCTGTGTTATGGGAGGCTGGCTGTGCTGCAGCTTTTCTGCTGGAATGGGGGAGCTGGGTGAAATGGGGAGCTGGAGGAAGGAGACACTTTAATTTGACATCCCTTCACCCAGGTTGCTTCTTGAATTAGTGCATGAAACTTGGCTCTTCTGTCAACATTTCATTCGTGTTTGATATATATGAATGTGCAGGCAGGCTCTGGCTGACTGTACAGACTGCTGATTTAGAGAGAGCTGAGACCCCAGGGTAAATTAACACAGCCTGGTTTCCTTCAGTCTGTGCTGTTTGTCTGGGCTTCCAGCTCCAGAAACCCCTCACTGAGAGCTGGGGAGCCCCTGCCACCTCCCGAACTCCCTGCAGGGGCTGGGATGAGAGGAAGGAACAGAGGCTTTCCCTGCCAAGCAAGGATTGCTGTGTTGCGGGTCGATGGGCTAAATTTGCCCTCAATCTGCTTTGAACAGCCACATGGATTCAAAGTGGTCTCAGTATTTTGCCAAGTTGCATTTAGAGGAATTTATCCTCCTTAGTCAATGGGGTTAACAAGCAGCCAAGAGAGGTGTAGGCAGTGACAGAGAGCACTTATGCCTTTAGCAGCTCTAAAACAGGTGAGCTAATAGCTGCCCCTGGCAGGCTTTCTCCAGGGAGCCACGGTGGCTACCTTAGATCGGATATCTGAGTTTTATGTGGCTGAGAAGACACATGGACTGGGTGCCTCTCTGAGTGGGACCGGGTTAACGCAAGGACCCATCGTCCGTGGTTTCATTGCGGGGTGCACATCAGATTCGGCTGCCTTGGGAACCGCAGGCTACAGGGGTTCAAGTGCTCTGCCACACAGGGAACTGGGCATGGACCAGGACTTCTGTTTTATTCCCTGCCATCCTATCACACATGGGCTATTGTGCTGTAAATGCAGCGTCCGCTCCCGCTCCCTCCCTCTCCTGCTCCTTCCCATGCTCACCAGCCTAAACTGGAAAAGCTGCAAAAGGTCCAGCTTCATTTCAACTCCTCTTCGTGTCAGCCAACTGGCAAAAGCCGACAACAAATTCACACTCATCTGGATGGAGTAAAAGCATGAGAGCTTTCACCCTGTGTGGGATTTCCCCCACCCCAGAAAAGAGTTTCTCTCACTAACTGCAAAGTCAGGATGCAGCTGCTCTGACATTTGCTGCCCTGCAAATACCCCCAACTCAGTACTTCACCCCAGGCATCCACTCAGTCAAGGGACACAAACAAGTGTTTTTAGGGGCAATTCATCCACCCTAATTTAAACATCTACATCAGCAGCAGATGAGTCCTGTCCTGCAGGTGCCTGTTCCTCTCCCCATAGCATGATGGACTAGCTCTGATGTGGATGCCTCCACCCAGCCAGCTGGATCACACCTACCCTATACTCAGGCAGAGAAATTTTTTTTCCTGAAGGCCAGGATGACATTTTAATATGTATTGCCAGGAAGCATGGGAGGGCGAGATCTCTTCAGGGTGACCTTGCACTGAATGCAAGTTCTCTATGGTGAGTTTGTTGGGCTGCAAGGGGAAAGGCAAGGAGGATTTACCAAAGTGCAAACTAACCCCCGTATCAAAGTCTCGGTGCAGAACTACCCAGGTGAGCTGCATGTACCCTGCATCGGCACCTCTTTACATCTCTCTCTCTCTCTGTAACTGTGTTTCAGAGTTCATTTTAAATGTAAACCAAGGCTCTTTTCCCTCTTCTGAAGTCTCTCTTTGTTTATCAGAACATAATTTACATTTTCTTTTGCTTTTATGGGAGGTTTGCATTTCCATGTATGTCAGCAGTGTACAGAACAGACATCTGAGTGGGTGAAGTGGAATTTTGATTTATTGGAAGAGAGTGCATTATCAGTAAATTCAAGAGACTAAATCTGCCATCGAGAGGACTTCTTTTGTTTCCATCATCAAGTCAGACATTATATCCTGTCAAATATCCCAAGGGGCACTTTTGCTCCAGGCACCAGAGGTAATAACTCTGCTCAGAAATTCACTGTACGCTGAAGTCTTCATCTTACAAAGCCTTCAACTCTTCTTCAAACATGGGACACAAGTGAAAGAGAATAAAAATAGGAATTAATCCTTAGTCTTACCAGCCCTATGATATCCCTGCTTTTTCAGCACAGGCTGTGAGGTTCGTTATCTGAACTTTTTCTCCTGGTATGATCCAATGGCTGAGGGTGGTGTTGCATGATGAAATTTTCAGATTTGGATGCGGGGTCACAGCATTGCAAACATCAGCTGGCTGCGTCCTGTCACTGATAGTATTGCTTCATCACCTTCCAGTCCTCAGAATAACTATAACGCTTGTTATTAAAAAAGGCACGGATCCTCCTTCTTGCCTTTATCCCCTTGCCTGGTGGATTATGCATTAGAGAGGTGGCTTCTTGCTCTCAAGTGCCCTGGTATTGCTCCTAGTCCATGGGCTCAACACGCTGCCCATTGCCCTTGCACAGAGGGAGACCGTGGTCAGATGCCCTGCCCCACTGTCTCTGCTTCTTTGACACCGCTGCTACCTGCAACGCTGACACCTTGCAGTTTGCTCGTTGCTGACTTAAATATCCTCAGCTCTGGTGGCATTTGTGGAGAGTCACCAGGTCACCTCTGCAGCACATTCATTCCTTCACTGGGGGGGTTAATTTGCTGAAAGTCTCCTTTTTTTATGAAGTCAGTGAGACCTGTGGTGCAGGAAATTACCTCAGATAACAGGATTTTACAGCAGGCAGGCAGTTTTGGACTGTGCTGGTGCCACCACTGTGACACTAGCCTATGACAAACGAAGACATGTCCCCAAGGGTAGTTTTTAACCAGAGCCCTCGACCTGGAGTGGAGCCTGTCTCAAGCTCAGTGTTATCCTTCCTGCTTCTTCAAACACCCCTGTAGCCCTTCTGCTTTTGACAGAGGTCTGGTGACTGATTTTTGACCCTCCTTCAGACATTATATCCTGTCAAACATCCCAAGGGGCACTTTTGCTCAGGCTTCCCAGGTCAATAGTCACCCACTGTTGGTAAGTCTGAATGAAGCTCACAGAAGCTTGTACAGGGCACATTTGGTGCGAGTTGACCAAAGAAATATACTGTTTAGTGAGTTCCACGAGGCAGAAGGAGACTGAACAGCCAGCTATTTATGAATAAATATATCTATTCAGAGGGGGAATCTCATAAAATAATGGGCTGGCAGTGGCTGGTAATTTAAAATGCAGCAGGCAGACTGTTGCTCACATTAGTAACCTACGAGACACATCACTTAAATAGCACAGTCAGCCCCAACCAGCTCCTTGGGAATTACTGAACCATTTGTGGCCTGCTTTATTCTCGGAGAAACTTGCTCTAATGTACTCTAATGTATCTGTTTTCTTTATTTACATAAACTTGATAACTTTAAGTGACTATGGTCTCCTTTAAACCATATGCTTTTCATTTACAGAAAGCCACATATAGTCAACTCTTAATATTACTTACTTTGGGCTCCTGGTAGGGTAATAATATTTAACAGTCCAGTACTATGCAATTTGTTTCCTTATTTTTGTCATTCCTTTTCATGTCTGATGTGCAACAGATTCTTCTCACCACTAAATTTGGAGCTAAACTGTATGCATTTCCTATGTATGAATTGTGCCTTATCCTAATCATTTGGTGCTTATATTGTCCCCTTAATTTTGCAAATACCATCTGTTGTACCACAGACACTGTAATGATGGGCTGTGTTTATATGGTGGCCTTTTTTTCTAACAGAGAGCTATACGGAAAATGGAGGTTAGATCGTATGTTTGAAGTAAGAGGTGGACTTTTGAGAAGCAATTCAGTAGATCCTCATCTGGCCTCAACTACAAATGGAAGTAGCTCTGTTAAATGCAATGAAAGGTGCTAATTTAGACCAACTTGTTCAAACATGAACTTGCATAGGATCATAAAGCAGCATAATCACACAACTGAGAAAAGTGTAATGGAAAAGCTAGTTTTCCTTCTTTTTAGTTAAAGAAGGCATTATCTGTTAGAGGATACTACTAACCTATTCTTAAAGTGGCTCATGCAAAGTTTCTGTTTCTAGTCCAGACTGGAATAAATATGATCTCAGAAAGACTAGGAGGAAAACTGGCTTTTAAATACATAGCTAAAATGTGGACTTGAATAGCATGAATAGCTGACCTCTGATGGCCAGTGGGGAGGATGACAGTCTGCTGGAGCAGCCAGCTAAGGCACGCTTTCTCTGTTTAGCATAGGCATAAGGAACAAACAAACCAGCTGTTACGCAAGAAGAAAATTATCAAGCAGTTTGAGGTTTTGTGGGGTGTGGTTTGGGTCGTTTTTATATATTTTTTAAGTGGTTCAGGAATTTTCTGATATATTCAGCAACCAACAGGATGGAAGGCACAGGAGAGCAGTTTTTCACCTTAACTGGATCTGCCACCTTCACCTTCAGGACCTGCCTCCTTCATCCAGTCCTCCCTTGAACCCCAAACTACTTCCATCATATGTCTACCCTCACTCCTGGGATCACTGTCAGTGATGTTACTCCTACTGAGCCTTTCTTTCCATTAGCTCTTCACTCACGCCATTTCCATCAACTGTGTCATGCTTGTGCAGGTGACCTAGCTGAGCTGAATAACTGCAACAATAACAACAACAATGCAGGGGTCCACCCAAGGGAAATGAAAATGAAATAAAAGGTTGTTTGGCTCTTGTTTTCAAACTTTTTAGTGACTTTTTTTCCCTAGCACCTTTCGACCAGACAGGATATTAACAGCATTCATGGAGATTGTATTGTCTTGAAATGACAGTCCTTAAAGTCAACGATGAAGAAATTAATTTGGAGATCTGCTGAATGGTGACCGAGAAGCAAAAGGATGAGCTAGGCATTAAATCCAGTCCCCTGTTACAGGCAATCACATCACACAATTTCATTTCTAAATGCAGCAGCCTTCACACAAATGACAGCACAAACAACTCTCAGCCCTCAGCATCCATCAGAAATCTTTTCCAGACTTTCTCTTCTTCTAATCATCATGTTTAAAGTTATTGATGGCTAGTTTATAGTCATTTATCCTCATGGCAACATCCTTTAGCTTCCACAGCTCCTCCACAGAAAAAACCGCGGTGCCATTTTACTTTGATTTTTAATTATTTACATCAGAATTAATCCTGTTAAATGCTAAAGATCAGAATGAGACCTAATGTGTAGCTATGATGGGGAAAATCATTCCCAGATATCCTGCTGAGCCCATATGGTAATTTCTATGTTTGAGTATGCTTGTAAATGTCTGATTCAGCATCAGAGTAGTGAGGGAATGAGAAAAAAGACATCACGAAATAAATTATCCCTCCATCCCCTTTGCCTCTCCTCCTCTAAGTGGTGAGCCTCTTGCACGCAATCCTTCAGAAGCAACTGGAGTAATTACTGGAATGAAGATTCTTGTTCCACTGAGGCATCATTTCAGAAAGTCCCTCTGCTGCTTTCTGAGCAGTCCCTGTGATGATGCCAGCAGACACGATGCTGTGGCATCTCCTGCTCATGATCACAGCTCTGTTCCAGTCCATACCAGAAGCTGAGACAGAAGCTGATTTTACTGCTTCTTCCACATCTGATTTCATTTCACCCTTGCTCATGAAAGAGTGACAAGGTTTAAGATATGTTCATTATGCCAAACTGCATGTGAGCTCCAACGAGGTTTTTGGAGAGGGCTTGACCAATCCAATGTCTTTGTGGTCCAGGAATTTTCACATTGGCTCTTATTCCACACAAGGCTGCTGTAAATGATGATTCCTCAATTTCACTTTCCTCAGCAAATGGATGTTTAGAAGTTTAATTAGGAAGCAAACCATATAATCAACCTTCTGCAGATATAGCTGCACAGCGTAATCAGTCTCGTTCAGCTTCTTTGCATGCTGCTGGAGTACCAGCAACTGCTGAATTTATCAACAATGTTGTGGCTCGGATGGCAATTTGCCCAAGGATTTCTCAATTAATAAATATGAAGCAGCAGGCAGTCCGAGCACTGTGCAGGCTATGCTGCACATCTAACATAGTGGTTTTGCTCTATTTTTGTCAGGAAACCAACTCCAAAGAAATCAGGCAGAAACACAAATGACAATAATAACAAACTGCATTTACCTTTTTGTGTTCAATTTTTTTTTGCATTATTTCCTTTTCAGATTCCCACAAAGTGCTTGTCTGAGCAGTGTTAGTTATCCTGGCTGGCATTCAAGGCTATTGCATTCTTGGTGAATGGTCCAGAGCCCACCTGGCAAGCAGGTGGAGGTACGGAAAGCAGGACAAGGATGTACAGCACACATCAGATGTGCAGCAGAAACACAGAGGTGCCCCTGTCAAACACAGCTCACAGTTCCACAGCTCTTAGATTAAGTGGTAAAAAGAGGTAAGTGTGGGTCAAAGCGGATGCTGGTTGTGAGCAGGATCCTTGGGAGGGCGGTGAACTGGTGAAAGCAGGAATGGAGAAGCGTTTCTGCATGCTCAAGGTGGAAATTTTTTCTCCTGGTGCTCCCCATGCAAGCATGGGAGGAAAGGGTTGAATTCGGAGGGTGTATTGAACTGTCTTCTGGATAAATATCTCCTTCTCCGTCATCAGCAAAAAGAGACAAGGAATATTGGCCTCTAGCAGGTCCCTGCAGTGGGTCTCTATGAGCTCCTGGCAAGAGTGTCCAAATTTGCAATCTGAGTGTCCAGATATTTTCCAGTGACAGTGCAGACCCTCTGACAGTAGGATAGCCTGGATTCTCATGCTGAAGGCCACAGGGTCATTGATATCCACCCCACCTGGGTCCTGCTAAGGCCTAAAGCTGCAAAATATGTGTTATTTGCATGTTCAGGCCCATCCCTTTTGCTTGCAATGGCGCAGCAACAGACTGCCAGAAACGCCTCTGATCTGACCAAGGCGGCTGTTTTTGAATAAAATTTCTACTCAGTTCATCCCAAATCTACTCCCAGTCCCAGGCCAGGGAGGTTGTTGCAGAGGAGCCTGCTTTCCCCTGTTACTTACAGTTAACAACGAGCTGCACATCTGTCAAAACGATGCATCAGGAGTGCCTTCAGAGACACTTTCTTGTTATTTTGGTTTTGGCAGCCCTCAGTCCCTTCATGCCACAATCATTTTAACCACTGACACACTAATCCTTTTTGACACTTCCACTTCTTTACCGCATTCAAGCTGCAATGAAACATGAAGTGCCTCCGAGGCTTCCACCGCAGCCTGTCCAGAAGTGTTTGCCCTCTGTCCTGCAGGAGGCAGAGCTGCTGTATCCCTGCGTGGGAACGTCTCTGGATCTGGGCTTCACGCATCTCTGAGAAATGAGAGCAAGCAGTGGGGGGACAAACTGGGACAGCCTCCTGTGACTCCTAGTCACCTAAGAGATTTTTGGTACAGGAGTTCTAAAGGCAATAGATGAAGCAAAGGGCTCAGACAAGCCATGCAACTCTGGCAGTTGAGCAAGTGACTGCACATTGGCAGGTCCGGAGTAACTGCCCACGTGTGCTCTCCCTGATCATGGCAATGGGGAGATAATTCAACTTCTCTGATCCTGCTCTGAGAGATCTACACTATGTCACACTATTGTCCATTTTTTGCACATTAGGAACACTTATGCAGACTGTTGCCAGAACTCCCCTGATGTGTAGTAGGGTTTTCAGATGTCACTAAAGTGCACATATGTCTGTGTAGTTCTGGAATACAAAAAGACTAAATAAGGTTACACGTTCTATGGAAGAAAATGTTGGAGACTGACTTTAAAAGCAGGCGAACTACACGCTGAAGAGTGTGCATTGAATTAGATGTCCAGGGCAACGTTTGAGCATTCACAATGAGATTGGTGTTCCAGCCAGATGACGTTCAAGCTATGTAATAAGCCAATAAAAATTTTTTCAGCTTGAACTCAGAAATGGAGATTTAGAGATTGATAGATTTTTTTTTAAGCCCAGAAAGATCCATATTATTTGATTACCCCCATAACACTGACCCACACTGAGCAAAATACATAGTGTTTGACCGAAACATGTTTTCCCAAATGGTGTCTGAACATCATTTGCAACAGAAAATAATTGAAAAGTCCCATGGCCCAATTCCCCACTGCTATGTAATTACTGATGCCTATGTAATACACTATTGATTTGCCTGTGTTTTCCTACACTCATTTTGCACAGGTGCTAATGATTTACAAAACATGAAACACTGGTGAAAAGCCCCGAAGTCTTAACTAGAGTAAATCACAGTTCAAAGGTCCTTAATTCCCTTATCTCCGTATTTATTTGTGGTGTACATTCCCTACCAGCCACGTGGAAGTGAATGTGACCTGACTGTGGAAATGTTCCATATTTAAAGCCTTTTACCTGCAAATGTAACCCCACATCCTTCCTTGCTGCCTTATGCACTACTTGCTGTCAGCAGTTTTCCTGCTGGTTTTGTGGACCATAGCAGAAGCAACAAACAACTGGCTGCTGCTCCGGAGATCAGGAATACAGTGATTCTTTTTGACCGCACAGCCCTTTTAAGGATCCCAGTGGTCCTGTCAATCAATGTTTACTTTTAATGAGCCCAATTAGGTATATCTCTCCAGTGCAGGATTATGAGGATTTGAAAAGGGGTCAATTTGTAATTGTTCTTGTGGTGGTTGCTGCTACCTGCAACATTAATGAAGATTTATTAAATTAACAACACATGTTTTTTCAGTAATCCAAAATTCACACAGTTAATTAGGGTTGGATTCTATACATGCACCAGCTTGGTGAGCTGTTTATATCTTATGTGTGCAGAATTGATTAGCTATAGTCCTGGAATATTCATCCAGAACTTTGCTGTCCCTATTTATAATCTGTTTTGTTCCTCATAAGATCTTTTAAAAACTCGGTGGAATGCTGCCTGGATTTGAACCAGACACTCCCACAAAATGTTTTTTTCTTGGCATATTGTAGAGTCCTCAGAGAGTAGGTAAGGTTGCTGCAGAAAGCTTTTGGGGCCTGAATGGGAAATCGATTTCATTTTTTAACATTTCTTTTCCCCCCTCAAGCCTCAGATTAATGCATAAGACAATAGTCAACTACTTGAAGAAAATCACTCAGGCATTAAGAGAAGAAATGTCACCATAATACTTCAGGGAGGAATATTCATGTAACCAACCAGCCCATTAATTACATCTTTTGCTCACATTTTATCACCTTAAACAATATAGCTCAATCAAGGAGACCTAAGTATTTTTATGATATTCAAGGTTAGCTTCAAGGGAAATGTTCAGGCCAGATGTGTGATCCGGACTAGATATCTAGTAAATATTTACTAAGAATCTACCTTCATTCAGCAAGGAGAATTCAGAACACCTGATGCAGCACTTTTGGACTTTTTATCTCCAACTGCAAATGGGTGGGCGGTTGTCTGTTTCTAATGAGATGCAGTAGGTATCCAGGTATTTTGGAAGTTTTGGGAACAATTCTCCAATTTGTTGGAAATTTTACTTCGGTCCTGGGCAAGCTACTGTCTCCATTCAGCCAGAGGTGGATTAGGGTTGTCTAAATACATTTAATCTGTTTTGGGTGGCTGTAGCAGTACAGGCTCTACTAATAGCATGCCTGCTGGAAAGGAGACTCTTCCAACGTCTATCCAACTAAGGTATTTCCATGCTTCTCGCATTACTGTCGTTACATCCAAGCATAAATCTTAATGTGTTTTCCACCTGGAGCACTGGGTAGGTTTTCAGTAAGTAAAACCCCCACACCTGAAATTATAGTTATAAGTGTCTGATTTAGAAAATACAAACTTGCCTGTGTATTGAATCTATTGCTGGGGACATATTCTCAATCTCCTTTATCCTCAGTACTCCTTCCTATAAAAAGGGGCATAATAAAACCTCTTTACTTGGCTGCTATATGGACAAATACATGAAAGATCATGAGGCTTCTCAGTTACTATTACCATGGATGCCATACAAATAATTGAGACAGACGCTAGGCTACTCTGCCATGCCACTTTATGCAAACCATGACAACAGTGCTTAGCTGGGGGGTTAAGGTAGCTCTAGTGTCCCATTAGATGGATACCCTGCTGCCTTTCATTTATACGAATGAGGAGCTGTACTCCTGTTTCAGGTCTGACTTGCTGAACCCCCTCCCTGCCCCCTGTGCCTCCCTCCCCTGATGCTTAGTCTGGATAATTGCTTCACATCTGAAACCAAATGGTCTCAGAAGAGTGAGGCAGCAAGGTGGCAACATTGCAAGAACAGCAGGGCAATATGTGACTCTGGGAAGAGCAGGAGGAGACTTTTCAAAATAATGGTGACAATTGCTGATAATACTGAAATTTCCTCTGTTCCCCAAAGATTTCACACAAGTGGGAATGCTAGCTGGGCAAAAGAAGATCATCAGTCTTTAACTAAAATCACTGGCAATATTGATGCTGCTCCAGCCCTGGGTGTCACCAGACACATAGCAAGTCCCACATCCCCCCTCCTCCCCTTCACACGGGAGCATTTTGCTAACCCTGCTCTCCAACAACGGTTTGGTGGACAGACATTGACCTGGAACGTGGCATTGGGCTGAGTGCTGGCTCCCACAGAGACCTCATGCCAAAACCTGGAGAAGTTGTGTCCATCTACAACCACAGGTGTATTCAGACACATAACTTCTGCTTGAGAAAGTAAGTCCCACTGATGTCACTTTGCTGATGGTGTTTTATTTGTTATCCCTGGGAATCAACTATCGGGGGTAAGGCTTTAAACAGTTTCAGTGAATATAAAATTTCGTTGCTTGGTGCTTAGTCTTCTAATGGGAATAATAATATTGTCACACCTCGCTGGACTGTTGTAAGACATGTACATTAAACATTATGAGACGCTCACATGCTATTGTTATGAGGGCCATGAAAGCACTGAGAAAGAGAGATGAAGTGATACCAGTGTGAGCAAGAGAACAAAGATATAGCCTTGACTGATTGCTTTTTTTGTCTTGCAATAGTGTACACAAGCAGTGCTGATCAAGTAACAAAGATTGTGGAAGCTGCCATGGAATTAGATGTTTTTACAGTGCAATTCTGATATGAGGGATTGATCCAAAGCTGCATCCTTTGATTAGCACATAAAGGTTGAGGCTCTGTGTTCAAGACCTTATGCTGCTTCCAGCCTCCTGCGTGGCTGTCCTCAAGTCATTCAGGCCTCTCTGTGCCTGCAAGATCTTGTAAGAGATCAGTGAGGGCAAAAATACTGAAGGCCTTAGTCAACTATTGCAGAATAAACTCTATGGACGGGTCACAATGCTATCTATAGCTGGTTTGTTAATGCTTGTTTTGCGGTATCGGAGTTGGATGACACAGAGCAGTGTGAATTCTGACTAGGCTGAACCCATAACAGGTTTTGGCCTATGTGGTAAAGAGAAGATGCGTCACTAGCGGGTGACGTCTTCTTACACCTGGTTTGCTCCTCGGTGTGCAGCGACAGGACAGAGGCTGACCCACAACCCAGTCACGACTTTGGTGTTGCTTGACCCAGAGAAGCCCACAACATGTTACAAAGGTTTCACTGAGTATTTTTTTTGCCTTGCTGTGTTTGTCTCCTGCACCTGCTCAGGCGTATGCGGGACTGAGCTTTGCACTGGTGAGGGAAGGGACTGTGGACCTGCCGTACCTCTTCTGCACTCCTGGCCAGGCTGCAGAGGTACAGGGCCAGGGGCTGGGGCAGTGTCTGCTCTGTCCCTGTGGGTGTCCAACGGGGCTGCTCCCCATGTAGGAACAGTGTCTTGGTGGCACACCCCTGCACTGTTGTTTGTGGCTGTACACATGCTCCAAGACCCTGAATCATTTGGAGAGGAGAATTGCAGATACAGCACCCACCGTCCCGCTGTGGGCACTGGGAGCGTTTCCAGCATGCAGGAGGAACAACAGCTCTCCTCTGCAGATGCATGGGGTGGTGGGGATGTATGGGGAGACATTGTCCTAGCGTCACCCTCCAAACATGAGACCTGACAAGCTTTCACTCAGAGAGAGAACCAGGATCCCAGAAATACGGGAGACAAAACTTACTCTCATTGCTTATTAACTACAGTTAAATGCTGTCAAATGCCCGTGCAAGAGGGAGTCTTTGTGCAAACCATAGGTTTTGTTTCTGTAGAAGAAAGTGAGCAAACAAAACCTGACCTTGTCAGTGGTTGGAAAGCGGTACGAAAGTGCTTTGGAGTAGCCTCATCTCCCCTTGCTGGTGTTCGGTGGTTATTGCAGCCCCATCTTTGTTTCAGTGGTCAGACTTTGCACTGCATTCCAGCTGCAGGTTTGCAGGATTTTCCAAGTATTGCCAGATAAATAATTACATTTTCTGTGTGCGTGCTTATGAAGCTAGAACTGAGCTTGCTTCTTTTGATGAGGTTTAGCTAAATAAATGGATTTTTTTCTTTTCTGAAAGGCCTTCATTCATACTTAGCGCCAGTATTCAGTCTTACTGCAAAGTGGTTCCAGCCTAGCTGTAGTTGCTGGGAGCAAAAGGGAAATATTTCATTAAAAAAAAGAACATTTAAAAAAACCCACTTCAACCAAAGTAGACTTGCAAAAATGTTAATTTAGTTATATACAAAGGCCTTAGCCTTTGCGGTCAAGGATTGCATGAGTTATGATCCTTACCTGGGAGGCAGGAAGGGCTGTGAGGAGTCAAGTCTAAAGCCACACACACTGATCTTGGTGAGGCAATTTTGTGTTGCTGTGCTCAAGAGCCCCCAGGTACGAGGCTGTGTGCCAGGATGTACAGGCCAACCTGGATCTCACTCTAAACTGCTGTAAGGCCAGAAGTCTCCTGGGCCTGGAGGCAGTAAGGGATGTCAGAAGTAAGGACAGGGAGCAGGGACATGGCAGCTCTCTGTAGCATAATGGAGTTAAGCACCAGAGAGCAGGATGAGCTACTTAAACTAGCAGCAGTACTGGCACAAGAGCAAAAGGGCTAAGGATACGCTCAACTTGGAAATAGCAAGAAGATTTCTTGCCATCAGAAGAAGTGGAACAGCTTGGTAATAGATCTGTACAAAGCCAAACTGGGTTTGTACCAGTCGACAAAGGATCTTATATGATGTGGGAACCAGATGTGATGATTCAGGAGGTAGTTTTCAGGCCTGTGTTCCTAAGAGGGTGGTCAGACATTGGACCAGAGGGGTTGCAGAGTCTCCATCCTTGGAGATGTTAAAAACCTGACTGTAGATGGCCCTGAGCAACCTGCTCTCACTGACAGTGCTTTGAGCGGGGGGGGTTGGACAAGATAGTCTTCAGAGGTGTCTGCCAACCTGAGCCATTCTGTGGTTCTGTGGGGTAAATACATAACCCAGTCACAGCGAAGCAGGTCTCCAGGTCCTTTTCTTTGGTGTTTGTTTTTAGGTTTGCTCTTTATGGGCACATACACTTTTATTCCACTCCTGTATTGTTCCCCAAGCTATATATCACCTGCATCTCAAACTTGCAGGAGTGAGATGTGAGTAGGACCAAGGGTGGACTTTTGTTCTGAAGCTTAAGATCAGCCAGGATTAATGCTCTTTTTTAACAAAACACAGCAGTGTTGTGCTGTCTAGGACAGGAAGGTGCAAGTCCTCCCTGCAAAACATAGACGAAGAGCTAACTGAAAGCCTTATCTCCAGGAAAGGACAGCACACTCAGGAATATGTGTGGGTCAGCTATTCTGATGGGCTAAATTTTGCTTTACTCCTCTTTTCCCTGTGATCTTCTTTTACTCAGTTTACAGGTTTTATTCACAGAGGGAGAAGCCTTCATGTTGCTTGTTCCCTCATACTTCAGCTAAGGGTCATTTTGGGAATGGGAGACATTTACCCTTTCCAAAAATCTCTTTCCCATGGACTGTCTACCCAGGATGATGAAGATGTGTGAAGTCAGAGCCATGCCTGGATGCTGTGCTGAATGACAGCCAGCATGCTCAGCACAGTGCATGGGTCCTCTCTCACACCCACAGATCTCAGAGCCTGTTCAGAGCCACATGCATAGCTGTCAACGTATAAGGGTTGGAACCTCTCCATGTAGTGGTTTTTTTCCTATTTATCTTTGAATAAGCTTTGGAAATGAATTTCCTCACCTTTAAATTATTTCTTGGCACAAGATCCATGCTTCTGGCTCTACTGGTTAAAGAGCCATGGCTGGATTTACTGCCCTCTCTGACTTTAACCTGCTGTTCAAGGCTACAGTGATTGAACACTGGCTTGCAAACCCAGCTCCTATATTTTTTATATCATATAACTTTTGCTGGTATTTCCCTAATGGCCTAGGAACGTGCATCATTTTTTCCAGTGAAATAACCACCCATTTATATATTTCTCTTGAGAGACAGCATGATCTGACATTGCATTTAACCCACAGCAAGATATTTTGTTTGTTGAATGGGTACTAAGCAGGGACAAACGTATGCAGCACAGTTCATAATAGACAGTCATTTACCAGGTAAAATACCGCTCATATTGGAAATACAGCAGAATTGAAAAAATGGCATTTTCAGTCCCTTCTTTCTCCTTTTCTGCTGCATAACACTTTTATGCAATTTATACAAATAAACTTGATATACCAGCTAAACCTTATAATTAACAAATCGGTATGAGGTAGGACCAATAAATAAAGATTGTTTCTGTGCTGTTTGGGGAATGAAGCAAATGACTAAGTTAAAACATGCCTGTGCAGTGAGGAAAGGCACGATCACACATGGATAAAAGCAGCTGTGTTAGCTTTGCCTCATCTCACTGGATTCAGGATAACAGCCAGGATTTCAGCTTATTCTGATAACTGAGTACACACCAGCAGTATGTATAGGAAACTGAAAATTGGTGCTGGAATGTTTTCATGCATCAATCAGGCATCTGGCTACCAGTATTGCAGTCACACCTTCCTCTGCCACACTTTACAACCCTTTCTGAGACCGATGTCCTAGAAGCTGTGGAGCTTCCTGGGCTCCTCATGGGAAGTGTAACCTGAGTTAACCACAGTGGAGGGTACTCAGCATCATGCGGAATTAGGACTCCCAAGTGTGATCCAAAAGCCACTGAAATCACCAGAATATTTCTGTTCATGTCAGTGGAGCAGGTTGTTCCTGGATTGAAATCTTCCAGTAATGTAATTATTCTCTACTAAGGGAGAATGGAAAAGTGAAGGCGGCATTTTGTGCATCAAGGTCACACATGCCAGCCAGCTCTCAGCATCTTAAGTGGCACTGTATGGAGATTTTATTCTTTTCCAGACATAAAAATACGTGAAGTGCATCACAGCACGGCCTCCCTCCTGCCTCTCAAGGTGTGTTTTGATCGAGAGCTGAGAGAAGACGCTCTGCACCTCAGGCAGAGGGGCCATCAAGGCACATGGGAGAAGAGCATCACATCTCACCTGAGCAGAATTAGGGGCAGGGGACAGAAACTGGGAGGACTTTGCTGGGCTGACCCCATGACAGCTTTCAAACGCCATGATGGCTCCACTGACCCTGCTCTGACCACACGTGGCCCTTATTGCCAGGACTCTCACCCTCACAACCTCCTCATTCTTACACCAATCCAGCAGAAGGCACTTTGGCAATCAAAAAATATTTCTTTGTTTGATAAATGATTGTTTTCTCACTTTTTAGGAAGTGAATCACCTGTGCTCTGATTGGAAGCACCAGAAAATCTATATCCCTGTCTAGCTTCGTGTTTGTGCTCTGGATGAAATTATAGTAGATCAGTTGAAGCTGGGTTAGTTCAAATAAAATTGGATAGAATGGTTCTTGAAAAACAAATAAAGCATATAAAAAATTGTGTCTGGTTTCTATCCAGGGAAGTTTTGGATAGAAAGTTAAGTTCCCTCTAAAACTTTTTAGGAGAACACCTTGTTTGACTATGCTAACTCTATCTATTTATTGATTACATGAATGATTCAGTTCCTAAAAAGTCAATCCTTTCTGCTCTCCTCCACCCTAATTATGGACAGAAGTCAAGATGAATCTTTCCATTAACTTCCATGATCTTTGGCTCAAACACTGAAACATGATCATGAGAGTTGGGCATTGATAATGAATCTGGGCACGGTGAGGTTGTCTCTAGCCCAGGTATCCTAACACCACGGTAAAACCAGGGCAATGAAACACAGAGCTGACACTTACACGGCAGTAAATTTGTTTGGAGCACTTGGAAATACAGTGAAGCCAGGCACTGCAGACATGAGCTTGGAAATGCTTGTTTTATGGTCTTAAGGGAGATTTGTACCTTGAAGAAAATGGCTTCTGTAACCAACCAGCAGCCTGTTAATTGTATCACATTATCACTTGATAATGGAGTGATTTAGAAGTGTGACTACAGCAAACAGGAATTTCTGTTTTGCACCAGACCACTTTAAAAGCCTTGCCTTTATGTAGGGCATCAGGACTTTTCCATGTCACATTCTATTTCCGTTTCTTATTAAGAGCAAAATTGATTTGATGTGCCAGGGGCTTTCCATTTGCATTTCAATTACAGATTTCAGTGGCTTCTTAGGTTTTCCAGGCTTTTAAAGGACTAGTATTTCCTATAAAATATTCTGAAGAAAAAAATTTAGTGGCTGAGGTAGAATGAAGTTCATTAAAAATAAAGCTTATCACAAGGACTGCCATCCCACAGTGAAATTCATTGGTGATTGCTTATATTTTCATTGTTTATTAAATGAGTAAAGAAAAAGTCATTACTAAGAGCTGAAAAACACTACATGTGAACAGATGACTTTTATGATTTTACATGTCCTGAAGTCTTCATCCACCCCAACTTATCGGTGAGGTAATGAAGTCCCTGGAGGCTGTGTGAAAAAGGGTAAAGAAGTTGATAAGGGCAATAAAAGTCCAGCTGGAGATGTGGGACTTCAGGCTCCCAGCACTGTATAGGCAACCAGGGAGTTAGAAAAGCTTCCTTTAAGCTCAGATTCCCAGAGACCCACCTTAGCTGGAACTCCCAGGAACAGGGACCCAAAACCCAGGTAGAAATCCCGGCACTTGAGCTCCCTGGCTCAATTGCATTTGCAAAATTTCAAAATAAAATGTTAGGATGATTTTGAAAACAATTCAAAACCTCTTCCCTCTCCCCTCCAGCCACCGTCTCTCTTACGCTGAGCACGTCTTCATTCTGTGTAGAAACTATGTATGCGAATCTCAAATCAGAGAGTTTTCTCCACATTTTTCTGTGCCGGGGGAGAGGACCTTCACTCCCAAAGAAAAAGCTAAAGATGCAGCTGTTTAACACAATACCACATTTTATCTCTCTCTCTCTTTGCAGAACTGAGCAGACTTTTGCTTCTCTCCAGAAGGGATCTCTTTACCCCTTTACCCGGACCTTTTTTTTTTTTTTTTCCCCAATTCATGCTGTAGATTGTGCACTGTGGGACTTCTGGCAATGCTGCCATCACTTTCCTTCATGCCACACACTCTCCCAGCCAGGTCCTCATGGACCAGCTCTCCCTGCTCCCACTCTGGCTCCTCTGGCAGAGGAATGCAGGACATACAGCTTCCTGCAAAGCAGGAAAGGATTTCCATCCAGTCCGTAATTCACTCTGCTGTTTCCATGTACTGCACATGCCCTTTCCTACTGTTGGAAAGGAAATGAAATAATTACACTGCCTGCAAGAAACATGCCTTATGGCTTACATTTATGATAAAATTACGGAGCTATTGCAATGAAATATTCCATCAATACATTAAACCAAAGCAAAATCAGTGTGGCAGTAAAAAACTCTTATTGTCCCTGTTTCATCCCTAGTTTTCTTTTGTTGGGTTTATTTAGTGCCTTTATTAAAATATTTCTGTTATAATACTGGTTTTAATGCTATATTGCTTTTATAATAGTATGATTTTTATTGTAACATCACCTCCAATTTAATATCTCTTTCCATTATACGTGAATTGCTACTAAAATGGAATTGCTGTTGTAATGGATGTAATACCCTTGTAGAAAGTTTTAAAAGCCATTACTACTACATAATTACAAAAGAAAAGCCAGGAAATGGCATGAGGAAGAGGGAAACACTATCAAAACAGGAACTGTTTGTGATAAAGACAAGCAAGATCAAATAGCCAAAGAGTGTGGTGACCTGTGACTGAGGAAAAATATCTCAGAGAGGAAATGCAAGAGAGAGGCCACCAGAGCCTGGGCTGGACATCATTCTCTTTTCTCGATTCTTCAAATGGAGTTCAGAAGAGTAGGATGGAGCGATGGTTGCCTGCTCCCTGACCATCATGAAATGCCCACCCAGACTCAGATTTCCTGGTGATGGTGCCTTCAGAGCTCAATGTATAAATGCAAAAACTGCCTCTTGTCTGGTGAACAGGGGGCTTGTGGAAGGGACTGAGCTCACTTACTTATTTCACTTCTACTGCTACTAATGCCATGTTGTGTATGCCCCTCGGAAGCTCTTTGGATTGCTCTTCTTCCTCCCTGGAGCTTTATCTGCTCATTCAAGCCGATTTTCTATTATCTTTAACAGAAACATCCAAGGTTACTCTGGGGTATCCTCACCAGGGAAGTCAGTTCGTGCACATCTGAGCAAGGGAGCCCCATGCATCCCACCGTGAAAATCTGGAAAACACTAACCTGACAGTACAGATGTACCAAAAAAAGGGAGCACTCATCCGAAAAGCTGGGCCAAAGTTTACTGAAGTACCTTTAGCTATGGATTTAGATACCCAGTCTGAGGCACTCATATTTAACAGTAGCTTCTGCTATCAAATGTGCCATGTTTTAGTGAAATAATAATAACAAAATGAATCGATGGCCTTAAAAGTTCTACAGATCACCCAGATAAGGCATGGATACATTTTATTTTTCATGTGACATTTTGAGGGAGGAATAAAACCCCTTATGTTCACACAGTTCTCCCTTGGATCATTGAAACATATGGTAGCAGATTTATGGCAGTTTATCAGAAGATTTGTATATACACGGATACAAACTAAATATGCATGTAAAACTGTAGCTGGCTCTTTTGCACTCTAGCTGAAATTTATCTCAGGGTGGATCTGCAATTTCCAGAATGTGAATTATAGTTTGAATTCTGAGTAACAGGACTCACCATGTTGGTTAGCCTCCGTATCTAAGGATAATGTATTTTAATCTCAGCATCTCTCTGGGGTGGTGCAAGTTAAAAAAAAAAAAGAAAAAAACCAACACACACGCACACACACAAAACCCCTGAAGCCAGTTTGATGAATTTCTATGATCTTATCTCTGCAGAGCATTTTATCTTTGGCAGGGTAGAGTTTTTTTGCTTCAGCGGATAATATGGGAATTCAATCATTGTTTTCCAAAGTACATATTATTTGCAATAGTGTGGTCTAGGCGATTGCCTTTCTCAAAGAGCAGGACAATATTTCAGCTAACAGGGTGGAAATCAATAGCAAAAGATTAAAGCTCAAAGGATGAACAAATGCACGAGAACCAAAGGAGAAAGTGACAGTGAGAGCTGCCTTTAAGTGATAGCAGCTGCTCCTGTAGCCAAAGAGGAGAAGAACGAAGAGAGACGCTTCAATTAGCTCATTGCTGCACTCCCGACAGACACGGCTTTGTTCTTGGCTTTGAAGGATTCTTTCCTTTCTTCTGATAGGTTTGCAACTCCATACCAATTTCTTGTTGCAACTTGATCCCATATTCCAGTCAAGCCCTGGTCACTCTGTTATCCTGCCTGATGACTTCTTTGCTAACTACATTCTGGCTGAAAATCTGTTTAGCTCCCCTAGTATAACAGAATAATTTCACGCTGCCCCCATCAGTGCCAGGGCTCCCATGCCTGATAGTGATGCCAAGGTGCTTTGTTGCACCCCTTCCCCTAACAGCTAAGCTTTCTGCAAATGCTAGGGTCAAATCATCAGAGTCAAATAAGAAAATTACCAGTGAGAAATTATTAGGAAGAAAACAGAACAAAATGTTATGCAGCCGCATGCTGAGTACTGTGTGCAGCTTGGCTCTGCTCATCTCTAAAAGGAGAGAGAAGGGCTGGAAAGAGGCAGCACAGATACCCAGACGTATGGCGGCTCCCATAGAAGGAATGGTTACGCAGACTAGGATGCTTCAGTTCGGAAACGATTTGGTCTAGGTAAGATATATAGAGATTACGAAATGAAGAATGGCATGCACAGGGCAAATAGGGAGCAACTGCTCTCTGTTTCTTCCAGCTGGGGACCTGAGGAGGAGTGGTGCGATTGGCAGTTTCAAAAGAAAAATAAAAGAAGTACTTCATTGCCAGTGTGCATTGAAGCTGAGAAACTCCTCTTTGCAGTATGTTGTGGATGCTGAAAGTTTACGGGGCTACAGACTCCGACTGGATAAATTCATGAATGAATAGTCTATCCATCCCTTTCCTTGCTAAGAAGTGCCTCAGCCCTGAGCACCAGCTGCTGAGAGTGTGCTGTAAAAACCTTCTGCCCTTGCGTTCTGGCATCAGAGGTCAGAGAGGGGGTCTGGGACCAGTCAGCCTCCAGTCCTTACCAGTACAGCTGTGTTTATGTAAACACTGACTACCTGCACGGAGCCTCGATTCTCCAGCTCCTGCCTGGGATGGGCCCAGAGACCTCAACCTGCAGCACTCCATCTCCCCTCTCACACTGAGAAGGGCTCAGGCTCACAGTTTTCCTTGCTTTGAGAAATTATAATGCATGAGCTAATCCACGCTGTTAGCTCAGGGCAAACACAGGTGGTGGGACTTACAGCGTGGGCTCAGCTAAGCTGAATTACTTTGTGCTTGCTGTCACTAGAAGTTTGCATACAGATCATTGCTGTGGGTCTGCTGGTGCACAGGAGCTTGTTAAGATGCACTAACTTCATTACATACCTGAGTAAGCAGAGAGGGACAGAGGGCAGAGAGGGAGAGAGAAGGGAGAAAGAGGGAGGGAGAGAGACTTTTTGCCACTGGCGTGTTTTCATGGAGAGACATGGGTATCACGGTCTTGACTGCTTCACTCAGTTTTGGGGCTCCATCAGCCATGGCATCAGCTGTTCCACCATCCCCATCTCATTGACTGTCCTTCACTGTCACTGAGTTACTGTCAATCCTGTCTGCAAAAGTCAAAATATGCCACCATTGATCCTGCACATGCTCAAAACACTTCTGACTCCCAAAGACCACAGAGAATTTTAACCCTTAAATGGAATTAAATTGCATTTCGTGGGAGTTTAGGGCCCATCTACCTTAGGAACGTTTACCTTTGCCAGAATTTGGTTCATCTCTGCTGTGCGGGGTGGGAGCAGAAGAGGATTCCAAATATGTCCCATTTCAGTGGGGTTCAGCTGAGGTTCTGCCTGTGAGCAAGTGTCTCACTGTGTGGTAGCAGACATTTTGACTGGCCTTAAACTAGGGATTATATTTCAGGATGAAAAAAAATTATCCTGGTGTATATCATACATTTGATTCAGTTGCAAAAGTTGAGAATTAACGTATTTATTCTAAAATTATGGTGGAAATTCTGCAGTCATTAGCCTGAACCTGGGGAGTCAGAAAAAGAAAAAAGAAAAGAAACAGTATTCAAATCCAGCCACAAGGCTTGAATTCCCCAGTATTGAGAGTGTTGTGCCAGTATTAGGAGCTAAGTTTAGCAAGTTGGAGAGCTAAGTCTCACTATTTGGAGATAATTCTAGCAAGAGCCTTCTGACTACTTTGATTCTGGACAAAATTAAATAAATTAGAGAACTTCCCAGTGAAGTTAAATAAATTAAAGACTGCTGTAACAGGAACATCACCTTCTCCAGATCAGAATGATTGGCAGCCAGCATGACAATAAATATTTTCTGCTTCCTCGATACCCTGGTGCCTGCAGTGAGGTGCTGAAGAGGATGGCTCTGCCTTTCTCAGCCAATGCTCCTGTCCAGAAAATCTCCTCTACCACTTCAGGTGACAAGTAGGTTGCTTTGGCACTTGCTCCAATTGCTGCTATTAATGGGTAACAATTCCTGAAGGAATTTCCTTACTGTCTGACCTGGATGACTGCTTTGCTGAGCTATGCAAGCCAGAGAGCCAGAAAACACCAGGCTGGGATGTCTACCTGGTAATTTCCATTCAGATGAAGGAAAGCAGTGATGGTAACAAAGTACGGAGGAGGTGGGAGAACACTGGCAGCACCAAGGGATGTCTCACCTGTGCTGACAGGTCTCTGGAGACCCTGCAGAGGTAGCAGCAAGCTTATAGCCTCAACGATTCTTAAAATATATATAATATCATGGACACAAGGAAGATGGTGTCACAGTACCAGAGCAACCCACATCAGCACTGTTCAATGGGCAGGAACCCACCTGAGCAGACCCAGAGGTCAATGCCATAGGTAGACAACATGCTATTGCTGTGACCTATTGCTGTGACTTACTGCTGAAGAGCTGTGGGTAAATCCCTGAGTCTGTGTGTGTAACATCTGGTGAATAATAAGCTGGGATGAGGCAGGGGATAGTATGACAGGTTTTGACAACCTTCCAGCCTTGAGCTCTACAAACTCAGCCTACATCCAATGCCTTTAGAAATGCAAAGGTGAAAATGTTCCATACATCAGGTCCAATAGCAGAACGATGGGAATGCCATCATACTCTTCCTCTAAGCCTCAGCTAAAGCCACAGGCAAGGTAAATATGTGGGACAAGCTGCCATTCATAGGCAGAGTGGTAGAGGTGTGTAATTCCCTGCTAGGAGAAGCCACTTGGATGAACTATTAACTTTTTTTCAAGACAAATCCAAACAATGTCCTCTATTTCTAGCCATAAGAGAGAAGCAAGGTGAGCAGAAAACTGCAAATGCCAGACTGCCAGAGCTTCCTTTATTGCTCAGCACCCTCTTTAACTTCTTCTTTTATGACCAAAAGAAGATTCATAGTCTCCTGTTCCTGGTTAGCTTTACTGAAGGAGAAGTGAAAGGTTGATGTTGTCAATAAATGGCCCTAACACCCATCAGTGATACAGAGATGGAGGCCACAAAGAAATTTTGGAGGGCTGAAAGGAATGAAGACTGTAGCTTAAAAAAAGGGCAAAGTGCAGCTACAGAGAGAGCACAGAAATAAAACTCAGTCTGTATTTTTCTCTGTGAATTATGAACCAGTGCAATGACGCCATAGGAACTCTGATGTGCCTCTGGCTTTCTGTCATTTTAGTTCTCTTCCTGTAGTTTTGTCTCTGTAAACTCTTACCAGCACTTGTGTAGCAACATTTTGCTGGTACCATGCATGGGGAGAAAAGGGTAGGGGAGAGTCACACACACTGCCTGTTTTCTCATGTTGTTCCCTCCTGCCACCCCCAAAATGCCATTTTATGACACAAGTCCAAAGTTGAAAGTTTATGACTAGCTTATGACATAAAAGTTCAGGGAATAAAAATAATGACAAGTCAATGAAATAATTATGCTTGTATTTTTTTTCTTTTTTCTTTTGAGATTCTGTTAGCTGGGTTCTTTCTCCAAAATTTGCCAGGGTTGGTATCTGGTTGTATTCCTCATTACATACAACATTTCCACTATGTCTTGTCTGACCCAATATTAATTTACTTAAGTTTTATGCACTTGCAGTAACATTGACTGATAGGCTCTGCTGGAGGCCTCCAAGCACTAAAAGCTGGCTGCAGGAAGAAAACTGGGGTAACTATTAGGATTTGGGTTACAAAAACACCTCCTTGGGGACTTAAGAACCAAATTCTCATTTGCAGAAGCAGGTAGGTGCTAATGTCACCCTACTTTGGCATCTAATGTAGTTAGCTAATTTAGGTGAAGGGTTTCTCTCCTGCTCAGAGGTCTCCCTTATTGACATAAGACCAGTCCTCATTTGCTTCTGGTGGCTGTGCTGGACACAGCACCCTTTGAGGAGTCAAAAGCCTTCGGGGAGTCACTGCACCTGGTACTTAGCACTAGGGGGAAATTCATGGGGAACTTGACCTCTGATGGACACAACTCATCCAAAATCTAACAATTCCACACACCAACATGAACTCCCCCTTAGAAAAGAGAAAAAGCAGCATGCCGAAGAAGTGGAGAAATGTTGCACTGCTGAGACACTGGGTATTTGTATGTTAACCAGCTTGGAGACACAGGCAAGTCCCTGTAACGTTCTGCTACTACCAATTGCAGGATTATGCAGCACCTACATCATATGACAAAAATAACATCTGTAGCATGGCCCAGGTAACTGCTCTCTCACCGTGTTTTCCTTCCAGCCCTCCAGTACCTCCCCACCCATAACTCAGCAACAGCAGGTGAATTCACAGCCTTGCATTGACAGCAGCCCAGAAACAAGACACACATACAGCAACCTGAAGAACAAAACACGCCACTGGTATTTATTAACATAGCCTTGTAAATCAAAACAGTCTGCCTGTCTGGTGTCTTGTCCAGAAATTATTGGCTCATTCATCTTAGCCATATTAAGCAGGCCACATTTATCAAGGTCGCATAAAAAGAGATATATAAAGACTATTCCTGGACAATAGTTACATGCAGGTATCACGCCTACAGCAACCGCCCATTTTACAGGGATGTACCAGTTGGTTGGCATTGCCATACTGTAGAGAAGGAGAGAGAAAAGGTGCTTAGTTTCTCTGCGTAGGTGTACACGTGGGGATACAAAAAGTGGTGCAACGCAGAGAAACTTCAAAACTCAGGTCAAAATAATGGCACAGGCTGAAACTCACTGAGTTCAAGGACCTTATTCTGGTTATGTGAATGTTTTAGCAAAGATTTTGTGCAACTGCGTCAGGTAATAGCAATGTGCTCTCTATCCTCCCAGTAAACTGCCATGAAATACTGGGAACACAGGGCTGTACTGTATAGACATTGTCAGAAACATCTGGAATAAACTTCGTTTGCTGCCATTCGCTCATTTGTTAAAGCAATTGTCAGCAATGCTTTAATTTGGATAAACTTGCAGCAGGACACAGGCTGCATCTCACTGGAGCCAGCTGCCAAGCACTCTCCCATTCTTGGTTGCTTAGTGGCCAGATTCCTCAGGTGGCTTTTTAGCCACCTGAATAAAGACATGGCCATTTTTTCACTGGCCACCTCACCAAGGTCAGTAGGTCCAGGGCAACTATTTGAAGCTATCTGTTCCCTTTTACAGTTCAGGGGTTATCTTCCAAATCAAATGCAAGCAAATTTTAAATAGTTGACACTAAGTCCATAAAGTGGAATTATATTTCTCTCCCCATGATTCCTATAATGTTTAGTACATAGGGGGACTCCATCAGAGTAGTATATTATTGTGCTGGGCAGCACACAGACACCAGGAGTCTCTGTCTCTGTGAGTTCCCACACTGAGACACAATCTTTTTCTCAAAGAATTTATAGTCTAATCAGACAAAACAGAGGATGGCTGGGAAATGGGGGTAGCAGCTTGCCATGAACACATACCAGTAGAGCTTGTTCACAGAGGAAGCCTGTCAAACTGTTTAAATTTTAAAAAAAGATTATTTTCTTGGTTTTTTTTTTAATTAAAAAAATATATGAAAATTGGTGTTTTAAAAAATCAGTGTTTTAAAAATCCATCTTTTTTATCTGCTTTACTGAAAAAAGTTATACAGGAGGCAGTACAGTAGCCCCTGGGAAAATGATATGCCATACACATTCTCGTATTTTGCTTAGACATCACCATGAAAGGCATAGTATAAAACCCCTGCTCATTTCCAAGATAGTCAAAATCACATACGTAATAAGACATGCTAGTAAGTATTTGTAAATATAATATTTTGGAAATTTTTCCTTTAGAATTGTAGGATCTTTTTACCATATCTTTCTTTTTTACCCACTTCACCCATCTGTAAACCCACTTTGACCTAGTCACTACCTATATGTGTTGGATGGCAGAATAAATGTAAAAAACCTTTAAATCATCAGAGATAGATTTTCCATACATCACTGTCATAACCTTAAGGTCTGAGAGCCAGCGAACCTCTAGAGCTTGCTGGAGACAGTTATATCGTTAGAAATCTGAACAACCCAGCTCCCCAAGACAGGTGTTTCTAGTGATGATGGGTAAAGCTATTACATCTTAAAACACTCCCTGCTCCATGCTCATATAAGGCTAGTATAAATGGTCAAAGCAGAATGATTCGGGGAACAAATTATAGCACAAAGGCACCATATTGTACGTGTGCTGTTCTGGGACGTACCTGTAAACCACATTATTTCTAAAAGGAAAATTCCACTTCAACAAGCAATGTTGAGGATTTCTAAATTAATATTTTCTGTGTTGGACTGAGAACCAGATCTTAAAACTGCATATATGTGTGTGTCTAAGTGTAGGACAGTGGAAGGAATCCTGCCTTGTGAAACCTCATAGTCCCGGACAGGGGATGCAGGAGATGGAGGGTCAGTTCCTTGCTCTGAATCTGCAGATATCCCAGCCAATGCTCTGGCTGTGGAGCCAACCTCACACGTGGATGCTGTGATAGTTTCCTCAACAAGGAATCCCCAAGAAAGGTAAGAGTAAGACAAGACCTGGCTCTGTACGCAATTTGCTGTGTTACATCTCCTAATCTGAGTTATAGCTGTTGTGCTCCCTCTACCTATATCATTGTGATGAGGAATTGAGTAATGTTTTCCAGCACGTTGAAACCTGTAGGTATACATCCACTAGTAAATGGGAAAAAAAAAGGACAAGAGAAAGCTTAGAAAAGAGAAGGAATTGATAAGGTCTTAACTGTCTTGTTATGTATGTAAACATAGTGTATACATAATGGTGGCTAGCTGTTGCCCATGGCCACTATACACTACCAGAAGAAATGAGCAGCAAGGAAGATGCATGTTGGATATTAGAACTATCTTAAATGGAGGGAGGGCAAACCACTACAATAGGCTGCTGGGAACTATGGAGTCTCTTTTGCAGAAGAGAATTGCATTAAAATACGGGCAGAGCAAGCATGTTGTGAAGGATTTCCTGGGACCGGTGAACCTTCTTTCAGCAGTGGTCCTCACCAGAGGATCTCCTGAAGCTCCTTCTGATCCTCTGTTTCTACCTCTTGATGTTTCTCTGGGAAATGTTGTCATCCCAGCCAGCAAATCACTGCACTACAAAATTCCAGATCAGTCCAGCATTTGCCCAGGAAGTAGGGAGAAGATGCTAAGTCCCACCAGAGCCTGTTTACTGCAGTGTGGTGCCAAACAGCTACATGGCTCCTGACCCCAGGCTGAGCCTGCCTGGGGCTGTGCCACGGCTCCCTTCCCCGATTTGGGCAGCTCTGCACCTCATCCACAGCCCTCAGTTATGTTACACTGAATGTAGGAGGGGAGGGAAGCAGCAAATATATTTTCTAGGTGTGTCCACTGCAAATAAATCACCCTGTGTGAATTATGGAGGGAGATGGGGTACACGGCATGATACCGCTGTTATAAATGCTGCTGTTATTAGTTATGCTGGGGTGCTGGAGGAGACAAATTGGTGTGGATGGAGTGTGGATGTGTGGTATGAAGATTAGGTATGATGGATTAGCGTTGCATTTCTCCCGGACTGTAGCACTGTCTGAGACCTTTGTGTGGTCAGGCAGGCCCACGGCCAGAGAGGCAGAACCTACTGGTGTAGAAGGGGAGATCTGGTGGCGTTACATGGGTGGCCATATCGGGATATGCAGAAACTGTGATTCATCACTCAGGTTCCTTATTTCCAATTTCCTGCTGCTTCTGAACAACAAATGGAATTGAAAATGCAAGCCTGTGCAATAGTGGGACTCTCGGGGGTGGCTACGAGTAACTGACAGGTATGAATTGTAGCCCCTGCAAGCAGTTAGGAGGCCCGTGGGAATAAGAGATATCATAACATGAAAATGAAGGTCAGCTACAATGCCATGAACATGGAGTGATCGCCCACTATATTATAGGGTCTTTAGGAACTAGCAGAACTACGCAGCCTTTCGCAGCCATCATGGATCAGAGGGCTGCTCAGTGATGCCCATGAGAACCAGGGATGGCTGCGGGATGGGGCAGAGCCCCGAGCCCCCTCGGGGGGTTCAGTCTGTCTGTAGCTGTCAGGCAGGAGGGTTTTGCATTGGGTGTTTTTCACTGTAGTATAACTCCCTGGGATTTAACAAACACAGAACAGGAGGGCCGGAGGGAACTCTTGAATCTCCCCCGGCAACAAAATCCAAATGTTTCTGCAATGCTTATATTCAAACTGGGGTAAAAATAAAAATATTGACTTACTTGCAGTGATCCAACACAGCTAATTTTCACTACGTTATTCCACCAAAGTATTTTGGCATAAAAATATGAAAACAGGAAAAGCAATAGAGCATTTACAACGATCTCATTGCAAAATACAGCCTATTTTTCAACCACAGAGATATGCCTTTTTTTTTTTTTTTTTAATTTTTTCTGTGCTCAAAGGAGAAAAACTCACAACTTTAGGGAGAAGGAGAGTTTAGCCCTTTTTCCAAATGGTTCTCAGGTAAAACATTCAGAAGTGTGTAAACGACTTAGGCAAGTATGTTTTTCTCTTCAGAAGGGACATGAGTGGTTTGGCAATTACTGCCAGGCATGCACTGGGTGATAAAGCTGGCTGCAGAGATTTCAGAACAAAAGCAAAACTGGATCACGAAGCAAGGTCCGTCAGAGACTTCCTTACTTGCTGGGACAGGGAATCCAAAATCATCCGCATGGGCTTGGAGACAGTTTGTGAACCCTTCTGTGTGCTCATGAGCAGAGGCTGGTGGGCTCAAAGACAGGTATGGTAGACAGCATTTGGCTCTGGGCTCTTCCTCGCCTATCACTACTGACAATTCCCCATCTAGGCAGAGGGGGGAGGCTTGGGAGATGAGCTGCCCTGAGCCCTCACCTTCTCTTAATGGACTGCTGCTTGCATGCCAACGGGTGGCTTGTGCTCAGGGACAGGTACCTGGAATAATGCAAATTGCTAAAATGAGCTTTAGTTAGAGATGTAATGGACTATGTGGATAGAGTCCAAATGGGGAGATGTAATAGACACTCAGCAATGAATTATATCCCCAAACCCCAAACAACTTTTGCAGATCTGATGTGTAAGGATGTTTTTCGCAGCTGCAGATGAAGAGCATTCTGGTAACAGCCTCAGTCTGTGGGAAATTCTGCAGGGATTTTGTGGGCTCTGATCCTTGCTGTACCCGAATTTCCATTTTCTTCACTAGGGCTCTTATGTGGGGAGAGTCTGGTTTCGCTTTCAGTCCAAACCATGCAAAAGGCAAATCCTCATCAGTCCCTAGCAGATGTGATGGGCTGATCATTATTGAAGATGATGTATTTGGGATTTGTAATTAAAATTAAAGCTATTTGCTATAAAACATGTAGAATTTAATTCCTTTCATTAGATATCTTAGGCTAATTGTTGCATCCAGCAGGGAGCAAATGGCATTGTAATTGCTTGATATCTCATGCTGGTTTGATTAGAAGATGATAGGAATGGGAAAAAAGAGATAACTCCAAGAAGGGCTTTATCTTTTTTCTTTGATTTCTGCTTGGTGCCAAGCATTTCTAAAATAAACCAGAAATTTTCAAACTGACTTTCTGTTCCTGTCTCAGTGAGAAGGCTATGGGTTAGAGGAGTGAAAATGCTGTTTTTGTTTACCCCTGAGACTCTCAGTTGAGGAACGGCACTGTTTTAGGGCTGAGCTTAGTAAGCACTCACTGGTCATGTAAAGGAGTACTCATGCTTATTCTTTCCATCCTTTTGCCAGGGAAACTGAGGCACAGAAAGGCAAAGTGATGGGTCTCATGTTGTGTAATATGAGTAAGTGGCAAGGACAAAGACTGATCCCAGAGAGCCTCCCTTTTCTTCTAGAATAAACAGTTCTGGAATTACTGTGGTGAAGTTCAGGAAGGTAATGGATGTGTGAAATACTAGTGAGTCACAGGGGACTACTGCCACTCCTGGTTTTAGCTACTAAATTATAGTCTTCATTCTTCCATACAGTGCACACCAGGCAGAAGTCTGTTACGGGTGGTGTTTGAGATAAGTAGTGGGGTGTGCACATCTGTGTATGGGAAATCCAGTTTCTGTTGTAGCTCTGAATATGGCATGCAGCTTCCTAAAGGCACCCATGCAATGTCCATAGCAGCCTCTCCGCGGCTGCCTCACGTGGCGAATAGCACCAGTTCAGTGCTAATCCTGGGATTTACACAGCTAACTGGGGAAGCATTTCTCTGTGGAGGAACAGTGTGGCGGATCAGACCATGCCCCCTCTTCGGATGTTTACAGAGGTGGGAAGAGAGCATAGAAAGAGTTAATAACAGGCAGTCTGGGGAAAAGAAGATCTAAGAGGAGAGAATTCCAGGGTGGAAAACAAGGCAAATCTAGTGTAAAGAAATATCAAAAAGCAATTCCACCTGTGAAATAATAGGTTTAGAGAGAGCACGATAGACTTGGAATAAAGCAGATGGCAAAGCTGTGCTAGGCTCCCTGTACACTTGCACAAGCCAAAGAGCCATGGCTGGGCACCTGGTGGGTTACACTGCAGCCACCCAAGGTGCTGCAGGACACTGATGGATGTAAGGGGAAAAAGTGAGGTGAGGAGATAAGGCTGACAGAGTTTGGCCTTTTCATGGGAAATTGAAGACCAGCCACAGAGTGAAACCTTTCCATGGCAGAGATAAAGGCAGGGAAGTTGTCTTTGTCAGTGTCAGAGACTTTCAGGCCTTGGGAGATATTATTGTGGCAAAGTGAAAATAGCAGCCTCTACAGTAAGTCTTCCCTCTTGTTTCAGTCTTTAACAGGAGACTTTTCCACATTCCCCTGGTACAATAATTGATACAATACCGTCACTGTGGCCTTGGAGAGTCCAGCTCAGTTGGCAACCCCCATGCCACTCCATCCACATCAATGTGCAAATCAAAGCTCGTGCAGGAAAATTCAGCCCCAGCAATGACCCTTTTATTAAGAAGCAGGTTGTGCACGGCCCCAGTCACAGTGCAAGAGGCAGGTCACACCTCAGTCTTTTAAAGATGTTTTTATGGTTCTTGCTTCTTCAGACTGAGCACCTCGTAATCGTTATTAACATCCTCTCCCCAGCATTTCTGCAAGATAAGAAAATGCCTTGATTTTTTTTCAGGGAAGGAATAGAGATTGATTCACCGAGGTCCTTCAGGAACCACAGATGTCTTCTGATCCTCCCATGAAGCTCATGTACCCCTGCAAGCATCCAGGTTTCACACCTGAGCAGGTCACCTCAGGTGCTGGGAGTTAATGAAATTCATAGCCAGGGCTGAAATCAACTCTGCAAACCCTCCAGAGAACTGGTTTTTAACCAGAAAAAGGTCCTAGTGGCAGGACCACAGTGCTTGCTTCGAGTGCAGCGATCCCTGAGGCAGAAGGGCTGGAGCTGCCATGCAGGGATGCATCAAACCCCAGCTGCAGCCTGCAAGCAGGACCTGTGGCAGGGGACGTGTGGCCGGCATAGGGTGAAAGCAGGGCCTGGGGATGGGTCTGTTCTGCCCCTGCCACTGCGTTTGAAACTGCACTTAGCTGATGGGCTTTAGAACTTTGTGAGTGGGGAAATTTTCTTTTGTTGTCTCCAAATATTTAATGTGGTGACTACTTCTCCTGCCCTCCTTCTTATTTTACAAAGAGGTTTGCCACTGGGATTTTCCAGCCCTTCCTACATGGTGACAGTCTCTTATTGGAGTCTTTTTCCATCTGTGCTGCCAAATATGACTGGCTTTTGCTAATACAAGTACACAGCCACCTTCTGCGCTTTCTGCTTAACTTTTAAAAATAATCTTCCTCACATTAAATAAGCTTCTTGTGCATGAATTTTGTCCATGGTATGTGTGCCATTTAAGTTCAAACCCCAAACCTATAGCTAGCTGCTCTGCCCATCTAAGCAAGACTTCTTCTAGTGAGCAGACGGGGGGGAAAAGTCTCTGTGGTTGTAGTACTGTCAGCTTTGCTATCCAATTTAATTAGTTCTGTGGAGCTCCTTGACTATAATTTATTCTTCCCTCCCTTTCCTTGTTATATGCGTTAACTATTTTCATGCAGCACACTCAGGGCTCACAGATGAAGCGCAGAACTGGGCGAACATCTCTGCCTCTGGCAGGCGGTCACCCCAGGGAAGCACAGCTGTGAATAGGTACAGGAGGAGAAAATTGCATATGATAAATCTAAAGTTAGGCAGCCTGAAAGGTGGGAACAGAGCAGTGGGAAACTGCTGGCAGTCTGGGTCTTTGCTAAGTCCCTGCATACAAATACCGAGGTTGATGGAAAGTGGCTTTATGAAACCAGCTTCTGCTGCTAGCTTAAGGGTCAATCCTGCATTGATCCCTTTGGGATTTTGGTTTGGAGCACATGGGCAAGAGTTTAAGAGAAATAAAACTGGAGCTCTAATTTGAAGCGTTTTTTTAGGGGTGCATATGGGGTGTGCCGAGGCATTGCCTGGGTGCAGGCTGTCACAGGAGGGAGCAGTACGGTAGTACCAGGGCATACATGGTGGACGTCACTGCCGGAGAGAGCAAGTGGGATGAAATCAGCTGCAGGTTGAAGACTGATGCTCCTGTCACAGCCATGGGGGCTGCTGGAACAATAACACCCCTCCCTCAAAACCCAAGGGTTGCGGTGAAACCTGCAGAAACCAGTTTTGTTTATTTGTTAGATAGAGATACATGAAGTGAAAGGCTCATGGTTTCACACCCGTGTCTAAAATCACTATGGTCATCAATCAGGACCTGAGTTTCCCAAATAGTTCTCTGCTTCTTTGGAAGGAGAGGTAGGCTGCTGCTGCCGGGCCCTGGGATGAGGCCAGCATTGATGGCCAGATCCAGCTCCCAGGTCCTCCTGCTGCTCCTTTTGTTGTGAGGAAGTAAAAAAAAAAAAAAAAAAAAAAAAAATTAAAAAATCTGCCCGCAGGCTGACAGAATAGCACATTTCCTCCTGCCACTTCCTTGCAAAATTTAGGTTTATCTCCACCTTTCCCTTTGCATTTATTTGCTTACAGGGACACAGAGGAATTCAGAGAAGCACCCTCCTTTTCTCTGTGGTGGAGCCCTGGTTTGATGAGACGATGAAGGGGACTGCTTACTGCTCAGCCGTGCATCTGAATGAAGATAGTAGCAATCTAGTTCTGCATGATAAGCATAAAAAATGGTCATTTTATGCTAGATCATCTCCTGTTGTGCAAGGTAAAATGGTTTTGCATCTCTGTATGACAGAGGCAGAACCACTTAAACACAGTCCAGAGGTACATTTCAGTATCTCTCCAAGTAATGTAATGATATTACTGATAATTAGCAGACCATCCTGTGGCCCGTAGTTGCTTCTAAATTTATCAGTGGAGAAACAGTTTGTGGGAGCTATTGCATCCTGATTTTGTTGTTAATCCATCTGTACAGCTGTGTTCTCCCCCCACAGTAACTGTCAGATATAAGAATTTGCAGAGTGGACAGAGGAAATGCTATGTCTGGAAGGCACAGATTGTTGGCTAAATAAACCTCCTTCAGGAAAGTGTTCAGAGAAATGGGAGCAGAGGGAGAGGAAAGGGAAAATCTGATTCCAAACACAGAGAGGGAATTTAGTTTAAATACCTCAGCCAATGGAGCAGAGATTTTTAAAGTATGACATGAGCAAACGATTCTTTTTTTTGAGTGCTTTGTTTACTGCATAATTTAAAGGAAGATTTTTGTCGCCCTTTGCTACATAATTGAATTTTTATAGTACTGTTAATAAAAATATACATCAAATGTGACAATTATTATTCTTCAATGGATTTTTATATTATTTCAGTCTGAGAGAGATATGAGAAAACATTAAGGATAACTCTAAAGATGTATTCTGAAATCATTTCTATGATTTAGTACTTCTTAAAATTAGTGAAATAGTTAGATGTCTTCTCTACTTCTGCAAAGTAATTCTGGGTTTTCAGAGAGAGTCAATATATTTTAACAGACGTAAAAGAGGGGCCAATCCTGCAGTCACTTTCAGGTAAAAATCCCATTTGTTTCCATGGGAATTTTGTCAGGGTAAGGGAGACGGCTGCATCAAGATGCATAAATGTACGTAAAAAATGTCAGTTCCAGTATGTCATTTATTTGAGTGTTGAAAACAGTATTATCCTTTCATGTCCCATACAGTGAGGCAGTAAATCATTTTAAAAAGGTTTGGAGATAAAGAAAAATACATTTGACCCTTTGTGCTTGATCCTAGCCCCTTACTTATGTCACTGCCTTGGTTTCTGGGGACATGCTACAGAACAAAGCTGCAGAATTTAGTTGTGTCCACAAGTGGAACAGCAGTGCAAATCTCTGCAGCTTGCCTTTATACTTCATGAGATATAAACTGATGGAGTTCAGAAAATTATTTCCTTGTCTTTTTTATTAATGGGAAAAAAAGACACATTAAACATCTGTCACTAGATTTACTTGGGACAGTAGTTTCCAGCTGAAGCATTTCTTAAAAGTATATTTATCCTTTGAAGAAGAAATGGCATTATTTCCAGAATGGAGAAAATGATGATTTAAATATGTTTTCTGATAATGGAACCACTTTGTTAATGAACAGTAATTTTCTGGCTACCTCTGGAGGAATTAAGCTCATGCATTATAAAATACATCTGTGAAAGCTTATCTGATTGCCCAGTAATTGTGACCTCATTGTGGGTTGTGCAATTAAGCATTAAGCTACTATTTGGCACCATAGTTAATTGTGTTTTACTTTTCTGATACGCTTGTTGACAATATGGAACAAAATTACTGATAACAGCAGAGGGGTGGGAGGAACAGCACTATCTAAGCACTGTCCCCACACAGCACTGCAGGTGCCCCTCTCCAGCGTGGAGGAGATAATTAAGCAGGCAAAGAGCTGATGACAGTGGGGAGACTGTCACATCCAGTGTGAAGGCTTTTAGGCCAGGCACGAAAGTCCTTTTGCTCTCAAACCTATGTGTTACGCTGAAAGAGGCAGATGGGTTCAACGTGCAAGGGAGTAGTTTTGCAGGGCAAATTTGAGGATGTGCTTTTTGGATATTTTCCTGTACCAAGTCATAGCTTCCCAAACATAAATGGTCGTTTGGGAACACGCAAAGCAACATTTTAGAAACATTTTTGGGAAAACTGTGCCCAAAATATAGATGTTAGTTAAGTTGAAGGTGGGTTTTGGACACATAGTGAGAGAGATGAGATCAAGATGAGCAGAAAAGCAATTATTTACAGGCAAAGATAAATGACTCAACACTGGGAAGGGATCTCAATTCTTCTGACCCTCCAACCAATGTGCCAAAATCTTCAGGTGGCCAGGAGCCAGCAGATGCTTACTTGATACCTCAGAGAGAGCAGGGACTTTGGGAATGGTTCATGGGCAGGAACCTATGTGGTCATAACATTAATTGTAAAGCAGGGATTCACATGTACCTCTCCTGTAGGACAACTCATTGTAGACACCTTTGTAAACCCAGTGGATTTTCTTGTCCTGCCCACTAAGGACTTGTGCTGTGCATTGCTCCCTACACCAGCAGTGCCTTCCTGCTTGCTGCATGATATGGCTGAGCCTGAAAGCCAGCTCTGAGCTGCTGAAGAGCCTCAGGTCCCCATGTGCTAATGCACAAGAACCAGAATGTGAAACAGGATGGAAATAAATTTTGAGGTTTTTTCATGCTGAGAGAAGCAAGAAGCGTAAGCATCCACTGTAACTGATTTCAGTAATGGAAAGTGAGAAAGTATTAAAGGCTTTGTATTGTGATGTAGTCATCCCTTCTCAATTAAACATGCTTCCACTTGGACCTCCTCCTTTTTGGACTCTGCCATCTTTTGAGTAGTACATCAACAGTACGCCCTTTTCCGTCATGATGTATTGTACTCGTATATCTTCAGAGTGAGCTTTCTTTCTAATGATCTATTAGTGAGATGCATCATTTGAGTGAGGATGATGATGATGATGATGATATACTACTCTATGGATGATGCCATCCAAAGGAAAGAAAAGGTCAGACAACAAATTCAATAGAGTTATTGGATAAAAGTCAGGCAACACATCATCTCCGAGGCCGCTTTCCTAATGCCAAGGAGGATTGCTGATACAAGCAGTGCATTCCGGGACCATTTCTTTTATGACTGTGCCTGAACTGACCCCTGAACGTCAAGGGAAAGCAGTACTTTGTATCATCTGAATTGAGACAGTATCAAAATATTTTTCTGTTTGAGACTATGGGTATGACAGGTTCAGCACCCAATCCCCAGGCCGCATATATCTTCTATTCTTCTGGCCATGCTTCTGTCTTCTGGGTGCACATTCACAAACATCGCATGCATGTCTCTCTGTCTAGGCTAGTTCTAAACTATGTGCATCTTTGTGGAACCTGATCACTTGGTTCACTGCAATCATATAAGATGTTAGCAAATAAGATTTTTTGTGAGTTGAAGTTACCAGTGTAGGATTATAGAATAACACCTACAAAATTCTTACTTTATTGCAATCATTTCCTTCATCAAGTCTGAAATATTTTTTAAGATCATTCCCTCTGCCTCTTTTCCACAGCATTCAAAACCCCTGCTATGCTCAGGCTAAACAAAAAATATTCAGTGTACCTTAGAGGGAATTTTTAAAAAATGGTATGGATTTTTCTCTTCTTCTCTTATGTGTCTTATTTGCTTTCTTAAAGTCCTAGAACTTTGCTGTGGAAGGGCAGAGAGACACACATAAATAATGTGCAGAGTTGTATCCCAAAATGGCTTAATTGTTTAATGCCTACTGAAATGCAAATGAAGCTTATGAGAGTGCTAAGAGATTCATCTATCCATCCAAGGTCAATATATTGAGTAAGATGCAATTTGCTATGGGGGAGGGGTCTTCCAGTGAATATTCTTGATTTTCAGAAAAAGGCTTCAGGCTGACCTCTCCTTTCAAGCCCCCCGTATTTGCATTTGCTGATAATGATGAACAGTTTTGTAGTGCTGAGATGTGACATCTGACTGCTTGATTTTGCCATTTCACACGTGAGAATGACATGCAATGCAGCTGCTCAAACAGTGGGAATGTGACCTGACACTGGCCTTGGAAAATTGGAAAGGATGCTTTTGAAGCCAAGGGCAGTTCTGTGCTGTGTGGACATTTCAAGGCGCTGGGGGTGAGCTGGTGCCAGCAGTTAACCCCCCAACATCCCCTTTTCTGCAGAGCATGGGGTGTACTAGCAGTCGTATCATCGTAAGGGTGGTCAGACATTTCCCAGCTGGAATCTGTGTGTGGCCTATGGAGTACTGTGGAATAAATTCAAAACACAATGCATACAGTTTATACGTTCCACCAGGATTTTTCTGGTTTTTTTCCCTATATCATTGACACAAGAGACTGATTATTGCTAGGGAAATTGCACAGTGGGTTCTCTGGAAATCTTAGCACGCTTGAGTCTCTGCCTCCAGTGAGGTCCTTCTTTGTAATGAAGCGAGGAGTTGCTTTTGGGGAGGGGGTAGACGAAGATTCCTCCTGCCTTCAGCTGGTTTCCTGAAAAATGCAACCCATTAATAGCTAGGAGCAACTGTTTTGAGACCTCCAATGCTTGCCTTCTAGTCAGAGGTAGCATACAGAGCATTGAATGGGAATTATCAGAGATTTATTACACCTGAAGGAGTAGGAGTCTAAACCAGCAAAATCACAGAAATTTACCATGCACAGAATAATTCTTGCAGGAAAAGCTTAGAAATTCTTTGGCACTTCTGCCCAATTCCATAATCTTCTTGTCACTTTCTTTTGTTTCGAGAAACATATGTTCAGGAATGCTGCTGCTTCTTAATTTGAAGTCGTTTCAATGAACTTAAATTGCTTTAGTATTCTTAAAGCTTCTCGGCAAGCATGATTTTTCTGGGTTGAGCTAAGACATCGGACAAGATAGAAAAATGAGAAGTCTGAAGGTTTCCTTGTTTTTAAAAGCTTGAGCAAATTTCTGGTAATGGTATGTCAAATGCAGCTTGTAAATTATACAATGGTATTTCATGACAACATTTTCAGCTATTCCCAGCTTGGTTCTGGTTAAAATAAAACTGACAACCAGTTTAGTATGTAGAGGTGTGTGTCCATGAATCACAGAGTTAGTCCTAGGAAGGATGGATCTACATGTCTCCAGCAGCTAAAGCTGTTGTAAATGCAACTGCAAAATAAGTGCTGTAAATATACATATGCATGTATATTTAGACAAAAGATCCTATACACACAGACAAGCAACCTCTGTCTGTGGTTATCTGAGATGTGGATGTATTATCTATCCTATCTCTGTTTCACTACCTGCTTTTTAGAACAACTACCATACAGCTGATTGATAATTTAAAAGATGTAAACACACATCCCTATACTACACAGTCATAAAAATTTCTTAAGAGCAAAACAAAAGCTCTTACTTATCAGGGAAATCTTCCAGTATGAAGAATTAGTAACACCTCAGTATGAAATATTTGTAAATAGATTTTGGCTTCTCAGTATTATAAGTGAACGTCATGCTAACCTGAACAAAATCCAGCTACTTGCTATTTTCTTCATTGCTTCCAAATAACACCAAATAGAGCTTAATAATCAATGACAGATCTTTTCAACCAAGCCTGTTTGTTCATGTTCATTCCTTCCTTTACCTTGCCTGTCACCTCTCCAACCTATTCCTCTGAATCCCTGCTTAGCCCAGACTCCGTTTAACCATGCTCTAATGGTGCAGCAATTCACACTACAGTGCCAGTGTCTCCCCATTGCAGAGTCTGTGAGCTGCAAAATTAACTCATTGCACCTGCAGCCTGATTTTGCAGCATGCCAAACTTTCTCTTTAAAAATAAATAAATAAATAAATAAACGTCAACTTGTCGCTAATGGTATTTGCGTCATTTTGCAGCTGTGTTCACTTTGAAGTGAGCAGTCAGTGATTTTCAAGTTAGCTAGGTGAAGTGGAAAAATAATGATGGATTCAGTAGTCTTTTGTCACTTTTGGGCCTGAATTTTCCTTAAGTCTGTGTGAGTGTTGGCCACGTATTGTCTGTTAGTGGTGAAAAAGTGATTCCAGTGCAGGTCCTGCTGGAAGAAAAAACCTGGGCCATTTAGTTTCTCATCATTTCCCCCCAATTACCCTTTATAATGAGCATTAATAAATAACTTTGGGAAAAACAGCTTGTGATCTTTTATCACTCAAATGTGCAACAACTAAAATTAAAATGGAGGAGAAACCGATAAAATGCCTAATACCTCATAAACGTTCTTTGCCCAGAACAATGAATAATAGGAAACAGAAGCAGCTCTTAATGGGAAGATTTGGAGGTTTGAAACCAATCTTGATTAGGCTTTTTCCCCCTAATTTGTTGTACAGCTTATAATGTCTCTTTCAAGACAGAATAATATAGGTCAATAGCTGACTTAAAAATCTTTAAGAACTGGAATGATTAGTGGTTTGAGCAAGTGCCATTAGCCGATTCACCAACTCGTGCTCTTTCAGATATGAGCTTGTCTTTGGGCAAGGAGCATAAATCTAAAACTCCAAACTCCACTGTTTTCATAAAATAAATCAATACTCAGCCTTACCAAGGGATGCATTGATCTGGTCAAAAGGAAGGAGGGCCTGATGGTTACAAGCTCTTTTTTGATCTTGCTTTCTTCAGGAAATTATGTTTATGATACTGTGTGTGCCTCTTTCCCTGATTGACTCTGTTACCCAGTTTCAGCGGGATTTCAGCCACTGTGTAGGATGTTAAAGACATTCGGGTCTGACAAGTTTTGTGAAAACAAGAGGTGGAGTTTGGAAGCAAGAGCGAGGATGCCTGGTACCACCTGCTTGCACCAGCAGAGACTTCTCCAAAGCTCTTGGGGCATGTTTTCTGGTGTGCCCATCCATGGGCAGCTGCTCACAGCCCTTGTTTGACTCTTGAGCTCAGTCCATAGCTCAGCCTAAGTTATTATACACAAGTTATATTCACACAATACTGGGCAATACTGAGCAAGAGAACATGACTTCTTGGGGCCCCAAGATCCCTTTTTGTAATCCAGGGTGAAAACTCCCTTTTCCTGGCCTCTCTCACCCATTTTGGGTCTAAGCTCTTTGGGAAGAAATCAAGGTTTTTCAACTACAGTATTAGGGCCAAGGAACTCAGTCCTGACTGAAGCGCCTGGGTGCCACTGAAATATGGACGACGTGTGTTCATGTACCTCAGAAACCATCCTGTCTTTTCAGGCCCTTAACTCAACATCATCTCAAAGCAGAAAGGCAACTCACTACCTCTTCACCTGAGCGCAGGTAACTGCAGAGCAGAGGACGTTTTTCCGTGTCTGGCAAAAATGCAAAATGAAATAGGTTACCATAACTCTTCTCCTTCACTGTCCAAGCTTTCCCAGTATTTTTACTTTCCAGCATGTAAATGACTTGAACCCCAAGCTCTCTCTGGCAAGCACTGACTTTACATAAACTTTCTGCCTGCCAGCCATCAAACCATGAGCTGTTAGAAAGAGGAGAATATATACAGAGGACAGAGGAAAATATGTAAGGTGATGCTATTGGCTTTTTAGGGCCATTTAAAGGCAGCAGCCAGTGAAGAAAAGGGAGGGGGGGGGGGGTGAAGTGTAACTTTTTTGTTTAATAATAATCACACACAGTTTCATTCTGCAAGCTTCCTCCTGCAGCTCCTCTCATTAAATGGGAAATTGGGCAAAAAGCTTTTGACGTTGCCTTTATCTGCGCATGGTGGGTTTCCCCTCTTCCACGCCGTTGTGTTGAGGGGAATTGTTGCCCTGGCTGGGTTTGCTGAGGGGAAGGGCAATGGGAAGAGAGTAACCAGGGCTCAGATCCACACTGGAGCACCTAGCTCGCCCCATGTACTGGGGCGGGAGCTGGGAAGACGCTCACAATTAGCAATGATCATTATCATCAAGCAAGTGATTCACAAATATTCCATAAAGCAGGCCCCTGGACTGCACAAGCAACAACAAATATTGTAGCAGATTTATTAGTGGAGCATGAAACATTTATATTTTTCAGATGACAGGGCAGATGATGACTGTGTTATGCTAGCAGGCAGGATGAACCTCATTCGAAAAGTGCCTCGTAGGTGATGGCTAGATATGACAGCAAGATGAATTAAGGTCTTTGAGCATCAAGATGGTGTGATAGACCCTGGGAATTGAAAACTAAACACCAGTGGTATCCTTCAGAAAGCAGCTGAGCTTTCTTTGTGTAAGTCAAGGCACAGCCTTGATAATTGTGGTACCCCGGTGACATTGGCAGGGATTGAATTTTCCTGTCATCTTTTAGCAGGGCAGCTTACCAGAATAAATGTTTAGTGCTTTGAATTAGAGTTATAGTTAGTAAGAGATTGAGTGAAACTGGTGTCCCCCAGAGAGCTGGGCTTTGGCAAACTACTTCGTTGAAGGGGTTTGAGCCAGCAACAACTTCCTTTTCTACTGTTCATTAAATGCATTACATCCCAAACCTGTCAAAGACCTGGGCTGGGGTGTCTCTATACAAAAAACTGATTGAGGAGGACAGCTGAATAAGATCCAGCTCGGATCTGCAGCCCAGGTAAGGCTAATGGGGTAAGTAATTGGACAATACGTAACAAACAGTCGAGCTCTTTGGAGTTACTGGTGTTTAATTACACCCATGTCAGTTCTTGAAAGGAAGGGAAAAGGCCATGGAGTAGAATCAAATAGGACTTTCCCTCAGCCATCAGCTGCCCAGAGGGAGAGACTGGCATCTATCTTTTCTGCATTTTTTTATCCCCTTCTAGGTTTTGCCATTTTGAGCTGACACGTTTTTTGATATAAACACATTTCCAGATGACAGATCTTTCCACCTTCCATTCTGTTACCACGTTCAAATACATTTCCTTGAAGCAGCCCAGTATGTGAATGAGTTTCACACCTCCTTTAAAATGTATATGCAGGTGGATCAAAACTGTGCCTGAGATGGCAGCTAGTCTGACTTATATCCTGGGAATGTGTCCCCTGTGAAACTTCACTGTATACATCAAGATCATCTACATTTCACACTCAAATACTTTGAACTCAGCCACGTCCTGACAAATTGTAATGGTCTCCTTCAAAGAGAGAAGGGAGGAGGTTGTGCAACAAGTTTTGCTTTTTCTTTTCTTTCTCAAGCGTGGAACAATTTTTATCTTTTTTTTTTAGTGAAATCTGCAAAATCCAAAAGCCCAAAAAATCCAAAGCCAAAATCTGATCTCTTCCCTGTTTTGGGGGGTGTTTAGCATCATGTATAGTTATTTTAGTCAGTGCTGGACTAATTCACGCCAGTGTCTGTGCTTGCTTCCATTTCATTGAAGAAAGAATTATTGTTATATACTATAGTTAGTCATCTTAAATTTGTCTGGCCCCAGAGACACTCATTTATCTGCCCTCCTAAAAGCCACATTCATTCATGTCCAGCGCTAAAGGGTTTGTGTCTTCATCTTACCAATGATCTGAGCTTCACGATGAATATTTTTGTTCCTGGAGGACTTGAGGAGATTATGGGAGGTCTGCAGGACTTGAGCAGGACTTGCCTATCCTTCATCGATACTACACAGTGGCTGTGTTGGCTGCAAGCAAGCTGGGAGCCCTTGAAGTCTGGCCTATTTCCATTTCCAGGCTGTCTGGCTCCAGCTACAAGTACTGCTGGACTAGTGGGAGAAAAAATATAGGTAAATGGTAAGAAAAATCTGTGTTCCAAATTAAGCATGGCACTAAAGCTTGGACTCAATAAGCCCCTGCTGAGAAAAAAAAAAAGAGTTTTTTCTGCTATTCCATACTTGAGACTTTTCTAAACTGTGACCTGAAGTAGTTGGTTCACCACTCAGAGATCAGGCAGCCAAGGCTGTCCCTTGGCACAGAGCTTCCCCCTGCCATGACTGCTGCCCTGGAACACCAGCAGCTCCGTTGGCACACTACAGGGACCTCCACCTGGAGTTATCTTTGCTTGCTGTCCTCATCTGTCTGGGCAGACCACTTCAAGGAGACCTGAGTGGAGCTGAAGTTTTCTCAAGGAGAAATTGGGCTTCCACCTTTGCAACTGCAAACAGGCAATACTTCCCCTCCTTTAAGCAGACCTGGAATTTCTGCCACAAAAGAACAGTACTTCTTGGGTTTTATTACAGGCATATTATGGGATCTGTTGCCCCATCCTGCTGTTTTGAGCCATTGTGGCTCTACCTCTCCTTCTCTCTGGATTGAAGGCGTGAGGTTCCCATGCTCTCATGCTTGTCCACCATTTCTTAGACAAGCTAAAGTTTGTAGGGAGAGAGAATTTCTTTTAAAATTAGAACAGCTGGTAGAGTTGGAAGAAAAGCAATCAACTTTTGGTCTTCAGTTCTCAAAGGAGTGTATGGCATTGTGAGTAATGCTTATGGATTCATTTACGTGGCTTAATTCATCCTCCTGGACAAGGGATATAATCCTAATTGTAGTTATTTTGTCAGTATAATGCAAAATGATTTTATGTGCTTTTGAACAGTATTTAAACAGTTGAATGAAAGGACACTTATGGCTAAAATGGGTTTGTTATATCACTTGAATCTGCTAGAGCAGGACTTTCAGTGCAAGCTGAATTGCCTTTTGTGCCTGGCACAATGCATTCACTTTTTATTCGCTCATACCGTGAAATCCGGGACTAGAAGTTACATCTTTGGCAACAAGTAGGTCTCACAGGAGTTTGGATGTCAGAGCAGAATGGGCTTTCATTGTGTAATGAAGAGGAAAAAGGGAATGAACCCCTAAAAAAGAATTTTACCAAATTCTTCCCATGGACATTGTGTTATTAGAGTAGCTAGTGAGTTAAAACAACATTTGAAATCCCAACAAGCCAAGAAAGATCATAAAACTGCAAGGAGCAGGAAAAATGGCACATGGCATACAAACAATGTAAATTAAGACAAAGAAAATGACTGTAAATGCCAGCAGTGCCTAAAACATTAGGGACTAATTTCTAACAAACCATTAGCTGCATGGGGAATTGTCAAACATTATTAAATATAATTTGCTACATCTGTTTTATTATAGAATTCATTTGGCACATATGCTATTTATGTTGTACACTATTTTTTTTTTCTTTATATACTTTTTTTTCTTTAGGCCTTACCTGACATCCAAGCATAGTACAGCAGGTGGGTTAGGATTTATTTTAGTCCTGCTGTAGGAACTCAATTTGTGTGTTTGCATGCACACTTATACGTGAACCAGTTTCCCTCCTGCCTTCGCCCTCCTCTACCTCCCACAAGCAGCTGCACATGAATGTTTCTGCATTACAATCAGCAGCCAGCCCCCAGCAAGTGCTCTTTCTGCTGCCTAATGCTATGAATGCATGTATGGAGAGCGTGGTTTGCAGCCTCTGCAGGGATACTGTTACCATCAATATCATTGTGCCATTAATATTTAAATGGAACCATGATCTGAATTGCATTGGGGTTTTTTAAGCTAATATTCAAGGACTAGGTGATAGCCTGTAAGCATTGATATCAACTGCATCAGCCAGCCAATGCTGTAATCTTGATCAAAAATAATAATGTCATCCATAACGCTGTAAAGATTTATTAGTTGTGACAGATCTATACATTAACAAATCACTACATGGCCCTGAATGCCAAGTAAACAGAGCGAGTCTCATAAGGAATAGTAAGACCTTTTGGAAACCCTATTAAGGAGTGTTTCACACAGGAAAAATTTGCTCCAAAAATAATAAGATTTGTGTGTATGTGTTGTTTGTATGTCTGCATGAGTGATGGACGACTGTCTGTCCACTCTTGCTCTTCTGCACTCAGGATGGGGGATGACTAGCAAACCAGAATGGGCCCAATGAGTATTTTCTGGTGCAGTTCTAGTTTGAGTTCTGCTGTAGCTTGAATTTGTTCTGATTTCGTTCCGCTTTCCCTTCTACAAAACTGCAGGATAAATCACATTGAGTTGTTTTGAGGAGATATCACAGTTAGGATGACTTTTAAGCTTGATCTGACTCCTTCACTACAGTTGTTTAAAATGTCCATTCCTATGATGGCAGTAAGGTGATCTTTTCTGACGCTTACTTTGGTAGCTTTTACCAGTTGGATGTACAATGCATAAAGCCAGGAGTTTCCTTGTGATGTAAAGGTTTTAACAAAAGCAGTTAAAATAATGAAAAATGCAGACTTACATTATCCATGCCTGCTTAGCTCTTTCTCTGTGGTGTTTCCATCTCAGGTGTTCTGGTGGTGGAAATGTCCTCAATAAGGAAAAGATCGAAGTATCTGGCATCTGAGGAGTCCTGTCCCTGAGAGGAATACTGCTAAGTCCAGTCACTTAAAATTTGTGAGACAGTCCATAAATATCAAAAGATTAAAGTAATAATAACCTGGAGGGTTTTTTTTCAGTCTTATTCCAGGTTGTCATATCTTCATAGCTCATATTATCAGCGTTTTCTTCAAAACAGAAACATTCTGAAATGTCCAGGTGCATCCCAAAATGTCCAAACCCATTCTCTCCAGAGTTAGTTTCCTAGTGCAGGCAGAGCTTTAGTGTCTAGGGACTTCCTGCTCCTGTGCTCCCGAAGGAAGAGCTGATGCTGTTGTTATGCCATAGCCTGTACCAGAGAGGAAATGAAGATTTCCTAGTGTCAGTCACTCTTTTCCTTCTCTCTCTAATGCTATCTCCTTCTAATTCTTGTCTCAGGGATAAGCACATAACTCAGTGCTCCCAGATTGGTTTCACTTGTTTGGTTACCCATTGGCAGAAACTCGAGGGTGCCCGTGACCTGAGGATTTTGGAAGCTTGGCCTCTCCTCTCTTTTGTTGCCCTAAGCAATCCCGTTGCCTGGAATAGGAGATGACAATCTTGAGGCACAGCATGCAAGGGTGTGACAGATACAGCTTGGACACAGCTGAGTCCTCAGCCTAGTGTCTCCTAGACTTTCTCTTTCCTTTACCCTCAGGGGCTGCAGAAACAGCCCACACTGCCTGTTGCTCAGGCTGCTTCTCTGTTCCTCACATCTGGACACTTGTCCTGGTTTCAGCTGGGATAGAGTTAACTGTCTTCCTAGTAGCTGGTACAGTGCTATGTTTTGAGTTCAGTATACGAAGAATGTTGATAACACTGATGTTTTCAGTTGTTGCTCAGTAGTGTTTAGATTAAGTCAAGGATTTTTCAGCTTCCCATGCCCAGCCAGCGAGAAAGCTGGAGGGGCACAAGAAGTTGGCACAGGACACAGCCAGGGCACCTGACCCAAACTGGCCAACAGTGTATTCCATACCATGGGACGTCCCATCTAGTATAGGAACTGGGGAGTGGGGGCGGGGAATCACCGCTCGGGGACTGGCTGGGTGTCGGTCGGCGGGTGGTGAGCAATTGCACTGCGCATCATTTGTACATTCCAATCCTTTCATTATTACTGTTGTCATTTTATTAGTGTTATCATTATCATTATTAGTTTCTTCTTTTCTGTTCTATTAAACCGTTCTTACCTCAACCCATGGGTTTTGCTTCTTTTCCAGATTTTCTCCCCCATCCCACTGGGTGGGGGGGAGTGAGTGAGCGGCTGCGTGGTGTTTAGTTGCTGGGTGGGGTTAAACCATGACAACACTGTACTGCAGATCTCCCCCCACTACATTTCATATGGTGTTTTCTCTTCATCCACACACATTATCCACAGGCCCTCCAGCTCTTTACTCCTGTAGGATTACTCTTCTCCTTCCCTCAGCAGTGTTGCCACATTACAGTTCATTTGAACACCAGTGCTAAGATGATTTTCTTATTCCGCTGTTTTACCTTCTCCTTCTCTGCCATTTCACTTTCAAGATCTTTCACAAACACTCCATACACTAGTGACCTTTTTTGCTGATGACTGACTCCCGGATGACCCCTAGACACTGGCCTTCATTGCCCACTTGCCAAAGTTTGAAACAAACTTCATACTCTTCCTTAAACTTGGGATGAACTCACTGTGAACATCCACCAACCTTTATCCCTTTCCCACACCTTCTTTGGATCTGGCCGAGAGCCATTGTAATCCTAACAGTGTATGACCATGCTGGAGGAATAAGGTAGGACAGCAGGGTTTATCCTTGTGCTTTCATATTTTTAATCACTAAGCCAGTGGCAGGATATGGAAGTCTCAAGTTAACAGCTACCAGTGGCTGAACGACTGATTTTGTATGGTCTTTAGGGAGGATCAACCTTTGCCAAGCATTTGTGCAAAGGGTGGGAAGGTAAAAAAACTGAGGATATTCTGTTGATCTAATTTATTAAAGATTCATAGGAAAAATTGGTTTTGACTAATTTTGTACTTCAGAGAGAAGGAGAAGCAATTCCTATTTGCCAGAATGTCCTGGTTTGGTTTTTATAATATTGTAAACAGTTTTAATGAAAGTAAAATGCTTAGATATGAGTGAAGAATACTGAAAGACTCACTCTGCATTTTTTGAATGTTAGTTCAACAAGATTTTTGAGATTTTGTTTTGGTCCTGAGCTGGGACAGAAGGAGAAGTATGTAATCATCCAAGCTCTGCAGACTGGGGGATGTTTCCTGCCTGGGGGAAAGCTCCATTGTCAAGGTAGGTGCGGAAAAACCAAGCAGCATCAACATTCACTCTCCTGATGGTGTTTTGACCCAGGTTGACCAGGACCCCTGTTCCTGGTCAGCTTAAAAGATATGGCAGAATCAGCTGGACAGGCTTTTAACCCACATTTTCTGCTGGAACATGTCATGTATGGAGCTGTAACAGACAATATGTTAGGAAAACATTTTTTAGAGTGCTCTACCTCATAGGCATAGAACCCCTGATATTATTTGAGGAATGCATCATATGCTATGAAATGTACCCTGAGGCAAAATCCAAGTATTAAAATCCTCTTTTTACATATGGGGAAGTGAGACCAGAGTAGTACAGTGATTTGTGTAAGAGCATATGGCTAGTCAGTGATGGAGCTGAGGACTGAACCTGGCCTCCTACAGACACTGCAAGTACAGGGCTGCCTTTTCTACCCATCTCACTCTCAGATAGCCTCTTCACGTGGTTTGGACATCACAATAAATGTCACATGTAACACTTAATTGACATCTGATAAATTTTCTACTTGGAGTGGGATTATGTGAGAATACAGAGGAGGATTGAGTATCTTCAGCAGCTTTATTAACTGTGTAGTAAAACGTATAAGCAGCAGACAAATTGCATTTGCAGGTACTTCTGATTGAGAGATGGAGCTTTTGCCAGAGTATTTAACACCCAAGACCCTGGGATATTAGGAGCAATCGTCAGGGAAATTGTGAAATGGGACCAAAGCAGCAATTTGGTCCCAATATTGGGACCGTGCAGAGACCATGCTAAGGAAATGTGAGCTGCTTTGATAGAAAATACCTGTGAGGATGTTTAGCAAGATGGCAGATCCAGGCTCTGCACAGCATTGCGTGGTGGGAGGCCGAGAGACAATGGGCATAAGCTGAAACAGGGCAAGTTCAGACTGGATATGAGGATAAACTTTTGGGGACAGTGAAACACAGCAACAGGTTACCTGTACAGGCTGTGTTGCCTCCATCCTTGGAGATTTTCAAGACATGACTAGGTAAAGCCCTGAGCAACCTGGTCTCATCTCACAGTTGATCCTGCTGTGAGCAGCAGGGTGCTGAGTTGTCCTATCATTCTATGGAAATGGGACTCACTTCACCCCAGAGCCCAACCCGGGACCCAGAAATGTGTTGTTCCCAATAGGAGAGTGAGGACGTACCAGGAATTATTCAGCAGCTTTTAGGATACAGGTAAAGAAACCAGGATTTGGCCTTTGCTGACCAGCTTCTCAGTATTACCAGCTAATCTTTGTTTTCCCTCCTAACCAACTTCAGGCCAAAGAAAGCCTTTGTATTTCTCTTTGTGCCTCTCCTCTTTCCCCTCCTGAATTTTGTATAAGGCCAAGAGAGCTGGACTTGAGGTCTCTTCTGAATTAGAAGAGGGTGCTCAAATGTAATGGCATATAATCATATACGTCCTTCTGTGCCAGGGTTTTGCATATTGCTTCCAAGCGCTGCTCGCTCTACTAGCAGGGCAAGATTAAATACTGTACTGATATCCCCCACGTGGCAGCATCTATGACTAGACCATCAAATCAGTCAGTGACATACCACCGGTGGAAAAACCATCAATCTGTCTCCATAGTGACACATCTCCTGCCGAGATAGTTCTGGGCAAAGCACAGCCAAGAAGCAAACTTACAAAAGGTGATGATTTTTTATGCTGCAGATGCTGTTTCTATTTGCTTTTTATGCTTTTTTGGTGTCGGTTTGTGTTTTTTTTTCAAATGGGTCTTGCTGCCATATATGTTTAGGTTATTTTTTCCTCTTTTGTGCAATAGTTTCCCTCTTGTAAAATACATCTGAGGAAACAGATGATGGGTTAGGACCAACAAAGAAAATTTTTAAAGCCTGGATCCAAGGTAACAATAATGGTACCTACACATTTCTATAATGGGGTCACTTAATGAGAAATCCCCCAGCTCCAAACTCCCAGGACTTCTATATGTGGCCAGGGTTGAAATCCAGATCTGATCTCTCCACTCTGACCTCACCTCTAATAATTAAAACCCCTTTTCTGGATTAACAAACACGCCAGTGCAAGAATCTCAGGCTCATTTTACTTTTTTTCAGACCTGTCCATATTAGCACATAACTTCTTAAAAAAATTCTAGTGTGACTTATTGTAGTATTTGGAAGTTCTGAAAAATTGCCTGCCACTAGAGGTTATTCAAATTCTGGTCTTGATGTATTAGCCTAGACAGTTTTAAAGCCATATCTACAGCAAGTAGTTAGCCATACTGCTGAACAGACATTTTTTTAAATGAACTACAAAGAATAGCCTATTGTGGTTAGCTTATTTTATTTACAGCATTTCACATGGTGTGAACATTAAAAATTTACAGAGTAATATTGATTTGCAGCTCCATCAAGCCATTTCTACCCAAACTACGGAACCAAACTGTTTAAGGAAAGGTGCCTTATTCCAATGATTATTTGTGCGGCTCCAAAGGCTGCTCTCTGCGAGGCAGCCATAAATTCACCTCCTGGCAGAAAGTTAAAGAGGAGGTGCAGAAAGTAAATAATTGCCAGGAAGCATCAGGAAAGGAGTCTTGCTAGTGCGTGTGATGCACGAGAGCTGAAGGAGACTGGTGTGTCTGATAAGGGCTTAGTTAATAGCTGTGGTTTCGGTGGGACCCGCAGCCGGCTGGGACGCAGGGTGGCACTGTTGTCAGCCGCTTGGCTGCCTCGGCAGCATTGTCCTTTTTCAGCTGGTGAGAAAAGGGGGTTTTTGTCATCGCTGTCACTCCCCAGATCAAAAAAAAAAAAAAAAAAAGCTAACAAATTTGAATAGACCAGAAAACCAATTGGTATCGGGTAATGGCACACAGCTTCGCAGTGACACTTCTGCCCGAGAAGTGAGTCTCAAAAGGGAAAAAGAAAAACAACCTCTTAAAAAGCCAGAAAGCCACAGAAGTCCAAGTAACCTTTTTTAAAAAAAAAAAAACCAACACAAATGCAAAAAGTGTGTCCTGGAAATAAAGATGCCCTTCTCAACCCCATTAATGGGAACTTAATTAGGCGTAAAATTTATGAAAGACATTGGAAACGTGATCTTTTTCCCATTAGGAGAAAACTGGGCTAGCTTCAAGTCTGTGGGAGAGCTGGGTGAGATTCGTATGTAAAAAGATACATCTCCATCAGGAAAGATATATTTGAAACATCTGGTAAAGTTCTTTGGCCAGCGATGTGTACGTCTTGAAAAATATATAGAGAATCCTTTTGGTCCCCTCTGTACTAGACATGTGGAATTAAACTGTATTTCATGCAGATGTTATAAACTAGATTATTCAGCTTTCAGTCTCTCTGCTTACAAGTTCTGCTCACATTTTGGAACTAAATTGCCAGAATTTCGAAAGAAATTGCAGCGGTGGGATGACCAGGCTTCACTTGTCAAGACAAAGGAGATGAAAATCCAGATATTTTGGAAGTACTAATCTAGTTCTGCTGCTGTTAGCTCTTTTTTTTACACTGCTATAACCCAAACAATTCTAAAGTAAAATGTTTAGATTTGCACCAGTGCAAGTTACAGCAGGATCGAATTCATCTTAATTCATTTAACTGATGGCTTATATTAACTCACCAGCATAGTAAGGGCCAGAGTCACAGTTAAGGCATTTGAAAACATCCAGAGTGGAGGAGAAGAAATAAAGATAGTATTTGGTAGCTCAGTCTAATACTTCTGAAAACATCACATCACAAGAAGATCTGGTAAGAGCCGATGAAACTTCGCTTGAAGTTTGTGGGTCAAATCCAGCGAAGAACTGGATGATGGTGTATGTCACACAGCAGCTGTGAGGAGGTGAAAAGAGATTTCTGAGTAATTTACAGTAATGTGAACACATAGATTTCTCACTGGAAGGGCAAGGAGCAACAAAAAAGGACAAAGGCGGTATCTGATGTCCACGGCACCACCTCCCACTTGCATGGGTTGGCTGTGGGGGTCTGCCATTGCGCCAGGGGGGACACATCATGGAGGGGTTAGGTGCTGCGGTCTGTAGAAAAGGCAACAGGCAGGAGACAAAGTTAGGGGTGCTTTACAATAGTCTGTTGTCGGTCTGTTCAGAGGCCTTTGTCCAGTGTCTAAATTAGTCAGTGTGTTACTCAGCAGCTTATGGCCAGATCTGAAGACACTTAGGCTCTACGAGTAAATGTAGGTGATTGAGTCCATCAGTATAATCCATTACCTTCCCCAGCCTAATCTTTTAAGTCTCTGGTAATTTTTTTTCATTGGCGAAGTAACTTCAGCACCTGCAGTTTTGCTCTAGAGGATATATAAGGAAGGAGAATTGTCCCTGTGAACACAGAATTGCTTTGGTCCATAAAATGGGGCATCCCAGGAAGGATTTATTATTTGTAATGGTCTTATAAGTGATAGTGAGATAAAAGCAATGTGAGATTTGAAACAACATGAGTGTTTTAAGGAGAGATCTGAGTGACAGGACATAGTAAAATACCTTTCTTCCCTCTGCTGGCATTTCAGTATGTCCACTGAATCAAAAAAGCTTGACACTGGCGGAAAGAAAGGAAAGGAAAGGAAAGGATAAGAACTCAGTCATAGTCTAGTTATACTGCTGTCAAAATTAATGCCAGAGATCCTGTTCATCTTTATCAGGCAGAATCAGCCCTCCTAGTGAGACTATGCTATGGGTCTGGGGCTTGTTTGTAATCCCACTTCCAAAGGAGTGAAGTGGGGCTGCTTCATTGAAATGCAGGCCATGTCACTGGGAAAATTATGCAGGAGGGAGTTGCATCTCTTCCTGATTCCAGTTCTGTATCTTTTACAAAGATCTCTCTTAATGGTACAGTTCTGTGTTACCTTGTCATACAAACCACTGAAGGAAGGGGGGGGAGGAAAGCAATTCATTCTACAGAAGTAGGTCCACTAGAGAGGTATTTAGGTTTTATAAATAGGCCTATAAATAATACATTTCTATTTCTGCTGGTTTTATTGCTATTGATATGCAATATAGTCCTCTGGGCTTAAATCTGCAGATATTTTTATTACTTGAGGTCATTGCCGTGTTGCATTGTACAAATAGCACACTGCATTCACATCAGCAAATGTTTATTTTTGCATGCCTCAGTGGCTGTCTTGAAAAGGTGATGCATCGGGTGTTATCCATCTCTTCTACCTGTCCTTAAATTTTGCTAAGTGCATACTTTTATGGATCAGTTGAAAAGCCCCAATTACTCTGTAATTTAAGATTTTATGCCTGAATGCGGGATGTCATCCTAATAAGTGTGGTGGTGTGTGCATGTGTGTGAGGAGGTATAAAAGCAAATAATGCTTTGTTTCTCTGATGGGCTTCTGTGACTATTTCGTGATACTGTCTGCACCTTTGCTAATTGAATAAGGATTATTTTGGAATGAGGAAAGCGGTAGCGGCTGAATAAGATTCAGTCAGTGCAATTAAAATGTTAACACAGATTGCTGTTAAAGAGGCAATTCCGTTTTTCTCAATGTATGTAGAAAGAGCAGAGATGAGTCATAGGTGGTCAGCTGCTGGGTTTTATTCTCTTCCAGTTTACAGTGTGGCATACCACTAGTCTGCAATAATTACCTCTTTGAAGCTTACTTTAATTGTATTGTTATATATGTCAAATCATCAAATGAGACCTGAGACTGCTTGCCTGCTGCTGTGTAACGACCCAGCAAAAACTTGCAATCTCCATTAAGATATTTGTGTGCTGGTTTCCGAATTTTGCCATGTGCTGGCTTGTATATGCACAAACAGCCACGCTGTAAAATCACACTGAAGGTACGGTGCTTGAACGTTTGTCGTGCAGTAAAATCATGCAGGCACGTCTGTGTTCCCCCCAGGTGCTGAGTCTGAGCCAGACTGGAGCTGGGGTGCAAGCCTGCGTATTAGACACCCCAAGCTATAGTGGCATCATAGAAGCAAAGAGCAAGGCTGCAGCTGAATCTGGCTCTTCCAAAGCCATCCAGTGCCCATGCCTAGAGGGTGATGGAAACCGAAGAGATGTGCCAGTGCAGGCCATAAAGCACTGAGACTGCATGGCCATTTCCAAGCAATGTCTAATGAAATGAAAAGCTCTTCCCTTTTCCCTTGTCATCACTTCTGTCACATCATCCCGCAGAGATCAACCCCTAGCTCACAGAAAGGCTTTCTCCTAAAATATATTAACCTTAGCTCTCTCTTGTGTCACTACTCTAATTGAGACTTAATGTATTTACTTCTGCTTTTGTCACCCTCCCTCCCGCTCCCCTTTTATTGGCACCGTGTTGTATTAGCATCCATAAGCATATGCCCTTTCCTGCACATGTCAGATGGGCAGAGTGCTGTCAGTAAGACCTATCATTTATCCAGTGGTGTTCTGGATCATTAGCACAGTGTTGCAGTTTCACCCTCCATCCTGGTGCTTTCCCTTAAGTAGATTTCACTGCATAAGTCTCATTTTCAAAACGATGGCTTAAGTGCACATGTTAATTGCAAGATTTAATTACATGGCGGTGAAGTTGTGAAATTTTCCTCCTAATTAACAAGGAAAAACTTGGCGCGGGAGAAAGAGTATAATGGGGAAACGCCTTTTGCATTTCATCATTAACGATTCTCGCACATGGTTGTCGCAGGGGTGTGTGCCCTGGCTCATTGACTTCCCTGGGAGAGGATGGATTAGGTGCAGGTGAAGGCCAAGAGGTCCACAGCCAGACACCTGCAAGGAAAACGGTGGTGTGGGAGCTGGAGGGGAGCAGGAGCATTGGCATTACAAGAGAAATATCCAGAGAGTTTCAGGGAGCTTCTTTTCACAGGCACATTGACCTGCAGCAAGCAGGGTGAGCCCAAATCAATTTTATACTGAGATTTCCTTCCAAATTGGTATCTAGACATTCGGTTCAGATTCATATCCAGTCTCCAGGAACTGCATCCCAGCATTAGATGGGAATTAGAGACTCAGACAAAAAAATGCTTCTTCCACTAGATGAGAAGCTGTTTCTATTTCCATAGATATGCCTGCCTGCCTCCTAATGTGCCTTTCGAAGGTGGGACACCTGTTTTTTCTCATCTTGGGTTTTTCTTTTTCTTTTTTTTTTTCTCCTTTTTTCTTTTCTTGTTCCAGTAGCCAGTTCAAATATTTAGCCTTTCTGTTAACTCTCCTTTCTCTTTGCTTTCCCCAGAATAGACTCTGAGAGAAGCTCTGCTGGCTGGCAGTGTGAACAGAGCCAATGTCAGTACCAGGGAATTGGAAATGAGAGTATTAGACAGTTAATGTCTTCTTTTGGGCAAGGCTTTCTCACAAGCCTGTCCTGATCGAGCTGAAAGGGTACAACGGTCACAGTTCACATCAAGTCTGCATCCCCCCTCTGCCTATAGCTTGTTCTCCTTTCTGTAAGCCTTTGTCATCACATTATGTCATGTTTTTATTTTATCTTATTGCCTCTGGTGCTAAATGCCTGAAGTTCTCTGGCTTTTGAAGCAGTCTGCTCTTCCTGGCAGCCTTGGCTCCTTGCACCCAGGTCATGCCTCCCAGGGCTCCCATTTCCCACTCGTCAGTGGAAGAGTCTCCAAAGTCCTGGCAATCACCTTTCAGGGAGGGAAGGATAGCGCTGGGAATCCCTGGGAGACTGGATAGCAGGAGGGTCAGGGCAACAAGTTACAGCTCTTTCTTTTGCAGGAGCTCAGTGTAGTGGAATTAATCTTGTGTAATTTTGGAGAACCCATACCAGTAGATATTGCAGTGTTTCAGGATTTCCAGATAATTGGTTTGAACACAATTGAAAAGTCATATTTCTAGAAAATAAAAATATTTTATTCTTCTTTTGTATATCTTTTAAATCAGAAATTGCATTGCAGTTCATAATGCAACATCTCTTCTGAAATTAGGATTTGAATTTTTGAGTTTGACCTTATAAAAAAAGGGGTTTTGTTGTTTTTTCTTTCTTTCCAGGTGAAATTTTGTGGAATTCAACACACTCCCATGGAAAGTTTTGGGACTAGAAGTGTATTTTTTTCATTCACCATGCAGTCACCTTATCTGACATTAGAATTTCACATGCTTTTTCTTTAGGGCACACTGAATGGATACATAATTCTGTACTCTCAGACTTCAGATAATGAATAATCATATTCACGGATCAACCTAATTAGGTAGCAGAGAGCATTGCCTACAACACAGTGAAAAAGTATATATATTCACAGCTAGACAACTGTTCATTAGGGGCCTGACCTTGCAGCCATTATTCATGTTGAGTGGTACTCACTTATAGGAGATACTCCTATTGTCTTCAGCATGCATATTACTACATAAAATATCATCTGCCAATGTTATGACTTCCTTAACATCCCAATATTTTCTACCTGAAATGACACCTGGTGTAAATTATGCAAGCAAATTTTTGAAGAGAAGGTAGTGTTGGCAGCGGTGCTGTGCATTTCATTGCATCTCTAGGAAAAATCCCTCCTGACGCATCAAGCCAGTTACCACCCCACAGCTGAGATAATCCTAACTGGCCTTGAGTATGCTCCTAGTCTGTTGCTGTGTGATTTAAACTTTGTTTACTTAACCCTCTTGAGGAAATCTGTCTGACTTGGTGCTGCAGAGCAGCAGAAGGACATGGTCAGTAGACCACACTCCAGCTGACGGGGCAGTTACCAGCAGCTGGGGGCCCATTAACATATTAAAATGCACTAATGAAATTGCAAGCCGTTGTTTCACCAGTCCCTCAGGGATGAATGGATTTGAATTGCAGATTCTTGTTTTCCTTCTCTGGGGCTCTCTGCATTTTTCTGTCCATTTTCCAACCTTTTAGCCAGGAGGTCTAAGTCCCTCTCAGACCTAGCCTGCTGAACCTGAGTTCCGCGTGTGCCCCACACACTGGCTGCGTGCCACACAACCCTGCGTTCATACCAGCCTCTGGCAAGGGATGGCTGGGAGCAAACGGGTGCCGCCAAACCAGTTCATACACCCATTTCTGCCTGTCCACTTTCCCTTGGGAATGGACAGGGAACGGGCTGCATTATTTGGCCAGCTCCCTCCTTGCTGTGCTGATGGTTAGCCATTCCTCTGCTGCAGTAGAGAATAAGCAGAAGCTATTCATCATCAGGCACCCATGTAACAGATCATCACATTATTTTTTATTTCCCAGAGAATCCATTTGATGGCAGAAGGAGTGTTTGGAGGCTTCTTTCTCAGAGAGCATACCCAGGTGAGGGGTCAGTCTAACATGGAAGAAGAAGTTGTGTTTCACGGACAGATAATCCACCTGAAGGCTTGGGATATCCAGATTTTCTCCTCACTTTGCTGCAGACTGCCTGCAGGACCTTGAGAATATAATTTATTTCCTGTCCCTGCCTCAGTCCCCTGTGACATGCTGGAGACCCGTATGCCCTGACAGAATATTTGCTGCCCTTTCTGTGCTCTGACTTGCCCATTTAAGAGAAGTTTTTCAGGGGCAAGGCTATTTTCTAGTGCTGTACTGCTTTGTAAAAAAAAGGGGTAATTCCCTGCTCGCCTAAGCTGGGAAGTGAGAAATGAGTGATCTTTTCATTGCAACAGGGTAAAACTCAACTGCCCGTGCTACCTCTTGATTGCCACACTGTGTCCGACCCCATTTGTGCATCCAGCACCGGCACAGCCAGACCCCTGCCTTGCCTTGCTCTGCAAGCACCGCTGTACCACAGACAATAATAACAAGGCAGCCCTTGTATTTGTTTAATGCTTTGCTGTGTGACAGCTTTTCGATATGGGTAAGGTTCATGCAAGAAGCGGAGGTAATGAGCTTGTGTATTGGCTTAATACATCAGGCAACAACATTCGTACATACAAGGCACCTTCTAACTACTGTGAGGGGTTTGTGAGCAGCAAAGATGCTATCTGTTGCCAGGAAAGGAGGCTGTTTTTAATATGTGAGGCATGTGTTGCTGTCAGGTTTTGTCAAAGAAAGGATGGCTTATCTTATCTTGTGATCGGGCAGCTCTGAATACAACTATGGACACAGTGCAGTGACACGGGGAGGTGAGCTCCAGAAACAGCCTTTACAGGTAGAGTGGATGTAAGGATTTTGTGCCTAGCAGGTCCTCTTCCCTCTCCTCTTTCTCCAGTGAGGAGCTGCCCTGACAAATATGTTAAAGCTGTTTCTTCTTCAGCTCTATGGGGATGCAGAGGATTTGGCACACAGCTGTTGAGCATACATGTAGGGCCAGGGTGAGCAGACAGCAGGTAACAGGGCCCGTGGCTGGAGAGAGGTGACACTGTACCAGCTCCCATGCCCCTGGAAAGCTCTCACTAGCCACTGGTGTGGTTCAGGTTTCTGTTGTGTCTGATGAGAGCAAGAGCAGAAACACATTCCCGCAGTACAGAAGTTATACAGACAGGGCTCTGCGCTCAGACAGGCGCTTTCAAGCCCGTCAATGTCCGTGTTACTGCTGGAAGTTTGGCGATTGAGTATTCCTCTTCTTGCTTTTGCCAATATCAGTCCACGTACACCAGGGCTCTTACTCTGTTTCATGGGGAATCAGGCGAGTCCTTTGGGCCTGATGACGGTAGAAGATGATCTCACTAAACTGGAAGTGATCAGGAGATCAGTAACATATTGATACTCTGTTAAAATGAATCTGGTCTGTATGGGTGAGGCATCTATTCAGAAGTTCACTGAAGCAGTGGAAATCTGCATTTGATTTGAGAGGATTGGGCTGTCAAGATGCAGCTGATCCTGGCCAGGATCCTAACGTTGTCCCAGTCTCTAAAGTCAAGCTGATCTCGAGTAATGTGATATTCTCAGTATCTTTTCTCTTGTAATTGTTAACTCTTTTACAGGCTTTCTCTTCTCTCCATTACACATAAGCGCCAGGTCTGTCTGAACCCGTGCAGAGCCCAGGGTAAGGCCCTGATGTCTGCGTGGGGATGGAGACCCAAGGGCAGCCCAGCACTGCCCCATCCCCAGCCAGCTGCCCCTCTCCACCGTGCAACCTGCTGTGCCCAGCACCGGGGCTAAGCTCTTAGCAGCTTTCAGACGCTCCTTTCTCATGTTGAGAGGGAGACAGAAAGTGATTGCGAGAATTATCTCAGCCCCATTCATCTGAGAAGGGCCCTCTGTCAGGGTTGTGATTTTCCTGATTCCTTTTCCATAGTGCTGGCAAAGATACAAAAGCAAAAAAACCACAGGAAAGCTCCCAGTGTAAAAAGAGCTGTTGCTGTACAGCAGTCCTGTGATGACTTATTGCCAACAGACATGTGAGTTTACTATAGATCTACTTTAGGTCATAAGTGCAAAAACATATCTCGTTAATATTTAAAGATGCTTAGCACAAAAGCATGCATAATTAAACAGTGCATCAGAGCTGATAATTCCAAATAATTTGTCTTCTGAAAAGAGATTTTTGTCATTTGTTAAACTGGTTTGAAATCGGCAGCTTAGCAGCAGGAGTATGTTTGCATTACAAAATGAATAATTTTAAATGTTGGGCTCTGTCCATCCTCTCTGAGAAGAAAGAGAGACATGGCACGAGGGAGGGTTTTTAAAAATGCACATAGGTGTGGATTCAGCATTGCACAAAGCTCTGTGTCTGTCTGAGATATATGTCTCATTTTTAAAAGCAAAACTGTATTCCTACCAGGAGTAGCCTTTCTTTCTCTCCCAGGATATTTTCGTGTTCCATGAGGACCTCATTGATATTAACCATGTCTTTCTCTAGATAACTCAATAGGGAAGGTATGCCTGTAATAAGAATGATCTATTAGTTAGTAAAATAAGTGACATACAAGACAAATATGAAAAAATTAATGGTGTCAGGTACAAGATACAATATACTGTGAGCTTTTCATTACATCCAAAAGGCTATCTGAGCACATTTTCTGCCTGGATGCTAAAAATCTATGAGGAAAGAAAATGTGCTTATGATCCATTGCAAATCATGCTTTTCAGAAGTGCCAAAATACAAATTGATGTGTGACCACAGCTATTCTTTAATTTAATATAAGATGAAAAATTAAATGGCAAATGTTCAGGGCACACTCAGATCATTGATCACACAGGAGAGTTATTTACAAGGCAAATCTAAAAAACCTATTTTACAGGTCCCATTGAAGGTATTTCTAAAAGTTACTGAAGTTGTCAGGGTCTTGTTCACCTGTGACAGTAGTGGGAGAACAAATCTCTGCAGACACAGCTCTGCTGCGGTGAAGCTGCATTTGCTGTTATTAACTCAGGACCTGGAGCTTTTGGCTTAACTCCCTACCACAGATGTATTTTCTATTTAGACTAGTTGGGAGGAGGTAGGGTAGGTGCATTGGAAACTGTCACATATTAATGTCTTACACAGTGCCGTGTTTTATGTAACAGTCCAGCACTTCATTGTTAATAGGAGTATGAACAAAAGACTGAACTGTGTGTGACGGGTCCTACTCTGAAGTGGCCAACACCAGTAGTGGAGGAAGGAGACAGTAGGAATTTGCTCTCATAGCTGGAGAATGAAGCACAGAGAGGTGTATTCAGATGGTATGTCCTGGATGTGGTGGCATCCAGAGTGGATTTACGATGGATACAGGTATCCAAATTCAATTGATCACAAGTGAGCATCTGTCAGGACTGCTGTACCCTGACTTACCTGGGAGTCAGAGGAGAGAGATGAGCAGCAACATCACAGCTGCCTGTGAGGGCTGACTGGTGTTACACCTGACTCTCCTCTGGCTGTATTGGGACCCCTCAGTATGAAAGCAATCCAAATAGCTCATCATTTTCTTGAATTTAAACATCCCAGTTATCTGTCTGCATATAGCCCAGAGAGACATTAAGGCCAGCTCATGAAATATATTTAGTTAAATAACTAGTACTTGCATGCATGCATAATTTAAAAAAAAAAAGAAAAAAAAAAAGAAGGGAATTTACTATGTCTGACTTGGCCTCTTTGGCACCAGAAGAGCAGATGAGTAGTTCAAAGCAGCCGATGCTGAGGCCCCTATATCTGTGCTATATTTGATTCAGGGATTTTACTTTGTGCTAAATTTTGTCTGGTCCCAACGGTTGAACATCCTCACCAGACCTGTGATTCAAGGCTACCCAAAGGACTACGTGCTGGTACAAGATGCCCCATCACGGAGTACATCAGTAGCACACGTGGAAGACAGCTTTTCTCCAGAAGGAATCTAATGTGCACGAATCAAAACTGCTTTGTGAACCGAACCAGCCTGTAGTAAGCAGGGCCAAACAGGGGATTCACTGCAAAACAGCAGCATTGCTCAGAGCTCACCACTGATGCAGACACAGCCTGGTGCCTGAACTTCAGCATCTGGGCATGGGGAGCTGTGCATGGATGGTAAGGAAACCTGTGTGACTGAATATGTAACTTTTTGGCTCTACCACAAAACTGCACTGGTCCCAAATATATACTATCTGAATTTTAACTTGTGAAGAATATGCGTTTTATATATTGTCTATGAGGAAGAGACAAGGCTTTCCCATCCAGCCACTGCAATTCTCCTCTAATTCCCTGTCTCTTGTCTTTATAAGTTGGATGCTCTGGGAAGCCAATGACTAGTTTGACTGCTAATAAGGCCCTTAAGACTGGCCACGAGGGGATAATCAAAGGCTGCATAATGTGGCATGTACTTCTTCTCTCTTAGAGCTGACGATATTCTTCCACTAGCAAGTCACAGAATAATGATGATGCTATTAGTGGGACCACTGAGTTTGTTTCTTTGATATCAATTTCTGCTTTTTTGAGGGCAATGGCCTGCATTGACTACATAATGCCAGAGAGAGACAACTTCCTGCTATTTTGCAAAAACTAAATATGAATACTAGGAATTCAACCTTTTGGCCTCCTTAGAGGGAAGGCTAAAGACAGCTTTCTCAATCAGATTTTGGCGCAGCATCTCTTCAATGCATACTTAGCCTCCGTGGAAGAACAGGATAAAATATACCTCCTGGTCATACTCCATGTCTGTCAAAAGCTGTGGAAAAGGGACTACGAGGGAGAAAACATAAAAGCATCTTTGTCCCCTTGCCACCAAATATTTTAGACTGAGCAAGGATATGGGCAATCCAGAATGCCCCACAATTCCAGTTTGTGCCTTGGCTTAGTAATTATTGGGAAAGTATAAGCTTTGAATCTAGACTTAAATTTCAGTTTTCTCAAATAAAAAGATTTTGCTTCCACTCTTTCTCCATTGTTCTTAACTTGGGATGCTGCCAAAATGTCAGTATTACCGTCACACTGAAAGAGCCCTGGATCTCCTCTTGAAAACCACAGACCTGCATTCCATAGGTATTAATGAGATTCATCATTATTATCCTGCAAATTCTCCCTGGACATTGGTATAAAACATAGCATCATGGTGTTACATTTCATGTTAAGGTATGGCCATAGGGTCCTCAGGAGATGTCAGATGTATATGTGTCCAAGCTGGATATTCTCATTTCTGTTTGTATCCCCCATTCTTTTTTTTTTTCCCCTAGTAAAAAAAAAACTTGAACCGGGTTCTTGAGACAGTACTAGGGATATACAGGGAGGCCATAGGACAGCTATTGAGCTTTCATGAGTCAGCTACTTCTTCAGACTCTGGGAGTGGGATACAGCTTCAGATTAAGACACTTGAACATAGGTGTATGTCCTTGTAGATGCCAGCTTGTGAGCTAGGCATCTAAACACCTGTTACAGTCAGCAGAACCTCACTTTAGTTCCCTTCTGGGATGACCTAAAACGTCTGCTTAGCCTCCAGTTGCTGCTACAGAAAAAGGTAGATCCTTTTTCTTATCTACCCCTGCAGATGTCTTGGGTATCTTAGGATGTCTGAAGTGATGCTAGACATTCATATTTAGGGAACTGTGTCCCCCTGCTACCCAGATATTGCTAATGAATGTTCAGATGCTTACAAGTAGACACATGTATTTACATGTCCTAATCTGAAATTGAATCTCAGATACATAATTGTTGTTTGGTTTTGCCTGCTTCCATCCCACCCTGGTGTGGACAGATCTCTCTTGCTTCAGCCTTCCCCTAAAGCTGTTTCTTCAAGCCTGCACTGGGTAGAAAGGCAAGGCAGTAAACTGAGGCTATGGACTGATGATCATTTATGACGATTCACTGCTTTTCAGCTGCTCGTGCCTGGCTGGAGGGCTGAGGCAGTGGGAGGAGAGCATATGGGCACTGTGAGGCCACTGCTGCCTTAAAGAATACCAGGTTTGCTTAAACCAGTCAAGGGATTAGCAGTTCATGCTCAGAATTACAGTATCTCTGGCGAGAGGAGTATAATTGATTCAAACATGCCAATTTGCCTGCAAGGAATTGTCTTAACATACCACTAAGTGATGCAGTTAAATGTTTTCTCTCTTCTGCTTTTGCAGCTGCCTCTTGGTTCCTCTTCTCCACCCAGCTCATGGGTGCCGAGGGTGAGCATGGACCAGCTGAGCTGTTCTGGCAGTGTTTCCTCCTGGTTGCTCTCCTTTGGGTGTCCCTTGGCAATGGGACTGAGGGTGTCTCATGGTTTAAGCCCAGCCAGCAACTAAGCACCACCCGGCTGCTCACTCATTCCTCCCTGCTGCAGTGGGATGGGGAGGAGAATCAGAAGAAAAAGGTAAAACCTCGGGGGTTGAGATAAGGACAGTTTAATAGGACAACAAAAGGAAAGAAGAAGTAATAATAACAATAATACTAATAAAAGAATGTACAAAGCAAGTGATGCACCATGCAGTTGCTCACCACCCGGAACCTGATGCTCAGCCCATTCCCAGGCTGTGATCCCTCCTCCCCCCAGCCAGCTCCCCCAGTTATATATCGAGCATGACATCATACGGTACAGAATATCCCCTTGGCTAGTTGGAGTCAGCTGTCCTGGCTGTGCCCCCTCCTAGCTTCTTGTAAAAATTAACTCAATCCCAGCTGAACCCAGGACAGGGTCTTGTCCTAACCTGGGCTTTGTGTGTAACCAAGCACTTTCTTGGCACTGAAGAGAGAGTCAGCACTGTGCAAGCACAGGGGCAGTTATGATGCCCGCTGTGAAAAATCACAGTCTAACTAATGCTAGAAATAAATTACTAACAGTTAACAACCTTTCCTCTCACCACCCTCTCCTCCCTTAGAGACTCACTGAATCACACTGTCCAAGGCCAGAAGGAGTCATTTCACCACCCACAGAGACCTGCAGAGCTTTGCAGGCCATCTGTTTCTGCTCAGTTAACCCTGCACTGACCCAGCTAAGCTGTGCGTGGCTCAAGCACATCTGCCTGCACCCAGCCATGACCCCAAGGGCAGGTCCAGGCGGTGCAGACATCCAGCTGATCCTCCTGAGGAATGCCTCCCCTTCCCTGTGGTGATGTGCCTGGGCCTCCGTGGGTTTTACCTATCAATAACCCCTGTGAGGCTGAGCTGGCCAAGCAGAGGCTTTGTCATGGGGCAATGCCTTGTTGCCAGTCTCTCTGAGAAATAAAAGTGTGTGGAAAGAGTGGATAAAAGAGCATCCAGGAGAGGAATATTTTTGTACATACTATACGTTTTCTAACCTAGATGATGCTTTCAGCCTGTTGCCAAAATCTACTTAACACGTTGCACTAAACTTCAGCTCCCAGATTGCAAAAAGTCTCACTCTGGGCTGCTATTACCGTCTCCTCCACAGTGAAATATTCTGCATGATTTAGTTGGCAAAGCACCGAGAAAGAATACTACAGGTTGGGACAATTTTTATTCCAGAGTTTACCTATCTAAAATGATTAATGCATGCTTAATAACTTCAAAGATTTCCCATCTCTTCAGAAGGAGGGGGTTTCTTCAAAGCTTTCAAACAGAGAGTCTCCCTTTCGAATTGATGAAGGCATGGTCCCAGTGGAGATTTTACATTGCCAGTATGTACTCCTTCAAAGATTTCATTGTTGGCATGCTGTATTTGAAGATTTCCTGCCCTCTGTTACCCGTTCATTTCATTTTTCAAAAAAAGAAAAAGAAAAAGAACAAGAAAATCATATCATTGGGGTCTCCTTCAAAGCAATTTCATGTAACACCCCTGAACCCTGGAGAGGAACAGCACACACCAAATTTAGGGGTTTGCTGTAGTGTAATTAGCATCTCTGAGGAAAAGAGCTGCCCTTTTCTAGAAGATTTGTTTTTCTTACTGGGAACTGTCTTTGATGTGCTTTGATTCAATTGCCAGATCATTTTTCAGATTAAATGCTGAACAATAAGTAATTCTTCAGCAAGTTCATCATTCGACTGGAAGGTTTTTGGATCAAGGAGACACCCACTCATAAGTCTAGAAGGATTTAAAGGTGCTTGCAAGAATATCAAAGCAAAAACTTCTAGGATTTTTTGAAGCAAAGGAAAATGCTTACCACACGGAGTTGCTAGGACTGTAGGAATAGCAACTAAATTGTTGTTTCCTAGCTGTTTGTGGAAAAAGATGTACGATAATATATTAACTCCTGGAATGCATATTTTAAAAGTTTGCAAGAACTGCAAAAATTTATAGCTGCTTCACTTCCACTACTTGGTCCTATCAATACAGTTTAAAGTAGATCTGAGAAAGATATAATTCTTCTAATGGTTTAATCAATTTACGAACACTGCTTTTACTCCTATTTTCCCCTGTGTAATAAATTGTTAATTAATGTGTGTCAGAAACACATGAAAAAAAAGTCCCAGCCTGTATGGGCTGCTGAGAAAAGGAGGTTATTTCTGAAACTGTACATAAATCTGTGCAAACTGGTAGAGCTGAGATTCCAAAGCTTACTCAGAGGTGTCCACATCCCAAATAAACAGTAGCGCTCTGTTGTTCCAAATGCCTATTCTTTCTAGTTGTCCTTTGTTTTGCCCAGTGAATGCATTCATCAGCTCTTCATGGCTCAGTAATTCATGAAATTCTCTTTCCATTAAAAATAAATACTGCATTTTATATCCTTGAGATGGACCCCATATTTGATTGTCTTTTCCATAGCAGTGTATATTGAAAACTATAAAATTATAATACAACTATTAATCCGCTGTATCTGCTTGTACCTAATTTTTATTAAAAATGTATTGTGCTCCAGCTGGCTCATAAATTACAATGCGGTTGAAAAGGCTCCAGTTGGATTACTTCTGAAGTAGAACATATTGAAATAAAGAAAGGCTTACTGATTAATATTTTGACTTTATATACAGTGTTACTAAGGTAGCAGCTTGATTACCATAGAAAAGAATTTGTAGTTAACTATATTGCAGATCTGGTGAATGTAACAATGTGAAACTTGTGGAAAGTGGCATTTACCAAAGAAACCACATTATCATCACTGATCAAATCTTTCCTGTCAACTTCTCCTTTTATGAATGACTATGAAACCTACTTTGTTTCAACAGTAAATTAATACATTTTATAGGAACGTGGCAGAATCTGGAATCACATACCATCTGTTCTCTGTCTCCCAATTGCTACCACTGATTGTTTTTTATATCCCTTCTAAAAAATGCCTAGAAATAGCTGAAATAGCTTTGTCTTTAGTTTTAATACCATGAGAAGCAAAACTGCTTAATTATGTCTCATTTGGGAAGTAATGGGAAAGAAGAAATGAGGATATTTGGCTTAGAAATAACTAGGGGCCTCCTTTCCCCTTTTGTATGCTTAACAGTCAACACAATTTTGGGGGTAGAATTTACACATTAAAAAAGCACCCCATGGAACTCACTAAGTGAACTGAGAAATTTCAGCTGAAAGCTGCATTATTCCAATTCGTACTTGCTGCCTAACACCGAAAACACAAGTTAAACTCACATGATGCACCCAGTTGTTAAACTGGAGGCTGTGACTGCTCAGGGGTGGCAGAAGCTCGCTGAAGAAATGAGCTGCTTTCTATAGGTAAATGGGCACACAGGCACTTGGACTACAGCCCTCATGAAGCCTGGTAGTTCCATTTCCATTCTGAAACAATTTGATTTCAGGCTTTTTTTTTTTTTTCCATCAAAAAGGTCAGTTTCCAATACAGCCCTTTGCATTTTTTGTGTGTCTCTCATCTTCTCTCATTCTTTCTCACACATGCACACCAGGCTATGCTCCTTTTTTATCGATAAGATGACAGAGAAGGTGAATTTTCTCTTACATTTGTGAGTTAAATGAGAATAAAGCCCCTTTATTGTATGTACTTTGTTCCTGAAGTTTTGCCAAGAATAATGTTGGCTTTATTAGCTGTGTAGGATTGAAGATGCTATCATGGTGTCAGACCACATACCAAGATGCAGGACTGCATATGTTTTGAATTTTTCCAGTTATTTGTCTTGTCCTTTTTGGTCAGCCAAAGACTCATGAGAATACCATCAAGCAATGAAACACAAATGGAGTATTGGAAACAGCAGTGGCAGCTGCATAACATAGAAAGAAAAGATTACTTAATGGCTGCCTTCCACAATTTTCTGGGCCAGCCATACAAGGAGATTTACATATGCTCTCTTTAAGATGTCAGTGTAAGAACATAAGCATTATCCTTGATGTACCATAATGCTGACTGACAAGATATACACATGATAAGACTACTTGAGAGAGTAAAGTGGTATTTCTTTTGATCACAGGTATTTACAGTCATATGTAAAACCCAATTCATTCCCTTCTTTATCTGATAGCAAAGAGGCAGGACACGGGATTTAATACAGAGTGATTACAGGGTAGTGAAATAAATAAAAATAACCAGAGGCATTTTGATGCCCTGCAGTATACACAACCTTTCTGCCCACTTTGATAGACAGGCTCCCAACGATTTGGTTGATCTGTACACATGGCACTGGATGAGACACCCCAGACAGGGTATGGTCTCGTATCACATCTGAGCTTGAAAAAAGTAATTTCTTTGCATTTGTGAGTATTTACCATTTTTTTTCTGCATCATATTCCTTTTTTACAGGCAATTCCTCTGCAGTTTCAGTCCTCGGTGGCTAAGAGTGTCTGAACAATAGCTGACTATGGCATCTTCACTCATGTCTGCACAAAGTTCTTTCTAGTTCTGAGGCTATGCAAATGAAGAGCAAACAGACATGTATCAATTAATATGAGACACTGTCACTACAGCAAATCCAACTAAGTGAGGCTATTTGAGAAAAACATTAAGAAAACAATTCCAATGATGGGAACCATTGGTTTTTCATTCCCTTCAGAATTTTCACTCCAGCGTCGCCCTCCTGCCTTTGCTTTCTTTCTCTGGCCAAAAGAGGAACAATGAGGGATTAAAATTGATATTAAGTTAATTTTTAAATGTTTAATTTTCTTGAAATTGAGACTTTGTCTCAGTGAATAAAAAGGGGACTACCTTTAGCTTAATATATATCACTTCAGCTTTCTAAATAGCTACTGAAAAAACTGTTTCACAAGAATTCTGGGGATGATAATGACACAATCAGCTGAGGAAATTCCCACCAAAGACTTGTGGGAATGCCCATGTTCATTATTTACAGAGAAATTAATATGTTCCTTAAAAAAAGTATCATTCATAACTCTCTGTGATGGGACAGTATTAGTGAACCACAAAGCTGAATACCGTCTGTGGAAGTAGGACTGAAGTTAGGATTGAATTCACATCAGAAGGGTCTTGCTGGGGAAAGGTGCTAACACCAACCACTCTCCATCCCTCCAGTAAAGAGTTAGGGGAGGTCAGTCAGTGCTTTCCAGTATCTCTCATCTTCATAAGTCAGCAAAGCCATGGCACAGATACGGGTCTTGGGATTCATACACCTCTTTGTCCAATTTATACTTCCTGGACATTGTCATATGGTCCGTGTTATCCAGTTCCCATATGCTGTACAACGACACCAGACCGGGGCCTCAGGGGGCTGAACACTATTAAAGAAGAACCAACACAAGATTCTTCAGCGTAATCCACCAGAGCCACTCAGCATCATCATCCCGCAGGCAGGTGTGCTGCCTAATATTTGCTAGTGCTGGGATTTGAGGCAGTTTGACGTATCCAACGGAATTATCTCCAGCACTGTCCTGGCTTGTGTGGGGACACTCATTCTTCCTCTCCCCAAAACAGCTCCTCCTTTTACAGCAGTCAGAAAGCAAGGCCAGAAGTTCCCTGTGTTTGATGCCTTTTGAAATATCCAAGCTTGCAAATGGGTAATGAACTACGGCACCTGCAGGAATTTGTAGCAGTATTAAAAAGGGTGAAATGTTGAACAGGGAAAAGAAACCAGTAGCTACGTGCATTAATTATTGCTTTACTGAAAAATGTCCTAAGGAATTTCAAGAACACAGTTCTAGATCTGTGGATGAACAACCCCTAAGTATAGTGGGTGAACGATCCCTAAATATACACTGGTGTCCCTTTAGTCTTGTGATTGACTATTTCATTAATTCACAAACTATACAATCATGTGATGGGCCACACTAACCCTGAAGGAGCTTTTTGCAGTGTCATCTGCAGTTAATGGGTCTCTAGGAGATTTTGGAACTGTGCCTTTTAATTCATGTTGTTGTGCTTTGAAGGTGCACAAAGGCTCAGCACGCTTAGATGCACCTCAGAGCTTCCTCAAAACACCTTGGGGTCTGTCCTACACACATCGATTGATGGAGCCATTAAGATCTGAATGGACGAACAGTAATGATTCCATTTGGACCGATCCAATTTCAATGACATTGTCTCATACAATTCCATTAACATTGGAGCTGTTACAACCTCAGTGACAGATTATTATTTCTTTTAAAAAAGGAAAAGGAAATTAACACAATATATTGAATTGCACTGAATTGAGACAATAAATAATGGAATGTACCAGACACTAACCTCTCCCTTCTGTAATTCCAGGAGGAAAAATAGACATATTTACCACAAAGTTGATGACATATGTAGCACTTACGTTAAAATATGTGGCAAATCCTTATAACATATGGGTAGAATTATAAAACTGGCTAGATCTCATATTGGCTGCAATATAACTTCAGGTGTAGAATTAGACAGAATGTATCTATCTATATCTATCTAACAATGGTCATTGCTGTAGTCACTGAGCAAAACACACTGCTAAGTAAGTACTCTGTAATGGAAGAAACAAATTTAAAGTTTTTCAGAAGGCACAATAGGACCAGTGGGAAAATGAAGTATGACCCACCACATCGTACATTAATATGCTAGGCTGATATTTGCACGGACAGAGGAAGGGATGGCACGGGTAAGTGTACCCAGAAGCCTGCCTCTTCCTCTAGGGTTACTTGAGGGCATAATCTAAGTAGCTCTATTCCCCAAGTGGAAAAAGAGCTATACCACAGTAGATGAGCTTATACCATAAACTTTTGTTTGTCTAAAAGGATTTGTTTTGACTAAGATTTCTATTATAGATCACAACCTTTGCCAGATCCCCACCCCTGATTCATCTGTTTCTCATAGGAATTTGCATAGCTCCATTGCTTTTAAACAGTATTGCATCAGTTTGTACTGTCTGAAGAATTTGACACTAAAAATAACTTATTATTCCTTGAATTGGCTTAGGGGATTCAGCTTCAGAATAAATGTCATGATCTTTGAAGATGCTATTCATAGCAGTTACTCCCACTGGATCTCCAGCACCTCAAGACATATTTCTTGAATGCACAAGCACACTCTAGGCATTAGTGTAAGGATACCAACAGGGATCACGCTAAGAAGTTGTGCCCTCCATCTCCATGATATTGGCCACTCCTTAATCTTGGCTAGCATAGGAAGATAACATAGGCATATAACACTGGCCACGCAGATGAGAGAATGTGCAAAGGGAACATTTTCAAAAGTGGATGCAAAAATGAGCTGGCAGTGAATTTGCAGATCCACTTGCTGCACACCCTTTTGAAAATGTGTCTTCTTTGCATTTCCTTTCAGCAAAGTTTCCATGGTTTTCTAGCCACCTTGAATAATTCCTGTGCATTTGTGGTGTGGTAGTTTGCTATCTATTGTATTCAGAGATGGTAAGGCTGTTCCTTTTCTTCAAGTCCCTCATTTCCAGTTTGCAGTGCTGCGGGCATCAGAGGCTCTGTTGCAATTCCCTGTCATTTGCAGTAAGCAAATGTGAAGAGATTAGACAGAGGAAGCACAAAGGCCCTTCCCACAGCATTCAGGTGAGTTCAAGACCTCTTACATAAACCCCTTTTGTCTTCAGTGGAGATAACCCAGTTTGCTGCAGTATCAGAAAGCAGATAATCAGATGTGGCTTTTGGCAATGCCTGACAGCACCAGGTCTGATGGAAATGTGATGTTTCCAGCTGCTGAGGGAACTTCCCTAGAGACCCCCACAGCTTTTTCAAGTCTTTCTTGTCAATAAATTTGCTGATTGAATGACTGTCTCCATACTTTGCTCAGAAGTAGTTCATATGGGCCTTGAGTGTTTGACTCTTAATACTTTTTGCATAGTTTTATGCTTATTAAACTCAGTTTTATGTTAACAGGGCACAGGATTTTTTTTTTTCTGTAGCCATTTGTTCTTGTGAGCAATTGCTTAGTGATTTTTCTACCTGTGTCTTTTCTGCCCTAATCTGAAGCCCTAGAACAATTAAAATAAGTGAATTCCAGACCTTATGACTTATCTCACATGCAGTTGTATCTTGTATATAAAAAGCCTCCTCACCAATGCTTTCCCTTGTCAGGCTGGTGGATGCTCATGGAGATTTCCTCTGAAAATGTCTCGCTCTTGAGTCTAACCTTTCTGTGGCTGAAGCCACAGTCCATTCAGCTTCTCACAATGCCAGAACAGTTGCACACACTGAAAGTGCATCTGTTTAAAATGTAATTAGGCTCATAATGGGAAGTGAGTTTCAGCTTTAATTAGGATGAGAGAACTTCTTTTCTCTCTACTCTTGCAGGACTGCTCTGAGCAGGTCTGCCTATCTATATGTGAATCTGTTTCCCTTTGTTTGCTTTGAATATGGAAAGAGTCTGCACACAATTATAGGTACCAGAGGGAAAATTTGTGTCTGATACAGTGACACAAGGAAAGCAGCCATGTTCCCTGCTCCCAGGTCTGGCATCCCCTGGACTATCGCTGAAGTGGAGTGAAACATCTTTAATCCTATCTCATGAAGTCCCTGCTGCGCAGGGGAGAGCATGCGGGGCAGGGTGGGGCAAGGAAAGAGCATAGCGGGAGAAGTGATGGCAATTTTGGTGGAATTCAACTGCTGTTGACTATGAGGTGTTAACACAAAGCTTAAGCAGCTGCCTAATATTTTGCAAGAGCAAAGCTTGATCCTGACAGAAAAAAAACAATAATGCAGAGTTACCACCCGCTTTTCAACCTGCCCATATCTGCAGTTTTGTCTTCATCATTTCTACAGATTCATCTCTGCAGCTGTGGAAATAATTAAAATAACTGGAATGCTTGCAGATGGCTGCTTTCATCATACTGTCTGTAGGCTGTAGATGAGTCTTACCACAGAGAGAGCAGTGGGGTTAGTGTTGGCTGTAGAGCTGCAAAGCCTTTCTTTGTAATATTCACCTTTTGATATTCTTAAGCCGCCTTTGTAGATCCATTGTTGTTGTTTTGTAATCTCAGGAGTGGTTCATTGCACACTAAGACCCTTTTTTCAGCCTCTTCAGGTACTACAACCTCTAGCAATAGAAATAAAAAATCCCAGGCATGCGGAGAGATGGCACGCTGAGTTCTGGTCAGCAGGGATCTTCACAGATTCTCCTTGCCTGGAGGGAAAAAGAAGGATTCACTATTTTCACTTTCTCTTGTGATCTGACCCCATCTGGCTCCTGCCAGTAAGAGCTTCCCTGAAACTCTTCAAGAAGGCTTGTGTTCTGGTCCATGCACTAAGCTTGTGTTTATTTATAAACACTCATAAATCACTCTGATTTCAAAGCATTTTTGTACAAATACCAGAATTTTTCATGAGATTTAGATACAGTAAGAATCTGAATTTCATTTTAGATCACTTCAAAAGGAGGAGCTTTATAACATGTCCTATTAGCTTTAGAGAGCTTGGGGTATGTGTGGGGTTTTATGTATTTGTAAAGTTGACTTCATAGTTGGTTTTGTATTCAAACACAGGGGAAGGAGGAAAATAATCAGGTTCCATCAGTGTAACCTATCAGTTTAAAATGGTATCTTTTCTTCCACTTAAAAAGAAATGGGCGTATTCATTTATACATATTGTTAATTATCTTCACTCCAGTGATCTAAGTGTTTCTCACAGCTAAATGACTGCAGCATCTTGAATCATCCTGAATTAAAAAAAAAAAAAAATAGAAAAGGAAAAAAGGAATGCACAAAACATAACGAGATTCCCATGGGTTTAAAAACATCTCTGTATATTCTGGGCTTCCATAAAGCCATTTAAATGAAAGAAGTATAAAAAAAAAAGAAAAACTCCTTGCCTTAAAGATGCACACAGACATAAAAACTTATTCCCCATGGAAATTGTGCCTTTAAATGACATTTCACTTTTATGAACAGTTTTATTACAAAATAGATTTCCTGCAGCTAATTTCATCAGTTGTCCCACTCCACTGCTACTTTCCGCTGCCTCTCTAACTTCTTGTTATCTAAGTAAGGGTACATTAATTGCTATATGATGTAAAAGAGTTGGCTGCATGCCAGAGCCATAAGCAGGGAGGCATTGTGCCTAGCAGGTCTCACTGAAGATGCCTGCACCCAGCTGACTGTGGTAGCAGTATTTAAGCAATATTTCCATGTGATGGATTAAGTGTCATTGATGGATGTGGGTAATGGTATCTCCTGAGTGTCATTTTAACAAGATGTATATGTTGTTGGACGTATTTCACAAGTCTTTGTAATAATGCATTAGTCTCACTGAGAAGGAATAAGTGATTAGTAGCACTAATTAGAAAGTTCTTGGAGACAGACTTTGGTTGATAAAGTACGGTGTGAGCTTTCAGTCATTAACAATAATACAATGAGTTCAAGGTAGAATCAATCTAGGAGGGTGATTGCACAGATGACATTAAAAATTATACATTCCTTATTAATATATTGATTTGCATTCTAAATTAAGTGATGGCATTTAATAAAGAAGAAAAAGAAGAAAGGAATTTTTTTTTCTATTATATTTGCTGTGTGAGTGATGTGTAGTTCAGCTTCAGAGCGAGGAGTTTAATCTTCTGTTATCTGCAGGAAGACCTGCATTTATGGAAAAAGAAAAGAGAGGGCACGAGAGAGGGAATTACCTAGTGCCTAAGAAAGCTCATTATCTTGAATCTGGGTGGGCTGGGAAGCCTTTCACAAACATTGCTAGTCATTTCTTTTCTTTCTGTGTGGCAAAAGTGAAGAAGAAATTGGTTTCTCATTCTGTAATTTCCACTTCCAACTACCAAAGCTGGAGGTATCTTGGAAATGGATGAGAAATGGATAATATTTATGGTTCCATTCAAAATGTTCATCCATCTGGACCAGCCCTCAGTGGGAAAAAACCTTGAACCCTGCCATCAGGAGAACACATGCTGTCTTTGCAGAATTGGGCTAGAGGCAATAGTTAGCTATCTCTACCTTCAATCCCACATGTTAGTGTCGAGTGGCTCAACAAGCATTTAATTCCATTAAATCACATCATAGCAGGGGCAGTAGCTGGAGACCCTGCATGGAAGGAAGGGAAGTCTGGATCTATGGAAACATACAGCTACAAAGTCACTTTGTCTCATTCCAATCCTTGCCCGAGCTTGTTATACGACAGCTCTTAAACCTTTTGCACCGCAGGGCTGGTAACATCTGTACATTGCTATTCTTCTATTGCCACCCGAATGAACAGCTATTCCTGCACTCGAACTGGGGATAGTAGGCAAGGCAGAATTTTGGGTCAGTGCCTCCACTGAAAAAAATGCCCCGTTCAACCAAAAAAAAGGTGTCAGAATCCTCAGGATGGAGATGCATCACAAAGGAACACTGCATGGTGGGGCCTGTCATTAGCACATTGTGCTCAGTGTGCCTAAGTCAGTGACTGTCACTGGACAAGTGCTCTTACCCTGCATTCTTATGGACTTACTTACACTGCTGATCGGTATGTGCCATAGCAAAACCACAGGTGAGTAGCATGCAGTTCTGATATATTTTTCTTTTTTACTGATCAAAAAGATCCCTTTGTGAAGTTGCTCAGTTATTAACTCCATCCCAAAGGGGACAACCCTGACACCCAGCCACAGGGGAGGTGGTTTCTGACCCAGCTGCCTGCAAAATGGAAAGCAGAGCAGGGCACAGCAGCAAAAATGTGGGGGATGTACATTGTGCAAAGGGGAAGGAAGGGTTACAGTCCAGGGCTGAGCAATTTTCCTGCCTAGAGATGTCTGTGGAGAAGATGCCTGTGCTCCCTGAGTGCAGTCTGTGTGTGTCTGTGGACTGGGCAAAGAAGATGAATCCGCAAATTGTAATATGGCTGTCAGCAACACCAGATATTCAGGCAGGATTAACTTCTTGTATACTCTGGGTGCAGAGCCGTGGTTATCAGCAGCAGGGGGGGAAGTGTGCACACCATGGGGTAGAGAAGCAGTCTCTAAATGGCACACGGTTTGTTGCACCTCAGAGAATCCTTCTTTGCGAATTGCAGGTGCATCATCATCAGCCACTTAAGTACAAACGGTCCAAGAAATCAGAGCTGGTCTGCAACTTCGTACCTTCAGTGTTGCCCAAACTACCTGACTGCCACTGGGACATGCCTTTAGTGAGCCATCTATCCATTGTGTCTAGTCTATGCTCTCTTTGCTTGCTAAAACACAGTTAGGCACACAGATATAGTGTCAAAGACAGCTTTATTTGTGATATCAATATTCTTTTGCAATACTATCCTGCATATGCAGCTTGGGACTAATCCTAAAGAGAGGCCTTTTCTGTCTGCTGCTCCTAGAGGTTCAGCTCCCTTTGCTCCATTGTCCTATTGGATTGTTTGAGAATTGTTGTATTGAACTATTATTTGAATTATTCTTCAGGTTTGGATAGACGTACATCATACGTGTTAAGTGAAGACAGCTCATTTGTGATGTCCATGATCCCAGATGTGATGTAGCTCCATGTTCAAATAATTGCACAGCAAGCCAGTGTAACCTCCCTTCAGACAAAACGGACATATTGAAGGGGACACATAGGCTGCGGGTAGAGTGGCCTTCAGGTGTGCTTCCTTCCCATGGAAGCAAGTTTGGGATTGATGCAGCCTCAGATCTCAGCCTGAAGCAGAGCTGGGATGTGGCTGAGAGAGACACTGCGCGCGGGAGCTCATAAGCTCATCCACAGGTCTTACACACCAGGCAGAGCAAGGTGGGCTTGAAAGAGCTGCTTCTCTATATGTTAGCAACCGAACCTGCCACATTAAAACACAAAGGTTGTGAGACTGATGCCTGCCTCCCCCTTTAGTGTATCATCTCTGGTGTCATGTACACATGTCGATCACATGCATTAGGCTCACATTCAGTCCTTAAAATCATCTCTCTATAGAGTGGGATCGACAGACAACTTCCTGCTCCTTAGGGAAAACCATGTGTTTTGGGATAGGTTCTCTCTTAAGCTTTTCTGTGTTGAAGGAGGCTTCATAGCATAGCATGTATCGCCTACTGAGGTAATAAGAACTAGAGAATCTCTCAGCGGCACAGGACATCTGGGTTTATGAGGAGAAAAGTGGTAGGCTGGGAAAACAGGTGTCCAGAACTGAAGCTGAGCCTTTCAAGAATTACATTTTTAGCAGATGCTCCGGACAGAGTTCTGCTGGTTGATAATTAGCAGGATGGGCATGAGAAACCTGCTCCAGCAGTGAGCACCTTTTGAAGATTCTGCATTTCTGATGAGTTATTCAGATCATTTTGAGAGAAGACTTTTTCTTTTCACTGGTTAAAAAAAAAAAAAAAAAAGCAGCAGCAGATGGTTTCTATTGCAAAAAAAAAACCACACCAAAAAACATCTGCTCAGAGATTTCCCTGAGAATTTTTGTAGCCTACCCCCTGAGTGCCTGACTGCAGACCTGGCATGCTTCGCTTTTGATGTCTGAAGTTTATGGCATAGCAAGGCACAGAGGTTTAACAACTCATTCTGTCTGTGCTAGGGAGAAATTAAAGACTGCACCCTGCAAGGAAGAAACAGGGTCGGTAAGTGTTAGCAAATCCTCTTAAGAAGGCTGAGTCAGAACTGAAAGCCCCTCTTTAATCAAAAGATTTCTCCAGATTTTGTCTTGTCCTGAAGATTAGAGACAAGTAAAAACTCTCCAAGGAATTATTTTTTTTTTAACTAGAATTCTGCTAGATTATGGATGCCAGCCCATGCTTAAAAATTAGGCAGCTAATTTCAAGTATCTTTTCAGATATTTTTTCAAGAAATAGAGCTGTTTACAGGAACACATGTGCACAGGAGGCCTTATTAAAAGAAGAAAAATATCTTTTACGAACACTTTCAAGTATCAAAAGGGAAGGACACCAGTGTGTAGGAAAGTAGTGGGAGCTATAAACAACTTTATGTTTGAACATAAAGAAGTTATGAGCTTGTTTAAGCATAATGGATGGTGGTCAGAAGATAAACTATGAAAACCTGGGGTAGAGGGAATTTTAGAGTGAATTTATTTGTTTCAGTCTGTTTATTCCTCTAGCATTCTGTGCAAGAGGGTCAGAAGGGCTGTTGGGAGACCTGAGTCAGGTTTGAAAGCTCTTTATTTTGTCTCTACTACAGGATGCCTTTAGAAAAACATAAGTAAAAAAATCTCAGAAAAGTAAACCTTCATATACAACCTCCAACAGGTGGAAAGACAAATGTTAAGCTGGACTCACAGGCTCCTTCTTGGCCAGGTTTCTCACTGCAGAATCACCCACCCTTGAGAGGAAGGATAGAGAGTTCCTCCCTGTTCATTTCTCCCTCTGCTTCCCCTGAATCTCAGAACCACCTCTGCCCTCCTGATTAATTCCCCTTGGGAAGAAGGAGCAGTAGGTTCAAACCCTTGTTAAGAAGACAGACATGACGATATGAATCAGTCAACACTCCTGGCACAACACACCCATTCCTAGCAGTACCTGTCTCGAAGGACGGTGTTTGCAAGAAGGTGTTTTGAGCAGGTATGCATTGATGTAAAATATGGCCTTCCTCCCTGCTATTATTCAGTCTCTGAAAGTATCTTTGTGAATACAGCCATCTCAAAAAGTAGTTTGCAGTTTTCCATGTCATTTGGCCCTTGCATAGGACTTGATTTTTTATGGAGATCTGCACTTCATTGTGTCATAAATACAAAAATTATGAAGCTCTTATTCATTATCAATATGTGTATTTCATCAAAAACAATAGCTTTTACAAGAAACAGAGAGAGATACTTGGAAAGGTAGCATTCATTACCTGGATGTTCAAACACTATGGATCTGAGTCTGAACAAGTTGTGAAAATCTCCCCTCATAGCCAACACAGTGATCTATTTCTCTGTGGTTTCCCCTAGTACCAAACTAAGTGTCGAAGAAAGATCAGAGAAATTGCATCCCGTAAGTGTGAAAACTCTTTGTTGACTATAAAGGGCTCCTAGGGTGACTGGCTCAGACTTGCGCATCTAGCTTTTACCTATCTTAAACTAGGACACATAAATCCAATCTGCAGTGTCTGAGCCCGGCTCTTTATGTTGGCAATTTTGAAAGATAACAGGCACAGATGTTGATGTAATATGTAGCATATGTAGCACAATGTGTAACAACAAGTGCATCTCCAAGATATGAAGAAGTGAGACTCTTCACTTGATCAACTTGTGGAGGGGCTCCTTTCTACCTTTGATGGAGACCAGCTTTCCTACAGTACAGTCAACGCTGTCATTAACATTTTGATCCTGACTCCTTGCATTTATATTCTTTAGCTTTTAGTTTTGGATCAGACTGTTCTTTTGAAGCACATATTCTTATTTTTTTTCTACTTACCACACTTTGGCTCATGTTAAAGAGCAGCCTTGAAGCACACAAATTGGATTTCTTTTTGGCTGAAACTAAACTGGAAGATATGTTCCAGATGTGCACCAGTATGCAACTGCTAAAGGGAATTCAATCCATGACACCAGAGCTCCTCAAGAATGAAAGCCTCTTACACCGCTGTAATGTGGGTATCGGATGCTCAGCACCAGCAGTTTAATTCTGCAGACCCACTCCTGCCAGACTGCACTACTTGGTAATGTAGAAGAGTCTGTGTATTAAGGTTGCCTTCCTAAAGTTTGGGATGCTCAACACTGGAATTAGATGAAGCTGATCTTTTCTCATAGTAAAAATGGACGAACCTCCCAAAATCCTTCAGCTTAGCTAACCACCGCAGACTGCAGGTATTTTTCCCCAACGTCATGTGGCTTGAAAGCAGTGCTGAAAAATATAACAAGCTTACCCCACCTAGAACAGGAACAACTTACAGAAGTCACTGTGGGAAAAGAAGGTACAGAAATTGCTTGTTTAGTGGTTTGGGGAGGGTTGGCATTAGTTAGTTTGGTGGGGTTTGGATACTCTGGATTTGGGTCACTTTTTTCTTCAAATCTGCCATCGTTCATCCATCCAATTCAAATATAATTGCATCTTGCTTGATAAGGTAACCCTAAATGATGTTTTGAAATGTGTATACAGGTGACGGTTAACATGGGACAAAAGGCAAATGTTAGAGAAGAGATCTGAGGCATGGTTTACCAGGCAGGACTGGAGCTGTTAAGAGAGCTATATCACTTCTCTGGCTCCTGTGGCTTACACAGGACAGTTTATCTGACAGGGGTTGTCATATCTGAGAAGTACCGAGCCTGTAGTTTACTGAAATCCATCGCAACCAGGTAGACCTTTGCTTTCAGGCACTCTCTGGGAAGAGTTTCCTTATGTCATTCGAACAAAGATCCACTTTTTCCTGAAAACGAGGGAGCAGTTTTTCTAAAGCACGAACTGTGTGGAAATGCTTGTATACTTCCCCTTGAGTGGAGCCTGCTTGTGCACTTGATATAAATTTAATCATTATACATGCCATTCTTTTTTATTAAAATAATAACATCTTCCAGGCAATCAAGCTGAGTTTCTTGAAACTCAGCAGTTTTACCTGCTTATTTATGGTAACATCAAAGTATGGACACTCTCATTACAGTCTGTAAATAACCAGGGTTATGTCCTTGATCGGTGAAATATTAGAGTGTTGTGTGAGTGGGAGTGTCTGGCTGTTACTCCTGGGAGGCTATAAAGTGCACAGAAAATAATTACCTTTTTTTTTTTTTATTTTAGTATTTTTGATAATACAGTCATCCTTTACTGATGGGATATCTATCATGATGTGCTGGTCTTTTATACTGTCTTCCACAACATCTCAAACAGAAGCTGAAGAAATCATCAGGCTCCACAGCACGATGCTTCTCTGCGTATTTAATCCCACAAACAAGTCCGTGCAGAGCAGAAGGACACGACCCAGTCCATTTTCGTGCATTAAGTGCCGGAAAAAGGTGTCAGGGAACAGAATAAGGGTTTGCTGGCAAAGTCCTGTTGCAAACCACTTCAGTGCAACCCTTTAAATGTTTTTCCACCCAGTGACAGACCAAAAAGCTTATATATATCAGGGGTATGCTGAGAGGGGGCATTTAAAGGTGACAGCTGGGGGTGGTGGCTCTACAGTTGCTCAGTTCTGTGAGAGCTGTGAGCCTCACTTGTAGTCTAGGGTTTTAAAATGACTCCTAGACCTGCGAGGGATGGAGATTGCCCCTGTATAACTCTGAGCTCCTGTTGAAAAGGGCGCACTATATGAAAGCCAAAGAACAGCAGGAGCAGGCTTTTTAGTGAGCCTGGGAAGCTGGACCTCTGTGGGGCCAAGTCAGGTCTGTTCCATAGGTGATGCTGGCACCCACATAAGCGAGGACATACAATCAACCCATAATATCCGTGTCTGCGTCACTAGGAGAGAAAACTGTGCCTATGTGGTAATACAAATGGCACAAAGTGGAATTCGTTTTGGGTCTGGTTGCTCTTACTGGCCTTGGGCTCACATATTCTACCGTAGGTAGATGTAGTCATGGGTGGTACTGTTTTAAGCTAACCTGCTCCTCCTTTGCACCGTACATGTACATGAGTAGGAGCATTTGTGCTTTCAATTACCTCGTCTCCAAGGAATAGGAGTCTTAACAGTGTGCTTTACTTTGCCATACCCAGTAATTAGACATCACGTTTACAATTGTTCTGCATTTCAGTATTTATTAATTTTTCATCTTTTACCCCTGGAGATGAAGCGTTAGGGGCAGAAATGTGCAATCCATTCCCAAAATACTCATCCTGCCAACAGAGTATCTGTGATATTTACATTTGTGATGTATTGATGAGTAAAGCTGAGATTTTTGGGCAGGAGAGATTCATGGGCAAAGGCCTGAAATCGTGTGAGAGCATCTAGAAATGTTAGGTCTGCAGAAAATTGGATATGAGCTTTCTGCCACTCCTTAGCAGACCATTAGTACGTTGTGTTAATATTTTGTGTCCTCCATCCTCAGAGTTCCCTGAATATTTGCAGTTTTACCTGTAGCTAGTGCTTCATTTTAGCATTTCTCTGAACTTTAAATGTCCCGAGCAAATGTATCAACACAGCACAGCCTGTTACAAAATCGCCCACCCTTTATAGAGATGTGTAAATTGCTTATATTATTATTCTTTCCTTTCTGACCTCTTTCTCTATATTTTTGTTCTCATTTAGCTGTTCCCACACAATGACACACACTAAGTGTTCCCTTCAGCATGTGAATGTCAAGATAACCCAAGGTTAAATTATAGCTTGTTAAAGAGAAGCCTTGAACCATGTGATGTTATGCTTCCATTTCTTTCTTGCTGGGGCTGGGAGTAGGGGGCAGAGGCATGAGGAGGAAGTTTAGTGGCAGCATTTAACAAAATATCCAGATTCTAGCTTTGTGATTTTGCTCTTTATTCACACTCTCACTTAAGGTGTATACCACGCTCGTGTGTGTGTTAAACAACATCTGAAGAAGTTGGAATACATTAGCATTTTAAGTACCATGAAAATGTACAGGCTACCATCTGGGACTCTGCAAGTTGTAATATGAAGAAACAAGTTGTATTTAAAAGCTGCATTTAATGTTTGGAATAAAATCTGTGTTTTCTTAACAGCTGAGAACAAAACATTTTCCAAAACAAGGCTTAGCTGCATAGGCTCTCCCCAGCGGCCCGATGTTGTGTGAAATGGGGATGGAGGGTCCCACTTTATGCAGTTTTCCTCCCTTGATGGGAGGAAAAGTCTTGATGGCTTTTTTTGTTTGCTTCCTTTTCCAGTCTGTAGGCAATGCTAAGAACTCAGATGCTGTGCTACAAAAAAATCAGTTTCAGAGGAAATTACCTGAAAAGGCTTTGTTTTCCTGATTGCTTTTTTAAGGTTCACTTGCCCACAACTGGGCTTCAAGGCTCTCTACCTTATCTGGCACATCTGTGGAGGTGGTTCTCTCCTGTGAGCAGTCCACTGCTCTCAGTAAATCACTTCACTTCTCTGTGCCAGTGATCGATTTTGTCCTGATTTTACTTACCTGTCAAATGAGTGTTCTGCTATTTCACTCAGAGGTCTACACATGCAAACTGCAGTATTAGAGAAAAATGACAAGTAAAAATTAGTCCAAGTTAAGAAGCTTCTCTGCTCTAGTGTTTTCTTATGAGCTTTGTCAAACCTGCATTTCAGGGTAGATGTGAAGGATCCACACGCTCCAGCTCGCCTTGGTCAGTCTCAAGGTGAGTCGATCAAAGCTGGTAGTGTAATGCCCAGATTAACCGAAGATAGGCTACTCTGCTCATGTTATTAGATTTACATATACCCTTGATTATTAACACACAGAGCATGCTGGAGATAATTTTCTGACACTGAATATGATGAGTGGAGGCTCTGAACGTGCTCCTCGTTTCACTCCTGATTGATTCCCATGGTGTTTGAATGTGTGCTTAGTGCTAAGCATGCTCTAGTGCGCTGCTAAACTTAATCCTACAGAATTCCTAAGGCAGGTTCCTGTGAAACATGGAACACACACCACACAGCAAGATGGCACAGCAAGAAAGTTTTATTACCAGCCTATAGACAGCCAACATAGGTCCTTGCAGCTCTCAGTACGGCTTTTGCCAAAGAAGACTTTGTACCATGCAACATCACTACACAGTCTAGATGTCTGCAACAAAGCACTCACCGCTGCTCTGGCTTTGGATGTCACCCAGGCAGTAAAGATGGCACGGGTCTGCTTTTTCAAGGGAAGAGGTGTGCCTTCTGAAATGGGGTCTGGGCTGTTCAACAGGTGAAGCAGTTGGGAAGCAAGAAGCGAGGCGGGATGGGTGCAGGGCTGGGTTGTTACCCACCAGTCCTCCCAGGGCTGAGCTGGGCTAGACACAAACCCAGCACTGAGGAAGCCTCCGAACAGCACTCTCTTCTGTCCCCTTGTGCAGGGGCAGCACCTGTGCTGGTTAGGGTTATGGGTATAGTTTGTGCAGCCGGGGAAATGTATATAGGATTGCTGAGAGTAGATCAGAGAATGACAAGATGCGGTTTCCTGCAGGCTCGACTTTCTCTGCTAGGTAATTGACTACATGTAATTGGTAAATCAAGGGCCTTGTTGCTTAAAAGCAGAACAGTGCATCCAGGAATACAAACCCTAAATAATGAATAAGAATAATGTTATTGAACAGCTGCAACACTGCAGTGAGTACTTAAATGTCAGCTTCAAAAACCTATATGCCAAATATATCTTCTCTTGGAGAGAGTATTTACCTTAACGTTCTCTAATGAAAAATATAGCTAAAAGATTTATAATTACGGTGGCATACTTAGAAAGGATTTACAAGTATCAATGTATCTACTGAGCTGAAAGAAAATCCATTAAGTTTTGTCCCCTAAAAATGGCTGTTGCCTACCCTGTTCCCAAATAAAATAATATGAGTAGATGTTTTTACTGTGAACATTCATTAAATGCTCATCAGGCATAATCTAAGTGACAGCAGAGCTTCAAGGCACAAATCACTCTCATGCATCCTCACACTGGATCATTCATTTAAATATCCACTTGTCTCTTCTTTTCTTTTTTTTTAATGATGCCTTTCTGCTGCAAGAAGAGATGTTTGATTGCTCTTTACAGGTAAAATTTTTTTTACCGCTTTTTAAAAATCATTAACATAATAGAAGAGTGACATTTCTCCATTTAAATGATGCACAAATAAGACAGAGAATTTTTAAAGACATTTTTGCTCTTGTTCTTTTAACGGAAATAATTCTTTAAAACAAACTGCCTGAAGTTAAAGGATGTTATTGTCCCCCTCCCCCAAATAAACTTCTCTTTACAAGGAAAGCCTGAATATAAATGAAATCTTTTAGTCTAAGGAGAATGGAGAAAACTAGATAAATTGAATGAAAATGGACTATTAAAGGAAATTAGGAGCATACACTGCTCTTTTGAAAAGGCTCAAACATTAGCTATAAGTCTTTTAAATCGGCTGACTGTTGGCGGAAGAACGAAATGAGGTAGGCATGATATTCATAAAGTAGACTCCAAATGCATTACTACATTCATCATATGAGAGTTGAAGAGAACAGCAAAGTTTATCCTAAAGGGAAAACAGGGCAGGGAGGAACATTTACATTGTCTAATGTAGAGAAAAGGATGGTATAAATTCCATTTAGAGGTCAGTCTGTCATTGTCCCAATTCAGCTGCTTGGTAAAGGGGAAGGAGTTGTCTTAGCAAAATCTCTCCGCGTCTTATTGCACTCGTGGTGGCATGAAAAGCCACAAGAGACCTTTCTCTGAAACAGGAGCAACTAATCAATTAATCCATTGCTTGAATGTTGTCAGCCACCAATGCAGCACATCATAAATTATCATGTTTGCAGAGATGCTGTTGTTAATGCCCACAGCACGATGGCGTTATTAAATCCCGAAGCCAGCCTGTCTCAGAAGTGGACCCCTGGCTATGGCTCCACAGACTGTCTTGGGTGTCTCCTCACCTGTGTGCCATCCTGAAGCAATGACAAAGCACCAGGATTGTGAAGTCCTCTGCCTGCTCCAAGGACTGCTGGGTGTAGGACTATCTTGCATGGGAGGGGAAGAAAATGAGGGCACCCTCCAACTTGAGGATTTGCATGAAGGCAGCTAAGCCAGCTGCAGAGGCTGGGCTGCTGAACTAGATATTAGTCTATAGAGTCACCACTGATCCGATTGAAGACAGTTATACCCATATTTATACGTATCAGAGTACAGGTGCCTATATCTCATGAGTCCGTCACTCTGTTTTGCATCCCTCTCCCCTTCTGCCCCTTGGGGAGGAGCAGTACATCAGCAAAGCACACAAATCAAAGTTATTGATGTGTTTCTTTGCATTCACTTACTCTCTTGATAGCAGTTTTTCCCCTCTCCATGGATCACCTTACTATAATTTAAAGTCATCATACGCCATCATCTATTTGCATTCCTGCAGTTTAGTGTCTTTTAGAGGTTATGTGTAAAGCAGCTTTAATTCACAGGTGTAGTTTAAACAGTTACAGATCAGATCCAACTCTCAGGGACATTCATCGGGACATTTCTGCAAGTTCAGTTCACTCTGCAAAAAGCAAACAGCATGGTGTCCTGCTTTCGGCTGGGATAGAGTTAATTTCCTTCTTACTAGCTGGTACAGTGTGTTTTGGATTTAGTGTGAGAATACTGTTGATAACACACTGATGTTTTAGTTGTTGCTAAGTAGTGCTTATCCTAAGTCGAGGATTTTTCGGTTTCCCATGCTCTGCCAGCAAGGAAGTGGACAAGAACCTGGGAGGGAGCACGGCCAGGACAGCTGATCTGAACTAGCCAAAGGGATATTCCATACCATAGGACGTCATGCTCAGTGTATCAACTGGGTGGAGTTGGCTGGGAGGGGTGGATTGCTACTCGGGCATCTGTCAGTGGGAGGTGAGCAATTGCATTGTGCATCAGTTTTCTTGTTTGTGTTTTTTTTTCTTTTTTTTGTTGTTATTATTATTATTATTACTACTACTACTACTACTACTACTACTACATTTTGTTATTATTGTTAGTATTATATTTTATTTTGCTTTAGTTATTAAATCGGTTTTGCCTCAACCGATGAGTTTTACTTTTTTTCCAATTCTCCTCCCCATCCCACTGGGAAGGGAGAGGAGTGAGCGAGCGGCTGCATGGTGCTTAGTGGCTGGCTGGGGTTAAACCATGACACATAGTCAAGACGAGGGCATGCTGAACATGATGATTTACCTGTCACTGACCTCAGGACCAAGATATTGGTCTTTATTTTCTTACCCAATGTGGAAACTCTCAGGAGAATTCTGTTAACATCATCATTCCGTTCACTTCTCCTTGAAACATGCCACATCATTAACTTGCAAAGAAGGTATGTGGGCTGGAGATTAAAATGAGTTTATAGGATATCCATACGATATTAGCAGCCGAGGGCACAATTCTGCTTTTGATTCCATGACAGCAAAGCTGAGCCTGGTGAGATTATGCCACATCAATTCAATATAAAAGGAAGAGATACCTAAAATGTGTAAAAGTGTTTTTCTGGATTCTACAGAAAACAGGAGTGATCAGATCTGGTGTTTTGCTGCTTGGGAGAAACCCATCTCCCCGTTGCAATAAGAAGCAGTATCTTATACTTAGAAAGCAGCTGACTGTCTGTCTTGAGGAGCTAATACGGTACAACAGCATTTCTGATTGCTTCAGAAAATAGCCAGCAGTATGAGCAGTGATGTGAGAACCAAAGCCGTCTGGCTCACTAACAAAGCCAGAGTATTTCTTCCCACGTGGGTGTAAACGCAGCTTGATGTCCTTAGCCTTTTCCCTCTTCTACGAAATTTGCTGTAGCTGAGAGGCCAGATACCCTCTGACTGTACTCCAGGATTTTAACATGGTTTGCAGATAGACGTCATTGATACAGATAATGTAATAACTAAGTATACAAAGTACTTCCCAAGCTGATCTCTATACAATCTTCACCATTACTCATGGGCTCCAGCATACATTTCTTTTCCTGTTCATCTTTTTTGCTGTCTGATTTCTTGCACATTCAGCAGCATGTTGTAGGGGCAGGGGCTTCTCTTCCACAGCAGGGCTTACAGTCCCTTCACTTGTCATGGCTTCAGCTGCCTGTACCCCAACTCCCACCTGCATGGTGGGAAAGAGGACCTTACCCTGGCACATTAAAAGTTGCAAGTTGCTTAGCTGGTACAGTTAGCAGGATGTATCATGCAGCTATTTCCTTCAGTTAAGAGGTTTACAAGGAGGAGATACTCATGGCAAAATATGTCATTAAGCAGGTTTTCTACAGGTTTAATGCCACCATATTGGAATAAGTCAGGGCCTTTACGCACAAGGACATGCATCTGTCTGCTATTCTATGAAAATGGAAATTGTGGTACAGGGACTAAATCCTTTAAATTGGATGTTCACCATGTTTGCTACCAGGTTTGGGTTTTTTCTCTCCTTGAGAGATCAAGTGTTCCTCAAGCATGTTGATTAAAAGAAGTTTATTGATCGTGGTTCCTCTTTTCTGCAGACAGCTTTTGCAGTAACTGCTGCATAGCTCAAGAACATATTACGTCAACCTGGTATCTATATTTATTTTGCTGGTGTCTAGATCTGCACTTCCACACACTTGCAGAGAATCAATATATACAACACACCAGCTAGTCTTTCCAGTGATTATGATAACCCTGAGGACCAGTAAACTGGGAAATGGTTTGATTTTATTGTTTTCTCAGACACCAGAAGACACCCTCATCTTTAACAGTGTTATACAATTAATTAAATAATCAGCAGACTTCCATAGGAAAGGATCTATGAGGAGCACAAAGCAGCCCTGTACACTGTTCTTGCTGCAAGACTGGGAAACACTATGGCTGCATGACTCAGGTCAGCTCACAGCCACAATAGCAAAACCCTATAGTTCATTTTTGCTAAGTTTCCTACAATAACCTTGATAGTGGCCACACAGCTGGTGTGCTCTGCTTGTTGTGCAAACTATAATCATATGACTGTTCCTTGCCTTTCCTTGTCTGTTTGAAAGGTGGGAGCTGTTGCAGCCCTCTGAGAAAGTCTTGATAGGAGTATGCTGTTGTACCGATTGTAACTGAGAGTGTAGTAATAACTCATCGGAAACTGGTATTGTATGCAATTCAGAAATGTGAATGGTTGGGAAGATCTGTAAAGAAATTCAAAATGGTGGGAGCAGAGAAGAAAGCCCAGCAGGCTCCAGAGGCTATGGGAGATAGCTGAAAGAGTCAGTTTGACCTATGTGTTCAGCAGGATTTTTTTCAGACAGGTGAGGAAGAGGGATGAGCCTGGTGGAGTTCCTCCAGCACACAGATAAATAGCCTTGCTTTGCAGTGCTTTGCCCAAGATGACAGCGCTTGAAGTGCAAAGATGAAACAAAGAAAAAAGCAACAATGGAACACGTTGCATTAAAATATCAAACCCCAGCGACAAGTCAGGTGTAGTTCAGTGCCTTCTTGCCTTTTTGATGCACTGTAATTATCTCACAGGGAAGACAAAAGCATTTCTCAGTGATTTGGGAACAAACGTCTATGAGGCAAGAAATGGCACTTCTGCCTTTGGGCCAAATTCCTTGCTGTTTCAAAAGGTGAAACACGGCTGAGATAAAGGAACCTCCACTTGCTTCCCCCAATACATTACTCATTTGACATCTTTGCATGAAAACTGTTAGTACTTTCTCAGGCTTTGGAATATGCTTCCTCCTTCTCAGTGCCCCAGAAAAAAAGGTGACATCCCACTAGGCATCAAACAGCACAAAACATTGTATGAGTGTGAGAGCTGGTTGGGGGAGAATTGGGTGCCTCTGAGGTATTCTACTGATTTGAAACCTGAATAAACAGAGGAATGAAAAAATACAGGTTTGTAACTTTTAATTATCATTTCTAGCGATAATAAATTGTGAAATCACTGTTATTTTGCAGAACTGAAAACACACCCACTCGAAGTGGAATTTCTTGGGGAAGCTTTTTGTTTAAAATGCCACTGGAACAGCCAGAGAAATAATTATCAACCTTTTTTGTTCACTTACAATGACTTCACTAAGTCAAAAATGTTGATATTGGATTTGGTCTCAACAAGTGCGCTGCACTTTATATATATATACTTACATTATAGTCTACTATAATGTAAGATGTATATGATATCTTTTGGCAAAATATTGGTAATAATTTTTAAAATTAGCTTGACATTTGAAACAAGATCGTGGTAGATTATTTTATTTTTATTGACTGATATTTTTGATCTGCTCTAGTCAATTCTTTCCATTAGGAAAACGAAGCAGATTCCTGGCCACTGAAGTCTGTGGGGTGTGTGGTTGTGTCTTTTCCTCCAGTGCAGAAAGTATCATCTTAAATTAGTTTTCATTCTCTACATTTAGACAAGCTTTTTATAACTGGTGAGGCAAATTACAGGAAGGTTTCTCTTCTCTGGCTGGATGCACAAATAAACACTTCAAGAACAATATGAGGTTTGCTTTAAAATTTGCCTCACAGGCAAATGTGTACACCACTAAGTTTTTTATACCAACATTTCTTGGGAGGCAAAAGAAATCATTGCATGTGATTTCTATTACTACTCATCCAGCTTCATTCCCATTTCTAGAAGTCTCAGCACTATGCTCCCTTGTCTTTTGATGCAGTCAAAATGATTTTCCTATGTTCACCTTCTAAAAATCATCTGGGCTCTGAGTTTGGTACTTCTCTTGAGTATCGCTGTTCGTGCTCCACAGATTGCCGTTGGTGGCAATGTTTTCTTTCTAAATCCTTCCATGTCTAAGTGTGGGCACGTCTCGCTCCAAGGTAGCACTTCCCCGATGCTTCCCCAATGCATTCACATGGATAGAGCAGCAATCACACCCTCTCAGAGCTATATCCTTGCGGGGTTATTTGAGGCTCTGCATCTCTATCTGAACTAAGGATGCACAAACGGTAGGTATAGAGTCTCTTCAGGAACGGGGTGGGAGAAAAAGACTTCTTGTGACCTCTGCCACGGGGCAATTTTATTGCATCCTTAACTGAAAGAAAATGCTTTTCTTCTCACCTCAGTCAACTGATGGAGATGTCACCGGATAAGCTGTGTTTCTATCAAAAATCTTCCCTTTCAAACATCTCATGGATTTTCAGTTCTCGAAGAGATTTTGTCATGCTTCTTGGCCAGCTCCTAATCCACATCTATTGGCTGCCCAGAATGGAGTAGATCAGGAATCAAAAAGTGTGCCCGAGAGCTCAGGAAAGCATATTCTGGGGTGAGCCAAGTGGTGCACAACCCGAGCACAAGCTGTAGCAGCTTTCCACGGTCTGCTGTCCAAGCAAAGATAGTGTCCTACAGCGTACACAGGCACCAGCCCTTGTTACAGCAATGAGAGCTTCTACCTCCATTAGCTTCTATCACTGTGAAAGATTTGGCCAGAAAACTTTCTTTTAGGGAGACTTAACATGTTAGTGTGAGTGTGCTGGTTCCTCCACAGCTGAAGAAGTCTGAAATCATCGCCCCTTGTGCTGTTCATCAGAGGGGTTTTGCTGGAGCTGTTACACCCCATGACCATGATGATGTGATATCCAGTGAAAGGCTAAGTTTCTAGTTCTCCGCTAATGAAAAGCATGCAGTGTGTAATGGCAGTGTAAAAAAGTGCTGAGGACTGCTTTTTATTAATGCTGGCTTGGGGTTTTTATGTGCAAGGCTCAGTAAAAGCTACTGACCATGGACCCTCATGGTCGGTTCAGCTGAGAGCTAGCAGAAACAGCCATCACAGGAATAACAGGGTGACAGCAAAAAAATGAAGAGCTTAGAAGGCGCAAAACCCAGCTGCCATCTTCTGTAACATTTCTGTACCGCAGAAAGAACTCACCTCAAGCTGGATGTGCCTCTTTGTAAGTAGATATGTGAAATGAGAATTTTCATGTAAATTGGTGTCAGCAGCCTTGGAAATAACCAGAGCTTGCAACAGAACGAGCGAATAGCAGGTGTTTTCAAGGGAAATAAGTCTACAGATTGATGGATGAATTTTGGAAGGATAAATTGTTAAGCTTGTGAAGATGAAAGTCTTTATTTGCACAGGTACAAAGTTTAAGTAGCTTTTTTTGATTCACGGTTTTGAACTACAAAACAGCAGCATGCATCATGCTATGTGTAACTTAATAATCTGCTTTAAAACAAACGTGAGGCAACACCAATTAAGGCCATGTTGTTTAATGAATAGCTGCTCAGCCAGGTAAAAAACCATGTAGCATATTGTGCCATCCATTTTAAGTAGAACTTCACACAGACCTTCAAAGGCAGGTTCTGCCTAACAAATGGATGGAGCGATGCATCTCTATTTTACAAGGCAAAAGGGAATAGCTTGGGCAGTGTATGATCTGCATGTATGTGCGTGCGTGTGCGTGCTTGCAGTGTTGAAAGCACCAGATTATGCTGAACTGATTAAACAAGCTTACAATTGCATTACAGCAGACACTGTGATGAGAGCCAAAATATGATTGGCAAAATATACATGACATATTGTAAAACAGATAAAATGGTAACAGCTTTTTACTGAAGAGCATCTGCTATTCAGTTGGGAAATTAGGGTGGAATGCAACTGTTCTTATAAATCATAAGATGGCATTGCCATCATCAAGAATTTCCTGTCAATTTTTTAAGTGTGATATTGTTGTTGCTCTTGCTTGTATGCCAGAAAGTTAGAGACTCCAACTTTTTTCGCTGAACATGCTAGATAGAAACAAGTTTCTTTAACCACACTTTAGAATTAAGTTCTTTAAAATTTGTGCTCATTGACAGGTATGAAGACTGAGACAGATCACCTGGACCAAATAACGTGACGTTAGTGGGTTTTGAATTTGTTCCGTGGAACTGCATAAGAAGGGAGAGTGAATCCGATTACTCTGCTGTCAGCTGAACCTCCTTCCCTTCTTGTTGCAATGGTATACCATTTGTTTCTGCAGGGAAGACTGCACACACAGACTGTATTGTTCTATGCGTTGATCTGCCGGGATTAGACATACTCCAACTGAACGCAGTGACCTTCAGATGCTTCCATGGAAGAAGGTCTGTTTCTTAAGCCAAATAATTAACCACTGCAGGATGGATGTTGCCTCACTATCTATTGAATTGCTTCCAAAGGGTGTAATGACTCACTACTTAATTGCTATGTAATTTTATTATTATCTGTAAAATGTTTTTCAGAAAGGAAAGAAATAATAGCAAATGGTCTGATGTAAACTGATGTAAACTGACCTAGCTTTACTGACTTTCAGTAATCATGCATTAGGTCCCTGGCTGGTGTAAGTGAGTGACTTGAAATGGCTGTCCTGATTTCAGTGGTCTGCTATACATTTCCCTTAAAGGAGCAGAACATGTGAGAAACTGCAACACACCCAGTGCTCTTTGTGGTCTAACCTCCAATTGCATGATGCCAAGGCAACCCAGATCCAAATTGTTTGCCATGCTGCCATCTTTCTGATTTGTTCTGACTGTTTCTGCTGCCTGCCAGGTCATACAGTAAGCACTCATTTTGTAGTCTACAGTCTGTAATCAAAATAAAGCTCCATACAGTCCCTTAAACACACAAGTTGCTGTGATTTACCTCTCCTGTCCCACACTACAGTCAAGAGTTCTTGTACCTGCTTCAACTTACTGGCTGTCCCATACTGGTTAGTTGTCTTTTTTTTCTTTATCCTAACTGGATCAGCTTAGGAAGTGCCCATGTGTATTAAGATTTTTATAGGATCCAGCAGAAAGAAGGGATTCTGCCATGTAACTGTAGCACTTCTAACTGGACTGGTTCTAGTTTGCCAATTCTGTTTATGCCAGAGGTTCATCCACTCAGTCTTGACACCATGCTCTTACATCAATGCACCATTTTAACCTTGAATTGTAGCGCAGGTAGGAGGAGTTGTTCTTGATTTCTCTCACTATAATATGTAAACATACCCTGTGGATGCATGAAAATGCAGCTTTTTTGGCTGAGAGGACTGTTTCTTATCTCTAATACTTGTTAGCCTGCACGTCCGTCAAGGCTGTTGCACTCCCCATCATCCTGTGTCAACATATGCAATTAAATGAATTCAGCACATGCTGGGCAGCAAATTATTCTGACCAAGGGTCTGCCCAAAACACTTCTGCCCTTTTTCTGCTGCTTACCCTGTGGCTTTTAAAAATGTTCCTCTCCCCATCTCAAAATTGCTGCATCCAAAGACTCAGCTGAGGGGAAACAACTGTTGGTAACTTCTTGCCATCATCTCCTCTTCTGCCAAAACTCATGAGTACTGTCAGGTATTTCTCGTCTCAGAGCTGATCTGTGCTTTTGATTTTCATATGGCTGAGTAGATTAATGACCTGGCAGAACTGCACCACTGCCAAGTCCAACAAAAATGCTGGATTGATGGTGAATTAAAAAATGGATGACTGGCCTTGTAGAAATGAATGAAGGTGACTGTAACACCCTGTGCTCCAACAATATGCTGCTAACAGAAAGGTAGGCGGTGGGCTACAAACTCCAGAGCAACTGAGAGTGTTGCTTAGCTGGCCACAGTCAGCCCTAGAGCCAATCTTTGGTCAATCTGCACACTGGGGAAGGACAAATGTGAAACCGCCTTTTCCCTCACCTTGCATGGAGCATTGTTTTGAAGTTATACAAAAACAACGAGATGAAAAGAAAAATGAGGAAAAAAGAGTGCAGGGATGTTCTGAGGTAGCATACATCAGTCGACGCTGTTTTCCAGGATCCTTTTTGTCACCAGTCCTTTCTAAGACTTAGATCAGGTCTAATAGATGGTATGAGACATAGCTGGATACTGAAACAGGGCCAACCTTATCAGGAAGTTTTTACATCATGTCACACAGATGGGTGTTTACAGCTAACTGAAAAAGTAGGGGAAGATCCTGTCTTGGATATCACTATTTCCATGGTCAAGGCCATAGTGGTCTGGCATGGTTCAGGAGAGGCCTTGTTTTTTGCTACTTGAGCTTTAAAGCACATGAGGTCTTGCCCTTGGGAAGGACTAATCCTCAGCACTGGTTCACCTGGGGACCGACTGGCTGGGGAGCAGCTCTGCTGAAATGGACATGGGCATCTTCACAGACTCATGAGCCAGCTGGGTGCCTGAGCAGCAAAGACAGCCAACAGCATTCTGGGCTGTTATCAACAGAAGAGGTAAGAGATCAAGCAAAGTGATTATCCGTTCTGCCTGGCGCTTGTTAAACTACATCTAGATACTTTATCTAGTCTGGGGCCCCAAATATGAAAAAGACATTGACAAACTGGAGCAAATTCAGCAGAAGACCAACAGGATGCTCAGGGCTGGAGTGTTTGCCTGTGAGGAGATGCTGAGGGACCTGGAGTTGTTCAGCCTGGAGGAGATGTGGTTTCAGGGTGCCTAAGAGCAGCCCCCCAGTACCTAAGAGAACATCATTGAAAAGGCAGAGCCAGGCTTTTCATAGTGGAACGTGGTGGGAGAATGAGAAAAAACAGGCATAAAATGAAACAAGAGATGTTCAGATTGCATATAAAGAGAAACCTTTTCACCATGAGGACAGTCAAGATGTAGAGCAGGTTTCTCATGCAGGTTTTGCTGTCTCCATCCTTGGAGGTTTTCAAGACTCGGCTGGACAAAGCCTTGAGCAACCTTGTGTGATCTCATAGAAGACCCTGCTTTGAGCATTATGTTGGACTAGGGATCTTCTGAGGTCCTTACCAATCCAAACTATCTGGTGACTGTATGATACTTAAAGACCTGTTTAATTAAAAGCTCAAAATTTCTTCAAAACTCTTATCTGCACTGAGGACTCTTTTCCAATTTTGAAAACTCACTCATTACAGTGACCTACCCTGCTCGACTCAACTTCTTTAAAGGCTCCAAGCTTTTCAGATCCCTTCTTTTAGTATCTGCTTGTCATGGTGATGTATTCACTACCTGTTCCCACTGTCTTTCTTCAAAGACACTTGTAGGGATTGCTCAGGTCTGCAGTATTTTCTAAAATCCTGTCCAGTTAAATTAATAATTTGCTCACTTCTGCACAATTCATGGAGGTATCATTTTTGTTAAGCTTTGCCATGTGTTCCTTCCCTGTGGAGATCCATTACATGATCTGTATGCCATTGCACTTTGGAACAGAAATGCATTTTGCCCTACATCTGATGGAGACCTGAAAGGCTGAAGCTTAACTTAAACCAAAAATTACTTTTCAGTGCTTCACAAATTGTTCCTATACAAACAAAAATGAAAGCCTGTGGATTGCTTTTGTCTTATAATTTTTATTACACATTATGGAAGAGTTCAGGAACAGTCAGTAAGTTGAACTAGAAGCAATTCTCATCTGTTGTTATGGTTACCAGGAGTAGAAAATAATTTCCTGTAATTTATCTTAAGATCATTTATGTCGGATACAAACACAGATTAAGCCAAATACCATGGTAATTTCTTCTTCAATTGTGTTAGGAACCATAAGACATTCATTTTTACTTCATAAATAAGGGTTACAGTACGTCATGCTCAGTCAAAGAAGATAAAATGAATCTAATTAAGTGCCATCAGAAGATCACTTTGCTGTTTTTATTGCGGCAATAAAAGTGCCCTTACCTTCTTATTCTTAGAGAAATGACAGAAATTATTATGGAAATAGGATGAGATCAAGTAAGTCTTGCTTGACCTAGACTTGGATACAACAATATCCTTGTGTCAGTGATTGTTGAAGTGAATAAGCAGTTTACGAAATCTGATGGGCTAAAGCTCATAAGAGATGCGCTTGCTTTATTAGAATGAATGAAACCATATGTAAGCCTCAGACAGGTCTTGTTTATTGGGTTTTATATAAAGAATATCATCTTTTTATTGATCTATAGGCCTCAGTGGTGATGATGGTAAACAAGGCTTTCAGACTGATGACTGCAGGTCCCTAATGTTGATTAGTTGATGTGTGCACAACTGAAAAGAACCATTTAGCATTAGCAGCATGTGTATACCAGTATAATAATCTGGAGGTTGCTTCAGGGCATAGAAGAGCTCTGCCTGGAAATAATAAGAGTGGGGAACCCTGAAAGAGCACAGGTTAAGTGAAAGGCTGTTAAACAATATCTTGAAGACATTTCCATCGAGTTGCCACAGTCTTTAAAATGCCAGCACAGAGTTTAAAAACAATAATAACCAAAAGCTGTGAAAAGTCTGCTATTAACTTTGGAAAGTTTAGAGGAGCCTCGCTGCCTCTAAAGTAAAAGAAAGTTCAGGTGATAGGCATTAATAACACCCAACCCATGTGTTTGGTGATTTCCTGGCGAATAAATCTAGCCTCCTATGTCTACTAAAACCCCTGGTCACAATGGAGTGGCCAGTGGGCAGAGCTCTAGAGCTGTATGGCTGCATACCACATGGGTTTTACCCTGCACCAGAGTCATGGGCCAGCCCACCTCTCTCCAGTGCCTGGGTGAGAGTGGCTTGGAGCAGTGCGATCTCCCACTGCTGCCCAGCAGCACTGGGCAGGGAGCCACGACTCCTCAGCTGAACGGATCCCAGGCAGGGGATCAAACCAGATAACTGCACAGCACTTCCTTTCTGGAAAACTTGGACAATGATGCTTTCACTGAGATGTTCTGCAGAAAGGACTGATTTGTTCATATCCAGGGTGATGGGGTTCTTTTCAGAAGATTTTCAGGAAAAGTTGGACTTCTGCAGTTTTCTTAGTGGAACTTTGACAATTTTCCTCTGAAGGCAGATGTGAAAACCAAACCTTCCACTAATATACATTTTCAACAAGACCCTGAATCTGGTCCTAATGAAAGCAAATTCCTGCAGTAGATGGACTGAGTGAGTCCCTTCCTTCTTAGGAAGACAGTTTATAAAAGAATATGATTTAGAAATGTACTGTCACCATCCAGTCACCCCCCACTCAATTCCTCAGTTGGAAGAGGCTGCACATTGGGCCACCACTGCCTTCCCTTTCTTCTTTCCACCATCCCTTGCTCTCCTGGAGCTGCAGGACCATGGCAGCTCCCCAGGACAGTGGGCACAGTGGTGATGGGCTGCCTGCATGTGGTCTCAGCAGGCATGTCCAAGGGCCATGTCCAAGAGCGTTCTACGCACCTGGTGCTCAGCTGGCACCTTCAGAAGAGAGGGGACAGGGCAGCCAGGCCTGCAGGGCACAGTCAGGGATACCCCTGAGCAGTAACATTGATATAACCTACATGACCGATGCTGGGGCTCCTCTGCTCAAGGTTTGCTACTAGCTGAGGGGTGTCTGCAGGTGAAGTATTTTACAGACTCATCAGCACAACAAAGTCAGGCTGGTAGGTAAGTCTCCTACAAGAGAAATTGGTCCTCACCAGGTAATGAAGTAATGGCTGTCCTATTTAATTGCATGCCTTTTTCTCAAATCTAGTGTTTGCTGCTTTGACTTGTCAGAGCCTCATCCCAGGCACCTGAAAACTACAATGAGATGATAAAAGACGCCAGCCCTCCATCTCTGTGGCATGCTCTGGTGATTAAGCAGAGTTTGGGAGGAGCATTTGGTCCTCTGGGAGCTATCAAGGGTGTGATTATCTGCCTTTTTGATCAAGAAGGGTATTGCCAAGAGGTCAGATGGCTCTACTGTGTGGGAGAATTATCCCCACACCAGGACAGGGGACCACAGAGTGCTGGATTTGCCAGAGTGAATTAGTAGGTTTGGTCATAAGACAAATAAAGACAACTTTAGGTAAATCTTGGCAAAAAACCAGAAAGCATTGCCTGAAACCAAAGCTGACTAAGCAGAGAGGAAAGAAAACCCCGCACAAACATGGCGAGTCAGAGAGTTTCCTTCAGGGACATAGAGTTTCCTTTGGGTACTTGAAGGTACTCTTATCTGAACCTCTGTATAACGCAACTTTTTTCTGTAACTATACTTTTGTACAGCACATTTTTGAAGATCCTTATGACTGGTTCCACTCTGGAAAAGGTCCTGCATCTATCTGTGTGGTTGGTGCTACATTTTTGATGCATCCAAGACTGCACTAGTAGACCTGCCCATGTTTTCATATAGACAGCACATTTTGGCACACGGGTTGAAATGTGCTCCAAGTCCTGTTTTATTTAGTAGCAGCTGTCAGTTTGCACAGTGACTAAAAATGCAATAAATGGAAGGTACAGAATGCAACTGGAATGGTAAATACGACTGAATCATTGGCATGGTAAAGACAACTAAACCCCATGTCCCCACTAAATGATCCTGGGAAGTTTCTTACTCAGACACTATCCAGTTCAACAGTTTCTCCATGCAAGAGAGAGTATACCTACAGGTTTATAATTTTCTATGGGCTTAGGACCCAAGTGGAGAGATCCTCTCACTCAGGAGAATGCTGTCTTTGCCATTTTGACTTTAGTTGATCTAGCAGAGATGTAAAGTGTCACAAAAATCCAATAATGCTAATTTATTTAATTTCCTGAGCTGAAAGTGACAGGAAGATGAGTGCATGCTATCCAGCTCACATGAAAGCTGATGTGCAAGTTGAAAATCAAAAATATTGCCAAGGAGAGTGCAACTTGCATGGAGTTAACCCATATCAAATGAAGGCTTCTGAAATCCTTAACCTGCTTCAATAAATGACATTTCAATGCTAATAAGGAGTGGGGAAATGAGAGGAAATATTTAAGGGAAACATAACATATCGTAGCTGCAATTGCTGAGCCAGATCCACTGCTGGTACAAACACGTTTGAAGCAAATATAAGATAAAATGATTAGCATCAGCTAGGAATATGCCCCTTAGCAGTGTGCCATTAAAGTTCCTGAGTGTGGGAGTTAACAAAGGCAGTTTAAAGTGTATCGGAAAATGATTTTTCATTCCATTTTAAAAACTCATTTCATGCATTGTTGTGTCATCTACTTTTAAAATTACAGTCCAAGCAGAAAGACCAAGATGTGATACCGATCTTTTAAATCATGATCCCCAGGGCAGAAGTACATGATTGACCTGTAGTTATTTGTTAGGTCTTTCTAGGCCATTCAGCAGAATAGTATGCAGGAGAGTCATATGAGTACCTATATAGCAAATAAAAGGTATTTGACTGAGAACTATATTAGAGTAAATAAATAACAGCGAGATGGCTCATGCTGTGAAGTTGTGACTGAAACTTAAATAGCCATTTCTGTTGCCTTGATGTAATTGGTGACCTACTGGAGCCAGCTCTTTGTTGGTAATCTATATCAACAGTCGGACAATAGTACCTTTCAATTCATTGTTTCCCAAGAGATTTAAAGCAGTCATAGAAACATTTTCTTTTGCTGCATGTCATTTATTTCTTTGAAGGATGGAGCAGTCTCTTCTAAACTCCCACTGTGCATTAAATATTACAAATTAAAATAAGCTACTCTGTGTCTAAATAAAATGGAAGCCACAGGGGCAGGCTGGTATCAACTTATTTTCTAACATTCTTCTCAATTAAGGAGAAAGAGTCTAGTAACCAGAATATAACAGTGTTGCTTCTTGTTCTCAGAAAATATATATGTGCATATATAAAAAAAAACAGTTCCTGACAATGAGAATTAATTGTATTCCAATATGCTTAGTGGATGGGGAACATTATACAACTTCTTATGCCTAGCTTTATTACTTAATCATATTGGCTGAGCTGGAAATGCCTCTTGTGTATGTATTCAAGATGATTAGAATTGCAGCAAGATATTGAGTGGAAAAATTACAATTTATGAGAAATGAGCTTTTGCGGATTTCTTTTTCCTTGTGAATGAACAGAGATAACTGGCCAGTTCTGTTTGGATTTCTCTGTTGCTGTTGATAGCACATGGTGGGGAACATGTCATAAGCCATGAATTTAAATGTTAAGTGTTAATGCAAGGCTTTTTTACAGTATAAAGCTCTAGTTTTCTCCTTTCCATCCATCTTAATATAGTTTATTTCACTAAGAACAAAAGCAAATCTTGCGTGAGAGATTTCTGTCCATGTTCAGTTTGTTCTTTGATCAAACTTCTAGATTCAACCATACTGCTGGATTCTGCTGCGTCCAGCCTGTCTGAACCATAGAAAACTCTTTTTGCTTTCTTGGACTAAAAAGTGTCTGTCTGCTTCCCCTGTTGTGATATCTGCCACTGTTCTCTTCTGAAAAGAGACTCTGACATTTGAAGAGGCTTGGTGACTTTGGCTTACATCATTGTCCTTTTTTAATTTTAACAGCAAGCTGCTGTCCTGTGCAGGAGTATGGATAGGGTGGGAAGCATACAAAGACAGGGACCTGCTGGCCATCCCTGTGCCACCCCTTGTCTTGTGGTGACAGTTTCACTGCTATATGTCAAAGGAGCATTAAGCATATGAGCATGATTCCTGTGTGTTCAAGCACCCAACTGCCATTGACATCGGCTGGGCTGTTTACGACCAGTGTCCTTAGGAGTCAAGAGCTCAACACTTGTGTATGTGAGTGGTTAGCATGGCTCCCCTCGTGAGTTATTGCAGAAAATGAAATGGTTGCCAGCTGCCTAGCAGAGTCATGGCAGCTTGGAGGCAGGTGGGTTTGTGTTGGGGATGAGGTGATATGAAATATCTCTATGTGACATTCACAGCTGTGTCTATTTCCCTTCTTGTGACTGGTGAACACAATACAAACAGCAGGTATATTTTTTTTTACTGTTTTTGACTAATCTTTCCTGTAAACATATTTGGAGATTTTATGTGTCCTGTCAGATGTTTTGAGAAAACAGCTATGCTTTAGCTCTACGTGCTTGCACAGCATCAAATGACTAATTTAATTTCACCTCATCCCTGCCAAAACTCTTTCCTTCACAGAGAATATAGGTTTTCCCTATGAAACAAGCACTATAACAAGCGCTAATAAACATACACCCTCACACAAAAAGCATTAAGCCTTAATTGACATTCTGAGATGTTATCACTTATGTTTATTTACTGTTACAGATGATGGTAGCTGATAGCCACAGCTGAAGCTGAGATTCAACAGGAGAAGCACTGCACCAGAACAAATAGCAAGAATATGATTTGGCTTAGAATTCAGAAGGGAAAACCAAAGCATGTAGAGGTGAGGTGTCCTGCCCAAAGCCAGAGCAGGTCCCTAGCAGAACTGGAAACAGAGCGTAAGCATGCCAGTTCCCCCTTCCGTGCAGTAACTGCTTGACCATACTGGTTGATCTAACATCTCTTCCAGTTTTGCTTTGTGTGTCTCAGCACCCTGCAGAATCAGCACAATCCTTGCTACAAGCACAGCAAGGAGAAAAGCTCCATGTTTGCATGTCTGCTGGCTGAATCTCTGTCTCCCACACATTCATGGTTCAACCAGAAAACAAATGCATCAGTCAGAATTATGGTTGGTTTTCTTCCCTGCGATGGGATTTCTGTTTGTTTTTAATGTGAGGTAATGAATGGCTGATTGGGAGATTAGGGGAGGATTCTGTAATCATAAGATCCTGTATCTCTTATAGCCCAAAGCATTCTCTGAAATAAAGCTCCCCATAGATGCAAGCATACAACTGAGGTGAAGAATTCACAGTAACATCATTTCCAAGACAATTGTTTCCCATGTCTTTCAAGCAAGGAGATTTTGGAAGGAGGAACAAAACCAAAAGACAGTAAATATGATTGTTTCATCACTGTGAGATTCCAATAGCCTTCTGCTCTTATGCAGTAGGTAAAGGAGATGCAGTACAAGGCAATGATGATATATAGGACGGGGTTCTTCTCCCCACTTTGTGTGTACAGCTAGCCTGTTGTCAAGCCCATGAATGCAACCTTCACAGTGCTGTAAAGATCACAATGACTGAGATGTTTCCCCTCCGAAAATTCTCATTCCTTTCATTTATACTCTCAGGAGATTCTGAGCAAAAATAGCTTAATTACTAATCATATGTGTTAGATATTAGTCAGACCCGTGGCTGAAATTTTCTGTATGGGTAATCAAAGTTGTGGATGACTTTTGACAATTTGTCAGGATGCTTCAAGCTGGAATAAGGTAAACTTACAGAGGGCAGAGTACAAATTCAAACAATTGTGACTTGAGTCGAGAGTGGGGATAGGCATCCACTATTGTCTCTTGCAGTACAATAATTAAGTGTGACCAAATGAAACTAGTGGGAGCAAGGTACAAAACAAGCAAAATGGAGCAGTGCTTGCTTACTGCAGCAGATCTGTGGAAGTCTTCCACAGTGCGTATTGGTCCCACCACTCATTTCTAACGTTGGCTGCGACACCTGCAACTTCTGAGCAGCATGTAAACACACTGTCTTCCTCACTGACCCTTTCCCACCAGCTAAACATCCTCAGGGCTGGTTCTCTTTGGCCTGCCTTCCCACAGCAACACCTCTTGGCCTTCTGGTTATGTCCATACATATGCTGCAGTTCACAAGAAGCCATTCTACAAATTGAAATTTTACTTAAGTCAAGAAGGTTGGAGAAAGTTCAGTGAATTCCCACCCATCCTTTTCTCCAGCTCACTGTGGTTTTGCTTTTGAGCTGTTATACGAACCAGCCTGTGAGTCTGTCCCTGTCCCCTTATGAAGCCTGTAACTGTTTTATTTTAATCAGACACTACTTCAAAGCTGCTACCTGTAAGGACAGTCAGGTCCTGTCTGGAAGAATGTTATCACAGATCTTCAACCTCTGAAGTTCTTGGCTTCTGTAGATACAACTCACCTCCTTGTGCTTTAAGATTTTTATTTATTTTTTCTCCCTGTAATAGGTGACACCTACACTTTGGAAAGCCACAAAAATTAATACAGATTAAATACTAGACAGAGGCTACATGAAGAAGGGGTGAACAAATAGGTTTTTACAGTCTTAAATAGGCCTTAAAGCTGCCTTCACCTGTGCTCTCTCAACTTTTCTTGCTGAAATTGATTCATTGACAAAATTGGTCATTTAAATTCCAAAGCCCTGGTTCCCTTCTATAATCTCCATCTCTTTGGATTTATGTAGCTGGAAATGTGTTGTTAAGCATCCTTTTAGGGTTTTTAAAACTCTGATATATTTCTGGAAACACATCTTTGAAACAGCAGTGGTTTGTCTACTTAAATGTAAGGAATCGGTATACGTAACTGAAAAAAAATAATTTGGATTATCAGGCATTATGCTAGTTAATATGTGATTTAACCACATAATGGAGATTAAGTGTTTGATTAGGAGATTATGTTCAGAGGACGGAAAGAGCAAAATCATCCTCTGAGTCCCACAATGGCCAAACAAATATGCAAGAACAGGTAGATTTTGTAAAATTTTCTGTTTGTTGGGCTGTCAGTTCTGCCTCTCTCGTCTGATTCCTTAATGGACTGAAAATGCTATCTATCTGGCTGAAGTTGTGACATTGATAGGAAGAATCTATAGCTGCATTTTTTTACATTCCCCTTTCCACCTCAGGCCTAAAATTCCCTTTTTACCAGGAAGTCCAAATTATCCAAGATTCAATAAGAACATGGCAGGGTATATTTCTGTGACTGCATTTTTTTCAGTGGTTCCAACCTGGAATATCTCACTGTCTTGCAGCCCTTTAATGCATTTGCCTCTGTGACATTTGTGGAAGACAGGGGACTCAGAATTGGCTAATGGAGGCACTCCGGGACTGGGGCAAAGCAGTGTGGTGTTGGCTACCACAAACATCTATGAATGTCCCCAGACGCTATCCGTCAATCCAGTTGCAGATCTTTTAATGCAAAAAAAAGGGGCAAGCTTCTAGTGTAGGATGTGGAGAAAGCTGAGTGAGGCTGATGAGTGCAAATTTAGCAACCAAAAAGGATGCACTGTCAGTCAGAAATCAGCAGTCTGATTTACACTGCATCTAAGCATGATCAAAATCAAGCCTCACAATTCAACTAAGGAGGACTGAATTTATATTAGCCTTTTGTATATAGAGACTTCATTAATTAACCTAATGCAGTGAGAATCTCTGATACTGTCATGGCAGGAGATTCTGTTTTAATTATTATATGTGATTTTGTAATTTTAATTGTATAATTATTACAACATTAAAGGACACAATTACATTTTAAATCTTCTTAAGAACTCAATTTTATTACATTTTTATTACTTTGTAATGATATGATATTTTATTATTAGAAATTAGAAATTATCAGAAATAATTTTATGATTACATGGTTTTAAAATATGATCTCTTTACTGTTTCGTCACTTTATCTTACAACCATCCTAAACATCCAGTGGGGAGTGAAAGGCTGCAAGCATTTTGAGAGTAACCTAGATAAGACATCAACGAGATGCTGAGATTTTTTCACTTTAGCTGTTGCCTGCCTCACAGAATTAATGAAGCAGCCTACGATGACAGAAGCTAGTTCAAAGCAAAACTCTAGTTATGAAAACAGCTTTTGTGGAGGGCTCACGCTTAAGATGAGTTATGTCACAACTGTCTGCGAGATTAGGAACCGTGTGAGAGGAGGTGGTGAAGTTGTCTGGTGCTAATTGTTCCATTTGCTCACAGCTACGTGAATCAGAGGCAATCCTGTTGAAATCAGAAGCAACACTTTTGTTACGGAGATCTGAGGCTAGTTTCAAACCTGAACAAGGCTCACAGTCATCCATCTCGCCACACCCAATGAAGCGGATGTTTTCCTAAATACAGCAAACAAGTGAAATGGTCCATGCTGCATATCAGAGCTTGAACCACCTTAAATGACCTCATTTCCTCCTCTATTTTTTATGATTTGTATGTATTTACTGTTTGCTTTCATGTGGTTTCCTTTGTGCTTTTTATTAGATAAAGTGTCCTTGTTGACTTATATTAACATTTTCCATTGTTCTTCAAACTTTGATATTATACATGAAAATATTCATCCTTTGTCTCAACTCACTCCAGAGTCCTGTTACAATAAAAACGGAATAAGAAAGCATACTTTGATCTACTGCCGTTAATAAAAATACAAAGGCGGGGAGGCAGGGTGGGTAGGGATGTTTCCACCTCACCCTAAAGAGCTACTAACCTGAAAGGCAGGCTGATAGTAATTTTAACTACTGCACTGCCACAAGTGCACTGAACGCATGCACTTTGTGATCCAGAAGAATATGATCTTTCTAGCCTGTGAGACATTGCAACAAGGACAGAATTAATTCCTGGTGAGGATATTTCTGACTTCATAGTTTGGTCCACAGAGTGAATGGCAGGTCTCAGCAGAAAAGGGACTTGTGTCCAGGTGCCTTCAACAGTGTGATGTCAACATAGGTAGTTTGACAATTTGTCTCGCTGTACATTCATTTTGTCTGCCCCACATCCAAGGGCATGTAGCAAGAGAGAGACAGAATCTTAGACATGATATTCACCTTAAACTAGAAGTAATCACAAAAAGAAAATCACAATAAAACACCATATTATATTCTGGTGGACACATACTGTTTGTCCTAGATGTAAATCATCAATTTTAAAATTCAAGCAATTGTTTACTCTCAGTTTTCTCTCCTCTGTCTTCAGATCTGTATTTTCTCTCATGGTTTCACCTCATTTATAGATAACCAGGAGATAAACTTCAGTGGATCTTGTTATTTTTGTAAAATCCTAGGTAATGGTCTGTCTGCCCAGATTTCATAAATTCTTTTCATCGGGAATGGATTGAATGGAAGTATTGTATCAAAACTATTAGGAGCAAAAAGAAAGCATACTGAATTTCCAGATTGTGAAGCCTGCTGTCCGGTGGTGTCTGTCCAGAACATGGAATTGCTAGAACTGCCCTGATTGTGCTCCTTTTTAGTTTTTAACTGGTAGAAAATATAATCTCTATTTATTAATTTTCTCATATCTACTTTGTACCAAATTTCAGAATGGTATCTGAAGTTGTGCAATGTAGTGCAATACATCAGGTAGGAATGAATACTTTGCGGGGAAGCTCAAATCACAGTGTGCAGTCAAGAGTCACACTTCATCTACAGCCATTCTTTCAAACCAAATGAGAATTTACACATCATGACCTGATATGCTGAGATGCTTTCTCTATTTAGTGTCACAGCTGACATACACGGGAGGGCAGGAGTACTCGCATCCATCAGAACTATACTTAAAAAGCAGGGAGATTTCGGCATTGTATGTTAGTGCTTTTGATCACAGCACAGGCCAATTACCACTTTAAACTGCTTACTTTCCTTTCCTTAGGTGCCGATGGAAATATCCCACGCCAAAGAGGTTTTCCAAGCCAAAAGTGAAAAATAAAAAGTACTTTGCTATAATAGTGTCAGTACTTGGATCAGTATTTTTTTGAAAGGTGGTTATGTTGCTTTTAAGGCAGAATTTGTTACTAAAGCAATGTCTATGTTTGCTACTATAAAAGGAGAGAAATTGCTGTACCCTGAGAACAATAACAATGTCTTGAAGTGTAGAGGCTTAGTATTTTTCTTCATATCATCATTGCAGGTGATGTTTGCTTAGAGACAAAACACTCTGGAAGCAACTCTGGCTTAATTTTCCTCATTCCTCACTTGTTAACCTGAGAAGGGATACAGAGGAGGGGAGAGCTGAACTCTAAAAATAACACCCTGCAAGAACTTGGAGGACTCCCTGTTACAGCTCTGTCTGCAGACCTTACTACCTTAAACAGACGTCTCCCACACACTATCCCAAGGGATGCAAAGCATCCTATCCCATTTACAGGTGAGCAGAAGAGTTGCAGAGGTTCTTTGGATGACACTAGTGCTCTGCATGTGCGCACACACACGCACAGAGTTACACTACACCTGGTTTCATCCAAGTGCCTCCAACTTATGCAGAATGTGCTTAATGGAGTCGAAGGGGCAGCCTATAAATTGATTCCAATAAGTGCTGAATCAAACAGTCAGAGAGGGCTCTAGGATATATTGCATACACAAGCAGAAGTGAATTGCTGAGGAATTTACTATCAGCAGCATGGATCATTTGATCACATCCAGTTTTACCGCTTCTACAAAGAACAAAATAGAACCACCTAACCCCTGAAGCCCATTCCACCTGCAAGTTGTTCTTTTCCCACATCCCTACTAATCCCATGTGGAGAAATCAGATAAGCTAAACACTGAGTTTTGAATAAACAATTATTCACCTCAAAGAAATTATCTTCGAACACTCATATTTTATTTCCAAATCAGTCAACTCAAATTATGTGTCAGGTCTTCTTGTTGCTAGGACCACTTTGGCTCTTGGTGGAGGAAGGAGATAATTTTGTATTTTTCAAAAGATGAACTTTTGATTTTGACCAATTTAGTATGATTAAAACTGCAAATTGCTTGGGGATTGTATTCCAAAGCCGATTCATTTCATGTTTAATTATGTGTCTAAACTGGGAATATTGCCAGTGATTTTCTTTATTTAATAAACAGAAGCCTATAAGTTTTGAAAAATGGAGTGAAAACACCACCAGTGAAGACAGATCAATAATGTTCTCTTTTCCTGATACTCTGAAGATGTATCTTTTTCTATAATTGAGTGTAAGGGCCAAATTTTCAATAGATAAAAATCAATACAGTGCTTGGGGCTTATGAGGAGCTCCAGCAGTGTAGGTATCTGTGGGAAAAAGGATGTGATGGCAAATTTCAGGTATTCTTAACCATATTCTCCCTGAACCATTAAGCACAGGGCATTTAAATAGGTATTCTTCAACCTGCTGGTATCCGTAAAAGCGCAAGAATTGCGTATGAATAGTCCTGGGATCATGAATCGCAGGGTTAGATTTGTATGCTAATAAAACGAAGAACTGCTCATCTGCCTACCTGGTGGCATGAGTATATTATAGCCCTGAATAAAATCATGGTCCAGAGCACACTCCTTCACTAGAGTAGGTCAAAATTTAAAGAAGGAACAAGGTAGGAAGGCGATTTGAGTGTGCCATATGCTCATGGTCAAATGTATCTTAGCTTCCCTGCCCGACAAACATGCGCTCCCTGCCATGGTCCAGATCCTCAAGAACTGCTGTGGCACTCTGTGGAGCAGCACAGTGCTATAAAGAGCACCACGGTGAGGGGGGATTCACCCGAGGAACAGCTGGTGGTGGAGTACTGCCTTGTGTGCTGACCTCTTCAAAATGCAGGAGGCAGCACAAGTTTAAGACCAAGCTTCTGAGCCCTGGAAACGTTCTTCTCACATCTTCTTGTGGAATGGAAAACTGTTTATTTGTGAAGTAATGGTGCTTATCACAGGGGGAGGGCTGTAAAACTGAATTAGGGGTTATTGAGAGCTTGGCAGAAGTTAAGCAGGATTTTCAAAACCCACTTGTGTAACTCTGCTCCATCTGAAATCACTGCACTGGACATTTGCCTTCAGTATGAAATAAGTACGGTTAAGACTGATCAAGTCTGAAAATCTGCTTCAAGAAACTGTCTATAGCACTTGGTGAACTTAACTTAAACTGTCCTGTTTTATTATATTCTTGGTCTTCTTCAGGAAGTGGAAGGCTAAGAACATGACTGATTTTAGTTTTTTTCTCAATAGATCTGCAATGTTACAAGAACAGAGTGTATTATAAAGCATTTCAGAAAATTATTAATGAATTTAAGGATAAAACAATGAGCCATGTGCAGGAAGAACTGATCTTTATTTTGAAAAGGATTTTGAACTTCTGGAACTTGCTTTTGTTCCAATTTGGGGTGACAACTAAATGCATAAAAATTCTGCATGGAATGGACTGGAATTGCATTTCTGTCCCATAAGCTATGATGGCATCGTGGTCCCTGGTGCCCCCCAGTCCCTGGGCACGCTGGGATCCAGTCAGGGATCTAGGAAATGCGGTGAGCATGTGTTTACAGTTTGGTAACCGCCTTTCTCACTGTGTCCAGGGTTCCCTGTTCCCCTAAAAGCTCAGCTGAGGATCGTAACAAAGGAAGTGGGAACCTTCTTAAAATGGGTACCGGTACTGGACAAACACAATTTCCAACACCTTGTGAGAGTACTGTGAGAACAGCCACTGAGCTCAGAGACCCATATCAGCATGTGGGTGCTGAGAATTCACCAAATAAGCTGGCAGGAAACATGGCTGCTTATATTTGTTTGTGTTTTCTAAACCCCTCTTCAAAACATTTAGATGCAGATGAATTTGAATTTCCCATGTAAAAAATGCTCCACTGGACTTTTTAAACCACATTTCAAAGCCACTTTTACCTGAAAGTCAGAAAAACAAAAAGCCATAGGTGACGAAACTATCCTGTATTATTCCATGTGAAGGAAACTCCATTTCCCATGTACTCTCCCAAACTGGGAGCTGAAGTACCATCGTGTTGAACAACAGCCTGTTCTCTAAATATTCCTTGCCTGGCCAGAAGCAGGAATTAGTTGAAATTTCATAAGGCACCTCATTCTCATGACATTTTCAGGCCCTTTTTCAAAGCTGATTAACATGCAGTGAGTGCCCTGCTGTTAAAGTTCACCGTGTTATGATATTGATGTTCTACTTTTATATTTTGGGGCAAAACATTGATTTGGGGAGTTTAATAGATTATAATAACCTGCTCTACCTACTGGCGGGAAACACAAATTTCTGATTCTTTAAGAGATTGGAGCAAAACTTGTTCATTAACAGACCTGTGCTTAATGAGAGAGAATACTAAAACAAAATCTTCTGGTAACTGGCGGAATTTTACACCTTCCTTGAGGAGAAATTAATGCTCTTTTTGCTTTGCCATAATACTTGGGTGGGTGCTCCAGTAGCTCGTTTTTTCCCAAGTTGGATATTTACTTTCCTGTGTTCACAGGCTAATCTAGATGAGCTGTATCTGTCAAAAAGAAATAAACCAATGTGCCTTTCCATGCTTCTTTCCAGAATTGCAACACATTGCTCCTCTATTCCTTTCACTCAACTGAACAGTTTACAGCAATCAATAATATTACTTTCATCTACTTTTTTTTTCTCCAGCAATGTCATTATCATTTCCTCTTTGAAGTCAGGGAAATAAATGTGAAATAATCTCAAGCTTCCTCTCCCTAATGTACTTTTTTTCTAATTTTCCAAATGAATCCCTGTTTCTGGTTGAAGACTAGCACAGTGTGATGAGTTCATTAGTTTGCTGGTGTGCGTTCTCTGGCTCACATTAAAGTACTAAAGGTCTTTGAGTTAGCAATAATTAGATGAGGTCATTAAAGCTACAATGAGATCACGATTGCCAGAAATGGCCTCACATTGTACGAAGTAAGGTCAAATCAGCTATAACCATTACTCATTCTTGATTTTTTCTTCATTACGTATGCATTAAGTAACAGTAGTGGGTAATCCACAGCTTAACATGAGTGAGATGCCCTACAACCCGTCATACGCATAGTATTGTACAGTGAATGGAAAGTTGCATGGTGAGATATTTTATAGTAATTGACTCTTACACATACAAACGCCAGCATGGACTAAATAAGAATGGATCAAAAAGAAAATGGCAGGGGGTGTCAACAACATTTTGAAGAAGTAAGGCAGGAAAACATGGGCTGCGTTGTTTAAAGTCACCAGGAGCATCTTCCAGGAAGGAACAAATTAAGAGGTAGCAAACAAGGCTCCCAAGCAAGACAGGCTCAGATGCTTCTCAGGTCTATAGCTGATGTGAAAGCCATGGCTCCATGGAAGTCCACAGCCGTCGTGCATAACAAGCCTATCCATGTGGTCACCTTGCTGGAAGGCAGCACTGTTACCTGAACAGTGTGAGACACCCCTGTACCTCTATCACGTTTGCCTTTGACCCATGGACAGCACTTCTCCAGACAAAGTGAAGAGTCAGCCCAGCCAACAAAATGCATGGATTACTTTTCTTTTGCATAGGAAAGAGTGCTGTGTCCATTCTCTAGGGACACTCTTTCATTGTGAGCATGTAGTAACCTGGGGGGGGGGGGATTGCAGAACATCTTCCATTTACTTCTTATTTTCTAAACAGCCAAAAGGCAGCTTTAAAGCCAAGACTCTCCATGGCAATAGATAACACAAATCAAGCTGAACAAATAGTTAAGTGGGAGAATAGCCAGAAGAGGAAAAAAATCAATAAACTAATTAATGTAGCAATTGCTTCTAGATGTGTATATCATAGAAATCTGACCCATTTTTGTATGGTTTCGGATTATCTCTCTCCTCCTCTTCCTCACGCTCTGCTGATTAGAGGTACAATGGAAAAATGGCCCTTCCAGCACTACAACATGCCACATTCCTTCAGCGCTGTGCAACAGGCAACATGCTCTGCAAGAGCAGGGCAACTCACTGAGCGCTTCGCAGCAGCTCTCAGCTCTGATGCATTAAAGTCTGCAAGAAATTTAAGGCTCCATTTCATCTGCTTTCGCTGTGAAAAGCCTTCTTCCTCAATTACAAGTGACAACCTCACCTACATGTCAAGGCTGAGGAGACACGTGAAATTACATATCTGTTCTGGGCCATGCCAGAGGAAGGAAAAATGCCCTCTTTGACAGCTACAGTCCAGACACAAGGTATAGACCAGAGGCTCTGCCTGGAAATCAAAACTAGTTGTAGCCAGGACAGTGAGTATGGTATGCAAGGAACTGACCCCTAACAACTAATATAGGGTGCTCTTCTGCTGCCTGCTGCTTCTCCGACCCTCTGAAAAGACCTCCTGTCAGAAGAGGGTGGACTCTGCTTAGATGTTAACTTGCTGGTTGTAAACACGCGGAGACCCAGATTTTGCTTTCAGGCAATTCATATCTGTGTTGTCCCTGTAACCGAAGTAATTAATGATCCTAACTAGCACAGAGGTCTGAATTCCCTCGCAGTTATACCTGAATTATGAACAGAAATTATAGTTACTCAAGAGCTCTCAATTTGCAGAAGCACTTTTGTCTGTGTACAGAGGCACTCTGAATGACCAGGGGAAGTCACACAGCTCTCTTTTGTGCAGCCAGGTTGTGATATGCTGTTTCTAACTCTAAAAACCACTTTTCCATTCTTCTTGTCTTCATGTTTCTGTCCTGTCCTGTTTCTGCCTGGATAGGGATGCCTGTTATTTTAGGTGAGGAGTACAGCCCTTTTCTGAAAATACTGAGGCTGTTGAATACAGATTCTAAAGTGTACAGTGAGTTTTGGTCCACATATGGATGCTGGGTATCTGGGACCATTAAGTGTAAACTCCAGAGCCCAGATGCTATGGGTCAGCTTGTGTGTGACCTGCCAGTGTTCCAGAGAGCATGCAGTTAGAATTTTGCCAGCAACAGCCTGCAGAGATACTTCTCAAATCTGTGTCTAGGAGTTTGCCCTTTTTATTTCCAAACTTGCTTGACTGATGATGGGAAAAAGATGTGTCAATGAAACTGCAAATAAAGGAGACTGCAGATTTGGTATGGCAATGCTTTTTTGACATTTCAGCTGCCCTGAGGATCTGCTTCTCTATGTTATGGAGCCAAGGGTTGGGTTTTATTCACTGAGTTTTTCTTTCTGTGAAGAGGTAAATCATTAACGTTAATAGATCCTAAAATATCCACGGTGATGGAAAAAAACGTTTTGTTTTAATATGTGCAGTAGAACTTCTGTGCAAATAAATAAGGAGAAACCAGGTTCATTAGTACTGATGTGTTAGCCTGAAAGGGAAAAGGAGAATATAAGCAGCTAATGTTGTTTATACTGCAATCCATCTTCCATGTCACTGAGGGGAAAGAAACCTTTCCTAAATTTCCTATCAATCTTCCTGACCTTTTTTGCTGTTTACATCATTTGCATCTTTAAACAGATTATTTTGTGCCATGAATTTTTCCCTTGATACTTTACTTAGAAAAAAAAGATGCTTCCCCTTAGAAATCTTTTCTTCCAAATGCCTCAGCCCAGACAGGGGTCTTTACACCCCCAATAGGAAAACCCAGCATTTGGCATTTGCCCCATGGAGCAGCAATCCAAGTCTCTACCTAAACTGGACCTGAAGCAATGTCCTGAGGTCAACCTCACTGTTCTTTCATCCTAAAAAGAGAAGCTGGGGAAGGGCAGGGGGGGGCTGATGGTCTGCCTCAGAGCTGGTCACTCACTTTTCTCCCATTCTGGCTTACTTGAACACCCTGCAGGCCAGCAGCACGTGGGTGGAAGACATGCTGGCTGCGGGGACCACTTACACATCCATGTAGCACTAGCAGTGCTCACATAGCTTGAGTGATTTTTGGAGATACAGGTTTCACTACTCTGCAGGAATTACTTTTTTTTTTTTTTTTTTTAGCTAGTTTTTTTGCAAAGCTTTGTCTTATTTACACAGTCAATAATACATAGACCAAGTCATGACACCTTTCCCTAAAATAAAGATACACTAGGTACACAGCAGCAGACAAAATAGAGGTAGTTGGTATAATAGAAAACATAAACACATTTATACATTTGGCATTCACACACTGCCACTTACAATTTGTGCACAGCTTCTGATAGCCTGTGAAATTCTGCAAGTACTTAGTTAAAAGTGTAAGAGTATATGGGCAAGTTAAAGAGGTTCAAAAGTTACTCTGTCAACTGTGGCAACTGCTTGTTATTACCAAAGGCAACGTAAGTGATACCAGTAAGTCAGTCAATTGCAAGCACTGTTTTAATTAATTTACTAGAACAAAATTGCTTAGAGTTTACCAGTAAGTAGTGACAAGCAAATCTGGCTAAAAGATAAAGGAATAAAACAATAACCATTGCACTATTATAAAACATACCACTAATCTCTGTGTTTCTAGAAAAGAACAGGCCTATCTTTCATCCTTTCCTACCAGTTTCTATGCTTGCAGGGAATTTTGGCAGAAAAGCAGAGGAAGGTTCCCCAGCCGAGCTCCCAGAAACAGCAGACCGGTCTTCTCAGGTAAGAAAGTGCTTGGCTTGAAAGCTTTAGAAGCTGGCTTTGAGGATTTCGCACCAACAAATAGCTGTACTCAGATCTTTTGATCTCTGTTCTGCTAAGTACATAGACGGCAGCGAATCCTCACCCCGCTACCCAACAAAGAGTTCATCTGAGTCCATATGAATTGCATTTGCGGCTGTAATTAATGGGGAGGGAGAGAAGGAGTGCAGAACTGCCCATAAAATCCAGCTCTCAAAATTACACCCCACAAAATGGTAGGAGCTGACTGTAGCATCACAGGACATGAACGAGGTGACTACTAAATCATTCCCGACCCTAACTTCTGTGTGGGAAGCTTAAAAAATGAAAGTTTTGCTATTTTTAGAGCCCAGGCTTCTGGAGTGTGAGAGGCAGCTTACCGACACGCAAAAAAAAAGAGAAGAATGTGCTGTATTTGTGATTGTTATCATGACACTGAGTCAGCATTCGACCTTTTTGGTGGTATCAAAGAAGGCATGGAAGTGGGCGAGGGGACCTCCCCAAGCGCAGCTGCTGCTCCTGCTTCTGCACATCTCTCTGGTTTCCTCTGCAGGAAAGGAGACTTGGGAAGCAGGTTTAAAAACCTGACATGCAAAGTGTATCCCGTATCATGGTGTGCTGTGGAAAATGATCATCAGTAGAATTATACATGCTATATTGCCTGCTGAATCCCCCAAAGCAGTTAAAGAGCCAGGAGAATATGAGACTGTCATTACTCTGTCTCCCTCCCTCTGCTTCAGAGCATAAACCTCTGCCAGACACTCAGGCAGAACAAAACACTTAATCAGTGTTAAGGATGCATCTGGTCCCCCCAGAGAGCTGAGCTGTTCATTTATGCTTGTTTACAATATGTTTATAAACATTAGTGGACAGGGATAGATTACCCCAGTTTACTGCCACATAAAGGAGTCAGCTGCTTACGTTTCCCATCATATCTCTGTGCTTTTCTTTTACATTACTCAAGTGGTACCTTATGGCAAGTAATCTTTGTGAATTAGGCCAGAAATCAGGAGTGTCCCTGTAGAATTTATACTGTTTTCCCTGTCATTATCTCTAAACTATTACTTTTGGATCAAATCCCTAGCCAAGATGCCTATTTTTCCTTGCCATCTCAATTGCTTTACTTCTTTCTTTTTTTTTCCTGTGGTCCCTGAAGGAAGGACATTGGTTTTATGCTCTAGACGAAAAGCATATTGTTTGGACAGTAATGGAAAAGGTGTTGCTGCGATGACACTCCCCACTACATCAAATGTTCACACCCAACCAAAGAGAGCAGTCTTTGTAAAGGAAATTTTTACTTTTATTGTTCGTATTTTAAAAACAGGTTATCCATGCGCATTCCCTCTGAATTATGAGTTAGGACTTTACAGAGTAGTAGCAAAATGGAGAGAAACTGTGCAGCTCTGGTCATGTACCAAACCTCTGGGTCCTCTGAAGTGGGATGAGGAGACAGGGGTGCCACTGAGTCCTGGGAACAACCCTGCTCTCCAATTTTACCTCTCACTTCACCTGCTGGTTCTCTTTTTTTTCTTCAACTTCTGTTTGATTATGAGCTTTTTAGGACTTGATTGTTTCATTTTAAGCATTTGAAAGACACATCATGATCCCTGATTTGAGTTTAATAATCATATTCAGGGTAAGAATACATATGGTTGCAAAACACTGACGTAATGGAGGAGAAATAAATTGAAAGAAGACAGTGGAACAGATTTCACAAAGGGGGAATGTGACGGGCTGGGCAACACTGATCAATACAAGCCAATTGCTTTGGGTGAGGCTCTACTTCATTGGTGAGAGAGTGTAACGGCAAATATTTTACTTAAGGTTGCTGCGTTGTGTGCAAACCCATTTATAGGCCTGGAATAAAAAGGTGTAGCCGACTGTAGCTTCTTCTCCTTGATCTGATATTTATCACAGAGCCTTCCAGGATAAGGTTATAATTTTCATTTTGTTGGCTGAAAGTCAGGTATTGTAAGGAGTATCATCACACCTCTCATTAGATCAGCATTTTAAATGATCCAACAATCCCATCAATCGATGGATATGTGAAAAATGTCCACAAGCCTGCTCTCCTCTAATGGGATTCCCTGAGTTGCCATCAGGCATGACTTGCATAACAAACCAGACCTGAGAGTGCGACTTACTTATGGAAAACCAAATCTAGCAAATTACAGAACAAGGCTACGTACCATATGGGAAAAGCAATCCGAGCGAAATCTGCAGCAAAATCCTCCCTCTCACACACTCATACGCATACACATAGGCAGTTCTGAATCACCAATATTTGCACACTGACAACTCCCCTTCCGATAAAGCGCAGTGGTACCCTGGGAGGCAGATTTTTCACTTTCCTAGTATAAACCCACCTGTGCTGTTCCCTATTTGAGTGCTTCATGTCTAGAATCAAAGCCTCTGCAAACCTAGTCAAAGGGATTTCCTGGCCTGTTTTCACTGACAACAGAAAGCAGTGTTCTCCATGCCAATAGAAGAGCCTTCAATGTGCATATCTTCATTACTCTTTTCATCATTAGTAGACACAATCTCCTTCCCTTTATTAAGTCTTCAGGTGGGAGATTGAGAAAATGGTATTTGTTTGCACCTGCTTCTTGAGGGCTCTGTTGTCCAAAGAATAAAACAAATGTTAGGGAGGAAAAAAGGTTCCTATATCAAACCATCCTATACACATGCAAATTGATCTGTTTGCAGGGTGAAATACCTTGTAGACAAGATTAATTCAAAAGAGGGTGTGGATAAATTCTTGATATATTATTATTATATAGCATTAATATGTATGCAAAATAAGTTAAGCTGAGTCATGCAGTGCTTCAGTTCAGACTCACTACCAAGATTTGCACTAAAAGAAGCCAAATAACCTTTCAAGCATAGATTATTGCTACCTAAAATACTATTGTACTCTGCTTCACCACATTAGAAATGATACGGGGAGAAAGAGGCACTTCAATTTTCAGACAAATTCATTTCAGACACATTGGCAAATTTCAAAAGACTAAGGTACCAAAATGAAATTTTAAAAAGGACAGAACAATGTTGGAAAACTTGCTTTGGAATCTCATTTTACATGACCGGTATTTGTAGAACTGACTATTAAAACTGAAAAGATCAAAATTCATGATGCTATCCACCTGAAGTATGTCTGTGGGAGATAGCAGATTTTATATTGGGCCCTAACCATTACAATTCATACACAACTTAGAAGTAGTCCTTGCCACATTACCAGACCAGAACAAATGAGTGGTAACACATATCTTGCTTCGTAAGCAGAAGTTTCTGCCACTCTTAATATAGAAGCAGTTCCATTGATTTCACTTTCAAGGTTCATACATAAGAGTGGCAGAATCCGACACTGAAGTTTGGGTGTTTCCCTTTGCACAGGCTGGCCCTGAACAAGTTTCAAAGCAGGCAGATAAAATTATCATTTAGAGGAATATGAGAGGTCTGGAAAAGCCTGAGTAGGCAGGAAAAGCTGGAGAGAGATTGACTGGTCACTGCCCCTTTCTATACTGGACTAGTGGCCATCAAATGAAGCTACTGAGAGTCAGGGCCAAAGCAAACAAAAGCATGTGGTTCTTCATGAAGTCAGTGACAGATATATGGGAGTCCTTGCTAGAAGTCACTGTGGATGCAACAAAGTACTTGGAAGAGAGTTTTGTGGGTGGTTGCTAAATAGACAGAGCTTTTCAAGCTCAGGAGATCCCAGGAGCTGACAACAGCTTGAGGCTGAAAGGTAACAGCAGAGAGCAGCCCATGTTCTTACAGTTCCTTAGAGGTCAGATTTTGGACCCAGTGGAAAAAGGACAGAGGGCTAGGTGAACCCTTCATCTGAACAGTGCAGCTCTTCTTGGGGTTCTGTGTTCTGGCATCCAGTTCCCTGCTGCTGCAGATGATGATGCCATATACTTCCTCTGAAGAAGCCATGAAGACGTATGTTAAAACTAGGTCTGCTGTTTGCCCCTCTGCCCCTACTGCTGTTCAGGAAATTCAAACCCTGATTACGAGAAATGTCCATTTACTATCCAGCCATAATTTACCAAGGGAGACTTTAACCACGGCTTCTCTCCTGGTTCTCAGGATCTTTTTTTTTAATTTGTTTTAACCAGTGACTATTTATAGAATAAAATAGATGTGGTTTCAGCATCACCGCAACCTCTGGTTTAAGAGGATAAGCACCACCCAGCTATTACAAGAAAGGGCGTAGACAGCTGTTTTCAGGAGACCCTTCCTAGCAGAGTGCCAAGGGATCTTCAAGGGCTGTTGTGTGTAGTGTCCTACATCCAGAGAGAGGCAGCAGCTCCTCATGCATCGTGTTCCCTGTTGGCTAACTCCAGGCTGCTCCCTAGGCATTCTGCTATCTTTTTTGATCCTATTACTCTGGGACTGTAAATAACAGGGAGTTAACTCAAATAGGTGTATAGAAAACTAGAACCCTCTGAACCAGGACTTCTCGATTCAAGGTTCTAACTTTGGGGAGCTCTCAAGCTTTTACCAGAGTACCCCTTCATCATGGATGGCAGGTCCAGTGAGGAAATTCACGTCCTGCATGCTGCTTCTGAAACTATTTTGAAACATGCAGGCTTAGCTGGGAATTCCAGTTTTGAATAGCTGTGTTAGCTTGGCACAGGATTTTTTTAATGAAGAAGTAAAAAAAGTTTGAAACATTTTAATTATAGTAACCTGCTTCATGCAGTGTGCAGATAATTCAGGCAGTGGGACTACCTAATGTGTAAGTCATTAATTCCTAGAAGCACCTTACACATTCCAATCATAACGGCATCACCCATTAAAAAAAAAAAAAATCCATACTCCTGTGTTTGCTCTCATTTCCATCTAATAATAGCAATAGCGACCTCAGCACAGGGCATTCTCAGGGATTAATGACCAGCTGGGACTAATAGCACCCTTGGCTACACCTCTGGCCATAAATGCCTGTCAGTCTATCATTAATCCTCAGAAAATGCCCTATGCCCAGATCATTATTACTTAACCAGTAGTTAGAATGAAAATGAAAAGCAAATGTAGGGAGAGTTGTAAAGAATTTCCACCTCTTATACATGGGAGAGTGTGTTTGCCCCTATCAGAAAGCTTTGCCTTAGTAAGACGTCACAGCAATCTGTATTAACACACAATGCGTGTGTTTCTGTGATTAGTTGTTGAGCAATTAGCCCCTTCTACAACACATTCTGAGGCAGGAGAAGTGAGAATTCAGGCTGAGAAGTGCCCCCGGCCATCTCCCTCCTGGGGGTGGACAGGGTGCAACACCAGTTTTGGTGCTATCACTAACTTCTGTCCAAAACATGGGTTTGCATGACTAGCAACATCCAGCCAGAATATAACCTTTTCATCCCAGTCCTTCTCAGGATAGCAAAAGCTGAGAGCCTCAGCCTGGGTAAATTATTAACACGCCATGGGAGTTAGCAGCACTAATCTCATTAAGAGAAAAACAATAGGAAGTGCAGCACTGGTTCAAGCCAGTGGTCAATCTAGTTTCATATTTTTTTCATACTGGCTTTCAGAGGAGGTGTATATCGAAGATTTGTCCCAAGAAGTATCTAGATGTTGTGTAAATTTTCAACATATAGCAGCAAAGCAATCCAAAACACGTGTCTCTGAATTGCTGGAAATGCCAGAAATGTTTGTGAAGGCAAGTAAGAAAACATGTGTGTGATTTGACTGACAACCAACTGCTGCCATTTTTACTTTTTGCTGACTGAATGACCCCAGGAAATATTTATGCTGGCAAACTTGTAGGTGCAAAATGGGAAAATTAATTGAAGCTAAAGCTGGCAGGAAACTGCTTTCTCCACTCCCCTTAGGTATGTGTGGGTGTTCACATATTTAGAAACTTAATTAATAGCTCTCAGGGACTTTCCCTGGCTATTTTTCAATGAAGAACGTTGCCAGTTGATTTTTTTTAATTTTATTTTTGCATTTCTATATCACTAATTAAAACCAATAAAGTTTGGCCTAGAAGTACTCAAATGGGGAAAAATGTGACCTTTCACCTTTTTTTCAGATAGCTGTTATCATAAGACATTTGAAGATAGTCAGAAATGTATATTTTACTTTCTGATGCACCTCATTTCACCTGTAGCTTCTTGAGCTTCTTCTCTCACAAGCCAACAGTGACGAGGTCTGACCAGTACTTTAACCCTTAATCTGCTGCTTCTTTTACTGCACATGTTCAACCTTACTGTCCTGAGAAGTTTCAATGGCTAGGAAATTAAACAAATGTGTAAGTATTTCTGGGGTTGAGACTTTAGAGGAGCCTATGCTATTCTAGCTTGATTATTTGTAAAAGTGGAGGTCTCATGAACTGTAGCCTGTTATGGAGAGGTAATACCAGAAGAGCTAGTGCATCAGTGGAACACAGCATCAGGAGATGACTTGGCCCCAGCACTAGCAGAGACCTTGCCCACTCTGGGTTTTGGTGGTGTTTGAAGCTAAGCTCCTGAAGTGATTTTGGTATAGGTGCAGAGCTTCAGGACCAGATGCTTTGATGTACGGACAACTTTCCTCTGTTGCCCCAGTCTCCAGCTGCAGGACATCCAGCCCTGGCATGCCACTGCACTATACTGCACAGCCAGGCCAGGGGAAGGCGAGAAGGGACATCAGGGTCATTAATGATGCCACATGTGTGGGAAGGGATATCTCCCAGTTCCATTTATCTTCTGATTATTTTAAATTTCTTCACTGTTTTAATAGCATTGGGAGTTTTTTTCCTTTCCCGTCTATAGACTTTTTTGTTTCTTGTATATACATGCTGCAGATATTGCAGAAATAGTTGCTCTTTCCTTCCCAGAAACAACTGCATTTGGCAATGTTGAATCAAATTCTTAGGAAATCTTGAGTTACTGAGCACCGAGTTGGAAGAAAAATCAAGGTCACTTTGTAGAAAACAATTCATCAGAGAAGAGTGCTGGGAGGGGCCTCTCGCTGGCCTTTCTTCTCTTTCACATGTGTCACTGTAATTCCCACTGTGTTGTTCATGTGTGAAGGAAAGGGGAGGTTTTCCTAATCATTCAACCTAGGATATTTGCTTTATTTTTTCATTCCCATAAATGTTAAATATAGATGAGAGGGTGTGGGGTGGCATAAGAGTCCAGTGCAGAGCAAACACAGAAGCTAAACCAGCCCATGCTTTTATTGAGATGTACAAGAAGTGTTCTAGTTAAATCTGTCCAAAAGCCTCTGAATAGGAGTCCATCATCTCCATAGTTTGAATTCATTCATCTTTTCCTTTTGTGGGAAAGAAAGGAAAAGAAGCTATCTAAATCAATGGGATTAAGCAGTATTTTGCCAATTTACACTAACACCTGGCTCCTTTTAGATAAGGCCCAAATGAACATTAACTCGTGCCAAAGCACACACTCAGACTGTTGACCTAACTGTTTAAGCTATCATTCCTGAGATTTGGATGAACGAATGCGGGAACTAATCCTGTCTATTGCATGTAACCTTACGCCCAGGCAGGCATTCATGAAATGTTATCAACATCATGTGTCAAAGGACTTTTAAATTTTTATTATTATTTTTTTTTTAAAAGGAGAAACCACAAATGAATATCAATCAATCCAATCATAAGCCACATGAAAGTATTGCATCCTAGGTACATGACAGGTCTTTAACATTCATTATAACTGATGTAAGCATTATATTATTGAAGGAGCAGAAAAGCCTGGGGAGAACAATATACACAAAAATACCCCAGGAAATAAAGTAGTAATCAATGACAGAGGAAAGTTTGGCACATAATTACCTGCTATAATAAGCTTTGCTATGCCTTGGGAACTCTTAGCCCCCCTTTAATATGAACACTATAAGTAGCCATTTATATGGCAAATGTGAGACAAACACGCCTGATCCTTTCGGTGTGGAATCCATTGGGGCCCTTTGAGACCAACACGTCCCCCATGAGAAGTTCTGAGCTCAGTCCTGCAGTTGCTCCTGAGCCAGGAGGTTGTTACATCAGCCTAAAATCAGCATAACCCTCACCCAGCTCTGCTTCATCACGTTTTAATCTATAGCTGGCTGGGTATAGAAAGATGTCCTAATGCACGAGGTGCAATCTCTCACAATCCCTCCCCCGGTAACACTGAGCCTGAACATCCATGCCCTTAAATCACAATAGATTATTGCTGGTTTGAATTGATTGGGTTTTTGTCCAAGCAAGTGGCAGCCGAAAGGATTGTGAATCATATCAGTGCCTATGAATAGCCTGCAGTGGCAGGTGGGAGTGTGTGAGGACAACAGGGAAGGCTATAATAACCCCAGTAGCTTAGTGTCAAATAAAATCAAGAACAAGAGCAGCGTTAGAAGTCAGTGAATGTTCGTCCAGTGCTTTTATTCTTTACAGCACTGTGTAACTGTGGTTGTCAGCTGTTGTATTGGTCTGAAACTACATTTGCCTTCTCCCTGTTCATTTTGACTACTCCCTGTGATTGGGTTTGTTGTTGGGAAAAGTTGTTATCACAGCAATAGCACAGAAATGGATAGATATACACAGAAATTTGCCCTCTTCTAGTTAATTACTTCTGCCAATTAGGTGTTTACCAGGGTGGCATTACTGTAGGAATAAAAGCCCTAGTCTCAATCAGATGGCATGTTCTAATCGAGCTAGGGCTTCCACTGAACAGCTGTACCTCAATTAGAAATTGATATCCATGAAGAAAGCACCGGTGGCTAATTATGCTAATAAGATATTAGCCACCACCTCTTCAAACTGCAGGCTCGTCACGTCTCTCAGTGGTACCTTATTTTATTGCAAACTGTACTGAGGAGGATTATTTACTTTCTTGCCACAGCTTTCACAGAAATGCAATACTTATCTGCTTACAAAATCTGCTTTCAGAGCCCAATCCTGCTAGGTTTTGGAAGGTTCAGGCTCAGGACTAGGTTTATCACAACTTAAGGAGATTATTTGATAGGAACTGTTTTAAAAGGAAATTGAAGGAAAACTGCTTTTCTGAGACTGGCTTACAAGAGCCACTGGAAGCTCCACTGCCTCCAACCCAGTAAGAATACCGTTTACTCAAAAGAATAAATGTTCAGAGGGAAGAACTGATGCTGCCCTTTATGTTAAAGAGCCTATTTTCATGTAATTCATACAAGAGTAATTTAGAGCTGTAGCTCATGAATTTAACTTCTTATTTGTTGGGAAAGTGGTCTTCAAAAAGTGCTTTGAATCTATTGTCTTGTTGGTCTCCATAGTGATTTGTTACCATTGATTAAAATAACTATTCCTCGTTATTAACCCTTTTAGAATTATAAGTGGAAATTTAATATGAAGTGTCATTAGAGTGGGTTTTTGCTTAAATCAAGTAGGATGCTGGTACACTGAAAATGAACTGAATATTGGGAAAGATAATAAAGCCTTTCCTTATTAAAATCACTACCTCTGAGTTACACTAAGAAAAGATCATTTCAGACGCTCGTTCATTTGACTGCACTTTTCTACTTCAAAGTCTGGCTGCAGAGGATGAGAGCTTGTCTTTTAGGGTTATGTCCCTACAAGAGCTCAGAGCAAGGGGTCAGAGCCTGTGCCGGGCACCGTACCCGTGTATCGCGTGGCCGCAGAGCTTGGCCAGCCGCACGGCAGCCCTGCCCCAGCTGGGGGAAAGCAGCGCAGCTCTTCTGAAGCCCCTTGCTGCTGCTTAGTTTTCAAGAGAAGATTTACACAAAGGCCAAAGCTCAGCAGGGCAGAGTTGAGCTTCTCTGCTCTGGCACACGTTTGTGGGTCCGCATGAGAAAGTTGCAACAGTTGTTTATTATTGTTGTTGTTGTTTTGTTGGACTCAATAACAGCTTGTTGGCACTGATTAAAGTAACTATTTCTCTTTAATTAACTCTTTTCAGAATTGCGCATTGAAATTCACTATTTAGGTATCATCACTGCTTACTCTGTCTTCACAGGAGTCTTACAGCAATTGTTAGTTTTGTTAGTTTAAAAGTGTCTACAATTTCTGATAACTTTTAAATACATATATGCATTTTATTTTTTCCAATTCACAAATGGCTATTAATTTTATTTTATTTGTGATGCTTTGACTATACCATATAAAAAGAAACAACCACTTCCTTCAGATCTGTGGCCACAGGTCACCGTTATTTCTTGACAGTCTAATTCCTATCCAGGTGATAACTTCTCAATTATTTAGCAAGCTGTGAGGTATAGAAAACTTTAAACAATGTGGGCTTTATTCCAAATAGACAACAGACAAAGAAAGTGGATTGCCCAAGGCACCCAGACAGGGTGGGAGCACTAGCAGACCTAGTATCATGTCCACCAGGATACACAACCTCCCCAAAGCCATCTAAGGCAGGATGGTCTGTAAGATGCGAGTATTGCATTTGTACCACATGCCATGAACATGGTGCATGGAAGCTGACCCTTCAGAAGAACATTCTGCTGGTAATCTTCACAGGGATACGTCTGATACCACTGCCTGAAGCACTGAAGATCACCTGTTTGTGTGAGGCCCACAAAGCTGGAAGGCACTAAAAGTTGAACCAACTTACAGTGCAGAAGTGAAAATCCTTAGCGTCACTGGGACATGGACAGAGCAACTCTGAGAACAAGGTCTGCAAGAAAAAAACTGTCCAAAGCCCAGTTTAGTCACAGCATTAAAAAAATGTGGAGGTGAGAAGGGTTTTTTCAACCCAGAAGTATTTGCTTCAGACAGGAGGTACAACACTGTCCACATGATTTCAGTTACCAGCAAGAATTTCTTCTTGGGCATGTTCAGACACTAGCATGGTAATGAACCTATCTCTGTGTAAACAAGCTTTTTGATATTCATTTTTTCCTAGAGTCCAAAACATTTATGAAATGCTTTTTACATAAGGTGACTCTACTGAAATCTGAACACAACTGCTACTAAATGTAATGCTTTCAAACCTTCTGAGTAAGCAACACTGAAGTGTCTACCTGTATTGTAAATAGAGAGAACAAAATTATTCCTAAAGTTAATTAAAAAAAAGAAAACCTACCTCTATTTGCATTCATAAAAAGCTAACCTGACATCCCAAAAGCAGCTATTATATGTCAGCATGTCATGTGCATGGGGAATATCTGATCCAATTCACAGCTCATAAATGTCTAATTAAAAAAAAATATATACAACAATTTTAATTGGTTCATTGCACCATTTGTTTTTATTACGGTTTTAAACTCTTGCACAACAGTCAGGGCTAAAACTCTCTCAATTTGAAGGGAAAAAAAACCTATGAAGAAGGGTCTTGAACAATATAAAGATAAGTAGGAGTTCAATAATCACCATATGTACAGTGATGGGTAAATGGCTGAATGCTAGTTAGAATGTAAATCTGGGTTTTAATACATCATGAAGTAGATTGAATCTATCTGTGACAAGTTTTAACAGTGCCAGAGAAGTCAGCATAGAATTAAAAAGAAAGTGGAGCTAAGTTTTAGGTTCAGTCCAAAACTTTAAGCTGAAGAGTGCAGTAGATATATCTGGGAGAGAACGCTACTTCTCGTTTAAAAAAAAACCAAGAGAGAGAGAAATCAGAAAATTATGCTTATGTTTGGTTTTTTCACTGTTGGTTTTTAGAATGCTGTAGGAAAAAAAAAGTTAAATAAGAGATGTCTTATAGCTAACTCAGTTTTTATCTAATACTTGATAAAGAAAATTCAATTCATAATTATTTATGAACCAACATCAAGGAGTTTATTACTTTGATTACTCACTAATCATTTCCCGTAAACGCAGTGACCTAAAAATCCCATATAATCAATAAAGTAGTAAGTTCCAGATTTAAATCACTGCACCTTGTATTCTTGAGTAAACCTTTGGGTAATTTACAAAGGCTGTTGAATTTTATAGTAAGTGTTTTTCAAACCGAGCTGGATTCTAAACAATAATGACTTTTTAATGTGGATCTGTGATTACATTGTCATAGTGAAATACGACAGTCTTTGACTGCATTCGAAATGAGGCAGAGGGTGAATTACTCCAAAGGCATAGATTACCATAGCCTCAGGTAAAGCAATCTTCATAAATTAAACTCCAATCTAAAGTGACCTGTCACTACAAACCTGTTGCTACTCCCAGTAACTTAAATTTCAGTGTACGATTTGTAAACAAGTTCTTTTCATATTACCACAATGGGGAGAGTTACTTTGCTAAAGTGCTTTAAAGTGAATGTGAGGCAGGAGAATTATACATAAGCATTTTACAGGTTTCTTTTCCATAATTTCAAAAAGCTGTTCATTTAGGAAATGTAACTTGTTGTCTGCTAAAATGTTTATGCTTTTAAGATATCTAAAGCTGTCAACTGAAGGAGTCTTTGGCATAAACAGCAGCTACAGCACTTTCCTAACTCATTTTTGACACACTGAGCATATTTGACTCATATGCTCAGCAATAACATCTACAGTTCAATGATATTCAGAAATGTTTTGTACATTTAGCTGCTTGAGCCAATATTTCCCAAGGGGTTTGCTGTGTTTCCCATACCTCAGTCTGGGGAAATCTAGTTTATAAATGTTTTTTCAGAGATACCAGAGCAGCTGTCTTCTGAAAATCATATGGCTTGCGTGGTAACCGAAAGCTGAGGGCTTAGTTCAGGGACAGTTTCAGATGGCAAGGCTGAAAGAGTCCCTGTCCCAGCTCTTCCCACAGCCTTGTTCTCCGAGAGTCCACCCACCACTGTAGGGACCCTGCAGGCACAGGCACTGGTAACTGCACCTAGTCAGCAGCTGCTCTATGAGCACCTCATCCATCCCTGCAGCATTAGGTGGATTTTTCCAAGCAAAGGATGGAGCCAGGCAGGACGGGAAGCTGGGGACAGGAACCATCTAGTATCTGGTATTATCCCTATCTGAAATAGACCATTTACTAGACTGCTGAAAAAATATAGGTCTCCTTGGCTTCTACAGCAGCATATCCAAAGCTTTAAGCTCCCACATGGTTACATTCTCATGGCCCTTCTAAGCTATCTATCACAGAAACTTATTGAAAGGCTTGTAACTTCACAATGCTTGAAGACAGGCTCTTATAATCTCTTCTTCTTTGCCAGCTGAGGCTTATCTTTTGGGGTTTCCTTCTAGGCTGGCAGCACACACTTACACCCTATTCCTAAGCTGCGGTAGTCATTGACTTCTTCCACATCCCGTCTGCTGAATTAGCAACTTCATTCCTGAAGCTTAGGAGATAGCAGCTGCATTCCCACCATGGCCGCTGGTACTCAGTGTGCTGAGACTGGGCAGCTGGAATGAAATGCCAAATGCAGTCATGTCGCCCTGACCAGTTAAGGTGGGAAAGATGAGTGACAAAGAGAGAAGTGAAGATAGAACAGCATTTCTGCCATTCTGCCTTGAACTTTCACCAAGGTGTATGAGGGGCTTGAAATCAATCAATCAGTCAATCAATCAATCAATCAATCAATCTCTGGGTGAGTACTCTTCTCTTCAAGGTCCAGCACAGGGTTGTTGACCCTGCCTTGTCAGCACAGCTAAAGTCACGCAAGGAAAACCTGTTCTTTCTTCATAAAGATTATTGTTCCCAAATTCCTACCAGGGGTTCAGTTTTTCACAGAATGGACACTTCAATAGCTGGTTGAAAATTTAGCAAGACTGTGGTGATCAGAAACCAAGGAAGCAGGGAAAGGGAATAGGGAAGGAGAGCAGTGACTCAAGAACTTCTTGAAATGCCAGTAAAGTAGAGTAAGTATCACCCCAGCCATTCAGGTCCAGCTTTTCCCTAGTGAATGTTTATAGCTTCAGTCCTGATGCTCACTCACATTTTCCACTCACCCCTCCCCCCCAGCTTTTATCCTCCACATCTCTTGGCCCAAAAACTGCTCTGCCAGCGCTCTTTGTGCTACCAATTGAGGCTTACACAAACCCAAAAGGTTAACCTATGCCCTATAAAGAGCTGAGCTAATTCCTTGGAATCAAATGTTTTGATTTTCAGAAAGCAGGACCAAAGTATTGCTCCTTCTACACGTTATAACAGGGGCTTAAGAAGACATTGAAACATTCTTTTTTTACTGCATTTGCAGCTACCCTGTGGGCAGCAAAGAAGAAAGTTTAAAAGGTAAGGATGGAAAGTGAAACACATAATTTTGCTGATACAAGGACTAGAATGAAACCTTTTATGAAAATAGTTTCAACTTTTTTTTAGGCTTACTTTTAAAGCCTAAAAATGATAATCCCATGATGGTTGGGAAAGCCCAATATTTCCTGTGACTACCTAAAATGAACAGCAGTTAATGGCTATTGGTAGCAAGCTCAACTTGTGTTAAGCAAGACCTTCATATTAATACAGCATGGCTCTTTTCTGTCAGTTGCTTTTCATTGGTTTGCTTTTTAGTGTAATAAAAATCTCAGTCAGCCTCACGTACATGATAAACATGATTCTCTCACAGCATGGGGCCTGGGTTTGAGTCACAAGCTCAGTTCTTTGCTCCCTGGGATGACAGGTTTATATATAGGAAGGTAATGAGGCAGAGAAAGGTTTCCCTGTTCTTCTCCCTCTTGAGGGTGTTAAGCCTTCCTTATTAAGCACGACAGAGGTCTGGGTCATGAAGATGTTTCTGAGGAACTGAACAGAGTGGGTTGAAGAGGACTGAATTTAGTATGTACCCAATTTCATTAAATATCAGGGTTTTCAGATGGCTTCCTTTAGGATGAATATCTCCTTCCTCAGCCTAATTAGATATTACTATCATGACCACTTCTTGCTCTCTGCTTCTTCCATGTTTTATTCATCTTGTCATCATAATCATTGAACCTGGTGTCTTAAGAAAACAGGTGTTATAGAGGCATTTTGTGTCTGCCAGGCAGTTTGCATTTCATGCCCAGTTACTTTGGAGCCTGTGACCAATTTAATCCAAACTTGATGTCTAAAAAGATATCCCATTTTTGCCAGAGTCGTGAGAACAATCAGCTGTGTTGTGTGTCCTTCCACACAGAGAAAGATCCTGCAGATGTCAGAGAATCGACCTTAAGGTGATTGAAAAGAAAAAGTGAGCCTAAAAAAGAAAGCTGACCAGGTTAGCTTATGAATATTGTATTGTAGCTTGAGGAAATGCAGCTGAAACAATCACAAAAACCCCATTGTCCAGTTCTCACAAGTCTGCATTTGTAGGGAGGTATAAAGACTTCTAGATGCCTCCAGGTTTTTTTGCATTTTTTATTTTGGCTAGGCATAAGTGCAGCTGTGAAAGTCCTCATCTTGCTAAGTAGTTTGACATGCAGTTCATGCCTAGATCCTGTCAGGTTTCCAAATGTTAAGGTTCTTCACAGATTTTTTTCCCCACTAATTTTGCTTGAGAGATAAAATATAGCAGCTAGTAGAAGCATGCTTCGTCCTGCAGAAAAACACAGATATAGCTCCTATACTTACCACCCCTTCCTCAGAGGGATGGCTGAAAGCACTCGGTCAGCACATGGCACTCTCTTTTCACATCTTCCTTTATCTGCTTTCTGGAAACATTGCTTACACAATATTAATTTGCTCCTCTTACGGTGCTGTCCTTAATTGAATGACCTCATACTATTTTTTCCTGCCTCACTCAGTACACAAGAGGGGACGTGGTCACAGAAGGAAAAGAAATTCATTATTTCCTCCCCTTTACCACTCTGCAGGGTTTGGCCCCAGCCATACTCACTGACCACTGTTTGGATTATGTCTGCCCACAGAATTGTTAGTTTCCTTCTGGGCTTTTCTGGAGTGCTCTGCACCACAGCATCTGTCTCACAGTTATTAATGTGTTTCCATAACGTCCTTGGGAGGGGAAGGAATATTAACCCTATTTCACAGGTGAGGAATTCAGACAGGGAGGGATGAATTGGGGCTGAATGCCTCGGTTTGGATTCCTGACACTCCAGCGCACTTATTCTCCTATACCATTTCCCACGTTCAAAGACCAAATCTGATGGACATCATTACAATCCACAAATGAAGTTTGGTGCAGGGGCAGAATCCAGTTTCCTCTATAATGTACAAGGGAGGGCATTGGACAGAGCCTGGACATCAGGTCCCTCGTTGCTCACCCTGATTTATCCCCCAAAATAACCAATTCCAGTTCAAGGGGAGCCTTTTGACACATGTGCCAAAGAAGGCCAAATAGAGGCTAAGGCGAGAGAAGTATTTCAGATATTTTCTGGGTACTCACTTTGCACTGCAAGTGGTCTTAGGCCACCTAGGTTTTTTTTCTGATCAACAGTCACGTGAAGCCAAAGAAATGTTCATGCAATGAAAGTAAAGTATTTTGAGCTGTGCAATCTGTTTTAATGGATTAATAAGGAATTATATTTTCACATTAATGACATAATAAAAATAATGAAAAATAATTTTAAGTTTCATTGGAAAACAAACATCTCTGAACGGCTTGATCATTTTGCAATTCAGAGTGACTTTTGATTGCTAAAATGCAAATGTGGGATTCACTACTTTTCAAGAACTGATAATGGAAGACTTTTTCAGTAAAAACACTTCTGAAATTACCAAAACAAATAAGCTTTGAACTAGCATTACAAGCCAAGATACCACGTCAGCTGTGTCAGGTAGCACAATACATTAGCCATGATAAAACTGACATGTTTCAGCAGATAGAAGTGGGGTTTTGTACCACAGGGCTTGTTAACAGCAGAAGTTAGTGTTACATCACCTTCACCAGCACAGTCAAGAGCCAGCTGTGGAGGAAGCACAGGGTATGAGAAGAATTGAAGCAGAAGACAAGAAGACACTGGGTGGAAGACAGTGAACAATAAGACTATGAATTGGCCTATTTTTAATACAGCTCATCCATTGCCTTGCTCTGAAATTAGTTTTTTAAAGTCTTTTATGTATGATTAATGCCATTATTTTTGCACAGGAGTCTGATATGATTTGGTTTGTTGGTGGATATTTCAAGCACCAGGCAAGACACTGGATGAGAAAAGAGGTAGCTTATAGAGAAATAACACCCCAGTGTATCAGTACGATTTCCATCAGCATGTGGATGGGCCACATTGAAAGAAATCTCACAGAAAACCATCATCTGAGCACAGCTGCACCTCTGTTCCCCCGCAACGTGGGGAGCATTTTGAAGCATGAACAATTCCTAAGGACGAAACAGCTGTGAGGTGTATGGAGGACATCATGGGAGGTAGGACAAGGCTCTGGAGCTGCAGTCCACTGTGGGAGTCTCACACACAGGGGTGAGACTTGATGGGGACGTCCCTGTACAACAAGGGAAACTGAGTCAAGAGGCGGCAGACAATTCCCCCACCATAAGTACCAGGGACTTAATGCCCTTGGTTGCAAACAAATATTTTAAAGGGATCAAAACATAAGCATTACCTCCCTCGTTCCCCAGTACATACCCATTTTTTGACTGTATCTCAGCCTTTGGGGAATGCCTGCTGAAATTAGTGCCTACACATTTTGTAAGGAGCAGGTAAAGGAGCTTTCACCTACAGGAGGAACCACACTGCTGCTGAGGCTGCCGACACATTCTGACTGCAGGCGCTTGCTTATTTGCTCTGCTGCCAAGAATATCAATTGAATACTACACTTGCTATTGATCCAAAGGAAGATTTTTGTTGTTGTTGTTGTAAAAAATGTGAATGCATTATGCTATGTCATGTAATGCTATAAAGCAAAATAAAAGGTACAGGAGGGAAAGCAGCAGAACAGAACGACAGCAACATTAGTGCTGCAGATTTTCCAGCCTATAATGGCACATTTTGGCAGATGGACAAAACCCATGACATATCTATGGGTGTCTGAGTCTGGAGATGATTCAGCTCCTCTCTGCCGTGCCTTGATGGGATTGTCTGCAATGACTAACACAGGTCCGTCAGCCTGGGTGATATCACTATTTGCAACAGCTTAACTGAGAAATAAGCATACCTGGTGCTGCACAGGGTGTTCAGGGAAGATGTGTTTCACTGTCCTGCCAATTCCTTGTCCAGCTCAAGCTGCTGCATACAAGTTAATGAGCTGTAAGGTGCTGAGTGGGCTCTGTGAGCCCCTTGCTCTCCCCATCTCTCTTCTCTGCCTCTCAAGGGGAAATCTTCTCCTCCCCTGGGTGTACAGGGGGCCCATGACTACTAGGGCAGAGACCTCACACACATGATGCAGATGAGGCACCCACAAAGCAGTGAAAGGTACATGTTTGTGTGGGAATGGGCTTTTGGAGGCTGGGCTCCTGCTCTCCCTGCCAGCTGGCACATCTCTTCTCCCAAGGGCGGGCAATGCCTCTCTGATCAGCCTTTAGTCTGTTTTGCACTGACAGGTGCCTCATGCTGAGATGGAAGCTATGAAAAGCCAAGTTTCTGCACACTTGTAAGGCTGTTCCTGGCCAGTCATGAGCCAACCTCTCACAGTTTTAGTTGTATTTCTCTGACACGCACAACTGTGGCTGCTCACATCAAATTTAGAGAAGTACCTAAGGTGCTTAAGAGCTCTGATTTTCATGTATCTGTTTTCAGCTCAAAGTTGTAGCTTTGTGCCAGAGATCTATCTTCTCTTTCCTTGGAAACAACAGAGCAACAGTGATTCCCATGGCATCTTGGTATCTGTGATGGTCACCAAATGGGAAGGCTTCCCAGCTGGATGCCCACTCGCACGCAGAGGATGCAACCCTTAACTGTGGACCTGTGTGCTCTTGCACTCTCCATGGTCGTAGCAGCCTGTAGCACTGTCTTTCTGTCTGCACGCTTAGCAATATGTCCTAGGCAAAGGTTCTTAGTCTGCTACTCAGCTGGAAAAGGAGTCCTGTTCAGGATTGAGTGGTCCCAGGAGGACCCAATAGTTTATCTTTCCTTCAGACTTCCCACATGGTGGATATTTTGTGTTTATGGAGTTCTTTCAGGGACATATAATTACAGAAGCAAATCACTCTTTTGGCATGGCAAGAAATAGAGTGATGTGGGTAAAAGACAATATAGCTCATATTCCTGCCTTCTTTTCCTTGTGGTTGCTCTTAAATCTTCCTTCTCCTTCAAGCAGGGCCTCCTGAGTCTGGGATGCCCCGCAGGAATTCTTGGCTTTGCCTGTGAAACATGGAGCCTTTCCTTCCCTCTCACATAAAACCAGCTTCCTTTTTCCTTAGCTGTCACACAGTTCCCCCCCACAAACCCATTTTTTTTCCTCTGAACCCGTGAACCTTTCCATCCATTTTTCAGAGGAATGCAAACAATCATGAGGACATCTGGCCATATTTGTAATATGTGCATGGATAAACTTAGAGACAACAGTGTAATAAGTTACGCACCGAATGGAAAATAAGTCTAAACACTCGCCAGCTTACATTTAGCGTAAGTATCAATCAGTGTGCTTCAGTGGATCTGCTCCAATGTACCCCCACTGTGGATGTGAGCCAAAATCTGAACAGCAACAAACAGCCCATTATCAATCCATTAGTCCTCACTGACTGAACTATACACATAAAATCTTGTTTTACACGCATACTCCTGCCATTCCACAGCAGAGATAATGAGATTACATGTGCTGTATCACTCAGCCCAGAAACTTGTCACATTCTAATGAGTTCCTTCTCTCTGCCCACAGACACAAATAAAATACCTGCCTTTTCTTTTCCTACGTAAGAGGTAGCCAGCAGCTGGAAGCTCACTTGTGAAAATGCCAGCACCCACTGCAGCACCCAGCTAACACACGTGTGATGATCCATTGCTAGTTTTGTCTGTCACTTTGCATCACATAGGAGACAGAATAGCACAGGATGTGGCTCTCACTGCAACATCAGGTGTTGCCGGGAAATTGAAAGTGGAACATCCCTCCCACCTCTGCAGGAAAGCTATTTTCGGAATAAAAAAGAGCTTGCTTGCTTTCTTTTCTTCCTTTTTCCTTTCCTTCCTTCCTTCTTCCCTTCCTTCCTTCCTTCCTTCCCTCATTCCCTCCTTCCTTCCTTCTCTTTTCAAAACTTGTGGGTATTCTTTAAACAGATAATTAGGTGCTCATTCTTTCTCTTAAAGCAGAGTATTTCCCAGAAAGATGACGGATGTTTATGGAGTTTTGATGGAGTATAAAAAGAACAATAAGCTTTTTTTTTTTTTTTTTCTCCAATTTGGTTAATTCTGGTGTCATGGTACCTTTGCCCTATACAGTTTTCCTGTCTTTGAGCTAGAGTCTTTGTGTGGATATTTACCACTGACCAATGACCACATTACTGTAATTCTTTCTATGCTTATTTAAAAGCGTGCCCGCACAAATAGTCATAATGATCCATGCACCCAACTATTCATGTTACCAAAGACTGTCTCAGAATCTGACTACTTCTAAGACAAAGGGCTCAGCCTGGCCAATAAGTCAGTGTAGTTGCCATCTACACCTGACCCACAGTACCAATGTACATGTTCTTAGCCTACAGCAAATGTGAAATATCCAGCGCAGTTTGACTCCCTTAGTCAGCAGACAGCCACTGCTGAACCTTGCTAACATCACAGTGCACCTGAAAGAAACTGTTTCCCCACCGGCAAAACACTTCTTTCCGAAAAGGCTTTTGGGGAGGGACTTTTCTTTCTTTGTCTTTCCCACACTAGCATTCTCTCCTACCAAATGGTGGATCCACTGGTGGTTCACCCAGGGAACTCCATGCTGAACCCATCCCTTGGGGCCGTATTGATGGGACAGTGCCACGTGGGTAAAATTTTCCTGCGTGTCTCACAGTGCTTCTGCAATGCTACAGTCCGCAGTGTTTCATTTCAGGGTGTCCAAGTGAAGTGTAAGTAAGTGGTGTGTATGCCTTGTGCTGGTTTTCTGGTTTGGAATAATGCTTGCTTTTTGTGAAAAAGGAAAAAGATGCCTTTGTAAAAGTTACCGGGCTAAAATTCTGCTCTGAGATGTTGCTGTGCAAATGGCATCCTCTGTTTTAGTGGGGGAAACCCTGCTACAAATAAAAGAAGAATCTAGCTGTTCATTTTTACTTTTTGACGTTGGATAGGTCTACATTTTGCTGAAGAGCTGGAAAGGTAAAAATATGTACAAAGGGACGGCCAATTTATGCCCTAGATTTTAAAGCAGAATAGCTCATTGATCTTGTCTGGTAGTTTTGCTTAAAATTCAGTGGTACAATGTGTCTTAGAGCCTGAAGAGATGGGTGAGGATCTGTATAGCTTGCGTGAGTGAGGAGGAAAAGGGAAAAAAAAATCTCCCATTACTGTATAGAGTGGTTGTCTTTTCAATTATGGATGAAAAGATGAGTATGACCCTGAGGGGCTGGATTCAGACAGAATGCAAAGGGGGAAGAGCCCTAAAAACAAGCAAAATCTTTACTAAGAGATGATTAAAAGGGAATATAAATGTCTGGAAGTGTTTTGAAGAAGGAAGCATGATGGAGGGGGGGAAATTATTATGGTGGAACATGGAGTAATGGTATTAAATTAACAAAAGGAAAAGGTCTGTTGAATATCAATAAAATCCTTTCTGTTTTCCTGTGGCATCATCTCCCAAGGGAAGTTGCAGGAGCTCCATCGTTTGAGTCCTGGCAAATGACTTGGGACAAACCACAAGAAAGTGTGGTTTAAGGCACATTACTGTGATGTTCGGGGATGGAATTACTGACCTAGTGGCTCATTTCTCCCAACACCCTTCCTTTGGAAGCTACAGCATTAATGAAAATAAAAAAAAAAGACAACAGCGGCGGAGGATATCTCCTGTATATACATGAGTGGCAGTGCTACAGCAGCAGAAGTAAGCACAAATACACATCCAAACAGATCAAAAGGACTGATGTTGACTGCTAGCACAGGGGGGAGGGAGGTACACAGAATAACTAAATTGCATGAGGAGTGACAACAGGACAGGTGAATGGGCTTGCCAAAGGCAGCTACCGCCCTCGGACAGGCACTACCAGAGCTACATAAAGGCTTTTGTACCCTTGCAAGATTTCTTCTGCAAGGGACTGCTTTCAGTCACTTTGTATTTCTGTCATAAGGAAATGCAGTCCTAGTAATTAAGAAAGCAAGCAGTTCTTGCAGAATATGGTCAGCGTTTTCCCTGGGATTAGTCTGCTTGGAAGTCTCATTCCCTTCAACAGGATGGAAATCTGAACACCCCATTTTTAGTCTAGTACCAGGCAGGGTAGGAGGTGCAGCTTGCACCTTCCCAGGCCACTTGTTCCACATCTCCCATCGCTTGGCGGGACTAGCTGAAACACAGAGTGACTAGTGCTGCTGGGGAATCCAGCTGCTTGGAAAAGCCAACTGGAAAACTGAAGGGGAAAAAGGGATTTGGAAAATTGGATCAGTGTAGGAAAAGGCTTGGAACTGTATCCTGGAAGTGAAAGGATGGTGTTAAACTGCCGTAAGAATGAGAAGAGTTTATAACAGCTTCCTTCTTTAAAATGTTGCAGGAAGGTGCATGCATGCTTGGTAATGCTGATGATGTCCATTTTGCATCTGTATCTTAATTACCCATTAAGGTTCTCAAACGTATTTTGAAGCATTTATTGGCTAAGCTTCACATTACCCTGGTGCAACAGAGGAGTCTCACCTTTTCCAAGCGCTGGGAATGCCCAAAAGAAAAGGGGCTGTATCGTTGGAGCAAGGCCACGAAGTGTCAGCTCTGGAATCACAAAAGCTGCTCCTGAGCTTCCAGGCTGTTGCTCAAACCCATATCTGGTCTTACATCCCTATTTACAAATGAGCTGTATGATTATGCGTGCACTTAAACTCCTTAGTCAGCAGGACGTAACCACCTGCTTAAAGTTAAGCATGGGCTCTGAAGGGTTTCTTGAACAGAGTATCTACTACAAAATGGCACAAGATATTCCACCAAGTTAGCTCAATAATTATTTTAAATGAAAAAAAAAATCCTTTTGAAGTGGAGTCCCTCAGCACTAAATTAGAAAGACCTGGAGCTGGTTGGGTTTTGAAAGGAAGCACTGATAGGAATCTGATCTTTTTGTTTGGCTGAAAATTCAGCTGAACCCTTTGTCACTGCACAGAATCACTTGTCTGCAAGAGCAGGGTCAGAAAAGGCACTAAGGGAAAATGTAACTGCACAACAGAGCTTCTCTGCTTTCTGGGCAAGAACCTTAAATATAAACATAAATTTTGTCATAGAAGTGTGACCAATAGCTGAAGAATAAATCCAGTCACAAAAGCATGAAGTAATACATTGTTTTAAAAGTAAAATAAAATAAAATAGTCATAAGGCAAATTGCCTCTCATCAGGACAGCAGAGAAAACTAATTTAATTTCTGTAATATAAGACAACAATGATTATTAAATCTCATGAAAATAAATTCAACCACCTTAAGAGCAGGCTATAAATGCTAAGTGTATCGTGTCAAAAATTAACATATGAACTTCAAATCTGTGCACCAATTCAAAATCTGATTTAACAAACTGCTGTTATTAAAGTCAATTGGAGAGCATTCCATTATAAAAACAAATGAAATCTTAACTTCACATGAAATAAATAATTTTTTCAAGGCCTAAGCAGAATGCATTAACTTAACATGCAATGATCTAAATTATGTATTAAACTCAATTATTTTTATTACTTTTCAATTAAGGTGACATGATTAACTCCATTCTTATTAGAGTCTCAGTTCTGATCCTACCTGCATCTCAACTTTGGTATCTTCTTGGGGAGAAAGTGTTCACAGAGCTATTGTAATCAAGTCTGTCCTCTGGAGTTCTAACAAGAGAGGTCTGTTGTGAAGAGCAAAACAGCACCGTGGTTTAACAGGTATATTAGAGAAGTGGTGTTTTCCATCAGCTTTGGCAGCATTCTGAATGGAAGAGTATAAGTACTAAGGTTCAAGAACTCAGTCGTTCAGTTCTTACCCAGGTTAATCCTATGGCTATGTTTTTGAAATTACCACTTTGTTTTTACACTCTTTCTTCCTTAATATTCACCAAAGATCTGACCCAGTTTGACATGCAGAAGCTAATTCTAACATGATATGGGCCCTGAACCAGGCTCACTCACCCCAGTAAAGGAGATCTCATTGACATTAGCATCTACAGTCATTGGACTAATTCACTGAGTTAATGCAGCAAGTTATTTAAAAAATATTATTTTCTTATAACACCATCTCTGTGCATATAGAAATAAAAAATAATGGCTCTGATTTCGGAGTAGTTCAGTTGTGTGGGGTTTTCATTTTGAAGTGTTCATCATTCTTCACATATTCCTTTTTCTAGTGTAACTTCTCACAGCCAGAAGTTATGTCTGCAGCGTTTATAAATTTTCTAATGCTAGTAATATGTGAAAGTTCCTTGGGAACGTGTTTTTAGTCCTAGAGAGTCATGGAAGGAGACTTCACTAGCACAGTGCATCTCAAGGGGTTTTGCTATCACTGAAAACCAGGCTTAGAAAATTTTTGAAAGATGTGGTCTGCACATCCTGAAAAACAAATACAAAAGTTAGAAATGTTGGTCAGACTTCTTCTCATTTTCACTAGGGAACCTTCCCTGGATTCCTAGAAAAGGCTTTGAACTTTTGCTTGAATGAGGACTACTGGATTTGACACACTATCTTCTTCATGCATAGAGCTCCTGTTTGTAAATCAAGAACACTAGCACTGATACAAAATGCAAGCCTTCATAGACTGAGTGTTGTGTTCATACTCCATGCTTGTCTTCTTGGAAGAACCCACATGATATTGTGTCTGTGCTTCAGGGAAAGCTTTTTGTTTATTCATTTGATGAATTTCTTTGAGTTTAAAGAAAGAAATTAATTTTACTTATTCCTGTATGTGATCATTAGAAAAGCTTTTAATGAACACAGTAAAACCCAACTAATTATCACAATGGCATTTAACTCTAAATAAAATTGACAGGAAGCAAGAATATGATACATATAATTTTGCACAGTTTATTAAAACACATCTATCACTTTTTTTCTCCTAAAGTAACCTGATCATATTATTCTATGATAATTTAGCTAATATTTTTTCTGTGCGTTTAATATTTAAGTGGCTTTTACTGATATTAAAGTCATAATGCATTTTATGGAAATTACCTTGCATTCTAATTACTTTTCTTGGTGAGGAATGGTAAATAGAATTATCTTGTTATGCTTGTTGTAGATGAAAGCAAAGAAATATTTAATGACAAGAGACTGCTAACAGAAAAAATTCCATACTCACATGTTTTTTTCAAATGAGTCCATTTTGCCATCAATTCAGAGATGCACACTTCCCAGAACAACTAGCAGGAACCAGGCATGTATGCGAACAACAGAAAGGCTCTGAATGGCAAGTTGAATGCTTTTAACATCAGTAGTTCCCTGTTTTCTATGGTCTGCCTTTCCAAACCTAGGCTGAGGAGAGTTGGCAGTAAGACAATGCGCTACCTCAAGAAAGCAAGAAACACAAACAACCATGTCCTTGAGCCCAAGCTGCCCCATCCTTTTAGTAAATTAAGCCACTGTTAGAAAGCTATAAATTGTACCTACAAAAACAGTGAGGTCAAGGCCTGTATAAAAGTTAACCCCTTGCCTTGTCCTTTTTTTTCCAGCTCTTTATATGAAATATACTTACTGAGGGGAAAAATAGAGGAATTAATTGCTGAGAAAGCAAGTTTTCATGCCAGTTCTGCTCTCAGTTACTCTACTGAAGTCCAAGTGAGGTCACAGATAAGACTGGATTAGTGTATCTGAAAACAAGTTGGGAAATTTTTTTTATGAACCTTTACAAGGATGAAGGTGTGCTTCAGGACTAGTGCCATCTGAATGGGGCCACTTTGGGTAAGTCACCTTTCAGGGGATACGAGATGGAGTCTGGCTCTAGAGAAATCATGTTTTACTGGCCACTGTGTGTCTGGATGTCTCTCTGAAAATCAAAATGCACTGTGGCTCTTACTTAGTTTGTATGACTTTGTAACATCCAAACAGCTGCCACCAGAGCAGCAAAATGGAAAGTGATACAGCAGAGTATGACGCAAAATTAGGCAGAAAAGAAGAAATAAGTGAATATTAACACCACCAAATGAGATTTCAGGTGCTGGTGTTGTTTCTGTAAGGTTCTACAAATTTCCCTGGCTTTGCATTTTATTTGGCAGCATATGCATTTTTCCCTTCTTTTGCACTGGTACTGGGGTTTCCTTGCGCCCACCGAGATCCACACGTATGGAGGTAATAGTTATGCCACATGTGATGTATTTTATGGGTGGTTATAATTGCAGTAGTTCCACAACCAACTGGCCATGGAAAATGGACAAAACAATTAGCTAAAGATGCCTTTCAGCTAGGTATAGATGCAGGTCTCTCAACATGACTTTTCTGCTCAAGCAATGCTTTCCTTCTAACTAGAGACAGCTTCAAAGCAAAACCCCTGAAAGTGGGTGAAGACCTGAACTTTATTATTCAGTGAGCCTCCTGGGGCATGCAGAGATGACATGGCCATCTTCTTTAATCTGGTTGCCATGTCATGGAGGAAGGTCCTCCTGGAAATGTCCTTGCCACAAATACTCATCTGGGTGGGGACACAGACATTTCTTGCCCGGTGAGTGAGAAGCAGCAGGAGGAATGGGGGTGTCCCCTGTGGAAGGACATCTCTGAGGCTTTCACTTAGTCCATGGAGATGATCACTTTTTACTTCTGCGCATGCTCTTAACTTCAAGGGTCAGTATATTCTGTTAGACTCCAAATTAACTTGCAAGACAAATATGGTAAGATTATTGTTGCCCTCATTTATTTTACTTTCAATCTTCCTGTTCTAGTAACTTTGGAGTATCAGTCATTAAAAGAAAGTGGATGGAAAATGTAGAGCAAAGGTTTAACTCACACTGAAATTTGAAATCCCATTTAATTGAAACATTCTGTGAATTTCTGTCTACACCAAGTAAATTTTTCTTTTTAGGGGAGGGATCCTAGAAAGTTCTGTGAATAATGCCTATTTCACAATCTTCTAAGCTTTCTTTCCACTAGAAATTACCTTTAAATTAAATTATTTTAATTTCCTTTTCAGCTCACTTCTTTCTATTTTTTGAACAGCAAGCAAAACAGTTCTTTATTCCCCTGTCATCATTGAAAACTCCACTGCAGACTCTAACATAGAAGTCCAATCTACAAATCTATTTATTCCTTTTTAGCCAAAACATCTTCTGCAACATCATAGTTGTACAAACAATAATTACAATAATATTTCACTGTTGTACTAAAGATCAGGTTATCTATGGAGAACATTTAGAAAGGTCAATGTCTCATATATAACATAGAGGCAAAAATAAAGCCACCAAAGAATGTCATTAAAATTTACTGCAAATGCACTATAACATTCTGACTTTGCCATGTACATTTCTCCCTGTAATAGAACAAGTTTCTAAAATGGATTAAATCCTGATTTGATTTTACTACTGTACATATTACAAATGCATTTAATTTTAAGTGACAAAATAAAATGTAGCATATGACATCCTAATCTGATGTATAGCAGTTTCACCAGCAATTCCCTATGAGATATATCTTTTTTTGTAAAAATGTCAGTGTTGCTTGAGTTAGCTCAACAGGGCCTTATATTCGAGCAGCGCTGCACCTCAGTCCCTTCACTTAACCAAACATTAGCTAAACTGGAGGAATCTCAGCAAGAGGGACAAAAGTGAGTTGAAGGAGGTTTATTTGTTCTACAATGCACAAAGAGCACTCTCTCTTGCTGTGCTCCACCTTATTTAAATAGACACTGAAGAAAAATGCATGCAGTGCTTTTGAAGGTCCACTGGAAGACTTACCATTGACTTTTAAAGCCTCAGGATGAGCAGGCAGAGAACAAACGTGATGTAGCTGTGTGTCAAAGGCACAGTCTTGTTTTGGAGGTCACCGAGTATCTCGCTGATGGAAAACAAATAAATGAGTAATAACATTAACTGAATGATTGGGTTATGGGCATTACTCTCTCCAGAATCCTTCAGAGGCTTCAATGTGTTGACTTCAGCAAGGCAAAATCCTCTCAGGGCATCATGACCATTACGACCTCTTTTCTCTCAAATTATGTTAGTCCTGAATAACAATTATGGAAATTAACTTATTAGTGCAAATTGATACATGATGCTAGGCCAGCAGAATTGACTGTTCTTTATTATTTTATTTATTTATGCTGTAGCACCAGTTATAGTGCAATAAACAGAGACTGACTCTATCATTAATGTAGAGGGATATTTCAGTTACGGATAGACTGAGGAATTCATCTGTGTGAGATTTACCTCAGAAACATCACGGAATATTCTGGTGTTATCTGCAGTTTGCTATAGCTGAAAAGGAAAAAAAAGGGCTTCCACAACACAAAGCCCAAGAATTAAGAAATCATGTTTGTTCTTTGAGCATCAAAATTAAATCCTGTTTGTTTAAAATCATTTGTGCCATCTAAAAGAGCAACATATTTTTTCCCTCTCATATTTGTTCATGTCTTCCCTCATTCACCTCTTTTCAACCAAAATTTGCAATGAGGAAGGGCAAAGTGGGGGCAAAACCGAGCACATAAGTCTCAGAGGGAGGAAGCTGAAAAAAGACAAAACAAGTGGGGGCAGAGGCATGGGGCTGCTGCCCCAAGGGTGCCGGTGGTGCCGGGGAGGTGGCCGGGGGCTTTGCCGACATCTGGTGAGGACCACGTGGAGACCTCCCTGTGCCAAGGCAGGAGGTGTCCCATCTGCCCAGCTGTGGGGAAACCCCTCACATCTCCAGGAGGGCAGCAGAGAAACCTCTGCGAGTGCCAAATCCCAGCCCAGCAGAGCTCCTGTGATGGAGGAAAGCCCACATGCACAAAAAAACGCGCTGCATGAGCGTAACCCAAAAACCCAATGGGAGCACCCACTGACACAAAAGCCATGGTTAACCCACTGCTGCTTCACCCTCTCCCAGAAAGGCTGGGAGGAAAGTCTGAAAGAGAATTCAGAAGCTTTCCACGTGGCCAGCTGCATTCAGATGCAAATTTTTGTCTGCAAGGCTTGAGATTGGCAGCACTGCCATGGGACCAAAATGACCTGTCCTGAGCCTTTAATAAGGCACCTCAAATCGGCTTTGCCACCACCCGTGTCATGCTTGCACGTGAGCCCCTCTAATCTGGCCTGTATCGCTCCAATTAATTTGGGGGCTGTGGCTTAAGTATGTTTACATCAACTGTCCAACAAACCATCACACATAATGAGGAGAAAAATAAAATTCAAATTATGCTTATATGGGAGGAATGGAAGCTAATTTTCTCAGGAAAAAGTAAAGATAATTCTTTTAGCTTCCTTCACATTACTGCATGGAAGTACAACAGCAGAAGTTGTAAAGCAAATTTTAATGATAAGCTTGAATGTCACAGTTAAATCTCTGACAAGTTTTTACAAAGGCAGCATTTTGCTCTTTTTTTCTTCTTCTTTTTTTGACCCTAGAGATTACAATCAAAAGCTTTCCTTTCTTCTTTTCACATTTCACGTTAAAACCTGCAAACTTTAGAATTAAATCTTATCTGCAAATTAACAAAGCCTGTGTTTCAAAATGAAAAAGGGAGACAATACATACTTATACTGTGAAAGTAAAAAATTATCTTTAAGTTAAAAAAGAATGAATTATCTTTTCTTTTCTTGTATTTGCATATGTCATGGGGTGTTTTGGGGAAAGTCTGATTGTTTGCAATTTTGCCTGGCTATCTGTCTAATGATACCCAGCTGCACACAGCCCCCACTGGCCATTTCAGCCACCGGCAAGAATTTGGGTGCAAAGATGTTCTGCGAATGCTCATTTTCCTCTGGCCATCTGAAAGCTACTTGGGAGGAAGCGAGGGATTTCCAAGAAGGGCTGGCTGTGTCAACTTCCCAAGCAACATGTACAGCTGGAGCAGTGAAAAAGATGCAGAGAACTGGAACCTGTATGCATGCATCAGTGTTAAATTAGAAGTCTCCAGAGCAAAAACAAAGCACAAAAGAGCCAGGCTCTGTGGGTTAGAGCTATAACAGATTCACAACCTTAGAGCACAAGGCAAAGAGGCAGGGATGCAATGACTGCTGGCTAGAAAGCTACACGGTTGTTTAAAAGCTGGGGTGTACTGCGTAATGCAGACATTAAAATGCTCAGAGGTTTTCGAAAGTCCCTGGAAAACACTGAGCTACCGCTCAGTGCTGTGTCTGGGCACCGAGTGCCCTGCCTGCCACACAGGGCCAGCCCACGGACACGGGACCCCGCTGTGCCCTGAGGCCATGCCTGTCCCTGGTGCAGCTGGGGAATCACGGGCCACAGACCGCAGAGTGTGGGGAGCAGACCGTAACGCTGCCAGCAGCAGCTCAGTCAACAGCCCCCTTAAAACAGATTCCCTGCTTACAATCTGCTTATATAAATACCCAGCACGTGGCAACTCTTCTCTTTTTTTCACTTCTATTTTTTTGTGCTAAACTCACAGGAGACTTAGCTTAAAAATTCACCCATTAGCCCCAGAGAGACATTTAAGGTTGATTTCTCATCCCCTCAGAGTCCTTCCCAGGGACCTGGGGGCATGAGGAAAAGGCAGGAGAGAAGCCTGCAGCTCATCTCACAACCAGGACAGGAAAGCTGCTGGCAATTTCTGCTGGCTTGCTGGCAAGCAAGTCTGTTCCTTCCAGCGTGCCATGGGAGGGAGCAGAGCTGCTGAAAGAAGCCCATCAGCATCACTAACACAGGAGGCAAGCAGCTGGCTGAAACCAACCAAAATCCCCCTTCTTGCAGAAGAAGGAGGTGTAGAAATTTATTAGCCCCACTTCCAGCCTCCAGCACCTACTAGGTGCTACTGGGCTGGGCTGCAGCCAGGCTTCTCTGTCCCAAAAAACAAGGGTGGGGACGAGCACCTATGTAAAGCAGCACATACCGATCCCTCCTGCTTGCTTGAGACGGGCAGGGAGAAAGGGAAAGCATTTCATACTGTTCGATAGTTGCACAAAGCGTTGTAGTGCTCTGAGCCTTCACACCCAAACAGGGGGACGCAGAAGTGATAGGAGCTCTAAGTAGTGCTATTGTGCAGCTCAGTTCGGTCTGTTATGTCAGGGCAAAGGAAGAAAAAGGATAATGAAACCTATAGCTCTTCATGGGCACTTAAACCTGAAGCTATCTTGGTGCAGCTTGAATCAGGATAATATCTGAAACTTTCCTTCCTGAGCCCTTTCTTTTTCTTCTTAAGTGGTAGCTTTCTGAATAATTAGAAGCTGTCAGAAAAAAAACAAAACAAAAACAAACCAAAACCAAAACCCAACAACAATCGCCACCGTTCTTCTTCCTTCTTAAGCCTGATAAATAGATGTGAGTCTGCTGACAAAGAATTCCAGTAAGCTTAGATATCTGTTAAACTTGCACTTCGCTTCTAATATCTCAAAGATTTCTGGGCCCTCACTGATTGTGGCTGGAACTCAGCCAAGTCTCACTAAGAAAAATAGCAACATGAAGTGGAAAGTTTGCCAGGAATTCCTTGTTTAGGCCTTAAGTACAAGACTATTACCGTGTTTTCCTCTTCAAAGAGTTTTCTTGCAGTTTCATAAAACTTCCAGCCTCATCCACTCAAGTATGCCTTTCAAAAATACTTGTTACTGTTTAAAGTCCATGCCTTTAGTTTAGTGTTAGTTCAGAATTTGACAGAGAGATCTATTGCTCTGTGTCCTTCCTTCACCTGCAGAGTTTGAGGTCTGTCTATTTTAACTTCAGCAGTAACACTGCAATTCACCAAAATATGCAGGTGAAGCACCAAATGTGAGAGTACAGTCTAGGTTAAATTTTCAGTATTCTCATACCATGCAAGTGTTTAGACAAGTACTCAGTTCCTCCAGGACTTCATTCCAGGACCGTATAATACCAACAGTGTTACTTTTCCCATCTCTTTCTCTATAACTCCGAATTTTAAGGATGTGGATTGGGCATTAGCATGTGCCTCCATAGAGCTAGCACCAAGTGGAAAGAGTTGTTCTCATCTACTTGATCTTCTAATCACTGCCTATATATCACCCTTACAGTAGCAACAAAGCAAAGGCTAACTCCTCCTAGGACAGCAAATACGGATTAATTTGGGAAGCAGAGATGACTGTACGCTTTCCCATTATTGCTGACACCATATAGCACGTATGCCTGGATCACACAGTGGAGTGATGGGAGTGATGCGGCTGCAGGGCACCCCTTGCCTGTATGGGGGGAGGGGCTGCCCTCCTGAGATGGGGGAAAAGAGTCGAGAAGTTGGAAAATGAGAGTTCTGACCTGAGGACCTGACTCCAGTTAATGGATTTAGTACTAAATGTAAATTATTGCTAATATAAGAAAGTGGAAGACAATTTTAGCTATTAATGAGAACAAGTATGAAGTAATTATTTCTTGTCAATCTTAATGAGAGGCAGCAAAGAATGTGCCAATGGATTACCACTTTACACTGCCACCTTTACTGGGATAAAGCTCCATGTTGGAGCACAAAAGATAATACAGGACAAGACAGAAAAATAACCTAAAAATCACTGCTTTGAGGACATCCATAAAAGCCAAGTGTTTAATAAATTTAAGTTATGCAAATGTTTGGCATTGGCTTTATTTGTGCATTTTTAACACATTCAACATGATCTTGATTTGAGGAGGAACAATGAAATTATAGCAAGTAATTTGTTGATAATAAGCTCTGTCTGGTTTTTGTAATTAAAAAAGTGATTAAGAAAGGCTAAGTCATTAATGCTTGAACTGCCGCTGCTGGGATATGCACAGCAACACACAATTTATAAACTTTTGGCAGAGGGATTTATTTACTGGTGCTTCTTCAAGAAACTTATTTCTTTATGGTATTTATAGAATATGAGAAATAATAGATCAATATTGTGAGCAGAAAAGAGCAATCATTCTGATAAATGCCAGTGGAATTGTAAAACTAGACCATTACACAGACGATACAACCACTGAATCTCGCAGCTCAACTACTTCATCTTTTGCCGGGTTCATTATGCCAAGGGCAGATGGTCAGGTTTGACAGGTAGCTAGGTAAGCTACGGAGAAGACACAGCCCTCCGCAGCCAAGCCCAAAGCTCAAGCTCCTGTCTTCAGTCTCAGAAAATGGACAGTTTTTCCCAAGTTTTTTGGTTTGTGTATCCACTTCCCAGTTCCGGGCAAATGCAGAAACACCAGAAGAGAACAGGACAGGTCTTCTGATATAAACAGAAGCAGAAAATACAGGTTCTCCTTTCATCCCATGTCACAGGAAGGCACAGGCTGGTATCTTAACACCCAAACACAACAAAGTACTTGAGATAATATTTGATATTGCATCTAGTGCCTGATCTCAACTAGTCTCCAAACCTGTTGAATGTTTTGCATTGTCAAGTGGGATGTGCATACCAGCCTGGGCTGTGAGTCTGCAAGAGGGAGAGGATGCATCCCCTTCCCTGTCTGTGCGGAGGAAGCCAGCATCCTAAATCAGCTGTAGCAGTTTCAATGCAGAAATATCGATTCAAGAATTTATTTGCACACAGAAGACCACTGCTTTTGGAATTTCATGTCATTTATGACTTGCAGAAAACTCTTTGAAAATTAAATTTTAAATTTTGTTACAAGTCCACAAGGTTCACTTTTTCAGTTGTTTTACCTTTTATTGCAATGCATGAAATAAGGGGGAAAGTCTCTACTACTTTTATAAAGACTAAACAGCCGGGTAAAACAGACATCTCTCTATATAGAGAAATATAAGTAGATATAGATATTAGATATATTATAGATACTTCTATCATGTAAACATACCTCTCTGAATACACTATCAATGAAAGCCAAATCACTTGGGTTTTTGTAGAGAGCAAGGATTTTCAGATCCAGTCTAGGTAAAGATAGATTTAGATTTGGGACTGAATTAAGTTGGAACTGATGCTGTAGTTCTCATACTCACTTTCAGAGCAATTCGGTGCAGAATTTTTCATGAACTGGAGATAAAAATTATTCCCTGCTACACTGAAATCGATTAAGATCTATCAAACTTCAGGCAAATCACTCTCTGCTTGGTAACGCCACCTAAGAACAGCCAGAGGCTTTAAATTTATTATTACCCTTGCTGAGCAGCAGCATGGCTCCTAGATTAGTCTTGTAAAAATTATGAAATGATGTCAATAAAGGTCTTATATTTTCCTGCACAAGGATACTATAGGAGATAATGAGAGAATACCAGGAATCAAAGCTTTTGCTTTAAAAAGATTTACAGCTGCTGCTTCATACCATAAGTCAACACTGAATAATTAAAAGACTTGTAATTAAAGGCTAATTTAGTATTGATTGTGTCCTAGAGCAAGGGGGCCAGTTCACTGTTCTCTCACCATCCTGTGCAAGCTTCATCAGCCAGACAGCGAGAGTGCAATTATCCTAAGTAGCCTTCAGCAATGGGACGGCATCTCCTCCAATCCATTCCTGTGCGCTCCACAGGTGCGTTAACAGGAGGACGGAGCAGGCTGTGGGGAAAAGCAATTATCTTACAAGGTCTTCAGTATCACACATCCCCTCAGACCACCCCCTGCTCCAGAACTGAACATCAAGTCTCTTTCATTTGCAAAAGTGAGGGCATGGGATACCTCTTCAGTCCAGTTTTCTTCTTGCTCCTGCGCTCCCTCTCTTCATGGTTCCTGTGATGGACTATTTTGGAGCGAGCACCTTTCCCAGGTGTCTCTGGTTGCTGCCTTCAGTGCTTTTCAGAAAAAAGTTCAGAAGTGCTGTCTGACTAGAGGAATAAATGAGAAAAGGAGGGCCATGGGTACCTGCTCTCCAGTCTACGGACCTGTCTGCACCTATGCAGCTGTGCACATAATTTAGCAAGACTTTCTGAAAGTAGAAGACTTCAGTTTGGTAACGCACACAGAGAACTTATTCATCATTGCACTGATGAACAGGAAAAGACCATGTGTTGAAATACGGCAAAGGTGGCTGTCAAAATTCAGGAAGTCACATTTCTTTCTATGACACCTTGATGATCATCCGATTAAATTTCACTGTCCCCTAAGTAGTATATTGCCACCAATCAATTGATTTTTTTTTTTCTTTCAGGATCTCATATGCCTCCTGTATGTATCATATATCATAGAAATTAGGTCATATTTAATATACTGAATCATAAACATTGGAGATGGAAAATCTCATTAAGTCATCAAATTCATTCCTTTGTCAGTGCAAAAAGGTTCCCATGTAGAATAGAATTTAATTTTTAACATAACCTATGTTCAGCCCTCAAATGTTTCTTTTTAGTGGGTATTCCACAGAACCCATTTAGTCCTTGCTATGAGAGATTTTTATGATAATCTGAATTTGCTTTTTGAAACTTCATTCCACAACTTTTAATTATATCTCTACATTGCTCTTTCTATATCTAGAAAAGTAGTATTTGCAGGTAATAATCATACACCTTTCTAGCACTATTCAAAATATGAAAAGATGGGGCTAAATACAGAAAAAATCCTGTAATATCCATTTGCCAAGATCTCCAAATACCCTCCATTTTGTTTTCCGGTAGTGTTTTTTTTCTTCAGAATTTCAGAAACTGAACTAATCACTTTTAATTCTGAAACCAATTTTTACTTAATGGAATTTTTAATTACTTTTCAGTAGTTCAGTAGTTATTATCATGAAAAAAAATCTAAGCCTACGTTTTCTTACAAAATCTTTCACTTTTTTTTTTTTAAGCTAAGATTTGGAACAAGAACAATTTTCACTTATTTAGCCAAATATGTGTGTGTTTTGGACTCTTTCAAGCATTACAAATCAATTCTTTTAGCTGTCTTATGGCCGACCTGATGGTTTTGCCTCAGATCAGAAAATCAAATAACTTCAGCAGAGGGAAACGCTCCATTAGATATTGCTGCTTTTGAGGGACAAAGAGATAGAAGTCTATCTGGGAGATCCTTTGTGGTTTTGCTTCTCCCAGTGAGTACAAAGCCCAAAGAGAAACTTACTGTCAGAGTCTGTTGTGGTGGGTGACATTCTAGGATTTATTTACGTTTTAATTATACTACACAAAAATGGAACAATGCTGAATCACTGGGTGGGACTGAGCATCCCCTAGTTTTTCTGTCACTGAGGAACACCTGGGGACAGAGACAGGAGGCAGAGCCATATCTGATAAACTTTATCTCCTTCCATCTGCTCTCAGATAGGTTATTTTCTGATATCATAGGCTATTCAGATAACGTAAAACAGCCAGAGGGACAGCAACAACAGAAAACACAGATCACAGAATCACAGAATGGTGAGGTTGGAAGGGATCTCTGGATGTCATCTGGTCCAACCACCCTGCTCAGTCAAGGCCATCTAGAGCAGGCTGCCCAGGACTGTGTCCAGCTGGCTTTTGAATAAGTCTAAGGTGGGAGACTCCACAACCTCTCTGGGGATCCTGTTCCACTGCTCACCATCACAGTAAAAAAGTGTTTCCTCATGCTCAGACTGCACCTCTTGTGTTTCAGCTTGTGCCCTTTGCCTCTGGTCCTGTCACTGAGCAGCACTGACAAGAGCCTGGCTCCATCTTCTTTGCACCCTCCCTTCAGGTATTTACATACATTAATAAGATCCCCCTGAACCTCGTCTTATTTGGGGTGAACAGTCCCAGCTCTCTCAGCCTTTCTTCATAGGAGAGATGCTCCAGACCTTTAATCATCTTTGGGGCACTTCTTTGGACTCTCTCCAGTGTGTCCATATCTCTCTTGTACTGAGGAGCCCAGAACTGGACACAGGAGTCCCAGTGTGGCCTCACTACTGCTGAATAAAGGGGAAGGACCACCTCCCTTGACCTGCTGACAATGCTTTGCCTAATGCAGCCCAGGATACCATTAGCCTTCCTGACAGCAGAGGCACATTGCTGGTCCCTGTTAACTTGGTGTCCACCAGGACCCCCAGGACCCTTTCTGTGAAGGTGTTTTCCAGCTGGATTGTCCCCAGCATGTATTGGTGCGTGCGGTTGTTCCTCCCCAGGAGCAGGACTTTGTGCTTCTCCTTCTTAAAATTCATGAGGTTCCGGTCAGCCCATTTCTCCAGCCTGCCAAGGTCCCCCTGGATGGCAGCACGGCCCTCGCACATATCAGCTACTCCTCCCAGTTTTGTGTCATTTGCAAACTTGGTGAGGGTACACTGATGAGTGTAGATAACCTTCTCGGGTTTAACAGAGTATTTGGAGTATAAAGAATGTGGCCAGAGAAAATGGCCTATTTATGAATTTTGATAATATAGATCACTTTCTCTTAAGGCTTCACACCACCTTATTAGAACGTTTGGCTGCCAGCCAAAGGGCAATATCTGACCAGTTTCACTAATTTTCCCACTTGCAGCAATGTCACCATCCTGCCTGACCTTTCAAATCAATTCATCTTGAGATACATTATTGACTAATTTCCTGAAATTCAGGTGAAATGTGCCCATTTTTAACCTCGGTCCTTCCCTACATACTGAAATTACCTTATCCTCTGGTACTAACATTGCCATTAGTAAGCAATCAAAATTCTTCTCCAAAGGCTTTTCGATTTTATTTGCTCTTTCCACGCTGATTTCAGTGATGTATTTCATCTAATCCTGGTGCTTTGTCAACTTTTTAATAGTACTGAGAGCTTTAATTGCCTTATTATCTTCTCTACTGCAGTGAGATTTTTTTCTTTAGCATTTCTATTCCCCTCAAGGAAAACATGGACTCTGGGATATTACAGGTCCTCCATTTCCTGGGATGAAGAAATCGCTCAGACCCTTAAGGATATCTACTTCATCTCTCAGCAACATTTAATCTATCACGGCCCCTCTTTATCTTCCTAATAAATTTGCTTCTCAGGCAGTAAAGGCTTCATCACCCGTGCTCTTCAGACACAGCAGTGTCCTGTTGCTTGGTGTCCTTTTCTTCTTTTGTGTAGCCAGGAGAGCTAAGATCTCAGGGCTAAAAAGCCAGCAAGCATTTTGGGTCAGGACTCCAGTCTAGGGAGGATGGCACTCAGCTAGGAGAAATGAACCCTGGGCTCTGGTGCTGAGAAAAGAGGAAACCTGCCCAGCCCAGAGGATTTGATGCTATAGCAAGCTGAAGTGCCTGTCAGCCTTTCCGTGGATGGATGGCACTGGGGATCAGGGCAAAAAGGTGCCTTGTTTCCCAAGCCCAGACTCCTTTGCAGAAAGCTTAGATTCGGGTGCCTCATTACGTTTTCCTCCAAAGCACAGGCACAAAATGGGTCTGGGTGACAGGGAACAGTACAGCTACTTCAGTGCTGGTGCTCTGGGTTACTGTTTTTGCTGTACGCTGTCTCGTTTTAGATGGCAAATGGCTCCCCTGGCTCTTCCCCTCATGTGCCCGTTACTGGGATCAGTGGCAGGGCCCCAGCTATCGTTGTCCTTTTGCCTCCCAACTGCATGCCCCGCCATGCTTTTGCACTGGCTTTATCAAAACTGAATGAGCTCAGAGTGTAACGGGTGATTACCTCCCAGACCAGACTGCAGACAGGAGACTGAAGGACTAACACGTGAGAAATTCAGGATTAAAATCTTCTACTATCTTGCAAATGGATGTTGTTTTATTCACCTGGCCTTCCCATCATGTATGCCAGATTATATACTTACTCTGTGTGTCACCTGCAGACAGCTCTGCTGAACTGAGAATAAAGAGATGAATAACATCACCGCCTGAATATAGCCATGAAAATCATACATGAAAGAAAAAACATATTCCTGCTCAGAGCTATATTAACTGGAACTTTTATGTTATTTATGGTTTGCCTCAGATACACACATATACCAGCAGAAAAAAATCTAGTACTTATAGTAAATCTACTGCATTCTGTTGTAAGCTTGGAAAAAAAGTGTTGATTGATTTGCTCGTCTGAGTTATTTAGAAAGAGCTGAAAGCTGGAGGGCTGTTAGTTTCTGCTAAAGTGAGTACTTTTCCCCCTGAATAAAAACATTTAATTTAAGGGCTCTCAGTGTTTGTGCACGTATTCGTGTTTCAAGCACAGGGATTAAATGTCAGCAGAGCCAGACCTTCAGCTACGTTTGATGGCAATGCTGAAATCAGTACAGCCACATTGATTTATGCTACCTGAGGAACTGACCCAGAGTTGTTACTTTCCACTGGACGTCACATAAGAGCCGTAAACGGATTTCTGAGTGCACAGAAAAGAAAATGCAGCACGGAGGGTGACTTGAAACCAGAAGCCGTGTCTGAAAAGAATGCTCTGCCCTGTTGCAAATACACCAATCTTTATCAGACACTTCCAGTGGAAATTATGTTATCTGGGCATCTAATGTCCCTTGTGTTCCAACAGGAAGCTGAAAAAGATCCTATCAATTCAAAGATCAGGCTTGTCTTTGAAAATTGTTCTCTTCCCGCTGTTACAAGTGATATGTAAGATTGCAGTAGCAAGAAGAATTTCCACTTTCTTGACAACAGCTTTACTGTGGGTTGCAGAAGAGCAGTTTCTGTGCATTGCCCTGCAGCTACTGTATCTAGGGCCGAATAAGTTATTAAACTACTTTCAGTTTTTTCAGTACCTTTTCTGTGCAATGGACAACCAATACAAGTACTGTGGCAGTGAAGAGACTATGGGTGAAACCAGCAAGTTAAAAACCTAAAACCATCCCAGGATGCGAAGCATTTGGATTCTTAAACTAGATTTGAGCCTTATAGTTCAAATCTGGGTTAGAATAGATGTATTTGCATGGATTCTAGCAGAGCCCCTGTGACTTGTAGCTGCAGGGGTTTTGGTCCAGCTTGACTTGCTGAATTCAAGTTTTCTAGTAAAACACTGAGAAGATTTGACTGTCTCATTTTGCAGTGACACTAAATAACTCAAAGAGCTTTTCTGCTTTTCTGTCTCCACTGAATTTGCAAACAGTTTAAACCTGACTTTTGACTATTAAATAACCTCAGTTACATGGAAAGGGTCCCACCTGCATGCTCAGGTTAAATGGAATTGAAACACTAGGGTGGAAATACTGTATCTCAATTTCTGATGAATTGTTTTACTGTTTACAAATAACCTTCTTTAATAACACATTTAATAATCCTTTCTTTTGGATTAGTAAATTGTTCCACAGAATAACCCAGACTGGCGGGAAGCATCTTCCTCATGTGGAAATAGGTGCACCATAGTTAGGGTGGAGAATTTTCTGAACCTGTGCCGGTGCTTCAGAGGAGACAGGCTTTGGTTATTCACCCCTGCATGTACGTAGTCTGCTGTGCAGTCTGTTATCAGTTTTGCTTCCTGTGGTAAATAACAAATAATATACTTCAGTAGACGTTTTCAAGTAAGCAATAATTCATGCTAAAATGCATAACACTTTGGGGATTAACAAATAGTTCCAGAGATATCCTAGAAGTGTCTGAATATGTATAAACACTATGACCAGCAAGCAGTGGTTTAAAGCAAACCAAACTCAGTGGAAAATTTTCACAAACCAGCATTTCAGTATTTGACTAGTTGTGATCCTTATCCAGTGCCCAGAGCTACTCAGTACCATAGCTTCAAACTGAAAGCGGTGCTTTTGCCGCATCGGCCTGCAGCTCCCCCGCTGCTGCTGCATCCCTGTAACAGGCAGGTGAACTGATAGCTGGGAACTGAGATTAGGACTCAACCCACTTTGATATATGAAACACGTCACCTCTAGGAATTGTGCATGGGATTCAACTTGCTTTTTGAAAGACGCAATTGATGTCTAATCTACATCTTGAAACCATGCTCACTGTCATGGCACGTGAGTGCTCTAACAGGTTGATTTGTCTGTCTGTGTCTTGAAACTTCAGTGAGCCCAGCTGATCAGATCAGCGTGTTCACTGGCAGTAAGCAGCAACATGTTATGAGACTCGAGGTTCCTTATCATCCTTCATGGGGATTACTTTTAAGGCACCAAGAATTGCTGTTAAATAAAGGAGTAGTAACACCTGTGAACAGTCAGAAAACATGCTTACGGCTTCAGATGAGAGTGTAATGGTTAATGAGAGAGGCAATGACATCCACTCAAGACTTTCCATCTTTTCAATGATGCGTTACAATACAAAGGGCATTGCAGATGTCAGCTGATAAGGGAAGCGTAAGTAGAACTGACATAGTATTAGAGGGAGAGAACAGAGAAAGTGGCTGGGCTGTCATATTCTGATGAGATAAACCACCAGAGTTTCCTTTCCTCAGACACCTATGCCACGAGTGCATGCCAGGTATAGCTCCTCCTCACAACATCCTGCGGTCAGAAGAAGGGGCAGAAAGGAGTTTTGTGCTTTGAAATTTTCTGGATTTTTGGTTTTGCAAAATACCAGGAGAAATGAAGAATTGGCTGCAAAATTTTAAATTTCCGGATTAAATATTTTTGTGTGAATTTTAGCCACAAATTTTGCTGGTCATTGAAATGCCATCACAAAAATGTAGCAAAGCATTCCTCTCTATTTGGAGGGCAGGATTCAGTTATATATCTGCCTCTGGCTTCTCTGACTGGACAAAAAGGGAGAGTACTGCTACGGTTATATATATATATGATAAGACAGTTAGTCATAAATAAGACAGTTAATAACTGTTGAAAGGTGAACTTGTGTATGATGCCATTAATGCAATTGCATGCCAACAAATCCAAAATAAAGAATGGATTATTCTCCATGTTATGTAAATCAAAAAATTGCGTGTCCTGCCTACCTGCACAGCCAGGCAAGGTCTGTAAAACAAGGACAATACAAGTTCTCATATGGGAACCAGTAGGTCTGATGCAAAGCCAGTAGGTGGGAAGTTCAGAGTACAGACTAAAGGAGGCAGTTGTTCATGAAACATATAGTTTAATAGAAGAAGCTCTTGCCACAGGACATCATGGATGCTGAAAGTTCAAGGGATACTGAACAGAAGTCCCTGGAGGACATATCCCTTGAGAGTTACTAGGTGCACAGAAACTCTCTCTGACTTGGAAAGACTCTGAGCTGCAGGGGCTGCAGGTTAGGAGGAACTACTAGAGGAAACATTAACCAGTTTTCCTATGTTCTTCTGTTCACCTCTAGGCCTTCTGGGATTGGTGGACCTTCAGTCTGGTGTAGAAGAGCCACTTTTACTCAATTTCTTATGTAGCGCCCATTAGCCACATTAATAATCACTTTAAACTTTCTAGTCCTCTGGGATGTAGAGCACACAAAGAGGTTAAAGAGAGACACGGCGTTTCTGAGCTCTCTTTAATTCAGATACCAGATGTTCCTGCTTGCTTTGGGATCATTATCCCATTACTCCAAATCATTCACTCAGGTTTCTATTGTGCACATAATACAAGTCAGAAAATTCAGGATGTAGGAACAGGATTCATGAAAATATAGTCATGCTAGCTTTATGGGTAGTTTATTTTGTTTTGAAGTTTTGAATTTAGAATGCATGGTTCAATCCACCAGTAAAATTCCACAAATGTTCAACAATATGAGGCAACTATGCAACAAGATCACACTCTGTTATCTCAGTCACAGCCAAACCAGCCAATTTTCCAGGGAAGGATAAGGGCAGGAGAATGGGACCATCTCTCCTCCCTTGTTAAATGGGCAGAGAAGCTTCTGAAGACTCCAGTTTTGTAAGGGGTTCTGGTCTTCATTCTCATCTAAAAGAAAGTGTGACAGGATTTGTCACCTACCAGGCACAGTGAATTCCGTAACCACAGCTGTCCCAGAAAGCTAATCCAATGTGTCAAAAAACTTGGGAAAAAGTAATCTTGAGGACAAAATGGACTAGTTTTGCTCTCCTTCTTCAGTTTTTCTCTGTCTTGCATTTGGATATATGATCCTATCCTGCAAGATATGCCCCACTGAAGACATACATGTAGAAAACAACATGTTTAGCAGTCATCTCAAGCTGCCTGTTGTCTTCTCATATTCATGCAGTTCACATTACTGTTCTTTTTAAATGCCCCAATTATTCAGTGCTGAATTATAGCTGGACAATTCATCCTGGCTAAACTAAATAGGATAGTTGCACACACTGCAGCCTGTCTGTCACAGGTCATCATTATGATATTAATGACCATCTGTAAGCAAAGTACATGGGCAGGGTATGATTAGTGCAAGCAATTTAGCCACTATGCTTTTTGTCAACATGAATGCAGTTTAAATTAAACTGCAGTTGGCTACAGCTGAAGCAGCTTTTACTTAGCCTGTAATGAGCAGATTCCAGTTTTCTCACAAAATCCATTCCTTCAGTAACTACTCACAAGACAATTGTGGAGTTGCAGACTCTATGCCTACATCTTCTATTTCTGTGCTGTTGTTTTGGAAAACTCAGCAGGTTCCAGATCAGACTCTTTTTTCCCTTTCCTGAGAGTGAAATACGATTTTTGCTTTTGTGTAAATCAGAGTTCTGCCTGTTGTACTTAGGTTATGTTAATTTGAATGAAAATGTTTCACCATTTAATTCTTTTTCTCTTCTGAAGCCAAGGTGGTGTTTTCTTTTTAAGCTGAAAAACTGATTACAGTACTCCCACAGTAGTGCAAATTAGTCGTCCACTGTGCAGCTTTGCAGCCAAGGGAAGACATAAGACTGCTTTAGAGTCAGTCTCTAGGGATCCAGTACTCCAATTCATTCTGCTGTTTGTGTCTCTGAAATCCTCCAGAGTGCAATCCAATGACCATTGAAGCCGACTGGCATTGAACTGTGTCATAAATCCAAATCTCATGATCGACAGGGTTTAAAAATCCCTCGACGGGAAAACTGTGGATGTTTCTGCTGCAGTGACAAAAAGGTCTAACAAGAGCCATGGCTGTATGCAGAGGAGGAGAGAGGTAGGAGCAAGGAGTTGGTTTTACCTCTGCCTCTGGCACTGATCAGGCTAATACTGAAAGACAAGGTATAGTTCCGCCATCCATGATTTAAAGACAACACTGGAAAATCAGAGAGGGCACAGGTAGAACCAGGGCAATTACTTAAGGATGGATACAGCAGCGATGCACTACTATGGCAAATACAGTGTCCTCACTGCGTCAGAACAAAACTAGATGCCATCGCTGAGCATAGGATTTAGCAGAGGTATGTGACGGGTACCTGGAATCTGTCCAGGGGGTGAGACCAGTTTTGTGCTCATGGCTTTAAGCTCTGTGAATCTGAGAGGTGTGACAGCCTTATTACAGGGTTCAGGAGCAATAAACCTATTTTCCCAGCTTTCTGAGCAAATAATATTCTGATTGAATCCAAGTGTGCTGGCTTGCACAGAAGCAATGAGACAGCTGATTTCAGTTACAGGAGTATTGCCTTGAAGTGAATTTGAGTAGGTTGTTAATAGGCCTCTGGGGTGCTTGCTAGCACGTCATAAGGAGTTGGCGGGGGGGTTACAAAAAAAAGTATCCTGGACACAGCATACATTTTATTGGGTTTTTCACCATGATGTAATTTAAGGACTGTAGGCCAAGCTTGGCTTTCTTTGCTTTTTTTTTTTCCGGACTTCTTTTAGTTTTGATCTTCTCATACTACTTTTTCCATTTATTTCATTCTTTGTTCCCAGTCTGTTTATTTTGATTGATGTTAATGTGGAGAGATAATACAGGTTATAGTTGTCCTGTTTCTTGCCTTACCATCTAATCCTGGCCATTCCTGAAGACATTATTGGGCAGGGTGGATTTTTAGTTTGGCTTGTTATGGATGTTCCTATGCTGTCATACTGTTGGCATATGCAGTATGGAGTTTCCAAAGCCCACAAGACATTGAGGATTCCCATATTTCTTAACCACAGACACACTTTGAAAACTTGCTCTCTGTTACTCTGAAGACTTTTTCTTTAACATTTCTACATTAAGCACAATAGGCAAAATATTGTCTGTGTAACTGTTACAGAAAAAGTTCATAATTTACATTCAAAATCTAAATATCTGTTGATGCTATAATACTAAATAAGAAAGAATTAAAACTAGCCAACATATTTCCATAAAGAAGGCAGGGGGAAAGTATGAATCCTCTCATTATGAAATTCCTTTATTCTCTGACCAGCTGGCTGGAATTTTTGGAAAGAGCATACAGATTATTTCTGGTGTTTGACCAGTGCTGCCACATATTAGAGACACTTAGCATAAAGTGGACCCAGCGGGAGAGCTGTTAGAAAGCTTCCAAAATAAACGTCCACTGCATTTCTGGCCAACTGCTCAGCTTGACCACGATCAAATCCCTTCTTATTTGCTGTTGCTGAACATGTGCCACAAGTCTGTTTGCTTGGCATTATTGCTCTGGAATACTTATTCTCTAAGCAATAATAATGTTTGCCTTCACATGTGGAAACATATTAATAAGTGAAATAGAACATAAACTGGTTATTATGTTAGGTGCTCACCTTGTATTGTTTACTCTTCTTCTATCTAAAAGTCTGAGTTGTCTAATTGCACAGCAGTGAGTGCTGTTCTTAGGTAATCAGCTACATACTCTAAATAATTAACAGGAAATAGCTTGTGATAGGTTTGTAGAGGAAATATAAACTGGTACTTGTGCATATGGCAATGTATAACAGTAAATTAGCAGAAGTCAGGACTTGCTCTGCTTGGCATTTTGGCTGTCATCTGGCTTTTAAGTAACACGTTATCCCATTCTCCCTAATTTCAGATTAGCTACTTTTGCACTAGGCTGCTCATGACAAATGTCTTTTACACTGGAAAAGGAAGGGAGGCAAGGGCGTGATGTTTGATGTTTCCTCTCTCGATAAATACAACTACCTTGAGACCTCCAGGTCCACAGCACACTGTTATATGGAATAGGCTGTCTCCTTTCAGTGCTTACGGAATTCAGATTTGAGAAACCGTCAGGGCAGGAAGGAATTGCATACTGACTGAAATAGCAATGAAACAAATTGTATCATCACCCTCAACAACAGTATCACCTCATCATTCTTTCAAAGCTGCGGATCCCAAAAGTTCATCCCACTTGCTTACTCTAGCCAAGTAAGGAAAGGTTTGTGGGAGCACACAGCTGGGAAGTGCCAAGGGAGAGTCCAGTTTGCCATCCCATCATATAATACAATTTAGAAACCTTGTTCAGAAACAGATCAAACTCTAAATAAATTCAACAGTAGGTCCACACAGATGCTAATATCAGCATATTGTTCCAGAGGTTGAAAGCTTCCTTATAGTGGCTAAACTAAAATTGTTCACGGCTCTTGTGTTAGCACTGTCCTTTAGCTAAAATAACCTTTTTTTCTGGAATTTGCATCACCATGCTACTGCCCTGAAAATCTGTCGGGAGAGTGAACTTACCCCCTTTACTATTCTGTTCTGGTTTATACACCTTTGCAAAATAAAGTCTACCTCTTTCAATCTGCTCTCATAAAATATGTTCTCCTTTAGCCAATCCATTCAGTGCATCCACTCCTTAAAACCAGTCTTCAGACTGAGTTTTTGTCGGTGCCTTGCACAATGGCACTCGTGCTTCCTCCTTAATGTTGGGAATGTCTTAACAGATACTGTCTATTATTCAGCTGCTTTTCTTCCTCTGTCCACAACACATTAATGACTCATTAAAGAATGATTTTTGGTTCTGAAATCCCTGAACTTTTTCTTCTTTGTTGTGTCCAGATCATGAGCTCTCTAATCAGCTCTCTCATCAGTCTCCATATGCATGACATGCTCTTTGGCTATGAAAGCACATTCCATTTCCAGCATTTTTCATACTACTACAATTCTTTCTTTGTTTTCCAATGTCTTAGTGATGCTTCTCAACCCTGTGTCATCAGCAGACTCCCACTTTTAGAGCCAGACCACCTAGTGAAAAGTGGTCCCAAGACCTATCCTTCTGGAGCTTCACTAATAACTTCCTCTAATCCATTGCCATATCCCCTTCAGTCAGTTCCTCAGTAATTAAATGTTTTGCTTTCATCTCCAGCTTGCTCAGTTTAACTAGTAATTTCCCAGGTAATAACTTGAGGGGACATTTCTTCCTAAAGAAAAAACAACTGTCTTATTGAGAGAGAAGTCTGAGTTTGATACAACCTACCTTCAATAAAACTTTTTCTGTGTTTCCTTTTGCTTTCCTTCCCTTCAGAATTTGTTCTAAAGCATCGGACTTACTTGATCAGAATATTTGGACTCTAGTTGCTAGATTGCCCCTTCCCTTCCTCTCTCTCTTTTCATATATAGGGACTCACAATCATAAGGATACATTAATTATAAGTTTTGGCATTTGTTCTTGCAATTTCATATTCTAGTTCTTTGAGTTAGAGCACGGGAGAGCACTCAGCTCACCCAGATTACATCTCCAGACATTGTTGTTTCCATTAGCTCAGCCACGTGTCTTTAGAAAGTCTGTAACTTCACTTAATAAAATGATAGAGCTGGAAGGGAAGGTTCATCACCTGGTGCCCCTAGCATAATCATCTCTAGCTACATAATACTTAACTCTTAATTGTCCAACCTTCCCTATAAACATTGTTTTGAAGATTCAATAATATTGCTAGGCAATTTATTCCAGAGTTTTTCTATCCTTACCATTAAAGTTTCCCTTGTGTCTAACACAAATTTTCCTCATCTACAACTTGAACTTGTTAGTTCCTGTTCCAGCCATCACGGACATGGAAAGCAGACCATATCTTACCTCTAACATTCTTTTGTCTGCTTAAGGACTACTATGCACCCCCCTGGGACCTTTTCAGTAGCATAAATAGTCCCAGTTCTTTGGCTCACACACAACAGGTAGTAGTAGTTTAGATTCTGACCACTCTTACTGCTGCCTTTTGGACAGCATCTTTTTCAGAGCACTGTGCTCCAATTGAGCAAAAATCTCACAGAATCTTTCTTAGTGCTGAGTCAAATATATGAATTACTTGATGTGCTTTCTCACAGCACTGCTGCCTGAACTAGAAATGACATTGCTGACTCATGTCAACCTTTAGATCTGCTATAACCCTGAGGTCTTTGTCCATAAAATTGCTGCCTAGCCTATTGCCACCCAGCTCAGATAAGGGCAGTTGCTTATTCCTGCTGAAATATTATTTACTTTGCTTTTTCTCCCTAACAAACTTTGTTCCATTCATCTTCCTGCTAATTTTCAGAATGTTCCTTCAATAGACAAGCTCATTTTGAATTTTCAATGAATTTGTAGTCCCTCCTTGTTCCATATCCTCTGCAAATCTGATAAACATACTTCCTATTCCATCATCCTCGTTAATGAAAATATTGAATAAATGCAGACTTAGGACAGACTCCTGCAGAATGTCACTCAATACACCCTTCCATTTGGATAATGAAGCATTGATAAGTACTCGGTAAGTATAGATTTCCAATCACTTTTTCACCCCTCTCATACCAGTTTCATCAAGACAGTATTTGCCTAGCTTGCTAATGAGAATGTCATGTGGGATAGTGTCAAAAGCCTTATTAAGGTCAAATATGCCTATTGCTTCTCCCTCATTCACACAACCCTTGATCTGGTCAAAGAAGAAAGTCAGATGGATTTGACACAGCTTGCTCATGACAAATCTATAGCATCTGCTGCTTATCCACGTTTATCTTCCAGGGGACGGTTTGTTCCAGATTTTTTCTAGAAATCAAAATGAAGACAGGTGGCCTAAGTCCCTCACAGGATTTCTGGTTTTTTCTTGCTTAATAACATGAAATCCCCCGGCTCCACTTCTTTTTACACACTCATCCTTGGCTGCTACTGTTTTGTGCACTCAGTGCACTTTTTATTGCCTACTTTCTCTTGTATTTTATCACTCGATTGAAAAGGTAAGGCAGAGTATTTATTTGGTTCAAAGCTCTTTATTGTATTTCCTCTCTGCCATGGAAAATATTTTGATATTTTTAATGACTTCTGTATTTTCCTTCTGCTCTGTGAGGTTTTACTCTCCCTGGCTTTATAGAGGAAACAAAGGGCGACAGGAATTGTACAACAGGGGCCAGGTTCTCCAAACATAGCAGTCTTCCTCTGCTTGTACAAGCATCTGCTGTGCATGGGAATGACCTGTTTATCTATGGAGCAGAGCATGCACCATGCACTCTGTGGACGTGCCGGTACTGCTTTCTTGCCCCTAAACAACACTGCAAAACAACTGCACGTAACTTTGCAAGGCAAAACTAAGGGCAGGCTGCAGCTGTGGGTGCAGCAATGAGCTCTGCCCAGCTCTTAATGGGACAGGGATTCAAAAACTCACCTGCTGATCGTGAAGCTGGGTCTGCTACTCTGTGGGTTGGTGCAACTTTTGCTGGGCATTAGCCCTTTTAATGAAATTCTGGCAATACTGATATCCATGGAAAAATACCAGGTTTTGGCTTTAAACCCAGGACTTCAGCTTCAGGAACAGCTTGCCCCTTCAGTAGGCTTTCTAACATACCCTAAAAGTGAAGAATCAATGTTTCTTTCTTTTGCTGTTTTCCTGCTTTTAGCTGTTGTTGCAGGTTTTTTTCCCTGTTGAAGTTATTGTAGCTTTCTGAACTCTAAGAGCTTGCAAAGCTTCTGTTTTTCAGCACAGAGGGCCTGCTAGCAGGACCACTTTCTAAGCTCTCCACTCTACTAAGCTAATCCATGCACATTTGTTGTATTTTAGAGTGTTTAGACTTCCTGAACGTGGTTTATTAAACCATTTAAATACTTTTATTCGTTTTCAAAGGTCAGGCAAAATCAATCAAAACAAACCAATCTACATTTTTAAACTGTGACACCGTTATGGTAACCGAGATTGAAAGACCCCTAATTTTAGGGATAAATTAAAATAGATTTAGCAAAATAAATAACTGCTGTAATTGTGAAGACTAAGAACAGAGCTGATGCATCAAAGAGAAGGAAAAGGGATTTAGGGCTGGGTATGCAGCTGATGTAATTCTAGGGGGTGATGCTGATTTTAAATCAAATAAGAACTGGTCCAGAACCATTAATTGAACAGCATAATTAATTTCTGTGGGCTAATCTTTTGGGGTTTTTTTCCCTCTCGTAGAATTTCTCTAACCACTCCCAAGCAGTGTTATCCACGGTATATACATCTCCCACCTGAAGCCTAGCTTTGTACTAAATATATAGTGTGAAAAATCATGGAACATATTCATAAACTTTCTTGCCTTCGATGGCTTCTTCCTCTCCTGTTGACACGTTTGCTTAGTTTCAGATCATCACATTACCTGGCGATCTTGCTCACTACTGTCTGTTTAAAATTCAGACATTAAAAGAATATTATAGACCACGGCAGTGCTCTTGCACAGCTCTTCCCTGAGTCAAGACAGAGAAGAGCATGTTGGAGGCTGAACACAGGGAAAAGAAGCGGTCTGTCAGCTGAACTTTCCTGCTCTTAGCAAATTCTAAGGAAACTTGGGTGAGGCAGCTCAACAATTCTGTGGCATCTCAAAAATGTAAGGTCTTGCTGCAGTTTTTTCCTGCTTCTTTCCCTGTCTACTTAAGAGGCGGAACAAGCCTCTAATTGCCAAGGTGGTGACGAATTTCAATACTTTGGACAGAATTTCAGGGGCAAGTGGCAAGCTAAGCGTTGACCTTTCAACATGTGTCAGTGTCTTTATGATTTATTGTTTTTTTTAATAGCCAGCTAATCACACTCAGCCCTGTTTATATATTACAGAGGATGTGAATGTATTTGGGGCTTTTTTTCACACTCCCTCCAAGGTCAGACTATACCTCCATTTTATCTCTTCAAAGGAACTCTATTTTGTGCAAAAGTTGGAGAGAAAGAAAAACCCCACATTTTTCCTATTATATGTCTAAATTCCAGCTGGATGAGTTTCACCTGAAGTATCCAATGGGAATGTAGTTGCACCAGTCTGGAGCAGGATTTAACTCAGCAGCTGAGGATAGCAGCCCAGCAATGTAAGGACAGGGCTGAACAAAACACTTGGAACAAGATGTCCTGGATCCTTCTTTTCATTTTTAGAAGCCAAAGCACTTTAAGGAGCTGTTAGAAAGTCTGGAAAACCTACTTCTGTATTTACTGCCTTTTACATTTACAAGATCTACTTAGGACTAGGACCAGAAATGCTGATGTGTTGATGAGAAGCTGCTCTAAATTTTGGTTGGGATTAGCAGAAGATTTGCCAGAAATCTCATTAACAGCTCCTGCCTTTGTCAGTTTTACAGCCCAATTGCAGTGGCTTCAGAGCCTTGGGTACGCATCACTGTCTGAACTTGCAGATGCTTTTCCCAATCAAGTCCCTATCGTTTAAGATTTGCCCATTAATCAAAGCCACCTTAAATCCTTCAACTGATAATATTCAATAGCAGTCTTAGTAAAATTTAACTGCTTAGTGATTTCAGTGGTAGAAAATATTCTATTTCCTTCTTAAAGTGAGCATTTCTGTGTTAAAAATCCTTATAAGCATAAGGAAAGAAAAAAGATGCATCTTGGAACTAAACTAATAGCATTATGTACATTTGATTTGGTGACAGCTTGGAAGGCGTCATGAGCAGCAGGGCTGCATGGCAAAGCCAGGATGGTTTCCGCAGTCCTTTCTCAGAAAAAAGATTCCTCTGTGTCTCAGGAGGAAGGAAAGTCTGGTGGATACAGTACTGGATGGGGTGTCACGAGACCACGTTCTTCCTGCCTGACCTTTTGGCTGCTCACTTAATCTCCCCATACACAATTAATAGGCCCATCACTGGGGATAGGAGTCCTCCTATCTCTTGCTCTCTCATCACATCCGTCACGTTTGTTTTACTCTTTGGGTGATAAACTTTCTCTGTGGTAGTGCCCTTTTATAATCTCCTTTTACAACCCTCCAAGCCCTGATCCAGGCTGCTTTAAAAAATAGGTGACTGTTGGGTCTGAGCACTGAAGATGAAGTTGTGCCACAGAAACCTGTGCATCTGGACAACGCATGCAGCGATGTGCTGGCAATGCGGCAATTTTGTGGCCACAGCAGAATAGGTCCTGGGAGGGAGGAAAAATTAGGGGGGCAAAGTGAGACTGTGGGTAAGCGTGAGGCATGCAGCCCCTCTTTCCCTCTTCTCTTTGGGTCTAGTTTTTACCTCTTTAGATATAAAGTACACAGTCCCCTTACCCTGGCCAGCTACCCATATTGCCTATACCATGAGCTGCCTCTGGCTGATGCAGCTTCTAAGCATTTGTTGTTTTAAGAAGTCCGCAGCTCCCTTTGCTAATGGAAAGCAAACAGAGCCCTGATATTACTTTAATGGGTGGAGTTTTCCCCTCTCCTTTCCGTCTTCAACTATCCTAAAATAGCCATCTCGGTTTTGGTCATCAGTTCTTCAAGGGGAAATTATGCTAGTGAATGGAAAACTTTTTTTAATGCCAAGTTTTAACAATTATTGTGTCAGGTTCCAAATCTCTGGAAAATAGGGTTTCCTAATGGAAACTAACCCTCCTCTCGCCCAGATAACACTGTCACTGTAGCTAATATCATGTGTCTCGTGATACTGACTGTCAGCTTAAATTGATTACCCAGGATGTTCCCCCCACACCCTGCTGTAAGATGTCACTGCTTGTATTTATAACTGACCTCTATCTACATACCTAGCAGACTGCATATACAAAGCCTTGTCCTCATTCTCTTTGTAGATGTTTATTGAAGAAAGAGAAAAATACAGTATTCAACATTTCTTCCCCATTCTCACCATTTCTGCCATGAAAAAAATTTACTGGTATCATAAAATAATTTATATATTTGAAAATTCATTGTAGGTTTCTGAACTTTACCTCAGCTCCACACTACCATGTTATAGAAGTATATATTTATGGCCTGGGTAGATTTAATCAAAATGATAAAAAAAATCAGTTGTATTCAAGTGTCAATTGCTACTTAACACCCAGGCTTACATTTCTTGTAAAGGTTGTTTTCTTGAATGCTAGAGAGATGAAAGATTGAAATCCTTAGTTCTAGGAACTGCATTTTTTATGGTTCCTGGAGATGTCTCCCTAAGGACCCAGAACATGATGGCATACTTTGGTAAGGAAATAAAAGGCTGCCTACTTAATAAGTGTGCTGCCCTTTCATATTTTAAGATATCTAACCAGTATTTGCATTTCCCTGGTCTGGTAAAACTTCTGACAAACATCTCAAACCATCAGGTAAACAAGTGAAGTGAATGTTCCCTTACTTTATGAGAAAGGTGTTTTTTGATGTTTAAAGTACCATATTCTATTTAAGGAGATCATTATGGCAATGCTGGACAGACTTAATGAATGTTTTACTTTGATCCTTGAGATTTGATGTCAGGAATATCAGATCTCGAGAAAAGCAGCCGGATTTGGATCTGTATTCATCACGTTTGTAAAAGGAATGGAGGATGAATAGCTGTGCCTTTGAAGAAGAGGAGTTGAAGAAGAAAAAGGTGCATATTTTAACTAGCAGCCCTTTGGTAAAACACGAGCACACGTTAATGGAACAGACATGGCCTTTCCAGCTGCCATGTTCCACCTCTGCTGGGCCCAGCAGATGGATCCGCATTGACTTGAATCAGGCTTCAGAAACAAAACTGACCTCAGCTCCGATGTACAAACTTTCTGCATCTCACAGGTTCCCTTTCCCAGGCAGTCTGTTTTGCTGCTTGAAGAGGTTTAAGTACACAGGCCAGATATTTATCCTGCTTTGGAAAGTCATTCATAAAGCTGCGGTGCACTGGGATCTTTTAATATTTTGACAAAGCAGCTGAATGGTTCAACACAAGAGATCTTTTCCTGTTCTTTCATTAGTGTGTGAAGCTGAATGAATAGGAGTGGGGTAGACTATGAAAGGAGGCTGAGTGTACCTGTCACAATCTTCTAAGCTGATTTATTTTCAAGGAAAGTCTAAAATTTTCAGTCCCTTCAGATGTGGTGTATTGTCTCACAAGTAAGTCGATAATTAAGGTTGCTTAGATGATTTTACTACCTTTTGTGCTTTGTCAAACCAAATTACTTACAGTTTTTCTACATGTATGGCAAAATATTTTTTAAACTTTAGAGCTGGAAAACAAGGAACTGTCATTAAAAATGGAAATAATTTATTATATTTCACAATAAAACTGTAATGCCCAAGAAAGGGAAGCTTTAAGAAAATTATTATTCTAGTATCTTTTCATGTTGATTGCTGAAATAGTCTAGCTTCACAAAAATCTCCTCACAGAAGAAAGACAGCCCTTAACTTACTGTTAGCAGTGTATGAAGAATCTCATCCCAACCTGTTTTAATAGGAAGGTCTCAAAAGCAAGCAGTCACTGAAGTTGTTAATAGCAGTTAATTACTTTCAATGGAATAAACTATATTCCTATTGTGAAGAGGATCACTTTTGGAACACAAGCAAACAACATTTGTGGGGAAATGATATTTTTTCTGCAGGTTCCCTTTGCCATCTTTGGGTACTTTGCTACCAAATTTGTATGTCTCCCAGATGTGGGGGCTTCAGGGGGCTTCTTTTAAGTGCTTGAATTTTCATCTCATTTAGGATCGGGGGAGGAGAGGGTGCATTGCCTTCTCCCTGCTGGCTCTGAAAACTGCTCAAGAGGTTGTGGGAAGGGCTGAGCAGCACATAGAGAAAAGAGAGGAGAGGTGAGCTTTTGTAAAGGAGGGTGAGAAATAAGAAGAAGGGGAAAAAGGAAGAGCAAACAGGAAAGTAGTTGCTGAAGAGTGAAATAAAATTTAAATTGTGAAAAATTATATCAGAATTACTTTGCTGTCTATGAAATAAGACAGACATATAGTAAGAAGGAGCAATAGCTTTCACATTGAGAAAGCCTATGTAATGTTTTCAGCGCTAGCTGTCTGGTTTCTGTGTTCTCTACAGTGCCCTCCTACATCGTGAAATAGGTGTAGTTATTGATTTAACTGTGCAATCCAACAGCTTGATAGATAAAACATTCAGACCTCTTGAACTTTCTCAGGTCCTTATCATCAGGAATGTGCCATCAGAAATTTTTGTCAGTTCTTGAGGAAAGAAGAAGATATACAAACAAATGTATGTTGATTTATTTGTGAAGGATGATTCAGTCGTGATCATAGCAAAGCCTGGAAATGGTAGAGTCAGTGCTCATAGCTGGAGGTATGTTTCCATAATAAGATATGCCATACTATTTGTACTCCATCCAGCTGGCCCATTGGAACATAGTATTTTATGTAATTATTGCATAAATTTTAAAAGATAAAACATGTAAATGAACCTGAGTGGTAGTAATAGATGATTTTAATTACCCAGACACAGACAAGATTGCATTAAGTAGAGGAAATATATTTCTAAATCTGGAATGAGAGTGCTTTCTAATTCAATCTGGACATCAGCTGACAGACAAAGAAACAAGGCTGGGTTTGGATGTAACTTGGAGAGGAGGTTGATGAAATAATGTTAGAGGACAATTTGGGCTTCGGTGTATTAGCTGGGGTCACAAATACGCTACAGAGGGAATTAAAATGACAATCAAAGCTACAGAGAGGAGCAAAAGGGAGGACCCCAACAATCAGCTTCGAAATAGCAAACTGGGATACCGTGTAAGACAAATTAAATAAAGCATTAAAGAGAAAGACGACAGAAACCAAGAGGGCTAAAATGAACACTGAATGCTCAGTGATATCTAGACTTGATAAATGGCTTGCCTTACACCTGGTTGTATTCTCATTTGTCAGGCTGGGCAAATAACCCCTTCTTTAAATGTAAGATGAAACTCTTGTGTGCTGCCTGGAACTCATAGATCTACTGATCACTGAAGGCAGAAGAGAAGTCCACAAATTTTTGTGACAATCCATAAAGACTGACATCCCTCCATCCCTTTTGTGTTTGCAGTTAGACTCATACTTGGAGGAGCTCTTCAGATTCCCTCTCAGTGCTCAGGGCTTTGTTCAAATTTATTTATTTTCCTGTGCCTGCCCCTTTTTCATTTTTTCCTTGTTTGTGTTCTCTGAACATTTCAGCAGTGCAGGTGCTGCAGAGCAGTAACAATATAAAACTCATGAACTATTTGTGGATACAGGATCCAGACCTGCAAGGGAACAGGTAGGATGCCAAGTCCAAACTTCTGTAGTTGGATGCAAGTGTATGATAGATGCTTATATATTGGAAGGTTTTACAGAATATCTGTAACTTATGCTGTCCTATTCGCTAAGCCACCAAGCTCTCTCCAGCAACCTATGACAAGTGAAAAATACATGGAAAGATCCTGAAAGCCACATAAACTGTAAATGTGCCATAGAAATAGGGAGGGAGAGATCCTAGAGGTTGTAAATGTCACTGAATAGATAATATTCCCAAATGACCCCAAGAAGTCCCATTCCATGAAAATGAGCCTCATGAGAAGGACCTGGTTATCATGCCATGCTTCATATGACTGTAGTTCTGTAAAGATCACCACCTCCAATTTCAAATTTCCTTGATATTTAAGCTATTTTATGTGCCTGCCTGATGTGCTATAACACTGAAGCTGTGATTTGCTTGCTCTTTCTACCAGTGTTGTCAGCTACTTCAAAGTCACATGTAGGCTTAGCAGTGAATAATCTCACTACTAGTCGAAGAAGTGTGGAGGGGATTCATAAGAGGAAGGTTAGCTGGAACCAAGAACCTCAGATCATGGGGATTACTGTAGCCTCCTGCTGCCCAACAGCTTCCTGATAAGACCACACATTTATACCCTAAGCAACACCACCACCTACCTCAACAGTGCTGGCCAGGCTCTGGCAATGGTGCGGCCCTGCGCTCTGCTCTATGACCATTCCCCATCACATGCTTGGGGAGCCATTCCCATACTAAGTAACCTCCCTCCCATTCCCTCTTCTTTGAACACCTTTGGGCGGAACCTTGCCTTGGTGGTGGCTGTTACCTGCATGCAGCCATAATATGTAATAACACGATGTTCTGCATGTTGAACATTTGTGCCATTGGTCTGGAAAAAGACTGGCTTCTCCTCTTGTTGTTTGGTGGGGAGGTCAAGAGGGATCTTCTGTTCCACACTTGTTTCTTCAGGAGCTCTTGATCAACCTCCAAGGGGTACCTGAATTTTAAGATTGAGTTCAGAGCAGAGGTGAAGCATGGATCTGGCTCTGGATTATTATAGTGGTTGAAACCCATGCTGCAGGGATTGTTTTGGTTTGGTTTTTTTTTAACCAGCAGATAAGGCAAGCTGTTTGTGATAGTCAGCTACAAACTGAATTTTGTCTCTAATCACGGTTTGGCTTTGAGAAGAGGCAGAAGCCGAGGGAAGCACAAATGGTTAGTCCAGCCCTAAGGCCCAAGGTCTGCTCAAAAGATGGAGTCCTGAAGAAGTTTTACCAGGATTGCTGACACGAAAACATGAAATAAAAATGTCAAGGGAATTAAAGATAAACACCCTTATTTTTCAGTCCCAGGAAAGCTGAAGTAAACAGCAAGGTAATGAGGCTATCTAGCTATTAAAGAACAAGACTGGGAAGTTAGTGACACTTGGGTTGATAATGTTGCTGACAGTCTGAATGATTTCTTTCCTTCAGCATTCACAAAAGGAGCTGAAGGTCACATTTCTGTGACTAGGATACATTTTCCTGGGGGGAAAGTGAAATGTTAAAAGGCTTTATGATTATACCAGAGCAGATAGGCAATTAGAAGTATTAAAAGTTGACAGGCAGCAGGTCCTTATGAATTATATCTCAGAATTCAGAATTCAAAAAGAAGTGGCAATGGAAATAACAAAAACCTTTTGCTACTGAAATTTGAGAGGTCACCACAGGCAAGAGCAGAGGGTAGGAAGAACAGCAAAAGGCAAACAGGGTTAAGTGCCACAATACTGAGTATGAATTAACTGGGAGAAAGAAAGAGGCAAGCCAGGTCTGTGTTTGGCTTGAGCAGAAGGTGTAGGAAATGCTGTTCAGGGATGAAAGCAGCAAAGCATCTGGTGATCTTGGGCCTGTAATGAAAAAAACCTAGGAATGGCTATCAAAAGAGAGACGAAAATGTAGTAGCTGGGGAAGCAGTGAAGAGGGTTCGAACAAAGGAATGTCTTAAGTTTTCCTGTCCTACACATTCAGCTCAGTCCCAGCAAAGCCTGTCACTGAATGAATGTCACAGCAGAAGGATAGCATTCCCAAAGTACAGCCTCCAATTCAGAAACGGTCCTTACAGAAGTAATAAAGCTAATCCCTGTCCTCTTCTTGCTGTTGTTCTTCACTGTTTTCTGTGCTGTGCCCAACCTCCCACTCTTGAAACACTTTAATATAAAAGTGGAATGAATGACAGTTGACTTCATTTGACCATACTGCTAGATACTTGCATGGCTTCCATGTCTGAAAGTACTTATCATCCTAAGAAGCCTGGGCAGGCACTGGGGTAGAGGAAAGAGCATTTTGTTTCCCTGCGAGAGCAGGGGGATGTTCTGCCAGCATTTCCCGATAGTGCCTCTGCTTGAGAGTTATTTGGAAGAATGAGGATTATGGTAAAAGCAGAAGATTGAATTGATGCAATTAAACATGCTGTCATAGGTGATCTTACTATGGAGAAAAATCATCTCTTTCCCAGCATTAACTACAAATAGTACATGGGATAATGAGCAGTCCTTTAGGCCTCTTTCTAGTCTAGTGTATGATGTATAACACCTTTTCCCTTTGATTCGCTTTCGTTTTTTTTAATCTCATTATCACTCTGTTGTGGCAGCACGTAAAGACTCTACTGAGATACCAAGTTCTGTAAAAGAAACAGGGAAGAAACATGTCTTGCAGTTAGAAGCTCTATCAGGCTGGATGGAAAAAATGAGGAGGAAATAGCTCCCCAAGCATTAAACAGGGATAATGCTGAGGTACAGAGAAAATAAGTGATTTGCCCATATCGTGTAGGGACTTAATAGAGGAGCTTCAGATCGGGTAGGGGTGGGCAGAAGAGCTAATTTCAATGCCTTATTCAGCAATAGGCTCCAGGCTTATCCAGAATTTCCATAAATAACTAACACAAATACTGTAATAAATAACAATGACAAATAAAGCTATGCAGCAATTTATGGAGATATTTTTCCTATTTGCATTTTTATGTCTTTTTAAAAGCAATTCTTTTTTATTAAAAGAAAAAAAAAAGGTTTATAGGAAAATTCTGAGGACTATTTTGTTTGGTTGAAGAGACAGAAAAAAGCTAGTAGCAGGAGTTGAGTAGTTAAACTGACTGCTTTTAAGTCACGAGAATCCTTCGTTCTAATATTACCTGAAGAATTTACTTTGTGACATTGTATAAGTCATCTGATTTTCTCACCTCTCCACCAACCCTAGTGAAAAATGAGAAAAAAAATCAGGGTCTCAATTAGAAACAGTTTTCACAGCTGATCTGTCTTCCCTTCAAAAGTGAACTATGGAAATAAGAAAGATGACTATTGTTTAAATATTGGGAAAAAATTATGGAAACAATGAAATAAGGGAAATGGCTCAATTCTGCATCCCACTTTGACAATGATCCAAGAGTAAACAAACTCTAGATATCTATCAAGAGTTAGCACAGCCATTATAAGCTTAAACAATGGGCACAGTTGTGTTCATTGCTGCAGTCCCATAAGTCTCTTTTACACTCCAGCTCTTCACTGCAGCCATCCTGAACAGAGTCAGACCAGGAATCTCGAAAGCATGAGGCAACTCAGCCTGGCTGTAAGGTGCTGAAAAATCCAACCACTTGGGTTGGATTCCAGGTTCTGCACTCAATCTGCTCTGTTAGGAGGGAATTTTGCCTCATTTCCCTTTCAATCTTTTTCTGTTTTATCTACCTATTGCAATTTTAATAAACAAGGTTTTTAGGAAAAAGCATTTATAGTGCTTACTGTAATGAAGTACTGATCTCAGTAAGACCTAGGCACTCTTTACACCTAACTTTACTTTAGGGAGAAGTGTCCATTTATTTCCTTTCCAGTTATTCTTCAGTGTATCATCCTATAAAGATCTATGAAAAATTGAATGTTAAAGAAACTACTCTAGGAACCTGCTCAGGAATTTTGCATATACTACACAGCAAGACCAGATAAAGCAACTCTCATTTATTTTATAGACAAGTTAACAGCAGCATTATTTTATGCTTTGGTCTAAAGGATGGCTGACAAACATTGTAAGTAGAACCACTTGTATATGCTGTAAAACTCTCAAATAATCAATAGGTTCACCTGTCAATTTGGGAAAGACCTTTTGACAAATTCTATCTTTGAAAAGCATGAAGTATTAAAAGTCAACCTTATTTGAGCTGAGAAGCACTGCAAAATCCAAGTGAAATTCTCCCAGTTTTGTTATCATTTTCACACAAAGAAGGTTTTCTTAACCCAAAATGGAGCCTATTTGTTCATAATTGGCTAAAAGAATATCACTTCTTTTCTTTACATATTTTTTGCTTCACTTACATGGTTACATGATTGGTCTGGCTACAGCAACACATCTACTGCCCATTATTTTGTTTATAAATTTCATTCAAAACCGTAGCTTTTTTTTTGACATTCAGTTTTGTGCCAGGAGCAACTTCTCTAAGAATAGCAATGAATGTATGAGCTTTCCACTGCTGAGTGTCAACTATTGACAAAAAAAAAGGGTCAGACTACAATTCTGCCAGGTCCCATCACTGTTCTGGTCTCAGTGTGAAAAACTGGTTATTCCTCTTCATCCTTATCTGCATCCATTGACACCCTTGGTTAGAGCATAAGGGCACTGAGAACTTCAGCAGCTTGGTATGTTGCATGTTTCTTAGCATGGGAACTGTTATAGTTAGCAAACTATAAGGCATCAGAAAGCAGAAAAACAGTTGCTGAAAACCAAAAGCTCCACCTGTCAGTGAGCAAAGCAAAGTGGGAGGGAAAATAAAATTAGTAAGCTTATCTCAAAAATTTAGCTTGATTTATGTTTAATCACAAAGGAAATCCATTGTGGAAACATTAACCAAGATAGTTTAGAGATTGTATCAAAAGATTAAGTAATCCTTGGATTAGAAAAGTCTGAGAAAGGGTAGACAATACTTTTCTTTCCTTCTGAGGAAGGAGGGCATGTAGCTGAATTATGATGCTTCTGTTCAGAATGTGTTTATGTTCCTGCAGCAGATATTAGTGAAAATTACCGCATGCCATTCATGTGAGACACCAAAGGACGTGCCCACATACCTGCATGCAACTACAGCAGCAGCTGTCCTCCTCGGATCCAGTTCATGAGAGTTCGGGAAGCACTGTCTCAAATGAAAGGCAGTGTCTATGTTCAAAACTCCCAGATTCAGGTCAGCGTGAAGCCAGGGGCCCAGATGTAGTTTAAAGTTTCCTTTCTATTGACCCAGTTGTAGTCAGAAGGATTCAAACCTCCCTACAGTTATGTACAGGCCCAAGGGAAGCTTCTCTGGAAGCACAACAGCATCGGGCCGGTCCTGCATTCCCCCGTCTCCACTCCAAGATTATTTAGGTGATTCTTCCTATCTTCCTTTGTCAGATCTGACTGCAGGAAAATCTTTTGGTTCGAGACTTGGTAATGCTCAAGAAAATGGGGTCAAGCAAGAACTACTACACTGATTCTGCATCTTCAATGGTAAATGCTCTTCAGGCTTACTTTTAGGTGATGGTCAATATGGAGAGTCGGTTTTATTTTAATTTTTGACTTGTTCAGATTGCAATGAACTGGAAAACATCCATTGAAACTTGATCATTACCATAACCACATCTTGGCTGAAGTTCTGCAGTTCTCAGAATCCAGCTCAGACAGGAGGATTTATAATTTTCCATTTAAGACTCAAAAATGGTCTTTGAGAATTGAATATAGAGTCAGAAGTTCTCAGTGAATCTGGCCTAAATTTTGGAATTTAAGAAAAAATTCCCAAATGTTTATATTCCTTGTAACATTAAACAGCAAAGCAATTGCTAAACATACACAAAAGATTAATAATTGCCCTTTATAAATATATTTATATATCCTGCTTTGGATGTCTCGCTTTGCCTGCATGATGTTATTGTTACTGTGCATTCTGCTGCTTCCTAGACTATACCTTTTATTTCCTGAGAAGGCTGCTGGCCAGCTGAACTTGAGAAGGTGTAGAACAGTGTTGCATGTGGATTCTGGCTCAACCCTTTCTTCTTCTTGCTACGTTTGCCAAGAATTACACAGGCAAAAATGTCACTCACCTTGTCAACAAGGACAAACCTGTTGCAATTGCAGAGGAGAAACAAAGCTGCCTGCTTTTCTTTGCATCTATTTGTCAGCATAGAAATATCAGAGAATGTTTCCTTCCTGCCCTAAGTATTCAGTACTATGATGCTATTGTTCACATCCAAAAAAAGATGCACAGGTTTGGCGCAGCCATGTAACATGCACTACTGAGAGAGGACGTGAGACCTTCTGACCTCCTATTGCCATCAAACTCACTTAAAGTGACAGAAACAGATTCAGATCCCAGCAAGGTTGACCTTGGCTCTCTAGAGCTAGGTACAAGACTAATAGTCCAGATACCACCCCAGCATCACTGGATATTAAGTACATTTAGAGCCACGATGCCACTGTAACACTAATACATTACTTATTGCCAACATCCAGACCCAGTTTTCAGGGCACAGCTGCAGCCTACTCCATGCCATGATTCACAGTTCAGGCTCAATGCCAAGTTTATCAAAATGCTCAAGTCAAGGATGATGTCATAGCCTCACTTCACAGAGACTCCTACTCCTGAAGAGTGCCAGCAGGCCTATGCTGAGGCTTATACAGCCATCGTCCACCAGCCTGGCAGGACAAATCAGTCACAAATACATGTATTTATGCAACCATTTCCAAGCACAAGCTGTCTCTCTGGGGAGTCACATTCTGCATTTCAGAATGGAAAGCCAAGGATCCTGACAGCTTAATCTACCAGTTTTAAAAACTCCAGTCTGTTAACACCCGTATTTTGGATTAAAATCCTTTATCCAGGACTCTTGAAAACTGATGACTGCGTATCCCTTTCATTGCCTTCATTATTCAGGATTCAGATGGAAAAACAGTGCTGTGCGCAATTCTGTCATCATGTGGTTCCTTGTTCTACCAGTCTGTGGTCTGTGATTCTCCAAAAACCCCAGGAGCTTGCATAGACATGGGAATAAATTGCACAGTCCTCCCTTGGTAAATCTGAAATGACGCTTGGATGCTCCTGCCTGGCATCTGTTTATTCGTGACATCTAGAGGGCCACAACCCAGCTGGAGCAGAGCCTGGGCCTGAAGGCTGGTGCTATATGTACAGTATTATATGTTGCTTCAGAGGCCACCGTTGCTGGCTCTGCAGAAACATACAGCCATTGAAACAAAACAAAACAAAACAAAAAAAAGAAAATGAGGCAAATGTAACAATAGATCAAACTAAAAAAATATGCTGGGAGCTGCATTGTTTTCCATGGTGATCAGCTTGTCAATGAATCACAAAAAACTCCCAGTGAGCAGTGCCATACAGAGATGTTCCAAAAGTCCTACCTCAGCCGCTGTTCACTCGGCGGCTCCCAGGGAAGAATGGCACACAGTTGTGTGCTTTAATGACCTGACCCCCTAACACAGGTCCTGTTGTTGCTGGTCCTCCTACAAATCTGAAACAGTGAGACTTGCTTAAAAAATGCATATAAATCAGGCAGAAGTCCTCCGAGCTTCAGACCGCAGCCCATTACAGTCTGGAAGACAGGAGAAAGACATAAAATATGGGTTTGTTTGCCCATATCAATTGCCTTTTTATCTCCTGTCTTCTAGGTGCAAATGCATTTGAAGTGAAGAGATGTCAGTTTTGTTTTGTATGTTCACGGTTTCATTGTAATAAATTATGTCTTTGACACATTTTTCTAAAGAAGGAAAGGAAGGCAAAAAACCTGCCCAAACCCTTGTAGTCTCAGGTACAGAGAGATCACATGAGTTCTGGCGATGATTTTTGACATCCAGAGAAACAACATAATTCAAGTGTCTTAAATGAGACATCAGAAGGCAGGCTCCAGACACCCCACGCTTTGCTATGCTGGTTTGCTGCAAGTTGAAGCCCGCTGCCCAGCTCTGTCTTACCTAGGACCAAGGTCAGAGCCCTGGAAAGGGGGATGGAGAGATTCGAGCCTGCGGGAATTTGCGTGCACAGCTGAACCACATCACAGCTCTTGCCTTAGTCATGGTAGCAAAGAGACACTCTGGGTCTCACTAAATGGGGAGAGAAAGTTGAAGCGTCCATTGCCCACACAAGCTTGAAATCATTGTCTTTGCTGCCTGGCACAAATTGCAAACGCCTGAGAAAACCCAGCAGAGAAACCATGACAGCAGGGAACGGCTGGAGTCCCACGCCTGCCCGGCTGCTCTCTCCTTGCGCAGCCGTGAGAGCCGCTCGTACCTGCCGCCTCTCCCCACTTGCTCAGCTGCAAAACGTGTCTATCGGTGCTGCTCTCACTGGGGGATTAATTAAAGTTTGTAAAGCACTTTGGATATACTCAGATGAAATATCCTACAGAAGCACAAGATATTTAATCCTTTGATAATATTTATTTGCCTGATGCATGCACTAGAAGGGGAAAGAAAACGAGGGAACATGTCTGTTTAAAAACATCCTTTCTTATTAAAAAAGGCCAAGATAAATTAAAAGGTTTGTGGAATGTGTTTCCTGCCAAACCTCGAGCCTGGGGGCAAAAGTACTGGAGGAGGATTTGTGGCTGTAGTTTGGTGATGTGACTACCTGGGCACAACTACAGGGCTTTCTGTGACTTGCAAGACTGAGGGCTGACTTATTTCATTGCCCTGTAATATTGCACGCTGTTAATACTTGCATTACTGTGTCATTCAGTTCAGCTACAGCAGGTATTAATTGCCTATCCAGATAAAACTAGTTAATCCTTTTTTTGCCTGAATTTTTTAAACTTACGTAGAAGCTGGTGACTTTATATTATTCTGCAAGACCCAGCTGCAATCTTTCCTGAAGGCCCTGGTAAAAATTGGCAGGTATTTTGTTTCACTATCTAAAAATCTTTAATCTTTCAAAACTGACATAAAATACATAGTTACTCCTCTCACTTTATTAATTTTAATTTGTTGTGATCCCATATTTGCTGTTTTAAGAATCCTTCCAATCTAACTTCAAGATTCAAAGCCAGACAAACAGCCTATGGTGCAAACTTCACATCTGTATCGTGTTACACTTGGCAGGAGAGATAGGTGCACTCATTTACTGGAGCTCAGCATGGGGTGAGAGTTCAGAGGTTATCATTCCTGATGGCTTACATCTTTACAGATGTTTTCCCTTTATGAACAACAGAACCGCTTGTCAGTCACAGCTCAAACCTAAAAACCAGACGCCTATACCTTCTTTTCATAATTATTTCCATGTTTTGCAGAGTCCCTTTTTTAGGGTTCAGTAGTAGGGAAATGATTACAGATTAACAGTTGCAAGAGATTAGTTAACATTTTAAATATCTGTGGAATATGACAAACTAAAATAATAGTGAAAAACATAACCATAGTCAAAACATATGTGAAACCTAATCTGCAACAATCTTGACTTAATATTAAAGCCTGTATCACATTTTTCCAATCTTGCCACTGTGGGAATACTGAATGCACACATGTAATATACATTGCTATAGAATTGATAATCTAGGTGATATATTGCAGTAAAACCTAAATTTGACTGGATCAGATTTAGGTACATGACTCATTAGAGTAGTAACCTTTAGTTTAGTCTCAGTTTAGTTTCTCTAGCGATTTACAAAGAACCTGAAGAACAGCACCTGGGTAAGGACCAATGTCATTTGACAGAGGGAAAATCATAACCAGAGGTTAGGTGATCTGCCCAAATATCATGGGGACCCTATGAGAGAATTAAGAAACTAACCTTTTTTTTTCTCCTGAGTAGTCCAGGTTAGGCCAAGAATTTTTTCCCTTGCTTGCAGTGAATAACACTTAAGGTTTGTGTTACAACCCCAGCCACAATCTAAAGAAGAGGTCCAATGATCACTTTTTCTGCAGTTACTTTCATCCAACAGATGAAAGTTTGCTTTAAGCTTTGTGAACTTCTATTTAAGTGAATTGTGGTCACTGGAAAATTTGTAGGTGTTCAGAAAATACAGAGATTGTTTCAGATGACAATGAGCAGGTCACAAAACCCCAAGTAATTTAAAGAGTTGCCCTTCTTCAACTAATCTTCAGTAACCAACTATGTACAAAATCCTTGTCATCTGGAGCACAAGCCGGATCAATGGTGTAAATTCTACACAAAGTGGATATTACTTTGCAGAGCAACAGACGTGGAAGTCACACAAGACTAGTTATCACACCTTAGCTAAGGGGAAATCTTAAATTGCTTCTATTAAATCACAGGAGATTATCTGACTACTCCTTCTTTAAATATTTAATTTAGCTCTCCCATTCTTATAGTTTCATAGTTGTCTTTTTTTTTTTTTGTAATACTAGAAAGAAATGTACTTTTTGTCTGCATATGTTTTTCAAATTCTAGCTGTGATTATATATGCATAAGTTCTTTACAATAAAGAGTACCTACAGTGACACAGACTTGAAATCTGCATTACGCGTCTGGGAAGACTGAGTGGGGATGGGTGACTTGTCACAGGCAATAAAAAATGTCAGTGGTGCATGTTTGTGTGTAGTCTGTGAATGCTGTTTGATGTACTTATCAGTTCCTTCCTACAATATGTCGTAGTTACTGAACAGCATAGCTTGGCCATTGACGGGTAAAAGAAGTAGAAGATAAGAGAATAGGCAGACAGTGATTTGGATTCTGCAGATGATATTTTGCAGGTTGGAAAGGACAAAGACAATCTGCAAGCACCAGCAGCTGATACAGCCTCAGTAGGAGATAATTCTGGGCTTGGAGACAGAGAAAAAACATATGCACAGTAAATCATGCAAATCAAGTCTAAATGGTGAGGCATTTGACAATAAAGCAGAAAATGATGGAGTTGGAGGTTGTTTCTTTTTTTTTTTAACATCAATTTTATAATAAACTTATTGTTGGACTGATAAACTATTAACCTCTTGGGGCGCAAAAGGTCGTGGCGGTGGAGCATACTGGGATGACAGCAAACTTGTATTGGGAAGAGGGAGGACTGAATAATGTTCCCTCTAGATCTTCTTTACTGACTTCCCTGAGTCCCCTGAGAAAGTCACAAGTGATAAGAAGCAGCCAGCTGGTGGGAGGGAGTGGGGGCAGTTTCCAGTATTTAAGGGTGAGATGTTCTTTTTTCCACCTCAGTATTTCCAGTTAACTGCTCCTTCTGTGAATATTTAAATCTTAAAAAAAACCCAAACAAACAAACAAACAAACAAACAAACAAACAAACCAACACAAAAGCAATAAGACTGTTTTATTCCTGCATCCCTCCATAAAATCCCTGGAGCACTTCCCCTTGGAGTGGATGCTGACCAGATGAAGAAAGCCAAATGGAGCTACCAGCAATTTCTTTGTCACTGCAACATCTTGTGGGAGAGTGCGATACTTGGGGATAGAGATAACGACCAACTGTGGCACCATGCCATGGAACTGTCAAATTATCTTGAGAGAGGATGGTAATGAATGTGTATCACTGCTACATATGATTTGCTTTTAAGCAGGTAGGTAGGGCTGTGACTGAACACAAGCCATTAAATTATGAACAGAGGGAGAGCTATCCAATTTTCTGCCTTACTAAGGAAATGAATAGTTTTACTGATAGCTGAAGACTTTGAGTTTGCCCTTTGTTTTGTAATCTTCCTCTATTTTTTCCTTTAAGTACAGCAAATCTAATTGTCTAGTCCATACCATCAATGTTGTGTTGGTATAATTCCATAGATGTTTTTTGGAGAAGCTGGGGTTTGTTTTAGTACAGTGGAAGGAAAAATGAAGTTCAAAAGCTCCTCTGGCAATGAGATGAGTGGAATACATCATTTTACCTCCCTTCTGCTCCATTACTGTAATGTCTTCTGCAAGAAGAACTTGGGTTAGCAGCCCCTTTCATAAGCTGTGCTGCATCCAGACTTTCTTCCCTACTTCCACGTAGAGGTTTCATTCAGGACTAATTTCACCAGTGCTTAGAGAAGAATATGAAAATGGGGCAAATGAAAGAACAGTGGGACCCACAGGTTGCTATAAGAGCAAAAACTACACTCATCATTAGGAGGTTCTGTCACCCATCAGCTGTGGGCATGCAGAACTGCAAAAACTTTTAGGCTAATCTTATTGACAATGTTGTTATTGATACAGATTGTGGTCCCTATAAGATAATATCCTAGGAAAGAAAGTGCTGTGTTCAAATGCATATTTAATAAACAGGCCTACAATATACATTTTAGAGTAGGATCAGCTTGTGCAGCTGAAATAAGAAGAAAAACTGTTTATAGTGAGTTCTGTCTGTCCTGTATTTACAGTTTCTGCACTGCTGAGCCCTTTCTCCATTCTGTTGAGATATAATTGAAAAATTTATATATACGAATTTCTTAAAAAGATGGCTTTCTGCTATTGCAAACTGACCTTAAGCTCTGTACCTTAAAGAGTAGAGTTAAAAAACATGTGCATTAAGGATACTTTCAATACACAGTGCATGTCTTCTGAATGCCTTTTATCTAGTTCTGATTAAAAGCATTGCACCACCAAGACAACTTGATGGGTTTATGACTTATTGACTGTCCTGTTACTATGTAACACTTAACTGGCTCTCTCCTTGCTTTGATCTCTGATGTTTGATTCTGCTAAATCTTTAAAATATGTTTTTGACTATAACATCCTTTAAGTCTTTAAAATAAATGCTCCTCAAATGCATTTTTTTCAGTTTTAATAAGTTCTGTTTAACAAATAAATGTGGGAAGGAGTGGGGAGAAGGGAGAATGCATGAAATATTCATAAAGGCCAATAGGATACAGTCAGTAGGTAGGGCTTGTTAAGCTAAAAGCTTGTTTTACAAGGCATTCAAGTCTGGTTTCTCAGCTGGGACAGTCTGAAATAGCTCTGCGTAGATCATGTTTTCCTTTTCCTCTTTCCCTATACTGACAGGGGCAGAGCCAGCAGAAGGAGGGAAAATTTCTCCCCTTTCTTTTTATCTATTGTTTGTCTGTAATGGTCAGGAGAAGCAAGTCCCTTCTGGAGCTCCTGCATACTGACTTTGGATGCTAAAACACCATTTAGAAGAGGTGCACAAAAAATATGGATAGGGCCAACATAATTCAAAGCAAGCATTTGTTTCTGTGCATCCATGCACATCTGTGCTTATCACCTATGTTGCTCCGATGGGAGCTGGCTGTGGGGGTGCATATTGTGGGGTTGTGGGGGCCTGTAACTCCCTCAGAGGCAGTGCCATTTTGGTCTGACCATGGATATGGCAGAGATCATGGATACAGATAGAGGTGTATGGCATGTGACAGCTACAAATAAGCCCCTTAAGAAAAAGGTTAATGGGGGGTTTGGTGGAGGGGGGGGGAGGTTTGAAAATGTGGTAAGAGCTGGGTAAGGACCTGGATGCAGGACGATTGGGTCATAGCGTATCCTGCTTTGGCCAGGAGAGTTTGTAGAGCACATCTTGCTCCCTCCAAGGCTCTCAGGGAGAGCATAAACCTCAGCTCTTCACTGGGACAAAGGCATCTCCCTCTCCAGCCAGGGGCCAGGGGAATTAGCTTGTTTGCACAATGTCAGAAAACAGATGTCTTGAGTCCAGCTCCTCCATTAGCCCATACCCTTTAAAAACCCAACCTAAGCAATTAGCCGTGTACTGCTGGGGGTGTTTCTATCACAGACAGATGCTCCTGGGTAGCCCTGAGAGGCAGGGAATGATTTGGGTAGGCTGTGGGTCTCTTGCGGTGCTTTCTGCATTCAGGAGCTGGGGGTGGTGGGACTGAACCCTGCACACAATGCAGAGCTGGGACCAGGCAGTGGTCAGCCTCGCTGCATCTGCCTGATGCTAACCTTGTGTAGAAAAGGGGAAAACACAGTACCTGTGTATTATTTTACTGGCTGGAGACAGGATTGAAATCCTGATGGAGTTTAAAGGTGTGCTATGAAGGCAAAGGGAAACGGTGAGGGATGTTAGAGGGATTTCCCTTTAGCTGCTTGTTTTTAAACATTTGAGCCAAAAGGACATAATCTTGGGAGACTTTCCCTGTTCAACCAAGTAAAGGGTTTGTTGCCACACTAACGTATTTGTGGTGATTTCTAGGAATTCCTTACAAAAAAATGAAGTCTTGGAGAAAATATTCTGTGGAGTTAGGTGTCTGCATGGTTTTGTGCCTTTTGAAAGCCTGCTTTTTCTGTAGGACAAAATGTCAATTAAAGCCATTCCTGTAACATGTCGCTAGAGGGACATGAAAACATGGAATAGATTAGCTCCTGTTGTTCTTAGTTATTGCTCTTTAATGTGGAAAAACACTACAGGAATGATTTAGGGCTTTCCTTTCTCTGACTGAATGAAAGAGCTTTAAAACATGATCTTTGAACTGCTTGATGCTTGTTTAAAAAAAAGAAAACACATACTAGTGCTGAAGATATTGTAACGGTATAGTGGTACACCAGCAGGTCTTCAAACATAAGATACAAAGAAATAGTGTCTTTTACAGTTCTTTGGAAATTAACTTCCTAATATCAGGTATTTACACTAAGCTTACCCACACACATGCACATAATCCTTTTTATAGTGTAGATAAACAGTATTAGACCTACTTTCAGTTCAGAGTGTGAAGTCTAGCTATGAAGCTTTCAGTGTCACCTCCGGGTTGTGTTTGGCAGCCGTGCGGGAAAAGGAGGTTTTCTCACGGGCTGCCGCAGAAATGCTGCAGTGCACAGCTGGCAGGCAGCAATGAAACTGATTCTTAGCAGAGACTGGTGCTCTGCAAGCAGCTCTCCTCCATCCTTGTCTGGCATCAAGCCAACAAGTCCAGCTTAAGTCCTCCCATGGCTCACACTGGATCGGAAAAGGACCATCCTGGCGCTGGTCTGAGCTGGGAGGTGGCAGCTGCAGCAGCTGTCTCCGTGTGTTTGAAACCTGCTGCCTCCCAGCTGAGACCTGTGATGACTGCCTGCAGGATGCCACGCATGCCTGGTGGGATGCCACAGGCACACTGGGCTGCCATCCGGGCTTCAGGTTTGCAAACATGCAGCAAGAACACAGCCCAGAGAATCCTACTGTTTTAAGCTTAATGATATTGTTCTTCACGTTTATCCTGAAATAAACCTGTGGGCGCTCAAGGCCTGTGCAATCAATAATCGGTAGTAACCAGGTTTTGGTTACAAGTAATTTGCAGGGAAGCAAATATGCCTCAGCTCCCTAAACCCCGTTTTTGTGAAAGCTGTTAAGAAAGCACAGCTGAGACATACGCTCTCTTGGCCAGCCTGGCTTCCAGACAGCTCCAAGCACATTTTGGCCCTATCTGGCTCAGAGACACGGGGCTTGCAGCCGTTTTGCATCATCCTTTCTGCCTCTCCTCCAAGTCTCCGCCATGAGCTCGGCTGCCCGAAGCTGCCTCCAGCTCTTCCCTCACACTGAAACAGCTATCCATAAAGTGAAGGCTTTTGGTGCCCAAATGGGATGAAAGCATTTCTGCTTCTGCATGGGGGACAGGAGGAGGGTGCTGGTGACACCCGTGTCCCCTGGCTCTGCTCCAGGTGGGGAATTTTACTTACACACCGTTTGTCCACAGCAACTGCAAGGGTGCTCGGTATTGTTTTCCTTTCCAAACAACCCCTTTGGTGGCTTTTGTTTTGCATGAAGTAATTAAGGAGAGGAAGCTGAGCCCTTTCCCTTCATGCCTTTGTTTCGCCTGTGTATCACATTACAGGTGCGGGGGTCATAGTATGAATGTGTCAAAGACTGGTGGCAATAAATAGCTCCAGAAGAGGATTTGTGTTACTGCTGCTTCGATGGAAAAGCAGACAGAGGCTGGCTTCTTTTTTTTTTCTTTTCTTTTTTTTTGGGGGGGGGGCTTGTTTTTATTTTATTATATTTTTAAAGAATGTAAAGACTCAGGAGAGTGTTTAGGTTTAGTTTGTCCCTCATTAACTCTTGAATGGTTATGCATGCAGCGTGATTACTTACATGTTGTACCTGTCACTGCCTCTGCCCTTTGTTCAGTCTAGCTAAAATATAGTAGTACCTCATTTCAGTAATAGACCTGACCTAGAGTAAAATGTGCAAATTCTTACAGAAAGTGCAATAATTGCAATTGATTTACTCTTCTATGGGGAAATAATGTCTGTCTCAAACAATAACATCAGCTTTTTCTTAATTGCATTACATTAATATCATATTAATCTGTATTCGTATCCACATACAAAGCTGTGAAGCACATTTGGGCTGTGGGGGTTTTTTTTTCCTCTACCCTAATGACATATGCAACTCTCAAAATATGTTACCAAATCTGGAAAGTCCCTTTTTGCCCATTCCATAGAAGAAAGACAAAAGGGAATAAAAAAATAAAACTCTGACCCATAATTAAGAAAGCTGTATCTCACCTACCACAGCCCCCATGTTTATTTTTGTTGTTAATCCAGTGGCGGGGATGATGCTGTATTAATGATGGGTGGGCGCTCCCGACTATTTCTTATTCCTGGCTCAGAGCATCTGCTTTCAACAAATGTCTTTTACGCACATATGTGACCTTTGGCTACCTACACTTAAGTCCACCTGTCAAGATGGCATCATGCCTGCTCATGACTGTGGTCCGACTGCTAGGGCACGGAGGAAACCAGCCTCTGTGGCTCTGTAAACGCCATTTCCTTGCAGAACACCTCCCTCTTCTCCCAGGCGCATGGTGCACATGGCTCCCGGCTTTGGGGAGCAACCAGCCACCTGATTTCCAGATGTCGCCAGCCCCAGCCAGCTGGTTGGGGTGTCTGAGGGGACATGATGGCAGATCCGAGTTGGCACTGAGCAAGGGAGATGCCCTGGCATGGCAGCCCCCCTGGCCACAGGGTCTTTGCAAACGCCAGCTGCAGCGAGTGCTGGCTCCTTTGCAGCGGGAGATTGTGACAAAGCTGAGACCCTGCCTGTAAAACCAACGCTTTTCAACAGGGCAGAGTCACAGATAAAATCCTGGTCACTTTTCTCCTTCCTGAGATCAACCTATGCAATGTGGAGCACCTTGTGAGAAAGCTTTTACCAGCATAGTTTCCTTCAAAACAGATATATTTTGTGAAAGTTGCTTGATTTTTATTTGGAAGGGATGAAATTTCCATTCAGAGGCAAAAATCCCAAAGTGTCTGATGTTGTCAAAACACCAAATTTCACAGTATAGTATTTGGCATAAAGGCTTTTTTTTCCTGCTTTTCACTGTGAGACGGCTGTTTGAAAGGCAGGTTTTGTTTTTCAACTTATAGGCAATTGGACACATTTGCTTACTCGGAATGCAATATGCTGAGCTCTCCAAAGTGACTTTGTGTTTAATTTTTGCAAAAATTATACTTGTTCTGTTTCAGAGTGGAGAAGAAGTAAAAATGGCAGAATTTCCCATGAAGTGGAAAGTCTCATTCCTCTTCTGCTTTGGCTGGGTTCAAATCATCACAGGGAGAATTTTCCAAAAAGGTTATTTATAACCTTTTGAATATGGAAACGTTTCAATGTTTTTAACCTGCAGTGTGTGGAAACAAACAGGGAAACAAAATATTTCCATGTTTTTTGATAACTGAAACAACAGGTGATAGACCCATGAATAATGAAAGGGGAACGAGGAATTAAACTACTTTTTATCATGTAACACTCAAGGAGCCAGTCAGTGGAATTGTCCAAAGAGAGGGGCTAGCACAAACACGAAGAAGAACTTTTCACACCCTGTACTAATTACATTGGGGAACTTTTTGACACAGGTTGTTGTGGAGGCCAAAAGTACAAATGGGTTCAAATTGGGATTAACAAATTTGATGTAGGAGGCCTATCAGGGCAATTATGATATTCCGGATGTTACCTCCAGCTCAGGAAGTCCCTGAGCTACAGACTGCTGGAAGAATTCCTATATTTCCTCTGCTTCCTACAGCTTTTCCTTAATTGTCTGCTGCTGTTGGAGGAAGGATAATGGGTTAGAGGATCCTTGGTCTGACCTTGTCCTTGTGTCATTGGCTAGTCAGAGAACATGGACAGCAACCATGGCATCTAAGTAAATGGAGAATGTAACAAGAGACTCCAAATGAAACAAGACAAAACAAAAAAAAATAATTTCTTTGCTTTATATTTCTTTGAAAAGTACTTATGTATTTCAGCCAACCCTGTTTTCCAGCCTCAGTGATATCTCAATAGCTGCAGGACACTGAGCAGGGACTCCTTGCAGAGACCTTGTTAGGAAAGTGAAAACTGCATATCAATAGCAGACAGAGAAGATGAGAAGAGAGAAGAAAGGGAAGATGAAGATTTTAAAATGGTGAGAACAGAGAGGGCTCCATTTGGCAGCTATTTAATGCTTATCTTAATATTGTACTTGGCACCCATTTACCATAATGATTGGCAGCTGATTGACAGGATTACGTAATGGAGCTGTCTCTGTAGAGCAAGAGCCATATTTTCAGGGGGAAAACATCACTTTGTTACTGGAGATGGGACAAACACGCAGTATGCTCGGATCAAGGGAGGGTTTTGAACAGAATCTTCGGTTTAAGCAACCAAATATTAACAACTCTTTCCCAGCGAAATGCGAGTGAAAGACAAATAGCCATCAGGACTTCAAGGGTGTCTAGACATCTCATCACCCTCACAACCATCTGACAGACCCTGCAGCAGCTGCCAGGCTGGCAGCACAGAGCGCCTATTGAACTAGCAAGGTGGCACCCCAGCCTCAGGGATCTCCCGTTTAAATGCAGGCCTAAAAAAATTGCTTTCAGAAACGTCTCAGAAGAAAAAGTTATAAATAAGGATAGTGGTAATAAAATACAATACAAAGAATCAGTGGATATCACAGCAATTTTCTTCTTGGATATTTAAAATAGTCTGGTTTTATTAACTGGGGCACAGTGGTGGGCATGACCCAGCCTTGATTGCTTCTGGAGGGCAAGTGAAGTGGTTTGCCGATTTCCCCGTAGGATATTTGCCCTGTCGGTAACAAGGATCTTACTTCTACCAGTGCTGTTTCATACCTAGCACTTACACAATATTCCTTGATTTTTGAGAACATGGGGGTTGTTGTCCCTGATCAGATAATCCCGGGATTTGCCCACACATCGGTGGGATTCGTGTGCGCAGTGAGGGAGTTTTGTTAGATTGGAAGAAAGGGAACGAGCTCCTTCAGGGACTGAGCCCACAGATAGTGTGACTGGAGTGCTCCTGATGCTTTCCTGTCCTGCAGGAGATGCTCCCTAACCCCCTTTCCTTCCAGGGAGCTCTGATCCTGAACTGACTTTTGTCCTGTGTAAATCAGAATGTGTAAATCAGGCTATAACAGGTGGCCAGAAAGTGATGCCAGACTTCCCAGCCCTCCTGCTTAAGAGCAGGTCAGCCAGAAGCTCACTCTTACCTGGAAAAGCTCAGAGCAAAACAATAATAGGCCTTCTGTCCACGGATGTAGGACCTTGGCTGGCTACACCAAGAGGAGAAAGTGTTAGAGGGTGGTCATGTCGCTTGACTGCCACTACTCCAGGGGCCTCCTCAGCTGCTGTCAGACAGCAGCAAAATTCACCTCCTACTCCCAGCTGCTCTCCAGAGAAGCTGTTGTCCTCTGTGGCCCCAAGGGCAGCCTCGACACTGGATTTCCTTGTGGCAAAGCTAGTCTCTGGTGGGACAGATGTCCTCTCCCCCATTGTCTGAAGAGCACGTAATTTCCCTTTCCCAGGGCGTATTTAACACAGACCTAATTATACACTAGATTAATGTTCAAGGTATTGCAAAGTCAGGGAAGGCAGGGTACAGGTACTTGCAGTATAGAGAGCACATACATGAATGCACATATGGATGCATGTCCTTTGTGAAATGCAGCACAGATGTTGTCTGCACATTGAGCAGAGGTGCTGCTGGTGACAGAGGGGGCTTGGATCCGCTCTGGGCACGTGTGCATGACTGAGTGGTGTTAAAAGCCCTCTTTCTCTGTAACAGCAACCTGTTTGAGTTGCAAACTGCACACTCAGTCTCTTGGTGAGTAAAACAGCTGCTTTTGGCTGCCCTCAGCACATACGCTGAGTAATTCCTGTGGCTGGCAGGGTCTTTTGCTGTGACGCACGGTGTGGAGCTCTCTGGTCTGCATACAGGGAGATGGGGTTTTCAAGGCTTCTCTCGATGCGACCACACCACTCACGCGGGGCAGTGGGAGGGCTAGGGGAAGCTCACACCTTTTCCAAGCAGGGTGGAGGACAGAGGAAGCTTGTGGGACTGGAATATACTTGCCCCAAAGAAACGCTGAACACAGCAGGGTGGTGAGGGGGATTTTATTTCCCTAGCTAGGAAATTAAGTTTCTGTAACCCCTGGCTGAGTTTTATACTGTCAGCTGGAGATGATAAATCTAACTATTTTCATATGACTTTAAAGCATCCCGGAAACAAAATGCAGTTTTTAGGTCTCCCTTTATTCAGCACTGTTTCTCTCTCTTTCAGCAGGACCTGGAAAAAAGTCCACTAAAGCCAAGGCAAAGACTCCCATTGACTTCAACGAGAGCTGAATCTGGCCCTTTACAGAACAGCTTTATAGGTCTCTGTGCTCAGAGCGCTGTTGTTAGAGAGTAGTAGTTCTCCTGGACCACATGCCAGAGAGTGTTTCTTTATAAAGATGCTTTCCTTTGGACTTCCAGCAATGACGACAATACCTATGCGCACACGCACACGCATGCACAAAAGCCATGGAGAAGTCATCCATCTTAGAAAACGTGTTATGCCTTCTAAGCGTTTCTAAATCAAAGACTGATAAATAAAACATGGGTTCAGTGTTAAAAGGAAAAAAGAGCCCTTTTAACAGATTAAAGTGCTCACAGTGCCTGACACTGTGAAATAAGAGTGTTGAGCAGCAGGGCAGTTAAGTAAAAGGACTGGTTTTGCTGACAGGTACAAGCTGTTGTGTGTCTTGTAGCAGCCATTGGCAGAAAAAAAGCCCAAAAGCTACTCTCCCAACAAAGCCTTCCCAGAAGGTAACAAACTGTAGCCATCTATAACTAAAGTTTTGCATGTTCTCCAGCTGAACGTTATGAGATAAAGCTTCTCTCTCTGAAGGAAGAGGAAGAAAATAGTTTTTAAGCCCACCAAAATAAACAAGCAAACAAAATCAGCATCCTTTCTATTGCTATAATGATTTATTCTAGCAGACTGGAAGCCCTGCTGGTTTTTGCAGCATTTTTTTTTTTTCCTCAGTGTCCTGATTCTTCTTAAAGTCCAGTGCACTGGGTTGGGTCCTTAACTGCATTTCCAATTGCCCCTCAGCAGTTGCAAAAGAAGGGGTGGTAAAGCCCTATGCACTTTCTCATTCCTCCTGGAGTGTGAGTGGAGAGGCCAGGACAGCTAAAGGCTGTACGTGTACAGATGGGAACATTACTCCGTGTGAAGTGGCATTAACTAATTCTGTTTATTTGGCTGATCAGAAAAGCTGATTGTTAAGACTGATTTTTCTTTCACTCTTCCCTTCTGAGCCTGTGGTACCTTGATGGAGGGGAGTCTTACAGCAGAGGTCACTGAAAATCCTCCTGAATATTTTATCAGTTCTGCTTCTTATGGCTTAGTCTACAAAGACAAACCCTTATGTGTGAAGGGCATGGAGCTGAGAGCAGGGGGAGGAGGGATAAACCTGTGTCTGCCCTTGCTTTGCTTTCTGAACAGAACACAGAACACATTAGCTGTGGAAGTGGCAAACAGAAAGAATTTGTGCACCATTAGGATCACGCTCGATACGGAGTCTTGTTCTTATTAGCAAAAAAGAGCCCCAATCAATGTGAATGAGAGCCAGATGATTTTGCTGTCAGGCTGCTAAGGAGCAGTTTTACAATGCCAGCTGGCATCCCATAACCTTTTAGGACTAACTTGCCTACTACTCGCATGGATTTGAAATGTTGTGGCAAACACCAAGCCTAGGTTAGAGCACAATCAGGCAAATCTGCAATGCTTTTTCCCTAACCCAGCAGTACAATGTGGCCATGTAGCGCCCACTGTGGAAAAGCCATGTTTCTGCCTCTGCCATTTGAGAACCATTTCCACACAGTCATATAAGCCATCTCCAAAATGCCCCGGACAGCAAGACACATGGCCAAAGGCAGGTGGGGGGAACCTATAAAATGAAATTGCATTATTTATTGGAGAGAGCTAAGTTCTTGCCCTAGGATGTCATTATGCACCTCTATTGAATGCTGATAATAGTCATCTGCAATCTGATAATGACTTTAATATCTTTCTAAAATGATGATAATTTAACGCCTTTATGACAGAGACCCCTTTTTGACATACTAACACCCCGACAGACCATGGTGTTCATGCAGGGATTGAATGGGACCGGAGTCCGGCAAACCACACTTGATATCCCCTCAGCAAGGCAGGCTTGGCTCTGTCAGCAAAGGGAATCACTAACTTTCCTGTGATGCTGCTTATGTTGGGTTTGGGGCTGTACTGGCACAGCAGCTGATGTTTGATCAGGGGCAAAAGGGAGGTGAACTCCAACACCATAACCATATGGGATTGCCATAGATACTGTCCCCTTCCTCTGTTCAGCAGGAGAGAAGGAGGCAGTTTTGTGTCTGGCAGGCTAACTCACCCAATGTTCGGTGGTCCTTGCTTAATGTTATGCCCCAGGCGAGTTTTCTATTTGTCTTCCATTTATTTCATGTCACTCATAATAAGCATCCTTCCAGCCTTAGCGGGTCAGAGCTTCTTAGAGCATTTCCCTGTATTTCAAAACCAATGGAAAGAAGTAATGGGAAAAAATACTTCTGCTCACAGGAAGCCATTCTGAGCTTGTTTTTTAAATACGTATCTTTTCCAAAATCCTGGAAGAAGCTTCCACCTTGGTCAGAAAGACTTGGATTTTCTGTGGTACCATTTAACCCAACAATATCTCCAGCACACTCACGAGGCAACGGCTTTGATGAAACACTTCAGCAATTACAGGCCTGTCTACATCTCATATGGAGCCTGGGACTTTTCACTTTTTATTTTATTTATTTACTTATTTATTGTAGAATTGACAGCCTGTGGACTGATAGCTCAGGTTTGTCCACAGGGTATCTGCTGCAGGGCGTAGAGCATTTGCTATGATTCTCTGCCCACGTGCTTCAGCCCTGACACGCAGCGAGCACCTCACAGCCTCTGCTGACACTGACAATTAACACCAATTACACAGGCAGTTTTGTAGGGTGAACATTTACCCACTGGGAGCCTGAAAGAGACCAGCTCACTTCATATAGGCTACCTGATAGCCGTTAGATAATAATGATTTACTGACCGCAGCTGGGCTCTGGCAGATGACCTAGATTTCATCAGTCTCCCCTGACACCTTCAGCCTACCAAACCTGGGACTTTTGAAGGAGTTAATGCCATCCACCATTGAGATTATTCCTTCCTTGTTTTAAAAGATGCTAGGAGATTTGTTTTTTAATCCTCCCTTCGCTCTACCATGGGGGACAAGGAGAATGGGATGTCAGATCCATATCCCATGGAAGTGACTCTTCCTCCACTGCACCTCCTAACCCTCTCTAGTTCCTCACAGCCAGACCAGTAGTAGCAGGACTCGTATGGCATTAAATAAAAGCAGCAATCAAAGAACCAGGCCCCCATGCACTAACTGCAGCATGGGCATAAGTTTAGCCAGTGAAAACCAGTGTGGGCAGAGTCCAAGTCCCTCGGTGACAAGAGCTCTGACTGTAGGCGCACACACAGCACCACTGCAGTGGTCGTGTGCTTGTGTGCCCATCAGAACTAGGGAAAGCTCTTGTGAGACGCTCAACATGCGTCTGCCATGTGCAGCTGGATGGGTCCCAGACCACCTCCTCACACACACGGTGTTTCACTTATCAGGCAGTGGTGATTTTACGACGTCTTCTTTCCCTGAAGCAATCACTGTTGCTTTTGGAGTTGATCTCTGAACAGATGGCGGTTTGGGAGGGTAATAAAGAGGAGGGGGCCCTGTGGAGAGGGAGTGGGGAAGCTGCTCCAGCTGAACTGAGAGAGAGGTGAGAGGCTGGTGTGGGGGGGAAGGAAAAAGGGCAGTGGAAGGGAAAGCAGAGCCACTTCAAAGGGCTCAGACCTTGAAAGCCCAAGGGCTAATGTCAGTGAAGACAGGTTTGGACTTCAACTCCATCCTGGCTGGCTCTGTATCACAAGACATCTTAGAAATCTCCTCCAGTTAATAAGAGTAATTTCTCCTTCAGACCAGTTCCTTATACTCAGAAAACACTGAGACTTCATAAAGGAACAAACTGAAATGGATCTTCTACCCTCCAACAGACTCGAGTCTAACAGCTGACAGAGAAAACTCCTAAGAGATCCTTTTGACTTCTCAAAATCAATCTGTTTTACACTGCCGTTTAAGTAATGTGTTGGAAACTTCAAACCTAAGAGAGGATGTTTGCTCTGCTGTTCATAGCAGAGCACTACAGAGCCCAGCAAAGTAGACAATCTCCATTCTGTCATGTTGGATCTGTTCCTGAAGTCTGCAGGTTTCTTTTTGAAGTCTGCCCTGTAGCTGCCATTGTAGTCCAGGCAGAAGGGGCAGATGTGGCAGAAAAAAAGGGTGAGAACTAGGACGGCAATGAGAAAGAAATTCTCCTAATGAGAGATGATGCTAAAGCCAGCTAAACCAGCATATTCATTCCTCTGAATTTCTGTGTCTCCCACAGCCATTTTCTCTGCATGTATGCCCTTCCTTTCCTCTCATTACCAATAAATGCTGTTGTCTGTGCCATGCTATTAACTTTTTTAATATCCCATTTTAAAAATTAATGTATTTTTAATAAAATCTCCCAATCGCTCATGCAAAGAAAATTACTGATTAAGGTGTACGGCATATACTGATGCAAAAAGTAACTTTCTGACATTCTCCAGCATATACTACTGGGCAGCAATTTCTGTTTTAAAAATAATGTTTCCTTTGTCAGCTGCATTCTCACGTATTGATGTTGAAATGAATTATAGCAGAAATACGTACAATGGTGACATTGTTAACTTTAACTGCCTATTTTAGGTCTAAGCCAGAGTGTTTTACATATTCTTATGGTAACAATATTGTTTGGCTTGCTCTTCCTTGGGTTTACTCTTGTTTTGGGGTGACTTCCTTTACCTCCCCTCCCTCGCTCAGTAATGAACATGTTTATTTTTACAGCTAAACATTTCAATCACTATAATTTCTGCTGAATAGGAATACTGGAAATTTGGCAATTCCTACAGTTTCCCATTGTTCTGCAATTTAAAAAGCTACATTTGATATTCTAGTCTCTCCTCTTTTTACCTTCTTTTGCGCCTATTTGCTGAAATGAAGCACAAAAGGTGTTGATTTTTATGGCAAGGCTGACACCCAGTATCTCAGCTTCCTCAAAAAGAATTCAAAGGCAAAGAAAATTTTCTGATCTCAGAGCTGTGATTCAAGCCAGTTTATAGATTTCTCCCCAACAAATGCCTTTCCTCCACTGCTGCTATGTCAGACAAGTGGCACAAGTCCCCCTCCTACCATAAAATACCCCAGTATCTCCATTGCAAAGGGAAGAAAAAGTGGGCAGATGAAATAAAGTAGCACTGTGTTATATCAGAGGAGAATTTGTGCCTTGAAAAGGAATTGTAGGCAATGACTCAGAACATCCTCAGGGTCCCTCTGACCCACCTGAGTGACACAAAGGCACTCTGATACCAGTTTCCTTCTCTGTTTTGTTCTTCTGATTAAAATCTGAGCATTTGTATTATTTTATAAAGGAGTTCATTTTTGTTCTTGCCATTCAGAAAACTAATTTCTCCTGCTCATGGACTTTCCCCTAGACTGAACAAACTGAAATTCACTCCAAGTAACCAATTTCTGAAATTAAAGCCCCAGTTATGCATTATTCCCAAATCTTCTTTAAGGGGGAAAAGAAGAGAAAAAAAAAAAGATTTTTATCTTTGCTTTAAGAAAAATGGGTGATGCATGAAATTGAAACTAGCTTTGCTGGATGAGGTGATGAGTAAAGATGAAGTGCTCCTTTGTCTTTTGAGGGCAGTAGCAAGCAGATCAGTAGGACTGACCCTTTGGCCTCCTGAGACTGCTAATAAGGGTGCCCTGCCAATATTGTCTTTTTCTGCATGCAGCTTTCCCTGGCTGAGACTGGATTCGCAATCCTCCCCAGGTTACTGGTAAGCAGCAAAATCTTGTTTGATTGACTGTGCCGCCTAGAGGTTCTTGAGCCTGGGATTCAATCCTTGTTCTGGTTATCACCTCGTCAGGTCACTTTTGTGCTATGTCAGCCTTTTGTGTTTTAAGAGGAAGCTCTTTGCCCTAGGGAATATCTCATACTATGTGATGATACCATGCCTGACACTAGGAGGTATTGAACAGATTTCAGATGGGGGGGTCTCTTGACATTTACAAGGTTGAAAATACCAATAAAAGACTTACATCAGCATCCACCTATATCCTTAAATATTAGTATCTTCTGGCTGGACTATCATATGTTGCATAACGATGGTGCTCTGCAGAATTAGAGGCTGCTCTGGAGATCCCTCTCTAGCCAACCCAGCTAAATCCTTGTAGGGATCATTGTTTGGAGCTCATTTTGTGTTGTCATTGGAAGATTTTCTCAAAACAGCCCAAGGAAAATCACAGATCTTGCAATCTCCTGCAAAGGATGTTTTCAGAAGCTCAGGGAAAAAGACACTCTGAACAGGCTGGGCAGGAGCCTGCCTGCAAAATCCAGCTATGGACTTTCAATATGGTCCCATATTACCTTGAAGCCAAAAACCCCCCACAAACTGATAGGCACTTTCTGAACTGTACAGATTTTTCTCTTGGGCCCAAAATAATTTTTTTCAACAAGAAAGAATGGAAGAAATCAGCTGAGACCAATAGCACTAAAAGTCCCTCCTACTGTTGTGTCCCCACATATGTAACCAATGTTGTTGACACTCCACACCTTCCTTTTTCAAATTCATAATTTCCTCTGAAAAGATTTACACTTAAAATGTTGAAAAATCTCTACTCCTTTGTAGAGTAGACAAATCAGACTCCTTTGTGCTTAGGCACTGTTCAGCCATAGTAAGATTCAGTCCCTAAGCTGAATATTTTACAGATTAATAAAGCAAGACAGACCAAACAGGTAAAGTGTGGAGGAGAAGCAACCTTCCTGAGACCATAAAGCAGGTCACTGCCAGAGCCAGGGACAGAATCCACAGCCCTTCAACCTCACTCTGCTACTTTCCACTTTCACATGATCACCAACATTCTGGACGAAAAGAAACTGTTGATTTAAATAGGGGTTTTTTTCTGCCAGTACAGTAGGAATAATATGAAGTTAGCAAATTCCACTTAAACGTGAAAATTCAGCATTCCAGACCAGCATACAACAGCAACTGACTTTTCAATACAGAAACACCTGTTAGAATGCTTGGGATGCTTGAATAAATATGTTTTACTTATAAATCCTTTGTACTTTTATTTGCTATTAAGAATAATTTTAAGTTGGATGCATACAATTCACACTGCTTCCTCCAAGGACAGAGCACTGACACTAATTTTTCTTCCCTCTCTCCAAATCCCCATCCCCTTTCCACTTATTTGTTGAGCAGGCAAATTACTGCATTTTTGCTAATGGGCCACCTGACACACCCCTGATTCGCAAATTTGCTGCCACCTCTTGGCATGAACAAATAAAGTGCTAAGTGGTTACTGCCTTTCCTTCCATATAGCACTAATCTGAGTTGCTGATCTCCATCTGAGAGCCAACTTTCACAACCCTTTTAGGATGCTCTGTCCATCTGACAAATTTACTTGAATGTGGCCAAATGTTACTGGGGGGAGGACTGGCAAGACACAGTGACCATGCAGATGTCTTTGCTATAAAAGCCAGGCTAAAAAAAATGCCTCATGGCAAGTCTAAAATGCATATTTGGGGAAGGTAAGGGTCTGCCCCACTTGAGGCAATGGAACAAGAGTCATTGCCAATCCAAAGGCCATATGATGTTGTTTATTACAGGATTGAATCTTAGGCATGTGAGAACTGCTGATGGGCTTTATAGGTAAAAGGGAGCCCTGTTGAACACAGCTAGAAAGTGATCTAAGAAAACCAACACTCGTGCAGATCACCAAAGAGAAAACAGGCAACACCAGTTTAGGATTAATCTGACATCTCATTCCTTGTGCATTTGCTTTATACAAATGCATTTCATTGTCTTTGTTCATAGAAAATTAGTTTCAGGCCTGTCAATGACATTTTTTTCATGATGTAATTAAAAAAAAAAAAAAAGGATTTGTGGCAGTGATGGTAGACTCTGTGCTGGAATTAATCCCAGCCAATTTCTCTGAAACAAGCAAGAACAGACAAACACTCATGCAATTTCTTAGTGTTGCTCTTTAGTCTGCTATTGTAAGAATTACCATGCTGGGAGAGAGGGCGGGAAGGTATTCACACTGTCACCTTTGGTCTGAAACCTAAATTCCCTTATATAGTCAGTTGAAAGAGAGACTCCTCCAAAGGCAAGTTCAGAGCACCCCAGGGTATAGCTGCATGGGGTCAAGTTAACAGATGTTGATGTTGCAGCAGCAATGCGTGTCCCTTCCTCCCCACTTCTAGCCAGGTACTGCCTCGTGTCAGCACCTGCACTCAGCATCTCACCTCTGAGCTACTTCAGTCAAGAGAAAACTAAGCCACAAACATGAAGGATGAGCTGTTTTCTGGGCTAATTTGGCTTCCAGAAGGGGAAAGGAAGGGACAGTGGCCAGAGGGAGGCAGCCCTCCTCCTCTGAGTTGCACCAAGCTCTTCTGTCGTCTGTGGGTCTGCAACTTACCCAGGGAGTTCAAGGTGACCAGCTTTTAATTCAGACACCTCAGTTCATAACCTAAAATTAGGCAGTATGAATACGTTCCACTGCACCAATAAGACAGAGTCATTAATGTCCTGCCAGAGCCTGAAGGTACGTGTCAGTTGACCCTCTCTACATGTACTTGTCTGCTCCACAACACTGCCTATTCTTCCCCTTCCTGGCAAAAGACCCGCAAGAGGGTCTTTACCTCTTCACACATTTCACTCTTCCTGGTCTCTGTGCATTTTAAAATACTTTCTTCTTTGAGCTTGTTTCTTCCACTTAATTATCTAAGCAGCTCTAAGTGTAGGGTCACTGCCGGTTCCCCGTAAATCTATGCCTCGGTGGTTTTGTCTTCCCCCAAAGAGAGAATCAGTGCTGCACGGGGTGTGTGGGCCCCTGTGGAGGTACAGAAAAAATCACCACAAAGCCTGGTAGGTGTGTGGTGGCAGTGTGTTCAAGGTTAAAATTCAGGGTGAGGAAGGACTCTATCTTCAAGTGAGATTGGCAAGTTCAATTGTCTCCTGTTCTCCCTCTCTTGAAGTACGTCTATTTTTTAAGCTTATGTGTCACTGAATAGATTTTCTGCTGGTGTGAGCAAAGGCAATAGCGAAAGTCCTGCTCACCCTGCTCTCTTCTTACTATCTGTTGTTTCTGCGGGTTTTGGTCTTCTGTTCATCTGAGGGCACTGGGGACTGTGTTGTGGTTTGTGCAGGCAGCATTTTCAGTGAATTAAGCAATGTGCTCTGTGCTCGCAGAGACCTGGCCTCAAGGACCCTATCAGTCCTTTCCTGTTTTATTTTCACGCGCTCCCAAGAACTGCGAGGAGATGTGTGATGCATGCTGAGCACCGTCCTCACTCACCACTCACCTGAGCCGGCATGTCCCTTTGTGTGGCAGGGCATGCAGGAAGGGCGCTGGAGCTCTCCCAACTTGACCAGGGAGCAATGGTATCTACTCGGCAGAAAGCCATGGCCTCCCTAAGCTCTGCACCCACCACGAGTGACACAGCTTCCCAGACAGAGCTCCGGTGGGAACGTGCTGGCACCCAGGCTGCGGGCTGTGCCCTGCTGTTACGCCAGTACCGATGGCAGCAACGGGCACAGCTGTGGGAGGTGCACCCGGGTAGAGGAACTCCTCCGCTTAGTGACAGAGCTCTGGGAGGAGGTGAGTGGGTTGAGGAGTATCAGGGAGAGCGAGAGAGAGAGACTACTGGAATTGCACCCCACCTTCCCCGGGACAGGCCCAACAGGCAGACAGAGCGCATGATACGGAGGATTCCCTATCCTCTCTCCGCCCGGCTGAACACAGTGACTTAAGGGGTAGGGGGCAATGGCGACAAGTTCCTGCCTGGCACAGCAGGCGCGTCTCCTCTGCGGCTACCCCACCTTCCCAGGTGCCCTGGCGTAATAGGTATGAGGGTCTGCAAGTGGAACCGAACAGTAACGAGGATGATGATTCATCTAGCTTGGAGGTGTCGCCGAGGTTAAGTCGGCCTAGACCCTGCGTCAGAGCTGCTTCAATAAATCAAAAAAGACAGTTCGCTGTCATAGGAGACTCCCTTCTGAAGGGAACAGAAGGCCCAATATGGAGACCGGATCCACTTCTTAGGGAAGCCTGCCGCCTTCCTGGGGCCTGCGTTAAAGATGTGAAGAGAAAACTTCCTACCCTGGTAGAGCCCTCAGTTTATTATCCATTATTGATTTTTCAGGTAGGCAGTACTGAAGTTGCAACAAGAAGTCCAAGGGCAATCAAGAGAGACTTCAGGGCCTTGGGATGACTGATTAGGGGATCAGGAGCACAAGTAGTGTTCTCCTCTGTCCTTCCAGTTGCAGGGAATGATGAGGGAAGAAACAGGAAAAGCCAGCAGATTAATACCTGGCTCCGGGCTTGATGCCACCAGCAGAATTTGGGGGTTTTTGATCATGGGTCAGTCTACACGACTTCAGGCCTGCTACTTTTCAGAAGGGATAGGCAAGGAAGGAGAGGCGGTGGGGTAGCCCTGTCTGTCAGGGAGAGTTTTGATTGTTAGAGCTTAATGATGGTCATGGTAGGGTTGAGAGTTAATGGGTAAGAATCAGGGGGAAGGCCAACAAGGCAGACATCATGGTGGGAGTCTGTTATAGACCGCCCAACCAGGATGAAGAGGCGGACAAAATATTCCATAAGCATCTGGGAGAAGTCTCACAATCGCTAGCCCTTGTTCTTGTGGGGAACTTCAACTTACCAGATGTCTGCTGGAAATACAATACAGCAGAGAGGAAACAGTTGAGGAGGTTCCTGGAGTGTGTGGAAGATAATTTCCTGACACAGCTGGTGAGTGAGCCAACTAGGGAAGGTGCCCCGCTAGACCTGTTTTTGCAAACAGGGAAGGACTTGTGGGTGATGTGATGGTTGGAGGCCATCTTAGGCATAATGAACACAAAATGGCAGAGTTTTTGATTCTTGGAGAAGTAAGGAGGGGAATCAGCAGTACTGCTGCTTTGGACTTCCGGAGGGCAGACTTGGCCTGTTTAGGAGACTGGTTGACAGAGTCCCTTGGGAGGCAGTCCTGAAGGGCAAAGGAGTCCGGGAAGGCTGCACATCCTTCAGGAAAGAAATCTTAAAGGCACAGGAGCAGGCCATCCCCACGTGCTGAAGGACGAGCCAGCGGGGAAGACCGGCCTGGCTGAACAGAGAGCTTTGGCTGGAACTCAGGAAAAAAGGGAGAGTTTATGACCTTTGGAAGAAGGGGCAGGCAACTCAGGAGGACTACAAAGGTGTCGTGAGGTTATGCAGGGAGAAAATTAGAAGGGCCAAAGCCCAGCTAGAACTTAATGTGGCTACTGCCGTAAAAGACAATAAAAAATGTTTCTATAAATACATTAGCAGCAAAAGGAGTGCTTAAGGAGAGTCTCCATTTTTTATTGCATGCAGTGGGGGACAGGTGCCTGGGAAGAGAGAGTTTCTTTTCTTAGAGAAGCTTACTTTTATTTGTCAGTATATCCGTACTTCCTGAATAAAGGCATTTTATGTACCAAGAGAAGGTTAGTTCCCCCTCCTCTTTTCATTTAAGGGCTAATTCATACGCAAGCTAATTTGTTCTGGCTATTATCACAATTTATTTCCGTTGCTACAGGGCAGCCAATAACTTTAATAAAGGAGGTTCCAGTTACCCAATCTTCCCAGTTAATAAACTGCATTGAAATACCCAGAATGAATTGGCTCCCACATGCTACAAATACAGAAAATTACCATGCTGTAGTGTTATCACTACCACACAGGTACAATTAAATGTGTGTTATGCATGGAGCTGCACAGAACATTACCACTAATGTCAAATGCAATTAAAAAGAAACTATTGTGTTGCTCCATCTGAAAAATCAGCCTGCTTGTATGTACTTTACACTGGATTACTCACTGGATAGGGCAATATTGAATCACTTGGTGCTTGGGATTCACAGGAGAGAGCTAAGTAAACAAAGGAGCACAGTCTGCCACAGAGATGGTTAATAGTGAGGAGCTGAGGCCTTCCACCTTGGATGAAAGCATGAGATATTTATTTCCTGCATCACTGGAACACTATTTGTTCATTAATGTTGTCCTTATTGGGTATAGGCACTGTTCAGAGGGTTGCAGGTTTTGTTCAGCCATGTGCACTATCCTCCTATAGAAGTGACAGTTTTATACAAGTCCACTGCTCTGTTTAATAGATCATCTTTCCATCACGTTATGCTCTAGTTCTTCTCCCTTTATCTTTAAATCTTTAAGTCTCAACTTTCCTTTTATACCCCTATAAGCCTGAAGACACCCCCAATCCAGGCAGTTGCTACAGTAAAACTGTTGGTATCTTCCTGAAACTCAGCTCTTGGAAATAAAATCCTATCTTGAGACCTAGCACTATATTAAATAAATATGAGCTCAATATTTTGATTATTTTTATTTGGTGGTTTCTTTTGCTTACAATGCAAAACTGCAGTATCCTTGGACCAAATTCAGCAGTGACTGAAAGCTGAACAAAGTCCCACTAAGTCTCTGTAAGTTGCACTAACCATCCTTATTCCAGTGTGTAGATACTTACCAAGTCAGGACAGCATTAGGGAGGGAACCTCTGAATCACAGACATCTTAAAACAGAAAATGAGATACTTTTTGGTGGTGGGTTGAGAATTTAATACCTAAAATTCACTATCCACCTAATAGAGGATACTAGTGGGACAAAATACTTATTTGCTTTGAAGTTAACAGGATAAGCAGAGGAACACTGGTTGAGAGGAGACCTCCTGGGTCTCCGAGTGTCGTTCACATGACTGCAGGTTATCACACCTCAGCACGATACTGACCTAATTGCAGCAACTTGTGTGAGTGCTTCCCCTTGTAAAGCAAAGTGAGCCCAGGCACAGATGTTGCCCCACATTTATTAGTCCAGAATACTTTTCCCCCCCTTTTTCAACTAGTTGATTTAGGCTTTCAGATAAACACCACACTTCTTAAAAGGCATTAAAAGCGCAGTATAAACCTGCTACTGCCTTAAAATGCTGAATTGCATGTTAGTCTTGGTGTCAGGCTTTGCCAAAGAGAAGCATGAAATGCAACATTACTCAGACCATGTCCTTGGATAGAACAAATCTGCCCAGCTCCATCCAGACCTCTGGAGCTTCAGCACCTTACCCCCATCAGTGTCGAGCTTGTATTTTTATTCTTCCATTACAAAATTCAGAACAATTGAAATGGTGGTCTAAATGTCAAAATAAGAGCTGTTCCCTGAAATTATTCAAAATTCATTCCTTTAAGAAGGGCATGTTCGAATGCTGTCTCTCTCAGCACTGCTGAGGACTACAGTTCCCGTGCCCATAGGCTTCCTGGGGAGCATTCCTGCAGTCAGAGCAGCCCTTGTCAGATGTGGGTTTGGTAGCTAATTCTGAATCTCCTCATGTTGGAGCTGTTCACTGAAATTTAGACCGAGAGCTTGTCACCCCATCCCTGGGACGGTGTGTTCGTTATGTAGCTGTTGCAGCCGCTGGTAAGCAATACCATCTGTAAAGTGAATGAGCGCTTTGCAGGGAAAGGCAGAATGAGGAGGGATGTGGGGGCTTGCAGTTGCAAAGCACATGCTGACGTTGCTTGAAATGTCATGCTACTGTGGAGTTACAGTCATATCAAATGCATTGCATGCCATAATATTGGGTGGGAGCAATTACAGCATGCATAATTGCTGCCTTCCTTTCCCCCCTGCCTTTCTCCTCAGCCCAAGTTTCATGTGCACATGTTATCCTGTGGGTGAAAGCTAATATTATATGAATTAAAGAGAATTGCACGATTCCCTAACGTCCACATCACACAGATTGATTTGCATTTACTTGTAACTGAAAACACATGGCTAGTCACGGTTTAAGAAAAATAAAAAGGATTACAGCAACCCCAGACCATGACTGAAAGGAGTTATTCAGCCCCTGCATTGTATCATTTAGCTTCACAGTGGAGCAGATACCTAATCTAACATACAACAGGCCATCTATAATCAAAGAGTTTGCTGCTCCCCGGCCGTCCTGGAACGATCACTTAAGCATGTGGCATGACAGATATCCAAGGCTCGTTTGGCGAGGGGAAAGTAGCACCAAAGGGAAAACCCAGGTAGGAAAACCTGTAGGAGACTGATTGAAATTGCAGGTGACAAGGGGATTGATGGCAATGGCAATTAGGCGGCCCCTGGGAAGTAGATAACTGTTAGAGATACAAAAGCTTGGTTTTGCATAGGACACCGCAGTTGTCCCCTGGTCCAGAGAGTGACCCGCTCTCTTCTCTGAGACAGCAGAGTGATTTCCAGCAGGGCTCCTGCTCTGCACCTCATTGTAATTCAGGAAAGCCCAGCGCTGAATATTTTCACTGTTCTCATACCCCAATGAGATTGTTCTGCCATGATGCAGTCAGTACAGTGCCTGAGAAAATTACTTTGTGAAACGCTGGGCTTCGAACCATTGCCTTAAGTAGAATCCTTAGGCTAAATTTAAAGCACGATGTGATGCAGGTGCTTGTGCCCTTCCCTTTCCTTTTCTTTCTCGCTTGGTTTTGTTTTATTTTCTTTTATTTCTTTTTAGAAATTCATTCAGACTGTGGATTGTTTGTTTTTCATAGTTCTGGGCTCGTCAAATTGATGGATAACTCTAAGTAATGAATCCCATGACTGCACTATTGAAATTATCTCAACCACCAAAATGTCTGTTTAATCTACATCAGAGTGCCTGCGCTCCTTTTGTGCCCAGATAAATCAGCTAAGCATAACAAAGTACCTCCAACATTCATTTCCAAAGATCTGAAAAGCGGTTGGCTTGTCTTAGTGTAGTTCTACGGCTGGCAGCTGTCTGGCAGTGTTTCTGACAAAAAAAATAGGGGGGGCAGGGGAGGAAACTTCTCTCCCTAGAAAAAAAGAATTATTTTCTTAAAATCTGAGTTCTGGAGGTTTTTCTTGTTTTGTATTCTCGCTGAAGGAAATGAAGATGATTTTAGGAAAAAAGTATGTTTGTTTTCTTCTTTAATTGTCCTTTCTTTTTGAGTGGACGGTATCTATCTGACTCAGCCAAAACCCCACAGACGTGGGCAAACTTCCAGTCTTGCTGAAGTGGTGCCCAAACAGAAGAAACACTGCGAAAGCAATGGCAGTCCTGGTGCCCACATAAGTGCTTGCATGAGGTCATGCTCCCATCTAGGAGCAGCCAATTTCTGGAGTCAAATTTGCAGCTGTGGCTGCCAGGTGAGGACAGCCCAGCCTCCCAGGGAACATCCCCTCCATGGTGCTGAGCTGAAGCATGGGGGCACTTCTCCATCCCCTGCAGTGGTGGGGTTTGGGGTTCAGGCTCACCCAAAGCCATGCCATTGGACCTGGCCCCTGGGCTCCATCAGGGGAAAGAGGTTGGGCAGTGTCGACCCAAGCACCAGCTGAGCAGGGGGTCCCCAAGCTCTGCAGACCCGACAGGGCCATCGCATGGTGCTCACAGCTGTCCTCCACCCCCCAGCTGCCTCCTTGCAAGGCAGCCAATGTGTCAGCCATACATAAATTGGGGAGAGGTTTGTAACATAAAACAAACGACCTTTTAATCCTTCCAGGGGACTGAATGGAACTAATAACAATGTTAAACCGGTTTCCACCAGAGTTAAGTTGTCTGGGTCTACATTTCTGGATTCCATTACTAATCTTAAAGAGGAAAAACAAAATCCAAACAATGTTTTTTCTGCCTTTCATTCCTTGAGACAATGGAATAACATGTAATTGTCATTCATTAAACAAATCTCTCTGTGCAGGATATAAAGGAACCACAAAAACTGACATCCCCAAATGAAGAGATTCATTAATCACAAACACAATGAATAATTATTTTTAAAAGAGGAAGCACAAAAGGCCTCAGAACATGGAGCTTACATGGTGGAACATAGCAGCTGGGAGCATTGCAGCCCTACCAATGTTGCCTGCCCTACTCAGAACAATCTTTCCCGGAATATGTCCTGTTGGGTTTTCTGTTTGTTTCAATACATTGTTTGTTTGTTTGCCACTTAGAGCAGTCCAACTGGCTGTATTACTCAGTAGGATGCTAATAAAATTTAATAGCAAACCTTAAAAAATGTTTATTTAATTGTACCGTAGAAATGTTTGGTTAAAGAAAAAATATTCCCCCCATAGCCGTATGGTTTCTGTTTGAAGCGCTTTTGGATTGGACTCAAGGCATTTGGGAGTTTGCCAGGAAGGGGTGTAAACAAGGGAGACGTGGAGCTTTTATTCTTGGAGGATGTATGGCAGATCCAGGGTGCAGCAGTGCCAGGATGTTTGTGCTTTAAATTCAAATCAGACACACACAAAACAAACAAAAAGCCATTACTTTTACTTGAGAAAGAAATGTGCTGGGATCACTTTATTGTAGAATTTAGATAAGAAAGGATTTATTAATTTGTGTGGTTCATCTGCCTGCCAGAACAAAGTTGATCCCTATACACCTTCAGGACTCTGGACTAATCTGAATAATTCTCAATTCCACCATTTTTTTTCTGGAATGTTATTTTTTAGCTTTAAGTATCTGATAATCAGGAGGATTTGATTATATAAAACAAAAATAATTGTAATTTTATGCTACTGCTTTTATAAGTAGCTCTAATTCAAACAAATATTTGCTGAAGCCTATTTTTTTCAAGAAGATATGTCATACTGTCAAGAAATAGGGCTAGAAGGTCCTGTTTGAGATTCTCTAGTCTGTTTCTCTATCCCCAAAGCAGGATCAACAAACTGCTTTTGTTTACCTAGTTCTTGAAAATCTCACATGATGGAAATTTCACCACCTTTCATGGAAATCTCTTCTGTTGCCCAGCTATTTATCACCTACAGCTTTTTCCTGATGTTTACCCTATATCTCCTTTCATGCAAGTTAGGCAATAACTCATTAATCTTTGTCCAAGCCATAAAGGAGAAAAAGAACAATTCCTTCCCTCTTTGCAGCAACTTTTCACATCCTTGGTATCTGTTATCTTCTCTTTTCTAGTTGAAGCTACCCAGTTATTCCAAAAGGGAGCCATTTTCTAGACTGTTGAACACTTTTGTTGCTCTCTATTTGATACCCTTTCCTCGGTCCATGTCCTTTTTAAAGTACAGTTCCAAGGATATAAGATGAGAAGCATGGCGTAGCTGCATGGAAGGATTACTTTATGTGACTTTTATGTGCAACTCTCCTGTTTACACAGCCCACTATAATTTTTTTTTTTTTTTTTTTTTTGCAGTCGTGTGACAATGTTGACTCAAGTTCAGTCTGTGAACCTTGGTAACCTCCAGATCCTGTTTCACAGGGCTGATGCCCAGCAGACGTTTTGCATCCGGTGTTTGTGCAGTTCATTATCTCCACTTAGAAGCGTTCACTTTTCTCTGTTTTCATTGAACTACATCCAGTTTTTCTCAGCTCATTTCACCCATTTGTCAAGCAGATTTTAAATTCTAATCCTGTCCCTCAAAATGATTGCAGTTCCTCTGTGCTTGATATTCACCTATTGAAGACCTGCCACCATGCCTCAAATTAGGGGGTAATCTTCCTAACCCATAAGCTATTTAACAAAGTATACGTCCAAGAGCTATAAGACACCTGTCACATGCTCTAGGAAGCTAAGAGGAAGGTCAGCTTCAATCATGGCTCACACAGGTTCTCAAGAAGCCTGGTATCTCATTATCAAGATTGCTTTGGGCATAGAGAGAAGTGGCAGCATGGCCCAAGCCCATGGCTGTCAACATTTCATCCAGAATTCAGGAACTTGTGTTACCCAGGAGCCACCATACCATCACAGCCGTGCTACTAGTCACCCCACAAAGACACAGGGTGGGAGCTGGGAGCTGTGCTCATGCGCCATTTGTAGCAGAAGAACCAGGTAGCAACTGCCATGTGTATGTGTGAACATATTCTGGCATGAACATGGACTCAAACACATTGTTGAAGTCAATTATGCCTCTATATGTTAAATATTATACATTTCTATTTGTTATATATGTTTATATTTTACAAGTCAGGAAAAAAAAATTGAAAAAGCCCTGCTCATTTGACTTAAAGAGCATTGATACTATGCTGTAAGGAAATTTATGGTATAAAGCACTCTCTTCTAACTGCAGCCAAATGCATATTGCATCTCCCTCTAGTGGCTTAATCTACATGTCCATCCTCCAACCGTAAGTCTGTATATTGGTACTAACTCTACTTTCTTGTCATGGACAGGAACGTAGCTCACTCATACGGAAGAGAGCTCATTTATGGGCATATCTTTCTTTTGAGGTATCTTCTATTTCTTTAGATCCTGACAATGCTTAAAGTCTGCCTGAATTCTCTACTGCAGCACAACCAAACTCTGGCTTTTGCATACAGAAAATCGTGATATACAGAAGGAGGAAAATGTCAATTTCCAGTCTAAAATTAGTTTGGTGGTAAGCTAGCAGAAGCAATGAGGCAGAGGCCAAAATTCAAGTCTGTCAGACAGCTTTGTAATGTATATTTGCATTTTCTTTAAAAGACTGGAAACAGCTCAGAGAACAAAATGGTTTTTAGGGTTTGGGGCACCACACTTGTGCTGGGAAGCTTTTACAGATTTACAGCCAAAACTGCCTCTCTGTTGCATACACCACGTATATAGGTGCCATATTTTGGAGTGGTGGCTTATGCTCAGATATTTGTCTAAATCACTCCCACTCAAGCTACTTGTTTTCAGATTTACAGGTAAGTCATCATCTAGCTAATCAGCTATAAAATTAGGCGGTCATGACTCTTAGTAATTTCTCCTTTCTCTTCCCATCATTGAAACGTGCCATATGCCTCTGAGCACAACATGACCACCCCAGCCGAAAGCCGACAACTTAACTACCCTCTGTGTTCATTAGAGATTCTGCACCTCTCTCCAGCCCCATGTCCTTCCTCCAGAAGACACATAAAACCAAGGTCTTGGGCACTTGTGTTAATTAACATTCCCATAGTCCTTTTTGCAAAACTGGAGATAATAGTCCTGATGTGCTGGCCAACTTCCAGTGTGCAAATTACATTCAGCTTACCTCAAATTCCCCTGGCAGCTGGAGGTGGCTGAGGTATTCAGACGCTCTCCATCCTTTGCTGTGCTGTGCACACAGAATGAGCCAGGCTGGGAGCTGAGCTGCAAGGGGATGGGGAAAAGCTCCCCTTTTGAAAAACGTACCAGCTAAAGGTATAGTCAAAGATGAGCACAAATACAAGGAGCTTATCCACTGCTAATATGGAAAGAAAAGAGTTTATTTACTTCCCGCTGACTAGTCTCTGGCAATAAATTAGCAAGTTTTCCCATTTTTCTTCATTTTTCAGTACACAGCTGCTCTTATAAATCACTAGCCATAAATCTGAGAGAGGAGTCTGTAACAAAGCCATAATTAAGTCTTAAAATTTAGGTGTCATTTTATTAGTTTCTGGGTCTATATTCACATTCTGCATGGTCCTAGACAAGACAGTTTTCTTCTTATTCAAATGTCTCATGCACAGCTAGCTGAAAAATAAATGTGCTTATTAAAACCAGTTTTTTTAAAGGTTGAAGCTCAAATACCTGCAGTTTAAATGCCTTTTTAGCATTGGTATGAATACAAATTCTGTTTGCGATATTCAGTTTGGGCCCTGAAGCTGTTGCTAAAGTCTTGTCACAGAGAACCTATTTATCTCAAAGTGAGAAACACTGAACCAAAATTTTGCAAAGTACTTGCTTCAGTGTAGCTTTTCCCAGTCTGCTTCTACTCCATCATAAACTTCTACTGGGGATGAACAGAGGACTTGAAGACTCTGGATGGACACTCCAGGGTCCTTTTGGATGCTACCATGCCCCAGTCATGATGCGGTTATTCCCCCATAGCTGTATGGGATACGTGTAGATGCTACCCTAAAGCCTCAGCATCCAAACCCAGGGAGTCAGATTGTAAAATTCCGGCAACACATCCCTTTCTCTCACCTGATTTGGAGAAGTCAATGCAATTACTAGATTACAGAGGATATATTCCTTTGATGGTAGCTTTATAAACCTCCTGGTTCCTTTGCCTGCTGCAAAGGTTCCTTAATTTTAGGAAGTTCCTTAAAGGCTGAGAGAGCTGGGACTGTTTAGCCTAGAGAAGAGAAGGCTGAGCAGGGGATCTTATTAATGTGTATAAACACCCGAAGGGAAGGTGCAAAGAGGAGGGAGCCAGGCTCTTTTCAGTGGTGCCCAATGACAGGACCAAAGGCAATGGGCACAATCTGAAACACAGGAGGTTCCCTCTGAACATCAGGAAACATTTTTTTACTGTGAGAGTGACCGAGCACTGACAGAGGTTGCCCGGGGAAGTTGTGGAGTCTCCATCCTTGGAGATATTCAAAAGCCATCTGAACACAGTCCTGGGCAGCCTGCTCTAGATGACCCTGCTTGAGCAGGGTGGTTGGACAAGATGACATCCAGAGATCCCTTCCAACCTCACCATTCTGTGATTCTGTGAATTTTCACTTCATTCCACACCATTAAGTTTTAGGGACCAGAGGCAAGATCCAGACATAAGGCTGGCAGGGAGCTGGCAGGAGACAACTTGCAGTTTCACTGTCAACATGCTGACTTTTGTCTAAGTGCAAAAGGAGAAAACTGAATGTGGGCCAGCATTTCAAAGGGGATATTGATGGGTCTTATCAAATGCTCATCTAGCCCAGTCTATTGTCTCTGTGGAGGATGATGCCAATGCTTTAGGAAGAGATAATAAGAAAGTAAGGGTAAGATTTCTCTCCTTCACTCCTCAGTCTGAAGGTTACGTGATTTGCATGGCACCAACCCAGGAGAGAGGGAGGGAGGACATGATGCAGCACAGGGGACAGCAGGGTGCAAGGATGCTTGTATTTCCATGAAGTCCAACACAAAATTGTTCTGCAAGAAGTCACAGTGAATAATTCAGATTTAACCCTGAGCTATTCTGAGGACTGGGTCTCTGTCAAAATCCTGAAGTCCTTTTGCTTCAAGGCAACAGGTTGATCCAGATATAAACTGTTCTGATAGTTTTTTTAGATTAAGAAGTGAAATTAACGGATTCTAGAGGAGAGAAAAGCTATTTCCCACTGAGATCCCCAAGAGTTCCTCACTCAGTGGTTAATTCTTTCATTTGAGTCTTATCTTGCATCTTTTTCTCAGAAGCTGGCAGGACAGGACACCTGCTAACTTGGTTTTGGTTTGTTCATTAAGCCATCAATGAAGACTAGTATTGCTTTGCTTGAAGTTTTAGATCACTGCTTATTTCAAACTAAAATGGAATTGTCAATCCTTGGTATTAGCTTTTAAAACAAACTAAGTGATATTTATGATAGTCTTCCGTATTTATCTTCAAGATGACTTTATTTGTCCTAGGCTGTAGATCCCTGCTTGATCTTAGATTATTATGATTTGTTGTTTTATCTGTTTCTCAGAGATTTATATTCTGAAACTCCTCCAGTGGCACTAACAAAGATTTGATAACCCAGGTGATAAACCAGTTCTGCTTTTAAGTTTCTTATAAAACTTCATTACAAGTGAAATTAATCACTGTAGATTTTAATGTGAAGAGAAGACAGAGGCGGTTATTTGATGGACTGTGTTCAAAAAGCTGGGTAAGCTTTATATCACTCTGTATGATAATAAAAAATTACGGTGTAAGACCAAGGTCATATCATAACACATGAGCAATAGCACCGTGTGCTCATGATGCACTGACAAAGGATGCTTGTTCAGCTTTATAGCTCATACTGTAACCTTTCTCTACTTCATATGCACTCCTAATACATTTGCAGTTCAGCTACCTACCTGAAAATAGACAATATTTTAAGACTAGATGGTTACATTTAGTTCTAGTTAACCCAGTAAAAGCCTGTCTTACATGCTTACATGAATTTGGGATTTTCAGAAGTACAGGGCCTGTCCTAGATCTATGTTTGACTAAAGTGATGATGCTGTTACTTGTATATATTATCATTTGTATTCTTATTTATCTGTCTTGCTCAATGCTTTGAAATCCCTTGAAAGCTCCAGAAATAAAGTAGATTCTGCAGGCAAAAGAGAACAGCATGGTTTGTTATGTTCAGAAATCCTCTGCCAATGGGAAAGTGTAATCATATTGAGAAGCTGTTCTGCTCAGTATTGGAAATGAATATATCACTCATTTCTTTTTGTTCAGAGCAGGAGAATATGTGTTAAAGAAAATATTTCCAGCTACTATCTACTGGTGCATGAAAGACTGTAATACAGGCTTGTCTGGAATGAGCTGAAGGAGGAGTGTGTCCAACTGTGGCTCTGAGGCAGGGAAAGAGAATTGTTTAAGTCCCCCTATTCCTGCTTGCCCATGGAGCACTCAGGCACAAAGAGTCACTTACACTTTCACGTAGTCACCCATCTACTTAATTCTACCCTGCAATCCTGGCAAATGAATATTACACAGCTGAGACCTGAACGGAGGTTTCCTGGCCCAGTAAGTAGAAACCACTGGACCATAAACATAAACAGATGTTTGCACATGTGTGTTATTCACTCAAAGTAGCTAGCTGGGTTTGGAGATGTAACTTATAAATATACAGAGAATGAAATTATGAAATTGCAGTAGGAAATTAATTATCTCCAATTCTGCCAAAAGGCATCCTGTTCTTTATAATTTTTAAGGTCTTGAGTTATCTCATTTTGGTAATGCTAAATTGAGACTATACTAAAAATAACCATTATTTCACCCACTAAATAACTAAATTATCAAATAGATGATACAGTATCACAAGCACAGTGAATAAGACATGCACTGTCCTTTTCATCATTGTCACTAGGGCCAGAATCTAAGCAGCTGGAGAAGGTGAAGCTCTGTGACTACACCACTTTGCAACAGCAAAGCTTGACCACTTAATGCTGTGGAAGTACAGTGGGAATCAGCAATTAGAGACAAATAAAGTTATGTTCAGGTGATTTGATGCAACACACATACTGTATTTCATCTCTTCCAGTAAGATGAGAACAGATTTGAAGGTCTCAATCATAAAAGAGGAATTTAAGTGATAAAAGTATTCCAATGTGAGCAGCACCAAAGCAAGTCTATACAGCTGCTTTGCAGAGTAATTTCATGCAGTCATGGGTGAATGTGATGGTTTTTTTCCCCCTGAAACATGCAGGAAGAGATGACAGATTTAAGTGCTTCATGTGATTAAGCAGACAAGGCGGCCATTTTTCTGCATTTGTGCAGAAGCAATAAAAACGCATGGTCATGCACCAAATCCTAGGGTCAAAACTGCAGTTACTACTCCAGCAAAACTCCCATTGACATCTGTAGTTTTTATTGAATGTGGGCAGCGAGCCATCTTTCATGCACTTAGTCTGTTCTCACATGTTCTTAAATAGCACCATCAGGTGGCTAAGCAGGGGAGAAGAAAAGGCAATGATTCACGTAGTCATTTGAATGCCTAAAAACTATAGCTGCTGCTTTTTTCACCCCCAAACCCGTGAGGATTCGGGGTAGCAGCCTAGAGGGCATTAGGACAGTCTGACCCATGAGCTGGAGTCTTGCAGGAGGACCTCCGCTGTGATAAACCACGCCGCTGTAGCTTGAAGGCATTCAGTAAAGTTTTGGGCCTGTTTACCTTTTTGACCCATTTGTGGCTTAAAACAGCAAGTAGCTCAGCATAGTGCAGCTGTACAGTGCATGAGCTGAATTGGTCAACTTGAACCTTTAGATGATCATGCTAAAAAACAAGGACGCATACTCTGTGGTGTTGTCTGCCTGCTCACTGACTTTGCTATAGGTGGTGCATGAACAACAGAGGACGGGGTTAGCCCGTTATATTCTGTTTCATGCTAAACTTTAAGCTGAATGGACTCTCTCTATTAAGATTAATGTTAGAAATGGGAAATAATTTTTTCACATCAAATCCCTTTTCATAAGGACAGTCCCCACACCACAGAGAGCAGGGAGATGGGAATGTGCTCTCAGCCGCAGAGCCCCGCAGTTTTAACCAACTCTTTGGTGTCCAAAGAAGTCGTACACCAAAGTACTGTGCGGTGCTCTGAGCCTGCTGATGCTTGCACTGGCTAATTTCTGACTTGAATAATAACAATGAAACATGATTGTGCTGCTTGACATTTACAAAAAGGTGCTTGTTAAAAACAGTTCCTCCCCACTTAATTAACGCTAAAACCCTTTAGGTGTTCCACCAAGTACATATTAAAACAGCTGTCCTTTTCCCTGAAATGGAAGTAAACTAGAAGTGAGCTTCAATAAAACCAATGGACTATGACTTCTTCCAAGCACAACTGTAATGAAATGTTACTGCTGTAATATCCAGCTAAATAAAGACTGGTGAGCTGGTTAGGCCAGCTGCAGTGGCAGATGCAGACAGGATCATGGGCTTTAAACAATGCTATCACTGAATAAACACAGACGAGGAGATAACATTTCTACACCTCCCCAGTTTCCATGAAATTAGTTTTTGTTATTCTAAATCCAAAAGCTGATAATCCTCTCAGTATAAATTGAATGGCGGTAATTGTTCCATAAATGGTATCATAAACTACCATTAGTCATTAGTCAGGAACATTTGGAATTATGTGTCGCCCAGCACTGGAAATTGCATTGCATATTTGAGGAGACTTGATGCTTTGGTTGGTGAGAGAGATCACCCACCGGTTTATAGTTTTTTACCTGTATGCTATGCTTCCTTCTTAAGACAGTTAGTGCATGACCTAATGGCCACATCCAAACTGAAATCCTTCCTTATGGAAATACCCCAGTAAATACCAAGTTAAGAACTGACTAAAGGAGTAAGTTAACTAATTCAATACAAATATGGATTTTCTGTGTTAGATGTGGCCAAAAAGAGTGTACATCATTATAATATACTGAGGTTTTGAAATTAAACACCATCCCAAACTGAGGTCAAAGTTTAAAAATTTTTCCAGTTTGTCTATTGCATATGATGTCATCTAACAGCATCAACATGAAAAAAAAAAAAAAACCAGAATGAAAAAAAACATGGCAAAGATATCCGTGAAGCTTTTCGATAAATTGTTGTTTTCATGTGAAATATTTAAATCTTACCAGCATTTTCCAAAGAATAAAAAATAATATTTAGCGTTGCCAGTCACTTGATAAGGCAGATCCAACAGAAAATAAATGCCAAATAAGTATCAAAATTTACCTTGCATCCCAATCTAAGTGTCAAAAGGTATAATGGTCCAAGCTCAGAGTCTTCCAGTACGCTATAGGCCCACTGGTGTTCATGGACTGGGTTTAGATGCATATTTGATCCTTTCAGCATTTGTTTTCTTTTATCCCCCTTAAAACTGAACTTTTCGCCCCATTAAAATTGGCTTGGCAAGATAAGAATCTATGTGGTTATAGGATATAATAATGTGTTTAATAATGATGGGGATGATTTGATTACACTTGCTCATATTAAGTAACAGCATTTTACCCAACAAGAAGTTCCACTGAAGTCAAAAGGCCACTTGGCACTTGGGTAATAAAGTGCTCCCATGCCATTAGGAAGATGACTCAGTCCTACCCCTATGCGTTTTATTGGATACTATTTGGCCAGCGTCTGAACAGATTAAGTACTACTATTGTGGAAGATAAATCATCACAAATTCACCATGTCGTCTAAGCTCATTTTTATAGTATTTGCAGGGAAGGAGCTTTAAGCTCAGATAAATATTGAAGATGACATTTTCACTGAAAATATCCAGTCACTGGGAAATAAATGAAATGTGCATAGATATTGCTTTTAAAGATAAACTTGGTTGCCAGGTTTTTAAGGGCGCGCTGAAAACAAACCATCGAAATGAAACTCAGTTTATCTTGCAGGGATTCACACGGAGCCCATGGAAGAGTGCCATGAAGATTTGTGTATACCCATGGGGCCTTCAGGCTTCTCCAGAAGCCAATGGCCAAGCTCCACAAGCAAGAGCAGGAGGAAGCTGCAAGTGTAAGAAAGGCTCACTCCGTCCCCCTGTTGCTGTTTCATATCCTGCATCTTCCCCCTCTTTGTTTGTTTGCACCAAAGAAACTTTATCTAGCTGTAGTATGCCCATCTTCTTGCTGAGGGAATGACAAAAGTTCTGGGAAGTATTAATACCTCTTAATATAAATGAATAGGAGAAAGCAATGGAGGAGCAGAAGAGATCCCATCGTTTAACATAACTATCCTATAACGATCAGTCTGGGACAACGGGCACAGATACCTGAAGGGTAAATATATTTTGTTATCCTTTGGGCCAGACACGACAGTTTATCTTTTAAGAACAAACTCAAGGGAACATTTCCTTCCCTCCCTAGCATCCTATTACTGCATTATAAAAGTGGGGTGATTGTTTACCATTGCTTATAACATATTACCAAACAATTAAGCCTCCTTCAACTAACATGATGGATTTGTAATAAATTTGCTTAGCAAAGTAATTCATGCATAGATCCTTGTGAGATATCAGTTACCTGTTTCACAATATCAAGGGCATCCATCAATCAAAAGGGTCCAGACTGTTGTTAATTTAGAGGCACATATTTCTTCTTAAGCAGATTTTTTGATAGAAGACTTTAGAGACACCAAAGCAAAGTACATAGCTCCAGACTTTTCATAGAATCATAGAATGGTTTGGAACCTTTAAAGATGATCTAGTCCATTCATTTATGCTTTGGGAATCCACTTAGTTGCTTGATCATATAATAAAATTATAATTCTTAGTAGCAACATCACAATTTTTCACCATGGAAATGAATATGTGACCTCACAAATTCTTCATTGCAGGCTGAAAAGCAACTGACATTTCCTTAACCTCAGCTTTCCTAAAGAGGTATCAGCTGTGTCAAGAGCAGTGATTAAGAACCACACAAATGTAATAAACAGTTATTTCGTTTTCATGCACTGTAATTTCTTAATTCACTATTTCCAGGGAAAGATGACCTGGTATTGAAGAGGCTAGCCTAAATCTTATGAGAGACAGATTCAGTTCCTGGCTCTTTCTCCCTGATTCCAACCTTGTAGCTTACCTGAACACCTTTCCCCCCAACCTCCCCCTTAATAAACCAACAGAACTAATCAAAAAGAAACAAAACAGCTCTCAGTTTATGTTAATCAACTCTACTAGTATTGCAGCATCCAGCACTAAAACTTGCTTTCCCTGTACTGCTAATACTGCCTGTTTCTACTCAAGAAGAAATACTAATAAACAGAATGATCATTTCTTTCCATCAGTCGTTATAAGCTAAGTTCAGGCAGTTTTGGGCTGGTTTCATGTGTGCATTACCTGACAGGCCAGAGGTTGATTTACATCCACAGCTGTGCACACATATCCTCACCACTCAGAGCAGTGCAAGAGAATAATCTGCAGCTGACACACACTGGTATGACCATGTTGATATGCTGGGAAACCCTGAACAGATTTGCTAACTGGAGAGAGTTTAGTAAATCACAGGTTATCCAGCTTCATCCAAATTACATCAAGGAATCATGCAGAGTTGTCAGTTTAAGAGCCTACTGCATACTGCTATACTCCCTATATTGCTGATAAAACCTGAAAACATTTGCTCTCTGGTTGGACCATAATCATGGGGGGGGGGTTGATTTTTTGATTTTCATAATTATTTTCAGTAATTTATCAGGATTTCAATTTTTTCTGCTTTGTCTTTATACACAGATTGACTGTTTGTTCCTCCCAAGGACATTTCCCTTGCTGTCAGACAATGACAGGATCAAATAAGGGGGGGTTTAGGCCCTTTTGCTTTTTTACAATTAGCAAACAGACTGAAAATGGAAAAAAAGCATCTTATTTATGCCTTTCCCCCATTACAGCAGCTTTCAGACAAGCCAAACAAAGTATTTTTTAGCACTTCACATAATTATCATTGCGTTTAATGAAATTATGGAAATTTGCTAAAGAGCTGGCAGTCTCTGGCTACTGTAGCTCACACTGCAAGTGGTGAGTAGCCACAAACAAAGGAAGCCCATGCAAAGCTGCAGGTCTGTATTAGGCACCTCTGTGCTGGGACCAATTTTCAAAAGGCACTCGGGGTACATGTTGCAAGCGTTCAGTATCTGCAGGAAGGATCTGTAAGTACTTAATGGGTCCGTTTATGCGCCACCTGAGCAGACTTTGAAAAAGTCTTGGTGTCCTTCAAATATACTCTTCTGAATATCAAACTCATCATTTGGGCAGTTTCAGCGTGACTTGAGCTGTTCTGAGCCACATGGCCAAAAAAGCCATTCTGCAAATATCGTAGATGTGTGCGAGTATTCATTCCCATATGGCTTGTGCTGGGGTGCAAACACCACAGAAAGCCAGAGAGCAGCTAATGGAAACTCTTTGCACTGACAGCATAGTTGTCTGACTTATGGGATGGATACTATACATTGCAGGAAAATTACCATCAGGCTGAAGCCAACAGCATGGCTGAAAAGTTTGGGCTCCATGTGCCTGAGCCTGCCCTTTGCCTCGCAGTGTGGGTAGACCCCCAAAAAATCCTGTTACAAAAGTGAAAGCTGCTGAAACATCTTTTCCAACTCCAGTTTCTTCACCTTATGCCTTCCCAGGTGTGCTACTTCAGCATATGTGAGTAGCACATCAGAATATAACAGAAAGTGAATTTATTTCTATATGATGCTCCTGAGACAATATCAGTAATCCTTCTCTTTCTTATTTATTGTACTGGTGTTGTATTTCTTCATATTGAACTTACCATCATCTGCTCAGAGAAGTATGGAAGAGCTCGTCTCTCGTAAAATAAGTAAAATTATGGCTATGTTTTCCTTCTGCTGTCCCTCCCTAATGGGACTGTTGCCATTTTGAGTAATGAACCTCTACTTTAATTCCTCGTTCTCTTCTGCAACAACAAAAGAAGAAACTGGGCTATAAATCATTCAGAAAAATAAATAACTTTTTTGTCTGTTATGCCTGATTAAGTGTTCTTTATGCTTATGCTCTTCTCAGGAAAAATAAAATAAAATCTGGATTAGCACTTGAGCTGAGTTCATCGTTTGTTTTGATTTGAAAAGTCATGAAAAGAAAGGGTTATTGAAGAGGTAGCCAAATACCCTTGGAGAAGGGTCAGGCTGCAGGCCTCTCCAGTCCATAATTCAGCTAAACAGGACTAAAAGCCAGTCAAAAGTCAAGAAATCAAACAACAGTACTGAGACATATTTTTGCAATTCGGTATGATCAATGGATATTATAGCACAGAAAATACCTACCCTAAAAAACAAATGAACAAATAAGCACACAAAATATGGAAACCCAATTACTATGAAGGCAAAGTATTATGGTTGTCCTTCAAATATTCTGTGAAAAGTAGCTTGGGGAAAAAAAGAAGAGTGAATGTTTATAAAAGACCATTCATCTGCATCTAGCTACATTCATCTATTTCAAATTCTCAATCTTTGAAAAAGAGGATTCTCAAAAAGAAGGGAAACACACCTGATTCCTGCCTTAGACCAGCAGCATGTTTCTGTTTCAAGGTGGACATGAAATCTGGATTTTCAAGCACTCAGGTCTCCAAAAGGGATTTTTGCAATTCGACACATTAATTTACTCCCTCAAATGTGAATTTTACACATCTGGATGATTTTGTGTAGCATGTTACACTGGGGAAATGCCATCAGGGTGTTCATTGCACTCCCTGAGAGTACAGGCCGGAGGTCTGCTGCATGTGCGGCATCGCCACCTCATCAGGGAATATTGCCATCGCAGGGGGTCTCCAGTGATGCTTCCCCTACTGGAAGGGAAGGTACAGCTGAGTACCTTAAGGTAATGTTCCTCCAGTTGCTCTGGCTTGGTGCTGCTGCAGCCTGAGGTGGAAGAACGGTTCACTGAGCCTGTAGAGTGGCAGCCCATGGCAATGTAGCTTGGGACTGACACCAGGTGAGACGTCCTGCAGCCTTAGCTGCTTCAAAGGAGAGCAAGGAATACCGACATGCATTCACTGCACTTAGTTAAACAATAATAGAAACAGCTGAAAGCAGAGATTGTCCTAAATCCAGGAGATGGTAGAGACCCTCATGCAATCTCTTCTTCCTCTCTTCTTCAGCCATCTTAATTCTTGGTTGATAACAACTTGGTTCTGTGGCAACAAATGGGTATGTTCCCAGAGAACTCATAACCTAAATATGGTCGCATTATTTTGCACTTAACGCTACATAATTGATGTGATTTGAGCCCAGTCCTGCATCCAGTTTCTTGGAGCAAGAATGAATTCTCATTGTCCCATTGAGGTGGACATTGCAAGGCTTGCCTGCACCCCTGGAAAAGCCAGCACAGCGAGTACAGGGGTTGAACCCACACTGCACACTGACCTGGCTGTGAGACTAGCTTGCATGGTCAACCTTTGATGCCATTCACATGTCAAAATTGCAAATACAGGGTCATCCCTGGTCAGGCAACTTCGCCAGGGCACACCGTGCTCCACGAATCTGAATGTACATGGAGGTTTGGTTTCTCACAGCACCAGGCAGGGCAGGCCTGGTGACAGGTCCTCCGTGAGGCTGTATCTGGAGAGAAGGCAGCTCACGCGGTGCCTCCTGCCCCTCCAGAGACAGAACTTCGAGCTGCATAGTCACAACCTGAGAGTTGTTATTCTCCACTGTTAGCCTTTGTGGGCAATCTTCTTCTATACACTTCTCCTGGAGTACAATCAGCCTTTTAATACACTTGGAGAAGGCCTTTTGATTCTGGTTATTTGCAAAACAATTCACAGTGAATAATACTAACCACTAATCAGCTTTTAAAAAGAAAAGAAGGCATTAGTTTACTGCTTTCAGTGAGCTATCATTCCTGAGATGTTTCACTTACAAGCTATGTGTCTGATTGGCCTGAACTTTGATTGAGCTTCAGCCAGGCTGTGATCATTATTAAGCTATCATATGCAAAATACAGCATGTTTTTGACAGTTCCTGTCAGCTGCTGAGACAGATTCTTTCCTGATAAAACACGCAATGAGCTTTGACAATCATGTAGTCAAATGTTTACCCAGTTGTCCACATATCAGTTTGCTTAAATATCTTTATGCTCACTCTATCTCCAGGCATGTTTGTTAAGTAGGATACATTGCTGTGCAGATGCATTATTCTAGCATCTGCAAAATATATTAAAGATGGAAGGTTTAAACCATAGGTTAACAAATAGCTGTAAACTCTAAGAGTCAATTCAAGAGCTTAGGAGGAAACCCTTGCCCCCATGGCTAAGTGTATGCCTAAAGGGAAATGAAGTCAAGACCAAGAAAGCTTAAGAGTGCATTCAAAGCCCTAGGGAAAAGGCATTGCTGCCATTTGCACTTAAAACTATCCTACGAAGGCTGTTATTTTCCCCAAATTTCATGAGTACAATTTAGGAATTTGCTAGTGAGGGAAGAAGCTCATTTTCACTGCAGTCACTGCTCTGCTTATGTTAGGTATCTTGTAATCTTAGGCAGCCACTACATGCACAGAGGATTCACTGGGTCTAGTTCCAGGCACAAATATCAAGAAACACTGAAAACAGAAAACATCATAAATTGTATGGAAAGAGGTTATTCTGTCAAACTTACTTAGCTGATCAAGCCAAGTAATAAAGACCTAAGAGTTTCAATAAATGTGAACATTTTCCTGGACCACCTAAATATAATGTCATTCCAGTAAATATTGCTCAGTGGTATTTCTGATCATCTTAGGTTGCTCAGATTCTGAGAAAATTGTGTATGTGGGTTAACTTTCTAAGAGCATTTCTATAGTGCCACGTGAAACTGAAATAGGAAAGATGAGGGATTAATGAGGAATTATAACATTGATAAGGAAGAGACCAAATAGAGAGAGAAAGAGATTTTTGCTGAGACAGGAACTACTGTCCTGAAGAGAAGTTACCAGTGAAATTCCTGAAAGAAAGACTTTGGGACAGGTCTGACAATGTTTTCTTTGAACTCATTGGCATAGAATTACAACAGATTCTGGTATTTGCTGATGTTGGGGTGACTCTTAATACCAGATGGGAGACTTGTGTGGTCTTCAGAACATACTCAAATCCATCAGGGAATATGACAAAATGCAAAAATACAAAGTGCAAATGCCTGTGCTGAAGGACAAATCAGAAGAAATTCTACAGTGAGCTGGGAGCTCCTTATGTAGAAATTACAGAAGTGGGGAAAAGACTTGGATGAATCAAAGATGTAATAGAAGGAAAGATTCATAGGAAAAAGCAATATTGGAGAGTTGTTAAAAATGGCAGCTGTTGGGCACCAAATATTTCTCCTGGTCTAAAACAGAAGCAGTAAGCATGAAGCAAGAAGTCTGTGTCAGCATTACTAAAAAAAAAAAGCAGAAAAACAAATGTCTGAGATGGTAAGAATCTCTTAAACCAACTCTGTCATCAGATCAACTAAAACATGGAACTGCACCCATCTATTATCTCTCTTAGACATGTCATTAATAAACATACAGGCCTTCCATGTAGTGCAGCTGTGAAGAAATAAATGCAATGCATTTACTGTGTCTCAGACAGGATACTTAAAGACTGGGGAGTGTTGTTATTTTACAAAGAAATGTTAAGATTTCATCTGAAATAAAATATATGACTGGCGGTTGAGAGAGAAATTTAATCTGAACTAGTTGATTAGAGGAATTGCTAAAATGATATGGATTAGTCCATCTTAGAGAAAAGCACATTTAGTGTACCAAAACAACAGCTGAGAAGTAGGTAGGATTGTTCACTATAAAAATATTGGAGGAGTAAATGCTAGGAAAGAAAGGGAGTGATTTAAGGTGAAGGACAGTGTTTGCACAAGAAGTGTAATCATGAAATTGAAAGAATCAGCCTAAATGAAACAGACTCCAAACTTAGAATTTCTCATCTATCCAAGAAAGCAGATCCCTCAACAGCTGTGTAGTGGGAAGTGTTGGGGAGCCCCAAACCCCTGGTGTTCTACCTGATCCAATTCTGAATGAGATTCAATGATACAATGTCTGAAAGATCAGAGGATGGAGTCAGTGATCCAAATATTTTATACAGTTATGTTCCCAAATTTTTCTCCACCACACAGACAGCAAAACGTATTAAGGCTGCTCATGTTTGCAGGGGATGGGGCAGGGGTTGTGGGTAGGAATCTAATAAGAGAACAATCAGCAATGTGATCAAACCCACAGTGCCAATATTGAATGCTTGCATAAAGACTCAGAGGAAATGGGTTTTGTATCAGTTATGTGTGCAAACATGCCCCCACAGAAGATTCATCTGGCAGTGGCAATAAGTTAGGTAGCTATTTTAAAAAGTCACCTTAAAACTATAAATTTACTGAGTAAATTATTCAGTATGGATTGTTCATGCAACTCTTCTTGTGATGTGTGAGAAGAATGAATTTAACTATTTTGAAACCGTATACGTGCTTCTTTTTTAATCAGTGAAGTTCCAGAGATAATAGAATTTATTCATGAAATTTACACTTCAGTGGTGTGAGAAAATGGTACAAAATCATAAATGCAAGATCACAGAAAATACTGAAGCAAGTACTGGCCTTTAATTCAGCTGAAGATTTTGTTTACATCGTAAGCCATCATAAACTTGAGATACGGTTGCTGTATCTCAGTGACATGGGGTAGCATTTGGAGAAGCCCACATTGTCATGTCAGTATTTTACAGAATGACTGGTGAAGCCGCTGTCCCTGGGATCTTCCTTTAAAAGGCTGGCCCATAGACTGGTGAAGAAGATGGAAAACCTCTTTCTAATTCCCATGGGCTCTGAACAGTGGCTTTAATATTATATGATAGTTGAAGCAATTTTATTGAATTTCAGAAATGGTGTTCACTTCTGTAGCAAGATGGACATGCAGGAGTTGGTCATATTTAATATTTGAAGAAAAAAACATCTAACACCCCCAAGCAGACTTCATAGATTATGAATCAAAAGGTCTCTTGCAGTCTGGCCTTGAACAGAATACTGGCCATGGGACTTCTTGTTTGACCCAGTCCTTTAGAAAGATGTGATTATATTTTTTTTCAGTGACAAGGAGTCAAGAACAAACCTTGCAAGTTGTTACAGTGAATAATTCACTATCTTATCATGTCCTTTACTTCAAATGTGAATTTATCTAGTACCCACCTGGTTTACAAGAATATACCTAATATTTCAGTAATCTCCAGCTATCCTATGTACCCAGACAGGGACTACTCTGTCCCCTCTGCCATAGCCCCTCCTGTTGTCAGATGGTCATTTATCATACTCATGGAGCCATTTTTAAAGAATACTTCCCAGTGTTGAAGCAGAACCTTCACTGCTGAATGTCTGGTTTGCTTGTTGTCTATATCAAAACAAAGTTTTTTGTGGTAATCCACTTATCACGTTATCCGTATCACTCCCTATCAGTAATTTGTGTTCTTTGTTATTCATCATGTCCCCATTCTGTGTGTCATCTGCAAATTCTGTCAGCAATGATTTTAAGTTTTCTATCAGATCCTCAGCAGTGTTCTAGAGTTTAGGAAGACGAACAGCTCTCAGCAGCCTCTCACCAGAAATTCATGTGCTTTCTAATGATTTCTCATCCATAATCATACTGTGAGACAGCCATTTATATCCACTTCAGGTGTGTCAGGTGGATTTTAATCATTCTTTTCACTTATCAAATAACACACATCTCAAGCCAAATGCCTCGTGAAGCCTGAGTACCTGATACATGACCAAGCCCTGATGCAGCCATGTTAGGGAAGGGACGACTGGAGTCATATTGTAACTACCATGTAGCCTGTTTGGCTGTGTTGCTGGGGGATCTACAGCCAGACTACGGTCCTTTGAACATCTAGTCATGGTATGTTATATCAACATTGTGACCTTTATCAACCAAGTTTATAGAGTCATAAGCTTGCAGTCAGTTTGACAAGACTCCTTTCCCACTAACTCACCCTTGTTATTTTAGCTTCCTTTCTTCCTAAGTTAATTGAAACTAATACTAGCCACCCGTTGTTTTGCTTGGGAAGAATGTCAGGGTCATATCACCTAGTCTATCACAAATATTAGACCAGCATCAGTTTCCCTTCAGCCTTCTGGACCTTCTCAATCAACAATATAACAAGCTTCTCAGTTCTTTTAGGGTTTTTGCTTGCAAGTAATCCAGATGCAGTATTCAACTTTAATTTAAATTAATGCCTTTTTTACTAATTGACAGAAAATACTTTCCTCCTCATTGGATAAGATTATCCTTTCTCTCATTTTTATCTAGTAAAGTAGCAGCACCATCATTAGTATTTCCTCTGTTCTTTTGTTCCTATTAGCCTGAATTCTGCAGGCTATGTATTTGTTCTTTTCCTCCTCTTACCAGTTTTCTACAGTCCCCAGTTTCTACTTTCTATTATTTTCTAGTAAATCCTCAACATTTCCATCTGTTGCAAAAATAGGTTTATTAAGATATATATTTGTTTCCCAACTGATAGACTGGGGGTTTTGTTGTTTGTTTTTTTTTTTAGTAGAGGGTCTACACTGTGCTGTGAATTGCACAAACATACTGGAAAACAGTCACCACTTTAAAGCAGTGGCGTTCTCAGACCTTTTTTCATGTCCCCTGCCCAGTATATGTTCAGTTCAGTTCCCCACTGTTTTCCTTCCATCCTCTAGTACTGGGTGAGCAGTTCTCCCACTAGGTCATGTTCCCTGTGCAACATAACCAGACAGCAGAGGTAGAGGATCACTAGGAACAGAGTGGGGAGAGGCTGAAGGAGATGCAGAGGCAGGACTTGGACTGGGGAGCAGGACAGCAGAAGTGGGAGACCAGGGTTGTGATGAGCTGTCCCACTAATACTTTTAAGCCATAAGCCTGTAGTAGTTTCTCCATTACATGGTCCTGCCCCAGTCAATTCCTTCTGGTCATATCCCTGCTCTGCTCCCTGTAGCAGATGTCCCTTAAATGTCCTCAGTTAGAGTCACTTTTGATTTGGCATGCTGGTTACAATACCATAGGAAAGGGAGAAGGTTCTCCCAAGGTACTCTCTCAATATTGGGAATCGTTCAAAAAGTCAGTCGTATAGCTAAACACAGTTTAAATTCATGTGACTTGAAGCTTAAGGAAATGTTCACACAAATCCCTGCAAAAGCAAGCCGCCATGATTTGTATGTGACTTTTTCCAGCTGCTTGTAAAGGAACAAGTTTTATGATCAGCTTGGTTTTCCTTTGTGCAGGAGGAGGTTCCTTTGCCTTTTTCTTCCTCCAGATTGCTTCAGAAAAGAGAGACAGTGTGTGTCTCTGGGGAAGGAGAGACCTGTGGGCACAAGGGCAGCTGGAGTGCAGATATGATGTCAGATGTGTTTTAACACAGCTGGCAGAATGCTATAAAACAGGGGTTTTAGTGTTTGATTGAGGAGGGATTTGCATGAATTCCAGATGTTCACTATATGATCAATCTTGCTATGTACACAACAAGTGTGTCCCCATGCATGTGTAAAACAAAGCCTGCCTAACCTAGGGAGTGAGTAAGGGCATGCTTGCTTTCCTGGAAGTCTTTTGTTTACTTGTCCGTTCAGATCTCATGTGTCAGGTCATATACAGTTTCTGTCAGGCTCATGAGATTAATACCAGACTTTATGGCCGCTATGATGATGTCATACCTTGATTTCACTGAAATTGAAGAATCTGTATGTAAGAAAATGAAGTTAAAATGACAATGACTAAAAGTAACCTATCTGAGCCTTTAGAGATGGACACAGATGCTCATATTTCAAGGCACAAACCAACCTTTGAACTGGAGGTTAAGAAGGAGTCTTCTCTATAGGCAGGTCATGCTGTAATTGTTTCTAAAGCCTTTCTTGTCACGTCCTCTAATCTAACTGCTGCTGGCCAGGGTCACAGACAGCGCTGCAAGGGCTGGATTCCTGGCTTGAAATGGTGCAGCAATTCCTGAGTTCCTGTCAGTCACTATTAATTTACTTCATTATAAATAAGATTGGGATCGGGCCCTTTGTATTTCACAGAGAACAACAGTTCCACTCTTTCCAAAGGCATCAGCGTTTTAGTGTTAAAAAGCCTAATGCCCCCATGTAGTCCCAACAAAAGCTGTACATGAGGACTACTCTCTGTGGACTAAGCCTTTTATTTTCATTCTCCACAAGCGATATTACAGCTTAAAGCTACTTACCATACAGAAAGTTGACTAATAAATGAAACAGAAACTGAGAGCTGGAAAGTACCGGGATTAAAGCCACAGACAAACCATCAGTGTTAGCCGGAAGGTTTCAGGAAACCAAAGCCAGCAGATCTGATTTGTTTGTGCTCACTGACTCTGAAGCTGGAGCAGAGAGGAAGAGGGCATTGAGTTTGTTGCTCACGCCTCAGGAGTTATTGCACTTGAAACTGAAAGACTTTGGTCTTTCAAGCCAAATATTCCAACTGTTGAAGACTTAGCATTTAAAAGTATCTCCATTTGCTCCAGCTGTAGTCAGATTTTAAAACCACACCCTTGCTTAATCACTTTATAGCAAATATTGTCATCAAAGACTGGAAATGGTGGGCCCTGTCTGGGGACTGAATCTGCGGTGGTCTGCTGAGGACCACAAAAAGTGGCAAGTCTTCACGTACTTTTTAAACTTGATGTGGAGACGGACACAGTCTGGGTAGCAGTTCTGGAACTTGAAAACTCCTCTGAAGTGAAGCGCACAGGGCAAACCAGATGTCTCCAAAGTAGCTGGGGCATTGGCAGAGCCAACGTTAATGCTGAGCTGGGAATGCGATCCCCAGGCTGGTACCAAGCCCATAAGCCTCGCTGAGAGGCTGAGTTCACTCCCTGGTGCACAGCACAGCCCGGCTGCTCCTGATGCAGGGGCCACAGCAGTGTGTGGACAAACTGTGGACTGAGTCTGTTTGCCATGGTCCCACTGGTTGCCAGGTGCTGTAGGTATGGCCTCGATTTCATCTTCCCAGAGGGGCCAGAAATCTGAAAAGCGACCTACTGACACACAGAACCAGGAATTAGGATTCTTGCACTTATTTATGATTTCATAATGGCTTGGGGTAACTTGCTGAACTAGCGTGATTCAAATTACTCACCAATAAAATGCAAATAACTGTTCCTCACAGGAATGCAATGAGATTCCACTCACCCTTTTCTATTGCTTTGCAATCCTCACATTAAGGCATTTATTTCAGTGCAGGCACTTTCTGGGTGGTTATTGTCTGAATGAGATGCAAGCAAGATTTGTTTTGTTAAACATTCACTGTCATACTTATTGAAAATCTCAGTCTGGTTTTACCAACTGGCTATTTTTTCTCTTCACGTGGGAAGAACATCCTGAATACCAAATAATCTGTGAAGTGTGTTTAAGCACAGTATTACTGGAACAAGATTGCTGCATCATTTGTGAACTTTCCCATGGGGAAACAAAAAGGCAAAGCTGCAATAAATCTCCAGGTAAATCTTGCTTTAGTGGATATCAGTCAGAGACATCCTTCATTCAGAGGCAACTAATTTATTCCTAAACCCAATAGAAAATACTGCTATCAGTGCCAGGATTTTGCAGAGGTTGAGGAAATTACTATAGTTGAATGAAAGTAATTTTTTAGCACTCTAATGACAAAATAAAATTGCACTATTGTTCGTGTTGGCTGCAAGGGAAACACTGAGCAAGTAAGAGACCCCACGGTGTCTCTATAAGGGCAAAATATTCCTCATTGTAGGAGGATGTATGCAATTCCTCGCAGTGACAAGGAGGAGAGTCCTACAGAGAAGAACTCATAGGGTGACGTCTAGATGGTCTCTTCTCTCTGTGGGTAGTTGAATAGAGGGGTTTAGCAAAAAGAAAAGGGAAAATCAATTATATTGAATTATGCCCTGAAGGAGGAAGGTTTGTATTTAATGAGGTTTTTCATTGTTGATTTTTACCATAAGATGATGTAAATGGTTCTGAATGAGTCACTTTTTTTTTACCAGTTTTAAAGTTGAAAATTCCTGAGCCAAAAAGCTGTGATTTCCAAATGAAAACAAGATAGAGGGCACTGCTGTGCTTCGGACTCCCATGAATAGCTCGCTCTACTATGCTTTCAACTGACTGCAGTTGCAAAGAGGACAAGATTCAGCTCATCTGTTTTTGGGTGCCTATAATACAGTTGTCTACATCACAGCTGGCTTTCTGAGGTCCCATCTAGTCAGTTCAGTCAAAGAGGACAGTCAGTGATTCAGCTTACCCCAAAGAAGGTACCTGCATTTCATCATATGAATCACACATTAACTCTCCTGAATATATTGACCAAGACTTATTTGACTGAAATGAGACCTCAGGACGATGAGCTTGGGTCAGACACCTTCATTGCAGTGACCTAAATTTCAGCAAGATGGATTTCATCCAAAATGCCTGATACTGGTGATGGTGACAGACTATGAGGGAGCAGAGAACTGCCCCTTTCCTGCAGAAGTTACACAGCTGAGCCTGCCATGGATAGGAACTGGAGCTGGTCTGAGGCTTCTCAACATGTTGCACCCAAAGATGAAGTGTCAGTTTGTTCCAGCTACAGAAACACCATAGGGAAGGGGCAGAGAAGACAACAGAATAGACTATTTCAGTTGGAAGGGGCATACAACATCATCTAGTCCAACGGCCTGACCAGTTCAGGGCTGACCAAAAGTATGTTGTTAAGGGCATTGTCCAAATGTCTTTTAAACACTGACAGGCCTGGGGCATCGACCACCTCTCTAGGAAGCCTGTTCCAGTGTTCGACCACCCTCTCAAAAAAGAAATGTTTCCTAAAGAAGCTGAATGCTTCCTAAAGAGCTGAAGAATCAGAAATTTGCCACCTCACGTTGAAGGCACAGAGTGTGGGAGGTGGTTATCCCTGCTGGGCAGGATCCTTCCTCTCCTTGCTGGATGCCAATGCCTTACACACCCCAACCCCTCCATACACAAAAAAAAAAAAAAAAATACAGTGGGTCCAAGGTCATGTTTGCAATCCCCACATGTGCCTCAGATCAGCTCTCCAAGTGCCTTCCTACCCTGCTCATGCCGGTTGCTGGCATTGTAAGGAATGCTTAACGTGCTGTGGTAAAACAAGTTTCAGCAGCTGTTTCAACATACACGGCTTAATGCCATGGGAAAAGGTATGCATGAAGTACCATCTACTCTGGGAAAGCACCAAAACCAGCATGTTATGAATGTTTCCATTGGGGGAGGGGGGGAAGTTGAAGTAAAAAGAAGTTAAATGTTTTAAAAAAATTATTTATGATGTTTTCCTGCAAAATTTCATATTTTCTGTAGGGTTTTGTGGACAAATCTTCTGGCTTGGATCCTTTTTGGCTGGAGGGGGATGGGGAGTGAATTAAAGCTGCAGAATTGCACCTGAATCAGAAAAATCTAGTTCCTCTCCCTCATTAGCTGTCTCTTCATTAGTCGTCTCCTCCTTTTAGAAACAGGCATGATAAAGCCTCAAATTGTCATAATCATGTCCTTTCACATTGTCATACAATTTAATTAGTATTGAAGAACCAATTTGGATATCAGTTATGACAGTGTATATCCAGTATAGCTTCTCCAATGTCAATGGCATTGCAGCAGCATATGACTACAGTGAGCTCGGAATGAGCCCTGAAGCCTTCGTTATTCTCTGAAAACTGTAATTTCTACTCATTTATCTCATTCTGAATTTCAATGTAGCCTTTAGTATTATCTCTCAATTCCAGTTTTAAGTATTGATAGTAACTTGCTATGTGACATATATAATATCCAGCATTGTCTCTTGCACCACATGAATCAGTTTCCAGTAAATAGTAACGAACCTGAGGTAATCTTTGAAAGTGTACATTCAGTTGAGCTAGAGGGCATTTTGTGGTTAATGTCTGTAACTGTCATAGGCTTGGATTCAACTCCAAGTAAATTCTGCTTCATACCAGTTCCTTTGGTAATTTGCCTATACCATAAGACATCAGTGCAACATAGATATATGACAGCACACAATGAGGAGAGCCCAGAGTTCAGGTGATTTATAGAAATGTTGGATTGGTAGCTATCCAAACTAAATTCTTGTTTAGGGTTTGCTATTTCCTTCCACTGCTGTAACACTGAGCACTTGGACTGCTCCTCTGCTCTTACGATTATGCTTTCATGAAAGAGGCTGCTGTGTGGGAGGTTTGGGTGCACAGAGCATAGAGGATCAAGCCTTGACTTGGTATGTAGCTGTTAAAAATGCTTAGGGCCATATTCAGATCAGCTTTTGAGAGCTGCAACTCCATTAGTGTCATTTAAGAATGTATTTAAAAGTAGAAAGAATCTTCTATTTAGATTGCCTTTTTAACCCAGTATCTTGATTTTAAACAGCATTTTGAAGAACTGTAAGTGAATCCACATCCAGAATTACATTGCCAGTAGCACCTCTCGGAAATGTCAGTAAAGATAACTTTGAATCTGACATATTGTTAAGTTTGGATCACTCCTGTGTCAGCGAGACTGAACTTCTTTGCAAAGCATCATTAGCTCATGTCTCATTCTGTAGGCAGCAGCAATGAGAATTTTATATTTTTCAAAAAAAGAAAACAGCAGTAATGACTAGGAACATTTGTAGAAAGAAACAGCCTACTGTGTTTATCATAAGGAACACTAACTCCTTTAGTAGCATACATGATCCTTTAGAGACTTTTGCCCTCCACAGACAAGGCTATTACTGAAGACTGCATGTAGAAATTTGGAGAGTCTCTGTATCTTGGCATATCAGTTCTGATTCCATTCTATTGTATTGATCAGATCTCTGTGTATCAAAGAGAAGATGGAAAAAAGTGCTATGTAACCTCTGCAAAAATGCAAGCAGCATCATTAGGCCAGACAGTAGCAGAACCACAGCACTGTCACCTCTCCAAATTAGTGAAAATGAGGAGAGAGGAAGGGACGCAGGCAAGCAAACAAAAAATAAGAGAAATAAATGAAGAGGAAAACATCCTTCTACCTGTCTGCTTTTAGCATTTTTAAATAGGGAAAAGTCTTCAACTCCAAATCTGTCAGTTTGTATCCTGTAATTACTGCCAGCCATATCTGTTCAGGCGGATATTATTCTAAATGGATAAGCATAAAGACTCTGATGCTCTTGGTAATAAGTGTGACTGAAAGAGGAATATCATTATCTGTTGATTTATACTTACCATTCCTTGTCCAGGTGCTTCCCTCCTCTGTTAAGTATACTGGAGATTATATGCGAAATTGAACAACTTAATGGGCTGAAGAAGTTTGATGACAACACTCAAATTGCCACTATTTTTCCAGGGTTCCTCCTGTGGGTGATCTGTTGCCATTCACAGAGGTGTTTTCCAAGAAACCAATTGCAGTTCTGAACTTTGCATGTTCCTTCATAGCACGGGTAGCTTTGCAGTTTTAGGAAAGTTAATGAAGGGAAAATGTTATTATTAATATTTTTACAGGGAAATGAAAGCCTAAAATAAAAAAGAAAGAAAGGATCCTGGCAAGTTTGCATGTATTTCTATGTATTTGATGCAACCAAACAACTGGAGCACTAATGCCCTTGTTTGAGGGGCATTCAGACTCACTGTCAACAGTTCAGGACACGTCCAGATCCCAATGAAGTCAATAGAAAGACTCAGTTGAATCAGAATCCCAGGGTACTGGAGCTGCGAGTATCCAGCCCAATATGATCTAGTTACAAAATTTAAGAGATTACCACAAATCTTCTGCAAGTCTTGATATACATCCTCCTAGCCTGCCCCAATCACAAGGGAAAATACAGCATGAATCTCTTTCAATGATATGTAAAGGAAATGCATGAGAAACTGCTCAGACGATGGACGGTAACCCATCACACATCTGCAATTTAGTTGCTTTTACTGATGTGTTCAATCCCAGATCTTCTTTAGCTGCTGTTTTCAACCCATTTTCTTTGGGTTACCCAATGGCAGGATGAAGGTTCATTTTCCTTCTTGTGCCTAAAAAGGCAGGACTGGTTACTGATTTTTGTCTAGTAAGTGTTAAAGCACAAAATTAAGGCTGCATAGGAAGTCTAGCATGGCAATGGTTAAATTCAGAACCACTTTGTAGAGGAAAGGAGGCAGGTGGACACAGTAACTGAGTGGTTCAGCCTCCTGGAATCAATGACAAAGTACTAACAGAAAAGAAATTAAGTCTTCAGAACTCCTTTTAAAAAGGGATCCAAATAGAACCACATTATCTCAGGTGTCTCTGTGTTTCTGGTGATGTGTCAGTGAGCACTGATGTGTTGCATCAGATTGCCACATCCCAGGTACTGGATGTCATATCAAATAAGTGCAATGCAGCCTAGCAAACACCAGACTTAATATGATTCATCACCCTGAACAATCAGTATGTTGAAACTCTCTGCAATCTGTGCTTAAAAATATGCAAGTGGTGGGTTTTTCTCCTCTAATCTATAACTGTAGAATGGAAACCAACATCTCAAATGTGAAATATGTTGGAGATAAGCCAGATGGTGGATGGGAAAAGAGGTTTTAAAGGAAATAAACTCACAGAGATTCTTCACTCTTTAGTAATAAAATTTAAGTGTATTTCTAGGTGGAAGGATAAGCTGATGTGTCAGTTGTGTCAGTGGAGTGGACGGAACTGATCAGTTCCTCTTTTCCACAAACGTCCCATGTGTGCCTCAGTTTTCCCCAAAAGGATATAATATTTTAGTGTATCATGAAGAGACAAGGAAAATAAATACGTTTAATGAATGTGAAGCACTTGGATCCTGTGCCGAAGCATGCACAGAAAAATGGGCAGAAATTCAGGTGGAAGACTGGACATGTGTGTCTTAAATCGTTTCTTACTCTGAAGCAGATAAAAAATAAATAAATAAACAAAAAAAATCCTGAGCTGACACTGGGTTGGTGTGTTTTCTGTCAAGCTACTGTGAGCTTAAGAAGTAAGCAGTGTCTTTGTCTCCTCATGCCAGGACCAAACTTGTTGGTTTTGGGTGATTCAACAGTAGCATCAGTTCAGGCCAGACAAACCAAGATGTTTCTTCTTCCCTGAGGCCGCAGAGCATGTGAAACTCTGTCTTAACTAGAAACCATTCTTATGCCAAGGAGAAAATCAGTTGGGCATTAAAGAGCCTCCACTACTCACTCTTTGCCAAGGAACCTGTTCAGTAGCATTAGAATTACAAATGGAAGTTACTAAGGATTTATTTACATCATAATGTCACTTTAGTCTAGTGCTAGGACATGGTTTTGGGACTACAATGATGCAGGGATGTCTTTATTTCTTGAATATTTTGTTTCAATGAGCTGACAGAATGTGCTTTTGCAGCGGTCCCACAGCATGTACTGATATCTATAATCATTATTACACTTTTGCTATTAGCCTGTATTAATAATTCAGTAATGAGTTGAATTAATTTCTTAATAATTTGTTATACTTAAAAATCCTGCATATTTTAAAATTAGGAAAAAAAGAATAAGCTTAATTAAGGATTTGGAATCAGTTGGTGTAAAGCTAAATTAAAGTGTGCAATAAAGAGCACTGCAACCATGATTTGAAGTCAGAATGAAAGGGAAAGAAACCAGAAATAATTTCCTGACTCTGTCTTGCAACAGATCAACTCATAAACTACCAAGATTTGCTAGTATATTTTAATCAAGAGTAATTTCAAAGAACTACAAGTGCTGAGAACCTCACAACTGTCTCCTAGTGTTTACAAAGCGTGAGAAAATATTGTATTCAGTTGCCCTTGCTGTCTCATACAGCCTATGTTAAAGAGATGCTTAATATAACAACTGACAGTCTTTCCCCCTGAAAAGGACACTCTCGGTCACCTCAGCACTGGCTGTAGAAAAGTACAGGTCCAGAAGGGGGAATTACCCTTCAAGCCTGACCACAAAGTGCCTTTTAGTGAAAGGCAGCTAGACCTCTTTTTTACAGGTGTAGGGACAGGCTATGGTTTTGGTACAAATGAGGGCATGAGACAAGCAAACACCTCTCTGCTCAGTGCTGAGTGTCACCTATGTCTCTGCTGTGACTGAGCCCTTTTGCTCTAGATGGGGTGGACATGACCTCATGTGAGGTTTGTGAATGACAACTTCCCCCGCAGTCCTTGGGGACACAGTGCTGTATGAACATGACAAGGCATTCACTGCAGTGACCGTAGTGCACAGAGTCACAAAACTTACCAGAAGTTTTTGTCTGCTCTCACTGGGTCTACTTGTGAGCTGCAAAATAACAACTTGAGTCCACTTAGCAAACGAGAGATAGATGCCAAACAATTTCGTTAAACAAACAACAGTGGAATTAGCAAATCTGTTCTCTGAAACCCCTTTCCTTGTGCTGGGTTAGTGCAGGAGGGAGACACAACAACCATATTAATGATTTTGGGCAATGTGTTGTTCTTCCAGTAATTGCTTTTACTGTTATCTTGGAGACTTTTAAATGACTGCAGCAGCTGTATTTCATGCTGCACACTGGTACAGTAGTGCTCCCATTTATTATTCATATCTATTTGCCTTTCTTTCACTTTTTTTGGTGTTAATGTTTGTTTTATCTTGGCTTCAGAGGGTATGTCCATGGTTTTGGAAGCCACCAGATTCCTAAATCCACCTAAGGCCAGGAATTACCTTGCACCTAGTTGCTCTCTTGGTTTAGCATTGTAAATAAAAGTAGAACCAAAAAATCATAAAATAATTTAGTTTGGATGAGACCTCTGGTGGTCTTCTGATTCAATCTTCTGCTCAAAGTAGGTCCAAGTTTGAAAGTAGATTCAACTGTCATGGTAGATCAGGTTGTTTAGGGCTTTTCTGTCAATTTTTAAGCATCTTTAATTACGGAGATCTCACATTCTCTCTGGGCTCCTTTTCCAGAGGTTAACAACCTTCATCATAAAAAAAAAAAAAATAATAATCCTAATATCAAATCATCATGTCTCTTGTAACAAATTGTGACTGTTGCACATTGTCCCTTAGCTGTGCTCTTCTGAGAAGAGTCAGCTCCCTCTTTTCTATAACCTGCCAGTAGGGAGTTAAAGACAGACATAAGAAACCCTCTTAGCCTTCTCTTCTTAAGGCTGAACAAACCCAGTTCATATCACCTCTCCTAACATAACATGTGCTGTATCACCTGCCTTTTCATTTTAATGGCCTTCTGGACTCAACCCAACATGTCAATGTCTTTCTTGTACTGGGGACCCCAAAATAAGCACCGTACACCAGTTCTGTAATTAGTAGGGATGTGTTTGGCTAGCATCACACTAGTAAGCTTTAACTCTCAATGTTTTTCAGAAAAGTAGGTTTTGACAAGAATCTAGAGTGAAGTTGGAACACAGGCCTGTAGGTACAAAATGAGAGGCTTTCACTCCTCCGCATAGTTGCTGAGGAGGTGCAAAAGCATTTGTGTTAGAAACAGACCTGACTTTGGGGGGTTTTCCTTTGTGAAACCAAAACTTTTAGCACTGTGTGGAATTACGAATGCAAACCAGATTCTAGAAACTGGAGCGCCTCTACTTTTGAGCACAGAAGGAAAGGAACAGGTAAGTACCAGCTGACAGTGATTATTACTTTCCTTTTCCACTGCTGACTATTTAGATTGCTTTTAGTTTTTGTAAACCTACAACCAGTTTGACACATTCTAATGCTTTTCTTGTCCCCATAATCAGTCCAGACAGATACAAGCAGAGCTGACTCCAAAAGCTTAGGTCACCTTCATGCAAAAGTCACATTTAAAATGCAGCATGCAAAATGCATTTACATTAATATAGTTGTGCTAGGATCCTGGGACTCAGCTGGGAAATAGCCTCCAGAAGACCTAAGTGCCACAGTGAGCATTTGTCCCCATTTGCCTCTAGAGCACAGAGATTCCAAACATGCCCTCAGCAGCCCACAGAGCTCCTTGGGAATAGGCATTCTCAAGGAAAATTGAAAGGCCAATCTCCAACAGGTAGATAGAGTGGCTGAATAATGAAAGACTGAACAGCAAGACCAGAAGACCCATTAGCATTGGAGATACATTAGATAGGCTCTTGGAGTTCTTCTCTTTTAGTTTTCTCTGAAGGGACTTTGGTTTGCATGCTCCAACGCTGCTCTGTAGTGTAAACTAGAGTACACGTAAGTGGGGAAGATGGGACTATTCACTTCAAAAGCTCTCTCCTGATCTGAGTGAAGTGCTAATGTAGAATCACCAAAATCTATCTCCATTTCACCTCTAGTCCAAGGATATGAAACAAGAAGAGCAGATGGGTCTTCCCATTCTGTTAGGACTGGACACAGTTATTTGACAGCAGACATCATGGTTCATATTTTCATCATGAAAAAGAAGGATGTGTGCTTTGGAGGCTCACCGAATTTTTCTAATCTGCTTTTAGTGTGCAATTTAAACTATGTTCTGCAGTAAGCAAAATGATGTAAAAGATGTCCAAGTCTATTCCTTACATCATACAAATCTCTCAGCCTTTGGGATCAAGTGTAAAATGTGCCTTACCAATTTTACTTGCAATTGGAGTCAATAGCTGAGTAGATGTTTGTTATTGCAGGCTGAGAAATGGTGATGACATGGGATGTTTTGCTTGTATGTTTTTAACGTTCATACATGGGGCTGTATATTGTCCTGATAAACATGGCACAATACATTTTAAACACTACTCTTCACAATGGGGTGTTTGCAAGCATAAAATGTAATTTATCTAAATTACCTACTATTCATTAAAATGATGATCTCTAAATATTTCTAGGAGCTTGAATCATACTCCTGTTGTTGGAATTTATTGAGTATCACTCTAGTCGCTCTGTGTGAAACACTGTAATAAAAACATAAAGCAATGAATCAAACCTGTGATATAAAGGACATACTTTTTATGATCAGATACTGTACCTATTATATAGAATACCTGTTCAGAATAGATGTGACAGACTGTAGAGACAGGATTGGTGAATCACTGAGATCTGCAGTTCTTCCAGTCTTTCTCCCAGATGCTAAGATACACCTGTATACACTTGTAAATAACTCCGACATCAGCTCTCATCTTCTCAGGGATGGGGGAAGAGTGAGGGACAGATGTCAGGAAACTGCAGTTATCACTAAGGAACTACAGAGCCAGGGAAAACATTGCTCTAATTTCCTTTCTAGAAATGGATGAATACATTTGCCACCAACAGTTTGTGATTCTCTCAAATGTTTTCATTCCACTAGACACAAAATAATGTCTGTGAATAATCCTCCTTCAGTCAGGAGGAGTTCACTGTGTTGGCTGTTTCAGATGCGTTGTGTAGCACATGGGTCAGATACTGCCTTTGTGTACCCTGGACTCTCCAAAAGCTTTCCCTCTGCAAATGTCACTACTGGTCATATATTGTGTTCCAGGACACTTCCAGTTGATTTATGGGGCATATTAAATCCACTGCAAATCCTGTCCACAGAGGTCGGTCTTCTATCTGCAAATGAGCAGAAGTACCTCAGCTTTAGCTGTGAAGGTTCCTGGTAGCTGACATGGGGTTTTTGGCGGTCCCTCCTTAGCCAGCAGCTGTGGGGTACCCAGCAGCTGACCTGCCTGCTTTCCCACCAGCTTTACCACCAGTCCCAGTTCATCTGACAGGTATAACCCAAAGTGATGGCCGTAAGACCATTATGCCACTGATGACTCTGACCTGGGCTTTCTGCTAGTACTGTGCAACGCATGGATCGAAGTCCCCTTTTCTCTGAGTGGATGCTATGTTTGAAAGCCAGACAGCATTAAGTCTAGAATTCATATAACAAAGAGAGTGCTAGTGTTTCATAAAGTTAAAAAAGCAATAATGCGAAAATGTCAAACTAGGAACAATTCCAAATAAAAACCTGCATTTGAACAGAGATTCTTTGGGCTTATCTGTTGGCCAGCTTTCCCTACTTTAATAGCTTTCTTTTGCTATTGTGTAAGCTACTAAATATATTGCAGTAGTTTCTGTAGCTGTCACAGAAACAGCAGGTGTTTTTGCTCCTCAGGGATGATATTCATCCTTCTGTCTATCTCTTAATGTACTAATATAGCTGCATTCATGCTGTACCTTGTAATCTTTAGTGTAGTTCCCCTTACAACATCCCTGGGAGGTAAGCGAGTACTGGGAGGTGAGGAAGCGCTTTCCCCATTTTATAGAAGTGAGACAGGAAAGCAATACAGGACAGCTGGGTTTTACAGCACATAAGCATCTATTTCTCATTTAGAAGAAAAAGAAAACCTCTGAAGAATCTCTTCTGATTCATGCATGCAGGCTGTGGCGGATCGAGGAGGTGAACCCTGACATGCCATCTTCAACCTCCAGGGTGGGCTTCTCCCAGGGACTCCACAACGCTCCCTCTCCAGGCAGAGGGGAGTGCAGCCCTAACTGGCAATGATACCAGTGGTTTTCCATTTCAGCTTGGCACATCATCTACAACAGACTGCTAATATACAAAGATTTCCTCCTACAGGGTTCAGTTTCATATCACTTTCTCTTCTAAATAAATCAACACTGATTTTTTTAGACAGGACTTCCTTCTCTAGCTAAAACTTGATTATGAAGAAAATAACTAAAAAGAAGAAAGAGGTATAGGCAAAACATGTGCAAAAGCCATTCAGAAGTAATCAGCAGCATTCAATCCTGAAGCGAGGGGCAACCTAATTCTGTTTTGCTAAAAGATATTTTTTAAATATCCAGACAAGCCATAGTTGTCTAACTTAGAAATTTTTCCTTCAGATTAATTATCCATGTATATCTTTAGATAAAAAGTAGATCCAGTGAAAATACTCTGAGGGTCTGCTTTAGCAGCAGAATATGTGTGGCTTTTGAAAGTGTATCTTCCTGTGGAAGAATTAAACAAAATTTCTCTATCAAGTAGTAAAAGCATTTTGATAGACTGAAACATTCCATTTATCAGCACAAAGCTCTTTGTTTCAATTCAAATTGTGTTGTGTAGCATAGATGATGACATCATGCAAAGAAAAACCAGAAAGATAATAAAATGGATGAAAATCAGTGCAGGAATCCTGCATTTCAGCTTTGCAGATTTTGTGTTTTGATTTAGATTTTGTTTTGACCACGGCATGAACAAATATTGGAGTGAAAGCATTTCCCACTGGATAGCAGAACCTTAATTTATAACAGCCACTAGTAGGACAGAAGGGTTTTCTCTTTCTGTGATGATTCTCTTATCATTTAATTTTGCCTCTAAGGATGTCATTTTTAATTGAACTTAAGAGAACCTACAGCAGGATTATATACTAAATAATATTTTGCCCAGAGGACAGTTTCAAGTTTTCACCTTTTTCAAAGAGCAGCTTTAAACTTCCCCCTTCTCTATAATTGCTTCTAGATATATGGACTCTAGTCATACAGCAAGCAGGTTTTCTTTTCCACTCGCCTTTCTAACTGAACATCAGCTTACAACTGCTATCTATTCTCTACGTGTTGACTCTGGCCCAAAAGGTAACTTGGAAATAACTAACAGGTAAGATAGAAAGCCCTCTGTTCTCCTGCCCCTGCTGTTTCATTGGGATGACTTGGCAACTATGGTGGAGATACTGCCATTGCTTTTAATTGCATCCCATCTCATCCAAGTAACAGAGAACAGCATTGCAATTAATGGCGGCTTATTAAAAGTTTGCATAGTTGCAATACTGCACAGTTCCCCTGGTATATTTCTGGTTTTGTGGATGCATGGTGCCAATGCTGAATACATTTGTTTCATTTACACTAATAATAGTGCCACTACAGTCAGCAAATACATGGCTATTTTCCAATCAAAAAGAAATAGTGATACAATATACCTCACTTTTGTGTTCTGTTGTAACAGGGTGGTAATGACATTTGAAGGTAACAGTCAAAATCTATTTACAATTCAAGGTTAGGAGCCAAGCTGGATAAGTGTTACTGCTTATAAAGTTAGTGAATTCTTGATTTTTGAACCCAGTTAAGGTGGTTTTGTTTATCTGCATTACTTCAACAGCTGGTGACTCCACTGTTCTTTGCATTATAAGGAAACAGCATAAGGCAATTTGTTTCCCAGAGACTTTACACTCTGAACAGATAACAAGGAGGAAAGGAATGATGATTTTCCACAAGTCCCTAAGGGAACACTAATCTTTGCATTAAGTGACTTTACCAAATGAATAAAGGTGGGGTGGGAAGCTACTCTTGTAAGCAGAATTGAATCCAGATCTAACTCTGTCCCTTAATTCCCGCATCAATTATGCTTGAATACTTAAGCAATTACTTTGCTGAGGCACAGGACACCAAAACAGTGCATATTAAGTGTGTATTGGGTGATAACTGAAGAAAATGAACTTCAGGTGCTTGCTGTGTGCTTGGGTTATCATTGCCTATAGTTAAGGCTGCCTGACAAATTCCATTAAAAGAATTTTTTTTTTAGCTTTCAGAGCAAACAAGTTCAGGATGCAATTTCTTTTGCCAGAAGCACACTCAGGCTGATTTTTTTCGAGAAAGCCTTAGCTAAAAATAATTTTACATCTCTGAGAACAAAAGGAAAGAGAAAAATATACTTTAATTTTGCCTGTGAGTAAAAAAAAAAATTACATCTGTTTCATTGGCAATGAAACTTCCCACTACAGGTGGGAAGAGTGACTTGAAAATTAGGATGGATCCTCCAGTGTCAAGAGCATACCTCTTATTTACCTGATGATTATTGTTTTTTTAATTCAGTAAATACATATTCATAAAAGCCTTGTTAGAGTTTTGAAGCTAAAGTATTTAAAAAGTCCATCTGCCCCGACTATAGCCCCTTCTTTTATCTGTTAGATAAATGGTAGAGGCAGCTCCACAGACCAACTGAGCATTGTTATCACGGCTGTAATGGCTGAGCAGAATTTCCCTGCAATTTGTTTCAGCTCACAGCTGGAGACTATTGTGGGAGAAAGCTTAGAAATTCAGAGAAGAGAGATCTGTATTCTTTACTACTAGTGATGCCCATGCAGTATAAAAAAGAAGGAAAATTCGAGGGCAAATGGGGAAGTAGGGACATTTTGCAGGGAATTGTATGGGAAAGAACAGGGAGGGATAAAAGCCAAAAAAAAAAAAAAAAAAAAGGAAAACCTGATATGTGACTAGGAAAGGACTTCACTTCTATGTAAAACCGATATGGCTTTTCCTGATGTGTTCATGTATTGTGCATATTAGGACAGAGCAGGATCCCAAAGGCATGTTCCATCCAAATACTTGACTGCAATGTTAACACTTTTTCAGTTGATTGCTTGGAATGTTGGTCTGTTTCTCTGTCTACAGACCTGCTCCAGTGCTTTATCCTTCTTCAACACAAAAATAAATCTAAAAAAATTCTTCAAACAAAAAGTCAGATGCTAACAAAATCTAAGAAAAACTTCTTATATGTTTAGTTTTGAGTACTGAATAGAAGCAAATAGCTGCTCATGGGCAACTATTCACAGAAATATCTGGGGTGTTTTTTCAAACAGAAATGTAATTCTGTAATTTAAATTCCCTCTTAGCAAATGCATTGTTTGTTCTTGCTGGACCAGTCAAATGGATGACTATTCTGAGATGCTCAGTATTTTCATTGTAATAGTTTATCTGTTACACAATGGGCACCAACTAATGGCACCAACTACTTTAAAACAGCTGTGTTAATTAAATAACAGTAATTTGTAAAATCTCAATGTCTGTGATGCAGGATCACCTGGATCCCAAAGCGTTAACAATCAGGGGATAGAAAGGCAAATTCTGATTTATTGGAGATCAATAAACAACAATGGAAAATCCAGAGCTGCCTGAATCTCTTCAGCAGGTTTTTATTAGGCCATTGGGGATGTTACTAATGCCAGTGGATCTTTCTGTCCCCAGAACTTGGCGGTTTTCTTTCCCTCTTTCTTTTGTTTAAAATCCCAGGCAGTACTTCCAGTCTGCTCTTCTCCTAAAGAGATAATGTACTACTGCATTTTCTCCTGCTCAAGCCCCCATAACATCCGTCCTTGAAAACAATGCTCAGTGAAAGCATTCATTTTTGTCTTGCAGAAGGATGACTTAATTTTTTTCCTATTCTTTGACCCGCTCTGCAGATGGTGTAGTAAAATTCATTATGGATGTTGACATTTTCCCTTCCAGTTCCATATTCACAAATAAACATTTCATTAAACATTCAGTACAGAATACATTGCAAAAGGCGATTTTACATGATCAGATGCAGCTTGTTCATGTTAGAGAGTAAAGCAGCTTGATGATGGAAAAGTGCAAGTCTATTGTTTTGAGATAATGCCATATCAGAGCTAATGCACACTAACTGCCATCTGATTAATAGGCCCTCCCACCCAGAACTGCTAAGATAAAATAGTTGGCAGATTTTTGTTATTTTGGGCATGCACTTCTCCACATGACATGGGTATGTCAGCCAGCAAGATGTGTTCTCACACACGCTGTTTACATTACTTGATCCACACTACCTGTCTACATTTCCAAAACTTAGTTTTTTCTTTTACTGATGGCAACAATGTGGATGACCCCAGAGGAAGCATTTTATGAACTAGCTTTCAGTTGCTTCTTGTTATTTTCTACGTGTTTAAAACAGCAGCTTATGCTATGTATTGTCAGTGGCGAGACTAGGAGGGCACGTCCCAGTTTGTCCACCCTCATATCCAAAAGCTACATGAGCACTTTCCATAGAGCGCAACACCTAGTGGAATAACAAGATTTTTTTCTCTTTTTGCTTTTACCAGTGTTTCAAGATTCATGTCCATACTTCCAAACACCCATTTTAACTATGTGCTCTAGACATACATATGCAACTTTCTGAAATCTCCACTAAATTGTCTGGCAAAATCCAACTAGGCAGTTTCCCAGATTTTGTGGCTGTGTTTTAGCCAGCTGCTCCAGGCTAGATGTATATCCAAAGGGCACTGTTTTAAATTTCAAAGCCCTCATCCAGCTTTCCCTTAGCTTGCCTTATGTAGCCAACCAGCTACAGACAGAAAATTCTGTCACTTGCTATTCACTGTAAATCTCTACCTCAGCCTCCTTGCTTCTTTTTCATGCTTCTAGACAACACTATACTCATCCACCCTAACTTCAAGAAACTTATCTGAAAAACTAGCTTGTGTGTACCACCATCTCTCATGCTCTTGCCAGTTTCTATGCATCATGAAGGCCAGAAAACACTAACGATGCTGAGCAGACACAACAAAGGATCAGTCCCTTGACTCACTAATTACTGTCTTCTATAAAGCTAGACCAGGGTCCTGATGGTCACCTTTCCACCTTGGCCTTTGCAGATTGGTCATTGGAGACAGGTCCCTCACTGTTACTCTCTGGCTAGCAAGTGTTAGAAGGACCGTGTGCCATGTAACACTCTTCCCTTAACAGGAAAATTAAAATATATGACGGTTAAATGGATGTTGGGTCTTCGATTTGTGCTGTTGAGTCTTGGTTTTATCTTTCCCTAAGGTCACTCCAAGAAGTGTAGATAATTTTCACTTATAACAGAATGTCACATCAACCATCTTTAAGAAAATGGCTCATTGCTCTCATTTCTGAAGTGGATTTCAAGGTGCATCATCCACTGCTGCCTCCTCTGTCCTCCCCCATGATGTACACTTGTACTTTTGGAAGGAGCCCAGAGCTGTGGCAGCCAGTCTCTTGAGTGTTTAATGCCTGTAGTTTTTCTTTTTATTCTCTTGGCTCCACTCAACAACACACTGGAGAGGACATATGTAGTTACTTATATCTTCAGCATCACAAAAAGTTGTACCTCAAGTATTCCTTGGTGTTCCTTGATCCGGTCACTGCTGACTGAGCAGTCTGTGAAGTGCTCTCCCTAATTCTGTAGTTCTTGCCTATTGGTGAAATTTGGTTTTCTTCCAATTGCTCAGATTATCCACTTCTGAGGACAACAAATTTCTGCTTTTTGAGAGCATCTTTGTCATGTCCTCGTGGCTGGAGCGCTGTGGGAGCTGAGATGGGCTAGCGGTAATGGCAGCACCTCTCCTTTACCTTACCTCTGGTTCCAGATACAGTTTCCCATGCTTTGCTCTAGAAAGGGGAACCAGGAACCTGATGGATCATCCTGTCCCTGAGGTGAGCAAGCCTGTGGTGCATCACCTTCAGAGAGGGAAAAAAATTGCCAAGTACTATCAATCCCAGGCCTGTGATCTTTCTTCTTGAGTACAAAAGGCTGCTGCATGCACTGGATGATAGATCTATTCCTTGGCTGCCTTTCAATTGCTGTCATCCAAGGAGATGAGGGTGGTCTAGTACATATGTGACCTCTGGCGCAGGGAATGCATTCTGTATTTGCAGGTGTAAGTGCTCACCCGACCCATTCCAGCCAAAAGCTTAGCTCAGAAGTAAGGTCTGGTTTCAAAGTCCCATCTACTGATTCATCCACAAGCCTAACTAATTCTCTGGCTCATCTGAGGCATGTTTAGCCTTTTGCGTCTAGTTTGCAGCTTTCACAGTTGTTAAATGTGTTAAAAAGTTCTTGATGTGAAATCCACATCACTTCTTGGCTTGCATTTTCAGACCACAGAGTCTGCAATCAGACCCTGCTGTACTGAGGTTGTTGCTCATTGCAGCTCATGAGTTACTTAGCAGGGTTAGAGCAAGTCTTCAAATGCCAGTGGTGTGATTTTGTTCCTGCCATATGAACCATCCCATTCAGGCCCCAGCTTGCAGATCAGCTGCCCAACTAAGTAAAAGCAGGAGACACTCAGTCATCAGCTTTAGTCTGATATGTTAAGCAAGTGTTAGCCCATCTGACAGTGTATTACCATAAGGATAGTCACAAGACCCTCTTCCAGTCATGACTGACATCTGCCTGACAATTTGTTCTCAATTGTTCAGGACCTGGGGGCTGGGAATCAGGGTGGGACAGCTTTCCTCAGTGCTCTCTGGAATCCTTCTTTTGACCAGCTATGGGATAATCAGCCTTGATCACCACTGGGGATCCATTAAGAAGATACCAGGACCCCTTCCTTTTCATCTCTTGAACATCCTTGATAAACTTCTTGGCCAATATTAGAGTCTCAAATGAGTTATCTCCACTGGCCTTTCTTTTAAGCCTAACTTGGCCAGCAGAAGGATAACAGTGGTTTTCCACCTGCCTTTTATGCTTTACAGACCTTTAGGGTATATGGGATTTTGCATATATATACATCTCTTCTGTATTTTCCAGGATTATTGGCTTTCACCTGTTTGTTTCAAAAAGTTGTTGGATTAATAAGAATACTCTCCTTACCACCCATTTCTTCACCCAGGACAGTCCAGGTTTCACTTTGTGCTGACTGGCCCACTCCTTGTTCTTGCTGGTGGTGGAGATGACTTTCCATAGGATGACTGAGAAGATGTCAAAACTGGTATGGATAACCATCAGCCTTATGTCTGGCTATCCTGGTGCCCAGGCATAGAGAACATTCATTTCCTGAGCCTTCTCCTTCAGGTTCTTCTGGCCCTCTATCTTGTACTCCTTCTTAATGTCACCCCCTTTCTAATGGGACACACTTATTTTGGCATCTTTTACTGTGCAAAGACATGCAAAGAAGTTTATACTGAGCAGATGAGTTATGACTGACATCCAGAAGAGAGCAGAACATCTCAAGTCATGGAATAACACTGTAAGCCCCACACTATCATGAGATTTGAGCATTTTGAATTGCTCAAAGAAAGATCTGGTCAGATAAGCACTGAGATAGAAAAAATGAAATACAGGCAGAGACCTAGGTGGCAATGTTGCCTTCTACAGAGGGAATTTTAAACAAGAGTATTTGACTAATGTTTCCAGAGATGAGACTGGTTGAATGCCAAAACACAGTTTTCATAACCTTTAAACCTGTACTATGTAATTGTTGCATGAATCAAAAGAAGAAACAGTGACAGGTATGAACAAAGAAAATCTGTCAGTTATGTGGAAAGGGGAAAGATTTATGTTGCAAGTAAGAGAGCAAAAAGAGTTGGGGGAGTTAGAATGAAGCCAAAAAATAATAATAGTAATGTTGAAATTAAATTATTTCCCTAGGTTGAAAAGAAATTTCAGTTATAATTAAAAAGCCTACATGCATGTGACCTGCTGTCATCTAGAAACAATTATAATCCTTCAGTGGCTGAGAAAACAGATGCAGTCCCTCTGTATAGCTAAATTAAACCCAGTTCTTTCTCCCCCTTTGATAAGACATCCCAAAGTGAGCCAGTGTACACAGCTATTACACACTAATTAGTGAGAGAAGGCACAGTCTCAGATTACCAAGCAACCAAGCGGCCACATGGCCATAGCCCATTTCTCTCTGCCTATCTGCCCCCTCGCAGCCTTACTCCGTTATAGCAGAGTCACATAATAGTGCAGCAGCAGCCACGGTGGTCTAAGAGGCAAATTTCATAGAGAAAAGTAGTATCTTTATATATCTTTATACAGCTGGAAAAACTGAGCAAACTTTCAGGCTTTTTAATCTTTCCCAAAGGCTTGCGTGCCTAACATCTCGTCCCTTTTCCCAGCTATGCCTGTTACTTTAATAAAAGATTTGGTCTCTCCCCACAACCTTTCCTCCTTTACATCAGAGCCAGGACAGTCTGAGGCCATTGATTCCCTGGTTAATCCATGGGGTAAGAGCAATTATTCTACAATTTTAGCAACCGATATGATAGCAGGAAGAGAGCTGAACTGCCACTCTACATTTATTGCATTTCAAATGTAAATGTCTTGCTGAGCTCTGGCAATATTAAAATAGCCTCTTGGCTGTCAGAGGCTGCCCATAGGACTATCATTTTGTAGCACAAACTGAAAGTGAAACGAGATGACCCTGAGATGGGAACAGGGGCCCGAAGTCATTTCTCTTACACCATAAAGCTGCTGGAAAGAATAGTTAATTGGAAACTGCACTTAGGAGGTTGTTAATAGGATTCACCTCTCTAACCAGTGTGGTAGCTGGTAGGGTTACCTCTGAGGTCATTAATTAGTCACTACTTTAAATGAACCTTTCTCCGTGTAACTTAATCTCACTAAACTTTGTAACTTCAGCGTTGTCTCCATTTCAGGCATATGGCTTTCCCTCAATGAGGCTGTTAGCATGATAATTCCCCCCTTGCCAACAGCGATCAAGAAGTAATAAAACAATTTGGAATCTTTATTCATACATTAGACTTTCCTATCAAATAGATACATTTGCATCTTAAATGTAGATTATTAAAAAGCTGCTGATTTCAGTATGATGTCAAATTTAGCAAAGAACACAGTGCTTTTACTTCTAAGGTTCGTCTCTGCTTTGCTTCTTTCCAGAGGCTTAGAAAGACAGAGTCGCTTAATGAACCTTTGTTAATATGCACATTTATATGATCTGATTGGCCCCTGCAGCAGCCTAGGAAAACCTGTGAAAAGGCAGCTGCTGGAGTTACCAAAAAACCCCCACTATTGGAATTATTAATTGTTTACAGTTACATTTACTGCAGAGACAAAAAATAAAAGGAAGTGATAGAAAACCCCTCTGTTTTTAGAGCAAGGCAGGCTGCTGACAAAAAGAAAGTAACAACATGGAGCTGTTAAATGACATATGATCAAGTTCTAATTATGTGCACTTTTTTATATTAAACCTACAGGCAAGATCAAAGTATGTACTTCCTATGAGATTTAATGTTTTCTATCAGGAGCCGTTTCTGCTAGGTGCTGGACAGACAGGTAGGTAGGTAGCTACAGAGGTGCAGCCTAGACAAGCAATGCAGAGGTCAGCCCAGCTGAGTGACACTTCAGACACATGATTAATCCCACAGACATTAGCATTTGCTAAGCCTACCTTTAAGAGCGTTGCTGACTTGGAGCCAATGGTCATTGGAAAGGACCTGACGCAGGGTAGGAGAAGGCTGGCAACCAGCAGCGCAGCTGGGAACTGCGTCCAGGGCTGCGTCTCAAGCCAGACCCTTCTTCACAAGGTTGTCCTTCCCTCCACTGGCAGCCCTTGCTACTCAAGATGAATTTCTTAAATGAAAAAGAAAAGCTGATTACGAAAAACACAGAAATATTGTAAAAAGCTGGGGTATTTGCTCATGCAGGAGGGGACTGTGGCTCCAGCTGGGCTTGGCCCAGAAGATAGGCAGGAGATGCTGTGAACTGCCATGCTGGGATGAGAGTCAGGACTGAGAAAAAGCCTCTGCTCCCTGGAAGGGCTGCCTGAGGGGAGGAATGAGTGTTTTGCATCACCTTTGAATTGTGGGACCCAAACTTCAGAGTGCTGAGGGCTGCTTTGGCAATTTGCCAAGAGCCGGAGGGCTGCCCCTAATCTGCATATGCATTTGCATAAGTGCTTTTTGTTGTGATTTCTGGGGTTTGGGGGTTTTGTTTGTTTGTTTGTTTGTTGGTTGGTTTTTAATTAACAGTAGAGACACTATCAGGATATAACCTTGCTCTGGATTTTTTTTTAAGTCTGAAATTCTTGGAAATGCTCTTGATACGTTGGCGTGGTTTCGCACAGCAGACACCCTCAGTGCAACTCATACATCTAGTTTTGAGAGGAAGAAAGCAGTGCACAGCACCAGCGCTTCTCACTCACTGCCATGTGTCAGCCTGCTCTGGTACAGCTCTTCCCAGGGAGCAAAAGTCCTTGTGCAACCCTAAGGGAGATCTTCTGTGGGGTTCTGTCCTGGTTTTGGCTGGGATAGAGTTCCCAATATCAAAGGACAGGAAAGGTGATGGTGATTAACTGGGATGTATTGGAAAGTATGGGACCTGAGCATGACGTATATGATATAGAATAAGGGGTGGATACTGTCCTGGCTTCAGCTGGGATAGAGTTAATTTTTTTCCTAGTAGCTGGTAGAGTGTTATATTTTGGATTTAGTATGAGACGAATGTTGATAACACACTGATGTTTTCAGTTGTTGCTAAGTCGTATTTATACTAAGTCAAGGATTTTTCAGCTTCTCGTGCCCAGCCAGCAAGAAGGCTGGAGGGGCACAAGAAGTTGGGAGGGGACACAGCCAGGGCAGCTGACCCAAACTGCCCAAAGGGGTATTCCATACCATGTGATGTCATGCCCAGTATATAAACTGGGGGGAGTTGGCTGGGGCAGGGGGGGGGGGGGGGGTGGATCACTGCTTGTGAACTAACTGGGCATCGGTCGATGAGTGGTGAGCAATTGCATTGTGCATCACTTGTTTTGTATATTCCAATTATTTTCTTATTATTATTGCCATTTTATTATTATTATTATTATCATTACTATTATTTTCTTCCTTTCTGTCCTATTAAACTGTCTTTCTCTCAACACACAAGTTTTACTTTTTTCCCGATTCTCTCCCTGATCCCACTGGGTGGGGGGAGTGAGCGAGCGACTGTGTGGTGCTTAGTTGCCGGCTGGGGTTAAACCATGACAGGTTCAATGTGTAGGGAATTGCATTTCAGGGCAGTAGAATAACTCTTAAACATGTGGTCTGGAGTGAATATTGCAAAATGCAACACAGCCTGGAATGGTCTACCCTGGTCTCAAAAATTATAGGAAAGAGTGTGGGGCTGAGGAGAGGTTCAGACATTTCAGATGTTTTGGCTGTTTCTATGCCTGTACATTTCTCAGTGCTTCTGTGCCTTAAAGGAAGGACAATACTTCTCAGTATATCCATGCTCCTAAGAAATGTCCCAGCATATATAAATCAGCTATTCTGGCTGTTCGCTGGAGATAGGATTTGTCTATTTGCCTGCATTTGTTTTATCTTCCAAAAGAGATGATTAGAGATTCTTGTTGATCGAACGTTTAGCTGATCAGCTTTCTCCTCACTATGTAATACAGGGAGCAGTTCAAGAAAATTGCCTCATGAAGTTTAAATACTGGGCAAAATATGATGTTATGTCTGCTGGATTCATTTGAGTGCGATAAGCACACTGTAGGAAGTCCCATATCACTGAGATCTACTCAGGCTGTGCTGAAGTCAAAATAAGTCTTCATTTCTAGTTACTTAGAGCAACTGGGCATTTGCAGGCCCTGGAAGGTAATGGCAGCGTGACTGGGTGGGTAGGAAATAGGTCTGAGGAGAGCCATCACACTTTGTTCTCAGTTCTCATGGATTTCTTCTATGTCTTTGAACAATCTTCTGTAATCCTTGAAAATTGCCTCCTCCATGATGTGCCTGGCAATAAACCACTGATCCTCCCTCAGGTTCCTACAGTTTCTAGCAGGAGATACCTTGGAGCTTCTGCAATGTAAGGGCCCTTTCCTGCAAAAAGGGAGGTCAAAGGAAGGACATTTCTGGGTAAGGTAGTAGGAGTTTGGCAGTGATGGGAACGAGGGGGAACATGACCTGGTAAAGTTCAGCGACAAACCACATCCTTACCTCTGAAGCAGTACTGGAAATTCTCCCTCCTTTTAAGTTGCAGCCCAAAGCCACAGTGGTTTTACTTGTGTGTGGCCAGTGGGGGAGGTTCGGACAAGGCAAGGCTTCAGTGCACAAACCATAAAAGCTCAGTAACCACCCAAACAAAAAGTAGAAAAGAGCAAATGAAAGAAAATCCACCAGAGTGTATATTTCATGTTTAAGCCCATTTCATAGTTTGAAGGAAGGCAGGAAGATGAGTAATGGTGAGTAAATGCTTGAGACTGGCACCACAAAGACTTTCTGTTTGTTTAAAAAATTAATTCCAAGGTCATCCTCCCTCCATTGCTTTTCCACAGTGGTATGTCCAGGTTGCAAGCCGTGCCAGCTCTGAGCACGCAGGAGCTCTGCGGATTGCCTGACCTTGCCCGAGGAGAAGAGGGACCTCCACAATGCAAGAAGTGTGGAGAGCAGTTGCCTGAGGAAGCTCCTGTCCTCCCTGAGCAGCTCCATGCATGTTGCCGGGAAGCTGTACCTATGAGACCTCCACGAGTGGGTGACCTTTCTGCTGAACAGACTTGCACATTGTGGGTTGAGAGTTTGTGCCTTTCTGATGCTTGTGCCTGTGAAGACTGTGCATGTTATACACTCCAATCCTGACTGAATTTCAGGCTTGAAGCTCTCCTAAAGAGACATCACTGAAGAGTGCCAGCCAGCAGTGGGGTTTGTGGTACAGATGATCGTCCAGTTGGGAGCAGGTCTGAAAGTCCTGATTTCGTTTTGAGTTGGACAATCTTATAGAGTGTTTCAATGCAGGTTTGTGTTCAAATATTCTTAGAGCCTTAAAAGGCAATTTCATAACCAACTTGGAATAAAAGTGCTGAGACAGCCCAAAGATGGTCACCAGTGCGACTCTAGATGCCACAATGCTTATGGTCCTATAGACTGGCACATGTAGGCAGCCTTTTGTCTCCTACACAGGCTGCTGGCACAAAGCTGGTGTGCATGAAGCAATGCATTGCAAGCAGACATGAATGACAGTGTTACTGATAAGTCTGACAATCTGGAACACACATAATTTTGGATTATTTCGCCAGGAGAGATGCCAGTGAACATCTTGTTTTTCAGTTGCCTGCGCCTTCCTAAAGACCAGACTCTAATGGGCCTGAGAGGTCTTTGGGGGGTTCCATGATTCTGGGCTTTTTGACCCTTGGACATATGTCTTCATTACATTATTGCTGTCTTAAGCATTCTTCTTCAAGAAGGGACCAACTGAAAGACATGGGTGCCAGGTCTTATTTCAGCCCGGATTCACACTGCTGTGGTGCAGGTGGAGTGAGGTTGTCTGACGGTTGTAAGGGAAGGCACAGTCATTTCAGGTGCATTCCATAAAACCACTCTCAGTGGTAAGCCTTCCTGTGCAAGCTAGACTTACACATAGCTTTATGACTACAAGATCACCTATCTACAGCTTGTCCAGCCCTAAGGAGGTTGAAGATCCCATCTCAGTTAACTCAAAATAGCGTCTGATAAAGAGAGGAACTCACTTTACTTATCCTGTTATTTCCTCAGGGGTGCAATGGCATCTGTCACTCCTGAAAACTTGCCATTCCTTGTTGCTTAGTTCCTTAAAATAACTATTACCTCATAAGGTTACCTGCCACATTCCTTCTTTATCTGGTTTAGGGTCTCCTTTCCTCTTCACCTCTCTCTCTCTGAACTGGAGCTGCCTGTCTGTCTTTCTCACAGATAACCACCTCCTTATCTCTGTTGGTGTACCTTGTTTTCCTAGACGAGCTGGGGCCTACAGCCCTATAGATAAGTCCCTCTCTTGTTTACCACTTCCCACATACTCCTTTCCTGCAAGTGGTCTGAACATCCTAACTGGCTCTTCCGTGTTTACCTGGCTTCTGGTAGCGTGGCACAGACTTTTACCCTTAACAATACACATACTACTGAGAATTAAATCCTTTCAAGGATCATATTCCATCTACAGCCACAGCATGCCATTTTGCACACAATTACAAGTTGTTTTCTTTGTCAATTAGCAATGCAACACCACGATCTATGTGTAAATCAGTAACAGATTTATTAGCCACCCACCTTGCCTTAGACTGTAATGACTCTGATCTCATTGTTGGAAGCCCAAAAGAATAAATCACAGATGCCTTGCAGGTTGTGACTTTAGTTTTTCACTGCATTTAGGGGGTGAAACAGATTTATGAATACTTCAGCAGTACAGATTAAAAGCTGGAATTCATTGGCAGTAAGGGCTGGTCTGTTGTTTAGGGCTGTAATGATCATTGGTATTGATTAAGGATCTGGACAGTATTTGTATTCTTTCCCATATGTTCTAGCAAAAATGTATAGAATATCTCTATAAATATATTAAGATGTCTTTCCCATGGTATTAATAATACGTTAGCCTCTGAGAATGAACATCTACTGCACTTTAGTAGGTAAGTGGCTGCAGATTTTAAGTTTCTCAATTTGAGAGCAGGAATGATCGACTCCTGGTAGAAACAACATATGGTTTATTAGAGTAAAGCATACCACTGTTTGTTGTTATTGGGAGGAACCTTCCAACCCCTTTAAATTACATGTTAGAGGAGCTGCTTTGAATTGTTTGACCTATTTAAAGAGAAACTGATGTCTGACTTATTATTATCTGGCATCTGCACATACAGTGACAATCAAAAAGTCCACCAGTAAGAAAATCTTGTTCCTACCTTTGAACTGCTTAAGTATACCCATTTTTTTCCTCTAATATGGTCAAAACATTCTACAGTCCCCACAATCTCAGTCTAAGTAAATACCCCTTCAGAAATAATAGTTTCCACATCAAAATTTTGAATTGTGGCCCAGTCAAAGAAGCCAGTGAAGTCGATGAAAAGGTGACTTTGATGGCCTTCATTAACAGACCTTCATCTGAGGGGCAGACTGCCTGGTGGGGTGGGAACATCGGTGCCTCCAAGTGCAGCAACAGATATTGCGGTGTGTCCTGCAAGAAGCAGATAGTGGGGCAGTCCTTGCTCTCCTCTACACCTATCTGAGCGATACAAGCTCAGCTTTGCTTCAGCAAACCTGTGACACCAAATAGAAACAGCAGAGCCTGTGCCCCTGTGGCAAACTGACATCTCCTGGAGTACAGAGGCATTTCCATATCTCATAAGAAGGACATATACACCCCTGCACTCCTGTCACACTGTCCCACCATGGCTTTTCTGGGATCTCTGCATTTCCCTGGCTCTTGTGCTTCCAACTCTCCCTGGGTCTTGCTTGGCTTCTCAGTCCCAACCTTAGAGTATAGACATTTATAGTGACGGGTAGACTGGTACAGAAATTGGGAATGTTTTCAAAGACTTTTGACTAGGAAAGATCCCTCAGGAAGAAGTAGTTTGCTTTGAAGTGAATTATTCAGCACCATGATTCTTTTTCTGCATTGTCTCTGGACAAGAAAAGGATAGGCACTATGGTGCAGTTTGCTGAATATGTCTGAAAGGTCTTCTCACACTCAGAGAGAAAAAGTTCACCATCACAGTCTTAAGTGATTAAATGGTATTTCATCCTAAATGGATATGTGAGATTTTAACAACCCAGGAGATGCAAAACCTCATCCCAGTAAAAGGGAAAGGAAGTAAAGTGAGAAGATTCATGACTTTTAATAGTACTTGTGTGGGCAATCATTCAGCTTTCATTGCTACAGCCGATGCAGTCTTGTGAAGACATATTTGTAGGCTGCTACATCAGTGTGATCTTTTCATGCTGTTATCACCTTCAATGTATTTGTGACATTTGCATAGTGGCTATACCTCATACATATTCTCTGTTTAATATTCTGTCCTGTTGCCACAGTGTCACACCAGGGTGTGGAAGGGTGATGATGAGATTAGCGGTCACATGCTGGTCATTGTATCGAGGTGGTGAGAACAGTCTGACAGTATTTTTTATAACATTGAAAGCCTGGCTGATGCTACCACTGGCTGGTGGAAATAACAGCTCTGGACTTGGACCCCAGTTCCTCAGTTTCTTACCATAGATGCAGAGAAGAATAGGGCTGGAAAAACTCACCCAGTGCATCCCTCTGCCTCAAGGCAGGGAGAATTGCAGCTCAGTCATTCCTAATAGCTGTTTGTCTCATCTATCCTTAAAGATGTCCAAAGCTGGAGACTACGCAATCTTGCCAGACAATCTGTTGTGTGCTTCACTGTCCTTGCTACTGAAAGCAGAATATTATCTACCAGGCATTTCACAGGGGACAGTTTCATCCAGTCTTTATCTTTCATTTAGGACATGGGCCAGGGTTGAGAAGTTCACCCCAAAACATTCATTCCCAAATATTCTGGGTGCTCTGAATGCTGTTCTGCTATACCTTGGTGAAGCCGAATATATGCTGTTCATTCTGTGAACTCTTGCATACATCATGGAAAGAATAACAGCACACTCTGTTAGCAAAGCCTCTGGTCCCTTCCAAACATGGCACAGAGGAGCCTTGAATAACTAGAAAAACTAGCAGGCTGGGATTACTTCCACACTACCCTTTGCTAAGCATGCTGCACCAGGTTCCTCTGCACTCTCCTGTCTGGCACCAGATGCCTTTTTCTTAGGATGGCAGTTTTACCTTGCCATGAGGCTGCAGTTGCTCAGCTGGTTACTTCTTGCTCTGCATGAACCTTTCCTGCCAAGAGTTTGTCTTTGACCCAACTTGGTCCTGCAGTTCTCACATATGAGGCACTGGGCTACATGACAGAAGTCTGCTGACTGTGTTTTAAGGTTTTGGATGGAGAAAGGCTATGGTGCTGCATGGTGCCTCTACTTGTCCCTTGAGCTAGGGTTCAGGCCCCCTCACGAATCTAGGGGTAAGCCATGCTGGGACATGTGAGAACAACAGGAGGGAATTGAAAGGGTGGGATGATAAGAGCGGGTCCCATGCTCAGTATGCAAAACTTTGTAAGCCATGCACAAATATTAAACCATATTCAGGGCTGTGGACAGTTTAGTGTTTAGCTGGCCTTTTTATCCTCAGCACAGTGAGGAACATCAGTTCTTGCTGTAAGACGTTGTTCCATATTTGTAAGTCAATGACTGTTTGAACCTTTAGTTGTCAGAAGACAGGGAAATAGCCTTGGAAGTTTGACAAGATATAAATACCTTCCTCTTTGTCCAGAATTACTAGGATTATATACAGGGTTGTGCAAGAAGGATTATCACATGAATGGGTCTTAATTTTGTGGGCTGTATGTGCAATTCTGTCACTTCTCTTCCTGGAATAGTACTGAAATTTGTATAAAAGTGTCAGCAGTTTAGAGGTCATAATAAGTAACTGAAAGGTAGGAATTGATTAAAGTCTGTTTCAAAATGCCATGGGTGCCATATGACTCCAAAAATCCTCTTCTGTTTTCATTTCCAAACTGAGGGGAGGAGGTATTATGTAAATCAACCACAAGTTGCTTAACCTTTCCATGAGCGCACCATAACTGGGGAGAACGAAATAAGCCCATTATCAGCAACAGAGCAGCCAAGCCTTTTGGGGAGCTCCAGTTGATTCTGCTTACCCCCTCCAGTGCCATTGTGGAAATTGCTGTTTGTGAACTGTTCCTCTCTCAGTGCGGCTCATCTCATCCCAGGGCTTAGAGCTGCACAAAACATCCCATGTGCTTCAAAGACATCAATGTGGAAAGCACCATATTCCCTGCATTCTGTCACTGCATCCGCACGGCTGTGCATTAGTAATTACTGATGACAGCCAATAAAATCAAATAAGCACATGTGCAAATGCTAACGGAGGAAAATAAAACTAAATAATGCCTTAGCAAGCCCTGATTACCTTGATCTCGGCTTGCTGTCACACTAGCCTGTCCTCATTGGGGAAAAAACATGAAGTTCTGCAGTCTCTTCAGCAGGAAAAGTATGCATGAAGGGTTTTTCATAGGTAATTATTTACAAATTCCCTGCAACCATGCTGCCTCTGTTGTTTTTATTAACCTAATAAAATATATTATCTGGAGAAAAGCTTGGTGTATATAGCAGTTAAATTTATATGTGTTATTCTAGTATGACAAATATTTTGTTATAGTTTGCTAGCAATTATTCAGAATAACACAAACAGCTTGGGATGATTGTAGCCTTGTGAATTGACATTTGAAATATTTATAAGTACAGCCATCCTGCCATATGGACCCTCTTTGGAGTTATCAGTCACCGCATCCTACTGCTTCTGCAACTTGGGTTCACATTCTAATGCTTTCTGATTCTGTAACTCGAAGGAGCGCAGCTATGGGCAGCACGATATGCACCACTCCTTTAGCCATAGCTGTCAGATTCGACAAAGGAGATGAAGGCTCGTGGTGCACATTACTTGCTGAGGCGTTCTGCAAACACCTGCTTAATGCTTGCATGTGCTGTTTAATGTAATGTGGTTTATACAGCATAATGGATCTCTCTGAAAGTGAGTTTTAAATGCAAAAACACCCATCACTGATCTTTCACTTTGAATGGTGTTATTATACATTGAGGAAACAGAGGGCATCTTTCCTTGACCTGCTGGTTTACAGGGTCTCTCCTTATGATGTAAAATGCATACAATGGCCTGGCTAGCAAAAGCAGGATGTGTCATGTCATTGTTTTCCCCTAAAATGAGCCTTTCCTCTCTCACATCCAACAGCTTATGAACAAATAGCTGGTATTTATCCATTCAACGGGGACTCGCATCTGTGCTAAACTTCTATTGCCTTCAGTGAAATTACATTCAAGGAAATGATGATAGGGTATGTCCCGACCAGAGCCAGGCACTAAAACATATATGCTCTATTCTTTCTTTGCCTAATTAGTAGTATGTATGAAATCTTTTAAGTCAAAGAAGAAGGTGGAAATTCCTCCTGGTGAATTCAGTAAGGTCAGGGTTTCAGACCTGGGAATTCAATCAAGTGCAAGGATCATAGGAAACTGGGGGTGGGGTGGGGGGTGGGAAGTAGGAAAAGTAGAAAAAAAGAAAAGAAAAAAGAAGGAAGAGAAAAGACAAAAAAATCCCAAACCTAAAAATTATATTTTCTATAGACATAAAGACCCTTCCCATTTTAAATCCTTGTTAGCTTAGAAGAGAGTGATATTTGGTGACTGGTTCATTTTGTGTGTGCATAAGAGAACACACCCCAGAGGATTCCCAGGCTCAGTGTATCTACAAAAGGGGTGAAGTAGGGTAGGAAAGGGAAAATAATTTTTTGCTAGCTCTGGGGAATTGCTTCAGGCAAACCATGTGAGCAGCTCAGACATTTAAGCTCCCAAAAGTGTATTTTCTCCTCTGAGTGCAAAGGACTTTACCAAACAACTGGCAACTCCATCTTTTCCTTGTCCGCACAGTGCTCACAACAGCCTAGAAGACTTTATGTAAGCAATATGGGTTGGTGTTAGATAGACAACTCCCTAAATGAGACAGTGAAAGTAGATGACAGGGTGGAGTTTACTTGACAGGGAGCCTGAGTAACTCCACTGAAGTGGGGACTAGTTGTTTTTTCTATGCCATGACATTCTGGAGTGCATAGGGAAGGTGCAACATCTGCATTTTCAGGTTTATTTGATGATAAAGCTAATACTCCTATCATGGTTTAACCCCAGCCAGCAACCAAGCACCACACAGCCACTCACTCACCATCCCCCCCCCCCCCCCGGTGGGATGGGGGAGAGAATCAGAAGAGTAAAAATCAGAAAACTTGTGGGTTGAGACAAAGACAGTTTAATAGGTAAAACAAAAGCTGTGCACACAAGCAAAACAAAAGAAGGAATTCATTCACCACTTCCCACTGGCAGGCAGGTGTTCAGCCATCTCCAGGAAAGCAGGGCTCCATCACGTGTAACAGTGACTTGGGAAGACAAATGCCATCACTCTGAATGGCTCACCCTTCCTTCTTCTTCTCCCAATTTATATGCTGAGCATGACATCATATGGTCTGGAATATCCCTTGGGCCAGTTGGGGTCAGCTGTCCCAGCTGTGTCTCCTCCCAACTCCTCGTGCACCCCCAGCCTACTCGCTGGTGGGGTGGGGTGAGAAGCAGAAAAGGATTTGACTCTGTGTAAGCACTGCTCAGCAATAATGAAAACATCCCTGAATTATCAACAGTTTTCAGCACAAATCCAAAACATAGCCCCATACTAGCTGCTATGAAGAAAATTAACTCTATCTATCTCAGCTAAAACCAGCACAACTCCTCAAAGTGAGAGACTTAATGAAAGCCTGATCAAAATGCCTTCAGAGGGAACAGACCTACCAGGAACCAGACCTTCTTTCCTTCTCTTTGCTTCTGCTTTGCTGGTCACATTACACAGTGTTCAAAACAATCTCAGTGAAAAGCCTCCAAAAAATTGCCCAAGAAGGGTCTTGCTGGACCTCAAAGGACAGGAATATTTGCTTTTCAGAATATATCTTGAGAGGAACAATTCAGAAAAGCTTCTATTGTTAGCTGTGGTTTTGGCCTTTGCCCATTTTGTTTTAGATGCTTTTACAATTTCTCCATCTCTAATTACATACACACCACACTGAGGGCAGTGAAAGAAAGCAGAGAGCATCTTCTCTTCAGGAAAACTCCCCAGTCTCTCTGGCCAAGCTACAAATCGGAAAGGCCTTGAGCATGCCTCTTGAAATAGAGGACACAAATGAGAAATATGGGCTTTGTTCAGAATAAAAAGCAGATGAGGCTCAAAGGCACTAAGGCACAAAAGGATTATGACACAGCAGAGTCTTTCACTTATCATGGACTGCTTAGCTGGGATCCAAACAACACCTTAGGTGCCTCCTACTCTTAATCTTAAAGGAAATCCCAGAGACTCCCTCCAATTCATTCATAAAAGGATGTTGACAGAGAGTCATGTTTGGAAATGCATGGCTTTTTGTCCAAGATAATGAATCCCTTTGTACAGGCTGACTGTCACAAGAGAAAGGACAAATTGGGCCATGCGCATTTTCTATCTAGGCAAAAGGATCCACTACCTGGATAGGATGCTGGAGGGCTAAGGGTAGATGGGAGGATTTGGCGTGGAGAACCGACAAAATGGTGTTGGATCTGGCTAAGCTTCTTCTGTGAGTGGCTCTGGCATGCAGCTGTAAGCCAGAGAGGCTTGTCTGAGCTGAGAACCCCTTTTAAAATTCCCCCTTGCTTTCCCAAATGAGTTTGTCAGGCAGCAGGCAGCACTGCATGGCTGCCTGCCGGACAGACCTCAGCCAGGCTCCTGTTTTCCAGGGCTCTGCAAATGCCAGGGGAGCTCCTAGCTGGCTCAGGCCTTAAAACTGTTCATCCTCCTTGAGTCTTGGGCAATAAAGACTTCTGCTTCTCATTACACTGGCCAGCCAGCCTGTTCTGGTTGCACAATAGACTGCACAAAGCATCTTAGAAAAGGAGTGTCCCACGAGGTAATTTTCATGGAGCTGAATCCATCAACATCTAGATAGATTTTCAGCTGGTGTAAACCAGCATTTGCCCTGCTGACACCAAAGCAATTACTTCTATTTTCTCTTGCTGTGGGTCGAACCCTTAATCAGTTATATTTTCATATCTTACCACGTGCATAGGAGTTTACAAAGGTTGTGTTTATTAATTGCTCCCCGGACCATTTAGACAGAAATGTCTTGATCTTCACCTTGCTTCTCTGCTGCAAGGCAGGAGCAATCCCAAAGAAGCAGGTGGAATTCCAGTGGTGTAAAATTGGTGGAAGCCAAACCAGAATCAGGAATCAAGAAGTCTCATTGATCATTGCTCACAGTGATCTTTCAGCTACCCTTATCAAATATTAACAATAATGACTTATTTATATAGCACTGACTGTGAGCTAGGTGCAAGCGGATGGGCATAAGTCCCAGAGAACTAACAAACTAAATAATAAATACGTATCAATCTAGAATAATAAATAATAAATCTCGTATTCCAGAGTCGCTTCATTTTTTTTCTTCAGAGGTGTTTGCCCTCACTTTTTCTGATCAGCAGGAGGGCTTGGTTAAAAAGATCAGATTAGAAATGAATCTCTTTGATCTTTACAAAGGCAATAGGGCTTCCACACCTTTCCAAGTGCAATCCAGATGCAGGTAAAAAACTCTGCAGCTTGTGGAAGTGCTAATTAAAGCCAATGATAACATGATTCACCTCCAACCCTGCTCTGAAGTGCCCGGTGGTTTTTTGCCAGAAGGAGATGTTGCATCTCCAGGGCACTAAATTTGAGGAGCAATCTTGTTTCAGGGATCTGCAAACATAGCAACCATTTGGGCTAGAAGAGGAGCGAGCAAAGTTATTTAAATCAATCCTTGTCATAGGATCCCACTGTTTATTGATATCCTGAAGGTGAAAGGTTAATGCTTTACTCAGGAAAGCACTCATCCTCCCAAATACTATTATTGTTTATCTTGCTGAAATCTATTTTTATATTTCCCAAGACATTTTTATTTAATTTCTGCTCCAGGTTGTCTTTACTGTGTTTTCATAGTATCACTGTACAGACTTAATCCTTTTCCAATCTGATATTGCAAGTTGTGATGGAAAATGCCAAGTGTCTGGTATTCTTTTAAACAGAAAGATTAGCAGAAAGAAAAATTATTAACTTCAGGCTACTTATTTTAGCGGAACATGAGTTATCAGGGACTCCAATCAAGCACTGAAGTTGAAAGTAACAGATCAACTAGAATAAACACTTGTCCCCAGGAATAATATATCTTGTCACTTTAGTGGCTTGGAACATGTTCTCATTTATCCAGCCATTTTCTTGCCACAGCAATTATAAAATGGGCAGTTTGAAACGAGATCTGTTTCCATTGATTTTATTCTCAACATGTTTTTTTTAAGTCTTTGTACCTTCTGGTTAATAAAAGAGCAAGGAAGTGAAAGGTACATAAATCTGCAACATACACAACTAGCATTTCATGTGGACAGTTTTGCCTGTGGAATTCAATATGAAGGAGCTTCAGGTGAAATACTGAATAACTGGACTGTAAATAACTACTAACATGCATGATAATACCAGTAAGTGGAACAGAACTGCTATCTGTGATGCAGACACAGCAATAGTTGTCTTGTTCTCCTCCTGTTTTCAGCATTTAGGATTTTCTTCTCCTCATGTTCGTTGGTAGCTACCGGAAATAGTTAATACATTCCTGGTCTGATGTAGGTTGGCAAATACTCTCTACTTACATTCATTAGCCTGGAATTACAAGAATATAGTAATCAGAAACATGAATTGAGTTTCCCTCACAAAAGAAATCTGACAGAACTCAAAGAAAATACTTCATTTGTTGGAATTGACATAAATCATATGTTAAGACTATAGAAAATACCAAGGTCCAACCATAGCTACTGAGAAGTTATAGAGAGGCATTTTTTTATGACCATTTTTATAACGTTGTCAAAGGTGAAAAAAAATTCTTATTGTTCTTGAATTTTTCAATGCCTACTGATTTCCCATGTATTAAAGCGGAAACTGCAAATGTTATTCAAATTAAACAAGAAAGCTCTTCCTAATTAGAATCCTTCATTTAACACAACAAATTTCCCTGCATCCTGAAGGGTGTTTCTTCCCCACTGTTTAGACTGGACCCAGGATCTGCCACTTGACCTTGTCTGTCAGCTTTTTAATCACATCAGGACAGTCAAGAGCGGTTTTACTGCAAACAGGTACATTTCCACACCCAAGCCCAGACACCTGCCAGACCTCCTGGAAAAGCTTGAATACTCTTCAATGCATTTTGCCTGGACAGAGTTGTCTGGGAAAAGCCTTCTCAGAGGTGACTCTGATGGCTCTTTCCCTGTGGGAATCACGAGCTCAGAGGTGCTCGGAGGCTTTTCATGACTGGAGGGTAATTAAGCAGTCTGCTGTGTATCATTCCGGGCAGCAGTGTCCGGCTCAGAATTTGAAGCTGCTATTTAGACCCTCCCCTTAGAAAATAAAGCTTTTGGATTTTTATGGGATACTCGGAATTGGACGAATTCAAGTCAACTTAAATAAACCAAAACAATTTGTGATAGCTGTTCAGCCTCCTGACTTATTCTCCAAAACATGAGGTACAGCCGGAAACTCACAGCTCAGACCTCTTTTCATTTAGTGCTCTCGTCTTCCTTGATCTGCCCACTCACACTCTTTCCTCCTCTCCTTGCTTGGAGATTGCCATCCTCTGCACGCAGGGATGCCAGTACTCACCTTGCTGCATGTAGTAAATCCTTACAAAGCAGCTTGCAATATATCAGTCTTCCAATAGTCACAGCAGGCAAAGGGTTCTTCAGTTTGGGTGCAAAATTGTGGAAAGGAATGAAAATAAATCAAATTTTATTTGCCAAGGGGCAAAATTTTGCCTGCAAGTCACTGGCCCTGAACTGATTTATGGAGGGCAGGCGCAAAGTGATGTAGTCCTTGAACCAAATCCTGTTGGCCCCTAGAGTCTCAAAGGTGAAGGCCAGTAAATGGCCCTCTTCTAAGTTCTTCATTTGATGACTTTGCTGACAGGCATAAGCATCCCATGGAAGCCGTGCAGGCAATGGTTCCCTGGACAGCTGCTGGCAAGTGCAGTCTTTTATGAGTTGTTCATTAAATTCATTTCCACTGCTGAGAGACAGCCATTACTTCTCCTTTCCCGCAATGTGAGCAATTAAACTTTGTCATTCCTATCCCCATCATTTCCCGATGGTTCTCAGCCACTTCCCACCGAGGGCGATCCTTCTTTCTGGTCTGTGAAGCAGATCTCCGCTGCTGTGAACGCAAACCTCAGACATGACCCCCATCCAAGGCAGATCTGGGAAAAACGGCTGTTAAAATGAGAGATGCTTTCTGTACTGGCAAGCTGCACTTTCCCCTGCTGCTCCTTCTTGCTCCCGGGGGTTGTCCCATGTATTTCTCAGTTCAGCCAAGGCTCTTCCATCTCTTCATGCTCACATCTGGATGTGTGCACACATGGCCCCAGGTGCCTTCCCAGAGAGCTGAGTGTCAATGAACCCAGCTTTAGCATATGGTGCTGGACACCTTCCTGGCAGAAAGGCCCTGCCAAAACCTGAATCCACAGAGATCATATAAAGGACTGTAGACATTATACCTTGTTTGAGGCTTGATTCTAGAGGGCTTGTTCCTTTTGATTCTCATTCAGTGATGTCTTATAGGCAGCAAGGAGCTGCCTGCATCATTGATCATTATTAGACATAAGCTTTGCTGTCTGTCCTGAGTGAGGCTTTAATCTGTAACAACACAACCCAGCAGGAAAACTCACAGCATAGCCAAGGAGGCAGAGGCCCTGAGGAACAGGTTTTGCCTGTGTTTCAGGAAGAGAGAGTCACCCAAACTACCCAAAACAAGCAATCCTTCTGTCTACTGAAGTTTTTACTATGACTGTTGGTCCCAGAGGACTGGCTGTATGTGGGTCAGCAGTTATTTGCAGCAGCACTTTGGAAATGAGGAATGAGGGTGGTTGTACATTTGGGGTAGGATGGGTGGAATGTGATCAGCATCCTGTGTCCAAAGGGAATAAGCGAGAATATCAGCCCCCCTCCTTTATTTAACCCCTTCCCTATAACAAATCCCAATTGCTTTCCAGTTCCGCCCTCCGTCCACCCCGCTGATCTTTCCCACCTTCCCCTAAACCTCTCAGTTGCATCACAACCTACCTCTCAACATGACTTTTGCAAGAAAGCATAACATTTTCATTTCCAAATGGTTGCTCCAAATGTTGGTTTCCAAATGTTGGATTATTTCAGGAAAGCAAATGTGTATACACATTTTCTCATTAGAGAGAGAAAAAGGTAATGATCAACTCCTAAATGCTGTGCACAGTTGCTATTCTAATTCAAGCACAGCATGTAATACAAGCAGCTGTGGTAGGCTATGACATTATAAATGACACCCCATTGGTGATGGAGACAAATCAGATTATGTGTGAGTAGGTTATTGATTGTGCTTAGATTTCTTAATCTCTTAAATCAATGAAAGAATAGTAGATAACAGAGACGTATGCTTGGAGGGCAAAGCATCTTTTAATACTTAGTTTTTAATAAGCATTTTTTAATACTCAGTAATATCTTAACTGGAAAGACACTCAGCCAGCTTGAAGTATAGGTTACTATATATATTACCAAGATGCCTCAATCTAGATTTCTCTCTCAGTGTTTATACTAGACATCAATCCTGATGTACCTCTTGTTGAGTTAATGAAAACATGTTATGCAGTTTTATTAAAGCAAATAAAGTCTTCAATTGACTGCCTCTGAAACAGTACAACAAATTCTGAGGAGATTAGCATAAGGATTAAACATACAGATTTTGTTGCAGGAGTTGTTTTCATGAATACAGTCTTAACTGATTGTAGCAAAACAAATACGCACTTTGGTAATGCATGCTGAGTCTCCAATTCAGCATTATTTTAATTAAGTCTTTTGAATGATGAATTTCAATACAGCAGATGTTCTTGAGTATTCAGGTATATAAATATAACCAGTGTCAGTATCTGATAAGCCTACAGTTTGAGAGTTTAAGCACACACAAAACTGGGCCAATTGTTGAGAGTTGAAAATGGAAGGAATTTGCTAAACCGCTGCTTGCACCTGTTTTGAATTATGATGTTGTTCCCTCCACACTAACCTTGGGGGAAAGAAGAAGAGAGTCTTGTGTGCAATGCCAGAACATGGGGAAGGAGAAGTGTTCGCTCCCCATTTGCAATTTCTCATTAACCAGTTGCAGCAGCTGATGCTTGGGAAGAGGGAATTTCAGCACATTTTACATACTATTTTATTCAACAGATCTCCCTGCATGGCCACAAGCATTTCATTACAGAACTGAAGGTGAATAAAAAGGTGCCAAACCCTGTGATCAAATGATTTCAAGGCTGAAGTTGTCTCCTTGCAAATAAAGGAGTATGCTAGGCAGTCGTTTGCCTTTCAAATAACATCTGATTTGACAGGAATTGTCTAATGAATTTAAAAATGTTTGATGTCAGCTTGACTTTTAAATGAGATCATAAACATCATTGGTCATCAAAGTTTTTGGCTGTGTTCTCATTAAATTTTCATATAGGGTTTTAATCAGTGGATACACCCCTGTGCATGGCGTTCTTGTGCCTCAGCTCCATGTCGTTCAGAGTCATCACCCTTTTGCTGCAGGAAGTATGTTGATAAATGGACTTGGCTTTCTTCAGTAACTTGGCATTTTTATTGTTCTCTACCTTTAACATACGAGCAGAAAAGCCCTGCTGTTCTAAGCATATCCAGACTTCCATGGAAAAGCAGCAGAGCCTCTCAGCTGTATGTGAGAGACTGAGGAAATACAAGGGTGAAAAGGAAACTCGAAAGGCACAAAGGTCTGCTACTGAATAACATCTGCTTTCAGAAAGCAATTCTCTATCCAGAGAACTTTTAGGCACTAAGATTTACAAGTAAAGATGATTTCAAGTCACCAGCCAATGCAACCACTTGTGGGGCAAAAATAATGCCTCATATTTATCAGAGTCAAATAACACTGTGAAAGAATATGAGAGGGAAAATCAGGAAGGATATCTGAGTCATTTTAGGAAGGCAGGATGTCAAACCAGAGTTGTTACCAGAGTTTAGGCTGAATGTATGTATTTGTTCACAGGTGTTGATCTGTCATCTAAAGTGTGACACCAGGAACAACCAACCTGAGGGTGCAGGTCATGAGAAAGAAAGTCACTTCAGCTGTCACCAGCACTGCCACACTCAGCACCTTGCATTGCCCACCCCAGTTTCTGTAAGTCCAGCATTGCCTGTGAGATGTCACGGTGACCTCATGTGAATTCTGGATACTGACCCTATTAGCTGCCCTTCTCCCCCTTTCTCTGTCCCCTTCAATTTCAGAGCCCCAGATTTATTTGGGGGGGAAACCTGAAGGTGTGTTTCATAGTCAGGAGCAGCTTTTCACACAGGTACTTTTCTGTGTTCCAGAAGCCACTTTGGCAAGGGCCAAGACAAATGAATTAGTGCAGCTTGGTGAGACACAGCTTCCCAGCCTGGGCTCTGCCCGGGGCTCACCTCTGTCTCACCCAAAGGTATAGAGACCATGGTTGTCTTTTCCAGTGCATCAAAGTTAGGAAATCAGACTCTACCCACAGCTCTGAATCCCCTTAAAGCCCCCTCAGATTCACAGATTAATAGACATCTTCAATATTTCACTAGGAACACATCAACGTCTTTTTTTATATTATGTCCTGCTTCAGGATGGATTTCAGGGCCAGTTCTTTATGTGTCTGAATATCTTATCTCCCTTTCCAATATTCGCTTCCACAGCTTTCTCCCTCCTTTTGTCCCCTTCATTCTCATCCCTGAGCTTTGCTAGCTCTGGAAGCTAAAGACAGCCATCCATCACAGATTATTTGACATGAAGGCGATTCACAGTCTCTCAGCTCCTGGCATGTGGACAAGTGTGTTGGAGTATGACCTAACATTTAAATAATGATTCACCATTGAATATTATGAGAAATTGGCTGACAATTTCAAGGTAATGCCCTTCCAAAGATATACAGTATTAATTCTTTACTACCATATAACTGTATGTTCACTTGGAGAATCTTAAATAAAGTTTACACTTTGCAATTAATTTAGTGAAACTCTGAGTTAAATGACTTGCTATAAAAATATTAAACATATTACAACTGTCTGGACATGGTCTTCTAAATGAAAGGGAGGTTTAATTATTTTCAAAGAGAAATATAAACAGTGTCAAGATTTAACCACTGCTCAATTTAATATAACTTCTGCCTAATTTTACAAATCATTATTTATACAGTTAACATGCATAAAAAATTAATAAATGACCTCCATAATATCGCTTTTGGTCTAGTTAGCAGTGTAGGCAATTATTACAGTAACGTTGAAAAAATCCACCGGGGAAATCTGTACTTGCTTCCCAAACACAAGAACCATGGAAAGGGGAAGAGAAAGGGAGGAAAAAATGTACAAAAAGGAGCTTCACCGAGCAAACCTTAGCCGTGAAGTCAGTCTTGCATGTCTCCTCCAAACAGAGGGGAGAGAACTTGAAGTCAAGGCTTTGAGATAGTGTTGGACTTGCAAGCAGAGAGTGCAAGGTGAAGCTTTTTGCCCCCTTTCAGCTCCAGGACAAAATGAGAGCAGGAACCCACTCCCAGCCACCTTGCTGCACTTACAGGGGTGAAGCCTCCTGGGGCACTGGGAGCTCTGGCCAAAACCCAGTCCAAGCATTAGTGCCACAAAGTGTCTTACATAGAGGGGAGCACCAGAGACCGTCAAATACTCTTTCTGTCTAGAAAGTTTCCATCAGGAGCCATCTGGCATCCCCAGAGAAGTGCAGGCAGGGTGCAGGAAGGACTGGACTGCAGATATAGAAACTATTGCTCTCTGTTACCATATTCTAGTGGTTTCAGTTTGTGGGCTGTGGGCTATTTCTAAGCATCCAAGGAAGATAAATAAGAAAAGCAAGCTTACTGGTAGCAGGCTTACGTGTATTCTGAATACTGTCTCCCCTTAGTGCAGGGGTCCATAGATTGAGCACACAAAGATTAAAAATCTCTATTGGAGAAACAGGCGTTACAAGGAGGCTTCCGAAGTGCAGACTGCCTGTTTCCAGAGGCAGTGTGGGACAGGACTGTCATGGCTTTAACAGGCCACTGATAGGGCCAGGTACATCAAAACAGTACGGAGGAGATCTCAGCCCTCCTGAAGTTAGTGGGAGTTTCAGCAAGCTTTGCTTTTGTCCCTCAAGCTTTGCTCTGAAATGCATGCTAGATTTTCAAATAGTGAAGTGTCAAGTATTTATACCACTTAAAACCTTGGCGTCCACTGGCAGAATACTATCTTCCCTTCTTTCCTTCTTGCTGACTTCTATACTTACACACCCTGCTGATTTACATCTGGAAGTGTTAGCTGCAATATTTGGAGGTATCCACTGTACAGTAATTACTTAATTCCTTTCCAGAAAGAAAGGAAGGAGGCAGGCAGCACTGAATGCAGATAACATTTTGAATGTTTCATTACAGCAGCACACCCAAGTGATCTGATCCCAGCCTTATTCCCAACAAGAAATAGAGAAAAGGAGAAACTTGTTGTACCTCCTTCTGAAGCACAATGTAAAATAAAAATGATCAGAAGTGGGTACTGAGCTACCACAGGGGCTGCTTCAATACCACAGTGCTTCAAAGATGCCTGTTTGTCAGAGCCCTAGGTGGTACTTCTCTGTGTTTGCAGGATGAACCTCAGCCAATAAAACAACTGTGCTGCACTCTTTTTCTCCTTTATTAAAAGTCTTCTGGCAGATAATAGAAAATTATCTCTTCACACACTGCAGAGGGGTTTTACTGCATTAGACAATATAATAAAAGATATTCACTCTTCTGTAAAATTATTAAGGGTATTTTTTAAATAGTCTTTCGGAAGGTCAGCAGGCTGAGTCCCCAAACATCCCTCAGTAATGTTATACACAGATTCACCTCCAAATCATTTTAAGAAAAGGAAAGACTCTCCACACCCATTAATATAGAAAAGATTCAAACTATTTCCTGGGGAAAAAAATTAAGGCAGTTCTTTGGCCTCTAACCTGCATCTTTTTGCTATGTTGATTCTTTTGTTGGCTGAGTGAGCTGGACAGACTTCCTGAGTTGTCACAGGAGCCAGAGCACGGGGAGGGATGGGGACCAGGGAGAGGAGGAAAGGGGCAACAGGGAGGTATCCAACTGTGTGGAATCTCATCTTGAATCAATAGATGCTTTACCATTGGTTTCTATGGAGGCCAAGAGTGTCGGGGACAGATGTGGAGAAGTTTTGAAGTCCAGTAATTTCCCAGTTCCACATGGAGAAAAACAAATCATGAAAGTCCCTTATTTCCCTAATTTCTCTCCCTTTCCTGACGTTACCTTCCCAGACCTACTCAGCTGTATTCCACTTCACTGTTTCTTCATTACTGAAGGCAGCTGAGAAAATCAAGCAGCACTTGCAAGTGTGGATTAGTAGGAGTCATCAGGGCTTTGCTTTAGTTTATCAGGTACTCTGACACATGCTGGGCTGTGCCAATTAAGACCCAGCCATTATTCTTAATGGCACCTGGCAATGAAATACCAGGATATGCTGCCTGCATTCCTATGTATACACAGCAGAAAGAGCATTTTCTTTTATAGAACTACTGTGCACAACCCTAGGTTATCAACAGAAGAAATTTATGCACCAAAAAGCCTTTCCTCAGCCTGGAAAACCACAGCTACATGTGGTTGCTCTCTCTATGCGAGCTTATATTTCAGCTGAGAGAGATGCACTGTGATTTAGTGAACTGCCTGGTCTCTAGAAAGACCAATATCTCTTTATATTTTAAGTTCAGGAGGGTATTTAATCATCTCAGTTTGTTGGTGCTTTGTATCATGCTATGCAACAAGCCAGCTTAACATGAAACGCTCTCTCCTTGCACCTCCTGCCTCCCACACTTCCTGGTACTAATTAGTGAAGTCTGACACAAAGTCCTGGATCCAGCAGGTTTGGGAGACTTGGAACCCAGCTTAGCTCCACATTTTACAATGAATCTCTCACGTCTCGAATAGCTCGAAGCAGAACCACAGATCCTCTTAACCCTTAAGCTTTGGCATGTTTCAAATGCAGGTCTTGACCAGTGTGCCAAGACTGTGAGTTGGATGAATCATATATGAGGCACAGTTTGAGAAACTAGATGGGGTTTTTTAAGGTTATTAGGAGTCCTTCAAATCACTTGAGAGCCAGAGGCCTTCAGTGTTCATCATATTGGATAAATCCTGCCAAAAATGTGCCAGCTGGACATACTTGCTCTGCACTATCACTGCAACAATATTTTGTAACTGAGCATCTTACCCTTTTATTAGCTCCAGTAGTGATTTTTTTTTGTGCCATTCCACATAATGGAGATGAATATAACTACCAAATATTAACATGGCTTCAGAAACAGTATTCTGAAAGCTTCCAAGATCTCTGCTATAGAAAGATGGTATCCTATCTTTAGGACATACAAAATACAGCAGTAACAAATCAACCTTCTCTGGCATTGTCTGTTTCTTGGCATTTGTCTTAAATGCGTTATCAGATGTTGACAGTAATAAAGTCTCTGTGTGTGGAGGGGATGGGTTACAGTCCCATCTGCTTTAAATGTTTATGCCTTGGCTGCTTCTAAGAGCAAGGAACTGAATTAGTTGACCCAAGTAGTCCCTCCCAGCTCCATGTTCTTTATTAGGAAGTTCTCACTAATCTGTGTGTCATGAAGGAACCATTTGTTTCAGGGGTGCTCTTCCTAAGGATAAAACTATTTCCTGCCTAAACCTTGCCCTAGTTTGATATTTCTTTTTTTCATGATATCTCCATGTGTAGAAAAACAGATTTTCTGTTTGATCAAGAATCAAGAATTGTATCTTGTTCCCTCTGCAGCTGACTTGAAGCCTTCAACTTGTGCAGGCTGCTGATCAATGACCAAGTAGCTTGGTATTTCTAAGAAGGCAAAATTGGCTGATGTATAAAAACCCACAAGAGAGTGCACAGAATAGGTCATTGCATGTAGATGTGCCTACTGGCATGTGCATTCAGCTTTGTCTGCACATGCAAGTGCAAGGATTTGCAGACAGAAGGAATGCAGGAGCCTTTGGGGTACAACTGTCCTATTTGCATCTTCTGTTGCTACCAGTCTGGCCAAGACTTGAACTCAGGAATGAGCAATGAAGGTTACAAGTAGTGAAGCATCCCCTCTCCTAAATTAAAATTACTTCTGCCTTATCTTGTCAAAGTTGTATAATTTGTATCACCACATCACCAGCCAAGCCACAAAGAGACCTTCCAAACTGTGAGCTCAGCCCACAAATCACACTCATTAAGGCTTCAATTTTTTGCAGAGTACAAATAAGGAACTTTCTAACTTCACTTATGCCTGTGTGTGAAACCTCTACAGTTCAGTCGTTGTTCCAAAAGCCATCTCAGACAGATTTACAGAAGTTGGCACCTCTGCTATCATAAATGAATCACTGACGATAACATCTTTATTAAGTTTATACATCTTGGCTCTAAAATAGCAGTGCTGTGTGTAAAATCAAGGTCTCAGAGAGCAACAGAAGTGCCACATGATCCAAGAGGACAAGGGTGATCGTAATACCAATAATGTGCTTCGGCAATGGCAAAATAAAGAACACCGTCAATCTTTAGGAGTGCACATGGCTTGCACCTCCCCCAGTCAAAAATATTAAAAATTCAATGTTTTATTAAATAGGTTTCTGCACAGGAAAATGCTGTGCAGCTAATTAGGAATGAAATATTAGTGCAAAGCAAGCAAGCTTAGTATAAGTTAATGTTCACAAATTCTCACTTGCCTAGTAGGAAAGGTTAGTTAGAGGATGATAAGTCTAAAGACTGATTAAGTGTGTAATCATGGTGTTATTATGTTAATGGATTTGTTTGTTGCTGTGTTATCAACAAAAGATTAAGCAAATCCCTACATGAAAGCTAGAGGTGAAACAGTCTGCTGGAGAAGGTTTTTGGGTAGCAAACCTATGTATTATCATCACTTCTTCATGGAGCAATTATTACTGTACTGGGCCCTTTTCTCTCAGTTCTCACAGGTGGCAAAACCACAGACATTGTTGAGCAGTTTTGCATACAGTTGGTGTTGCTCCTTGGACTGAGTTGGTTTACAAAGGCTGCTTATTTCAGCAGAGTTTGATTCAGCAGTTAAACCACTGATCAGGACAGTGGGGAGCATCTTTTCACATAGACAGGCATCTTTGGCTAAAGAAACAGCCTGGGGCTATGTAAGCTTTTTCTTAATACTTCGAGCCTGAAAGCTCTCACAAGTAGGGCCCACTTGTGCTGGATTTGATTAAACTATATGGCTGGGCACATTCTGAACGCACGCTGCCTGGGAGTCAGACATCCCTCTGCTGTGCTATGGGCTTGCTATTACGCTGCAAGCAGTCCTGCTTTTGCAAGTTGCTGTGCTCAAACCTAAGCCTCCTAAAACAAGGCATGTAAATGAGGTGGGTGGCCAGAGGGTCTTTGCGATGAATTGCCTCTGCCGTATCAGCATGTGGCCAATAACTCAATCATGTCTGTGCAACAGTATGCACCAGGCCAGGAGGAGGAAAAAAAGGGGTTTGCATTCTGATGCAAACGACGTGCTCAGACTCTGTCTGAGGCATGATGCACATATCTTGCAAACATTGATGTCTTGTGCCTGTTCCATCCTGATATGATCCACTGGCATTCCTCAGGGGTTTGTGGGGTTTTTTTTTTGAGGCCTTGTTTGGTTTTTTTTTTGCTTCTTCCTACACCCATTTGTTTTAAATCTTCAGCTTTTAGGACGTATGCTGTGCAGAATACTTCCTGCAGAGTTCTGGTTAAACACAGCTGGGCAGAGTACTGGATAGTTCAGTCTACAATGACATAAAATGTTAGGACAGCAATGGGTCTGGGGTGGGGGTTGTTCAGTTACCACTACGGTTGCCCAAAAGAACTGAAGGAAGGTTTGGGCTCTTTGGCTGTGTAATCTCTCATAGCTTTCTTGAAATCAATACAATACCAAATTTTGCAAGATCTGAATCTGATCCTCTATGCTTACAGGCTAGATATCAAAACAGCCTCCCACATGACAGTGTCTAGGCCTGGTCATGGATATTTGACAGAAAGTGTCTTGTCACTGAAATAGACTTTTCCTACAGAAATACTTTGCCATTTCATTCTGGGAAAATAATTTAAAAAATTGGATGAATTTTAACTTTTCCATTTAGACATATTTTAGAACATTTTGGTTTTTCATCATAAAACTAATTTCAATTTCAAAGTGTTTTCTATTTTATTTCACAAAAAATATCGTGGTGTATAGAATTTTTTTTCTAAAAGAGGAGAAGCTTAAGCACTTGGAAATGAAGCAAATATCAAGATTACAGCTGACCCCTGACAGAAAACTAGCTCAATACATACTGAAGACCTCATCTATGTATCATGATATGAAAGAGAAGATTTATATAGAGATCACAAACATTGAAATAATCATGAAGCTAATTATGTTACCTCAGCGGGATGTAAATGTGCTTAATTTTAAGTATGCTATCTAGGGGCTTTGCTGAATAGGCAAACTGAGTAACTTGATGGATATCTGCAAGCTCTAAATAAAGTAACAACAACAACATACTGAAAGAAGGAGTAAAGGCATCACTGGGACCCACTGAAACCTGTGTATTATCAGTGAAGCAATAGTCCCAGCCACAGTACGTTTTATTTTTCCATGCCAATGACTGTATCAACGAAAAATGGTATTTAGCACAGAATTATCCATCCTGAGCTTAGTTTCCAGTGTTTCCAGTTCACTTCCATGTTCTTATTATGAGGTTCTTGTCAGATCAAGCTGGAACACAATTTGGGTTTGGTTTGGGTAGATTTTGCTGTTTTTAATTTAAAAACTCATATCAGTTTTGCCCCATGTAGGGATACCAGATCTGCAGAGACTGAGAGGTGAATTCTGGCTGCCAAACTTGTGGAAGGTGGACAGGGAGATTGCAAAGGTTGGCTCTGTCGCCAGGGCAAGCCAGTCCCAGACCTCTGGGGAAACTGTGAAGAACGGTGCCAAGTGCAATGTGGCTTTTAGTCATCATAATTGTATTTATAAAGCCACCAGGCCACCTGCTCAAGTGCTTGAGTTGCTGCTCAGCTGATTAAAACACAGTAGCCAGGTCATAAAATATGTATTAGAAGAACCAGACAGAGTGTTAACTCATGGCATGGAGAGGGAGCAAGCCTCACCCTTCAGCAAATACAAGCAAACACAAAACCTATAGATTGCCCCAAATCTGGCAGCATCACTGTCATAGGACAGGGGATGCCAAATCAAAGGGTGAGTTGGAGCTGCAACTGAGCAGGACTTGAGCTCTCAGATGGCCTCTGCTAGGAGCTGCCAGCCCCCGGCACTGCTCCAGGGCTTTCCTCAGACAGCGGCTTTGACCACTGATGGTCTGCACTGCATTTGGTGACTTGCTGTGAAAGGTCTCTTGACACCCCATCACCCTACTACAAATAGTCTCGGAGGATATATACGCTAGTCTGCTGCAAAATGATAACATCTGCTCTTTCTCCCCAGTCACCATAGTTACCCTTTCATGTGAAGGAAGGAAATTGTGCTGTGCAGGGGTTTTTGTGGTGGTTTTATTTTTTTTCAAAGGAAACTCAATCAAGACTAAGCACTGATTCAGTTCTGAACTCAACCACGTCTTTCCTGCGGCTCATTAACAGCCTGTGAGATCTTCCCAGGCTTTTCTTTCTCTGTACATTTAGTAACTGAAAGCTTTAACAGTTATTCATGTATAGTAAAGTCTTGATGCGTTTTTGCAATTTTCCACTAGGTGCCTAAGCGCAAGAACAGTTGTTCAGCAAGCAGCACCCTACCTTTTCCTGAGCAGCTAGATGACTGGTTTACCAGAAAATGGCATCTTAATATTCCCAGATTTACTGTAAGGTCAGAATAGACAATACCATTTTGCAGACAGAGCATTGGCCATGAGCTTTATGTATTTCAAGCACTGTCCAGCACACAAAATCTGAAAATATATATTTTAAAAAAAACAACACATAAAAAATATTTAATTGGTCAGGTACTTTGGGTTTAACCCCAGCCAGCAACTAAACACCACGCAGCTGCTCACTCACTCCCCCCCACCCAGTGGGATGGGGGAGAAAATCAGGAAAAGAAGCAAAACCCGTGGGTTGAGATAAGAACGGTTTAATAGAACAGAAAAAGAAGAAACTAATAATGAATGATAATGATAACACTAATAAAATGACAACAGAAATAATGAAAGGATTGGAATGTACAAATGATGCGCAGTGCAATTGCTCACCACCCGCCGACCGACACCCCGCCAGTCCCCGAGCGGCGAATCCCTGCCCCCCCACTTCCCCGTTCCTATACTGGATGGGACATCACATGGTATGGAATACCCCGTTGGCCAGTTTGGGTCAGGTGCCCTGGCTGTGTCCTGTGCCAACTTCTTGTGCCCCTCCAGCTTTCTCACTGGCTGGGCATGAGAAGCTGAAAAATCCTTGACATTAGTCTAAACACTACTGAGCGACAACTGAAAACATCAGTGTTATCAACATTCTTCACATACTGAACTCAAAACACAGCACTGTACCAGCTACTAGGAAGACAGTTAACTCTATCCCAGCTGAAACCAGGACAGTATCCACCCCTTATTCTATACCATTGACGTCATGCACAGTTCCCATACCTTTAGTTACATCCTGATCAATCATCACCTTTCCATCCCTTTAAGACATATGAGCAATGATATATATATATATATGTATACACACACAGAGATATCATTCCTTTAGTTCATGGGTCATGTTCATAAAATGTTCATTGAGTTCATTTAGTTTCCGACTCTGGGCTCCATCTGTCATACCAGTCTTTCTGGGCAGGATGGATGGTGCAGAGTCCTCTCAGTCGGTAGAGCAGAATTGGGCTTCAGTGCAGTGTGACAAGCAGGTGACATTTGGCGCAGCAGGAGGATGGTGTGTACCATTGGATTGTTGCATGCTGGAGTCAGTTCTGGTTCCATCACTACTGCACTTTGCTCAGTTTTATCACAGTTCTTTTCTTGCTTGATCTAAGTGATTCTTACTATAGTACTATGGATATAGCACATAATTATAGTAAGGATAACATACAGTAGCAGGGTTATATAGCAACTAATATACAGTTTAATTCTGGCTGTTCTCACCTAAAATTAAATCCCCTTGAGGCACACATCGGACTTCCCCATCTTTTCGCATCACCCACCAAGTGCACCCAGGCCCTTGAGCAAAAGCAATCCCACGAATGGGTTTACCTTTGCCTGAGGCAGGAGTAACCCAGACTGTCTTCCCTAACATATTTTTTATGTGCACTACAGGGACTTTATCCCCTTCTACAGTATGTAAAAATTCTGACTGGGCAGGGCCACCCCGATTGGCAGATCCTCTGGTGTTGACTAACCAGGTGGCTTTTGCTAAATGTGTATCCCAATGTTTGAAAGTTCCACCCCCCATTGCTCTCAATGTAGTCTTTAACAGTCCATTGTATCGCTCAATTTTCCCAGAGGCTGGTGCATGATAGGGGATATGATACACCCACTCAATGCCATGCTCTTTGGCCCAGGTGTCTATGAGGTTGTTTCGGAAATGAGTCCCGTTGTCTGACTCAATTCGTTCTGGGGTGCCATGTCGCCACAAGACTTGCTTTTCTAGGCCCAGGATAGTGTTCCGGGCGGTGGCATGGGGCACAGAATATGTTTCCAGCCACCCAGTGGTTGCTTCCACCATCGTGAGCACATAGCGCTTGCCTTGGCGAGTTTGTGGGAGTGTGATATAGTCAATCTGCCAGGCTTCTCCATATTTATATTTCAGCCATTGCCCTCCATACCACAGGGGCTTTAACCGCTTGGCTTGCTTAATTGCAGCACATGTTTCACATTCATGGATAACCTGTGCAATAGTGTCCATGGTCAAGTCCACCCCTCGGTCACGAGCCCATCTATATGTTGCATCTCTTCCCTGATGGCCTGAAGCATCATGGGCCCACCGAGCCATAAATAGCTCACCCTTATGTTGCCAGTCCAGGTCCACCTGAGCCACTTCAATCTTGGCAGCCTGATCCACCTGTTGGTTGTTTTGATGTTCTTCAGTGGCCCGACTCTTGGGTATGTGAGCATCTACATGACGTACTTTTACAACCAGATTCTCTAGCCGGGATGCAATATCTTGCCACAGCGCGGCAGCCCAGATGGGTTTACCTCTGCGCTGCCAGTTGCTCTGCTTCCATTGCTGTAGCCACCCCCACAGGGCATTTGCCACCATCCATGAGTCAGTATAGAGATAGAGCACTGGCCACTTCTCTCTTTCAGCAATATCTAATGCTAGCTGGATGGCTTTCACCTCTGCAAACTGACTCGATTCACCTTCTCCTTCAGCAGTTTCTGCAACTTGTCGTGTAGGACTCCATACGGCAGCCTTCCACCTCCGATACTTTCCCACGATGCGACAGGATCCGTCAGTGAACAGGGCATATTGCCTCTCATTTTCTGGCAGTTTATTATACAGCGGGGCCTCTTCAGCACGTGCCACCTCCTCCTCTGGCGACATTCCAAAATCTTTGCCTTCTGGCCAGTCCGTGATCACTTCCAAAATTCCTGGGCGACTGGGGTTTCCTATGCGAGCCCGTTGTGTGATCAGTGCAATCCACTTACTCCACGTGGCATCAGTCGCGTGATGTGTAGAGGAGACCCTCCCTTTGAACATCCAGCCCAGCACTGGCAGTCGGGGTGCTAAGAGGAGCTGTGTTTCAGTACCAACCACTTCTGAGGCAGCTTGAACTCCTTCATATGCTGCCAATATCTCTTTTTCAGTTGGAGTATAGCGAGCTTCGGATCCCCGATATCCTCGACTCCAAAACCCCAGGGGTCGGCCTCGGGTCTCCCCAGGTGCTTTCTGCCAGAGGCTCCAGGTAGGGCCATTCTCCCCAGCTGCAGTATAGAGCACATTTTTAACATCTTGTCCTGTCCGGACTGGTCCAAGGGCTACTGCGTGAACAATCTCCCGTTTAATTTGTTCAAAGGCTTGTTGTTGCTCAGGGCCCCATTTAAAATCATTCTTCTTTCGGGTCACTTGATAGAGAGGGCTTACAATCAGACTGTAATTTGGAATATGCATTCTCCAAAACCCCACGACACCTAAGAAGGCCTGTGTTTCCTTTTTATTAGTTGGTGGAGACATAGCTGCTATTTTGTTAATCACATCCATTGGGATCTGACGACGCCCATCTTGCCATTTTATTCCTAAAAACTGGATCTCCCGTGCAGGTCCCTTGACCTTACTTTCTTTTATGGCAAAACCGGCTTTCAGAAGGATTTGGATTATTTTCTTCCCTTTCTCAAAGACTTCTTCTGCCGTGTTGCCCCATACGATGATGTCATCAATGTATTGCAGGTGTTCCGGAGCTTCACCTTTTTGCAGTGCAGTCTGGATTAGTCCATGGCAAATGGTGGGGCTGTGTTTCCACCCCTGGGGCAATCGATTCCAAGTGTACTGGACACCCCTCCAAGTAAAGGCAAATGGTGGACGACACTCTGCTGCCAGAGGGATTGAGAAAAACGCATTAGCAATGTCAATTGTAGCATACCACTTGGCTGCCTTTGACTCTAGTTCGTATTGAAGTTCTAGCATATCTGGAACGGCAGCACTCAGCGGTGGCGTAACTTCATTCAGGCCGCGATAGTCAACTGTTAGTCTCCACTCCCCATTAGACTTTCGCACGGGCCATATGGGACTATTAAAAGGTGAGCGAGTTTTGCTGATCACTCCTTGGCTCTCCAGTTGGCGAATCAACTTGTGGATGGGAATCAGAGAGTCTCGGTTGGTGCGATATTGGCGCCGGTGCACCGTCGTGGTAGCAATTGGTACTTGTTGTTCTTCAACCCTCAGCAACCCCACAATCGAAGGGTCTTGAGAGAGACCAGGCAGGGTAGACAGCTGTTCCGTGCCCTCCGTCTCCAAGGCAGCTATACCAAAAGCCCATCGATACCCCTTTGGGTCCTTAAAATACCCTCTCCTGAGATAGTCTATGCCAAGGATGCACGGAGCCTCTGGACCAGTCACAATGGGGTGTTTCTGCCATTCATTCCCAGTTAGGCTTACTTCAGCTTCCAATACAGTTAAGTCTTGGGATCCCCCTGTCACACCAGAAATAGAAATGGGTTCTGCCCCTTCATAACTTGATGGCATTAAAGTACACTGTGCGCCGGTGTCTACTAGAGCCTTATACTCCTGTGGGTCTAACGTGCCAGGCCATCGAATCCACACAGTCCAATAGACCTGGTTATCCCTTTCCTCCACCTGGCTGGAGGCAGGGCCCCTCTAATTCTGGTCAGAGTATCCAGTATTCACTTCTCGTAAAATTGGCTCAGAAGTCCCTTCAAGAGGATCAGAAATAAGATCAGCCCTTCTACTCTGTTTGGAAACCGGAGCGGCATTTTTCCTGGTAGAATCCCCTTTTGTGGTGTTTTTTCCTCGCAGCTCACGAACCCGTGCATTTAGGACCGAGGTAGGTTTTCCATCCCATTTCCTCATGTCCTCTCCATGATCACATAAGTAAAACCACAGGGCACCTCGCGGTGTGTACCTTCTATATTCTCTCTCTTGGGCAGAGGAGCGCTCACTCCTAATAGATGAGACATTGGTCCTTACAGGTGGGCAACAGGACATCTCCTCTTTGAATTGCTGGAAATCCTCGGACAGCTTCTCCACAGCCGAAATGCAGGCTTGTAGGGAGGAGGAGAGATTTTCTTTGTATTGACGGAGTTGGCGAGCCACTTCATCCACTGTCGGTGCCTCTTCGTCTTTCCAGGTCATTATTGCCAGTGAGTTGGCATAGGACGATGGTGCACTCCGTACAAACTTCCGCCACATGGGTCGTGTGCATTGGACTTCGTCTGGATCTTTGGGTAATTGTGGGTTGTCCGGATCATGATGAATTGTCTCTAGCACAGCTAATTCCCTCAGATATTGGATACCTTTTTCCATGGTTGTCCACTTGCTTGATTGACATATAACATCTTCCTTAAAGGGGTACCTTTCCTTCACACTTGACAGGAGTCGCCTCCAGAGGCTGATGGCTTGTGTCCCTCTTCCAATTGCCTTGTCAATGCCACCTTCCCTGGCAAGCGATCCCAGCTGCTTGGCTTCCCTACCTTCTAATTCCAAGCTATTAGCCCCATTGTCCCAGCATCGGAGGAGCCAGGTGATAATATGCTCACCTATACGGCGGCCAAAATCTTTTCGCATATCCCGCAGCTCACTCAAGGATAGGGACCGGGTTATTACCTCTGGTTCTGCCTCTTCCTCCTGTTCCCGTGATGACCCTGGTTCGCCTTCATCCTTCGCTAAGCGAACTGATTTTTTTGTATATTTCTTTTTATGTACGGGGGCAACTGATACTGGTGCAGGTTGGTCCGCTGGTTCAGTTGCAGTACCGCTCGCCGGGTCTTGGATAACCGCAGTGTCTGTTGCCGAGGTTTGGGTAGCTGCCGTGCTCGTCACCGGGGCTGGAGGGGCCGCAGTGCCTGTTGCCGAGGTTTGAGTGACCGCAGTGCTCATCGTTTTGTTGTTAGGTCCAGAGACCTTCTCTTCCCCTTGAGGGTACTGTGTGGTGTCGAACAGGGCTCGATAGGCATGGGCCAGGCCCCAGCACGTTGCAGTAATTTGTATCTCTCTGGAGCTGCCGGGGTGACAGCATACCTTTTCCAAATATTTTACTAGTTCTTCTGGATTCTGCACTTGTTCAGGGGTGAATTTCCAAAACACTGGAGGTGCCCACTTTTCTAGGTACTTGCCCATACTACCCCACACACCCTGCCACTCATAATTATCCAGCCTTGGGGCAGATCTCTGGGTGATTTTCTTAAATAGTTGTTTAACCTTAAACGAGAGCTGAACCACATTCAGAAGCATGCTAATTCCTAGCAGTAGGGCTAGGACCGTGCTGGTCCCAACATCCCAAGAGTATTCAAATTTTTCAAAATTCTCAAACACCATTGTAACTGGACTGAAGGAGAAAGGAGAGGGGAAGAAAGGTATCCCACCCATAGACTGGTTTTCCAAGGAGGAAAGGTAAATGGTATAATTATTAATAGTTTCCCACAGAGGGCTTCCACAGTATAAAGGTGACAATGCTGAGTGCAAGTACCGGATTAATCCCACAGCCGACGACTTTATCATACCATAAACCAGTGTTGTACAATACATCAAAGCGAAAACCTTAATCCACCTCCCACGGATGATAAGCAGCAGAAGAGGGACTACATACAGCAAGCGAGGTGATACATAACAGAACTTTAAAAACCAGAGCAACAACTCTAAGAACACATAAATCAACATAATGACCAGCGACTATTAGACCGATATAATGAATGCTTATAACAAATTTGTTTTAACAAGCTCTGGTCAGGTTTGTCGTTATCTCAACCCTTCGAGCCCCACGTTGGGTGCCAAAAAGGACTGTCGTGGTTTAACCCCAGCCAGCAACTAAACACCACGCAGCCGCTCACTCACTCCCCCCCACCCAGTGGGATGGGGGAGAAAATCAGGAAAAGAAGCAAAACCCGTGGGTTGAGATAAGAACGGTTTAATAGAACAGAAAAAGAAGAAACTAATAATGATAATGATAACACTAATAAAATGACAACAGAAATAATGAAAGGATTAGAATGTACAAATGATGCGCAGTGCAATTGCTCACCACCCGCCGACCGACACCCCGCCAGTCCCCGAGCGGTGAATCCCTGCCCCCACTTCCCCGTTCCTATACTAGATGGGACGTCCCATGGTATGGAATACCCCGTTGGCCAGTTTGGGTCAGGTGCCCTGGCTGTGTCCTGTGCCAACTTCTTGTGCCCCTCCAGCTTTCTCACTGGCTGGGCATGAGAAGCTGAAAAATCCTTGACATTAGTCTAAACACTACTGAGCAACAACTGAAAACATCAGTGTGTTATCAACATTCTTCACATACTGAACTCAAAACACAGCACTGTACCAGCTACTAGGAAGACAGTTAACTCTATCCCAGCTGAAACCAGGACACTTCATAGAATCATAGAATGGTTTGGGTTGGAAGGGACTTTAAAGATCATCTAGTTCCACTTCCCCCGCCATGGGCAGGGACACCTTCCACTAGACCAGGTTGCTCAAAGCCCCATCCAACCTGGCCTTGAACACTTCCAGGCATGGGGCATCCGCAACTTCTCTGGGCAACCTGTTCCAGTGCCTCACCATCCTCACAGTAAAGAACTTGCTGGGAGCAGTAATTCTGAAAAAAAGGTCTTGGAAGGCAGGAGTTCTGCTCTGTTTTTGAAGCAGGTGGGGATATGAAGAAGGAGAAGGAATATAAAGAATTAAATATAATTAGGAATGTTCATTATTCATGGCAATAAGTGGGAATCTTCCTGATCAAAGATAGTTAACATTCATTTAAAGGAAAGGAACTTAAAGGAAAGAAGTAGCTTATCATAGATGAAAATGACAAAAAAATTATAAAAGTACCTCTTACGTATATGGAAGAGGATTGTTCTTGGAAGGAGTGTGACTCAGTAGGCCAGTCTTTGACATTGTCCTATGCCCTTTGCTTCGGCAAACCAAGCAAGGACCACCTGGAAATTTCTGTTGCATCAGGGACTCCTCAGGTGGCAGAAAGATGAAACCAGACCCGCTCTCCCCACACCTGTCCCCCTCTGGGAAGAGAGAATGAGGGGATGCCAACGCACCAAATTTGGGCTGGCAACATAATTGCTGGAATCCAGCTGAGTCTGGCATCATTTACCATGCCCCTGAGGCTTCTCTAATACATGTGGCCAACTCCCTCAACACCTTGTCACCTTTGTTTCACCCCTTTCAGTGTTATGCCAGTAAACCAGTCCTAGGAAAAGGCATGTTCTCTCGGGGGGGGGGGGGGGGGGGGGGGGGGGGTGGTGGAATAACATTTTCCATAAGAGAAAATGGTGAAATTTTGAGCTGGTTCAGAGTAGCTTAGGCAAGGCAGGGACACAGTAAGCATCTTCATTAGGAATTGTTTGTTCCTAAGTTTACCTGCAGGAGCCAGAGGAATGGAGCTGTTGGACATCCCCATCCCTGCTCATAACGACCCATTTCATCTCCAGACAGGACTCAAACCTAAGACTGAGTATAAGGACAGCTGGAAGTCTTTTGTAGAAATATCATTCCTTTGCTTCCTCAGCTTGCTTTAAAACACGCATGACTTCTTTGCTTTTTTTTTTTTTCCTGGGGGCAGGAGGTGGTTGTCAGCAGAAACTTTAGACATCTTTTAGTTTCCCTTAGCCACAAGAAATCTTAAAATGCAGAAGACAACACCCTCTTTTTTCATATTTCATTCTCATAGATCCCTGTTCAGGTAGTTATGCTTACAGGCTGTGTTGGGTTGAGGAGCTGAAACCATGTTATGTTCCTCTGTAACAAAACCGTTCCCGGTATTTTGCAACACTTAAGCCACCTTGATGTGGCCTCATTTCCCTAATAGTCCTTTTCCAATTAAGTGGCAACTCCAGCTGTCATCACCAGAGAGGGAAATCTCTCCCCAATCCCACCCTCCATTCTTTAGAAGACTATCACTGTTGCTATTCTAAATCATTCACCAGCCTGAAGAAGGATCATTTTTAGTTTACTGTAAGAGTTTCCTAAATACCAGTGTAGTGACCTTCCTCCTAAGCCTTGTTTGATGGTCCTGTTCTTGCTATATCTATGGCATCCCATTTGAAATCCATTGGAAGTTTCTTAGCATGTTAAAATCTACTCTCTAAAAATCTGCTTGCTTCCTTATTCTGAAGACAATGTCCTGAAGCAGGACAAGACTTCCCAGTAGAGATGATCTGATCCTGAATATGGAGCTTTCACACAAGCTTTAATGAAACCCTGAAAATGTTTGGTATAAATTGCTACCAGCCCTGAGCTGATCCATTTATATCAAGGACACCGACAGTGTACACCTAGATCATGCACATGATCGTTCCGTCAGACATCTGTGATTTATGGTTGCAGGGAAGACCAGCCCCTCTGCCTGCAACTGGATAATATACTCACAGATCAGAAGTTAGATACCTAACCCTTACACTCAAAATCCAAGGGAATACAAACAAAAAGATGGGGCTTCTGTCACATATCATCTTGCTTTTTATAAACTCAAATTTAACACGATGGATAGCATCATCGTAGAAGGTAGAATTGAAATGTTCAGCCAGCTTGCCTACCTTTCTGTTAATAAGATCGAAGCAAAACAAAAGAAGATATAAATTAACCTTATTTTACCAGAACATGATATGAAAAATGAGTGGGTTTACAATTTTACCTTTTTATTTACATGGTTATCTCATGCACTTCATTGTACAAAGCTGGTTTTGGTTTTTACCATGATGTTGATAACTATCATTTTTGTATTAAAACCTCTTCTCTGGCAGGTTACTTTTCTCAAATTGACTGCAGAACCTTCGATGTACTAATTAATGGAATGAGATATTTGGCCCCTCAAAAATGGAGACTGATTTAGATCCTGCCCTGGCAGAACAGAAAATAAACCCCAAATCTGTAGGCATTCTTCCGAGTCTCTTCCTCTATCACGAATAAAGAACCACTTGAGGGATACTCATGTATATGCACATCTGTTTACTCCTCCACTTTATTATGCACAATACAAATAACTGAGAATAAATCCAATTTCTGTTACTCAAGTAGATAATTTTTTTTTTCATGAACCTCCATCAAATTGTAGATGGACTGTATTGTGGCATTTTCATTTGCAGTATGCTAAGCAGAGTAGAATCATGTTGAATATAGAGTTGAATTCAAACCAGAGGTTTCCACTTGATATTATAATAAAAATTGCACCAGTGAAACAGTGGAGCTTTTTGCCCAGAGAGGCTGGGCCACCTCAGTCCGTGGAGGCTTTCAGGACCATTTGGACAAAGGCCTGAGCAACCTGGTCTGATCTCAGAGCTGATTCCACTTTAAGCAGGAGGTGGGACTAGAGTCCCTGCCAGCCTGGATTATTCTACACACCTATAATACCAAATAGCTGAAAAGTGTTTCAAAGAAGGTGTGGAAACTGGTAAACAAAGGATGCAGAGCTGGAAAACAATGTAGAAGACTGTTCAAACACTATTTTAAATAGGAAGTGATTCAATACATCATGACAACCAGGTGGCACTAATACCCAGGGGTGCCACTTATTGCTTACAGTTGGTTAGAAAGTTGTTAGCAGAAATTTTTTTGTAAATAAGAGGAAAATGTCTGAAAAAACCATGCAGAGTATGATTATATAAATACTTGGAATTGGAAACACAAATCTTAGCAACAGAGGAACATAAACTTCTAAAGTAGAAATGATGATCGCTCCAGGATTATTCAGATCATTTCCATGGTTATTAAACCTGCTTCTTTATTCTCTGAGATAATTCCATAAAACTATTAGGGTGGTAGATATACACGAAACTGCATCTGCCATTACCCTAAGCGACTCAATTGTTTGTTTTTCAACTACAAAAGTGGTAAAGAAACTGTACAAGTATTCCTTAATGTAATTTACTATCGTACCACCATCTGCTACATTTGGCACTGAATGTGTAGTTGAAATCCCTTTTATAAGTGTGCCCTGAACCAGGAAGCTGATTCAGACCAGAACCAATTAGCGTTCCCAGCCTTTCTCAAAGCACACAGAAACAGAAGCACACACACTAATTGTGCTTGCCTATTACAAGTGTTTGTGTTTTGTGAGCATGAATGTGTTGAGGAATCTGTCTTAGCATATAGCATCTCTGTCCAACGCTGCAAATCACTGATGCCAGTAATGAGAGGCAGGAACACAGTGAATGGAGACACGCAAAGACTGCACAGTTTCTCACTCGTGACCTGCGGCTGGGGATGGAGCAGTAGCTCCACAGCAATATGAATCCCTGTGTTGTGCACATATGTTGCCCATTGCTGCAAATGAATGTGAGCCAGACCTCAGGTGAACGCTAAAGAGTTCGTTTAGGATTCAAGGCTGGATCTCCAGCTGCTGCCAATCAGTGCGGTTCTCCTATTTCCTATGGCTCTGCAGGCTCTACCTCAGCAATCCCCTCTTGGATGGTGGGATCTTGCTCATTTCTGCTCTGCAGAGCACTCAGCAGCCATGCCTGGCTGACGGCACCTGGGATTTTACAAAATCTGTGAAATACGCTTTTGGCAAGTATGTCCAATGAAGCCTAAGGTGAAAGAAATGCAAATAGGCAGCCACAAACTCATTCCAGCTCCAGTAGTCTTCTGAGTGGTTTGTGAGGGGAGCTCCAGGCTCTGGTGTGGCCATTTGACAAGAGAATAATATCTCCTGCTTTCTTGGAGAGGTGTTGGGAAACCTTTTCTGAGGCTGTTGGGGTGAAAGCAGATTTGCACAGCATTCATGATGTGATTCCAAGAAATCTTCTGCCGTAGAAAACTGTAAGTCATCTTCCAAACAAACTCCTTTGGGTGAGATCAATGGCTGACTGAACATGTACAGGATGTCACTGATAACATGGAGATTAAGAAAACCAGTGGCACCTTTTTTTTTTTTAACTACTTTGACAGATGTATAGGTTGGGTCTTTTTTCAGTTCTGCCATACAGTGGCTTATCAACAGTTAAAAAGCTTTAGAGTTCTGCCAATTTATTAATTAAACCTGGGAACTACACCACTTTATGAGATGTGAGTATCTGGCATTGGGAAGAGAAGGAAGGAATCCAAGGGGATGTTATCGTTGGAAAGAAAAGAGAAAAGAACATTCAGATGTCCTATTTAACAAGCAGCAGCAGAGCAGAAAGCCAGGATCTTTCCCATCTGCTGATGCTGAAGGAGAAGAAATATGAAGAGCAACAGTGATCAACTCTGAAAACACAAGAGTCGAAAAAAGTGTTAATAAAGAAAAGCCATATTTACCTGCTTTAGGAAGGGGCGTTGACAACAGAGGGCAGTCGCAATAGACCAAGTGATTAAAGAGAGAATTGTCACAGTGAAGTAGATACTGGACAGTGGGCTTTTGCGGACGGAGGAGGGCTGCCAGACATATGAAGGATTATGATCTAGACAAAAATCACCCCAAAGCTGATACACAAATGCTTGAAAAACCTTATGCAAAGAGTGGTTATCAATAGTCTGCTGTCAAACTGGAAGGTCACATCATGCGAGCCCCATAGGAGCCTGTCCTTTCTCCATTGTTATTCAATTTTTTTATAAATGACTTGGATCATGGAATGGAGAGTATACATATAAAATTTGTGGATGACATCTTACTGGAAATCTCATGAGAATTTTTGAAGACAGGATTAGACTTCAAAATGATCACAATAAATTGGATAAATGACCTGAAATCAATAAGATTAAATTCAATACAGATGCTGTATTTAGGAAGGAAAATTAGAAAATGGAGAACATCTGACTAGAGCATAGTATAGCAGTAAAGAACCTGAAGATTTTAGTGGATCACAAAATTGAAAATTAGCAGCAAAGTGGAGATCCTGGAAGAATAGTAGATATCCTTTTTTACTCAGCAGTGGTGGTATATCACCAGCCCAGTCTCGGTGCTGCATGTAAACAACACCACAGACAGATGACAAAAATGACAAGCAGATAAAAAAGCATCATCCCTATAGGAAAATAATCAGACCTTGTTTTTTTTAATCAAGAAAAGAGAAATATGAGGCCTATAGGGAGGTCATGGAAACAGAAGGTGTGTAACAGCTTATCATAATATAAAAGGTTATACTGAAAGGGGTAGAAATCAGGGTTTTTTCCATATTGATAAGAGACTAGACAAAGAGAAAGGGGCCAAGTTTGCAAGAACGGAGGCTTAGGTGACATATTAGGCAAGTAATTTCTAAAAGGCAGCTAAGGATCTCTGCAAGATAAGGATAGAACGTCAAGAGAAAGAATCCTCAAAAGTGGTAATTGTTAAAGGAAAGGAAAAGTTATTGGGACTGGGAGGGAAGGTTGTTGCCTGTAGCTATTTTTGCTTGCAACTGTTCCATCCTAATACAAATGTTATTATTAGGGTTTCATTGTTGGTTTTGGCCCTGCTGGTTTAAGAGCAGCACCTCCACGCATTTCAAGTCTTTGTGTTCTTTCACATTGGTGGAGTGTAGAGTAGTACGTGGGAAGGGAGAAACCAGCACCTCACTGATTCCAGCCCATATTTGTGCAATAAACAGAACCTCTGCCTGCAGGTGTACTACCAAGTGCCCTTGTGCTTTGCTCAGTAACTTACAAAGATGAGATGGAGATTTCTGTAGGTTCAGGTTACCAGGAAACACTAGTGTCAGTATGGATTTGCTGTTCATTGTGCTTCACCATCTTTGCTGAACTGCCATGGGAAGCTCTCTTAGCTCTTTGGGATTAATGAGACCCAGACATTTTATCTGACCTCATTATCCTCCTATTCTCCACCTAGCAGCATCCTTTGGTCATTCTTTTATTTGCCTGCATCACAGCTACTGTAATAAATGAGATGTCTTGAATAGGCAACCATCAATTTAGGCACTACTGGCTTTTCCAATATGCAAGAGGTTTGTATGTTTATGGGGTGTGGATAAACATTGATAGCCATCCCATTGTTCTGTTGTTTGGAGGGAGCATTTATCATTGAGATTTATTATCTCATGAATTAAAGAAGCGAATACAATGTCAAATATATTTATCTGTTTAGGACATCAGATTTTTACCTGTAGTCACTTGCGTTGAAAAGACTCCTGCTCCTATTCTGCAATCAGGAATCAAATCCTAAGACTTATAATGATAGTCACCTGAACATCAAAGAGATCTGGAAGAAAATGTAGCCCAAATTTATATAATGTGTTCCGTACCTTAACATAATTTTCTCAAGGTTTGCATCTTACCCTTAATATTTTGCGTGCAACCCTTTAAACTTAGGCTTGGTCTTCAAGAGTAGTGGGAACTGAGACATCGGGGCCTATTTTAATTTAGAGAATAGTACCAAATCTAATGGACACATTAACACCAGAGGTCAAGAGTGATGATAAGGGTCAGAAGGATAGGAATGTACCATGATTGCCTTCAACATATATGTTCAAACCTGCAAAGTCCTGAGTTCCTCTTTCACTACACTATAAACTTGGCTCCCACCCTAACTCAGCAGGAGCACAGGGCACCACCCCTTCACTTGGATTTTACCCTAAATTATCTTATCATCCACATCACCATCTGCTTAATTACAACAACTCTCTCTGAATTTCAGAAATCCTCTCATTGAAAGGACAGAGTTACTTTCCTGTAACAGGAATACGATGGGGAAAGTATGCTAGCGCTACCTGTCATATTTATAATCTATCCACTTCTTTTCCCCTCAGTACAAGCCTTATAGAGGAAAAATACAAATGTGCACATGCAGAGATGAGAATTGTCATTTCAATATCCAGCCTAGCCATATTTTTTTATTTTTTAAGGGAAGAGAAAAATAGCACTGCTTTAGAGGCCAGCACAAAGAAAAAAGATTGCAAAGACTTATTGCCTCAATTAACTTATGACAGCAAACTTTATTATAAATACAATGTTATTCCTTCAAAGGAGAGAGAGGAAAAGAAGATTTTTTTCCCTAAAGAAAAGTAAGAGCACTTACTTCAAAAGATATTGTGCAAAAAAAAAAGTTTCAGGGACTGTCATTTTTAGAAGTGTAAGATTTTGGCTAATTTTTATTTGTATGACACTGGTGGCAAGCCTTCTTTGATTTTGACAGTAGTCAAATTAGGCCAAAGGCAAGTGGTTTTGCAAAATGTCACCTGAAGCATTGTTTTGTTGCTAACTTTCACATGTATGGAAATGTTGCAGAAGGCAGCTCACTTCAAGGGAAATGAAACATTCATTTGCCGTGATGTTGAGCAATACCTACAAAGCTAGGCAATTTGCAGTAGAAGTATCTACATACACCATACAAGAGCTGATCAGGTTACTGTGTGTTTGATAGATGAACTATTGAAGGCTACAGAGGTGCATAAGTGAACATGAACAAAAGCATGATACAAATTGTAATAGGAAGGCAGACTAAGTGTTCTCTGGTGTTACTGGTTTGAGAAATCTTGCTGCTCCTAGTAAGACAGAAGCTCTCCAGAGACCAATAGGATTTTATTTACACAGGTGAAATATTTTTTCTGGAAGATGAAGCACTCTTTCTGTTCTCCATCCTAAAAGCATTCTTACAAAAATCTCTAAAAAGCTTTCAATGGCACCTTTTCTAATATCCAAATTAATCTTTATAACCAAAATTGATTACAAAATTAAGTTTGGGAAAAGAAACAGGTGAGGCCATGTGTGACATGCTTTGTAGACCGTTTGTTTGTATTTTTGTCACTGATGCCTCAAGTGAAGAGATAGACCTTGTTTTTCTCAAAGGCTATCTTCCTTTTGGAGGGAGGAGGAGGAGGAGGGAACAGAGAAAGAAGAATCTGATAAGATAAGAATATTAGGGAGCACTGTTGCCCAGGCCAAAATATGTTAAGGTAATTGCTTTGCATGTATAGCAACCAGCAAAGAGAGTTTACTGGTTTCAGAATTCTCTTTCTGAGAGTGCCGTTGCGGAGTAATGTGGTCCAAGTCCACTTTAATCCCCCTTCAAATAGGGAAAACAGTTTTTCTTCTGTCTGAATAAAGACTGTCTCAGAGATTAGATGTATTCAGTTCAAATTCAGGGTCCAAACTCTATAAAAGAGTCTGATACATAAGCAGAAACCATGCTTGAGGCATAGGAGGAATCTCACCCAAGTACCTGGAATAACTCTCTTGCTTAAACTTAGGTCTGTTCCAAACCTCCTGGGGAAGGAAATCTTTGACATTCAATTCCCCGAGAGGCTGAGCAGCATCCTGAGGCCTCCACTCTCCTTGGCCTCATCAGAGCTGCCAAGCCACTTTTGCAAGGTCTCAGCAGCACTTCAGTAGGGCTGAATTCCTGGCTCCTGTGAATGCTCTGCTGGTCCCTCTAGCCACTTCAGCTGAGCTTGGTGCAGGACCTAGTTACCTAGCTAGGTTTGTGCTTTTCGTAATTCGTACAACAGGCATCATTCTTTTTCCATTCTGTGAGGCATATGGCATTGCTGACACTTTATTATGAAATGTGATTCTCCAAACTGCATTTTTTTTGCTGACATGATTGCTTACTGTATTCTAATTACCATCAAATACACAGCCCCCTTACTACATTTCCACAGTTGCAAGTTACTGAATAATTTAAGTTACTGTGCTTCATTTACTTCAGAATTATTTTATGATCCAATTGAATGTTTTAATGATATGAAGCCTTTGTGACGATCCAAATGGCTGGTCACAGAATGGATTAAACAAGACCATGCTCAGTGTGTAAAGAAAATAATTGTTTAAGGAATGAGCTTAAACACACAGTGATGCACACCAGAAGTTGGAGGGAATGGATGGAGTTACCATGTTACTTTCAGTAGGACTATGCTGTTTTACACCTGTTGAGGAATCTCCCCAAAACAACTTGATAAATGTAATCAAGGGCAATGCATGTGAATGAAGGGAGGGACAATTTACTCTTTTCACTGCTGCTTAGTCCATTCACAGTCCCTTGTGATCAGGGTTGTTTTAGAAGTTTCCAAACTCTGGGGAGGAGGGGAATGTGGATTCTCATCAGGTGTAAATCAGCACAACTCTGCTAAAGCCAACAGAGCTGCACGAATTCATACCAGCTGAGAACCTGGCCAGTTATGTTAAGCAAGTTTGATAGTTTTAATATTCTTTGTCTTGAAATGAGGTTCATGGCCACTTTGTGATATAAAGTATAAATTGAAGTTTACTCAGCTGCACACTATAAATCTCATGCAATGACAGTGCTGTCGAGCTGCACTATTGTCTTTTACTGCATACATCAGGCGAGGGATTACTGTAAGTAATTTGTTTTGGAAGGCTGGCAACCCTAATGGGGCATGCCTGATAGTGTTCAAAGGTTCTGATTAGGCACAGTCCACAGAGATGTTCTTTCAACTTGAATCTCCAAAGAAAAAGACTTAATTTTTAACAAATCGCTTTCTTCACAGCTTCATCAATTTGATTTCTTTGAAACTCAGTAGTAAGATGTATCAAAGGAACAGATTGTTTGCCCAAAGCCTATCAAAAAATGCTTCTTGCCTGAACTGAATATACCTAATCTATTTTCACAACTCATTTAGAAATGATCCTGTAAGGACTATTATTCCTATAATGGTTTGTGAAGCTGGAGCCCTAAGAAGCCAGCAAGGTGGCTCTCTGCAGCTGAGATGATATGAGCACGTCCTGGCCGGCTCTTCCAGAAGGACTAAGCGGGAGGAGGGCTCCGGCTCTCCGGGCTGCACTGGTGAGGTGAGCCCAGGCTGCTCCCTGCTGGCTAAGGGAAAGTGGTGGCGAGCCTGCTGGAGATGATAGCTTTTCCCTGATGCCATTGACTTTCTGTCAGCTGCATAGTCGCCTCCCCCCTCCCCACCATAATAATCCAGAAAGTCACAGCTACCCAGCGCTTCACCTGAACAAATAAAAGCATTGAGATGGCCTCTTGGCTGGTTTCACAGCATGGACAAAGCATTAGAGGACATTAACCGTACCTTATTGAAATAAGGGGGACCTTTCTGTTGTTAAATCTGTCGATAATCTCCCCAATACTTCCAACTCCCAGAGAGCCAAATCAGGAGAGACGACAGTTGGAAATAGCTTTAAAAGGATATTATCTCATCGATTTTTGAAAGAGAGAGCTTCTTTAACAAGAATATTGTTCTGTCAGTGCGCTCGGTCTCCATCTTTAATGTTTATTCATTTGGCTGCTTCACAGGGGAATGCAAATCACAGAAATGTAGGAGCTGTACAGTAGTGTGCAGAATGAGTACCACAAGGGATTCAGGGCTTCATTTCTTCCTATCCAAGCTTCTGAGGCAGAGCGCTTTGTGTGCTGAGGATCTTGGGAAGAAAAAGCAACATAAAGCAGGATTATAATATCCCGTTTTCATGGAAAAGTTGAAATTCATGTGATTACCTGGGATTTGTGTTTGAACCACTGCTGTGCATATGTTGGCTTGTGAGAGAATCTGGCAAAATAATTTATTTATAGTCACTTTGTGGGGCTTCTGTAAGGCAATACCTCTAACCTTTCTGTTGCTTGTTTTTGAGGCATAGGCACTTGTAAGGCAAGTCTCTAAACTGGGACTTTAATTTAAACCTCTAGTCTTTTGTTAGAGGTGTCTTAAACATCCCTTGGTAAACACAGTGAAGAAGCAGCCTTAGGAAGGAGCCAAGATTAGGCATTTGCAAGCTGGGAAATGAGTCACCTAGAAGTTACTTGTGGAATTGTTCATCTAGAGACAACTACAAACTGCACCACAACTGGGGGATTCCTCCCTCTCAGCATCAGCTGGCTCAAAATGAGACTTCTGGTGAATGGAATGAGATTGGCACCACAGGAGGCATTTCCTCCCATCTGAGCACGGGTTATTGAGGCAGATTGAATATATCATCCTCTTGAGCTAAATGAGCCTAGGTGAGGCAAGTCCGTCCCCAAATGCAGGCTCCAATGGCAGCCCTTCAACACATGCATTTCACAGGTACGTATACTTAACAGAGTGTAAAGAAGATTCAACGTTCTCTCAGTCTCCGCTGCTATTAACTTCCATCTGTTAGTTCAGTTTATAGAATAACTGAACAAGTTCCAGAAAACAGGTTTTACCTGCAAAATGATGAAGCTCTTGGCTATTAAGCCAAGCACATTAAACTCACAGTAGTTGTATGGTCAAGTAGATAACTGAGTAAATAGGTAATTATTATGTACTAAAATATTACTGTATTTTAACAATAATATTACTGTATTCTTAGCACAGTAGTGCAAAAGTCTTAAACAAATTAATCAGAGGCAATAGGAAAAAGAAGGCATTTTCAAGAGAAGTTTGAAGGAGCGAGGAAATGACTCACTGTTTTGGCCAGATAGAGCTAAGTGTAACATGTGGTTGATGCATTTATCCTTACTCTGTGCCAGCTGAGGAAATATAGGAGAGACATCCACTAAGCATTATAGGTTCTCCCCAGTCTCCATCCTTGGACCCACATACAGTAGAGGTGGCTGAGATAGTGCCTGCTCCTGCCAGTTTTATGTCGGTTGGGGATTTCCTCGGACCCAAGGGATCCTCTGCTCAGTGTTTGTGGATGGAGTTCATTCCAGTCCACATACTCAAGTGGCAGATCTGGGCTAAAACCCAAAGTCAAAACCTACAGTGATTTTACCTGGGGGAAAAAAAAGAAAAATTAACATAGATGCATATTTTATTACAAGGTCAAAAGAGTGTCTAAGGGATTTAAATGAAACACCACATGTATAATAGTCCGTGAAGTCAAACCTGGTCAGTGGAACCTGGAGTACCAAAGGACTGATACTGGCTCTGGATTTATTCAGTATTTTCATTACACATGTGAAATAAGAAGGTGGAGATGTGTTAATTAAACTTGCAATTGACACTTCACTAGGAGGTGTCAGAAACACCAAAGACGACAAAAGAAAAGGAAGCTGGAGAACATGAAACAGGATTTAGCTTAGAAAAAGCATGTGCTAATGGCTGAAGGAAAAAGTAATCAAATCTAAAAGGAATGATGCCAAACAGGCCTGTTGTTATGGTGCTAGAGAGCTCTGTGGCTATAACCTCAGAGTGTAGCTTAGATCAAGTGGAAAATAGCCATTTGAGGGAGCTAATTGAGTTGGGCTCTACATACAACAGGCTTTACATTAATTTCATAAATTAGAGAAGAATCTATTTCAAAATCAAGAAAAGCACGTCTCAGATGCAGTCTTTGTTTTTAAAGGCAAGCTGGTTTAAAAATGAGATTTATATTAGTAGAATTACTCTAAAAAATGAGCAGGCGAGGGCTCTTTTCAAATTACTGGATGGCTAAAATGCTGTCCTACATGGCTGGAGAGTTTATCTTTATTCCCCTGTCTGTCACTGAACTTGGATACATATTTGTAAGAAGGGGACACGAGCAGACAGTAAGGCTGCAGCACGGCAGGGTTTCTCAGCCCTTCTAGGTGGGGTCTCACCCATGTGTTGAAGTATACTAACAAACAGACACAGAGAGGAGACACATGGGTCTTGCTACTCCAATTTGTGAGGTGGTGGTGGACGAAAGACAGGTTCTAGGAAGCTTTCCGTGGTACCCATCTATTGAACGTGTTTGCAGAGGACTGGACTTGGTAAACCCAGCAGCATTTGTGTGGGTACTTGCCACACCTACCGCAGCAGGGCGGTCTCTCTGTGCCTTCATTGCTGCAGCATGCTGAGCAGGAAGAAGAAAAGCAGCAAGAGAACACACAAGGCTGCTTAGCCTGCTTTCGTAACTCAACATCCAGTAGCAGATAAATATCACTTAATTAGTATTTAGTTACAGGAGTTTAAATGTCAAAGGCTTTACTTAATAGAGCTAATCCCTCCTACTTTGTATTCTCCTGTTTGGCCCCCCAAAGCTGGTGGTATTTACCGCGGAGCAGGAAGGGACCACCACCAGGAGCTGAGTGAGGTGAGCTACAGAGACCTATGGGTCAACAAGGTGGGCAGCTAACAGCCACCATTTATGTGCGTATCTCTCCCGGTCCAAGTGAGATGGGTGATTACCACATGCTACAGGGAAATTAGTGGTGTGGATGGGACCCAGACAAGCTGGTGAGCGCAGGAGTGTCAACAACACCTGATCGACCCCACAGAAACTGCAGAGTTCAGGGATGTTTCAACTTTTTCCAGTTGTTAGCTACCCCAGTCAGCTGTACTGGGAGGTGTTTTCTTGCTCCCAGAGCTCCATATCTTAGACTTCCTCTGCAACTGTGCACGTGAATGCCTCCAGTCCAAGACAAACCAAGGTGACCCTTTTCTAGATGCCTTCATTTCAAACATTTCCTTTGGGGATTCAGTCCCTCCATCTCCTAAATCCTCTAGTCACCAGGTAATACAGGAAGGCAGGGAGGGAGCTGGGCCATGCAGCGTAAGAGAATGAAAGAACCAGACATGAAACAAAAAGAAATGGGGTTCAGTGGCCTTGTGATTACTGGGTCACCGCCTTGCCTCCAAGGCCCCACTCCAACAGTGATTTACTCTCCCTATTGAATAGCTGCCTGATAAAACTCATAGCTTGAAAAAAGCAGAAACGTGCTGGGCAAAAACGCATCTTCTGGCTTGCTCCTGGGTGGGAACAGCTACTATCTGGTATTTGCTCAGGGGAGGGTGTAAAGCAACTCTCTAGTCTTTGACAACGTAATGCCTTATGCCTGTTCCTATCTGGTTTTAAGATTCTCTGTGGGCCAACTTTTAAGGTTTTTTTCTCATGCTTTGTTCACCCAATAACACATTTGGCAGAATAAATGTGTTGGGATGAAGAGATTTGAGATTTTCTTCTACACTGTATGGAAACTATAATATGAATTACAAAATTTCATCAATAAAGAATTATTGCATTACGACACTGCAAAATTACTGAACTACCTCACAGCAAGTGAAAAAATCCTACCAAGCTCCAATGCACAGGGAAGACTGTCTTTATGAAGTATGCAAGCGTACATGTAACTCTGTAGGAAACCCACAAATCTTGGCATGGTGTTACTTCTTATTTTAAAAACAAACAAGCAAAAATAACCAGGCTGTTATCTATCTTTTAATTCAGGATTTGCTTATATTTGTGTATGAAAGACATCCTCTCTTCCTTTAAGAACTGTTTTCCCACTGCTTTGAAGAGGCAAGGAAAAATTTCACAAAGACTATTTTTCTTGAAGAAATATTTTGCCTAAAAATAGTGAAATCCAAACTCACAAAGTTATTTCCTGATTATTTCACATTCAAATACTGAACATTATGACAATGCCTAGCCAGTCTCAAGATGATCAGTACTGAATGGTTCTTTCATTAATCAGAAAATCTCTTTAGGTCCAGTTGCCACTCAGCAAGTTTTGTTTGAGTTTCATCAGGGCCCCTTTACATTATGCTGCTGGTGTAACACAATATCAGAGTAATATACATTACAGTTATGGCTTTTCACACTACAAAAGAGGCATAAAGGGGAGTGTGCTATGATACAAAGAAGTCATTCATATCTTGAACCATGTCCCAGTTCCAGTCCTGCCATCTGCTATTAACTGGAGTGATGTATCCCAAAGTAAGTAAGTAGTCCTTTGCTTTCAAAGGCCTGTTCACTTGCCCAGAAGTTATGTAGAATAGTTGTCATCCAAGGACACAAAAGTCAGGCATTTCCTTTTGCAAATGGCTGTGGATTTCTCTCAGCCCCAAGTTCTGGATACCGTGAGAGTGGCATAATGATTACATAAATTTTTTAAAGATGCTACATGCAAGCACTCCGCACATGGGTCCTCTAAGCAGTTGATAGTTTAAGAAAGTGTCAGAGAGTGAACATGGAGACACTGCATTATCAAGACCTTCAGCAAGCGGCATTTCATTTCCTCTTCTCGTGTAATCTGTCGCCACTGGGTGCTGCAATCCGTGAGGTTATCCTGTTTCCAACCTCAGGCAGGCCACAATGGCAATGTCTCATATTCCAACAACCCCTTGGAATTTAGGATTTAGTGTTCATAAATATCTGAATATATTTACATGCATTTGTATGGGGTTTTTTGGTTTCGTCTTCATGATGAATGGCTTTTGCATTAAGGACTTTTCGGCAATGACATCTTTCCTCCTGTGAAATTTCTCCAAGCAACAAATGTCCTGCCTGGATCTGTGGAGTTTTAGGAATGGTGCATAGGAGTGTGGATACTCAGTGTGGAATCCACTTCTTTCTAGGGTGTTCTTTTTTAAAAAAAATCAACATAATTCTTTGTGTTTCCAAGACTGTTTCAGTCATTTCTGGCTGCTCTCTTTTTAATAATTCTACACCAATTTGCAGTGCAGACTTGGAAACCTGTCATGTAAGGTGAATCTTTCTAATGTTGCATTCTCCGTAAAACTATGAACCCATGCCCTTCAGGAGATGAATCCAAATCAATATGACTTCAGTTCTGGAAGTAAATATCCAGAGAAACCATTTAGCAGCTTCATTGTTGCATTTATACAGTAAGTTGCTCTGGGGTAATGTTTTGTCATTTGTTTTTACACTTGACAAATTTTAATGATTATATTGCCAGGATGGGTGTACTGTAAGATGTCATTAAACTCCTACCAGGTTTCCTGTTTGAAAACTGCCTTGTTAGGTCTATTTAACTTACAGCACATTTAACTATTAACAGGACACAACCAGCATTTTGATTTACAGTTGGAGGAGGAGAGAAATAAAAAAAAATGTCTTGCATCTTGGGATTTAAGGATGTTTTCCTCCTTTTGTCTAGATGGTCACTGAGATTTTGTGCATGGTTAATGTAAAATGGATGTCAGTTGTATACACATGCATTCACACACATGCACACACAAATGGTTTAGATATAACCACAAGGGGCACTGAATAAAGCAAGTAATTCACATTCTGAGGCTAGTCTTGCTGGCTTTTATCACTGTTCTCATATCAGGACTGCTAGTTTCAGCCCACTTGTAAGACTCTCATTAATCTTAATTCATCCTCCATCTACCTTAAAACGTGCCTTGAAGTCATTTTTTTCCCAGCCCTTTTAAACCATGCTCAATCTCCCAGGCTAAAGACAAATTTATCAATCTCATACAGCAACATCCAGTGTCTAGGAATATTTCAGCCTTTTGAGAAAATCTCTTTGGGTCTTCACATTGCTCCTTCTTCAGCCTTGTGTTTCTAAAATTCCTCCCAAAAGCAAGGACTGTTTCGTTAATTACCGGCACTACCATCATTGCAATGTAAGTCTCCAGCCATGAGGGCTAAGTACAATTGTTTTAGAAAAGATGACTTGTCTCTGAACAGACTATGTCACTTCCTCATTCATCACCCTCAAGTGATCACAACTGAATTACTCCCCACCACTGCCACTCATTTTTCAGGCCTCTTGCTAATTCATGGAGCCTTGTTAAAATGCTGCAAGCAAAGGTGCCCTTCTGATCTTTCCAAACATTCACTAAATGGTTTGAATTTATTCATTGGACTGAGCTCATCCTGGGTCATGTCTCTTTTTTGTGTGTGTCTCATTGACTTTTAAATTTTCATTAAAGCTGCAGCATCTTCTTTTGTTTGAAGCCAAATCTGTTGAGGAAAGTTACTGCTTTGAAGGGAAAGGGGTGGAAAAAATCTGCACGAAACAACCACAGCCACAGCAGAAACAAAACACGACAAACAAGCAATTAGCTTTACACAGAGCCATCAACAGCTTGGACTAGCAGGAGTTTGAATTTGGTCTTAGAAGCATTTGGGGAGCAGCTGGTTCCCCTTGAAAGCAAAGGGGATGTTGCTAGAGAAAGGGTTCCCATAGCAAGTCCTGCCTCTTTAACTTGACCTGTATTTTGAATTCAACCCAAACAGCATTTCTGGAAGAATGACAAAAATAAAACCGTTGTCGCAAAGCTCCCACCTGACAACACCTGATCAGTTTAGGCTTCCAAGCTTTCTTGCATTCCTGTTTCTCGTATATTGAATTTCAGACCTGCGAGACTGAGGAGAGAGAGAGGAGGAAATGAAGAGGTCTCACAAGTCAATACAGGTTAGGGCAAATGCCAGCCTGATTGAAGGACTGACACAGTGCCTGCCTCCGATGTTGTAAAGATAGGACTTGCAAAACCAGTCATATAAAGTTTGCACTGTAAGGAACAAGCTTCTCCTTTCCCTGACCATGTCACGCACTCTGCCTGTCATGGTGATGTTGGGAGCTATAATATTTAATCATCTGTCCCAGAAATCCATGCAATGGAGAAAATTTAGAGGTTCCACTGGGAGAGAAAGCTTTCTCAGCTTCAGTATTGCTCTGACAGGCTTTCCTCATCCTGCAGTGGCTGCTTGGAAATGATGAGTATCTGCGTGGCCATCAAGGACTATAAGCAACAAGGGCAGCAGGCAGAAAACAGCATCCAAAGAGCTGTTCTCCTAGATGATATCACTCTTAGCATCTCAGGACCGAGTGAGATTTGTGGCTTGCCTTTGTGTGCAGCTGTTCCACTTTTGTGGTGGCTTCCATGCAGACACTGCCCAACCCCAAGCAGAGTCCAAGGGACCAGGGGGGAAGCAGGCTGTGCTCCCCCCACACCTCACTTCTCTCCAGCCAGTAGCACTTCAGGGAGCATAGGCACAGTATAGTTATTTCTCCCTTGTCCTTGGGCAGCAAAATCTAGCTTAATACTGAGAAGCCTTCAGCCAGCTCTGGTATGATGTGTCCAACATGTCTGTCCCTCTGTCCCTTCTCCGCTCCCATGGGGAGCACTAATAGACAAGATACTAGCCCTCATAATGCGATTTATCTGTTTCTTCATGGACAAAATTCAGAAGGTCCAACTCTGCAACAGAATGCCATTAAGGGGACTTCCATACAACATCGTAATGCTGGTGTCTCTTCCTAGCATATCCTTCCATATAGCTGAGCCTCGGAAAGTATCCGGCCGTTGAGTCACACTACAGCCATTGAAAGTCTCAGCAGTTTTTCCCTTCAGATACTAGCTCCTCCTTTACAATAAAAGCAACAAGAAGACATTTTAAATAATTGTAATAGCTATGTCTAAGGTAATTACTCAGGATAGCTAAGGATCTCTTTCGGAAATGATATTGTGGGCTTCTCCTCCCTCCCCCCCAAATGTCTTTTGTTCACCTGATTTTTCCCCCCACAGACCAATATCCTTGTTTTTCAAAATAGCTGATGTTTGGGGCATTTTGCTGATCTTTCAAAGTAAAGTAAAACAAAACCAAACCCCATTCTCAACAACTTCTGTTAATGACTGAGTCTTTCATGGTTAAGGGAAAAATATTCGTAACAAGTATTCGCATGCCATAGTGCCAGCCAAAAGACTTATATGTCTGATGAACTCCTTTCTAATTGAGCTGTTCAGATACAATTGTTTTCTAAGGGTCTAATTTGTGATTTGAAGCCAAAATTGCCAGCGTGTGAACATTGCAACTCCCCTTGAAATCCCACCCCACCACATCAGCGGGGTAAAAAGATGTGTCAGGGTGTGCCGTGTTGTAGTACCCAGGCCCTTTCAGACAATCTCAGCAATGGACTGCAGAACCATCCCCGGGGATCTCCTGGCATTCACTCTTCAGAAAGCCGATCCACGTGGCTTTGAACACGGTCCCATCCTTCTCAGGCACACTAAGCACCGTTAAAGATGAAAAGATTATGGCAATGTCCCTATGAAATAGAGAGTTGCTTCTTTTCACCCCATGCTAGATCCAAGCCCTGACTGGGATATGAGGGAATAGAGGAGGAAAGTTGGGACTCCCACAGTGTATTGGGCTCTGGGAAAGTTGTTGCTGTTGAGCACCTAGAAATCTGGTCCTAAATAAAGTGGGAAACTGGCATCTTCTGTAAGTCTGGTGTCAAAACTTCTCTTCAAATGAAAAGTTTCAAATCCTATTGCCTGCTATAAATAACAATAAGGTCTGCTGCACCAACTCAAGTACTCTGAGCCTTGGCTAACCAGAAAACCCTTCTTGGGAATGGTACTGACTTGGAAGCAATCTAATAATTAAACCACTGACATTTCAAATGTGCAAAGTCAGAGTGATTTTCCAATTTCCAGTGTGTCCCTCTCTAATTCAATATTTATTTAGGCAATACTCAACTGAGTAAAGCAAGATGACTCCTTTAGGATCCCTTCTTTTCCCCGGGGTAAAAGAGTCAAGACCTGCTCTAACCTCTTTGAACATTCATGGAGTGTTTATAATATGTAAACACACCTTTATTCCATTATTTGGCACTAACAGTGTTTCCACAGCTCATTATTTCCTGCATGAAATAACGCTTAATTAGTGATGAATTACAAGGGAATTGCTGTGGAACTACATAAGCCATCCTTGCAAATCCCCTAATGAATTCAATGTGATTGCTGCTATTGCATTGAATTCTAAATGGATTCATAATGATTAGAAACCTAAGGCATACCTGCCTTTTATTGGTCAGTGTGTGACAACAAGATTTCGTTATAAACAGTCATGCAGACAATACATTGATACCAGTATCTGAAGATTTTTAGTGCCTCTTGGGAGAAAGCTGTGGCATTTAAATCCAAGGCTACAGTGATAAATGAATTAAATCTTATTCGTTTTTTCCCAGGCCTATTAGGGTTGCAAAGTTACCAACCCTGCTGAGTGCACAAATGAATTTAATTTAGGTTTTCATACTGAAAAGAGGGATGATACTGAATTTAATCAGACGCACACAACACCCTGGTTCTTAGCTCAGGTACAGTGCATATGTTCACAAACCTTGTCTCTTCGCAAGTCTCATTCATCCGCTGTCGTAGTCACATAAAAAGTTTCTCTCTGGTTTTCTTTAATGATGGATTGGATCCCAAGTTCACAAAGTTGTTCTGTAGAGATCACTTCATCCCTGAGATGGGAACAACTCTGCACTTCCCCATTGCAACCCTAAACTAGAACGTGAGGAGCAGGGATGTCTGTATCCACACACCATCCAGCCCCAGCTTTCACCTCTGCACTGTGAAGTTCTACAAGCCTGGTGATGCATGGAGAAGCATCACCAGCCCCACAGTTAGGACATCTGCCTTCGGTGTAAACTGGGAAGAAACTTTGCCTGCTCTTTCAATACTCTCATTCGTTATTTGTCCAGTCATGCTTATGATCTTGACAGAAGCATGTCGGGACTCAGCTCAGTACCTTCTTTCACTGGTGGGTTATTAACTTTCCCTTTCTAAAATTCCTGTTATAGTCTCCCATGCACTGAATCCTGCAACCCTTGAAGCCAATGCCAAAAGCACTACTGATTTCAGTAGGAATGCTTTCAGGCACATCATTGGGGTTTTTTTTTTCCTCTCTTGCAACAGATCTTCCCAGTTCGTAGTATCCTTCAGACTTTGACATTTGGAACAGGTTAGGCTGACACAAACGCTTCACTTTAATACCCACTATGTAAGATTTATTCCCACAGCTTTATATTGGTCTGTGTTCAAATTAGCAGTGGTTCCAGGCAGTCTGCTTCCTTGGGCTATGCTGGCATAAATCTACTGACTTTGGGGGAGTTACTTCTGATTTTCCTGATAAATGCAAGAAAGGACTCAGCACTCTCCACCTAAAAGGCTTAGATTAGATTCCTTCTGGCCCCATTAATATTGCCACTGGTATTCTTTCTCTATTATTTCTTTCGCTGTGTATGTCAGTAAGTGCTTTCTCCCCACCTTTTAACATTCCTTTAACTATTAAGATAACTGAAACTCCTTTCCTTAAAGAATTCCTAACTCATCTCTCAGTCTGAAATACACTTGAATGCACTTTGGAAAAAACGCTCTGTCCCTGAACTACATAAAAGGCTATAGAGCTAGAGAGGACAATCTGGGTCATTGAGTCTCATCCCTCTTAATCTCAGCAAAACATGTAATGGATGCTTAGTCCAGATTGGTCTATAGAACATCCCCTCCCCACAGACCACAAACAACAAGATGGTTTTCCTCTACTCAAAAACAAACTCAGGATCATTCATGAACCACTTACCTCCACAAAGTAAAAGCTACCTGAATTATAATAAACATCAGATGAGACAGTGAGACACAGATTGTATTTACAAGGTACTGTACTTTAGAGAGACAGCACTGACGGGCTTGGGCCCAGAGGAGGATGCTTAACACATCTGAGTCCCACCACCAGTGCATGCTAATGTGGTGGCAACATCAGAGGCAGTGTAGTCATGGCATTGTCATGAGTCACAGGGACAGGTAAGAGAGAAGGGGGAAGAATGGATAAAAATTTCCTACAACTCAGCCGTCATCCTTACATGAGGTATTTGCAATGGGATCTGAAGCAAAGAAAAATTCCACACGCCTCCTGGCCGTAAAGTTGGAACTGGGCCTTGAATTTCAATGCTCTAGGACTATCTCTGTTTATAATCACGCTCCCAATTATGGGCTGTGTTTGCACAGGTTGGCCTTGGCAAGATGCAGATAGTAATCTTCTTGGGTTCAAATGGGAACTTGCATCTGTCTTGCAATTGTGAGAGCCAACAGCTGGGCAAAGAATCCTTTCCACATGCTTAAACCAGGTCAAGACATAGTGATGCTGTGTGTCGCTACAGGCAAATGTTGAGGCAATTATGCTCCCATATAACTTCTGGCAGAGTTGATCTATTCCTAAGTCTCATTAAAATGGTTTGCTTCTGACATGTTCTGGTTTGCACTAAGCATTCAGTACTTTAAAAGTAATAACATGGTGGAATATCCTTCCCACAAGCTATTCTGCTCTCCTTCCAAGAGATGTAATCTGAGGCTGAGATCAGGAAGTATTCGTGCCTTCTGAGCACCCTTCTGTTCAGTCCACATGCCCAGCAGCTATGTAGACAAGGCCTGGTAATCACGCACATCTTAGAGATAAGTGTGTGAAGGCATCAAGAAAAGTGCACATCGCTAGTCTGATACAAGCATTTCCTACAGAGCACTGTCACTCTCTTGTTGTCTGGCATGGATGCTACTGGTCCCTCTCTGACAGCATTGAATGTTTGACCCTTCCCAAATGGCTGTGCACGTTTGACCCTCCCATGAGAGCTGAAGAAGGTTGAATGCGAGTCTAATCCCTAATTGTGCAATATGGAGGATAATGAGTCTCAGCAATGGCAGGCAGTGACTTTAAGTGGTATGCATGCAAAATATGCAGCTACATTAACCAGTCAGGCAAGGAAGCAGAGACATTTCCTGAGGTGGGAAATGTATTGAAATGCTAATAGACCCCGGCAGGTATTGTTGGTCCTTTGGGGAAAGATACCTAGGAGGAACTTCTTAATTGTGTGTTCACCAGATCCTTTCAGCAGATCAAAAGAGAGTAGTGATAAGAGCAAATAAACTTTGATATGTGCCTTTCACTACTGGTAGTAATTGGAAGGAAATTCCCCCAGCCTGTGGACCAATGCACTTAATTTAAAAACATTGGAAATGTTAATTGAATAAGGGGGGAGGGTTGATTAGAAGCATGACCTCATGTCTAAAATGATAATGAGGGCTCTTGACACTTTAACAACAAAAGGTCATGAGAGTATAAACAATGAGATGGGAAAGAACCATCAGCTAGAGCCCAGACAGTGACATATGAGTCTCATGTGAGAAGGGTGTTGGGCAGAGAGGAAACTGCCAGCTTCAGAGTTGAGACAGAGTCAAGCACACTCTAAAATGGAAGACCAGTATTCTGTACTCACATACTCCCATTCACTTTCATTAAAGTTTCAGGGCTACAATTGAGGCAGAGTTTTGCCCTAAATGCTTAGTTTTCTGCTCATCAAGAAGAATTGGGTCCTTTCTTGTGCAACATTGTACCTGAATTACTGGGCAATGTACAGGTCAGAGAAGATTACCTCCATGATGAGGAGTTAGGGAGGCTGACAGATAACCCTCGGATAACGGGCTGGAAGGGGTATGCAGAGATATGCAATCTTCTTCTACTTAGAAAAGGTCATTCCCTCGCCCTCAGCAAGGAGAGTCCCATAATTAGGTCAATAGCTGGATTTCTGCTGTTGGGAGAACAGGACTTGGGGGTATATCTCATCTCCTTGACAGAATGGAGTTCATGCCTTGTATACAAACATGCTGCTGGAACAAAGCAGATGAGAAGGCAATATATGTATTAGTTTTGAACTTAATTTTGGACAATAATTCCCTACATAAAAACTGTTTGCAAACTGCTGAACTTCTATCAAGTATATAGTCTTTCTAGATTTCCTTTTATCTCTCCTCAGACATCTCCATTAAAATATTTACAGAGGATGTTGCAACATATAAAAAGAGATCATGAGGAAATGGCCTGGATAAGTGCACTCTTCACTGGGTGAAAAACTGGCTGGATGGCCGAGCCCAGAGGGTAGTGGTGAATGGGGTGAAATCCAGTTGGCGGCGGGTCACGAGTGGTGTTCCCCAGGGCTCGGTGTTGGGCCCTGTTCTGTTTAATATCTTTATTGATGATTTGGATGAGGGGATTGAGTGCACCCTCAGCAAGTTTGCAGACGACACCAAGTTGGGAGGCAGGGTCGATCTGCTTGAGGGTAGGGAGGCTCTACAAAGAGATCTGGACAGGCTGGATCGATGGGCTGAGGCCAATTGTATGAAGTTTAACACGGCCAAGTGCCGGGTCCTGCACTTCGGTCACGGCAACCCCATGCAGCGCTACAGGCTTGGGGAAGAGTGGCTGGAAAGCTGCCCGGCAGAGAAAGACCTGGGGGTGCTGGTTGACAGCCGGCTGAATATGAGCCAGCAGTGTGCCCAGGTGGCCAAGAAGGCCAATCGCATCCTGGCCTGTATCAGGAACAGTGTGGCCAGCAGGAACAGGGAGGTGGTTGTTCCCCTGTACTCGGCACTGGTGAGGCCGCACCTCGAGTCCTGTGTTCAGTTTTGGGCCCCTCACTGCAGGAAAGACATTGAGGTGCTGGAGCGTGACCAGAGAAAGGCAACCAAGTTGGTGAGGGGCCTTGAGCACAAGTCTTACGAGGAGCGGCTGAGGGATCTGGGGTTGTTCAGTCTAGAAAAGAGGAGGCTGAGGGGAGACCTTATCGCTCTCTACAACTACCTGAAAGGGGGTTGTAGTGAGGAGGGTGTTGGTCTCTTCTGTCAGGTGTCTGGAGATAGGACAAGAGGAAATGGCCTCAAGTTGCGGCAAGGGAGATTTAGGTTAGATATTAGGAAAAATTTTTTTACTGAGAGAGTTGTCAAACATTGGAATGGGCTGCCCAGGGAAGTGGTTGAGTCACCATCCCTGGAGGTATTCAAAAAGCGAGTAGACGGGGTACTTCAGGACATGGTTGAGTGGGCATGGTTGATGGTTGGACTCGATGATCTTGAAGGTCTTTTCCAACCTAAATGATTCTATGATTCTATGATTCTATGAAATATGCCTTTTTTTTTGGCCCAGAAAACAGTTCCAAGATCAGGGAAGGGCTGTTTTTCCACATCAGTCTCATCATTGCTCATGATGGGCTGCATCTGAAATTCCGAGATTTGAACTCGACTGACTTTGTTGGTTATATAAAAGTACAATGATAGTGTCCATTAGAGCTTTGGCTAGTGCAAAGGCATCTGAGGATGGGTTTTGGGGTTGGGATTTGCTTTTTTTTTTTTTTTTCCCCTGTTGTGACATGTATAAATAACAGTAGAAATGCAAACAGGGTCAAAGTAGAGAAAGGGGTATACTTCATAGCTCAACATCTTTCCACCTGGAGAGTCTGTCTGTGAGATGACAATTTTGTATGAACTCTTCAATATCCCTGGACTTCCCAGCCTTATTTTCAGTACTGAAGCAGTAGTACAGTGTGGTGAGAGAAAAGTTCACTGAGTGGAGAGATGATATGTGGACATGCTTTGAGAATTTGTGTTTGGTTAGTAATTTTCCACACAGAGATTATATTTGCAAACTGCTGAACCTCTATTGAGTATATATTCCCTTTAGAGTTTCACTCTACCTCTCTTCTGAAGTCTCTGTTATTATACTCTCAATCTTGTTTGCAGTCTTCAGATTCCACTTACAAATTCTTCCAGCCTTCTTCCTCTTGTATTCCCAAACCCTATTAATATCTGACCTAAAGCGCGTTCGAGTCTCACTTTTTCTTTCATACTTTACCATCACTGCCTTTCACTCTAATGGCAATGCAAGAAAGATTTCTTATCTGCCTTGCTCTTCTTTATGCAGTTAATCAAACTTCTCCTCCTGATAATTCCTATTTACTGTTATATTAAGTTAAAATGGTTTGCAGATTTTTTTTGTCTCATCATTTTTGTCTCATCATTTGGATGATCCATAGTCCTGCATTGCAAAAACCTCTCCTATTTCTCACCAGGTTATTATGCATACTGAATTAATTTCATGAAATACACTGTATTCCCCTGATTTCTTTCCAAAAAGCAAAAAGAAAGAGAGAGGAAGGAGTGAGGAAAAATAGTAGGAAATTGGTTAAATGCGACAGCAGATACACTTACAGTAATCAACCTATAAAGCTTAGTACAACTGTTCTTTTTCCTTCTAGGCTTCCTTAGAAGTTGGGCACAGTTTAACAGTTACCCAGGAATGAAGCTGTACATGGGTAGATTCTAATACTTCTAGGATATGCTGTGAGGGTATATTATTTTAAGCTAAAAAAAAGGTATTTCACTTCTGCATCTCTTATGGAATCCCAGAGAACTTGACGCTTTCACAACTCAGAACACACTGAAGGAGGGCATTACTCAGAGTGGCTCCATGACTCATTTTCAAGCTGAACCCATGCTGGTTTATACTTGGACCCCAAAGCTACTGCAACCAGCCAAAGCGGAGCCATATCTGAGCCCTTAAAAGTGGGTATTGTCAGTAGGAAGCCTGTCACTCACATATCAGTGCTGAGGGGGGCAGGAAATGCACTCCAGACGTTGGCATTCAACTTGCGCAGCTGCCCAGCAGTGCCCCATGTGAATCTGGATTCTCTGGGAAAATGAAGGGAGTGAGCAAAATGGAGCAGAATAAGCGGTGACAGTAACAGAAGACAATTAGCATTGTCAATATATCTCCATGCCAGTGCGGTTCCTAATTGATTGCCCATGTCTTAAAAATGTAATTACTGAGTGTACTTGTACCATGGATGCATGTTTAAACTATTGTACTTGACAAAGATGTCAGCAATAAGCTGTTCATGTAGCCACTGGAAACAACCCTAATATGATGAGCCGGAAGTGGGAGCGATAATGGTGTGAAAGCAGACATCATGTCACTGAACCTCTCTCCTCCTGGGTCTGGATTCTTTTGGTATGGTATATTTCAAAGGATCCCAAATGCTAGAATGACGGGTTTATTTTAAAAATCTTGAGTGACAAAGAGCTCCAGACCGTATTCTTTATAATAATAAATTATAATAAAAGAAGCATTCCCAAATGGGTAAAAAGCTGTCTTAGAAGAGGGATGATTTGTTTGAACTAAAAGCTAGAAGTAGGCTGGGTTTCCTTGCGCTGTGGAATGGCATTTTGTTCTTCACCCACCCCTGCAATCTCATGCCATACTGCCCTGCTGCAAAAACTAGATACCAAATCTGATACTGGACAGGAAACAACTCCGTATTTAACTGGTTGCAGTTGTGGGTGCCCAATTCAGAGCTCAGATGAAATGATGGAGAAACATGAGGCTGCAACACCCTTGAAAAGAGGAAGGCAGAATCAGGAAAACACATTAAGGGTCAATTTTTTAAGATCTCAGCTTCTACTTTTGTTTCAATGCATTTTGTGAAGTTCTTGAAAGGGGGGGAAGCATGTTAATGTAAAGGCAAGAAAGACTGGCCTAGACAGTTCCAGCCAGTGTTTTCCTTCCAAACTCATGATGCTAGCTGTGACCGTAATTTCTCTATAAGATCTTGCTAATGATAATCATTGAAAACTGCCAGTCTAAATTAACAGAAGACTATTCTCATGACCCCTCAATGCATCTACAGTAGTCAGCCACAGTAGGAGGTGAAGTTGCCCTCCTCAACATGTCCCAAAACCAACAGCAGCAGCTACCTGTCCCCCTACCAAGCTGCCTCTCTTCTCCTCTTCCCTTGCCACTCTAAATCTGAACTACTATTGGGGAAATAACAGTGCTGGTTCTCTTTTCAGCTGCTGAAATAGCTCCACCACTCAACCCTTCAAACAGTGGAGAGGACCCTCCTGACACACCAGCCCTACAACCCCCAGAGCACGTTGCAAGGATCCCGAGAGGAGCCCCATTTGCTGCTCCCCTCCAGTGATGCTGCTGATGTTATCGTCCCCTTCCTCCCCTCAGTGCTTACCACGAATCTGGTCTTTGTACTTCTTAGCCTAGCCCTGATAGTAGGCTGGCATTTTTACAAGAAAAATTTTCTGGTGGTTGCTGTGGAAAGGTCCTGTTTTGTCTAAGGCACTGTCTCCAGGGAGAGTGGTAAGAACCCCATTGGTGGGATGTTTAAAATTAGACAATAGGCTGTTCAATGTACAAATAAGGAGTAATCTTGCCCCAACATGGAAACTCTTCTGCCTGTAACTGCTCTGAACCTGCCTAGTGCTCTGTTCCCTAGACTGTGCATCCTCCCAAATGGTGATCAGAGACAAAGCTGCCAACAGCTGCAAAATGGATTAACCGAGGTCTTGAATTATTTTTGTCTCAGATTACTCACTGCTTTGTAAGAGACTTTGTGGGGAATGACAGTGAATGCTTGAGTAATCCAGTCTCTTCCAGAATGTTTTATGTGGTAGGAGCATTTGCAAATAACTGTGTGTATTGGGTCTGGCTGAGATGGAGTTAATTTTCCCCATCACAGCCCTCATCATAGTGCTGTGCTCTGTATCAGTATCTGGAAAGGTGTTGGTAACACACCAGTTTTTTGCACAGTGTCAGGGCTGTCTCTCCAGCATTCCCCCCCACTTCACCAGTAGGCTGGGGGTGGGCAAGATCTTGGAAGGGGACATAGCCAGGACAGCTGACCCAAACTGACCAAAGGGATATTCCATACCATATGACATCTGCTCAGCAATAAAAGCTAAAAGAAAGGAGAAGGAAGGGGGGGCATTCGTTATTTACACTTGTCTTCTGGAGCAACCACTACGCATACTGGAGCCTGGCTTCCAGGGAAGTGGCCGGACATCGCCTGCTGATGGGAAGTAGAGAATAAAATCTTTTGTTTTCCTTTGCTTTCACTCATGACATTTGCTTTTTCTTTATTAAACTGTCCTTATCTCGACCCATGAGCTTTTAATTATATTTTCTCTCCCCTGTCCAGTTGAGGAGGGGGAGTGATAGATGTGGCTTTGGTGTGCACCTTGCATCCAGCCAGGGTCAAGCCACCACAGAACACCAAAAAAAAAAAGTTACGTGTTTGGGGAAGTCCCAAATGTATTCCTTTTACCAGCATGTTCTACATCCTCTTCACACCACCTTGTTCTGGTTGGCCTTTCAGTGCTTTCCAGGATCTCTGTGCTGATGTGCCCTGTGTCAGAGAAGGGAGGCACAGTGCAGTAAGAGGTGGCATTACTAAAGAGCCTGTGTAATCATTATGGGCTTGCTCTTCAGCAGGACTAAGTCTTCAAAGGGTAATGACATTATTGGAGTTACACTGCTTACATCCAAAAGTAGAAAAGGTCCTGAATGGCAAACAGCAGCTTTTTGCTTTGTTTAAATAAATTGCTTTGGCTTAATGACCTCTAAAAATGTTACTAAACTCTTTCAAGTATTTTCCTTCAAAGGAGAAATAAGTCCTGTTAGGAAATCAGCCCGGGTGCCAATCACACTATCTTTCTTGTTTACACGGTTGTGTTTAGTTTTATCTTTACTTAACCAGCCTTTGGTGACTTATCATTGGTTAAATCCTATGAGATCACCTTAGGAATTCATTGCAATTCAGCACAGGAATCTAGCCCCATACACTGCAGGGCTATTTCTACCTCACCTGCATTTTAATGGCTCTTCCAGTCCATCATGCCTTAGACTCTGCAGCCCTTCCTACCAGACATTAGCACATTTTGACCTCAATTTGAGAGGAAACAAAGTGCTGCAAATGACTTTCCCATGACTAAAGCACCAGATAAGGTTTTAAAAATGGAAAAGTGAGCTGCAGAACACCATCTATGTTACATATTTGTTTAAAAAAAGAAAAAGAAACAGCCAGCTACTATGGGCTGTCCCACCCCTTCTGATGCTTTGCAGGATACATTGCTTTGCAGGATTCACCTTCTTCCGGAAGTAACGATTAAAAACTACCACTCAATCTTTTAAGTTGAAGAGGTTAAAAAAAGCAGCTGGTATGTTACAGAGGATATTCCCAGAAGAGCCATCAGGCAGGTTTTCTGCATACTTGAGCACCTATTCCTTCATACATGACCACTACCTCCAAAATTCACAGGTTGCCTATTACTACACACAAAAAAACCACGATGAGCATTATTCCTCCTGCAGTTTTTGCCACTGACTCAGTGCACAGGCTGAGCACAGAATCAGCAGTGTTTTGCTGTTGGTGGCACAGTTTTGGAGGCTGTATTTATAACTGAAGAGACTTGACGACTTGTATGGACATTTACATTCACATCAAGTCCCAAGATATTCCCAGGAGGAGCAATGGTTAACTCCAGTGTCCTTGACAAATATGAGCAACAACATGTTTGTGCCAGGGTAAATTTCTCCCTGTGGCATTCTCTGCTTCCAGTCCTTAAATGTTGTGCAGTCTGGCTTGTTCGCTATTAAAAGTGGAGCCAGGCAGGAAATTCAGAACTTCTTGAGACTTTTATTATTTTTCCTCTTTGTTAACTGAGATATTTGGAAATTTTCTGTGGAAAACAAAAGAGTGAAAATAGACCCTGGCACAGTGCTTTGTTCTTGTTCACATTTGGGGTTTTAATCTAAGATCCAGTTTAGCATCTCACTTCTTTTGACCAGCAAGTCCATGTGCTCCTGAAAAACTTTAAAAAGAAAAATTTCATTAAATCTTGTAGGTGCCTGTGAAAAGAAGCTTCATTCAGTTTGTATTTTCATCAGAGGCACCCTTCGACTTGAAGTAAAAAGGTATTCCATTGTGTTTTTTTAAACTTGTAGAGCTATTACACGTATTTTGGATTTATGATGCTTTCAGAAAACTAAAGTACCATTCTATTATGATTTCTAGGTGATAAGCACAGCAGAACAAATTCAGGGGTTCCTCTACTTGCTTGTCAGCTGTAGGAAAACATTTGCTATGAGCAAATCATATTTTATGTGTTCTTAGTATTAATATCTAACCAAATGTCACTGCAAGAGTTAAATTGCTATTCTACAGAGATTTTTTTTTCTCTTAGATCTTAAGAATAAAAATCAAGTGCAGACTATGCAAAGGTCAGATGGCTTAAGTTTTTGTTAAAAACCAAGGCAAGACTAGATAAGGATCACTGGATTCAAGTGAATGTGGGCTGGCTTCTCTCATAGCTGACAATCTCTCCACTAGTTTGGCTTTTGATTTGCAGTTCGCTGCTAAAGAGAGATTGAAGAAACCCCCAGGCCCACATTGCTCACTATTGTTCTCCCAAGCCAGCAAAAAAAGGAAAAACTTCAAAGCCTTATAAATCTGTTATTAGTTATGAAGATAATGATAATCATGCATATTACAGAAGTGCCTGTGGGATAACTATGACGTGGCCTCTTGCTGCTATGAAGCAGCAGATGGCCATAGCCTTGGAAAGTCTGTAACCCAAGTGGGCAGCAGCAAACTGCATTGTGATTCTAAGCTTTCTTTAGAGATGTGTCTTTGAGTTAAGAAGTAAATCAATCATTGCAGAAGCTCCTTCGGAACCAGGAGTCTAGCACAGACAGCCACAAATAGATCCAGATTTTTTCAGATAAATTCCAAGTTTTGTTGGAAAACATTTGTTTCTTGAGACAACATAGGTCAAGTAGGGTGCAAGGGTCCTGGCAGCCTGTTGGTTTTGCATGCATTGCAGAACGGAGAACCAAATGCTCCAGATTACCAGCTCCATGCTATCCACTGGTGGATCACAGTCACACCAGGGATGTGGATGATGTCTCTGAATCAGATCGGTGAAGATGCCTTTACCAATGTTGCTTTGGTGCTTTAGGGCTCATAAGGGATTTTTGTTTAATTTTTTTTAACTTCAGTCTGATTCAAAATGCAAGGAGGAAGCATCGGTTTTCCACTCACCCTAGCCATGAACTCTGGTGAAGAGGTTGAGGGAGCAGCCACTTCTTGCTGACCTTGATGCAAAAAAATGTCTCTGTAATGGCAACACTTCAGCCATTGTTTACGCACCATCCTGAATCAAAATGGACATGAGAATATGTTGTGGTTCTTCTTGAAGAAAGCTATCCTTTAAAAGAACATAGAAATCAAAAAATCCACAATTCTATAGGCATTTGGAATTCCCATCTAGATCCAAATCCAGTGCTTGGACTCTGGCTCATCTGTAATTTATCCGTAATAGCCTAAAGCAATTTGCTTCATTTGAAATACACAAGGATGTTTTTCTCTGACTACAAAAGAGGTGAGGTACCTGGGTTAGAATAAAGATTATCCTGGTCAGGAAAAAGGAGGAGTTGTGACAGCAGGGGACTGAAGTTGAACAGGACTGTGCTCTCTCTCCTGGTTTGTTTACAAGTCTTGCTATCAGTCATCAGTGCCTGAAGCTAGAGGAAGTGTGGGCTTCAACCAGCTCTTTAAAGTGCAGATTGAGTTACTCCCGTTGATGTTCGATGTGGATCATTTAATTCATTCTGCAGAAAATGTGAAAATCATGTGGCTACAGCAAGTTAGACCAGCAGCAAGTTGCCTTGAGAGCTTAGTGTTCTCTCTTTTATTAGGACGCACTGGAACATATCCCAGTGGCTTCATCAGTGGCTCCACTAACATTTCTGGCAGAAAAGGAGTAACCAGTGCTTCATGCTGCAGGGGTTTCAGATGGTGTATTCAGTAGTTCCAGATGACACACAGATGATACCAAGCCTGTCTGTGAAAATGCTTAGAGCCACTCAATGTCAAATAAAAATTAATGTTCATCACTGGTTTTCCCTGCAGATTAAGAAATTTAACCATTCAGACTAGAGAGCAGGTTTACCCTGGTATTGCCTGATATAGCTTGAATGACTTACTTAAGTAAATGTGTCTCAGACTAATCTGCAGATCTCCTGTTATAACAGTTCCATCTCCTATAACAGTTCCATATTCTCTCCCCCAAACCCAGCTAAAAACCCAGTGAAAGCTATGAGTTTGAATTAGAATAACAACAAGCATGCTTTTTATCAGAAGAAACAGAGAGACTTGACACTTGTTCCTCTCCTTCATTTAGATGCCACAGTACTGGCATCATTTGTGTTCCCAATTCATCTGTCCAAAGAGTTTCAGCACAGTGATGGAGGTACATCCAGGGTCACCTCTGCAGCAAATGAATGAAAGGAGATGGGGCTAAGTGGGAATTTAAAGCCTCTCCTATGGCTATTGCAGGGAACAGGACATGGGTCTAGTCATGGCAGGGGAGCAAGAAGTCACATGGCAGCTCTTCTGTATGTGCCTGTGCTAATGTTGTTGTCTTTTGGCAAAGGAGAGGAAAAAGGATATGTGACCCTGACCCGCAATGGGGTGTTCAATACTCGCAGCACAGTGTTCTGATATATCACATATGGTACACACTTTACCAAATTTCAAGTAGGTTCTCATTCAGATTTATTTCTCTGCCCCAATGCAAAGGTCAATCTGAGCTACAGAGTCCTGGAGTTCTCACCTTCACATGTGAGATCTACTTGTCAATATTGGTTAGTCTAAGAAAATGTGCTGTCCAGAACTAGGGGGAACACATAATAGGATTCCAGCACTAACATCTAATAAGTTCCCAGATACTCAAAAATAGTAGAAAAATCCTTGTTTTGTACTGTGGTTTCCATTTTCTGACGGAAAATCACATTAAGTAATAATTTTCGTGGAACATGGAAAATTCCACCTGCAGTACATGTGTTGTGTTACTGCAGAAGAGGGAAATCCCAGATATTGTTTACAGAGACAGACGGCTTGTTTATTCAGCATTGGCTAGAGCTGGCTTAAAATAAAACTGTATGTGAAATGCTTGCGGGAACCAAAATGATTTACTATCAGAAATATCCGTTCATTCAATAAATTCAGCTAAACCTTCCAAATACAGCTTATAGTTTGATTAATGGAAGAAGCTAGAGAGCTGTGCTTTAGCTGGGATTCAGGTTATTGCTGATCACTTATATTTGATGGATGGGAGGGATGGGATGCCTCTTTCACAAGCAAAGCATCCTCTTTGGTAGTTCTATAAAAAAACACACCAGAGCAAGTGAACAGACAGGGTCATTTCTGGTGTGACACCAAGTACTCCGTGAGGGCTGTTGCTTTCAACAAGCTCACTAACTTTTTACCTGCTGGAAAGTAGGGCGTAACATTCATATGATTTTACAGCTATGCCAGAACTCTGCCATCAAGTTACAGAAACTGACAACCAGGGTGTATGATTTCTGATGGACTCTGCTGGAGTCGCTTAACTAAGATTTCATCTCACAAAACATTTAGGTTTTTTCTTTATGACTGTCCCATAAAACACTCCTAGGCAGGAGTTTCTCTCTCACCTTGATTACTCAAACCTTTTCTTCATGTTGCTTGTTTTGATATCCTCTTCGTTCTTCTCTCATCCATTCAAAACTTTTAGCTGTAAATGTCCTTTGGTGGCCCTCTTCACTTGGTCACATACCTTTAATTTGGTGTTTCAAGACCACATGAAGGGGAGGTTATCTCACCTTTTTATTTATTTACTTAGCATTTTTTGAGAAAAAAACCCCACAGGCTCAAGGTGTTAGAGCATTTTTCAGATTAAATCATAATGTAACCTCAATATGCTGCAGAGGTCAGGACCAGAGCAAGCTGGTCTTGAAACCCCCGATACCTTGGTCCAGCATTCATAATCTAGCCTTTATAAATAAAAATGTCTTGAAAAAAAGATATAAAGGTTGACAGGGACCATTATTTGTGACGTTTGGAAAGACAAAGTTTACAAAATTCAGCGTGCTCAGCCCATGCACTTAAGGACAATCCTGTTGGGAGCACGTAAAGCTGCTTTACATTTACTCTTCATAATCATCACCTTTGTCAAGGGAGACCAGAGAGATTATGAACCTGTGAAGTACCGCAGATCCACAGCAAGATGTTTTTTTTTTTTCTTTCTGTCTGACCTAGTGAAAATGCCTCTAGTGAATTTTCCCCTTGATGCCTCCCTTTTGGAAGCAGCCAATTGAGGAGCTTTCCGCAGAGTCCATTGACAAATGCACAGTGTCTTGCAGCACCTTGCATTAAAAAATTTTCTGCCACATATTTGGCATGCAGGAGGGGAGACCTTAGCAATTGTATGTACATTGGCTCTCTGTGACAAGCCTTTCAGACAATCATGCAGGCTACACATGAACCACCCACCCGAAATACATGTGTCATGCCACAGGTTTATGTTGTCCATTTTTGACAGCTCAGAAGGAATCAGCCCCCTAGCATGCATGTCCATATACCACAGCTGGGTTCAAAGGGGGTGATGTCTCACATTTTGGGGGCTAGAGCCAATTTTTGGTCTTATTATTGGGTATTTGCATTAGCAATGATTTTCGCAGCAGCCAGTCAAGGGTGGAGCAGGCTCAAAAACCTTGTCATTTCAATATTTCCAATGTTTCCCTCTGCGTGCTTGTGTTCTAAATCTCACTGAAGTCTCACCTTCCCCTTTCTAGGCTGTTGATGGGCTTCTAGCCTGATGCAAAGCCCAACCACTGCCAAGGACCAGCGGCTCAGGGAGGTAGAGCCAGCTCCAGGGCACATGCAGGTTATTCTGTGCCCCAAGAACAGCCAGTTTGGCCTATACCAGGCTGGTTGCTTCTTGTTGCTGAGAGGGGGGACCTGGAGCGTGCTGGAGTGGAGGCTACTCTGGGAGAGACAGGGGTGCCCAGACACTTACTTCATGTCCCACTCCTGCTCATAAAAACAAGCTCTCCTCCCAGCTCCTGTTCAGACTTCCCCATAGCCAAAGCACCTCTCGGGGCAGGAAAACTCAGTTTTGCCTCCACCCCTGAAAAACTTGGGTCATGTTTTGCCCTGAGGCTACCAACAGGAGCAAGGCAGGCACCTACTGAAGTTGAATTGCAGGTCAAGGCACTATCTGGCAGTCATTCTCCCAGCACTGATTTCAGCCAGCGTGATTAACTCTGAGCAATTCTGTTTGTACACAGCAAGTCAGTCAGTTGTAGCTGCAGAAGGAGATTATCTTTGTGCAATTGTTTTCAAGGTCCAGCAACAGAATCAGCCGGTGCTGAGTCATTGATCACCCTAAATCAGTGGTGACCAGAGTGGTCTGATTCCTACACACGGTCCATCCAGGTTTAACTAATTACATGTTTCTTATTATCTGCTGGCAGCTGATAATTCATTCCTAACATATTTGTCTCTGAAAGATCATCGTAATAGTTGTAGTGCCAAGCTCCAGTCAAGACGTAGAAAGGACAAAGCAGCTGGGCTCCAATTATTTATCTTGTGAAAATTACCTTTTCAGGATTGTGAAACAATCCACCTGGAAGTCAAAATGCTGGATTTTTCTTCATAAGTGAAGATGTTCTATATTTAGGAAGGTTAAAGAGGTGATGGGCAGAGTAAATGCCTCTATGCAATATGACACAAAGAACCTATGGCTGCAATTAGTTTACTGTAAGAGCTGAATGGCAAGGCTTTATATTGTGTTGGTTTTCTCCTTAACTGTGCTATCAAGTGGCAGTTGAGGTGCAGACACATGGGATCGGACTCTGCGCTACTTACTCAGCAGAAAGTCCATCAAAAGCAGCAGGAATGCTGCCCTAGCTAAGAATTTCAGGTTGAGTTTCAAAAAGTTGAGCTTGCTGCTGCTAACTGATTATGCAGCATTAACTCTGCAGTTGTCCCTGTGAAAAAGATAAGCACTGAGACCTCCATTTCACAAGCATGAAAGAATGACAGAAAGCAAGTTTCTCTGTGGTCTCCATTGCCATAGAAAACACGTTTGTGTTGTGCTCAGTGTTGGTGCAAGCCAGGTCTCAAAATCCACACTAAGCCCCCCTCAAGCCCACCCTTGGAGGATCCATCTGGAAATGAAGAACCCAGTAACACTACAAACCCTCATGCAATCCCATTCTGGGAAGAGTGGACACTAGCAGGATCACGCCATCTTCAACAGCAGGGGTTAATATAAATTCATACAGCAGAGCTGTCTTTTCAAATTAGTATTTCATTCCTAACTGCCCTTTAGCACACTACATCACAGAACAGAGATGACATTTCTATCCTTGCAAATGTGCTGCACTCCTCTAATCAGGATGTGTTGTGTCGGTGTTGCTGGCTGGTAATACAGCCTGGCCTAGTGCAGCGATCTCATTTGTAATATCTTGCCATCTCAATGGCGAGCCACAGAGCTTTTTAAAAAGGACTGTATTGATAAGGAAGGACTATCTGCTAAATGTGTCATGTTTCAAGCACAGCTGAAATATGAAATCTAGCAGGGATTAGGAATAGCTTTTAACTAGGACAATATATTGTTTACATGTATAGACAAATCTCCCTGTGTTGATTTATAGTCTCATTCATCCTACGTTCTTCATAGCACCAAGGGTGGTGCAGCAGATTACTGCGTTCTCCTACCATCCTGCACACTTCAGTTCAGCATTTCCTTCATCATGCTGGGTTTTGGAGCAGTACAGTAAAGCACATAAGTGACGTTGGTTAACTTGGACCCTACTCTGATGCTGATGCCAGAAGAAAATGGTTTTCAGTGTCTCCAGTTATCCCAGCTGAGTGTAATAAGAAAGGAATCACCCACTATGTTTAGACCACAACCCAAGGAACATTTCAGTAGTTTGCATTAGGATCTGGAAACAGCCTGGGAACTGGGTGGGTGCAGGGTGAGGTGAGGCCTGTGTATTAGCTGGATTTGCATGAAGATTAGTGGACCCACATTGGACTGTTCAGGTTTTTGCTCATCAGTTGGAGTTAATCCCAGCTTCAGCACTGTATTGAACTCCAGGCAGAAGGTCAAGGATGACTGCAAACAAGAAGATACTTAGCATATATGGTAAAGCTGTTTTAAAGCATTGTGGATGTCTGCATCTAAGCATGTTTCACCAGCTGGAGGTAAACAAGGAGGCTTAGAGCTTTCAGATATGTAAATACCTCAAATTGTTGATATTTCAGATGGATTATGAGTTTCTTGAACAACTTGCCTGAACATGTTCAGCTCTTTGGATAGGAAGCGCTACGTAACAGTCGATCATTGGTGGGAAAATCCATTGGGGGCTATTAAATGCAAAGAAAGAGTTGACCCAGTCCTTCCCCTCTGCTAGTCCACAACTACAAGTGCTGCAGACAGCCCCTCACATTCTCTCTAAATAACTTCTCCTACCACCGTTGCCTATATTATCAAGCTGACACTCGGCCCTAAGGAAACCTCACAACCCTCTCCAGAAAAGGAAGACCTAGCGGGGTAAAACACAAAGAAGCCAAATGGTATCAGGAGACAAAAAAATACATACAGGGAAAAGGTGTATGGGTCACATGTCTGAAAAATAAAACCAGGAAACCAGCAGGATACACAGATCAGAGTGACCCCAATATTTCCCCTCATCCCTGCACATGTCCAGGGAGCTGGTGGATGCTGACCAGACACTGGGTTTGGTGGGACTTTGGCCTGACCTGTAGCCTTTCTTGTATTCTTTTTGATAAGTGAGGGGGTATACAAATCAGAGAAACTAATATGTTAAGAATGGCTGGTTTCTCACTAGCATCATTAATACCTAGGTCAAAAGGAAAGTCTGAGACTCGCTTTAAATCTTTAGGGAACTCTATCTACAGCAACTGGTCTTCAACGCTCAGACCTTGTCCTCCCTCTGTTCCTCAGAGGATAATATAGTATGCATGTGAGTGGGTAGGAGATGTTACGAAGCAAGCTATTAACCCTAAAATAGAAGTAAAAATGCAACATTAAAGGAAAAATATGCAGCATTCAGAATAATGTTTTTTATTATTGAAATGAAGGAAAATTTTACAAAACCAAAGATGGTAAAAAGAATGAGGCATGGTTTGGTGTCACCAATTTCTAGTTAGCATTTCTACATTGTCCCCATATGTGTGCCATCTGCAACACTGCTGTTTGGCAGCAAATACAATAAACATAACTAGCAACACAGCATGCTTTTTGAAACATGACGGAGGTACCCAAGAGACCAGCAACTTTAGGTTACAAGTCATAACCAGTGCAAGCCCATCTCAGTAGTGAAAGGTACATGTACCCTTAAGCGAGGCTTCCTCTTGCAGCAATTTAGACTGTCTCAGGTCCCTTGTGATTGCCTTGGAGATATCCACCAGCAGCCTACAGTGCTGACAGGGAATTTGAGCTTGTGTAACTGACATTTTTGAAGGCTGGCAGGGAATATAATACTAAATGGTTGGCCATTCTCACATGAATTTACTTGCCAGAGAGCTAGTATTACATCAGCTCAGACCCTCTGGAAAGTCTACTGGGGACAGAATCTCCTTCAGTCTAACCTAAATGTGCTACATGGGGGAATTCAAAACCTTGGTATATTCAGATTTTCATTGAAAATTGGCTCCATATGTATTCAAAATTTTAGATTTGGAGCCTGCTACATAGTTTTGATGAAGTGGCCCTGAAATCAGTGAGCCAGCATAGCAAGTTCTTGGGTTTTGAATGAATTCTTCTTAGGAAATACAAAAACCTAGTGTTTATTGTTACTCAGAAACAGATCTTGGTTACGAGTTGACACCCATTCATCTGCCTCCCAATCTTAAGTTGTCCAGACGGAAGTGTTCCTAGACTGAGACCTTAAGCTGGGTCACTAGAGCAATATTTTATAAACATTTTTGAACACTACAGAAAGATCATCTCCTCATTGCAGTGAGGAGAAGAGGGGTAGATGTCTGATCCAGCGGTGAGAGCATTGGAGTGAGACTCAAAAGATCTGGGTGGCACTCGAGATCCCTTTTGGTAAATCACTACACTTCTTCACATTTTGTTTTTTCATTTTACAGTATTAGACAAACGTCCTTTTTAAACATGCCTTAATAACCTGACTTGAAAACAGCAAAAAGAACATCTCAGTAAAAAAAGGGGGCTTAAGCAAGAAGTCAGTAGCTCTGATCTTCCTGTAGCGCAGTTTCTAGCAACACACTGGGCTGCTGTTTAGCACTGGCTTACAGTGTTATTTAGGAACTGACCCCAAAGCCTATGTTTGCTCACTTTGTCAGAACAGAGATTTATAGTGCATGTTCTTCCACTAGAGCGAAAGAGTCAAGACTTCCCTACAGAAACTGGATTTCCCTTGAGGGTTTCGAATCCAAGTACATCCTGACCTTACTTACTGTCTGACAAAAATACTGCTTGTGGTGCTTTGTTTCTATGACAGGTCTTGAGAAATGCTGTTATAAACTCAACATTTCAGGCCGTGTGGATTGCTAAACCTCTTAATTTTTGGATTATAGCAATTGGAAGAGTTCTCTTTTGTACTCCACTTGCCTTCTTCCATGAATAGCCAGAATCCTGAAAGCCATTGTATTTTTCATGCACAAAGAAATTATTTTGTCCAAACTTGCACCTGACATTTTGTCACCTGGTTTTTCTGGAGGGTTACCCCATTCAACTGCAATAGTAGAATGGATATGTGATACTTTGCTAGTCCAGAAGGTCTATATTTGGGTTACAGGAGCACAGAAGAGGGTTCTTGCCTTGAGTAGACTGTGATGAATACATGGCAGAAGATTTGTTTTAGTATGCATTTTCTTGAAGGTAATTTTTCATCCATCATTGTTGCAGTTTGTAGCCATTTTTTTTCTAAATTCCCAGTCTATTGTTTAAAGTATAACACTTTGCCTGACCCTCCCTTATTGTAAACGTATTTCTAAGTATGTACAAGAAAATGGTGAGCTTACTCTGAAGCAACTGAATAAATGCCAGGGCTGAAGACAGTTTCCAGTTTGTGGGGAGCCCTGATCTGACCAGTCATGGCTATTCCAATGCATGCTGTAGGACAGTAGACACCAAAGTTAAGTGCTCTATTGTGCTGAACTAATATTCATTCATATCTTGTTTGCTTAGATGTGACATGTTGGTGGGGGTTCTTCATTCTGGACTGTGTTGGTGGAATTTGACCTTCGGTGTCAAAACATCCTCTGATTTCAGCCAGGCCAAGATTTTGTGTGTCTTCTTGCATGAGACATGGACCATATGCCTTTGATGGAAATGAAAATATCAGTAGAGTTCCAGGCACATTCTTCCACCTGGGGCAAAGGTACAAAGAATTTCCTTGCCATAGATTATTCCAGGAAGCTTTATAAGTAGTTCACAAGTCTCTGGAAGTGCTGAGTGGGCTTCCTGCTTTCAACAATCAAGCCTCAGGCCATTAGACTCAGGTTAGTCTTATACTGTAAAAATCCTTAACCACCAGCGTGAACTTACTAAAGCAATGAGAAGTAACTTCTTGGCTCCTAGGAATGGGCGCTATGTCTTCCACAATCTACTTTACTTTCAGGCTAAATTCCGTTTTGCATCTCATCAGGATAAAGCTGGCATAACTCCAGTGAAGACAATGAAGCAATTCCAGATTTACCAGGACACCATGGAGAGTAGATTCTGGTCCTCCGGTTTCATAGTTGAGACAAACAAGGCCACAGACAGTGTGTTCATGTCTGAAGGGAAAACTGGAGTCTAATGCTTATTGGTCTTTAAATGCTTGGCCTTCTCCTGAAACATCAAATAGAGGGAAGCTGTATGAGAATTATATAAAGTGAATCAATGATCTTGTACTTGATAGATCCCTCCTGAATCAAGAGTCCTCTGTTCATACTGCACAGGCTAGCTAAGCCCCCTCCCACTTGTGACATTTCTTACTGATACTAAGAAGTGCTGAGACACCAACCACAATGAGAGACTGCAGAGGACATCAATAGGGGTCACAGAACAAATTAGGAGTAGTTTAAAACTTCGGGTGGAGGGGAGGGAGAAAACAAGAAGCCTGCACCTGTGCTTGCCTGAGGAAAAGTGTAAAAAAGGAAAATGGCACTGGAAAAGTAGAGACGGTAGAAAAAGAAGATAAAAAGCCCTCAAAGGCAAATAAAGAGGCTGATGAAAGAAAATCAAAAGAAGGGAAAATTCTATTTGGGCCTATTTTGCCTCTTGAGCATTTTTTTCAACAGCAAGTATATGAGGCAATCCATATTCTTAAGCAAAAAAGAAAATCATTCCACTGCAATCTAGATAATTTCCCACTCCATTTGATGATATAATGCACTAAGAGCAAAAAGCTCTAAATCATCTAGAATAACCTACCAGTCTCACTTTTCAGCAAAAAGGAATAAACTTTATTCTAAACTGTTTCACTCTCAGAGCTAAGGCCTTTTACAGCCCCTATTATGTATTCTGTATGTACTGCATTCCTCCCACGTGGAGGTGGAGGTGCCGATTAAGTTCTTCACACAGTTGTAGCTGGTCTAACAGGGCTCTGCCCATACTTAACACAAAACAGTTTCTCCTTTCCAGAGGCCTCCCCAAGACCATTTCAATCGTTATGGGCATAAGCAAATAAAAGGACACAGAGATTGTATTAAATACCTCTAGCTGTGCGAAGCCATTGTTTTTAACATCATTCTGCCCTTCTCCTGCAGTAGCAAGTTGCTGATGGGTCTTTTTCTCCCCCTTTGCAGAGCACTAAATCCAGCCAGAAAGCTGTTATGAAAAAATACCCAAGGGAAGTGTGATGGAGAGTTTCTCTTCACTGATTTCTCTTCTAACATTGTTTCCTTCCTTCCTCCCCTCTCCACCCTGTGGACTCGATCCTCAGCCCATTGATGTCAAAGGAAAAACCCACACTGACCTCATGCGGCTTTGGATCACGCTTCCATTCCTGGGCCATTTGTTTTTATAAGTGAGCTAACAGGAGTGTTAAAAAATCCTGTCAGTGGAGCCCTGAAAGTGCCATCCACTGCCCTAATGGCTGGTGTGAGTTTTCAATGGAACTGCATCGTTTGAATCCAGGATAATATTTTACCTTCAATATACCACCATTATGAATTCATTTGACATTCAATGTACAGTAATAACAATGAATTTGCTGGATATTGAATGTCACATAATTTCACAAGTACAGCATTTCATTGTAATGCACAGCAGCATTAGTTTAGCGATACCAGGGTTTTTCCAGAATCCACTCGTTATGTCCCCCCCTTTTTCCAGGAGAACCATAAATACTCCTTAACAATGCCTAAGAAAAATAAAATCATACTTCGCTTTTGGAGAGAAATATGATCTGTATGCAGGCCTCTAGCGAGCTGAACAACAATGCTTCCTGGGACACCGTGAGCATGAATTTGTGCGCAGAGGCTTTTTCTAACCATAAAATTCATGCCTTGGAATATTAATCGGGGGGGGGGGTGTTTTGTTTTGCTTTGCTTTGTGGTTGTTTGGGGTTTTTTTTCCTTAATTGATTCCAGAGTGCAAAAGGAAATAACCTTGCTTCAAACCACCCTGCAGTAAAAAATAAAAAGATATAAAGACATTAATCTGAAGGATGGTCAGGAGATTAGTTTCAAAATGAGCATTATAGAGTTGCTTGCTGAGTATTTCAGGTGGTGAGGAACAGCATGGAGTTGTTCTTTGCAACACAAGATGTGAAATTCAGGGCCAAATCCTACCTCTGTTTCTTACATGGGTTATCCACAGGAGATGAACAGGCCACACTGCAAGAGTGTGGTGAGCTGGGCTGAATCCCACTGCTGGTGGAGTGAGCGGCTGGGAAGTGAGGGAGGAGTAGGTTCCCCCCGTGCCAGAGCAAGGGGAGGCATGGGGTTTTCATCCAGTGTTAGGGAAAGGCAGTGACAAGGAGGAGCGACAGCCCCCTTAGACCTCTGGCGAAGCCTGCACCTTTGTGAGGAGGATGTCACCCTTGAGGTATCTGTGCCAGACATCACCCCATCGCTTCAACTCCGGTGATCGGTTGGATACCTCAGTCCAGAGAAATTCATAACTGTGCACCCAGCTAGTTTTTATAGTGAGGATGCACCCATGTAAGTGCTTTGCTGGACGAGCGAATCCGTGTTACTTATCTGCTATTTTTGTGAGGTGGTCTGCTGGCCATCAGCTGGTCCCAATTCTACGCAGTGGTGCTGAAGCCTTGTCATCCACTGTCACAACGTCTGCTGGGGAGGTACCCAGGATGGCAGCCTGGTACCTCATCCTCCTCAGGAGACAAAATGACTTGTGTGCAGAATGGGTTTCCTGGCTGCCTGCTAGTTTTACAGGTTTTCTTAAAAAAAAAAAAAAAGAAAAGAAAAGAAAAGAGAGAGAGACACACAGGCAAGTAATCTTTTATTGTAGAAGGAATGATCACCATGTAAATGGATTTTTTTATCGCTTGGATACACAGCATCTGTAAATGTCCATGAAGAAATCCAGATAAACTTTCTTTGATTAACCAAGGTATTTTCTGAGGCTTTATTTTTTGTCATTTTAAGGGGAAAATTAGTAATTTTTCTGATGATAAAGTAAACACTGACATCAGCTGAACTGCTAGTATTGCGGAGTCCCTCAAGACTTTTGTCATGAGAGGACTTTGATTATTGCCTAATGTTTTGCTGAACCCTACCGAATCACAGAAAAATCTATTGTTTCTATAAATGGTTCTTCAGCAAGATGAAAAGAAATATTGAGTGACCAAATATGACAAGGCTTGATTGAGAAAGACCCCTTGATGGGCATGTGGAAGTTCAAGGAATAAGAGTCACTTGCAATTAGCATGGTTTTATGTGGCTTATTGTAACATGACTGTGCCAGTCCTGTCTATTTAAAAGCTCTTGGAGGTGCAAATTTTGAAGCTGTCTCTTCAGTTTTACGTTTGCTTACATGTATTCTAGTTTTCATCTGAGAGTATGGAGGCTGTTTCCAAGGCAAGGTGCCCTTCAGTTTAAATACAGAAGCATGGTGAATATATTAAACAGTGAAATGAGTAAGACAGCAACTGTAGCTATTGCAGCTAATGCTACACCGCCCAGCCTTGCACAGAAAGAGTTGAATCTACACAATTATTTCCAATGAATATGCTCCAGAAGACCAATCAGCATTTTGAATCAAAGAGAATCTAGGGGAAAAATTGCTCATCTCAGATAAAATAATGAAGGCAATAATCGGTGGGATAAGGCAAAATGGATGGCAAGACCCGCTTGTTAAATATTAGCTCTTCAGACCCCTACAACAATAGAAAAGAACTGCATCCTAAATGAGACACTGTTATGTCACCTGTCATGGATGTTTAATCATGTCTGAACAACATTATTTTTTCCCACTTATCTCCTAGTGCCAATATTTTATCCCCAGTACTGTAGGATAAATGTGGGCTTTCAGGCAGCTGTCTACATACGGTAGTTTTGGAGAAGGCTGGGTTAGGAATAAGAATTCTGAAATCTGCGTTCCTTGTACTTAATAACTGATGTGACATTTCTATATCCAGCTCTCACACCACAGAATGGCCAAGAAAATATTTCACCATAATTAGATCCTGTTGATGAAATGCTGCAGACAAAAGGTCTCTATGCGTAGGGATGAAATGGGCTTGCCTCAGATATTTGTATGCCACTTATTTAATGAGACATTGATTGATAACTTACCAATCTCTGCATTGCTTTCTGTAGTGCAAATACACCAGTATGTTCAGATATATAAACAGATAAAAGACAAATAGAAGAAGTAATGATCAATCCAAGCAGACGTGTGTTTTAATGAAGAATTACAAATAGGTAAGTGATTCCAGACAATACACAAAAGGCAAAGGTTTAGATCTAACTATCTGAATAAACGGTGACTTGAAAGAGTCCAAAGCAAAGCACAGGGATGTCCCCGGAGGGTTTATGTGTTTTACCTGTTGATTCATACAATTGCCTGTTAGATCAAATCAAATATTTCACTCGTAGAGTCCATGCAGTGATAGAGCACAGATAGAAAGTTTTTGATGTGTCAGCATGTCAGTGGTGAGACACTAGACACATGATGTTGCAATCATGATGAGCTTTGCTTCTTGTGCTTCGCTTCTTGGGCAGCAGTGAAATAGTAGCAGAACTGCTCGGCTCTACTACCTGGCTAATACAATTACCAGCTTTGAACCAACCCAGTCTACGAGCAACATGAGCGCAAAACCAAAGATACTAATTACAATGATATCTCAATTGTTCGTAACACTTTTCTTCCCCAAAGCACTTAATAAAGCAAGAGCAGGGGCTGTTTCTTGCGCTGCTTAAAGGAACATGATTGCTTAACAGCACATAGCAACTTTGCCCGAGAGCTTTGGATCAGAAAAGAAGACGACTAGGCCACCTAATTGAAAGTGTAAGGCAGTCAAATAGGCAGTAATCTTTCAACATGCAATGTGAAGAGGATTTCTATCCTTACTCTTTCATGAAAAGTGCAGTTTAATGCTTTGTGAACACTGGTTACTGTGACTTGAGTTTTACATCTTTGCTGATGGCAATCCCAGAAAGCCAAACCTGTTAACTCCATGATGGAGAGGATGCTTAATTTTAATTTAGAGGAAAAAAGTGTAATGCTTACTGAATTAGCTATATCACTTCTTCTAGCAATTTAGAAGTCTTATGGACCCTGCTTTTTTAGTTATGAGATATGACATGATAACAGCTTCAAGTGAGGCAGCTGCTCCTTATAATCAGATGGAATCTGATCATTAAACTAAAATGTCCACCTATATTTACTGTTTCTTTTAATAAAAATATTAATTTCATACACATTCCATCTAGGTATGATATGTTCATGAGCTGCCTGAACACACAAAACCAGACATTTTTCTTTTTTATCAAATGCTATGTTACGTTGTGACACTTTAACTCTACAATTAAGCTCTTTTAGTTTCCTAGAAAGAAAATCCATCATAAGCTATGTGTCATCATTTCAACACTTCACTTCCTGTCCTTTAACATAACTCTTACTCTAGTAATCTGCCTTTTGAAAAGGCATGTTTGGCCACATGCAGTCTCCAACTTCAGAACCTGTTTACAGAACTAAAACACTTGGGATGGGAGATGTGACATTTGGGTTGAGCCCTTTACAGATGCTGGAAAAAACTTAAAGACACAAGCAGCCAGATTGTTAGGAGATAAATGAAAGCATGAGCTTATGTTATTGAGATGTTTGAATATTTTCTTGGACTTTGTCCTGTACAATTAAACGAGGTATTTAAGTACATGCTTAAATTAAAATCTCTCTAGTTTAGCCTCATTTCCTCCCACAGAGTTTATTCCTACAATCTTGCCTGTGCACACTTCCCTTTGTTCTCTTCCTCACCATTTCTTTTCCTTTCAGGAGTCCTGTTTCAAAAAAAATTGCACTGTGCTCAACCCAACTTGTAATTCAATTCCTGAAGCACACCGGAAACTTTTAAATTGCTTTCAGAGAGTAAAGACTGATTAAGTGCTGTGACATCACTCTAGCATTAATGTTCAATCCCAAATTAATTCTTTGGTGGTTTTGGTTTTGTGTGTGCATGTTTTCTTTCAGCAGCTAATGACAAGGCTTGGAATATCTGAAACATGTCTCCCTTTCTCCACCCCAATCACATCCCAAATAAACAACCCACCCATAAGTACTTATTCTGCATTGGACCCAGTTTTGCTACATCCATACCCAAATTTGGTACCTCTTCTGTGCTATTACTGGTATGGTTATTCAGGTACTGCTAGACTCACAAGATTTGACTTGCTCCAAAATCTGCTGTATTCCACTTTTTTGTGAAGTTCAGCTATTTCTTGCATAGCTTCCCCTTAACCACCTGTGCAAAACAGCCATCTTCCATGGAGCTGTCTGTAACTTTTGTCGGCTTCTCACATTGCTATTTGTCATATCCAGCAATTTCTCATGTCCAGCAGTTTTCCACATCCTATTCAGTTAGCTAAATCTCAGCTCAGTCAGCACCTGGTCACCCTTCTGCTGCCCTAAAACTTTCCTTGCAAGAACTGCACGAGCCAAAGATCTGTCTTCTGAATTCCTGTTATCACTGACACTGTGCACAGGCCTCAGTGAAACTGTCTTTTTTTTGCATACAGCTGCCTAGTTCTTCTTTCGTGAAGTTTTGTCACAGTGATGTTTTCTTTTAAAAAAAAGATCTTGTTTTGGTAGATAAACCAGCCTAATCTGTTAACAAAAAACCAAACTCACTTGCAATACTGATTTCTCTACTGTATG